>NC_092312.1:10000000-11250000 GCF_036785885.1 Coffea arabica
CTAATATAAATAGCTGCGAGGGGTTGCTAATCATCTCAAGGTAAAAGAGCTTAAATTCAGTGAGATGATCTGTCTTCTGCATGGCTACCTCAAGAGTTTCAAAGCATTTCTTGTTTCAGTTGATCTTCTTAGCTTTGATTGCTTTCAATCGTGCGAATGGGCAGGGCCTAACGCCTGATTTTTACAAACATACATGTCCCAACCTTGTGTACACGATTAGAACTGTGGTGGATGAAGTAATGTCCGTGGCACCAACACTCGGTGGTCCTTTAATGAGAATGCACTTCCATGATTGTTTTGTTAGGGTATGTAGAGATTGTTATTTATTACTGCTGTGTAATTTTCATGGTATTACCACCATTATACATACATATAGTTATTATGTATATATATTCAATCTTCCAGTGCCTTCGATGAACGTATGTAATTGGCTTGCATGCATGCAGGGTTGCGATGGATCAGTGCTATTGGACACTCCTAATAAGACTGAAAAATATGCCATCCCAAACTTGAGCATTAGAGGATTTCAAATCATTGATAAAGTGAAGACTGCAGTAGAGAAAGTATGCCCAGGGATTGTTTCTTGTGCGGACGTGCTAGCCGCAGTAGCAAGGGACGTAACCGTCGCGGTAATATCCTTTTCTTCTAGCACAGCACAAGTCAAGGAAATATATATTAGTAGCAGTAGTATCAATTTATTTAACTCTCTGATCAGCTCTACTCAATAATATCAGTTAAATGGGCCGTCATGGGAAGTCGAATTTGGCCGAAGAGATGGAAGAGTTTCAACTGTCAATGAAGCCTTGGCAAATTTATTGTCACCTTTTGCGAATATTAGCACTTTGAAACAGGGATTTCAGGCAAAAGGCTTAAGTGTCAAAGATCTGGTGGTGCTATCAGGTGCCTACAACTTAATTTCCCTGCCCCTGCCTGCGTATATCACCTGATTTCTCCCATGCAACTTAATTTCCATTTGTTACCGTAATGTTACAAATTTAGTTCTTTATTTTTCGCAAACATAATTCCCCGTATTTTGATTATAACATATTTTGGACACGCTCAAATTTCAAATTCGACACATTTAGCCTTTTCTCTGCGTCATGTTAGATAATATATAGTATATTTTTTCATTTCCTGTACACAATGAATGATACGGTTGGATTAGTCACGTAAATTGTCAAATTTTAGGAGAATAGGGATTAGCCTCAAATACTTTACATGACGAAAATTGAAATATTTTAACCTCCCCCTCCCCCCCTTTTTTTTTTAAAAAAAAAAATTTTGGTTACCTAATTATATTAGCCTTTTGACGTGATCTCAGGAGGACACACCGTTGGAACTTCTCATTGCTCAGCCTTCAACAATCGTTTATACAACTTTACTGGCAAAGGTATTCAGAATGATGCTGATCCCACATTGGATTCTGAATACGTCCCAAAATTGAAAAGTAAATGCAAATTCGGAGACCGGAATACACTGGTGGAGATGGATCCAGGAAGTTTCAAGACATTCGACCTATCCTACTTCTCTCTCGTGGCTAAAAGAAGGGGCCTTTTCCAGTCAGATGCAGCTCTACTTGATGATAGTGAAACCAGAGCTTATGTTAAACTTCATGCTCTGAAAGATAAAGCCGGTTTCTTCAAGGACTTTGCCGATTCCATGATCAGGATGGGTAGAATTGGCGTTCTCACTGGGACTCGAGGTGAAATCAGGAAAGTCTGCACCAAGGTCAATTAATGGTGGAGTCAATTACCTTCTGTCATTGATGCCCAAAGTGTAAAGTTAGGTGTTGAATTTTATTGGCGTGCTGGTCTTCAATTCTTTGTTTACTAGTATTTTTTTTTTCTCGAGATTCATGTCTCATTTTTGGAAATTGTAAATCTTTCCCGACTTTGTAGTGGGGACTGGGGAGTCTCCTGGCAGAGATGTACAATCGATGTGCTTATCTAGCCATGTTTGTTTGGGATTCATTAGTACGTAATAAGAATGAGAAAATTTTGTGCGCTATCTTGCACTAATTCTACTATTATACTTCTACTGGAAATTTATCTACACCAATACATATATTTTTCAATTGGTTATTACTAATGGATGAATCAACATGCATAATCCACCCCAAATGCATGATGTTAAATACTACACCATTTACATTCATTTTTATTTTCTTGAAATCAATATTTCTTACACTGGCCGTGCGTACTCTTCTTTTTTTTTTTTTTAATGCAATAGGCTGCGTAAACATGAGCGAGCCTAAATGTACGACAATTTAATTCAGTTTGAATTTGAACTCTAAATTTTGCATATATGACTTACATTTACTCCTATTAATGATTGTATTATCAGTGTAGAAGAAATTTAATCATTCTTCTTGCACGAAGAAAAAAACGAATGATTCTGATTCATTTGTTCTTCACGCTTGAATGGTAATTGTCAAATTGTCCATTTGGAACTCAAGTAAATTTTGTCTATTGTAGATGATTCGGTGGTTGCGTGCAAAAGTTGCAGGTTTTGCTGCTCTGAAAGTTGTGTTTAAAATTTTCCGTTTGTAAGCCGAGGAGCAGTTGGACGCATGCCATGAACTATGCACGTCGCCTGGTTGCTATTAAAACTGAGGAGCGGGTTTTGGGCAAGTAAACAACTTTGATTTTATTAAAGGAGATAATAAAGAAAATTCAGATTGAAAAGGTATCTTAGTTTTGATTGGTTGGAGCCATGAGGGCTAGCTTGAAGTTGAAGTAGTTTTTTGTTTTTTTTTTTTCCTTTAATTATTATTTAATTACAAGTAATCCACAGTGATGAGATCCATACATGAAATTACAACACAATACAATCACATTACAAATAAAAACTGGCAAATAGTGGAATGAATACTAACATGCAGTCGCCAACATAAAAAAAAAAAAAAAAGATTTTGCTAATACCTTAAATTCCATGATCTCATCCTTGGTGGATATAAACTTTGTTCACTCGGACATAAAATTTTTTATTCAAAATTATTCAGTAACCACACTGGTGAAGTTTCTAAATTATGCGAGTATATGAATTTATTGAGATGTGTGTCCGCTCTAAAAAAATAATAATTACTCTTTCCTACACCATCAGTGTAATTGATTTTCACAAAAGTAGACTAAGATGTCTGTTGTATGTATAAAATGAAAATTTGACATTTGACTAAAGAATTTATTATATGTCTGTGACGGGTGAAAATAAAAATTTGTTTACATTATGATGTAGGAAAGATTAAATTAACAAATAAATCGTTGAGATATCATCATGATTTAGTAATCTAGTTGCGGACAAACGAAAATAAATTGGAAGCAGCCGTTACAACAAAAAGCTGAAGAAAACAAAAACAGAGTGATGTTGGGTTTTGTCCAGAATTTTCTTAACCGAAGGAAACGTTAATGAAATTAAATTCTAGGTTTCCCAAATCTGATGCAATTTTTTAACCGACTTTTCCGTAATTTGAACCCTAGTCCCACACTGCTTAGGAAATCTCAAGTCTCAAGTATCATTACACATATATAACTTGCACTTCCTGCAGAAAGAAACCCATCAACCAAATTAATTACTTTCTTTCCATCAGGTGATTCACATCGAAAGTTGGTTCTTTCTTCTACTGCTCAATATTCCAATTTGACTTTCCCTGTTTTTTCATCGATGGCTGGAGAAGGTTTTGAGTACGATTCTCACTTTTGGCAAGACAATGCTATCATCAAGAATGAGAAGGATTTGCCATCAGACATCTTTTACATTCAGATCCGTTACCGGGAGATTCTCCTACGTAGCAACCTACACCCACAGGAAAGATTAGAGCAGCCTTTTGTGGAAGAACCAATGAGCCCATTAACGGTGAGGTCGTTCTGGGTTTCGAAGACTTCGATGCTGGGGGATGATCATGGCTATGGGGCAGGAGCTGCTGTACTATACGAGGTTCTTGCTTCCTTGGGAATTCCTCGTTATTTCATCACGCTTACTATCGATGAAGTGTCTTCTTATGCAGCAGCCAAGATCACAGAGCCAAGGAATATTGGTCGTGAAGTTTTGCCAATTGTTGTTGCGATTGAAGCTTCCAAGATGGAATCCATGGACGAGAGCACCATAGCCCATCCTGGAATTTCGAAATTTGACATGCCTGCCACCAAGCGTCAAAGGATCCTCGTGTGATAAGACGAATTGAAGAATCCGTACTACGAAGGATTGGTGATAGCTTTTGCGGTTGTGTTGGGAAACTGTAGACAAATTAATGTTAATCTTTGACTCATGTTAAAATAAGTTTAGTAGCTTATGCCTCGCAACATTGGAAACATGGCTTGAGTTTGCATTGATTATATCGTCACAAAAGTTTGTTTTGGTTTTATTGTCTGTAATTTTGGTCTTAAACTAAAACTGAAATCGTCATGTAATTGGTCTCAAAACTTTTGGTCGGATGAGTATTTCGTGGCATGACAAATTGAAAATATTGAAATTATCCTTCATTGTGGCCTAGTGAGGGGATTTTCCATGCCTCTGTTTTCTTCCCTTATTTTTGTTTGAGTGAATCAGCACAATCAGAAGCCTCAATAGTCTGTTTGACGATAATCTTCCCAATTATCCATCAAGTTGGGTGACCTCTCAAATTCACGGAAGCTCGTATGTTCCGAATAAACTTAAACAATAGGTTAAGCTGAAATTTTGTGACTGCACAATTATGTATATAGTTTGTCGGATTATATATTTTTGAGGGAGGGCATGTTTTTCCCCAAATTTTTTTTCCTTTGTTTTGATTGGAATTGTTCCGAGGATTGCCCTTTGTCTGTTCCCCTCAATGTTCAAACAGTAATGATTTTTTTTTTTTTTGGAAGCAATAGTAATGAAATTTAATCAATAGAGAAGGTTCGTTTGGATTCCTTGTTTTTGCACCTGTTTTTGAAAAACTGTTTTTCACATTCCAAATGCTACAGTAAATGTGTATTTCAAAAACAATTCCAAAAACACCCATATCCAAACATTATATCAAAAACAACTCCAAATATGCAAATTTAATATGTATCTTTCAATTTATATTAATATAATATAAATTGAAATATGTAAATTGAATATGTAAATTGAAATATACAAATTGAAAATTATATATTTATATGTTATATATTATATATTATATAAATATTTACATACATTAATATTATACATAATATAATATAATATACATAATATGTAATATTGTATACATAAATGTATAAATATTTATACATAATATATTATGTACATTATATTATAATATATACATTATTAATGTACTTTCATTATTATGTACATTATTGTGTATAATAATGTATAATAAAGTTATGTATAATATATAATATACATAATATGTAATAATGTATAAATGTATATTATGTATATTATATTATATATATACAATATTATGTATATTATACAAATTGCAAAATTTTATATTATATATTTATATATTATATAAATATTTATATAATGAAATATACAATAAATATTACAAATTGAAATATTATATAAACACCATATTTATTAATATTCAAATATTTATAATTAATATTAATGTATATTATATATATTAAATATTTATAAATAATATATTTATTTATTTATTTATTCATATTATATATAATTTATTTATTTAATATATATTTTTATATATTTATAATATATTTATACAAAAAATATATATTATAAAATTATATATAATATAATATAATATATATTATATAGATTATACATTTATATAAATGTACATTTATACATAATATATATATTTATGTATATTTATAATTTACATTTATATTATGTATTATATATAATATAATACATTGATACATTTATATTAATATACATAATATTAATTTTACATTTATACATAATATTAATACATTTATATATTTATATATTTATATTAATTATATTAATACATTTATACATAATATTAATATATATTTATGATATATTAATTTATACATTTATATAATATTCATTTATAATTTATATATTTATAATAATATACACTTATACATTTCTAAATATATTTATATTATGTATTACATATAATATAATACATTTATATATTTTTATATAAATATATAAATATATTTATTTATAAATATTTATAAATGTATTATAAATGCATAAATATATATTTATATGAAATATATAATTTATAATTTATAATTTTTACATTTATATAATATTAATTTATAATTTATACATTTATAATAATATACATTTATAAATATATTTATATTATGTATTATGTATAATATAATACATTTATAATATATTGATATATTTTTATATAAATATATAAATATATTTATTTATAAATATTTATAAATGTATTATAAATGCATAAATATATATAAATTATAAATTATAAAATACTCAAAAATATGTTTTAAAAATACCTCTAAAAATAATCCAAAAAACATCTACAGTAAAAGTTTTTCATATAGTTTTTGAAAAACAACCCCAAAAACAACTAATCCAAACGGACTTGTATTTCAAAAACGAAATGCTACAGTATTGTTTTTGAAAAATAACCCCAAAAACAGCTAATCCAAACGGACCCCACGAGATTTCAGATACAGCTTGATTCTCTATCCCCCGAGGGGTCAAATCTATCAAACATATTAGGGAAATTTGTCAAATTGGTCCCTAACATATGTCAACAAAACTTTTTTAGTCCTTAACATTTAAAATCAGTCAGAATTGTTCCTAACATTTAAATTTTGATCCATTTTAGTCCTAATACTCGTATTTACTCATTTCTTGGACTGAAAATAGCATCTTTTTCACATTTTCTTGCTATTCTCTTCCTCCATTACACACTCCATCCAGTTGCAGCTATATTTTTTTTCTTCAATTTCGTTCTTTCAATGAGACAATTAGGACACAAATGCGAAAATATGAAGGAAATATGGCTTTACTCAACTGAAAATGAAGTGTATTTTTCGATTTTACCCTTGAAAATATGTGTAAGTCCCAAAGACAACCAAGAGGGGGGGTGAATTGGGTTGATTAAAATCCTAACCAAATTTATGCACTTTTTCTTTAATAAAAATTTACCTTCTTTTCTAGTAATGATTAACCAAGTAGATTAGAAGACAGGAGCAATATTGATCAGAAAAATAAGTATAGAAAAGCAATGAGAATTTTATTAAACAGAAAAGTAAAATAGGGAATCAAACCAGGTGTCTACCAAGCTATCCTCAAACTTGAAGACCAAACACTAGGAAGAGCAACTTCTCTTTGATGAAAGAAGATCAACTAGATGTACAATGGAGGGAGCACTTCCTCCTCGCCCTAAGCCTCACTTAGTCAAGCTAAGAAGTTTTACAATCACTCAGAAAACCCTCAACAAAGCTACACTAAAGATCCTTTCAACCACAAAAGAAATGCTCAACAGAAATTCACACCACTTTAATACAAATCTGCTTTGGAGACTATTTTCTAGCTAAAATATCTCTTGAGAACTTGTAAACAAAGTGTTCAAAAGTCTTTACTTCGTTCAGACCAGTTTAATTTTAAAGGGAACCAGAAATGGGCTTCATCAATGCTTCCAACGGATAGAAGGCAGCTGAAGAGTCAACTAGCCGTTGGGGCTGTCGGACGTCCGACGATCGAATCATCGTCCGAACCAATCGTCCGATGATAGCCATGTTGAGGTTCGGACGTCCGATGAGTTTTTTGTCGTCCGACAGCACAGCGTCCGACCTTGGGCCGAGAGCTAGCAAGTTATCTTGGAATTTTTCGGACGTCCGATCTGGTTGATATGCGTCCGAGGTGTGCGTCCGATCCTTCCGGACGTCCGATGCTCCCATATGAGCGTCCGACAGAGCTTCCTTCCTGATGTTCTTCATCCTTTCGGACGTCCGACAGATTCCTTTCGGCCGTCCGACCTGATTGTCCTGTTTTTGCTTCACATTTTGGTTGTTTTGCTTTTGATGACATATTCGAACCTGATTCTTGGATAGACAAAAACACTTGTTTTCGAAGAAGGTTAGATAAATATTTCAAAGTGCCAAGAATGACACACAAGACACACTTAAAAGACAGTATCTTTGATCGGAACAAAACAATTACTAAATTCATTTATATTATTTCAATCTTGTTTGCCACATCCAAAGCATCGTAGACTGGAGTCAATCAGACATATGCTTTCCTTGTTCCATCAGGCCTGATCAAAGTGTTCACTTTCTTGGTCTGTATAAACGAACTTTTGTGATCATCAAAACCAAGAATAACAATATGCCTACGTGAGAGAGACGTGCTATTTTCAGTCGGAGAAATGAGCAAATACGAGCATTATGACAAAAATGGATCATAATATAAATCTTAGAGACAATTCAGGCTAATTTTAAATGATAGGGACTAAAAAAGTTTTTTTGGCAAATGCTAGGGACCAATTTGGCAAATTTCCCAACATATTATTCAGGCAGCGCGCATTTGTTGAAGCCTTGAAGGTACACAACTATATTTGTCCCCAGTGGATTCTGGGATTGCAATTAGAGTTCTACTACAACTAACAGAATTAAGAATGCAATATGAATGGGAGAGTCATTCCATTGGGGCATGGACAGAACAGAGGTGCCTTTTGATATGGGGATATATTATTACCCTATCAACTCGTGGAAATATTCGATATTTATTACACGACCTAATCACCTAGGGTGCTACTTGGGGATAATAGTAATAATATACTCTTAAAAGATTCCCTCGTTTAGTTCTACGAATGATCAATTACGTCACGAGGGCATCCACATTAGAGTGTAATTCACATACCAAATCAACATTCAACTATCTTCTCTTTTATTATACTCACATTCAATATATATTACATTCCACATGGTATATATGATAGTATGGGTTCACAATCAAATCAAATATTTATTTTAATAATGCACAACTTATATTCTGTAAATAAATAAAGTAATTTTTTAAAAATAATTTCATTATTTTTTTAAAATAAATTATTAAATTTCTTAAATTTTTTACCTTTTGAATTTTTTATTTTCTACAAAATAATATTATTAAATTCTGAGTTTGAACAATATATCTTTTTCTATCTCTCAAACAATAATATATTGTTATTTTTTGAAAAATAATTATGTAATTATTAAACAAATATGTGATATCTCAAATGTGAAAATATCATAATAATCCATACTTAATTAATAATTCTCTATGTAATTAATTGGACTCTATAACATAATATTACATAATTTAAATCAAATAAAATGCAAATAATAACATAATGAATACCAGTTTTCATTGTTATGGCCTCCGAACCGTTTCCAAATATGCTCGACCAAGTCCGATCGAAGTTCATGATGTAGTTCTCGACCACGTAATTCCGCTTGCAAAGAGGTTGAGAAAAATAAATGAGAGAATAAGAGAAATAATAGAGTAGGATAATATATATATATATATATATAAGGTGTCTTGTGTGTTTATATAGAGAGAACCAAAAAATGACCGTTTAAAAAAAATTGAACGTTAACTTGCACCATGAAATTTTAGCTATTGTCCATGTTTAATCAAATTTATTCGTTGCAAAAAAAGATCCACTATCTCCTCTTTTTCAGCAGCATTTACACGTATTATTCTAATGATGCGTGTAATGCTCATTTCATGGCTTTTGTGGCCATGTAATGAATCTATACCTCCCATGACATGCTATTGGAGTTGCGTTGAGTCCAACAGCATTACCAACACATTTAAGACGATGTTGTAGCATGTACCTTTTTTTTTGACACATTATATCATATGCCCTTGGATGTTACATTTGTGTTACACTTTAGTTTATGGATTAATCTTATATACGTTATCAGTATATATACTATCACCATTAGATATATGACACATGTAAATTTGAATTTGAAATTCAAATTTTGATCATGCGTCGTCCATCCAACCTTAATAGTGTATACACTGACAGTGCATACAAAATTTACTCTTAGTTTAATGTGAGTCTTGTACTTGACACATGTAAAGAATTTAAGTAAATGGACCAATGTCATATTAAAACCTATACTGCAATATGGCTCAAAACTTTTAAGATAAAATTCAAAATCATTTATTACTGATCATATTTGTTCTGGGTTTATTTAACGAGTGCCTATTTTAATAGGGATTCATTAACACGCTTGAATTCCACTCGATCTGTCATATATATATATATACACATATACTAACAATTACTATCTTTCATCATATTTTTTCACTTTTTCTAGTTAATTTTTCCAAAAATCTAACACCTGAAATATTTGGCACCTGTTAGACATTTTTCTGTTATTCTTGGGTCCTGTCAAACATATCTTAGCATCACGTGTTTATCCGTGTTCCATTCCATGTTTCATGCCGGCTGCCGTACTACTGCGAGTGAAACAGGATTATAGAAGAATCAAGTGATGAATGTCTGAGAACTTCTTTAATAAATGAAGCAATTGCAAATATATAACCTAAAGCATCCCTCTGTTTAAAGAGCCTTCCAATTTTCATTCTGAACTTCTTCTCTCTTTTTTTAATAAATGAAATTTGATTTTTCAATTTTCTGTTTGTACTAGACAGCATTAAATCTGGCTTACTTGGTGCTTAAGATTTCTCAACAAATTTTCATTTTGCCTACCCCCCCCCCCTTTTCTCTTTTCCGCTTGAAGATAAGTTAACAAAAGAATCATTTCATACAAAAATGTAGAAAAGAAGAAACCACGCAACTCAATTCATGCAGCACCTCTCCTACACAAGTCAATTTAGCATCATATACCTTTTTCAAGACCTCTGTTTCTTGGATTCGAAGGTCATTCATATGCTCACAATCAACAAAATAAAATAAAAAAATCACCTGAGTCGATTCTACGCATCAAGTATTTGATATTGACGACTCATTGTAATGAGGCCACACATTCGAACTAAAGATCATCTGCCAGTACTAAAATGAATGTAGAAGCAAAAAAGAGATAAGGGATGAGCAGCTAGCTTGTTATTCTTTCCTTTACCCATGCAAAAGAAACTCTTAACATTCCTCATCACGTTCCTTCGTTCCTCGGGCATCCTCTATTGGCTTGGTCAAGACATTATATATTTAAACAACCATCCAAAATATATCCTGTTCATCATCAATCTTTCCTCAAAACATTTGTCACTTACAACTGCCACAAAAAAATTTTTTTTTTTTTTTATAAAAAAAAAGTATCATGAGCTCCTCGTACCCATTACCAACTCATGCTAACCCTAGTCCGCAAAACCAGCCGGTCAAGCGGCACCACTCTGCCCGTTACTACGCCCATAGGGTGCGAGAAAGCTTAGCAACGAGGGTTTCCAAGCTCGTCTGCTCCATTTTCTTGTTCTTTCTTTTCTTGATTGGCGTGATCACATTCATCTTGTGGTTAAGTTTACGCCCGCACAGGCCAAGATTTCACATCCATGAATTTTCAATTCCAGCTATTGCCCAAGGAAACGGGTTTGAAAATGCCCAGATAGATTTCAACGTCACTGCCCGTAATCCAAACCGGGCGATTGGGATCTTCTACGATGCAATGCACATTTCAGTAACTTACGATGATCAAGGCATTGGGGCTACTTCTTTGTTGTATCCATTTTACCAAGGGCCCAAAAATACCACAGTTCTTGCTGGTAGCTTGAGTGGTGCTACATTAACCGTCACCAATCAAAGATGGCAGCAATTTTTAGCTGATCGATCACAAGGAAGGGTAATTTTCAAGCTTGATGTAACCTCGACCATTAGATTCAAAATTTCTTCGTGGGATAGTAAGCATCATACCCTGCATGCTAATTGTCCGGTTGGAGTTGGCCCTGATGGCACCATCTTGCCTGAGTACAAAGATAAAAGATGTCCTGTTTATTTCAGCTGATTAATCTGGATTAAGAGAGGAAATCCCAGATATTTTTTTCTTTTCTTTTTTTTTGGTTTAAAAAAAATTATTATTAGTGATTGTGAATTTGATGTAAGATTCGATGTTACTGTGATCAAAATTGATGTATACCTGGAGAGGTGGCATTTCGTGGGAACATGTTTCTCAGAACTCAACTTTCTCAAACGCTTTTTACTTTTTCTGTATCTACGACAGTTTTAATCAATGACGGTCATGTTCATATACTACATGATTCGACGCACTGTTTGTTTCTAGTTATATGCTTTAAGAAACAAATGAAGCTTAACCTAAAATACTAATTAAGGAAATTACATTTATTAAACAGAATTCAGATGAGGAAAACCTTTTTAATTACCATAAAATTTTTTGGAAATAGCTCACACAATTGCATGCCAAATTACAGGATTTTTCTAACGACGCTTAGTTAGCAGTCATTTGCACATTAATTTATGCAAAATTTATCATATGAATGTACTTTTTTTTTTTCCGGTAACGTTAGAAGAAATCATATGAATGTACAGACTCACATTTATTAGACAAAACCTAAATTATATAGGTAAATTTATTCTATTCTGACAATTAATGTAGTTCGATTTCAAAATGGTTAAGCAAATACATCATGTGACTAATACCATTTCAATGTTGTAAAATCAAGCAATTGAGATTAATTATAGCTCTATCATTTCCAGTGAAACAAAATGGTAATATTAGAAATTTTTTTTTTTGGCCCTAGAAAGAAAGATGTCGAAATCTAGCATACGGTCATTTGGCAGCAACTTTTAGTATTTGGTTTGTGTCCTTAGGGGAGCAAATTAAATCCCTCCGATGAGAGGTTCTAAATTCTAATATGCCACTTGGCAGGGAAATTAACAAAGCAAGTGTAAAATAGTCATGCCAGAAAATGCAGTAGAATATTCAGATATTTAGGTGGCTTCTAAATAGATTCTGATTAGAACAGAGGGAGTGTGTAGGATATATATATATGTATATATTTCTGCTTTCGATGAAGAAATGGGAGGAAAAGTGAAAACAAAAACAAAAATAAAAGGGAAAAAAAGAAAAAGAAAAAGAAGGAGCCTTCTCTTATTCCTGGTCTCGATGGGGTGGGGCTTGGGAAGATGACCAAACTGCATTTGGATTTTGGAATGGCTTCCTTGAGCGAGTCACGTCTCAGATTCCTTTTATCTAAGCACTCAAGGCTTGGCGCATCACTAAAAGTGAAAGAAAAGCATCGCTTCGGCCTTGGCAGGCATGCCTTCACAACATCAACTAAACCAACCCCATCTCTTCACAACGGTTCCAGATGCTTAACTACTTGGCCTTGTGCTATAACTTGTTTTCTCGTCACCCACCGCCTCCAAATCCCTCAATCTACAGTGGAAGTCAAAAAACAAAGATAAGATGGTGGAAGTCACGAGCTTCAAACTCTGGATTTCCCAAATCATTATCCTTCTGGGATTGCTAGCCTTCGTCATGTGGCTAAGCATCCGCCCGAAAAGCCCCGACTACACCATTACTAAGTTCTCAGTTGAGAACGGCAACATAGAGTATGCCTTAGAGATTGAAAATCCCAACAAGGATTCAGACACCTACTTTGACGACTGCATCTTGACTTTTTACAACAATCAGGACTCCATAGCTTCCACAACCATACCGCGTTTCTCCCAAGATAAAGGGGAAACAACACCAAAAATAGGAGTTGTCTATGTGGATGCAAAGGTGTGGGAAGCATTGCACGACCAAATATCAAATCGAAAAGCTCAATTGCAGGCTGCTTTAGCTTCCAAGATTCGATATCGAACCTGGGGAATTAAGAGCAGGCGTTACGGAGTGCACCTGAAAGCCCAGTTACCGATTGGATCAGACGGCAAGATTCCAAGCAAGACCAAGATGCATAATGGCTGGAAGAAATGGAGAATCAGATTCACGTGAATCATATCATATCACAGGTAAAGTGGTTAACTAGTCATTGTTTCAAGATTATGTAGACAGATAGAGTGTCATGCAGGAGTTGGGTACGGCTGCAGATGTAAATTTAAGCTAAGGGATCATACATTTCCGATCAAAACTAGCACATTCCACATGAAACAACGTTCGACATGAATCACACCCACACGAAGCCTCCTACTCTATGATTCGGACATGATAAATGAGCCAAGAATAGAGATTGAGCGTGTTTTCAGAAAATGGAGGCTCCTGAAATGACTCAGATTGATTTCTCCAATTGAAATTAAGGTACCCCAGGCATAACCTTCCTCAGTCTGCCCCCCGTGCAAAATCATAATCCTAATTTCAAACGTCTACTGCAAGAGATGAATGCAATTAAAGATGTTTAATTACTACAAATCTTTTGGAGGAAAGCAGTTTATTACTTCGTCAATTAACATATGAAACAAGCTCAAGCGGATACAAAGAAAATATTCGGGTCATGCTAATTGCTTTACAGCCTCCTAAGGAATGATATATTACTAATTATCCTCAGCTAAACATAAGAATACTTTTGGCAGGCACTGGAAAAAACTTGAAGGATGCAGACCAAACTCGTCAAATTTAAAACTTTTGCAGTTTTCTAACCTCAAAAATCCATTTAAAGCAGATGTTCTGAGTAAATCAGTTCATTATATGGATAAAAGTTTCTACTGAGTTATAGACATGCTAGTAAAAATTACGGTAATTCCAATTACATTACACCTATCAAAAGTCTCACCCTGTTTCATAACATAAAATGATGCACAGACAAAAGTTTCTTCAAGCCACTAGCTATTTCAGCAGTTTTGTATCCATGTCATCGAGAACCAAGGATAATCATGGCAGTCGCACAAGGTTAGCCATCAAGATCTCAACAGTAGCAGTGATTCCCTAAGACGCACGCAGGTTTCCTACTTGAATGTCTGACGTTGAGCAGCAACTTGTCTTCGCCATTTCCCAATTGGCATCTGCAGCAAAAGCCCATGGAAAATCTTTCCACAATTACATTAACAATATTAAAATCCTTCTACAGGAACTACATTCAGAATTATTAACCAATTATCCTTTTTTTTTAGGGATAAAGCATTTCATTTATTTCCTTTGGATAAAACATGATTCTGATTTCTAAGTAGCAAAATATCAAGACACTTACAGCAGGGAAGCCACCATAATCCCCTGGCTGATTAATGTCTTTTGTGACACAGCTACTAGCAGCTAATCTGACCTGCATGTAGCAATAAATAGTTGGTCAATGACACATTCATACAGAGATGGCAAAAGATGGGAAAGAAATAAACACTGACATGACGCATTGAAGTCATGATGGTCAAAATAGTATACACATGTAATTCTTGCAATCATCAAAACATTCACAAAGTTAAACATAAGTAAGAAGATAGTGTAAGGTGGAGTCAAATAAAAAATAACAGTTGAAATGCAGATAGATTATGTTACAAATCAAGTATATGGCTGAGAGCATCTTCTTGCATCAACCACGTGCTTTAAAATACCAAAACTTAACATGACTGTAGTCTAAAACCAAGAGCCATTTCCACTGGAAATGAGTTGTTTGCAGTGAAAATCCAAGTAAACTAGACTCAAGCTGGCTTGACCAAACACCTAAGGTTGCAATATATAAATATGATGACTATAAGTAAAACATCAGGTACCAGAAACAGCTAAACCCAAGTAGATATGACATTATCATCGTGCATTGCTCTTAGATTTGATTCAATATAACAGTTTGTAACCAGCATAAATAGTAAATTGGTAATGCAACTGAAAATAAGAAAAAGGGATGTCGAATTCTAGAGTAGCATCAGACTCAGTTACTACATCATTATCCATCACTCAATGAAGCTTATATTCACTAAGGACACTGCCCAGCCCTCAATTCCACCATATGCATCCAAGAAGGCTTGGTTAACCAGGGAAAAGAGGGAAAAGAAGGCCAGAAGATGCAATTTTTAACATGAGTAATTGTATGTCTAAAGCAAAAACTCTAACATAAAGAATGAATATATTACTATCACTGGTGAAAAAAACAAAAAAATATCTCATTTGCCAACTTCAACAAGACACAGTGATTGACTGAAATGGCTATGAGAGCAGTATTGAAGTAGGCAGCCCAAAATATGGGGGTCGCTACTACCAGATTGGACCCGCTGCTCTAGGACCTTGGTCCTCCTTCGCAGCAAAAAGAAAAGTAGGCAACCCAAACAATCTACTTTAGCTATAACTTTCAGAATCAAACTATACTTGCTTTGACAATTTTAAAATGCTAAATAATCATCTACCCCTGATTATATAAAATGAAATGAGAAGTTTTTCTAGAGACAGGTCAGCTGTGTATATGATTCATGTATGCCTCAGTACCAGCCAAAAAACAAAACCTACACTCAACAAATTTTTAGTTTTCCACAGAAATGCATCTGAAATAAATGCAAAATGAAGTCAACATGATGGTGCGATCATTAGTTACCCTTGATGCAATGCAGACATGATCACGGATTGCAACCCTTCCACCCAGTGTCACGTAGTCACCCATCCTGCACAGATTTAACAAAAAATATATTAACAAAGGCACTAAGTTTCCAACTCCATGTTAGAATTCAATGAAAACTAATACTTTAAGCCAACAGTTTGATCTTTCTTCTTCCTTTTGCTTAAGAGGAGGGGGGTCTGAAGAACTAACATACGTTACTGAACCTGCAATTCCAACTTGCCCACAAATCATGCAGTTCTTCCCGATTTGTACATTGTGACCAATCTGAAACCAAAAGACTACAAATGTGCATAAAGCAGAGGAGGTTGTAAATCAAAAACTGTTAATATACCTGAACCAAATTATCTATTTTTGTGTGATCTCCTACAATAGTATCTCTCCAACTGCAAGCCAAATTATCCTTGTTAAATTTAATTACTGCAAAGCATCTTTCTGTCCATATTCATGAATGACATATAATGACTCAAGGTAGCATTCAGATGATTAGTTACCTGCCTCGATCAATACATGTGTTTGCTCCAATTTCCACGTGGTTACCTATCTTCACTTTCAAATGCTGGAGAGGAGATGGGCAAAGAAGACATATCGTATGTGTTTGAGTACCAGAAAAGGAAATAGAGAATCAAGACCAAGAAATTTCCAAGATCATGAAATAGCATTAAGCACCTGTAACAAATCTTAGATACAGCCTTCAACTGTATTCATGCATGTTAATCTCCAATGGAAGGATTTGAAACAACTATAAAGATAGTCATATGAACACCAAAAAAGAAAAATTCAGTACCTGTGGCTTCTTCAACATATTACCCTGTTCATCCACCAAAAATCCAAATCCTGGTGAAAACAGCATAAATTACGATTCAAAACATGTCCAACACAATATCAGGTGCATATTCTGCCTCAAGAAATCTAACCTATCTGATGAGTTTTTTATGCATCATAATGGAGAACCCAGCCTTACCATCTTGGCCAATGCAGACACCATTGTGGATAACACAGGAATCACCAATTGTGCAATTTGTAAGAGCAACATTGTATCTATAAAGAAAAATGATAAAAAGAATATGAGATGGATACCTGAGAATCTGAAACATGTTATAATTATTCAAAGACGAACGTTAGTACATTACTGCAACTATCTGTTGGTGGAACAATAGAATCTGACCCTAACTCATATTAGGTGTCTAGTCATTTAGGCAATGAAAATCCTTTTACAATGTGTATGCTTGTGCCAAATACAGTTAGTGCTGCAAACAAGTTGTGTTGTGTCTGCAGACCACCTGAGGCTTGACTCAGCATGAGGCTCCAACTTGAATTTTGATGCACAATAGAATGAATTAAGCTGTTGAAGTACATACAAGGACATGTTCACACAGCAAAATCCTAAACTCAACAGGCTTCAAAATATTACAAGATTTCTTCATGGGATAGGCCTAAGCAATAGATCATTGCTTGGACATGTATACGCACACTTGAACCCACATTCACAATTAATAATTGTTCCCAAGTCCATTCAAGTCTATGCAAAGATGCTTTACTTAGCTTGACTCAGCGACTCCCCTTAGCTTGACTCAGCGACTTCCCTAACTCAAAGATTAACTAGAATCTGGGAGGTCAAAAGGGCTACATAGAAGTTATTAACAAGTCATCTTTCACATGTGGAAGGAATTAGTTCTACGCATGTGCAACTCAAACTTAATGAAGGTTGAGCAAATAATAGACAACTACAGCATGTTAAACCAAAAAAGTAGACGATTAACACAAATGCAGTAACTTTCAATCGCAAGCCAGAAGAAGAAACAATGGGACAAAGTATTCAAACACTATCATTTTCAACAATTATGCTGCCCATGCAGAACAGCTCTAACAATGACTATAGACACATGGATCTATAGAGGAGAAACACCCTGTAGGATTTAGTTTCAGAAAAATCAACAGATCATGCTCAAAATTTTATCACAAAATTTAAATGATTTCTGCATCTAAGAAAGAGAAGTCATGATACCCTACTCTAGTAGATTGACCAATTGTGACATCAGGTCCAACGACAGCCCCAGACCCAATAGAAACATTTTCACCCAAAAGAGACTGTGAATGAACTACTGCACCAAATTCTATGACCGCTGTTCGATGAATATATGCTGATTTGTGAAAAGTCCCACCACCATTATGCCACTTCTGAAAGTCTTGATCAACCACAGCATCATCATCTAAGCTTAAATGAAACATATGTAAACTTTGACTTAGTGAACTATATTACTTCAGACTGAAAAACTTGTTCTTGAAAAGAAACACATGACTAACTTAATGGTCAAAACCTCTGAAGTTCCTAAACCTGTATGACAGTATGCAATGAAATGCTATCAGTAGGTGAGACCCATTATGTAGGCAACATTTTCCACTTCCTATGTGTCATGTCAGTTACCTTGACACAGTTAGAATGTAGACAATTGTGATAAGGAAAATGCAGTTTAAAAGAACTTTCAATGTTTGAATTACAACACATTGAAGATGGAATCTCAATCAAAACTAAAAAACTATGGTAGTTAGAAAAAGACTTCAAAATAAGCAACCTAGAACCTTCTGTTATTCATTGCAAGCAACTATCAGACATTTCAATACTGCAATGAAGCTCTGTGAAGGAAGAAAGCAATCCAAATCAATTATTTAGGGAAATGTGTTCATAAATTGGTTATCTCCTTTGAGTGCAGGAAGATCGCAGTTAGGGGTTGCTCTTTTCAAACATGGAAATGAGACTCCCAGTTACATGAACTATGAAATATCTCTAGAATATAATGACCTGCACTACTTCTATGAAGAAACTGTAAAATATCTAATTAATTTTGTTTTATAGATGTTACTGAAAACTTTGGTGCAAACTGAAAAAGTTGCCTAACCAAATTAGAATGGTTAACTATCCAAAAGGCTTAGACTGTTAAAAAAGAGCTCATTAAATAGTTGAATTATGGTCAATATATAAAAGCTGAATAACTAACAAGACACTTTAAAGTACAATTGATCAGTATGGTTATCTGGTCAACCAAGTGAACAAAATTACTAAATGGTCGGTTTTAGTCTAGTTAGCATCTAAAAAAAAAGTAATTCTCATCTTCCAAAGTCTCAAAGTTCTTTTTTCAGTTTTGCTAGTCTTAGAACACTTAAAAGTTTGCTCAATTTTAGTTTGAATAATACTCTCAGAGTTCTTTTTTTGTTTGGCCAACTGAAATCAACAAAATCCAATCATAAAACATATAAGTCAGAATTTAGATACAAAATAGAAAACCAAACTCATTTTGAAGACCTGAATTGAAATGTATTACTTAAACCATGGCCAAACTGTTTCCCAAAAGGAAAAAAAATTTTCAAAGCAGTTTGGTACCAAGCCTATCCAAGTGTAGACAATCCGACCTTATTTATCCCCAGAGAATAATACCCGTAAACCATTTTATCTGAAATTGGCAGATGTAATAGAACCAATTCTTCAGTTAAAAATTACACTATATCACAGCAGGTACTTGAGTTCTTGAATGACATTGTTTTCCTGCCACGGAAAAATTAAGCATGCACTTCAAGAGGCTTACAGCATGCTTCTTTCCCTACTATACTGTAGGTCTATAAACAAATTATTCTATATTTACTATCTTACAGAAAAATTCCGCATTAAGCTTAAGCCCGTAAAGTTTTGCAATTATCACAACTTTGAGTATATTTAAAAAAAGAGCAATTTGCCGATGCCATGGAGCATGTTCCAAGTTCATAGCCAGATGCCCAATCATCAGATGTGGGTGCCCGGAGATTGAGAGAAGGAGAAACTCTTTTATACGACTCAATTATCAGCAGACAGATTAAGCATGCTCCAAATGCAACGCAAAATGCAACCTGAATCGTAAGGTTAGTCTTATACTTCAATCTAGGCAGTCCATTAGCTTCTTCTAACAACCTAAGCACAATGACTACATCACACAGACAAATTTTCAGTACCATTCTTTCATCTTCAGACAAGAAATCCTCCAAAACCATTCTTCCTCTAACTTTGTTTGTTAATATGTCCCTTCAAGATAAGCCCCAAACCCAACACAAGACACTCACAACAGCTAATTCATCTTGGACTGACAAGAACAACTTCAACTAAACGTACACAGAGTAAGCACCAAACATGTGATCCATTCCAAAAAAATTGAAAAAAAAATGAGAAAAACCCGGATCACATGTGGCCATGATTCACCAAAATCAAAGATTAGATCTTCATGTTCTACATACATATTTGTAACAGGCATTTCAATAAGCAGATGGAGTGCTATGATAAAACGAACAAAAGCACAAACTCACCAACAGTCATGCTGGAGAACTAGAGTGGCAGTGGACTCACCGGACTTAAGAGAGTCGACCTGAGGCTTGAAGGTGCTTTGATCGGTGGAAAGAAAGTTGTTCATGCAAGTGTTTGATATAGGTCTAAGTGGGGTGAATACAGTAGAATACTTGTTTTTGTTGTTAGCCATGACGGTTGAAATGTTGTAGGATGAGCAGCCATTTGTCAGTAACAATTTTCTCAACCGAAATGCCATATCGATTAGCAAATGCTTTGGAGCTTTACTTGAAATTTGGAGCAACCAGTTCAAATGCAATGCAAACTATGCTGCCAATCTATCAATTTCAACTGCTAAAATTTAAATATATTAAATTATTGAATTATTAAGTTCTAAATCTAATATATATCACATTAATAAGTGAATAGCTATTCACTTATTTTTAAGCGCAAGTTTTGCCTACGAAATTCAGTGTCATATAATTAATTCAGATGTTCAATTTTTCGTCATCAAATGCGTCTGAACATATTAAAATTTGAATCCATTAAGTTTAAGTGCTGAATTGAATTATCAAACAAGACCTAAGTAACTATGATATTTTTTTTCTACATTCAAGCCCTTTTCTTATGCTTAAAAAAAAGGCCTTTTTCTTTCTAATTTTTCATTATAAATTTAGCGTGTGTTTGATAAAACTGAAGTCTGAAAACTAAAATTTGAAATATGAAATCTAAAGTATGAATTTATTAAATTATTGCATTGTTAAGTATTAAGGACACGTTTGGAATTACAGGAGTTTATTGAAAAGTACTTCTCTAGTAGAGCTTTTAATAAAAATACTTATTAACTGTTTAAGTGCTTTTAAATATATTATTTGGAAACATAGTTCAGTAAGTACTTATTGTATTGGATAATGTGCAATTTAAAATTTTTAAAAATAGTTATCTCTTTATTTGATTTATAATATAGGATAAAATGATTAACTGTGATATTTTATTTTTTAAATCACAAAACTGCTCTAGAAGTACCAAAATTGAACTTTACCTAAAAGTGCTTTTAACACCAAAAAGTCTACTCCTAATTTTATGGAATGATATTCATCAAACATTTTAAAAATACTTTTAGTACTTAAAAGTGCTTTTTTGCCAATAGAACGGCAATCCCAAACGGGGCCTACATCAAATACATTTGATTATATATCATATTCAGTAATAAGTGAATAGTTTATCATTTATTTTTTGAAACAAGTTTTGCCTAAAAAAATATAGTGCCATTTAATTAATTCAAATGTTCAATTTTTTTGGGTATCAAACACGTCTGAACAGATTAAGATTTAAATCTATTGAAAGTGCTGAATTGAGTTATCAAATAAAGCCTCTTAAATTGAGAAAAAAAAAAAGGAAAAAGCAAGCTAACTGGGTAAAGGCCAAGTTTGTAAGTCAATTAGGAGTTTAAGGCCCAAAGAAGCCCAATCCGGTGTCGCTTTGAGTACTATTTGATCCGTTGAAAGGAAATGGAGCATATTTTCTTGTAGTTCTTGGCTTCGGCCTCCCTTTGATTGGAAAGAAACCCAAAAAAAAAAAAAAAAAAAAAAAAATTCTGGGCACATTCCATCAGATTGAGGCTTTAGGTTAGGATACTGAGAGCCGGTTTAGATTATAATATTTTATAGAAAAATTAATTGTAGTACATTTTCGAAATATGATGAACATGAAATAAAAAAAAATAATTAAAAATGCGATAAGGAAATATTTTCACGAAAATTGAAAATATATTTCTACAAGAAATGCAACCCAAACAAGGCTCTCGAGTCTCTCTTCAACTCGTTCAAGGGGTGAAGGTAATTTTGCAAAACTCAGAAAGTATTCTTGACAAAATTTTAATGGACCAAGCCTGTATGAATATTTTATAGGAGCAGAGCAATTCACACTTGTCTTTCAAAAAAGACTTCTCTCCGCTTAGAGCAATCAACATAAGTATCAAACAAATGACATGTGGGGTTGCTTTACAGACTGAAGTCATTTATCATAAGTATCGTACCAATAATAATGCATGATCGTGGGGTCTTCATTCTGGGTTTAAGGTCCATGAGAGCATCTTCCTATTACCAATTGGCTGGATGGATATTTCTTATAGGTCCCACCTTAAATTGCTCGTTTGAGCCGATGTGTTCGGTGTTACCTCTGCGTGTCTGTTCATTGTTTGGGTGTGTGCGTTTATTTCGCTTCGGCAAAAAAAAAAAAAAATGATCTGTTTTTCTAACCAACTTAATAACCTTAGCAACAATGATTGGCCAAAAAGAATAGAAAACTTAAGCCAATTTGGCAGTTTCTCAAGTCTATATGGTCAGGAATAAATGTCTAAAAGCCCCTTTTTTTTACCTTGGTGCTTGGTGAATAAAAGTCCACAACGCATTCGCAGTTTGCTGCGTCGCCCCACTTCTTTGTTCTCTGAATATTTTACTACTAGTTCATATTATATCCTGCTCTCTCCCTATGTGAAATAAACCGTTTACTTGGGAATCTTTTTTTTTTGTAATCTTATTGTGCCTATATTTACTGTTTTGCACAAAGATAAAATGCCTCTTTTTCTTTATATACTACATTATTATCATTTAGGTGAAAAATGACGACAAAGCTTTTTGTGATATAATGTCCTTAGGATTTCAAAAAAATTAAAAAATAATTGAAAAATCCTTTTTGCCCCTTTACTAAGAGGAACTAGACAAGTAGACGATGGCAAAAAATTGAATAGAAGATTATCATAATATTTGAATAGCTTAGTACAGATCGAGTGACCTAAATTTTGCCATATTCTCGGTACCTGGAGCTGATAAGATGGCGAGACAAATTGTAAATGAGATACAAGAAGTAATCTGAATCGTACAATTTTTTTTATCAAAATTTGGCCGTGAACACTCATCCAAATTTTCTTCGGAGTATCCAAGATGGCATTGGAGTCTGCAATGGGGTTGCCAAGCTGCAGCGTATCGTTTTCGGATTCTTCATGAATGAATGATTTTGTTACGCCTGATTTCCTTTTAAAATAAAAAATTTTTAGTAAAAAAAAAAAAAGAATGAAAACAATTATGTGGCATGTAAGAAACATGTTTATAAAAAATCCTCAGAAAAAAAAAAAGAAAAATATTTGCTCGAAATCCATTCCTGGACTGGACATAAGGGAACCAAACAACCAATTTTATAATGATATTCATTAAATCAAACATATTAGAGGAAATTTCCAAAAAAATTCATGCTCCTAAGAGCATCCACAATGGGGGTGTAATACACCCCCATTACACCACTCCATGACACGGCTCCCCATTGGAGCCGTGTCATGGAGATTACACGCATCACAATTGTGATGCGTGTAATTCTCAGAATGTGGGCCTAGGCAATTTCAGCATTTCAGCATTTCCAACGGCACCCAATATTTCCTTTCCAACGGCACCCAAATTTCCTTTCAGCATTTCCAGCATTTCCAACGGCACCCAAATTCCTGTGACTCAAGGTTTGGCCGAAAATTTTCAATATTACCTTCAAAGGAATGCGGAATTACGTGATCGAGAAGTACATCATCAACTTCGATCAGACTTGGTCGAGCATATTTGGGAACGATTCGAAGGCAATGACAATGAAAACTAGTATTCATTTTGTTATTATTTGTATTTTATTTGATTTAACTTATGTAATATTATGTTATGGAGTTCAACTAATTACATTCCGAATTATTAATTAAGTATGGATTATTATGATATCTTCGCATTTGAAGTGTCAAATATTTGTTTAATTTCCTACATAATTATTTTTAAAAAAATAACAATATATTATTTTTGAAACATAGAAAAAGATATATTATTCAAACTTAAAAATTAATAATATCATTTTTAGAAAATAAAAAAATTCAAAATGTACAAAATTTAACGAAAGTTAGTACTTTATTTTTTAAAAATAACAAAATTAGTTTTAAAAATTACTTTATTTATTTATGGGATATGAGTTATGCATTATTAAAATAAATATTTGATTAATTGTGGACCCATGCTATTACACCTTGTGGAGTGTAATCCATTGTGAGTGAAAGTGTAATAAAAGAGGAGAAAGTGGAATGCTGACGTGTCATATGGATTACACTCCACAAAGTGTAATCCATTGTGGATGCTCTAAGAAATAGAAGAAAAGGACTGCCATTGGACTCACCGTGTATGATTATTGTTAGTAGTCCCTCTTGAGATGAGAAGAAAGACCATGGATAGAGGTGTAAATCTAGAGGCCACGAAGAGATGAAAGGCTTGACTGTAAAGTTCATTATTTTAATTTTTATTCTATTTATATTTGGGTGGAAGTGGAGCCGCTTCAGCTTTGTCACAATCTATATCTATATGTATTGCAAGGAGGATTTTAGTGGAGGTTTTTTAAATGGTTTTCAAATCTTCCGTACATTTTTTTTTTAGATTTTTTAATTTATTTTAATACATAAATTCAATTAAAAAGTTTGAAATAATGTGATTTACAACTAATTCTATACAATTCAAATTTAAAATTTAAATTTTTTTTCTATTTCAAATGAATGTTTAATAAATCATTTATAATCGCAAGCTGAGCCAATTTCTTAAAAGACGCGGTAAACGAATACGACCTGAATGCGACCGAATTCCTTGGGACCGAGGGTTTGAACTTTGAAGTCTATTGTTTGAGACTTTTGGGCCGAACTCCAACGATTAAGATTCCAGCGTATTTGGCTGGCTTACAAGGGTGTTTTGTTTTTAGCTGTTATTAATACTGACAACAGGGGGCTGATATAACAAACATAAATACCAATAAGATGAAAAGCATAATAAATATGTTTGACACATCAGGATTGATGCTCTACATTTAATTTTCATCATTTAATTCAAAAGTACTCCATCTCTACCCAAAGTCAATAAAGTCACACTGCTGTCACGATAATCCCGATACAATAAAGTCAATAATCTACTAATACAAACATGATTTCCAACTTTTCTGGAGCAATTGGTTGTTTCGCTCAAGCAAGTGATCTGTCTGTTTGGATTGTGAATTATTAGAGA
The DNA here is from genome assembly GCF_036785885.1 of Coffea arabica. Classification (NCBI taxonomy): domain Eukaryota; kingdom Viridiplantae; phylum Streptophyta; class Magnoliopsida; order Gentianales; family Rubiaceae; genus Coffea; species Coffea arabica. The sequence goes on from NC_092312.1 coordinate 10,025,750, forward strand.
TATTTTTACAGTAGCACTTTTTGTGATGTGATGTATGTGAGATAAAAAGATAATTGGGAAGGTAAAAAGGTGTATTGGAAATTGTAATGACGATGTAAACAAATAAATTTTGAGAAATAAAGCCCAATCCAAACAAAGCTGATATTATCACAAACGCCATCCCAGAGCTTGAACATGATGAAGATGTGCCTATTTTACTGTTTTGCACAAAGATAATAATGCCTCTTTTTCTTTATATACAACATTATCATCTAGGGTGAAAAATGACGTCAAAGCTTTTTGCTATATAATGTACTTGAGATTAAAAAAAAGTTAAAAAGAGAAAAAAATAATTAAAAAACGTATTTCTCATCTAAGTAAACTTTTTTTTTCAAATAATAACTTCTCCAAACACACTAATTCACGCGATGAATCATTAGCCTTTTTTGCCCCGGGAGAGATATGATATTTTAGCATGGAAAAAAATATAAAATATAATTACGATTAGACGAATTAAATGCTAAAGATAAAGATAAGGATGACCTACAATCTTAAGGTCATACTATTCATTTTGAAATTTCATGTTCAACTTAGTATAGCAATATTATTGTGTCCTAGTAGGTTTTTTTTTTGGTTACAATGGTAACGTTTCTATAATTTAATCTATCTTAATTTATGGGGAGGGGAAACCGATGGAAGTAAAAACTCCATCAGAGGAATCCATTAAAAATCGTCACATATAGTGACAATTTTTGGTAAGAAACAAGGGTTCCTAATACTATCAAGACTTAAATACTTGGTAGTGACCACCAGCCTTTTGGCATGGTGGCTATCCTAGTAGCTAAAAGGCCCTTTTTTTTTTCCCCATTTTTTGCCCTTTACCAAGAGGAACTAGTCAAGTAGACGACTAGTGAGCGAGCATGACGGGTGGAAAATCGGAAACGGGCAATAAAATGGGATTTCAATCGTGTCCCCACCGGCTTGATTAAATCTTAGTTAGAATTTGACGACTTAGAGGCCGTCTTGAATGCTGATAACACCTGTGAAGTGTAAACACGAATTTTCTTCCGAGAAACCAAAATGGCATTAAATTTGCTATAAACTTGAAAAAGACTGCTGAATGGAAGTATGACTTCCCAGTTTGACCGCTTGAGAATTGAGATAGCACAAGCAGAGATTGTAAGGGCCTTTGTACCCGGATTAGCATATTAATAAAGTGCTGTCGTTTTGAAGAAAAAAAAAGAAGAAGAAGCCAAAATGGCATTGGAGTCCGTAATGGGGTTGGAATGGAAGCCGTAAACGTATCGTTTTCGGATTATTCAAGATAATCACCGCATTAGGCAAGAAAGACTGTTGGACTGGACGTGAGGAGAAAGCGGTCAAGACCCAAATACCATTTTCTCCAGGCAACTTTTGGACCGTCGTTTACTCTTAGTATTTCCCAAAGGATAGGGTTTTCCAGTTCCTTAACCTCGACGAAGCTTCCTCCAGCCAATGCCTGTCTACTGAAACTTGTGTATGGGCAATTAATTCCTTTCATCCAATTTGAAACATTTGGAAGGAGAAAGGTCTTCCGCCAGTGGGTGCGATGTCAGATTAGTTAATCTTTGTTCTAGAACTACTCGAATCAAGAGAAAAATAAATAGAAACACTCATTTACAATAATGAAAACAGCTACAGTGACTGCTTTTCCCCCTCTTTTTTTTTTTTTTTTTTTTTTTTTAAAGAAAACAAATATTTTCATTTTAACCACTAAAAACATGTGCAGGACTTATGCTTACGAAAGGACCCAAAAAAAAAGTAAACTATTTTTAGATGAAAAGCTAAAAGATACATTTTCGACTGGTGTTCCAATATTACACTAGCCTATCTTGTAAATATCTTGATTGATTAAAATATTTAGAGCATATTTTTTAAAATACCTTTGGACATGATCAGATGGTGTATCTTTAGCTTTTCATTTAAATGTCGCGTTACATGAAAGGATCTTGCACTATGATTAAGCACTTCAAAAATTCGAACATGAATAGTTGCCTTTGCGTATCTATATCTAGTAGGAGTTAAAAAAAAAAAACTTTTACAGCCAAACAAATTTTAAGTTATTGCAATAATGATCTTTACGGAATCAGTTAAGAATTCACAAGATTATCTAATGTTTGTGTGATTAAGAAAGATTAATTTATGCTGTAACTTCGAAGACCAGTCAACTCCATGCTAATGCAACGAGTTTGAACTTTAACGGTAATGCTTTTTTGGAGATATGCTTAGGGGCTGTTTGGTAAAACTGAAGCCTGAATTCTAAATTCTTAAAGTTAGTGTTAAAAGTACTAAGTTGTGGAATTGTTTACATTGTATCTGTTTGGTAACTAACTGGATTATAATATTGAATTGAAATATCGCACAAAAATGTGTTTATATATATTTTAAAAATTACCTTTATTTGTGTATTGGAGAACAAGAAAAATAAGTGAGAGAGAGAGTAATGAAACAATTCAAAGATGGCATTTAAATATGTTGTATATTTGTGTGTAAAAAAGTGCGTGTACATGCATGTGTGTCTCTATGTGTGTTAAACATAAAGAAAACAAACGTACACCGCATGCGAGAATAGTATGAAAGTGTTTTATGTGTGTGAGATATATAATATATGTAATCAATTTAGAAGATTCAGTGAAAATTTTTCACTTAAAATTTTGTACATGAATTAATCAGTACTTAATACATTAATTGATAAAGCAATTTTATTGTCAAACACGTTAAATCCAAAAGCTCTGAATGAATTAATTTTCCTCGCGTAGAGTTATCAAACAGGCCCTTAGTCTCTCTATCCGAAAGAGTCACTGAATTGCTTAGAATGAATTCAATATATCCAGGTGCAACCAAACACAGCAGTTCACTATACAAATCTTATGAAATGTAAATTTAGTCGAGTTCATCCGTTAGTTTTTTATTTCACTATTTATGTGATGCTATTGAGTGATGATTTATGTGCATTGATCCTGCTACTGTAACCTAGGGCAGTTTCCCTGTGCAAATTGCATAATTATCCCTCTTAATTTTGCAACCAAGAAAAAATGGAGGAGTCCATGAATTCGACGACATGTGCCGGTGCAGCCCTTCTAACCCAAAGACGACGTGACCCAGACGGACCTTGATTATTCTCGGGGCTACTGCCCAAATTAATTGTACCAAACGTCATCGTCGCTTCCGTCACGTGACATCAACGATGATGTACATATGGTTGTTGAAATTCATTTGTGGAGTAATTTCCTGTTTTTCACTATTGCTTGTAAAGCAACTTTTTGGCATTCTTCTGTAATGGAAAAATCAACTTAACACAAACCATTTGTTGTATCCGGGATGTTTCCCCTTACCCGTCAGTCGTCACCTTTGTAAAAGTCATATTGTAAAAAAGTTTGTCAAATAAGTGCTAATGAATACTCGTAAAAAAAAAAAAAAAAAAATCCTAAGAATATGAGAGTTCTTGTGATTTTTTTTTTGAAAAAAAAATATCAATAAAGTCTCTAAATGTATAGAAGCAATAATTTGAGTATATTTTTAAATTAGATTTGTTTGGCCACTTATTAATACAGCTAAAATTTATTTAATCTATCATATATGTACACATACTAACATTTATTATTCTCTCTTGCATCGCATTATATATTTTTTCTATTTAATTTTACCTATCCTTCATTATATTTATTTATTTTGTTTTAAATAATTTTACATTTTAAAAATTATGATACTATATTTTAACGAGTATCCGACAGGCACACGTTAAATAGACCTTTTTAAATTTTAAAATCATGTACATATCTGAGTTGATGCTAAAGCATGATTGGCAGGCAGTGCAAACGTAGGGGAAGAAAAATTAGTGCTCATTTCCTGGTACGATGCAACCGCCAACCACTCATTTCCTGATCCAATTAATTCTAAAGCAAAACCACCGTACCCACCTTATAAAAGTTTGTTAAACTGCTAGTTAAAAACTGCCAAGCCATCAAACTAGCTGGAGATATTCTGAGTAACTACATAGTCATAAATCCATATTCAACAATTCATATGATCATGCTTCGTTTTGAAATCATATGCAAAGATTTTTCAATGTTTTTATGTTGCTTACTCTGCTTGCTGATCGGCTTCAGCAAGAGAGCAAATAGCGTGAATTTTCTTGCACCCTCCTGCGAAAATGTCACCTATAGTCCAAACACTACCAACAGCCCCTTCAGAACCAACCTGAATTTCCTCCTATCCACACTATCTTCCAATGCTTCAAGGACTAACGGCTTCTACAATTCTACCGCTCTTGGCCGTGGCAACGATCCCTCTAATACAATCTATGGCCTCTTTCTGTGTCGAGGCGACCTTAGCGTTGATGTCTGCCAACAATGCGTGGCCTCTGCTTCCAAGAGAATTATTCAGGAGTGCCCCAATCAGAAGGGTGCCATCGTTTGGTACGACGAGTGCTTGTTGCGGTATTCAAATCAGTACATCTTTTCCAGAGGGGATGCCCTCGTACGACTCCGCCTGTCTAATGTACAGAATGTAACTGAATCTGATGCAGCGCGATTCACCTCGTTATTGGAGAATTTGATGGATAAGATTCAGAACCGGGCTGCAAATGATCTTTCAGGGAAAAAGTTTGCTGTTGAGGAAGCCAATTTTTCTGCTTTCCAGACACTGTACACCCTGGCTCAGTGCACACCTGATCTTTCCACTGTGGACTGTGATTCTTGCCTCAGTAATGCTATCTCAGTTCTTCCAACTTGCTGCCGTAACCGTGTGGGAGGTAGGGTTCTTTATCCCAGCTGCAACATCAGGTATGAGCTTTACCGTTTCTACAACAATAGCGTAGCACCTGCGCCAGCGCCTCCACCAAGTCCTCCGCCACCTCCCCTGCCTCCTGTTCCGACAACTTCAAGCAGTAAAGGTAAGCTCTGGAGCTCCTGAGTCAGGAAGGTTCTTGGGTGGAACTTGTCAATACAGACTACGTCTCCAAGAACTTCCATAATGGATTTCAGTACATGTATATCCTGAGTGATCATTGACTTTCAAGTATGCAAATATTTCATAATCTAATTTGCTGACAACCCAATCGTACAATTTAATTAAATCACATTAAAAAGAATAAAATACTCTCAAGTACAAGCATCAAGACTTACTTTGTTCTTTTAACTTCTTATTTGAAACAAGGACCGGACTCCCTAGATGCATGTTCAGTTTTTTTGAGAATGGACGAGGTCAGTCTGATTTGTTGGCTAGGAAGTCCAAGTTTTCAAAGATCAATCTGGCCAAACCATGGTTTTCCTTATTTTATTTTGGGGATTAAATTCCCTCCAAGATATCTCTGGATTATGTTGGGAGTTGGGACAACTATATATACTCTTTTTCTGAAACAAGAATTTAGTGCGTGTTTTCAAAAGAGGGGAAGAGGGTGGGAGCGAGAGGGGGGAAGGGAACTGAGTATGTATATTTTACGAGAGTTTTAAATTTATATGTCGTCACTAGCATGCATCCCCACCCCCACCACCACCACAACCACCACCACCACACAGACAGACAGACAGACACACACACACACACACACACAATAATAGCCCAATTTGATCTGCGCGGAAATAGGCAAAATAATGATAGGTAATCTGCCACAAACTTAAGATGTATTAGATTCTTCCTTTTGCGATGCATCCTCTTTCAGAAGGCTTACAGGTTAATTCTTGATGTAAATTCTATGAACACTCCATTTTACATCTTTATTTATGTTGTTTGGACTGGGATCAAACGAGTTCATAGTTCACTAGTCATCCACAGATACAGATATTTATCAAACTGAAGATCTTCCGTTTCATAATACAGGCTCATCACGAACAATTATTGCCATTGTTGTTCCAGTGGCCGTTTCCATTTTGCTGCTCTTGGTAGGCTTCATTTTCTTAATAAGGAGATCAAGGAAGAGATATGATGCCATCGTGGAGGCAACGGGTAACTTACAGCAGTTAAAATGATTAGTAATCAAGAAGAAAGTATTTCAATCCTTCTGTGCTTCTGAATCTTTCTGACGTCTAACCATGGATTTCTCTGAAATTCAATTTATTCTGTAGATGCATCTCAATTCTCAACGCCTGAATCGCTGCAATATAGTCTGAGTTTAATTCAAGCCATCACAAACAACTTCTCTGCTGAGAACAAAATTGGTGAAGGTGGTTTTGGTCATGTCTATAAGGTACCTACAATGAGCTTAGACGGTTCCAAGAATGATATGTATCCACATTATATAATTTAGTTCTAATCAACTCCTCCTTGCTGTATTTATTGACTAGGGAACTCTTCAAAATGGACAAGAGATAGCAGTGAAGAGATTGTCCAGAAGCTCAATGCAAGGTTTAGAAGAGTTTAAGAATGAAATTTTACTGGTTGCCAATCTCCAACACAGAAATCTAGTTCGATTGCTTGGGTTTTGCTTCGAAGGAGAGGAGAAGTTACTTATCTATGAATTTGTTCCTAACAAAAGCCTTGACTGCTTCCTTTTTGGTAGGCCTTAGTTCAATAGCTACTTGTATTATTTTCATATTATTTTCTTGACTTCCAATCAAAGTCTAGAACTTCATACCTTAATATGGAAATATATGATCAATGTTGATCTTGTAGCATTGACCCAGAATAAATAAGCCAAGTTGAATAGGAGTGTCAATTTAACCACAGTCCAATACTCTTAATATAACATGACGTCTTGACCACTGCCTGCATACATATGGTGTAGGACATTTTGAGGCATTACACTTCTTTTTTATGCGTTTTGGAACACTTCCGTTTTTCTTTGGTATGGGTATTCCGTTTCTGGCTGTTTATGCATGCTAATTGCAACACTGACCTGAAACATTATTTTCAATTATCATGAAGATCCTGAAAAGCAACACATGCTGGATTGGTCCAGACGCTATAAGATCATAGCAGGAATAGCAAGAGGACTTCTTTATCTTCATGAAGATTCTCGGCTTAAGATTATACACCGCGATCTTAAAGCCAGTAATATATTACTGGACAGAGATATGAATCCAAAGATTGCGGATTTTGGCATGGCAAGGCTTTTTGGTGCTGATCAGTCTGCGGCTACCACAAAAACAATTGCCGGAACATAGTAAGTTCTGAAATTTTGCACAATTTTGATGAAAGTGTGGAACACATCCAATGTTCCTAATCCTTTTTAGAAGCACAAATCATCATCTGCTTGAAATAGCCAAAAAAAGGATTTTAACTGACAGGTCTTCTTTAACTGCTGCCTGGATATATGTTAGTTATCCGCGAAGTAATATTCTTTCTCGAAATTGATTATGAAAGGCCTGACAGCTCTTCAATTATGTTGCTGCAATTAAGCATACGAGGTTTTTGTAACACTAACACATTAGTACTGCTAATACTACTCCACTGTCCATATATTTGCAAGATTTGCGCTTTCTAATATATTTGTAACATGTCTGCCAATTGGCTTTGGTTGTAGTGGCTATATGTCTCCTGAATATGCAATGCATGGCCATTTCTCAACAAAGTCAGACGTGTTTAGTTTTGGTGTTCTGGTTCTGGAAATTGTAACTGGCAAGAAAAATAGCAGCTTCTACCAGTCAGATGGTGCACAAGATCTTCTAAGCCATGTGAGTGCATATTATCAAACCTGTTATGATTCTTTTTTTAACCCCTCGAAATTCCAAAGAGTCTATGATATCCATTTGCTATAAATGTTGCAGTGTTGGAAAAATTGGAGGGATGGGACGCCATTAGCATTGCTGGATCCAATTCTTGGAAACTCCTCTGCCAGAAACGAAGTGATTCAGAGCATCCATATTGGCTTACTATGTGTTCAAGAAGATGTTGATGAGAGGCCTAACATGGCCTCGGTGGTTCTTATGCTCAGCAGTCGTTCTGCCACCATGCCCACTCCAGATCAACCTGCATTTTTTGCTCGCAGTAAAACAGAGAGCTTTCCGAGAGAGTTTCAGTTTGATGCATCCACATCCAACTCAATGCCAGCTTCAGTCAATGAAACAACCGTTACGGAATTATATCCAAGATAGAGCAAGTCATTGGGCACTTCTCGTTTCAAGATTGTAAAAGTTGTGTACGAGTAAAAATTTCAAGACGGAACATGTGTTGTAATTTCTCCATGTACTTTAGTTGTTCAATTTTAGTAACAATATGCTGCTAAAAAGAATAAATCAAGTATTTCGGGGATCGAGGAACTCAGCAATCAGGGGGCTAATAACTAATTCCTGGTGTTGGCACTTAAGGGTGGAGACTGGCTATTCTGAATTTTCGAGATGGGGTTGAATCAGGGGAGCCACATCGAAGAAAAGGTGAAGACAAAGCTATTCTCGTCATCGGAATGCTACCTCCAATCACTTCCCGCTCAGAAGTCCAAGACTCCAAAGCCAACTGCCCATCCTTTCGCCTAGTTTCGGTCTTCTCTACCAAACTTCCCACCATCATTCCAAAAGCTTCACCCTTCTTCTGCTTTACCAAAATTCAATCCCGAATTAGAGACCACAGAGATTCAAACATGGAGCATAATCAATTCTCATTATGGGGATAGAGGTACGGCACGGCAAAATTGTATGCATTGAAATCCAATGAAAAGATCTTTTGACCAAAAATTGAGGAAGTCGATTGTTGCATGGCTTGACGGCCAAGAGCTCCTGGTTTGCCTAGAAGACTGACAAAAAAAATCCTTAAAAGTAACACTCACTAAGGATGTTGCCGTTGTCGGATTCATTTTTGCAAGACCATCCGTCTTAATTTGTTCATGGTCGGCTAATGTATGAGGTTTACACGAAAATAAAATATAAAATACATAAGATTATTCAAAATGTAATCAATTTTAAAACATACATAGCTACTTGAATATAAATGAATTATTCCATCGTGTACAACTTAATCATTCATAACGCTTGTCCTTTTGTTTTTGTTTTTTTTTTTTAAAGAAACTACCCTTTAAATATTAGTTTTTTTTTTCTTTTTCTTACAACTCAATTATCTCATTAAAAGCTGGGAAAGAGCCTTTAAATTTCACAACAAAATCTTAGTCTAGTATATTATGTGACATATAATTCTTGAATTTTTATGTAAATAATTAATGCAAATGGTTTCGGCTGCATTTATTGCTACGAATCAGAATAGACTTTCAAGGCCACAAGTCGCATATGCGAGTACTAACATATTATTATCTCTCGCCGCAACTTCATATCAATAATGAGAATTGAATACATGACTTTTTGAGGGAAAAAAATCCATTTATTCTAATTGGATCGACGTGCGGCGACATATAAAATACTGAATAGAATAAAAATATTTAGGTTCGAATCTATTAATCAAATGAAAAAGGTTTTGGTCACTTGTTGAGGATACTGCGATTCCAGATTTGGTGCAAAATCACATGGGATGTTAAGCTAATAATAATCAAATACAAAGATATAAGTCTGTGCACCAGTTATGTGCTTGTACAAATTTTAAATTTCTCCAAATTTAATATTTATAGCAGCTATTTTTACAACATGAATATGAGGCGTAATGTATATAGATACCACTACATATATGTTTACTTTAAACATTAGTTCAACTGATAAGACATACACAAAATTTGGTTTTTCCTTCCACGCTATGAATAACGTCCTTTTTCTCTCCAAAATGTATAATTACCTTTAGGTATACAAAGTCTTTCTTAATTGGAATTTTAATTAAACGTGTAAGGTTTTATCATTGTGTTCTAGACTTGCTATTATCTTTTAGCATTCGAATTTTGCATGTGTGGATTACTAATTAGAATAGGAAAGATATGGTGATTATGCTTTCTTTTTCTTTCTCTCTTTCTTTGTTTGGATAGGTAAGGTGCTAGTGTAGTTCAATTGTCTACTTAGTGAAAGACAATTCATTTGCTCCAAACTCAGGATGAGAAACGAGTTTCGCTATGAAGGGCAATTTTCAAGAGAAATTTCTAATTTTGTGATGATTTTAAAAAAAATTCTACAAAAGGGGTGATTGTGGCGAGGGATTCCGTTGGGGGGTCTTCGCATTTCACGAATGCGAGCTCTCCTGAGCTCGCATCTTCTCAATAGAGATCCACCCCTTTTTTGCTTAATTTTTTTCGGAGGCAGAGATTTATATTTTTGTATTAAAAGAAAATGTTTAAAGATTTCGCATTCGCGTTGGCATTCCCTATAAAAAATTTACTTAGGTCTGCTGAGCTCGCATTCGCGAAATGCGAGCTTAACTCAACTTAAGGGCGATTCGCGAGCTCAAAGACACTAAGTATAATTAAATATTTTGTTTTTTTTGGGAGCTAGAGAATTTTTTCAAGAAAATAGTAAGAGGTAAGTGCGAGGTCCTAAATATTTTTAAAAAAAATTTTTCAAATAGCTCGCATTTATAAGTTTGACCTCCAAAAATTGTATTTAATTTTTGTGTTAGATTTCGCATTTATAAGCATGACTTTCATAAAAATAAATTCAAACTTGGTAGAAAAAAAATTTAAAATGAAATTTACGAGCTCAAAAAAAAATGTACAATTAAATGTAAATGTTGTTTGTTTTGTAGAATTTACCTTTACTAAAATGCTCTCGGTAGTAAAATCTTATTTTAAAATCTCAACTAAAATCTTATATTTTGGAGAAATGTAGAGAAATTTTATTTAAAAATCTATAATTAGCAGAGGAATAAAATTTTTTTATTTTAAAACTTGCACGTGCCTAATCTTCATCAAATATGTGCTGTAAAGAAAAATCATATTCACAACAATCTGTTTAATATAATTTACTATACATGCATATTTCTTTTATATTAAAAAAAATTGATAATTTTACGGTTGGAAATACGTTATTTTATTATAATACATTTAAAGGGTGGAAAAAGAACACATGCATAGTTCTTTCTATTTCATAGATCAATGTAAAAATAGAATGAAATTATTAACATGTAAGGTGTTGACTATATTTTATGAATAAAATACTAACTTTTGATCCTAAATTTATGAAATAAATTTATTTATCAAATTCTAATTTTCCTTTGTTATTAATAAATCGTATTTATTTGTTGACACCGATGAATATTAGTTATAAGAATGTAATAATTAATAGTCATTAATATCTGTTACAATTTTTTTATTGTAATTTTAGAAATTCCATAACGCAATGCTATTTAAAAAAAGTATATAAGTTATTTTTATGAAGTGCATGTTATTTGTTTGGTAGTTGAAAAGGAAAAGAAAAAAAATAAAATCAAATATCTAGCTTGGTAAATCTTGCGTGTTTTACCTTTTACAATTGATGCGAATGTAGATATTTTTAGATGAAAATCACTGGTTACTCAACATTTCACATACTGAAGTTGCTTTTTATACTCTTAATTTAAGTATCGTTTTACGCGAAAGTCGACATTTGTAGATGAAAACTGCCGGTTACTAAGTACAAAAACATTTGGAGTAAAATAACCCTTTTTTATTTTGGTGTATATATAATAAAATTCCCTCTAAAAATAATCATGAGAAAAGTATGACACTTATTGACCATATTAATTTCTTAACTTATAAAATCAGATAAAAAAAAGAATTTTCATCAAATGTGCAAAATGTAGGCATAATTTTGTCCACTTTACTAGATATACTTTCCTATAGATGTAAAAATTATAATCACATAAAAATCATTTCCCAAATTCAATGAGAAAAGAAGTTTCAAAACTATATATATTTATTTCAAAAGGATAAGTGAAAAAATTGTTTTTATTTATTATGGTTAATAACATATATATGTATAAGGTTTTTATTTATTATGGTTAATAACATATATATGTATAAGGTTTTGGAAAAATTTTGACAGAATCTCCCCTTAAAAGTGGACTAAAACTCCCTGCCAGCAACCACAAGAAATACAATTTAAGCACAGCAATTATATGAAACACAACTAAAACCACAAGTACCACACATATTTCTCCCCCCACACTTAAATTACACATTGTCCTCAATGTGTAGGGAAGAAATGAAACAAAAGAAGAAAAGAAAAGAAAGAAGTTTCCGCCAAGTCAATGGTTGAGATCCTTTTCAGCCACTATTCACGAACCACTGCCAAAATACAAGTGCCTACCAAATAAAAAACAGAAAAAATAAAATGAAGTTAAACATCTTAAGTTCCACAAGTTAAGATAATTAGGCAAGCAAATCCACCAACTAAAGATAGCTTCTGCAGTGCACCATATCAGTTATCCCCCTCGGCATCATCGTCATCCTCTGCATCACGATTGGGTGGTGGATGAATGCCTAAATGATCTTCAATTCGGCTTAGATGATTCCTAACGTCAGCTAACTGGAATGAAAAGTTTTCGATATGGTCAAAGAGTCGCTGCCAATTAGTCTGTGGTGGAGGAGGTGGTGGTGCTGCAGTAGATGGTCCAACTTCATCCCGACCATGTCTCGCCTTCTGTCTCCGCTCCTCTACAGGGCCTGGATTGCCAATAGAAAGGCGGCGAAGAGTAGTGATAGTCATCTCAGCCCGTGGTGGAACAATCTCACGCCTCATTCCTTCCAACTGAACCTCAAAACGCAGGAAGATTAAAGTCAGTAGACGAGGAAATGATAGTTTGAAGGAAGTTGTCTTACGCCTCGCCGTAGACCTAATGTAGCTGATGATGATATTAGACAATGAAATTCGAGCATATGGAGATGTCCGGTTATGGAACATGTAATCCAAGAAATAGATATCGCTCTTGCTAAGACTGTTAAAGCAATAGTGTCTAAATGTATATAAAAAATAATTAAATGGCATGCTAAGACTGTTAAAGCAATGGAAATGCATCCAACACAACTTCAAAAAACGCGCATCAAATTTTGGGTCACGCTAACATATATTGTAATTTTAGCAAAATTTATTTTTCCATTTTAGTTTAATCTCCACTATTTTTCTAAAATCTTCTCTAGGAACACAACTCTAATGTACGATTTACCCATCTATATCTGGACACAGAAAACGCGACTGAAAACGCGCCTCGACCCGCGTTACATAAGTCGCGTTTTGTGCACAAATCTTGCGGGAATGAAAACGCGACTGTGGTGGAAAACGCGACTTCTAGTCACGTATTTGAAGTCGCGTTTTTTGGTATATGATCCAGGCTTTAAAACACGATTTAGGTGAGAAACGCGACATCATAGCGCGTTTTCTTCAGTGTCGTTGCAAGAATTCGAACAATGTAACGTATATCCTCAAATCCACCACAAAAATTACAAAAATAAGCACAACCCACGTCAAATTTAAACCCAAATTTCACAACAAATCTGAACTTGCCTTTGGATTCAAGTATTCAAGTATTAATTAAACTTAAAATGTGAGGCATTGCAAATGGAAAGAGCTCACCTTTATGCTGTTTGGCACTTGAAGTGGGACGGCAATGCTGGCAAATGTTGGGTACGGCAATGGGCGGCAGTGGGTGGGCAAAGTCGCAAATGGGTCGGCAATCTGTCGGCGCAGAAGCTCCGAAAACCGGCTGCAATCTGGATGGCTTGCTTCAGCGAGGCAGAAACTTCAGATTTGCGTGGCTTGCGGCGGAGCAGAACAACAGAGATGGTGGCGCCGTTCCTCCTATTTCTGCCGTCCGGCGTTAATAGCAGCGCAAAATAGGACACATGGTGGCCAGCTCTTTGGATGCTTCGATGTGCAGAACCCAACTCAGTTTTTTTCAATTGCGAGGCAGCTATGGCGGGAGTTTGCTGGCCGGCTCCGTTTTCTTTGTTTTGCTGTGAACTTCTCTAAGAATTGCGTTCTGCAATTGTTTTCACTGAGGGAAACTTTTTGACTGAGGGAAACTTTTGTGGTCACTGGCTCACTGAGCTCGCATTCGCGAAATGCGAGCTCATTGAGCTCGCATTTCGCGAATGCGAAAACCCTATTTCAAGAATAATACCCAAAAACCACCCTACTTGTAGAATACCTTTTTTTTTTTCGCCATAAAGTAAGAATTCTCCCCAATTTTCAATTAGAAATATTTTCTTCTTCGTAATAAATAGAATAAAATTTTCAAATATGTTAATAAACCAACTTTAATCAAGTAGTGATGAACTTTTACTTGTTTTAAGAAGGGCAAATCGTTCAAAAAGTCCCTCACATTTTACAAGATAACTTTTTTTGTCCCTCACTTTTAAAAGTGTAATTTTACGTTTCTTACAAATTCACATTAACCAAATTTGGTTTCTACCTAGGTTTTCGACTAATTTTTTACTGGAATCCACCACGTGACTTGCAATGTGATCATTTTTTAAGGGCAAAATTGTCAAATCAAATTTTTACATAATCTGATTCATAGTCCCTCACATTTCACAAAATGAATTTTTTTGTCCCTAAAATTTTACAAAATGAGTTGTTTCGTTTTTTATATTTGAAAAAATGAATTTTTCCATCCCTCATATTTTTCAAAATGAATTTTTTCATCCCTCATTGATCATGTATACGAATAGTTTTTTTTTCCTATAAACTCACGTATATGTTTATTTGATTTTACCTGAACGATATGAATAATATGTAATTTATCCCTATTGGATTTCATCTAAACATGCTAATCGTAGTTATACACATGCTATTCAATAAATATATATAGGAGTTTAAAACTAATAATTTTGTTTGAAACCCATGTATATATTTATATGATTTCACCATTTGAATCTATTCGATATTTGTGACAGTTCTCTTTTGGTAAGAATTTATTTATTGAGTTGTATAATAAGGTCATCTAATTAATGGGTCCTAACTCGAATTCTATAATTGTGCTAACAAATTTTAGTTTAAATCTGAAATTTCTACTCGACACTTTTAAGATAATCAGTTGAGTTACTTGCCTTGTAATTGTGTTAAAATTTGAAAGTGTCAATTACTTATTTCTTTTTGTTATACTTTTCTTTTGTTTACTTTTTCTATCTAAATTTAATTCGATATAAATACTCGATAATATTTAGGATTAAATGTCTTCTTTATTTCAAATTTCGAGTAAAAGAAAATGAATATAAGTGAAAAACTAACAATTTTTTTAAACCCGTATATATATCTATTTGATTTCACTTAAGCAATACGAATAGTATGTAATATATTTCTATTTGATTTTACATGCTATTCGTACTGTTCAGGTGAAATCAAATAAATATATACATGGATTTAAAAAAAATTATTCACACACATGATCAATAAAAGATGAAAAAATTCATTTTGAAAAATGTGAAGGATGAAAAAATTCATTTTGTGAAATGTAAGGGACGAAAAAATTTATTTTATGAAATGTGACGAATTATGAATCGAATTATATAAAATTTGATTTAACAAATTTGCCTTTAAAATATGATCACGTGTAAGGCACGTGGTGAATTCCGACAAAAAACTAGTCGGAAACCTAAGTAGGGACTAAATTTGACCAATGTGAATTTGTAAGGGATGTAAAATTACATTTTTAAAAGCGAGAAACGAAAAAAGTTATTTTACAAAATGTGAGGGACGTTTTGAATGATTTTCCCTTTTAAAAAGGCTTTAATTTTCTAAAGTAAAACTCAAAAATGGCTTTTTTTTTGTTGTACTTAATTGAGGAGTTAATCTGAAAATCTGAAATAAATTTCGACAGAGTCAAGACAAAAGGCAGATTTCCATTACAATAGGGATGAATTAGAAATTTGCGTTACAAACAAGTTGTAAAGGTGGGATCCAATATTTATGTTGGGTAACCGGATTATAATGGAAAGAAACTAGACATCTCGTTTTGTGAGTTTTAAATGTGCTAAAGGTGGGATACATAATATTTTCGAACCGAAGAGCTTTCTTTTGAATAATTCAGGAACAGATGTAGGCTCACGAATAATTACCACCATTGTTGTTCCAGTGGCCGTTTCCTTTTTTCTGTTTCTGGTAGCCTTCTCTATCTTTAATAAGAAGAACAAGGAAGAGAAATGAGGCAACTGGTAAATTACAGCAGTTAAAAATTGTATTATTAGATAGGGAAGAAAATATTTTAATCCTTTTTGTGCTTCGGAATCTTTCAAATGCCTGCCCATGTAACCTATGAAAATTAACAAATTTATTCTGTTGATGGATCTCAAGTCTTAACGCCTGAATCGCTGCAAGATAATCTGAGTTCAGTTCAAGCCGCCACAAGTAACTTCTCTGCTGACAACAAAATTGGTCAAGGTGGCCTTGGTCATTTATATAAGGTACCTATAAATTATAGGTGTCAAAATTGGTGATTTGAGCGGGTTTGGGTTGGTTAAAATAGGTAATGAGTATAAGTGAATCAATTTATTTATATCTATTTAATTAGATACGTATAAATAGATAAGTTAAAAAATAAATTGGATAACCCAATTACCCATTTATAACCCATTTATTATAATTTTTTGTAAACTCATTTAAATTCTTTTTTGCAAACTAAGTTATCAATTTATACCACTCTTTGCATCCATCATTAGTTTTAAATATTTACTTATAATGCTTAATAAGCCTAATTACCAATTTTTTTTTCATCCGTACTCTATGTCACAAAATTACATACTATTAATAATTGAACAATAAAAATATAAAAATTTGAACTAAGTACTATAAAAGTTAACATAAAAACTTAATTCAAAAATTTTGAACCCCTAGTATTTTTTTCGTATGTAAATTTAAAATTTCATTTTGGAAAGGTAGGAAAAGAAGTTAAAACTTTTCATAAATTGGTAATGTTAAAAAATGAGCAACTTAACAAATTAAGACTAAATAAAATGATAAGATAAAACCAACAAATAATAATGAAAATGAAACAAAAGTAGTTAACATCATGACAAAATGAAGAATATGAGAAAAAAAAATGAATGGGAGAAGAGAGAAGACTTGGGGAAGGACAATTTTAAATAAGTTAATTGGGTTTGATGGGTTACCCAATAATACCCATTTATTAAATAGGTATTATTGGATAACCCATTTATACCTATATACAAAAATTTAACATATCCATATTCATCTATTCATGAGCGAATATGGGTAAATTTAGTTAGATACTCATGACTAGGGATCTCTTCCAAATTTAGTTAGATACCCATGACCAGGGATCTCGTGAGATTTAGCACTTTTTTTTATAAAACTCTTACATGATTTCAAAATCTATGCATTGCCCCTTCACAATTTATACTGAACTGTCAAAATGATGAAAACTATTCAAATGTCGAGATTATCCTCGTTTAGAAACTAAAATAACTGAAGTGGCAAAAATTTATAAATGTAGTATGGATTACATTTTAACACCCTCTAGTTTAACGCTTTTCAACATAAGACTCTTATGATTTTTAAAATCTATACATAGTCTCTTATAGTCAACAAATAAGTTCCATCTTGAAAGCAACTACTATCAATTTTTGATACTTAAAATCCAAATTGTGAGGGAATTAATTACAACTTTTGAAATCATAAAAGGGTTACATTATAAAGTGCTAAACCACACGAGGGTCTTGTATAATTTATCCTAAAAAATAACAGGTTTTTTCCATAGCTAATACGATATTAATAGAAGCTTATAGTACTGCACACATTCGTAACATTGGCAATTTTTTATATTTGTCAACCCAATTGGCTTTGATTGTAGTGGCTATATGTCTCCCGAATATGCCGCCATGCATGGCCATTTCTCAGCGAAGTCGGATGTGCTTAGCTTTGGTGCTCTAGTTTTGGAAATTGTAACTGGCAAGAAAAACAGCAGCTTCCACCAATCAGATGGGGCATATGGTCTCCCAAGCTACGTGAGTGCAAATTAACAACCTGATATGATTTTGTTTGCCCTCTAAATTCGAAAGTTGTCCTGCGTAAAATATATCAAGTGTCTATGACATCCATTGCTATAATTGTTATAGGCTAGGAAATATGGAGGGATGGGACACCATTAGCATTGCTGGATCCAACTACAGGAGACTCCTCTGCCAGAGATGAAGTCATTCAGAGTATCCATATTGGCTTACTATGTGTTCAAGAAGATGTTGATCAGAGGCCAACCATGGCCTCTGTGGTTCCTATGCTTAGTAGTCGTTATGCCACGCTGCCAACACCTGATCAGCCTGCATTCTTTTGTTAGCAGTAAAACAGAGAGCTTTGCAAAAGAGTTTCATTTTGATGTATCCGCATGCATTTCAGTGCCAGCATGAGTCAATGAAATAAGTTACAGTTACGAAATTATATCCAAGATAGAGGAAGAAATTGGGCATTTCTTGTTTCAAGATTGTAAGCATTATCTACAAGTAAAAAAATTTCAAGATGGAACATAATTTGTACCTTCCCCATGTATTTAGGTGTTAAATTTTTGCAGGTATAAAAGAATCGATCTATTATTTAGGGGAAGGAGGGACTCCGTTAAAAACAGGGCTAATTACTGATGTTGGCAATTAAGTGCGGAGATTCGCTATTTTGAAGTTCAGGGATGCGATTGAACCAGGGGAGCTACTTTGAGGAGAAGGTGAAATTTTATTGTTGTTTCTAACAGTTTTATAGATTGGGCTAGCCTAAATTTTATGATAAGAGTGCACTTGTGAATTTTCCATAATTATATAAGAGGAAAAGGAAATGCACTTATATAGTTATAATGATGATTAAACCGTTGGTGCACAAAATGTGCAATTATTTCGTATAAATTTATAAATTTAAACATGGACAGGGTTTAAAGATTACGCTGTAATATTTTCGCTTGATAATATTAAATGGGCAGGCATTATTCGGGCTGAGCCTAGCTTGATCCAAGGCCGGTTCTCTCTCAATTTTTTAGATCCTGTGGTTTGACCAGAGCAATTAGATATTTCATGGAAGGGACAACAGTCACGGCAGCCAAGATTACTTGTAATAATCTACCCTTAAGTCAAGGATCAAACAACACACGCATCCAGTTAAATTAAACATTTAGTAGAAATCGAAAGAACGATCCAAATGGACAATCTAAGGGACTACAATACTTGTAATAATCTACAATTAAATCCGATTAGCATACCAGTCTCATCATCAACTTCCACGATAATTAATCTGCAGCTTTTTTTGGTTGACTAAGTACTTCATTCCTTTGCCACAATCTAGAAGTAAAAATAAGAACTCAATAAATAATTGCGCTTAGTTGGGTGGCTTGAAATGGTCTTTGATACTTACAATACTTATCAACAGAGTCAATAATCTGGTAATCATATGCAACTAGTCTAATAGCAATGGTTTGTTTCGCATAAGTTGAGAAAAAAAAAGGGCTTAGCCAAGAACTTGAACATGATGAACAAGCACAATTTCTTGATCAATAAAGTAGTACAATCATGTCTTTTGTTGTGGTGCTGCGGCAGCTTGCGCACACATGCGGCTGCGGCGGATGGCCCTAGCAGTCTAATTCGCGGCTGCCAAGGTACCAATCTCTCGGACGTCAACCCCTATCGACAAAACCTCAACCAGTTCCTAGTTTCAGCCGCTGCTGCTTCTCGCACCCAGGTCTTCAATACCTCCGCCACCGGCAGCGACCCATCTGATACAGTCTACGGCTTATTCATGTGCCGGGGTGATGTCAGCAGCGATGTCTGCGCCAACTGTGTCTCGACGGCTTCCACGGATTTCCTTAATTATTGCAGTCAGATGGTTGGGTATGGTTGGTACGATAACTGCCTCTTACGTTACTCGAACCAATCATTCTTCTCTGTTTTCTCCCAAGCGGATGCTGCCGTGGCTTCCTATGCGAGGAACACGATGAATGTTAGTTCTGACGAGGCCGACAAGTTCAACCAGGTTTTGGGAAGTAGCATGAATGAGGTTGCGGATGGAGCTGCCAATGATACTCGACCCCTGCAGAAATTTGCTGTCCTACTCGGGGGAGCAGAGTTTTCGAGCTCCAACAGTGTGTACCCGCTAGCCCAGTGCATACCTGAACTTTCCGGGACAGACTGCAGGAGATGCCTGAGTGATGCTATTTCGCTGCTGCCCAGATGCTGCGCCAATAGCCGAGGATGTAGAGTCGCCTTTCCTAGCTGCATGATTTGGTATGAGCTCTTCCAGTTTTACAACATTGCATCCCCATCAAGTGGTAAAGGTAAATTCAAGCCCCTCAGCCTAGCTACACCCCTTTTTGAGAAAAAAAAAAAAAATAGTAGTGACGCACTTAATTAGGTAATCCATCATAATCAACTATGGCAAATTAGGTTAGTAAATTGTTAGATAAAGTTGTTGAGTAAATGCTGATGCCCGGTACACTCCAACTATTTTTTTTTTAAACCTTAATTAGAAGTCAAGATTTTTAACCTTTGTGGGTCCAACTATTTTTTGGGTCAAAATAATTAAAATGCTAGAGTACATACTTCGTCGAATTGGTGAGGAGGACATTTCTGTCTAGTTTAATCCTATGTTCTTCTCTTGATTCAGGCAAAAAAGGAATATCAAAGCAAGCAGCTATTGGAATTGCTCTTTCAACCATTTTCTGTGTGTTGCTGTTTGTGGTGCTCGCTGTTTTCCTCCTCAAGAGAAGATCAAGAAAGCGACGTGATGCCGAAATACAAGAGGCATATGGTATAACTACAAGGATTGCAATGCACCATAACAAGACATAACTATCTTTGATTTATTTGCTTTTTTTAAAGAAATTTTTTGCCCTTAAACATTGGATTAAATGAGTAAACTTCAGTCATTTTTATGTTTTCTGTATAGATGGAGATGAAACCTTACAAATTGATCCCGAATCACTGCAGTACAGTTTAAGTGCAATTCGAATTGCCACAAACGATTTTTCAGTTGATAACAAAATCGGCCAAGGTGGATTTGGTCCTGTGTACAAGGTACCTGTATATCACTATGTGCAAGAGGAGCTTTGAAGAAAAACATACACAATTCACGTATAAACATTCCCTCAAACGGACGTATAAGTGATAATAACGTTTCCAATCAACTCCTAAATTTCTGCTGTTCATATACTCTCACAGGGTAAACTACCAGATGGACAAGACATAGCCGTGAAGAGACTATCTAGAAGATCAGGGCAAGGTGCACAAGAATTTAAAAACGAAATTGCAGTAGTTGCCAAGCTTCAGCATAGAAATCTGGTTCGACTTCTGGGATTTTGCTTGGAAGCAGGGGAAAAGTTACTAATCTACGAATTTGTTCCAAATAAAAGCCTTGACTACTTCCTATTTGGTAGGTTCTTCCTCAAATGCTTTTCCTCTTTTCTGTTGTTCTTTTTTCGTCTAATTTCCCGATTATGATTAAGCATTGAGAAATGCACTCTAGATCTGTTTGCATAATGACATTTTGCAAAATATTCCACAATATATTCTTTACACACATTTGCCTTTTGGATTAATCTCAGCTGGAATTTAAACTTCAAATTCTGCATATGTAGCATGTATCTAAATCCATTAGTGTAAACACTATTAGCGTAAAAAAGTTTAAATCTCAACGAAGGTCAATAAGCATTTTATCCTACATCTTTTTCCTGTGTATAGCATGACTTCGTGGTTCCTAAAACTGAGACGGAATATTTTCTTTGATGTCATTCTAAAGATCCAGAAAAGCAACAATTGTTGGACTGGTCAAAACGTTACAAGATCATTACAGGAATAGCAAGAGGACTTCTTTATCTTCAAGAAGATTCACGTCTTAGAATTGTTCACCGTGACCTTAAAGCTGGCAATATATTACTAGATGAAAGGATGAATCCAAAGATAGCAGATTTTGGGATGGCAAAAATTTGTGGAGTCGATGAATTTGAAGGAAACACAAATAGAATCGCCGGGACAATGTAAGTTCTGCATGCATCCAAACGATCAATCTCTCCTAATGGTGATTTGTGTTGTAAACCTATATACTGTCCCGACTGATAGCACTAGAATATCATAGGTTAGGTTACAAATTCCACTTATGGTGAAGATAGCCCTCCGGATTTTAATTTGATTACCCGCGAGGGTTTTTTTTTTTTTTTTTGAAATACACAAAAACAACATGATACGCACTACATATGCTTCTCCTCGAACACATTACATTGTCTTCTCATCCTAATAATCATGCTAACTAGTAACTATTGCGACTTGCAGTGGTTACATGGCTCCTGAATACACTACGACCGGGCAGTTCTCGGTCAAGTCAGATGTTTTTAGTTTTGGGGTCGTAATTTTGGAAATTATTGCTGGCAAGAAGAACAGCAGCTTCTACCTATCAGAGGATTCTCGAGACCTTTTGAGCTATGTGAGTGCACACAACAAATCTTAGCACCACTTCTACGATTCCTTCTGTTACGGTTTTTGTGCCTGCAAATCTTTGCATGATGTACTAGTCCAACTGGGTTCATACTTACAGGTGTCACTTGACTAATATTTGCCGTTTACTAATTGTGAACTCGATACTTTGGATTGATGTAAAACAGGCTTGGGAACAATGGAGACATGGCACGCCATTGGCCTTGTTGGATCCAACAATCGTAGACTCTTGTGTCGAAATTGAGGTCCTAAAATGCATCCAAATTGGATTGCTATGCGTTGAAGAAGATGCTGATAGAAGACCTATGATGTCTTCCGTGGTTTACATGCTCAGTGGCGACTCTGTTACCCTTCCTGATCCGCATCTTCCACTAATTTCCCGGCGTGAAAGAACAGAGAGCATTCCTGAAGAGCTAGAATCAGATCGATCTGATACCAAGTTACTGTTTGGCTCCATGACTGATTCATCATCATCTGCAGTTTAGGTTTTTGTGTTTTTTAGCACAAAAGTTTAGGACTGATGACATTTTTCATTTTTTTCATTGGTTGAGCGATGTATGTGCATTGAGGTCACGGCCCATTAACCACACAATTCTTTCTTCAGTAAAAGCTTTTAGCTTTTTTTTTTTTTTTTGATGAAAATTGTAAATTCTCTGATGTGGTCAAGTATTTTCAAATGTTTATTGCCTCCTATAAGCCTAAATACAAGCCAGATGTGAAATTAAATTTGAGCAGATACAATACAAGGTAACATGTATCGGGACCGGTTAATTAAATAGTTTTTATACTGTTACTGTACAAGAGATAATTTTCGAATTCATTCGACATCTTTGATTAAAGACAGAGATGCCTTATTTTTCACACTAAGCATTGAGTACATCACTTACTAGAACACCTTCCGAGGATGTTGGAAGGGGCAAGAGAAGGTACCTACCCAACAGGGCATATATATGGAAGGGGAGGGAGGGTACTGCAATTCTTCTCTGCTTCCCAGGCTAGACCTCCTGTTATTCTCCCATGCGTAGCTAAAGCTTAATTGATGGATTTACGTGGTCTTCTTCTTCTTCTTTTTTTTTTTTTTCTGTTTTTAATGAAGTTGGAATAATTCAGTGGGCTATCTCCATCTCTGCAACTTATATTTTTCTTGTCATTATTATGAGATATTTGCATGTTTTAGCTTGAGGAGCAGTGGTGGATTTATCATTTAAGGTGGGCATTGGGGGGCCCCCACAAAATTCTTCTGGCACGCCTTCAATTTTAGTAGATTTTTAGTTTTGCCCCCTCTAAATCATTTAGTTGGGAACATATTTTATGTCTAATTTTATATTTTGACCGAAATTGGAACCCTAAACAATCCAAAATGAAAAGCTTTTTCGTCTAATCTTTTAGCTTCCTTGGAAGTCATTTTAATTTATTACGCGATGGTTAATTGAGTTGGACTTTTTCTAGTCAATCATAAAATACAACGTTGATATGTATCTACAATTAAATAGTTATGCTGCTCAAGTAAAAATAAAGCAAAGGTAATAGGTTGACATTTTTTAGTAAATAAAAATTTTCGTTTCCTTTTGCTTAGAAAGTAGTGTAGGTCAAAAATATTTAGTATGTTTTTTAAAAGAAAATAATTATCTTATCAATAAATTTGAGCATGTCCTTTTATGCCACAGCATCCCTAATTTGTAATATAATTTCACTTGTTATGCAAATATTGCTATTGTGTCCTTTAGAGAAAATATGGAAGTATAATATTATTTTAGGTTTTTCTAATGGATCCCTCCGCATGGTACGCCTAAATCAAACTCAAATATCATGTGAATGAATACAGTAACAATTATTATGTGAATGCAAATATTAATAATTATTGTCCCTTATTGCATTTATACACTTTTTTGAATAATTTTTTCCCAAAAAAATAAACACTTACACTCAATTTTAGAATTGATCTTCTATACACTGACAGTGTATATATTTTCACCATTAGATGCATGACAAATAATTCGAATTTGAATTTAAAACACAAATTTTACATATGTATCGTATATCTAATCGTGATGGTGTATAAAGCATCAGTATGTATAAGATTTACTCTTTTAACAAATGCTAGTGACTTTTGTTAAAAGAAACCTTACTTGTTTTTTGCCACCACCTGAAATTAATCCTGGCTTCGCCACTGTTGAGGAGTTTCTAAATCCAAGCCTTATGGACCCAGCACTCAAGCTGCCACAAGAAATAGCAAAACCTGAAATGTTTGCCAAACGGCTTTTTAATCATGTCCCACTTGTCGGAAGGGACTTTAGAGTGGCCCAAAGTGGTCCAACCTGCTTTCATGCCGGTTTAAGCAAAACCATGAACCTGATCTCTCACTCGTCTGAATAGAGTTTAGATCCAAAGGGAGATTACTACCAACGGTCATGCATCCAAGCTTTGTATTAATCAATTCACAAAACCTGCCCAAAAAGCATAGAAATTCCTTGACTATTGCTAGCTCTCATGGGATCATCCCAATACTAGATATGCCATGCCAAAAATAAACTAGTGGAAACCTTTTTTTTGTGCTAGTTGTAGGGGTATATTAGTAAAAAAAACTTTAAAATTAATCAGTAGGAACAAATTACCCATTGATGTTATATTATCATGTGGGAATGGGGTTATATAATTATGAGAGTATAAATTTGTATTATGTAAAGGATAAATTAATTTAAAATTTTATCATCCTATCCATTAGTCATTCTAGGATGACTAATATCACCTCCCCATGGGATTATTTTATCCCATGAATAAATGATTAATCCAATTCTATATCATTCCATTAACCAAACGGACCCTTAGCTCTTATGTGGTCATTGCAATACTTGATGTGCCAAAAATAAAGGGTTATTATCACTTTACCTCTCTTAAACTATATTACTACTATCAGTTTACCCCCTAATGTTATTTTTTAGTCACTCTACCCCTATGAATAATTGAACTCAACATGTTAAAAAATTTTGGATAAAAATACCATTTTATTTTATAGTATTATTACATTGTTATTATCACTTTATTCGTTTAGATTATAGTGATACAATCACTTTAATTCCTAACATTATTTTCTAGACATTTAACTCATCATTAATCTAATTAGTATGGTCAAAAAATTTTAAATATATTTAACCTTTTTTATATATTTAACCATAATTGGATAATAAGACTATAGGGGTCACACTGCTGTCACAATAATCCTGATATAATAAAGTCAATAATCTACTAATAATAAAAAAATCATATCCAACTATTCTGTAGCAATTGTTTGTTTCGCTCAAGTAAATGATGTTAGCACCAACGCCACCCTAGAGCTTGAACATGTGCCTATTTTGCTGTTTTGCACAAAGATAATGCCTCTTTTTCTTTATATACAACATTATCATCTAGATGAAAAATAACATCAAAGCATCATATAATGTACTTGAGATAAAAAAAAAGTTAAAAAGATAAAAAAGTAATTAAAAAATATGTTTGTCATTTAAATAAATTCTTTTTTTCAAATAATAACTTCTCGAACACACACTAATTTACACGATGAATCATTAGCCTTTTTGACTCCTGGAGAGATATGATATTTTGACATGGAAAAAATATAAAATATAATTTCGATTAAATGAATTAAATGATAAAGACAAAAATAAAGATGGCCTACAATCTTAAGGTCGTACTATTCATTTTGGAATTTCATGTTGCTGGTCAGCTTAATAACGCAGTACTATGTTCTGGTAGTTAAAAAGTCCCTTTTGTTATGAAATAATGATAAGATGTAGATGTCCATTAATATTTTCAAAAAGAATTACAAGATGTGGATGTTAAGATGTGGATGTCCATTGATATTCTCAAGAAGGATTACAAGATGTGGATGTCCGTTTATATTTTCGAGATGATAGACACATGTATTCTCCCTAGATTCATTGGTACATTGGATGAACTCATTTATGGATGTACTTGATATACTAAATTCATGTATTTGTATTTAATAGAGTTCATGTACCTTTGATCTTGGATCACCTGTATATAGGGGTGTATCCTACTTCATTTGTAACCTTGAAAACCTTAAAATCTGGAAGTACTTTGATCAGTAAATATAATAATTCTATCTCTCTCTTCTTCTTACTCTACTATTTCAATCTCTACTTTTGGTAGTTTCTTTTATTAGTTTTACAACACGTATCAGCACGAGTCTCTACTTTGAGTGAAGGAAAGGCGCGAAGCAAAAGTGAAGCACGAGACGTGTCAAGATTTTGCCCGAACAACTTTTGGCTACTTATCAAGGTAATATTCTTTCCTACGAATCTATTGCATAGTCTTATGGTTAATCTCACAAAACAAGAGTTCATACCTCTTGATATTTCTGGAAAAAATTATTTATTGTGGGTTTTAGATGTTGAAATTCATCTTGAGGCAATGGGTCTTGGTAATACTATTGTTAATGAGAATGATGCCTCAAATGAAGACCGTGCTAAGGCCATGATTTTCCTTCGTTGTCATTTAGATGAATGATTAAAAGTAGAGTATTTTACTGTCAAAAATCCTCTCGTCCTTTGGCAAGATTTGAAAGAAAGATTCGATCACCTGAAGTTGATTGTTCTTCCAAAAGTCCGATATGATTGGCTTCATTTACGGCGACAAGATTTTAAATCTGTCAACGAATATAATTCAGCCATGTTCAAAATTACTTCTCAATTATCATTGTGTGGTGAAAAAGTCACTGATGAAAATATGTTAGAGAAAATATTCTCTACTTTTCATGTCTCTAATATGCTCCTGCAGTAGCAATATAGAGAGAAAGGATTTAAGAAGTATTTTGAACTTATTGCATTTCTTCTGTTGGTTGAACAAAATAATGAATTATTGCTGAAAAATCATGAGTCCCGACCAACTGGTGCAAGTCCATTCCCTGAAACGAATGGAACTCAATTCCAAAATTCTGGTTGAGATCGTGGACGTGGCCGTAGAGGTGGCCATGGACGTGATCGTAGTAGATTTGTGCCTCGTGAAAATTATAACCGTGGCAAGCAACAAAATATTTCCCAAAAAAGGAAAAATAACTACGATCCGAAAAATGGAGAAAAGAAAGTTTATGAAGAAAAATGCTACCGGTATGGTATGGAAGGTCACTGGTCCCGTACCTGTCGAACGGCTGAGCATCTTGTTGACCTCTATCAAGAATCATTGAAAAAGAAAGACAAAGGTGTTGAGACAAATTTCATTGATCAAAAGAATAATTATGATGATGCTGATATGACATATCTCGATGTAACTGATTTCTTTGAACATCCTGAAGATGTCAACAAATATCCCATGATTGTTTAGATATTTTTATAATGCTTTTATATATTTCATGTAATTTTCTTTTTATTTAATATTTATCTTCGCATTTTTATTAATATTTATTTTTATTTGATTTTTTCTTCCTGAAAAAGAAATGAATGCTAAATATTTGGGATCAAATAATGGTGATGATAACATTTGTCTCGTTGATAGTGCTTCTACGCACACCATATTGAAAAATAAAAAATATTTTTCTTATTTAACAATGGGAGAAACAAATATTAATACCATCTGTGGTACTGCAAAATTAATTGAGAGTTCCGGAAGAGCCACTCTATTTCTTCCTGAAGGAACTAGGATTGTCGTAAATAATGCACAAGTCTCTCCCAAGTCTCGGAGAAACTTGTTGAGTTTTAAAGATATCCGCGATAATGGATATCACATCGAGATAATGAATGAGACAAATGGTAAATTTTTATTAATTACAAGTACCATTTCTGGAGGAAAATGTGTATTAGAAAAAATTGCCTTCTCTTTCTTCTGGCTTATATTATGCACAGATAAGTGCTATTGAAATTCATCACCTAGCAGACCAGAAGTCTGCTTATCCCAATAATTTTATGATTTGACATGATCGTCTCGGATATTTTGGGTCCATTATGATGAGACGAATTATTGAGAATTCACATGGCCATTCATTGAAAAATCAAAAGGTATTGAAATCAAATGAATTCTCCTGTGTTGCCTATTCTCAAGGAAAATTAATTGTTAGACCATCACCAACTAAAGTTGGGACTGAATTTCCAACATTTCTAGAACGAATTCATGGTGATATATGTGGACCTGTAGATCCACCATGTGGACCTGTAGATCCACCCTGTGGACCATTTTGATATTTTATGGTGCTAATTGATGTATCAACTAGATGGTCCCATGTATGTTTGTTATCTACTCGCAACATAGCGTTTGCGAGATTGCTTGCTCAGATAATCAAATTACGAGCACAGTTTCCTAATTATTCTATTAAAAGAATTCGTTTAGATAATACTGGTGAATATTCCTCACATGTTTTTGACGAGTATTGCATGTCCATTGGGATAACTGTTGAACATCCTGTAGCCTATGTTCACACACAAAATGGTCTAGTCGAATCATTTATTAAAAGGCTACAATTAATTGCTAGACCATTGTTGATGAGGTCTAAGTTTCCCTTATCTGCTTGGGGACATGTTATATTACATGCAGCAACACTTGTGAGAATCAGGCTGACTAGTTATCATAATTATTCCTCCTTCAATTAGTATTTGATTATGAGTCCAATATTTCTCATTTACGAATATTTGGGTGTGCGGTTTATGGTCCTATTACACCACCCCAACGTCGTAAATTGGGCCTTCAAAGGCGGTCGGGAATATATATCGGGTATGAATCACCTTCTATTATTACATATATTGAGTCATTGACAGGTGATTTATTTACTGCAAGATTTACAGATTGTTATTTTGATGAATCACATTTTCCGATATTAGGGGGAGGAACAGATCAACTGAAAAAGGAAATTCCGAAAAAGGAAATCCCGAAAAAAGAAATCATTTGGAAAATATCATTAGATTTCCTGGATCCTGGTACAAAAGAATGTGTACTAGAAATTCAAAAGATCATACATTTGCAAAATATTGCAAATCAATTGCCGGATGCATTTTGTGACTTCAGAAGAGTCACCAATTCACATATTCCTGCCGAAAATGCTCCGATTAAACTAAATGTCCCTGAAGGGCAAATCACAAGTGCTAATGAATCCAAAGCACGCTTGAAGCGTGGAAGACCTCTTGGTTCCAAAGATAAAAATTCTCGAAAGAAAAGAGGATCAAATGAATTAATAATTAGTGACAAAATTCAACCTCTTGAAGAGCCAACTCTCAAAGAGCCAACTCCTGAAGAGAATGAAATTATAGAAAATTCGATAAACTTATCACTACAAGAAAAAATTGGAACAGAAGAGAAATAATTGTTGATAGTACTTTTGCATATAATGTAGCACTTGATATTATGATAGATGACGAGAATTATGAGCCCAGGTCGGTTGATGAATGTCGGCATAGAAATGATTGGCAAAAATGGAAAGATGCGATATAATTTGAATTAAATTCACTGGCTAAAAGGAATGTTTTTGACCTGTAGTCCAAACACCGAAGGTATAAAGTCAGTTGGATATAAATGAATTTTTGTGAGAAAAAGGAATGAAAAGAATGAAATAGTGAGATATAAAGCAAGACTTGTAACTCAAGGCTTTTCACAAAGGCCTGGATTCACCTGTGGTAGATATGATCACATTTAGATATCTTGTGAATATTGCAGTGCATGAAAAACTTGATATGCGTCTGATGGACGTTATCACTGCTTATTTGTATGGGAATCTTGACAATAATATTTACACGAGAATTCCTGAAGGATTCAACATGGCTGAAGCATGTAAATCAAATTCTAGATATGTGTATTCTATTAGAATACAAAAGTCTTTGTATGGATTCAAACAATTTGGACGTATGTTGTATAACCGCATCAATGAATGTTTAACTAAAGAAGGTTATACCAATGGCCCAATATGTCCATGTGTTTTTATCAAGAAAAATGGATCAAATTTTGTGATTATTGCGATATATGTTGATGATCTCAATTTGATTGGAACTCCTGAAGAGATCCAAAAGACTGTCGAATATTTGAAGAAAGAATTTGAGATCAAAGATTTTGGAAAGACAAAATTCTGTCTTGGTTTATAAATTTTGGAATGGTATTAAACACATTTTTCGCTATCTCCAAGAAACAATTGATCTTGGTTTGTTTTATTCAAATAAATCTAAGCCTAGGTTGCTTGGATATGCTGATGCTGGGTATTTGTCTGACCCACATAAAGCACGATCTCAGACTGACTATCTCTTTACTTGTGGCGGAACAGTCATTTCTTGGCGTTCTACAAAACAATCCTTAACTGCCACTTCATCAAATCATACTGAAATACTAGCAATTCATGAAGCCAGTCGAGAATGCATTTGGCTAAGATCAATGACCCACTACATCCGGAAGAGTTGTGGGTTATCCTCTGAGAAGAAAATTCCTCCAACTATTTTATATGAAAAGAATGCAGCTTGTATAACTCAATTAAAAGGAGGATATTTTAAGGGAGATAGGACGAAACACATTTCACCGAAATTCTTCTTTACTCATGATTTGCAAAAGAATGGTGAGATTGACGTGCTACAAATCCGATCGGATAATAATTTGGCAGATTTGTTTACCAAGGTTTTGCCGACTGCTACGTTTGGGAAATTGGTGAAGAATATTGGTATGCGTCGGCTAAAAGATCTCATATAATGTTTGCATTAGGGGGAGAATTTATTACACAAGAATAGTGTACTTTTTTTCCTTCACTAGGGTTTTTGTCCCACTGGATTTTTCCCTAGTAAGGTTTTAACGAGGCATATTTTTTGTGTCATGGACATCCAAGGGGGAGTGTTATGAAATAATGATAAGATGTGGATGTCCATTGATATTCTCAAGAAGAATTACAAGATGTGGATGTTCATTGATATTCTCAAAAAGGATTACAAGATGTGGATGTCCGTTTATATTTTCGAGATGATAGACACATGTATTATTTCTAGATTCATTGGTACATTGGATGAACTCATTTATGGATGTACTTGATGTACTAAATTCATATATTTGTATTTAATAGGGTTCATGTACCTTTGATCTTGGATCACCTATATATAGGGGTGTATTCTACTTCATTTATAACATTGGAAACCTTAAAACATGGAAGTACTTTGATCAGTAAATATAATAATCATATATCTCATTTTTTCTTACTCTACTATTCCAATCTCTACTTTTGAAAGTTTCTTTTATTAGTTTTACAGCACCTTTCTTTTTTTTTACCTTCTCGCCCTTTACCAAGAGGAACTAGACAAGTTTACCAAGAGGAACTAGACAAGTAGACAACTAGTGCGTGACTATGACGGGTGGAAAATCGGAAACGGGCAATCAAATGGGATTTCAATCCTGTCCCCACCTGCTTGACTAAATCTTAGGGCCTGTTTGGAACCTGAGTTTTTTAGGAGTTTGTCTAAAACTTTACTGTAGTACACTGTAGAAGTTTTTGAAAAAATTTTGTAGAAATTTTTATAAGGTGAAAAAATTTTTTGTAAGCTGCAAAATTTTGTAGAAGTTTTTTTAGAGTGAAAAACTTTTTTTTTCTTTCTTTTTCTCTTTCTCTTTCTTTTTCTTTTCTTTCTTTCCTTTTTCTTTTTTTTCCTCTCTTCTTCTTCTTCTTCCTTTTTCTTCCTCTTCTTCTTTCTTTCCTCCCCGTTACCTCCCAGCAGCACTCACACCCGCCACCCCTCTCCTCCCTTTCCCCTTCTCTTCCCGCCATCTCCCCTCTGCCGCCGTGACCACCTCCCCCCCGCCACCTCCTGTGCCCCTTCCTCCCGCCACCCCTTGTGCCCCTTCCCCCTCTATCATCGTGATCCCCTCCCCCCGCCACCCCCTGTGCTCCTTCTCCCTCTGCCACAGCAATCCCCTCCTCCCGCCACCCCCTTGCCCTTTCCCCCTGCCATCCCCTGCCCTTTCCTCTGCCAGCATGACCCCGTCCCTACGGCACCCCCTTGCCTTTTCCCCCTCCTCTCGCCGCCCCCTGTTTTTTCCCTAGCTTCTCCCGCCACTCCCCCTTCCCCCGTCACCCCCTGCCCTTTCCTCTGCCAGCGCGACCACCTTCCCCCGTCACTCCCCTGCCCTTTCCCTAGCTTTTCCCGCCACCTCCCCTATGCGACCCCCTTCCCTGTCACCCCCTGGCCTTTCCCCAACGCGACACCCTCCTCCCACCACCCCGCGGACGGCGCTGAAATAGTCCCCCAGTTTCCGGCAAAAAGCATAGAGGAATTTACAGAACTTGGAACGCTTCGTCACGGAGGATTTGCTCTTCTGTATCCAGTTGAATAAGGTAACCATCACTTTGAATTTGATGTCAAATTCCTACATTCTGGACTTTTTTTCCCCTTTTTTTGCTTTTTCTGGGCTATGATTTTGCTTGTTCGGTTCTTGGGATTCCATGTTCATTTTTTGTGTTTTAAAATGAAGGATTTAAAAATCGCCTAAAAGGGGGAGGGGGAAGGGGGCAGGGGAGGCAGAGGGGAAGAGGGAAGGGGGGAGGGAAAGAAAAAAAAAACTGTGTATGACCGGAACTGGCTGCCGGAATAGTAACCGGCGTCGGAAGTGGTGGTGGAGGTGGTGGCCAGCGGCGGAGGATGTGGTAGGTTGGGTGAGGGAGAAAAAAGAAAAAAAGTTTGAAAGGAAAGTTTTTTTGTGTATTTTTGAAGTGTGTAGGTAAAAAGTTTTGAGAAGTTTTTTGGGATTCTTGTAGCAAAAGTTGTTAAAAAACTAGTAGGTAAAAAACTTGGTCAAAAAACTCACTTCCAAACAGGCCCTTAGTGCCAGTAGTATTCTAGCCGTCTTGACTGCCGATAACACCGGTAGAGTGTGAACACGAATTTTCATCCGAGAAACCAAAATGGCATCAACCAAAATCGCTCCAACGCCCTACAATTAGTACAATTAATTAAATATAAATAGAATTTAATAATTAAAATAAAAAATAGTTATTATTTAAATAACAATTTTACACCTTATCACAGACACATGGTACCTAATAGGGCATATATTCGGGAAAGGGTTAGGAATCAACCTTAGCAAGGCACTGCAATCCTAGCTTAGGTCTCCTTTTATTCTGCCATCCGTTCAATTGGTTGACTTATGTCATTTATAATCGATTTTTTTTTCACTTTTTATTTTTTTATGGAAACATTTAGTGGGCTGTAACCCATCTCTGAAATTTGTTAATGCAACTTAACTAGTAGAAACATTAGATATTAATCAAATAATCGTGAAATTTTTAATTTGATTTTCAAATCCTCTTCTTTCCTTCTTCCTTTTTATACTTTGGAGTCTCCATTAGACAAAACTTTTTCTCATTATGGGTGTGCATATGTGTTTTTAATTTTTATTTTGAGAGGTAGGTCTCATCTTTGCCATCAACTTCCCATTTTTTTTTTACTTCAATTGTTCTTCATTTGGTAGGTCACCATAAAGCAATGACTATGTACATATGCTACTCATTGCTTTATCTTTCTTTTTTTTTTTTTTAAGAATTTAAGAAGTGAGAAAGAAGAGAATTTATTTTTTTTTAACTTCAATTGTTCTTTATTTGGTAGGACAGCATAATGCAATGACTATATGCAAGTAGTACTCATTACTTTTTTTTTTGGGGTTACTTCAATTGTTCTTTATTTATTAGGTCAGCGTAATGCAATGATTATATATATATATATATATATATATATATAGTAGTCATTACTTGTTTTGGGTTTTTGGAATTTGTAAAATGGGAATTTAAATCTAGAAGTTCTAAATTGTGAAATTTTAGTTTTAACCATTAAACCACAAGGTCTCCTCCACTAATGCTGATTACTTCCTAGTGATGTTACACATAATAAGTTAACTAAAGAAATGTCTGAAAGGAAAAATAAAAGGAAGAATGTGTTCGGTAAAAAAAAAAAAAAGAAGAAAAAATTAAGGGGGAAAATGAAAAGTTCATCTTAATATAGCCAGCGACAGAAACCTCCGACTAGAAGGAGCGTCAAAATAAGCAAGAGACCGACTGATACGAATATCTCCCATGTACACAAATGAAGTTGCAGCTCGCCAGTTTACCTGGGAATGATTCAACTATTTCAACTAGTAAATGATTCCCACCATGAGTTCCCATAGACGTGCTCGTCACTCCGATCGTTAATGCCATACCAACAAACATACGTGCTTTGAGCCCTTCATACCATAGACAATTCAACATTGCTCGGAAAGTTGAATGGTTGACTGCTGAATATATTGCCAAATTCTTCGCAGCTGGGGTAGTATGTTATCTAACACTCCCCACTACTTCAACTCCACCAGTTCACAATTATGCTGTATAAGTTCAAAACCTGAATACACCAACCTAGATTCTAAGTTGGAAGGATTGCATTGACGCCTGTTTTGGACATGATCCCCAGAAGCCTTTTTCGCTTATGTTGCATTCTTGGCTTCCTTTCCTTCAGCAAGAGAGTAACAAGCTTGACTTTCCTTGCACGTAGCTGCCAAAATACAACCTACAATCCGAAGGCTAATAGCGCTTACAGCGCCAGCCTGAACTTTCTGCTTAGCAGTTTATCTTCTAATGCTTCTCACACCATCAACGGGTTCTATAATTCCACTGCTGGCCATAACATTTCTGACAAAATCTACGGTCTCTTTCTCTGTCGAGGTGATCTTAGCAGTGACATTTGTGAACAGTGCGTGGCAGATGCCAGTAATAGGATTCTAAAGCTATGCTCCGATGAAAAGACTGCAATCGTTTGGTATGACGAATGCTTATTACGGTATTCAAATGAATCCATGTTCTCCAGGGGGGACGCAAGCTTTGAGATAAATTTTTGGAGCCGACAGAATGTCACTCGACCAGACCTGTTCAACCCTCTACTGCTAAATCTGATGAATAATGTTACCAATCAGGCGGCAAATGATGGTTCTGGCAAGAAGTTTGCTGTTGAAGAAGCCAATTTTTCCTCATTTCAGAGGTTATATACCCTGGCACAGTGCACACCTGATCTTTCGAGTTTTGACTGCATGGCATGCCTTAGTAATGCTGTTTCAAATCTTCCGAGTTGCTGCTACAACCGTCAAGGAGGTAGAGTTGTCTATCCAAGCTGTAATGTCAGGTATGAGCTCTACCGGTTTTACAATATTGTAACCGCTGCATCAAATTTACCTCCTCTGCTGCCGTGGAATACTCCTTCAAGCAGTAAAGGTAACCCTCAGAGCTTGCTGAATGATACATGTTCATTTGTAGGCATGCATATGCCCCATCAAATACCCTCATTTCGACTGTCATTTCTCTTTTTGTCGGCTTATCTTGTAAAAGCATGAGGAGGTTCTTTTTTACATTAACTTAGACCGTCAGGATTCATGAGAACAAATGATAACAGTTAGTGACTTTACATTGATGAGGTATTCCATCTTCTGCATCAAAATAAGTCAGGTATCTCAGGTCAAGCAGTGAGGAACAGTCTCCCTTTTCTCTTCATTTGCATGTTGACAATATATTTGGTTTGAATGCCATGGTATAATGGATTGCATAAGAAATTAATCTGGCACTCTTAATAATCCCAATCTAAAAAGGATTATGACTCTCAACACCTAACATAGTAAGTGTGAGTGACGGTTGGCCACTATCAATTTTTTATTGTAGGCATAAGAGAAGAATTAGCTATCAATACAGATTTTTGAGTTGAATAAGTTTATTGATGCAGAAAAAGGGCAAAATTCAAGAGAAGTAGTTATTGCCATTGTTGTCCCAATCATCGTATCTGTGTTTCTCTTTTTTGTGGCCTTATTTCTCCTAAGGAGAAGATTAAGGAAGAGAAGTGATCGTGTAGTGGAAGCAACTGGTAAGTCATAATCATTAGTATCCTCAGCACTAGAAGATGAGAGCTCTGCACTCTCTGCTATGCAATATTATTCATAAAATGATAAACTAAACAAACCGGATTTATGTACTACTTGTCATGTAGGCGGAAGCGAAATCTTAGATGCTGAATCCTTACAGTATAATCTCAATGAAATACAAGCAGCCACAAACAACTTTTCTGCCTGTAACAGAATTGGGGAAGGGGGATCTGGTCGTGTCTACAAGGTACAGTGAGAGCTAGATTTCAAGAGTGCAATTCGGATTTGATCATTTTGTGGTTGCCGTTGTTATCATCTTTCATTCTGTGTACTCTTTGTGTAAGTGTGTTAATGGATTATCTACTGTAACTGGACACTCAGGGTACACTTCATAATGGACAAGATGTAGCGGTGAAACGGCTGTCTACCAGCTCATTGCAAGGTTTTGAAGAATTTAGGAATGAAATAGTACTGGTTGCCAATCTCCATCACAGGAATGTAGTTCGGCTGCTGGGATATTGTTTTCATGGAGAAGAAAAATTACTCATATATGAATTTGTTCCCAACAAAAGCCTTGATTACTTCCTCTTTGGTTAGCTTCGATCTATACACTTCAATTTACTCTCTCTTTCTCTCTCTGTCGCTTTTTCTTTTTTCTTTTTTTTTTTTTCTAGACACTTCATTTCCTTGTCGTGCTTAAGCACAATGTCGATTTACAAGACTAATCTGCAAAAATTGTCCTTATCTTTTTAAAGACCCGGAACGGCAACCAGTGTTGGACTGGTCAAGACGATATAATATCATAGGAGGATTAGCAAGAGGACTTCTTTATCTTCATGAAGATTCTCGCCTTAGAATTGTTCATCGCGACCTTAAAGCTAGCAATGTACTGCTAGATGAAAGTATGAACCCCAAGATAGGAGATTTCGGTTTGGCAAGGATATGTGCAGTTGACCAATCTGAAGGCAGCACAAGCAAAATTGCCGGGACATAGTAAGCTGCTCACCTTTAACTCTCGTCATATGAAATACCAACGGTTAATCCTCAAGGACGATTCTCTTCTTCAGTAAGCTAGTCTGATTAGTGAAACATATAGATTGAGTCATATCCTAATGCTTAATGTCAAATATCTCAAGATATTTAGTACTTAGTTTAACGGATTGATTGATTTGGCTTGTAGTGGTTACATGGCTCCTGAGTATGCAATGCGTGGTCAGTTTTCCGTAAAATCAGATGTGTTCAGTTTTGGTGTTTTAGTTCTGGAAATTATAAGTGGCAAAAGGAGCGGTAGCTTCCACGAATCAGACAGTGCTGAAGATCTTCTGAGCTATGTTAGTGCAGATAAACATCATGCCATCCTGCCTTCATTTGAGAATGCTTATGCATCAATATCATGCCGTCCAATCAAGATTGAAAGGAAATATCATGACGCTCTTAATTGAATGTCGCTTGCATTAATGTTTTGCAGGCTTGGAAGCAATGGAGGGATGGAGCACCAGTTGCGTTGCTGGATCGCAATGTAGGAGACTCCTCCTCGAGAAATGAAGTCATTCAGTGTATCCATATTGGCTTGCTATGTGTTCAAGAAGATGCAGAACAGAGGCCTAACATGGCTGCAGTAGTTCTCATGCTTAACAGTTATTCTGCGACCATGCCAGCACCTAATCAGCCTCCAATTCTTTGTCATAGCAGAACCTAGAAAATGCCAAAAGAGCAAAAGACTGAGAATCTCATGGGAGCTTCAGCTTTGTCAAGTGCTTAGGTTTATCATCAAATTACACGCAATATTTTGGCTTGAAATGGGTGCTACAGAAACAATTTCCTAATCATAAAAAGACCACAAATTTGCCTGTCAAGCATCAATATTTCAGAACGTAGTCTTTTTTTTTTTTTTTAAATAGTGTGTTTGTATTGGCCTAAATGCGCAAAACCCCATCTTTTTTGTCTTTAAGACCATAGCGTGAACGAATACGCTTCTAGGTGAATTTGACTTTGTCAGCCAGGAAGACTTACCGTTGGGCCCATTAGAATTGACAATTGACTTTCGGCGATCAAGAAGAAAATATGGACTAGGCCGCGGCATGGTCCAGCAGCGGGGTTCTTAAGAGCTCTTGTGATTCTGAATTCGAATCTTATTCTAGATCGGCTACCAAAATTGGATTCAAATCTTATCCTAGATCGGGCTATCAAAAAAAATTGACTAGTCGCGGTGGGTGCCAACGCCCCCAGGACCCAGAAAATTATATATCACCCTTTAAAATTTTGAAAGGTTTCAAAGGGTGGTTTTGGAAATAACATGTTTGCCCCCACTCATATATTTAAGATTTTTATATGATGTTATACAGTTAATATGATAGTATTAACTTTGCCCCTTCAAGTTAATACTTCAACAATATTTCTACTTGTAGACTCCGACTCTTTGAGGGGTGATATGTTCTACTTTTCCACCAATTTTTATTTGGATGATACTTTTCCTTTTTGTGCGTAATGAAAGAAAGAACATACAAGTGACTACATTTTCATTTGTTTGCATGTGCTTTATTCAACTCTTAGGTGTGTCCTGACCGGAAAAGAGATAAGAAAATGTGCAATATTGGAATGGTCCTCCATGAAATGTAATACCGTTTGAGAGCAAATGGTGAAATAGAATCTTGGGCTGCTAAGGCTGTGGTAAATCTTTAGCTCCAATTCAAATTGCATAGAGTAGTACTCTCCATGTGGGTTTTTTTTTTCTTTCTTTCTTTATTTGAAGATATATATGAGTGTATTTGAATAGGAGATTAGTTAGGATAATTTTTTGAAAAAAAATACCATAGATATATATATATATATATATATATGATGCATGTGAGGTGAAAAGAAGATTGAAAAAATGTATTTATAATGTAAGTAATAAATTTGTGTAAATAATTAGCTATACAAATGGTGAACCTTCATGTTCATTACTGTCGTGGTGGTGACATATAGAGTTAGGTGAATAAGTTCCATCTATTGAGAATTTGTACAATTCTATGCTTTCACGTATCTATCTCTGAAAATTTTTATACTTGTAGGAATTCCAGAGCAAACATGGATTGACTTGGACCGTCTCAAGTAGGACTGCAAACGAGTCGAGCCGAATCGAGTTTTGAGCTAATTGAGCCGAGTCTCGACTAAATTTTACCAAGGTCGAGCTCGAGCTCGACGAGCCGAAAATTTTCAAGCTCGAACTCGACTCGAATCAAGTCGAGCCGAGCTCGAGCTCGACAAAAATAAAAAGTAATTATTTTATTTTTAAAAAAATAAATAATAAAATATTAAGGATATATATGTAATTTTACTATGAAAATAAAAAAAAATTAAAAAATATATAATATACGTAATTTTATTATTAAATAAAAAAATTTTATATATATATATATATATACTCAAACTCGCGAGCTAACGAGCTTAATATTCTGAGCTCGACTCGAGCTGCTCGCGAGCGGCTCGATTCGTTTGCAGCCCTAGTCTCAAGTCTTAACTTGCCTGAGGGGTACGGGTTGAACCAAGTGATAAAGGAGAAGTTATTATTCTAAGTGTGAAATTTTGGATTTAAAACTTTTCACTGATTAAAAGAAAAGAGTAAATCTTATATACACTGACAGTGCATACACTATTACTGTTACATTCATGACATATGCGCAAAAGTTAAATTTCAAATTTAAATTTTATATAATTGTCATTCATCCAACGCTGACAGTGTAGAAAAGATTAATCCTAAAAAAGAAAATCTTAATCTGTCTGAGAAGATTTAAGAACATAATAATTGAACGACAATTATTTGAATGTTTATGTGTGAGATTAAAAGATAGTTGGATGATATGTTAAAGAATCTGTAAAAAGTTAAAAAAAAAACTAAATGTTAATCTTTTGACCGATCAAATTTTTTGTTTAACCTTCCAAAATAGATTAAAGTGTTGCTTAGCACCTAATGATGAATAAGTTCTAATTGAATCTGCACTCCAAATAAGCCATTTTCTTAATTCAAAATTGTTATAATTAAATCTGATAAATGTTTAAGGGACACTAAAACAATTAACCTCCTACCCAAATGAGTTAAAAAAGATAAGATGTTCTCCTTGAATTAAGTGTGGAAGATTTTTAAAAAGTAGCAAACCTCTTTCAAATTACATAAACAATACTTTATTCCTTTTTGCCTAGGCGATAGGCTAATTACTCCAAAGTCTCAAAATTTTCAATTTACTACTAAGGCTCCGTTTGATAACATTGAACCTGAATTCTGAATTCTGAATACTGAATACTGAAATAATTAATTTGCTGAATTTTAAGCACTAAAAAGAGATATATGAATGTCTGAATCTTAATGCTGAATCTATTTATACTGTTTGATAAATATTCATAACTTAATGCTTAATAAACTAAATTGTACAATTTTACCCTTCTATCTTTTAATCCAAAAAGGAAATAGAACCTATGATTTAATTAACTTAAAATTGTTAGGTATGAAAATGACAATGATTGTGAAGAGCAATGTATACAATGACAATGTTTCTTTGTGTGGAAAAAGGGTATGGTTTCATCGTTTTGAGAATGGGAAAACGAGTTTTTAATACTCCAAAAGCACGTTAATTACATTTCTCAATCTTGCATGTGCTTGTTTAAAGCGTTCTCCTTTTGATCTTAGACGAGAAGCATTTCGAAAATCAGACAACCAATATCTAATATTTCGATATGGTGTCATAAAGCCACGTGTGTGTGGATAAGCTACATCACATAAATAATATTTATCTGCACAAAAAAAATCAAAATATAAATGTTTGTGGATGAAAATTACTGCAAAAAAATACTATTGTTAAAAAAAATTTTAAATAGAGAATATCAGGTTGTTTTGTTTAATTAGATAAGGATTTTGAATAGGGAATATTAGGTTGTTTAATTAGATAAGAATTTTGAATGTAATTAACAAACAGGGATATATTTGGTAGATAAGATAAAGTAGTTGAAGTAAATCTCGTGATTCTTATCAAATTAAGCATTCAGCTACGATTCTTGTGCTGAAAAAAATACATACTGTAATTTCCCGGTGCAACCCAATGAGTACAAACAATTTCACAATAATGCACAAAGATATATCAAATTTAAGCACAATAAAGAAAATTTAATTAAAGAGAAAAGATAAGAAATGCAAACCAAATATCAATCCAATAGCCTCTTCAATTGATGGCGATGCTAACCAAGATGTACAAGTGAAGGTTCAC
This sequence comes from Coffea arabica, assembly GCF_036785885.1. NCBI lineage: Eukaryota > Viridiplantae > Streptophyta > Magnoliopsida > Gentianales > Rubiaceae > Coffea > Coffea arabica. The sequence goes on from NC_092312.1 coordinate 10,067,030, forward strand.
TCCTTCCTCACCCCAAACACTCTTTGGTTGAACCAAGGAGTTTTACAACAATTCTAGTTAACTCTCAACAACCTACACTTGAAAGATCACTCACCCAATTAAGAACTATTTTATACAAATGAGGCAACGTTCACCAAGGTTTTACCACTCCAAGTGATAGGTTCTCCTTCACCAAGGTTTTACTCCTCCTAGAGAGTAACCTTCACTTGAGCAACCTCACAACCCAACTTTCCCAACCCCTTGTACAACCAACAAAGAATCTTTCTACTCAAAAATCTCACTTGTAAGCTTGTATTTTGTGTTGGCAAAAGTCCCTTGTCTTCTTGTGCTTTGGGGTTTTAATAGAAGGTGAGAAATGGCTCCAAAAGGCTCTCCAACGGTCAAATATTAAATGCTGTCAAAACTAGCCGTTGGCCTGTCGGACGTCCGAACCCTGCGTCCGAACGTAGGCAGAGAGTCATCAAATCTTTGCGAAATTTCTCGGACGTCCGATGCGATCGATGTGCGTCCGACAGAGTTTCCTTCTTGACGTTCTTCATCCTTTCGGACGTCCGATAGCTTCCTTTCGGACGTCCCACATGAGTGCCCTGTTTTTGCTTCTTCTTTTGTGCCACAAGAATCTGTTCTAACAAATTGCTCACATAAAAACATTAGCCCAAATCTACATTTTGGTTTGTTAATCATCAAAACCAAGGATTGATCGACCAAAGTCAACAATCTCCCCCTTTTTTATGATGACAAACAAAATGAAGATTTCTTTTATCAAATAAATTCAAATAAAGCTCCCCCTTAGAAAGTGCCAACATACAAAGAAATTTCAATAAATCCTACTCCCCCTTTTGGTATCAATCAAAAAAACAAACTCCCCATTTATTTTTCAAATCAAGACCATATTGAATATCAAAATTTTGAAATGTACTTACAACCATTCAGCACACCTTGGATCAAATCTTCATGATTTACCTAAATATGAGAAATTTCAATTGGTACCCTTTCTTTATAGGGTCCTTGGGAGTTAATACGACATGATCTAGCAATCCACATGGATTTCATGCCTTTTCTCATATTTTTCTTTACATAGCAATCATTTTGCATATGTCCAAATTTGCAACAAAAGTGACACATGATAGAAGTATTTTGCACATAGGTGGATTTAATGCAACTAATTTTCTTACCTCTTATCATAGCAAACTTATTTGTGCCTTGAAAAGTTTTTCTTTCTTTTGTTTGAGAAAACATTTGTTTTTCATTTTGGAGAAACTCGTTCAAGTCATTAATTCTTTTCTTTAACACATTTTGTTCCTCCAACATTTTTTCATAAAACTTTGTTTTCTCTTCCAACTTCCTTTTCAAATTATTTTTGCAATCAAAAACACTTTTTTGATTTTTTAAATCATCATTTTCCATTCTCAAATATTTGTTTTCTTGAAAAAGTTTGGAGTTTTCTTCCAATAAATCATTTATTTTTGTTTTCAAATCTTTATTTTTAGCATAAGATTTTCTCAAACTTTTATGCATTTTAATCATAAGAATTTTCACATCATCATCTTCATTATTTTCATCACAAGAAAAGTGATAAGAACTTACCTCATCTTCTCCAACGGCCATTAATGCCATTTGGGCCAACTCTTCTTTTTCTCTTTTTGAATTGCATTCATCCCATGTAATTTTGCAATCTCCTCTTGAACATCTCTTGTTGAAGATCTTCTTGAAACTTTTGATGTGAGGAGTTATATCATTGTCCACTTCCATGATTTCATTACCCATGAAGGATGGGTTATCCCCCACTTGAGATGCTTTAAAAGCAATGCCTCTCTTATACAATCTTGCATTTTCTTCCTCTTGCACTTTGAATTTCAGCTTTAATTCATAAGAGGTTAGGGTATCCACAAGAGATTCAATGGACATAGAATTTAAATCCTTTGCCTCTTCTATAGCATTTATTTTGTTTTCCCATTCTTTTGGCAAGGCATTCAAAATCTTTCTATTTTTCTCACCCAAAGAATATTCTTTTCCAAACAATTTAAGATCTTCAATAATGTCACAAAATCTACTACACATCTTATCAACATTTTCAAGAGGATGCATTTTGAAAAATTCATATTGAGAAACAAGCAAAGATTTCTTTTGTTCTTTAATATCTTGGTTACCTTCATGAAATACACACAATTTATCCCAAATATCTTTAGCTGATTTACAACCTTTAATCCTACCAGATTCATTTACATCTAATGCATTGTACAATATACACATGGCCTTGGCATTCAAAGAAAGGTATCTCTTGTGTTTTTCATTCAATTCTTGTCTAGTCTTTAATCTACTCAAATTGATGGTAGAGTCAACTATTCTAGCTTCATAAGGACCATCTTCTACCACATACCATAATTCAATATAAACGGATTGTAAGAAAATCATCATTCTTTGTTTCCACATGCTAAAATGAGAACCATTAAACATAGGTGGTCTATCAATAGATTGCCCTTCTAAAAAAGAAACTTTTATGGTTGCCATGATCTTTACTCTAAGCGGTTAAACTTGATCAAAAGAGACCAAGCTCTGATACCAATTGTAATTTCCCGGTGCAACCCAATGAGTACAAACAATTTCACAATAATGCACAAAGATATATCAAATTTAAGCACAATAAAGAAAACTTAATTAAAGAGAAAAGATAAGAAATGCAAACCAAATATCAATCCAATAGCCTCTTCAATTGATGGCGATGCTAACCAAGATGTACAAGTGAAGGTTCACTCCTTCCTCACCCCAAACACTCTTTGGTTGAGCCAAGGAGTTTTACAACAATTCTAGTTAACCCTCAACAACCTACACTTGAAAGATCACTCACCCAATTAAGAACTATTTTATACAAATGAGGCAACTTTCACCAAGGTTTTACCACTCCAAGTGATAGGTTCTCCTTCACTAAGGTTTTACTCCTCCTAGAGAGTAACCTTCACTTGAGCAACCTCACAACCCAACTTTCCCAACCCCTTGTACAACCAACAAAGAATCTTTCTACTCAAAAATCTCACTTGTAAGCTTGTATTTTGTGTTGGCAAAAGTCCCTTGTCTTCTTGTGCTTTGGGGTTTTAATAGAAGGTGAGAAATGGCTCCAAAAGGCTCTCCAACGGTCAAATATTAAATGCTGTCAAAACTAGCCGTTGGCCTGTCGGACGTTCGAGACCTCCTGTCGGACGTCCGAACCCTGCGTCCGAACGTAGGCAGAGAGTCATCAAATCTTTGCGAAATTTCTCGGACGTCCGATGCGATCGATGTGCGTCCGACAGAGTTTCCTTCTTGACGTTCTTCATCCTTTCGGACGTCCGATAGCTTCCTTTCGGACGTCCCACATGAGTGCCCTGTTTTTGCTTCTTCTTTTGTGCCACAAGAATCTGTTCTAACAAATTGCTCACATAAAAACATTAGCCCAAATCTACATTTTGGTTTGTTAATCATCAAAACCAAGGATTGATCGACCAAGGTCAACACATACAAATTCAGCACCACTTAATAAGTTCAGTAGGTGAATTTTTATTTATCAAACACCCATAACATCTGAATGTCTGAATGAATTCAGTTTCAGCACTTTTTTATGTTATCAAACAGGCACTAAAGCTCCATCGAATGTCATGGACCAAACATGAATTGATAAAATGGCTTCTTTGAACAACTTAATTGGGGCATTGCTTGTTTTTGGGGCTGAATAGAGACGTTGGTCTACTTTAGAAAGTTATATTAACATTCATCCTTTCTTAAAAAAAAATTTGAAATGCTAATAAAAAATTATGCAGGCAATAGATGAGGGTGTATAATTATTTGAAAAATTAATCTTTTCAATAGTGTATATACTAGTAGGGTTATATATGCAAAACTTGAAGTTCAAATTAAAATTGAGGTTAAGGACCATCTATTGTATATAGTATAACTATGTCAATATAAGGGATATTAATTGAATTTTTAATAAAAAAATCAAAATATTATTCGTTATTTGAAAGGTAAATTGGACATAAAAAAGCTATATTAACTATTCACTAAAAATCCATAATCTTTATACTAATTTACCTTCAAATTAAATTATGATTTTGGAATAAACCCTGAAAATCACTATTGCGTAAATAACCAAAGGTTGGCAAAATTGGAATTCAAGTTATTAGAAAATTAAAATGTAGATAGTCCAAATTCCAATTCAGCCTAATATTAATTCAATATGAGGGGTCCAATGGTTTTCATACACTCCTTTTGGTGAGTCTAATAATTTCTAGGTACTCCCTCTAGAGAGATTCAATAAGTTTTCAGGTACTCTTCCCTGATAAATTCAATGAGTTCTAGGAAGGAAATTAGATTTACTACCGAGATAAACCACAGCTACAAATTAAAAGTTCCAGTATAGACTTATCACACGCATACTCAAAATGAAATTGCCATTCTAAAACAAATACAACGCTCAAATTGAGTTTTTTCCATAAAAACTAAAAGTCTGGCAAAAATATACGTCGAACAAAGCATTCAACCATAAGCTGTTCTAATTCTAGAATTCCACGCCTTTTGACAGCTAATTAAGTGGCAGTCCATTTTGGGGTTTGGAAAATGAAACTTCTAAGCCACAACCTTTTGTAGCCCATAAGTACAGTACTAGTGGCCTCACCACACTTTTTCTAATCTGGCAGGTATTTATGATGAACACCTGAAGGCCTCCTGGAAGTGCAAATTCGACGGTACCGCCGCAAAAGATGTCACCTTCTCTCGTTTGTACCTATAACTTAAGTTTTTTCAATATATAATCCCTTTTATTATCATAAAAAAGAAAAGATGTCGGCCTTCATGTTGTCTAAAAATTTATTGTACTTGTGTTGCGTGCTTTGTTTATTTATTGTTACGACCAGAGCACAAGATAATAGTAACCCCGATCAGATTAATTCTTGATAAAAGATGTGATAACACTGATCTCATTATTGCTGCTAACAGTACGTACCAATCCAACCTAAATTTCCTCCTTACCACTCTATCTTCAAATGCCTCAAGGGCTGCTAACGGCTTCTATAATTCGACTTCCGGCGGCATCCCACAAGACATCTCTAACACAGCCTACGGCCTCTTTCTATGTCGAGGCGATGTTAGCAGTGATGTGTGCCAGAAATGCGTGAGCAGGGCCTGTAGGGAAGCGCTAGAGCTATGCCCGGATCAAAAGACTGCCATTTTTTGGTATGACAAGTGCTTGTTACGTTATTCGAGTGAATCCATCTTCTCCAGGTTGGATGTGAGTGTGGTGATAACTCAGTATGCCTCCCTCAATGTCAGTGACACTGATCGGTTTAATCAGGTATTATTGAGCACGATGGATGAGATAGCAAGAAGGGCCTCAAATCCTGATTCAGGCAAGTATTTTGCTGTTCAGGAAGCCAAATTTTCAGATTTTCAGAGTTTATATGCACTTGGACAGTGCACGCCAGATCTTTCCGGTGCAGATTGCCATTCATGCCTTAGAGATGCTATTTCTGTTCTGCCTAGTTGCTGCCTCAGTCGCCTGGGAGCTAGAATTCTCCTGCCTAGCTGTAATATTAGATTTGAGAACTGGCGCTATTACAATATCTCTACCCCTGCACCACCAAGTCCGCCTCTGCCTCCTCCTTCCAGTCCTCCTCCAGCAAGCAGTAAAGGTTAGCTTCTGTTTCAGAGTCTGCGACTAAATCCGATACTATCCAAATAAAACCACCCGTCGTCAACTGGAACGTTCCGTCGTGATTCATGAATTTAAATTGCCTACACTAACTGCACAACTCTCTAGCTAATTCATCACCTTTTATGAATGCAGGAAAAAAGCGGCAAATCTCAACTCGGATCATAGTCGGTATTGTTGCAGCATTCCTTATTGCCAGTGTGCTGTTCATCTTGGTCTGCTGCTTCGTAGCAAGTAGATCAAGGAAGAGATACAAAACCATAGCAAAAAATGCTGGTAATTTTAAGGATGGAAAGTATAAGCATTAATTAAAATTTATCCCCTAAGGTGTATCTTGATTCTTGCTTTATCCCCTAACCTTTATTATTTTTATTATTTAAACCCTTATGAGACAAAAATACACCTTTATTATGCTAAATTATTATTTTTAATTTTTTTACTTCTTTCAAACAATAAATTTTAAACATGTGATTTGGCTTTGATTACTCTAATTGGTGGTGATATAGTTTCACATGAAATTAGTACATATATTAAGGAATACACTAATAATATACTTTTAAAAACTCCTAATAAGAAAAAATTTATTAGTGAAAAAATAGCAAAATAAATGTCCAATAATTGACATGTAAACGTGCAATTATAAAGATGGATAATTGATTTGAATTCCTAATTACAAGGAAATAGAATGCAATTTTTTTTAGAATTTTTTAAGTTAGAGAATAGATGAAGTTGATTTGCAAAAATGTATATATAATTTCTTCAATTTTGTAAATTAGACAATGAACATCCTAAATTTTTTGTTTGAGAAATTTTTTGTTTGAGAAATTTTTTTATTTTCTTAAAAAAAATTTGCAAAAAGAAAATTAATTTAGATTAGAAAAGAGAAGAGAGACCAAAAAAAAAAAAAAAAACCAACGTAATAGAGAGGTATTTTTTGTATCTTAGAGGGTTAAGTAAGAAAGAATAAAGGCTGGGGAGTAAAGTGATAATCAAGGTATATCTTAAGGGAATAAGTTATAAATAACCCAAAATAGAGTGAATAAAATCACTTCTATATATACTTACATTTCCTTCTTAATTGACTCTATCTTCTTTTCCATATCTAGATGGGATTGATATCTCAACCATAGAACCATTACACTATAACCTAAGTGATATTCAGGCTGCAACAAACAACTTCGATCGTGATAACAGGATTGGAGAAGGTGGATTCGGATCAGTTTACAAGGTACCAGAATATTCGGTGATTCATTGCAAGAATGCTTATATATTGGTCTTTACTGAATTCTCAAGGCACATTCTAAGAGGTAAATTGTTTTTACAATTCTTTTCCTGTCATACATTCTAAGGGTACTCTTCCTAATGGACAAGAGATAGCTGTGAAGAGGCTATCTAGAAGTTCCACTCAAGGTGCAGATGAATTTAAAAATGAAATTCTACTGGTCGCAAAGCTTCAACACAGGAACCTGGTCCGAGTGCTGGGCTACTGTCTGCAAGGAGAAGAAAAGGCTCTTATCTATGAACTTGTTCCAAACAGAAGTCTTGACTACTTTCTTTTTGGTCTGTTTTAATCCGTGCTTCTGTCTTTCTCTTTTTCTTCTTTTACTTTTTTTTTTTTTTTTGTCTTCTCTTTGATTAAATGACCACAATATGAAGAAATACTCCCTTAAAACATCAAAGCGACAGAACTGATGAAAGACAGTCATCTTATGGAAAGCATTGTCATAGTTCATGAGATTAACAGGCAAGTTTTTTTCCTTTTTTGGTCTTCGTGATAACATAGGAACAGAAAAGCAACAGACATTGGATTGGTCGACACGACTGACGACACAAGATCATCGAAGGAATAGCAAGAGGACTTCTTTATCTACACGAAGACTCTCGCCTTAGAATTATCCATCGTGATCTAAAAGCTAACAACGTCTTACTAGATGCAAATATGAATCCAAAGATAGCAGATTTTGGCATGGCAAGGCTTTTTGCAGTGGATCAGACTAAAGGATCCACAAGTAAAATTGCCGGGACATTGTGAATGCTTCACCCTAATCTTGTAGTAATTATGTTTGTAAGAAATTATGCGTATAATCATCTAGTATATTTGACGCTTTTATATATGGTCACGTCATTTACTCTTATATATGATAGTTAGTTAATTTATACGCTAACCGGTCATATTTGTGGTTCTGGTTTGCAGCGGTTACATGCCTCCTGAGTAAGTGTTGCACGGCCATTTCTCTGTAAAATCTGATGTGTTCAGTTTTGGTGTTTTAGTCCTCGAAATTGTAAGTGGACAGAAGAACAGCAGCTTCAACCAATCAAATAATGCTGATGGACTTCTAAGCTATGTAAGTGACAGTAATAAATATCATAAAATTGGAGCCTCGGTGTACTCATTTTTGGATTAGTCTTCACATTAAATAGACAATAATATCTAATTTGAGATTGCCACAAACTTTATTGATCTAACTTGAAGGCTTGGAAGCAATGGATGAATGGAACACCACTAGCTTTGGTGGATCCTAATATAGCAGACCTTTGTGCCAGAGAAGAAGTCATCCGGCGTATCCATATTGGCTTACTCTGTGCTCAAGAAGACGCTGAGGAAAGGCCTAACATGGCCACGGTAGTTCTCATGCTCAATAGCTCTTCTCACACCATGCCAACACCTTCTCGACCTGCATTTTTTGTGTCTAGCGGGACAGAGGGCTGGCGGAAAGAGCAATTGGAGGCTGATGAAGGACCTGTAAATGAAGCATCAATTACTGAATTGTCTCCGAGGTAGAGGAAGAAACCGGGCATCTATATATTTCTCATTGCAACTTGCAAGGCTATGAACCTGGGCAATAGATTTCCAGTCTCTTTGCTTAGCAATTTTTCTTTTTTCTTTCTCACCAAAATAAATATGTTATTTCAAAATACTATTACACCAATGGTCTAGCGACCATTTGTATTTGTATACAATACATGCTTTTGTCTTCTCTTGAGCTTTGAAGCTGTTGATGAAGATGTGATCACTACGCAATGTTTACATTTCTAATGGTAAGTGGAACAAGTTTAATTTCATGAATCATGTTCAAATATGGAAAATACTTTGAGAAGATGTTGCTATTAAGCCTAAGAATGCAAGTGTGGCTATGGTATGTCAAGTCCTTTTCTTTTCTTTTCTTTTTTCCCCTAAAAAATAATACTTTTGATGGAATTTATCATTTTTTTCTTCATACGGAATTCAAATCTGACACTTTTGGTTTCCATATTATTCTCATTATAAATCATTTAAGATTATTGGAGAAAACATCCTGTCTTTCCAGCATTCTCATCCACTTCAAGGTTCATCATTTCTAAATGTAGATTTTTCCTTGTCGTTAGGCAATATTGGAAGATTCTCTGAAGAAGACTCGCATTGACTTATAAAGACACGACAATGGACCTGGCCTCAATCAAAATTTCCAGTTTTAATCTGCAGAAAAATGTGCAAAAATTTTCAATTCAACTAATAAAACTTATTTCAAACATTTCTTACATTGGAGATGACAATGGGTTGGATATCCTTAAAAATTCCTCTCACCAAACCCTAACTCGCAGTTTTACCAAATTCTATTTGGTAATCCTACGGGTTTTAACTCCCATTACCAAATTCTCTTACTCGATGATTTGGATTACCCATCGGATACCTTCTACCTACCAAGCCGAATAGTACAAAAAAGGAAAATTCAGAAAACGTGTGTAAATGCGAAAGGGCTAATAATAATGGGTTCAAATGGTACAAGGTTATCCTGAATTGGTAAGCGTGCATCATTTCACCACATATACTTACGTAAAACACACCCAAAAAAAAAAGGTACAAAAAGTATATATGTAAAAAATGGTTGGTACAAGAGGGCTACTGTATATTCACCAAAATTCTCAGTACGATTGTTCGAGCGATCAGAAATCAACTTATGTATTTCCGGATATACATATGATCCCCAAAATTGTAGATTTTGGTAAGGCAGGACTTTTCAGTTGAACAATCTGAAGCAAACACAAGCAGAGTTATGTGCCAGGCCATGATAAAGTTATTTCTTATTTGTTCTCAAATACCTCGTAGTATATGTCTGAGAGACGTTTGCTTTTCACAAAGCATATTATTAGCATCTAAAAGTATAGCTATAATCCCCAAGTTCCCGTCGGGCTGTTTAAGATGAAATCGATTAGTCTCCATTAGCAGCGTGGACCTTGGACTGATGATCATCTAAAGCTCTATCGAAAGGAAGCAGCCTGCAATTTTCAGCTGCACCCCTACGCAATAATGCAAGCACAATCGAGACGGCGGGGAGAATGTGCATGTGATTGGGATAAATTTGAAGGCTTTTTCTTGCAATGTTGCCCACATCCCAAACAATCAATTTCTTTTAGTGCAATATGACTTTGTACACCTGCACTGCCTCCCAATAAGCGAACAGGAACAAAATCAGAGGGGTTGAACAGTAGTGTTAGGAAAAAAAAAAAAAACTAGTTACAGGTAAAATAACAGGTTGATCACCTCGAAAGTCAATGGACTGCTTAAACCATTTACTCGAACATTCATTGGCTGAACCCATATTGAAAATGGACAATATATTGAAAGACAGCAAAAAGTAAAAGAAAATTGTAAGTTAGGCCCAAAGACCTACCAAGTGATGCTTAATTCATGCTTTGATGAATTTTCATGGTAATGCACAATGAGGTGTTATCACTTATCGTTATCATCTGGAAATTCAAGCTTGTAATAATTGGTACATCATCTTCCGTTTTTGCATGATTCAGTGGCCCAACTGGCTGAAGGCACGTAATTGCCCTAAATGCTGTATTCACTTATCATCAAGAATTTCTTCAAGTTTGTTTGGATAAGAGTTTATTTGGATGATTTATTTGAGATAATTACTGTAACATTTTTTGTGATGTGATGTATGTTAGATAAAAAGATGATTGAAAAGATAAAAAGGCGATTAAAATTTGTGAAGTTAATTTTTTTTATTTGAAATCAAGCCAAACTGTTATTGGTTCATCATCTCCCCCTGTGTTTTCGCATGGTTCAGTGCCCAGCTGGTTGAAGACACGTAATTGCCCTAGTCGCTGTGTGCTGTTACCTGTTAGCATCGCTCTGTGCGGACTCATTTTGTAATGCTGTTACCTGTTATTATTGCTGCGGAGTCATTTCTGCCATCAAGTCAATTTGACATTTGCACTTTGCCATTAGGGAGACCAGATGTCCTCGGGAGTTTATGGCAGGTGATGAGATGACATCGCCTCTCTCTCTCTTTGGGGGATTTCGGAGAACTCATCATCTACACAAGCATAACCCTATTGAAACTCGTGTAATTTTTTCCGTTTGATTCAGTAGTCTGTCGTTCAGGTGACATTTTATATCATTTTGCATTACAATTTATTTGAACTAATAATCTTCCTCCATATTAACCATTGGAGTTGATCCGGTGGTGAAGAGAGAGGTTTTAGAATTTTTTGGACTTTCAAATTCGGGGTTTGATTTGTGATTCTAGCAGTCGGGAGTGGCAAGCATGTGAGAAAAGAAAGAGAGGCAAAAAAGAAAAAGAAAAAAAAAACTCCATCTCCATGAGTAGCTATAACTTTTTTTTTTCTTTTTTTTTTTCAACACCGAAAATATCTCAATTTTATCAGACTAATCTCTCTGTGTCTATGCACTCCGCGCCCTAAGGATATATAAGGGATAGAGAAGTGACTCGAACATACGATTTCGAAATCTAATTAAACTACTCCGAAACCATCCGAACCAACCCCAAGAGACTGTGAGTAGGTATAACTTAAACCTATCAAAACTTCTAAGAGATTGAAGGGGGACTAGCCAAAACTTAGGGCGGCTACCCTGTTGGCACCACCTCTGTTCTTAATCTTAAACAAATTGAGATAGTTCCGCTGCGAACCAGCAGCTCTAAACACTTGGGATGCATTTAATATTATCAAACTGAGGTCTAAATATTGAAATATGAAGTGTAAAATATTATATTTGAATGTATATCACATTAAGTGGTAAGTGAATAACTTATCATTTATTTTGTGAAACGAGTTTTGTTTAAAAAATTCAGTGTCAATTAATTAATTTAAATATTTCACAATTAATTATCGAGCGTATCTGAACATGTTAAAATCTGATCCCATTAAATTTAAATATTGAATTTGATTATCAAACAGGTTTTAGTTTAGCACCATAATTAACATGTAATTGTTCTGACAATCAGTCTCCCACTTGGAACATCAAATCTTACCAGGCGAGCTTTTTACACATTTTTTATTGGATTTGGTTCACAGGACAATAATTAACGCTGTAAACATCATAAGAAATCGAACGGGTAATTGTTGTGACAATCAGTCTCCCACTTGGAATATCAAATCTTACCAAACGTTCCATTTTGCACATTTTTAATTGGATTTGGTTCGCAGAACGAACAATTAACACTGTAAACATCTATAGCCTTTGCAATGTACAAGTTCTAAAGCCTACCTATGGTTCAGGATTTAAACTGAACCCCGGAAAAGCTGTTCAATGCGTCTTCCACGATTAAAATGATTAACTCGTTTTCTGTCGATGTGGAGACAGCAGGAATCCATTACGCCAGTCGAAATGTAGCATAATCAAGATAATGTTTAATAATGCTGCTAACGTAAGACCAGCCGGTTTGCTCAAAATGTTTAATCACTATTCACCGGCACGCCATAAGAACCTTCAGGCACTTGACCATTGTTTATTACCGTTAAAAATGACATTACATCCATAATCTACATTTTCTAATAATTTAAATGCCAAAATTAACCTCAGGGCCTAATTTTAATGATCATTTTGCATTACTTTTATTGAGATCTTTACAGGGTTGACTATAAAATCTTAATTTTTTTAACTCTTTTTTTTTTTATATAAAAAATTTAACAATGTTTAAAGTCGTAAAATTCACCTAAAAATAATAAACAAACTCAAAAATAATACAAACTCCATGCCACAAAATCTATTCCTTTATTCAAGAACTTATATAAACACGACATTTTTAAAATCATCCTTACCAAGAACTTTCTTTATTATTAGTTATACAATAATTTAAAACTAATTTCAGAGTACGAAAATCTAAGTGAATTGAAGAGACAGAAGTTATTGGCCAACACACAGAGGGGCAATTTGTCTTTTAGAATGTTTAATGGGTTTTTGTTTTATTTCATTAAGTAAAAAAGAAAAGTAGAGTATCTGTAACATTTTCTGAAGTGCAAATATATCATCATTTGCCTGTTCTTCAACAATATGAAGTCTATGGCATTAATCCCCTGCGCATGCCTAAATTAATCTTAAATTTCTCCTTTGTTCTTCTTGTCACGTATTCTAAAACGTCTGTTTTAGAGAACGCTAATGATATTCCTTGACCCTCTTTAATTTTTTGCATACATTTGCAATGCTTTTTTGAGCAGAAAGACAAACATGTATGGTAGACAAAAATACATTGTAGGTGTGGGTACATGAATTTGGGGCAGCAACGGTCAATAGAAAAATCGTCTGAATCAGTTTTGTGTGTTTTGCACAAGGTGTAATTTATTTTGCACAACGCGCAATTATAGAATAAAATTTTATGAGCCCCATGCATTGTATGAAAAACGATGTACTAGATGGAAGTTAGATCTCACATTTTTTTTTAAACCAAATCTTAGCCATCAACCTTTTAGAACGGTTGCTTCCTGCAATTGCTCCTGCCCCAAATCTGTGTGTACATGGTAGCTTAACAAAAGTGCCAGAATATCCTTGAATCTTGGATTCATCAAATTTTTTTTTTCGTTATTGTTTTTGAGATGAGAAAGTTGTACTTTTGCCACCACATTAAACCTACAGGCGAAGTACTTTTAATGCATTCATGATAAGTTCATAATATAAATTGCAATAGATGTAAAGGAGATTGTGAAACATTTCAAACAGAAAGCAGATCCTGTTGGTAACCCTTAATACTCCAGACAAATGTTGAAGGGGATCAAGGGTTTCAGTTCAGACCAGTTTGCACTTGAGTAATGACTAAGATTGCAGTGTAAAAATAATAGTAATAAATTTTATCCTTATCAGCGTTCGAACTTTGTATCTCACGATTGAGAGTGAAATGTGATTGAAAAAGTGTGAAAAGCTTTTTAAATAAAAAAATGCTGGCGACTTCTTGGAAGGAAAAACAAATCTTCATTTTTCTTTAGGTGCGTGCTTGTCCGTATCTCGGTGTCCATGTTTGTTCTTGCTGCCCTTTCGCTATTGAACGACCAAATTTTGCAATTTGAGAAATCAATCATCAGACTGGTTATTATTATTATTATTTTTTTGTCGATATTGTAGATTAGTTCAAATACTTTCACAGAGTTACAAAAATATCTGAACATCAAGTCATTAACTATTTAAGATTACCACCTTGCACCATAATCTATCAATTTTGTATTGAAGTACTTCAAACTTTAATTTATTATTATTATTTTTTTTGCAAAGTAGTGCATTAACTGAAAGATTTTGAGAGCACTCGTCAATCCGCCTAAATTATACATATATATTTTAATTTTTTTTGGTAAAAAATGGGTGGGATTTAAAAAAAATTAAAGAAGTGAAAGAGGGATTTGCATCTAAATTACACACAACATAGTAATTTATTATGTGAACATACACGTTTATAATTGTTACATCTTTTGTATTTAAACACTTTTTTCAAATTAACTTTAATTTTATTAAAATTTAACAAACCTCTTCTAATAGATGCCTCCAGGGTATCCGTTAGCCAAATCCATACTTAAAACCAAATGAAACTCACCTAGATTTCATCAAAATTTAGAAAAAGAAAAAGAAAAAAGGTAAGTGTCTTTCTTTTGTTTTTCTTTTCGCAGGGCTTTCAAATCAAAAAAAAAAATTCTCCATTTCCTCTCAGTGATATTTCTTCGTGATAGTTGCGCTGCTTAACATAATTTTCTTTTTTTTGTTCGCCTTTTTTTTATTTATCATTCCTTTTTTCATAATTACGATAATTATTTAAATTTTTGACCCACTAATCTTCGAGTCAATAAACAGGATGGCTTTCAACTGGCTGATGACTTTAATATTAAGCTGGTTGCACCTTTTCTTGCATGCCCAATTTTGTCCCATCCATTTGTGCTTTGGCCTTTTTGTGCTTTTGCCTTATAAAAATGCCGTGCAACCCATCCTCTCTTCCTCCATCTCTAATACTCCTACCACATAAGCCACCGATCCATTACTCAGAGAAACACAAACTCAATATCCCAGAAAGAACTGCAATAAAATGCAAGTGCAAAGAAATTTGAAATGGATGGTTTTTCTATTTATCATCCTGACAACATTCAAATCAGGCCATGCAAAAGAAACACAGCCCATTCTAGAAAAACTTGATCAACTCTTGAAGACAGCTCTTGAATGGAGGGCTAATCAGCAGATGCAACTGCAATCCCAAGATTCCAAATTGAAGCCTACAGTTTCCGTGACGATATCAGGAGCTTTATGCTTTGTAGCAGCATCCATATCAAGTGCTGGCGGGATAGGAGGTGGTGGGCTATTCATACCAATTCTGTCTATAGTTGCTGGATTAGACCTCAAAACAGCCTCAAGCTTTTCAGCATTTATGGTCACAGGAGGGTCAATTGCTAATGTTGCGTGCAATATGATCATCAAAGGAAAGAAAAATGGCGGTAAGACATTGATTGATTACGATATAGCACTTTTATCCGAGCCATGCATGCTCCTGGGAGTCAGTATTGGAGTGATCTGTAATCTTATGCTCCCTGAATGGCTCATTACAATCATGTTTGCTTGTTTTCTTGCTTGGTCCACATTCAAGACATTCAAATCAGGAATATCTTATTGGAAATTGGAATCAGAGTGGATGAGCAAAAATAGATGCCAAAAATTGGAAGGCGGGATGTTAATTGCTGAGAAAAGTGGAGAGACTGTTCAGAGCTCGCAAGAGCCTTTATTGCAGAAAGAAACAAGTTTAAAATTGGACATACCATGGACGAAGCTGGGGATGTTGGTCGCAATATGGTTTTGCTTCTTTGTTCTCTATCTTCTTCGGGGGAATCGCTATGGACAGGTGTGTGGTCTGTGGACTTCCTCATCTTCTTTTTCAATTCCTTTTAATATTTAGATAGTACCGGATATATCTATAGCTAGTTAGTGTCCGTGTTTTCTTTTCTGCCCCAGTGTGATAAAAAGGGGAAATTAAGACAACAGGGGAGAATTGTTCAGAAGTATAAATATAGGAAATGTGATCGTACGGGATATACTCCCGGTAGTAGAATCTAGTAGTAGATGTCACTCCTCAAGTTAGCTTTTTCCTCCTCTTTTTTTTTTTTTTTTTTTTTTTTTTTTTCTTGAAACACATTAGCTGGTTCAGTGAACCAATTACCCAGGCAGTCCTGAATTAATTCCACGTAGGGATAGGAAATAAAGACTACGTGCTACCTTAATTTTGAGCAAGAAAGCAACTCAAGTTATGAGAGACAGATTATTGGTGGAAAGATAGAGAAACAAAATAAAATTGGAAAAGAGACAAATTAATATGCACAATGAGCAAACTGGGAAATGGGGTCTGCGCAACTTCTTCTTGTATTTCTGTTTTGTTCGGAAACCTTCGTCAGGTAAAGATTTAACAAGCTTGTGACTTTCATCTAAATTTGTCAGAACCAATGGGCGAACTGGGCTGGCACTAGAAAATTGACTATCCAGTCGATGAAAACCAGACGGTGGACGAAAGTGTAATTAACGATCAGACTAATGTGTTGATCCTAAAAGAGTACATTAGCCAGTGGCTTTTTCTGAAAAGGAAAATGCTCTAACTATTTGAACTCTATGCAGGGAATTATAGTTATGCAGACTTGTGGAGTGGGATACTGGATCATCTCATCGACCCAAATTCCTCTTTGCATAATCTTCACTTTATGGATTTTGTATAGCAGAAAAAGCAACACCGATCAGTTTCAGCAGCAGGTGCTTGAAAAATCCCTTTTAGTACTTCTTTTTGTAGTTAATGCCGATTTTGATCCTTTTCTCCTTGAACATGCAAGACTACTGACACGGTCCTTTTCTTTGTATAGGAATTAGGAAGTGACGCGAAAAATCAAGGGCCAAACATGTTCGTGTTCCCAATCATGGCGCTGTTAGCAGGGGGATTGGGTGGTGTTTTTGGAGTTGGAGGTGGAATGCTGATAAGTCCACTTCTTCTGCAAGTTGGCATAACTCCTGAAGTAAGTTGTTTGATACATACTCTTTATCTTAGACTTCAGAATTTTGTCATGTCTTTGGTTAGCAGCAATCATCGTTATAGAGTTGTAGGTTGTCCAATCTTGACGGGTAACTGTGCCCGGATCAATTAGCTTAACTGTATAACCTTGTTCCTAGTACAGGTTACTGCGGCTACCTGTTCATTCATGGTATTCTTCTCCTCAACAATGTCAGCTTTTCAGTATTTACTCTTGGGAATGGACCATGTCTACGCTGCCATCATATATGCAATAATTTGTTTTATTGCCTCGATTATTGGTCTGGTTATTGTACAAAGTGCTATAGCGAAGCAGGGAAGAGCCTCGCTCATTGTGTTTTCAGTTGGTATAGTGATGGCTGTGAGCACTATTCTGATGTCTAGTTTTGGAGCTGTTGACGTCTGGAGGGACTACATTACTGGAAAATATATGGGATTCAAGAAGCCCTGTTGAAAAGGGGGAAAAGAGGAGAATCAGTGGTCCTACTAACCTTATAACCTGGTCCAGGAAGAATAAGGCCATAAACGCTAAACCGTGCTCTAGATTTTGCAGAAGAGATAAATAACGAGCTCGAGAATATTACATATGCATGCAACATCAAGATCGAAAGCAGTTGCATTATAGACATAAAATGCAGTTGATGAGTGATTTTTGGCACACATCACAACAAGACGAAAGTGCAGTTCCAGATTAGCTGATAAGATGCATCAGTTTCAGAAACTGATCCTCTCTAAATAAAGGCATTCTGGTGTACTCTATACGACTTGTTTATGTTCTAGTAAAGAATGGTGTAACCAGTTTTCTAGTACCGACCAACAAAGGTGAATAAGAATGAAAGGAAGCAAGAAAAGGTTCTTTGCATCCAACCTGCAGAAATATCCCCTACGGATGGTATGATTCAATCCTGTTTTGTAATGTCAAAAGTGTGGCTATGCGACCATTGTATCCTTCACTTATCTAGTGGGTATAAACTTTTAGATGTGGAATTTTTTTTTTTTCAATTTGATTGAGACAAAGGATGCTTCGATCCTTTTTTTTCCCAACAATTATTAGATCCATGTCAAAGTTGCATAAAAGCAAAATAGCATCTTTATTCCAGTATGTCTGATTCTGACATAGTGGACCATTCGTGACTATATGTCAACATCTCTAAGCATTTCTAGTAAGATGTGGATGCAAACTAAAGTTATGGAAGAGCTATTGGATAAGATCTGGTCTGGGAATAATAGCTTCCAAAGTTTTAAGAGATAAGACGTTGATATCCTTGGCGATTATAACAAAGAATTCCCACTTTTCATTAGGTACTAGTGTTTGTCCTTCACCACGCATCAAACAGAAGTAGAAAACTCAAGTACAATCACTAGAGGGAACTTAAGCAACCAAACTGCAAGGCAACCTGAAATGCATAATTTTTTCCAAATAGTTCTCCCCACCAACTGTTTACACATGCAAAAGAAGCAGGATACATTGTAGAAAAACTATCGATCATTGCTCAAAATCAATGACTAATCGGAGGCATCTGTAGCAGGTACAATGTGCAAAAATTCTATATTGAAGTTGACAGCTGATAATTTAGGAGCAGGGGCTCTAGCTTTATAGCAGCTAGCACTATAATAGAATAAGCCGTTTTCAAGTGCATGCATGTCTAACTTAATATGCATCTATCATTTCAGTGGAGGTTGAGGATGTTAAACAATATCAATTGTAAAATTGTAATAACTATTATACTCAAAATGCCAAAAAAAAAAAAAAAAAAAAATCAGCGACAAAGCTCTCTCAAGCTTGTCAAGAAAAGGAAAAGATAAATGCCAGTTCCACTTGCGAACATTCAGAAAATACAATTCTAGCAGCAGTTGAAAGAGTGATGATAGTAAAAGAAATTGGAGATCATAGTTTATTTCACTTTAACAACCATACAAAGACTAAAGGTTTCAAAACTGTAAGAAACAGACGTAGGTTAATGGACATCGTGCCAATGTCACGATCCTTAAACCATAAAAACATTAGAATTCTTTGAGTTTCTTGCAAACTCTACTCCTTTGTGAAAGCCGCCAGTAACTCATCCATTTCAAAAAAGTTTTACCAATACAAACTTAGTCTAGTTTCAAAACTGGAAACCAAAGTATTAAAATCTAACTATTTATATTTTGAAAGAGAATATTTTCTCTGATCACTTACAGCTCAGAGCTGAGCTATTATGAGTTAAGCAACTGGTGGACGTAGGACATGATCTTCCGAAGTGTCAACTGCAGCAGGTGGCATAAAATGCCACATCGATGTTCCAGGATAGCCAACAAATGGTGTCATCTTGCTGCTGAAAACTTGATGTGGAGCTACAAATGGAGCTAGAATTGCAGAAGGGTTGGATAAAAAGCCAGTTTGAGAGCTCAAGGCTTTTAATTGGTGTTCAAGTTTGTCCTTTTCTGCCTTTTGCTTCTGCTTCTCATCACGAAGTTCATTTTTCTCAGCCTATATGATAAGTTATTGTGGATCAATAGGAAGGGATGTATCTTCGCAGTGAAGGTGAACTATTGGAACGCCTAAATAGAAACTTTGCTTCCATACAAGAATTTGAATTACAGGAATGAATGACAAAAATTTGACACACCTTTAATTCATTAACCTTCTCTTGTAATCTCTCATATGACTCTTTCAACTTCTCGGCCTCATCTCTCAACTGAATCAACATCCTTGTGGCATCACCTAGTATAGCAGACTTATCCACTTTTGGGGGTCTTTCAGGATCCAGGAGAAAACTTAATTCTTGGAACCTTGGAAAAGAAACAAAGTCAACTTTGCAAAATGCACGCTTTGTGTAATAAAGTCAACATTGCGTAATCTCATGTGCACCATTCACAAACTCTAAAATAGATGAGTTGCGAACACACACACACACACATACACAGATGCACACACACACACACACAGATAGAGAGAGAGAGAGAGAGAGTCTGCCTATCATTCAATTTATCCCTACGCATTTTCTCCCTGTATGCTTTGGAATCTGTTGCACTGCATGGTCCAGACCTTGCCCTAATACAGTTACATCAAACTTCAAGAGTCAGATGGAAATAAGATGAAGATAAGAAGTAGATGAGAAGGAAGTACAAGGCAAAAGGGAGTGGCATTAGTTCCTGACAACTGGGCAGGGCAGAAATGCTATGGCACATACATGTAGAAATTCAAGATAAATGTACAAGAAAGACAGGCATCTAACTTTGGCATGAAATTCTGATATATATGTGCTGACTAGTCATCAAAAAATTTGAGCCCAAAGACTTAATCCTAGTTTGATTCCAAAAAAATTTTAAAGCTTCTATGAAATAAATGTGAACAGCATTCTGCCAATAAAATGCTGAATTGCAATTCTTACCAGGATTTTTAGGCTAAAACAATTAACATTCAACCAAAATCCTATTGGCAAGGGTGAAATGGCTGAGGGTTCAAAGAAAAAACCAAGTTTCCAGTTACAATCTCCATCCTGATACAGGTATTCTTACTTCCTGATATAGGTATTCTTACTCCTCTCAACATCATTAAAAAAAAAATCATATAACATAACAGATACACTAAAACTTAACTGTGAAAAAGAGGTTTAATACTTTCTTTCAAAAATATAAATCTAGTAATGCTGTATAACAGATTAAGACTGTGTATGCTATCTGCATGCCAAGAGGTGGAGGGGGCTGTTTATTGCGGCAGACCCATTATGCTGGCCCCTTTAAGAGTAAAGAGATGTTCCACATAAGTACATTGACCCATCTGACACTTTTCCTAATTGTTACAAAAGAAAGAGCTTGCTGATTACTCTGAATAAAGTACACACCTCTTTCTTGAGGAAGCTTCTTTCCTGCTCCGTGAACTTTGGAATGCACCATCAAGTTCCACACTGTGACGTTATCATCATAAAACAGGTTTTTAATTGGACAGTAAAGAGAGGGTTTTTACTAAAATCAATCGGGAAGTTGATTAATAGAACAGACAACAAAAGGAATCAAAGAAATAACATCCCAAGCAACAGAATGAGACAGCTAAAAACATGAGTTGCTCTCCAGGAAATTGAAATCCTATTGAGCAAGTAATAAGATCCCACAACTTGGCAAACATAATTGTCCTTCCCTGTGACAGATAAAGATGGAAGTAAGTACCTATCTGCAATCATCAAATGCGAGCATAGACGTTTATGCTTTCTATGATGCTACTTTTGTTAAAGTGGCAGGGACGAATAGTTAATAGTCAACAATTTGTAAATGCAAATTCTGATTTTCTGACAAACCACAACTTTTTCAACCATAAACTTGCCTCTATCCCAAACACCGAAGCTGTTATTTTTCATTTTCACTTCCTTGCATGAACAGAGCAGCGAAAGTTTATCTCACAACAAAAGCAGGCAAGAGTCTTTTTCCTTTTGGTTTTCTTTCATCTACCCCAAACAGAAACCGATACGAATCAAGCAATGTGCAACTTTTGCCAGAATTTAAGGGGACTAACGTTCTAGCACATCATGTTCAATCTATTCAGGAACTAGATGAAGCCAAGCACCAAATTGTTTGTACCATGTGAACTTCCTATCATCAACACGTCAACGTAACTCTTAAAACATAAGCAATGCAATCAGATCACAGTTTAGTCTGTCGTTGAGGCCACTGGATGTGCGATGAGCAGATATTCGCATTTAAATTATCGGTAAAGCCACCAAAGGTGTTAACTTTCTCAATCTGTTTCTTCATATTAGGTGGAACACATGCATCGATACAGGAATATTATTCAACTCTTGAATGTCCATCAATGCATGTACCTCATTTCTTCTTCCTTTTTTAATATTTTTTTTCTCGCTTTTGGTTAAGCAAATAGGAAGCTGGTTATTAAGTAGGCTAGCCCAACCTCCAAGCAAGGAACATTGCACTCGTTTCACACCACACTGTATCTGAAGAGATCCTTGCTCTCTAATAAAGTAAATTTCTGCAGCAAAAGGCAACAAATTCCTTTTTCTCAAAACAAGCAAACAAATTGTGAAGGGGCCCAATCAGCAAAATTGCAACAGAAGCGAACATTATTCTGAAAAATAATGCAATTATTTGTCGAAAAAGCTCCTAAATTATTTCGAGAAGCTCTTTTCCCTTTTTTTTTTTTTTTTACTAAATTTGGAAAAATTAAGCATCCCAAGTGCTCAGATTAAAAGGCCAAACCAAAGGAAGAAACAATAGAAAAAAAAAAAAGAAGCAAGACCACTTAAGAAATTCGCAGGCCAATAAATACCATAAAATCCACATCCAAGTGAAATAATCAAGAATTTTCATCTAATTTCGCAATAAATGCAATGCAAGAGTCGAGAAGGGAAACAGAAAAATTTCACATGCTAAAAGTAAGGAAAATGGAGGACCTGTTTGGATTGTAAAATGAATTGTTGGACCAATTTTGAAAACCGGGATCAAGAGGAGGAAGGTCACCACCAGGAACGGGAATGTCTTCAATCAATCCAAAATCGAAAACCCAGTTGGAGTCTTCCTCCGGAGATGCCATTTTCTCCGAAGGGTATTGTTGGGAAGGAATTTTTTAGTGGAGCTGTTTTGGGGAGTGCAAGAGTGAAGAGGAAATTCAGAGAGAAAATGGAAAGGAAAAGTACAAAGATAGAGAAAGAGAATGAGGAAGGGGAAGAAAATTTTATGTGGCGGGAGGAAATGGTTGGCTCTCTCAACGGTTAGTGGGGAGCTAGTTATGACGTCATCTTCGTGGAAAAGTGATTCCAAACGGAAGTGACATCGATTTTTTTTTTTTTTGTCGAAAGGTCATCATGGTTATTCATCCTTTTAGGTTAAAATGGTGTAGTGGGTTATATGAACTTCTTTAACTTGTAAAAAAAAAAAAAAAAAACCTCTTTAATAATAAAAATAATAAAATTTCAGTCAAATAATTCAACCGAAATCAAAGGGAAAATCTACAATGTGGTGGTAAATCACATTGCAGAACAAGAGTGTGAAAAAAAAGAAAAAAAAACTAATGAGATATCGCAAATATGGTATATCACATCGTAAAAGTTTCGGAAATAAAAATATTTCTTTGTCATTTTTATCTAAAATTTTCTTCCTACGCTCATACTTGGGTTTTGTGGGCTACAAAAACAATTTCTTTCACGATGTTCAAGTATGAAACTCAGCAACAAGGAAGAATATGTCTATATCAAGTTCTTTTTTGGACTGCCCTTTTTCTTTTTCTTTTTCTTTTTTTTTTTGTAGTCATTCAGTTAGGAAACAAATGAATGTTGAACGAAAATGAACATCCTGCAATAGATTGAGACTGTCCCAAGGTATTCTTTTGGTTAAATAATGAACTAAATAGCCAATGTAGCAGCGAGCATACATAAAAATGTTTCATGTTCAAAAAATTAAAGAAGTTGAATATGACTCTTTTTAAGTACTAGTAACAAGTAATTACCGCTGAAAATTGGGAGAGTTGAATTAGGTGGTAAGGTGGAAGAGATTGTAAGTAGAAGATCTTGGATTCAAAACTTTATATTTAAAAAAAAAAAAAAGTTCAAGAGAAGGTCATCAAATGAATATTGAAGATTTAATTAACTATGTAATCTCGCAAGAGAATTTCATAATTGACTACATCCACTTTTGGTTTTCTAATTGAAACTTGTGAACCAATTTCGAAGATTCAACGGTTGAATCTACCAAATCCCTCAAGGAAAATGTTTGGATACATGCGTTTGGATACATGAAAGGAATTATAGATCATATATAGCAGTATAGGAAACTCGTATCAAAGAAATAAAAATTTGTAAACTTTGAAAAGGTACAACAAAGTAATGCATAATACTATAAAAGTTGAATGCATGGTCTAAAATTAGACTAGGTGTCTCAAAGTACGCAAGACACATCGAACTCCTTGAAAAGTGAATAAGGATAAGAATAAAGAGAAGAACAAATGCGACACAAACTAAAGGCAATATTTGACTTCAAACACAGCCATCCAAGGTGTGCGTGCTCAAGAGCATTATATTATTATTATTTTATGGAATATGGTGGCCTCCATTACAATTTGGTGGTCCTTTTTTTCTTTGCATAATGAATTGCATATGCTATTTTAGTAGATACGTGTAAATTACGTGATGTGTGTGAAATAAAAAATTAATTAAAAATAATTATTGAAAAACGCATAAACGACGCAAGTGAAATAATTCTAGAAAAAATTTTGACATCCAAACGCTCGTAAAATTGATGACTAAGCATGCCAGATGAAATTGATGTACTGGATCCCATGAAAGCTGTTTTTTTTTTTTTTTCTCTTAATTGAAAACAAAGAATTCAAGAAGGAAAAGCATTTTCATAGTAATATAGTAATAATCAAGAGATTGTTTTATAGAGATTACACATATTAATTTAATAGTGTTTGATCTATTTTACATCTCTTTAATGATTTCTATTGAAAATATTCGGGTGAGGCAGAATTGCAAACATAACCAAAGACAAAAAAATTCTTTATCCCCTATCCCTGTTTCTCCTTTTTGGGAATTATTTTCGGTTTTGAGTCGAGTCAATTGAGAATATATGCAAATATAATTCTTTCCTGACCACTATGGTCCAAGGACTGATGATCAATTTAATTTCAAGCCACACCCTTATATTATGCACCTTTTCTCTAGAGCTTTGAAGAACCGTGGCTGCTTCTATCCTATGCAAAGTATCATAGAGGATGATCCATAACCATAAGCACACTTCCCAATATCCAGATCCTGTTCAAAATGCGATAATCTTGTATCACCAAAATAGCTGGTAGCCATTAGAAGAGGCCACCCAAGATTATCTGTACATGACAAGTTGACAGATCAATGCCTCAAGATGTTGATGTTTGATCCGACTTTAGGAAAGTTCTAAAACAAGGGAAACCTCACCACGTGTTTATGATCAACTCCGGGGCAACATCATGGGCTGCTGAAAAATGACATTTAGCAGAAAGCTATGCAGTCTAGTCTTCTGAAGGAAAGAAACAGCTCTTTTTGTGGGTTGATGCTCTAATAAGCTCTGTCACAGACTAAGGAACAGCTTACATGAACTTGGTTTTTCTCGCAGTGTTTGAAACTGTCGAGACAGATTTAAGAGGGGAAGTGTACGTTTAAAAGAGCTTGATAGATGTAGTTCTTCTTCTGGTTGCTTCCAGTTCCCAGGAATGAAGATGTATTGCTAACAACATACGAAAGTACAGTAGGTTTGATGATATACCAGCTTCAAAATCAAAAGAGTGATATATATAATCTGTAAACTACAAATTCAACTCCAGGTTTATCATCAATAGACAACACATTGCAGGCCAGTTATATATTCTGATTCACAAGCATTACTCAAAACAGTTATGTACAATGGGAACTGAAATAGCAGCGGAACATACAGTTGCAAACAAACAAGAATCTGAAAACAAAGAAAAGCACATTTCCTTTATGCCAATTGAGCAGGAGTGGACTGAACGAGACTCTCTATCCTCTTCCGAATTTCATCAGGATTGGCACCCACCAGTTTGTCCACGGGAGCTCCTTCCTTGATCAGGAGAAATGTTGGCATGGCTTTTACTTCATACTTGGTTGCAACCTCCTAAGTTAACAAAAGAAGAAAATGAAATACAAATTTCTTAGTATCACCACTTATCTATAATTCTACCTTCTATCTTCCTGAGACAAGAAAATGATCGTTGTGAATCTAGGTCTCTTGTGAAACTTGGCAACTCCAATAAGATCATACGTAATAGCAAAACGATATGGAAAAGATATATATAAACCATGACAGTCAGCTATCCAACTTTGCAGCAAGTGACTCAGTAAAGATGTTATGTGAAAATTTAATAGCTATTTTGCATATGAGGAATTGCCTCTGATTAGCCTCCAGTAAACAACAGTAATTAGACAAAAAAAATGCTAAGAAAACAAGCTAGTCGAATCCCAAACCTCAAGAACACACAGGGCAAGCAGAATAAATCTGCCAAGAATGTCATTATCTATCTTAGATTGCTTCAAAATATTGTGCAGATTCTAACACATTCATCATGGCCTTCTGTTGTAAACAACATGAACTACCTATTGAATAGAATGTACTAACACTAGCTCACAATTTTCTTCCAACTGTGCAGTCCAGCCCTGGATGCTCTGTCTAGCTTCTGGCTTCCTTTCTATTTATCTATTCTACAACCACGACAACCACAAACATATACCATAAGCATTCATGATGGAACAGTTCCCACCTGCAACTACTACAGAGATGAACAGTTGAACTATAGGAAGCCAAGAATCATAGCAGATGACGTTAGTGCCGTCACAAAAAGTAAGATTCAAGGCTACCAGTCTCGTTGAGTCAAATGACAGATAATGAAGTCCCACTGTATTACACTCTATATGCAAGCTTATCATGTGCTTTAGATGACTGAAATGCTCTAGGGAATGTACTTCATATGATCTTTAGAATGCTGATGGTAGTCAGAGGCCATAGGCTCTATTATACCAGTATTCTTTCAACTACTGCAATATTAGTAGATAAAATTTCATGAATTAAGTTTTGAATATTTTGACTGGAAGTATTTACCTTCCTGTTAAGCTCTGGGTATTTCCATGTTCTACAAAAATTACTTCACCAGAGACCTTAATGATTTTGTGGACAGCAGTACAGAAAGCTTAAAACGGATTTACCAGTGCATCTTCACCAAAATAGCATAGGAAACGGATAAAAAAACCTTTGAGACAGGTGAAATACGAGAGTCATACTGAGCAGCTTGCCAGAGCAGTTCATATGATAACCAAAGAGGATTTAAGGGGTCGCCAAACATAGAGGAGATTTAACAATCTTAAATTGCAGTCTATTGATCGAGTACAGATAAACTAGAACTTAGATCTGCTCAAAGACAAAAGACAAACAAATTTGATTTGCATACGTATTATCAGGCAACTCTTTGGTTTGGAGAATCATGCACAAATGTAAAAATGCATGAAATTCATAAGATATTTCTTTTAGAGAGCGCAATTGGAAGGAAGGATCATGAAACAAAGACTATTTCTGATAGAAGCCAGCAAAGCTGAAAAGGTTACACTACGTATTGAACGTTGTCCTGCATTATTCCCCAAGTACTAGCAAGTTTTAATTAACATTAAAGTAAAGATGTCTTGAATCAGATTCGATCTTTTTGAGCATAACAAAGTTATGGAAGGGGAAGAATATGCATACAATTTGAAAATCTCTATTACCCTTCTTTGGTTGACTGAAGTGGAAATTAAATTGATCCATGATCTTAGACAAGATGACAATTCAGTAGCTAAAGCATGCATAATTAAGCTTGTTGTACATCAAGACAACAGGTGGTGCATCCATCCTTGGTTCTTCTAGCATAGTACTAATTTTCTTAAAATTTTAACAAACAAGCTTAATTCTGTTCATCCTTGTGCAGTTTAGTGATTTTTGTACTTGACAAATGCAAATGAAAGTGAACTGCCTGAGTCTTTCTCCTAAACTAAAAAATCCATAGATGCAGAGCTACTAATGCAGTACAAAATCGAAAAGAGCACAGGCTTTACAATTGCTACCAATGCAACATCCTTCTACATACTTGTCAGCCGAGTTCATGCTACAACTTAAATTAAATGCCAACAGAAAATCACCTCTAACCCCAGGGGGCGAAGGGGGGCGGGGGGGTTGGGTTTTTCTGGGGGTTGCTTGTATAGCAGGAAACAAAGTGGAGTATTACCTTGACTTCATCCACATCAACGGACAAAAAGGAAACATCTTGAAAATCTGAAGCCAATTCCTCAAAGAACGGATTCATTGCCACTGATGGCATGCACCAAGAAGCTGAAAAGTGTGCCACAATCTATACATACAATAAAACACCCCACCCATCACTACTTATTTGTACAGCTTAAATTCATTGAGGAAATTAAATTAAAATGCAATTCAATGCTAAAAAAGCACTTCCAGGATTTCACTGATTTCATGTAATTTCGGTAAAACAGGACGCCTGACTCCTCATATAAGAATTGCTTAAATAGAGATAAAAACGAACTAATCTTTCAAGGTTTATTCCGAAAAATTGAAACAATTGCTCGGTTGTTCCCATACACTATTCCTGAAGAGCCCCTTTCCAATTGCATCAGAAACAGTGAAAATAAGATGCTTTGTTTTGTATAATAATAGAGAGGAAGATAAATCAGTGAGCAGGCGGAAGAATTAAAGGCATATGCAAGCTTAAAGTACAAAGAGCTAAGCAGATACAACACAACATACAGGATTGCCTCGAGTTGTTGCCTGATTAACATGAAAATTCCAGGACTCCAGCGAATCCACCTTGACAACTCTTGACTTACTTTGATGCTCCTGCCCTTCCATTTCTTCTTCTTCTTCTTGCAGTTGGATGGCCTGGCTAGCTAGAAATATCCAATCACCATAGCTGTTGAAACATGTTTATACGTAGTTAAACCATTAAAGAAAGATGACATCTATTTTTTCCAGAAGATGACAGAGCAAATTACTGCTAAATTGAGGTGTCGGACCCCACTTGTGGATATACATTGTGCCATTATGTAGCCCCCACAGCCCACAATGCATTTGCCCAATCTTTAGTAGATTGGATTACATTTGTCGGGTCAGGTTGAAGATTCTTTGCGGACCTGAAGCAAATCCTCCAATGTGGATTTGTTCACACAATTTAGGAAATACTTGTTCAAGAAATCAAGATCATGAGGGCACTCATCTGTCTCTAAAATCTTTCTTTCTTGGACTCTATTCCAGACGGACAAAGGCGAATTCCAATTTGCAAGGAGAAGTTGAAAAGTGAAATGGGTGTGTAATCACTATATAACTACAAATTAACGCCTTTAAAGATACACGGCAAATCTCAAATTAAAATTTTGTTGGCAGACCTAGAGAATGCAATTCAATTCTGAATTTGAAATTAAAAGGGCTGAGACCATCGTCCTAAAACCCATCAATCCAAAAATTCTACTCTGCTTCCTTCCCTTGCACCTTAAAGTTGCTGTATGAGTGAGAAAAAGACAGAGAGACTTTTGTGCAGTTGAAATATTAGTGAGAGGGACAAAATGCGAGCATATGAAATATCCAAATTTGATGAGATTAAAGATTTTTTTTCCACGAAATTAATCCCTTCGTTTGTTGACCTAGACATTTTAGTTTTTCCGACATCACTTGGTGGTTTTTTTCTCTCTTTTTTTTTTTTTTTTTTTTTTTTTCTATTCCCACTCATGTAGCAAGACTAGCGTCTCTTATTGAAGCCCAAGAGACATATTTTTGTTTAAGGATGGCGGTTCTGATCACCGTCCTTGTCCCGAAATCGATAATTTTCAAAAATGATATGACGTATTGAAATGACATGACAATCAAGTTACTCCTTAAAAAATTAGGGAAATAACACAAATAGTCTTTCAATTCTTAATTAAATCACTTTTGGTCCTTCAACTTTAATTTAAGATAATGTCATCCTTTAATTTTTATTATTGAATCAATTTGATCCATCTACTTTAATTTGGGGCTATGCCCTAAATTAGCTCGATAATTAAGGTTAAGAGACGAAATTATCCCAAACTAAAGTGAAAGGAGCAAAATGATCTAGTAAAAGGATAAGTAGGGGTGGGCAAAATTATCCGCTAACCCGAAAACCCGTCATATCCGATCCGATTCGAAAATTAGGATATCCGATTTTTAGTATTTAATCGGGTCAAAAGAGGGTCGGGTATCCGCTAAGATGCGGGGCGTGTTAGGGTCACAT
This sequence comes from Coffea arabica, assembly GCF_036785885.1. Taxonomy (NCBI): domain Eukaryota; kingdom Viridiplantae; phylum Streptophyta; class Magnoliopsida; order Gentianales; family Rubiaceae; genus Coffea; species Coffea arabica. The sequence goes on from NC_092312.1 coordinate 10,096,734, forward strand.
AATTAAAAACCCGCGGGTACCCGATCCGCCCCGCATATATATATTTTTTATTTTTATTTTTATACACACACTATAAAATAATAAGTTAGAACTAAATAAGTAATTTTATTGAACAAATTGCATTACAAATATGAGAGACTATAGTTTATTTACAAGATTCATTTGTAAAGGTCATGATCTTATATTTTATAGAAAAAAGTTTAATTAATGTGGAACATATATATTAAAAATTGTGCTATTTATTTCAAACTTTTATTGATTTTGAATTCTTTTAATTTTTTTCCTTTATCTTATATTCTCTTCATATGCTTGTTTCTTGATGGGAAACCTTTTTTTAGGAAAAAAAATTATTAAATCTTAGATGAATGTGTAAAATATAAAATTAAATTGGTATAAATCATTTTTTTTAAAAAAATTAAATAATAAACGGGGCGGGGTGGGTACCCGCTGATCCGACCCTATCTCAGCAGGTACCCGTTATAGGGTACCCATTGATATGCGGGGCAGGTAAGTGTCAGAAAATGACTGACCCGCAATATGCGGGTCGGGTCAGCCAAATGGTGAATAGGACGGGTACCTGACCCGCGCCCACCCCTAAGGATAAGGGATGACATTGCCCTAAATTAAAATTGAAGGACCAGAAGTAGTTCAATAAAAGTGTTGGAGGACTATTTGGGACATTTGCCTTAAAAATTTCTCTTGTTTTTAGCTATGCGTGCAATTTGGCAAAACAAACTTACCTTTGGTCAAACTGCTGAGATGCAATACTTATATATGAAATTTGAGGAAGTTAAAGGCATTTCAATTTTCTCAGCTCAATATACAAAAGAGTTTGTTTAACAGTGTTCTTAAATTTTTAAAATTTTTCGCAGTTCAATTTGCTAATTATGTTTCTGAACTTTTATATTCTATTAATATTCTTTTTGTTGGGTTGGAACTAGAATAGTTTCTATATCTTCTTTTCTTTTCTCTTTTTTTTTTTTGTGTTAACGCTCTGGTGACTAGTCACCGTATTGGGTCTCAACTAGGGTTGCAAACGAACCGAGTCGAGTCGAGTTTTGGGCTAATTGAGCCGAGTCTCGACTAAATTTTATCAAGCTCGAGCTTGACGAGCCAGCAAATTTCGAGCTCGAGCTCGACTTGAATCAAGTCGAGCTGAGCTCAAGCTCGAAATAAAATAAAAAATAATTATTTTATTTTAAAAAAAATAATATAATATTTTTTTCTTAATAAATAATAAAATATTAAGGATATATACGTAATTTTACTATGAAAATAAAAAATAAAAAAATATATATATAATATACGTAATTTTATTATTAAATAAAAAAAAAAATATATATATATATATATACCCAAGCTCGCGAGCCTAACGAGCTTAATATTCTGAGCTCGAGTTTGACTCGAGCTTGATTCGAGCGGCTCGCGAGCGGCTCGATTCGTTTGCAGCCCTAGTCTCGACTAATCCAAAGTCGATCAACTCTTTTAATGTTGCTTGAGATCTTGTTTAAGGGATATCATGTTCCTCGCCACTTAACCCAACAACGATTGGTAAAGAGTTTATGTATTACTAAAATATTAACGTGCTCTTCTCACACTGACAATGTATAACAAGTAACCATAAACTAGGTAATTAAGATAGACATTTTGGGGCTAAAGCATCCAATAATAGCACCAATTCTCCAAAATAAATATTCTATATTAGGCCAGATGACCCTCCTGTTTGTTAGTATGATTACTTTTCATTCGTTTTCAATTTGCTTTCAAAATAAAATAGATCATACAACTGATGCTCATGAAAAATCCCTTGACATTTCTACGCACGTATGAAATCTTTGTAGGTCCACGTGTCAAAACGATATTGAACCAATTCTAACCTGATCCAACTTGTCAAAAACTTGAACATTCATTGGCCGAGGGCATATCCAAAGGCAGATAAGGTGCTCTTGAGTATTCGCTCTCCATCACAGAAACATTAAAACAAAACCTCTACATCATCATCCAGCTGCGAAAGTTATATTCGGCGAATTGCCTTTCCATCACTTTGCCTGAGAATTTTGGAAATCTTGCAAACTGAAATAAACAAGCAATGGCCCAAGCTATGGCTTCAATGGCAGGATTACGTGGATCCTCTCAAGCTGTGCTGGATGGCAGCCTCCAGCTCAGCGGTTCTGGCCGGTTGAGCACATCCAGCACCACCAGAGTTGCCTTGGCTAGACCAGGATTCAGCGTTAGAGCCCAGCAAGGGTCGGGCGAGACCGAAACAAGCCGCCGAGCCATGTTGGGGCTTGTTGCAGCTGGGATTGCCTCAGGATCTTTTGTTCAGGCAGCGCTTGCTGAAGCCAGGGCAATCAAGGTTGGAGGACCACCACCGCCCTCTGGCGGATTGCGTAAGCTCTTCTCCATTCCCTTCTTCTACGACTTTCCTTGTAAGAACATGGCCATGTCGTTTTCACATGAGCTCTTGCTGATTTATCCTAAAATTAGGCGAAAATTGGATCACAATGTTGGATAGCTAAGAATTTCCCCACTTCCATTGCTGTCAGCTACTTCACATAACCTATCGAAATTTTACCTCAAGATATCTCTTTCAATCTATGAAATGAATTTGGTTTTTGTTGATTAAAAATCATCTGAGACATAGAGCTACAAGGTTTGACCGTAGAGTCAGATTCTTTGGATAGATAATGTTAGATTGCTAGTCGGCAATTGAGATTTTACTAATCATTATGTCAAAATTTGTGCATTTGGCAGCCGGAACTTTGAACTCAGACATTCCGAGAGACCTTGATTTGCCACTCAAGGACCGTTTCTTCATTCAGGCGCTGCCACCGGCTGGGGCAGCAGCGAGGGCGAAGGATAGTGCCAAGGATATTATTAATGTAAAGGGATTGATAGACAAGAAGGCTTGGCCTTATGTACAAAATGACCTTCGTCTAAAGGCCGAATTACTTCGCTATGATCTCAACACTGTCATCTCAGCAAAACCCAAAGATGAGAAGAAACAGCTGAAAGATCTCACCGGGAAGCTGTTCCAGACCATCAGTGATGTAAGTTGACCAAATATTCCTTCATGCCAACTTTGTTTTTGTGAACTGCATACTTTTTAATTGGCCGAAGCCATGTAACTGTTGCAATTTTTTGGCATAACAGTTGGATCATGCAGCGAAGATCAAGAGCACTCCTGAAGCAGAGAAGTACTATGCAGCAACTGTATCTGCTTTAAATGATGTTCTATCAAAAGTTGGTTAAACAAAATCAATGTAACTTGGTGTAAGCTTTTGTTGAGAAATCAGATGACACTTTCAAATTTAATTTCTCAAGGAATCTTTCATAACTGGAAAGGCAAATAGAGAGCCACAAAACTATCACTTTATGTGCTCAAGCCTGAGTCTTAGGCTGGTGTAAGGTAGCGGTTGCCGTAATTAATTCGTCCAAGACGTTGTTTTAGGTCCAGGACCTCCAGCTAATCAAAGAGAATGAGGGATCGTGGCCCTTTAAAACTGAATATCATCGGATAAATACTCTGTTTTAACTCAGTCAAGGATGCCAATTACCACAAATGTAAACAGAAACCAATATAGGGTCCTGAACAGATATTGGGCTCTGCAAGAGAATAAGATAACAAATTTGTTCACGGGCAGAAATGTTTATTGTACAAAAGTTCTTCCCTGTGACCATAACAAGAATGCGGCACCTCACAACCTGTGAGAATTTTGAAATTTGATAGCCAAAGACAGAGATAAGCTCGAGTCGATGAATTGACATTGAAAATGTTTTTCATGTCATATTCATGGTAGTGAGGCCTCAAGAAGAAGCAGGAAAATCTTGAAATAGCCTGACGCTTTGAGATCTTAATCATACGTTTTTGCGCATGCTGTGTTAGCTGGACAAAGAGAGCAGGAAATGTTTGCCACAAAATTGAATGTTCTGGAACAGAGAAAGTGCAACCATTAGTAAGGTGTCTGACATTTTACTCCGTTAGATTGCTTGGAAATTGCATGCATGAGAAAGTTCTAAACTTGATTCATCACAGAGGGATGCTTGCCCAAGGCAGAACAGGCAATATAGAGCATTGTGCCCAAGAACGCAAAAGTAGCACGACAAATTCCCTCAGTTTATGGACCATTTTACAGAATTTTGCAGAATTATAGACAAGATGTGTCTAGGACTTCACAACCAGCATGGGACATTAGAAGTCAGGCTTTTCTCCGTCCATATGCCGAGTAATTCATTGCTAACGCCGAAGACAATCAAGAAGCAAATTTCTAGGACTCAAAACTATTCAAGACTTGAACATAACCCTCAGGATAAAAGTTTTCCATCTCATAATCATACTAGAAAAGCGTTAAAAAAAAAAAAAAAAAAGAGGCAAATCTAGATACCTCTTTAGAAGCAGATGCATGATAACATTGATAAGTGAGCTGGACAAAGAGAGGTAGCAACAATTTCAGCCTGTACAAGTAATGTTTAAATTACTCGTGGGAGATTGAATATGCAAAACAGAGATGCTGTTGGGCCGTATAAATTGCACAAAAGTTATTAAAACTATGCAATAAGCATCTTCCTTTGTTGGAGAAAATAACAAACAACGAAACCAATTATCACAGGTAAAAGAAAGAAGCCGAATGACAAATAACTGACCTTACGGCTTACACAACATTTGTTAATTGCTTTTCTACGCTTTACTTTTTCTTCTTTGACGATTTTCCTTTAAGCTTTACAAGACTTTCTATTTTGCTTCCGCTTAAGTTTCTCTTGTGGATGATTTACTTCCCAGCTAACCAGGCTGGGAAGAAATTTACACAAATTCCTTTTGGCTGGAGGGCTATAAATGTATTTCCGGTTGTTTCGGATGTTATACTGGACTTGAAAGTCGTCACATCGCTCAAACCAGAAACAATCGTTGGCAAATCAGCAAGGGAATAGTGTGTCCAGATTCTTGGGGTAACTAGTAATAGTTTACGTCATTTGCACGTAATTATAATATCCTAAATTATATTATTTTTTAGATACTAAAAAATTTTTGTGAAATTTTGATCATCAACATCATAATATAGTATTTTTATGTTATTTATTTTCTTTAGCCAGTTACTTTTAGAAATTTTATTAAATGGAAAGAGACAAAAAAGCATTCCAATATAATTAACATGTCTCATCGGATTAAATTTGGAATCATAAACCAAACATTTTTTTTTATTTATAACTTGAACTCTAACATATCAAATATTGATAATATCATGTTTTACCAAAAATTGTTGTATATTCATGATTTTATTACATATGAACTACAATTGTTACATTTTTTTTTATAAACGAAGAATATAATTAAGCTAAAATAATAAACATACATGTAATTTGAATTATTTGTATTCTTTTTATTGCTATTTTTGTCAATAATGGAGTATAAATGATCCACCAAGTAAAGTATTTTTTTTTTTGGCTTGTACATTCTGACAATTGAAATTTCATAGATAGAGATAGTTGAGTTTTTTCCATTTTTTTTTTCTTTTAATCATATTTTTTAGCAGAATCCAATGCAAAGCAAAAGCAACAAGTCTACTTTTTTCATATGAGCACAATATTTTTTGTTTTGATATCAGTGTTTTTAATAATCATGGAATTGGAATGAGAATTCTAGCTAATTAACAATTTTAATATTAATTTTTAGTATATTGTAGTATTTTATTTTTTCAATTGCCAACTTTAATCCATAACATCTACCATTATTGTCAATTATTGGAATGCACTAAATCTGTCTAATTACAATTGTCACCATAAATGAAATTTGCTTAATTTTAAAGTTTTTCATTTCATAACTGCTACCATTATTCACTAATATTGCAGTACAATAGACACATGTAATCATTAGAAAAATAAGATTATTTTGGGCATCACAAAAAAATAATTTGGATATCATTCTTCATTTTAAGTTTACTCTTATTATAATTCTTATTTTATAATTGGAGATGACCTTTGCATGGCTTGATGGATGGACTTGTTTGTTCAAACAAATACAAATGAAGCATTATTATATTATTACAAATAACAATGCTTATCTTCCCTTAAATGTCAGGGATTTGGATGTTGTCTTTAATATTATTTGAATTGTATTTCCAGCTTTTTAATTCATTTGTCATTCACTTTATGCCATTTTATAAATAGTTTCAGTTTTTTTTTGTTTTGAGGGGTTACTATTAATGATAATAATGGTTTATATCGTGCTATTTCAGATTTTTTTTTCTCCAATTTAATATTGCTATTTCAGTTATAAAGTTGTTATACCTTTTTGTAAATTGAAATTCAATTGGGTAGAACAAGAAAATTTCTTCCCCTTCTAAATTGGATGTGAACAACTTATTTAATTCATCCAAGAAATGTTTCTCAAATCATTTCACTGTTAATAACTTTAAGAAAATGTTTCTTTCTAAATCAATATGGTATGATGTAATATAGTGATTTTACTAATCAATCATTATTTTCTTCTAAGCTACCTACAATTAAGATTATATGAAACTTTAATGATAAATTAATAAAGGCGTAATTGGAATGACAAAAAAATAAGATCCTCCAAGTTACTAAGGCTCGTGATACTTTTTATATAGTAATGATTGCCAAAGAATGTCGATGGAATAACTACCTTCCTTTCAGTCCATTTTTGCGTCTTGTGGTCTTCTAGAACCCAGATGTGAAGCTCTTGTTCCACAAGATTAGCCAGACCCAATTTGCTATCCCAGGGAAGAGGATTAACACATTCAAAACTTGGGAACAACGCATGCGGAATCTTGACAACAGCAAAATGCTCGGTTTCAACCTCAAAATAAACTACTTCTGCAGGAACACCAAATCCAACATTATGAAAAAACCTTATGACATAGAATACTTTACAGATAGCTGCAGTAAAGTACTTCCGTTTTTGAATTCTAGTTACATAAGGTACCCCTGTGGGGCTAATAAAAATTTGTTATACTTTAGTATTTAGATCTATGAACGAAAAAAGGATCAAGAATTCGAATTCTATACTTTTAAATTTTTCGATGCATAAGTAGTAGTCTAATGCCAGTTAGGTTTGTGTCTTCAGACGATCAAGGAATCGATAAAGCTTATGTTGCTCTAGAATTTTGTGTTGTTGTGGTATCACAAGAAAATCGCAACGTTATAGACATTGTGATCCGGGCTGTTACAAACCATTCTACTCGTTGTATTTTAGTACAACTAAGCTACTTATTTTGCTAAATTATAGGCACATCCATCCCCTGTTTATGGACACTCAATAATTAAGAAATTGATTCGTTAATTACAATTAGTCAATCAATTACCTTCTAATTCATCCATTCCTATATCAGGTTTCCTTATATTTAAACAATTAACTTATAATTAATTTTCTTTCTTCCAGCTCTCTCCTTAACAACTGCATCTAAGTTTTATCCCCAACCAAAATTCTCTACCCCGCTTGTATCCAAAAACAAAAGGTATATTTATGCTAATGTTGTTTAGTCATTGTTTTAAGGCAACATGGCTAAATGTTAGCAAAGTATACAATTTTTAATCAAATGTTTTGGGCGTAATTAAAATCCTCTTTCAAATGAATTGTAGCTTTGCATACTAAAAGTAGACGTGATTTACAACTTTTTTTTTTGACGTGATTTACAACTTAATGGAACCAACATCGAACACTCACCATCCAAGCTTCTACGGCGTGTAAGTCAGGGACTTTAGGAGGTCGGAGTTGATGGCTGAGCTGACTAAGCTGATTTTGAATGGCTTGAAACAACCAGGGCGTTGAGTTTTTGGAAGAATGTGAAAGGTCAGTTGTGTTAATGGGGTTTGTTGTTGATTGATGCTGTGGAACACGGTGCATTGTTTTGCTTAATTGATCTTTAGCACTTTTAGGGCTGTAGGGTTGCTAATTAGCTAATTATGGATTATAGTTGGCCTTATGTAGATGATATTTTGCATGCTAATAGCGTTGCAACTTGTATGATGGAGATATTTTCGTTATCTAAATGCTGAATTAGGATGTTGGCTTTGCAGTACCGTGGTTAGTATTGATATCGTTGCCAACTTCATGTAGTCAGGTAGCTACAATAAACAACTTTGACAAGTGGAGATTTCCCTGCAGTAACTAGAATAGAAAATCAAGACAATGACTAATTGAAGGTTGGCGATTCCTAATTTTCAAGTTAAAAAGGTATATTTGGTCAATTTCCTCTGCAGGGACACATTGTTTGTGCCTGAGAGGATGATAGCAGATTATCGTTAGTGTAGTTTAGGAGCTTGATATCTAACTTCGAGTAATTAGTCTCTGTCATCCCTGTGATGGTCCCAAGTAGTCTTCATGTAGAGAGTTGAAGGGAAAAATAAAACGAAACCTTGAGTTTGAGGATCTGATATTTCAATCCCTGGTCTGTTCGGCTGTGGAGTAATCCATCTATCAATTGAAGAAAGATACCTGGTTGTAATAACTGGTTCTGTTACTTGAATGATCTATATTCCCTTATTTTCATGATCTGAAAGTTATGTTGTGTCATTGCGCTGGTAGTTTCTCATTGGTTCTTGTCACCAAGTCTGAAATCAGCTTTGACTTGGCAGGTTTTTGGGCAAGCAGCAATTTGAATTTCTGACTATTGAGAATTTTGAATGCTGCTTCTGTTGATGCCAGTATGTCTTGTTTAATTCGTGTTTTGAATATGTTTTTCACTTTAGTACCTTGCAAGCTTTCTGATAATGTAAATATTTCATTGACTGGAACTGAAAGATAGAAGAGAAAGATTCATCGAATTTGAACCCCAAGTTTAAGCTCTCTTTGTGCTTACGTGCAATTGCATACAAATGTATCTGTTTGAACGAATCTGAAAAATTTTCTTGCTTTCAGAAAGATAATGAACTCCAACATTGTAACAAACACGCCTTAAACATCAGCAAGAACCTATTTGAAAAGAGAGAAGAAAGAACGATGAAAGCACATTGCAGAAAGCTTCTTGCATAATAATTACAAATCAATAGTATTTGAATTGTAAACAAAGAACGAACTGAATAGTTTTTAGGTCCTTTCAAGCATTGGCAGCTGCACCTGCAGTTGCCGGATGCTTCAACATCTTTTCTTCTTGAATGATCGTTGTTGCAGAAATATAATAAGAGACGGCAAAAAGTCCATGGACAAAACACAAAATTCCTCCTATGGACAACTGATTATGGTTTGAAATTCCGCAGTTTTGCCTCGACCTTGAGTTCGATATTGTCCCACTGATTAGCAATGAGAATGCTATAACCATTATGACCCTGATACATCACCACGGTAGTCTGTTAATGACAGATTAAGATGGATTCTCAAAGATCGTGGGAGCATATTAAGCCCCTGTTGCTTCATGTTTTTGGTGGTTGTGGCTTTAATCTGCCGATGCGAAATTCTTTTCAAGTAAAATCAATTATAGCAAGAATTATTTCACATGAACTGCTGCTGCACGAAAAGTTTGGTGAATATTAATTCGCTCACAAACAATTTCGCAACTCTTTATTATTGACTAATCTGTAATTATTGTTTGTAAGGCGACAAAATGCAATAAAAGTAATCTCGTACCATGCTAAAACGTGAGAAGCTGCTGCTAACTGCTTATTGTTAGATGACTGATCCAACTCTTCCTTGGACCAAATGCAGACGCACCCGCTGAGCATAACGGCTGCAGCATGTGCCAAGGTCAATAGCACTGTTGCAACCAAGCCTAGTTTGAAGGCTTCATAGCTTGGGTCTCTGCATTCAAATATCCACACCCGAAGGTTTTTGGCCTGCAAAACGGAGGTTCTCTTGCAATTATCACAATAAGCATAGCCCTAAACAAAGAAGCTGTGGTAGATGAATTCATAGTTTTCCTCCCTTGATCGCCAAAGACTATACCATATTAATATTACCATATCGATCTTTAGACTATGTTTGAACCGCTACTATGGAATGCCGTTTACCTTATCTTCTACAGTGTATCCGAACAAGAGTGAATGAACATATAAATGCATAAATTTGACCAATACCTTGTTTTGGGCAACTTCAGCTTCGATGCCTAGAATACCAGCTGCAACGTCCATAGCCATGATCAAAAGGCCAACAAGGTAATAAACCTTTTTAGCCATCTTAATCAGCAACTCCCAAAAGCTAAAAGAGATAGATGGCTGTGGAAGGCAAAGATGGGGAAGCCTTGTGTATTTATATGACTTCACTCTATGTTGCCTTTCTTGAGTGGTACAGCTAATTAGAGTTTTCTTTGAAGAATCTGAATAAAGTGGAAGAATGCATGTAGCTGGGCAACATTATACCTTTATATATAATAACGGCTAGCTGTATAATCCGCTCAGAAAGGCTTCCTTTGTCTTCAAAGATTACTTTATTCTACCTTCGTTCCCTCTTGCTCTTTTAGATTTGGATTCTTTTCATTGGTGACAAGCCAAGCAGGGCACCATGGCATTAGCGCTGCATTCATCTTTTCCTCTCCCTAAACTTCAAGATCTGGACAGCTCACATTCAGTTCCAGTTTTCTCCACAAACCGGAAATATGCCTATTCCAAACTCCTAAAGCAATATTCACTTGCATGTTACGGTATCTTCCACTCGTCTTCAATTTTCTTATCCTTTCAAGTTATATTCACCTGAAAATTCATGTTTCTAAGTTCCAACAGCCATGCTGTATGAGCACGTGTTCAAAAAGTTGATTACTTAGTGTAGTTAACCTGGTTGAGATACCATTTTTGACCATCATCAGTGCTACATATTTCCTTTCCCTTTGGGCACTCTATCGTTTGGTATCGTCCCAAATCCTCAACAAATAAGAAGAACATGACAGAAGAAGCCCTCTTGAGTGAGAGAAAAAATGAAAAAAAAAGAGTACTCAACTCAACAATCATGAAATTGTAAGTTTTGAGGATATGTAACGTCAACTAACTTTACCTGGGAAGCACTCACTATTGATCAGTTTTAGGGATAATGCATCTAATTCTCATCTAGTATCCCAAGTTAAATACCTTTATACAATGTCATTATGGTATGTAAGAATGAGTTGTATTCAAAGAGGGGTTTGAATTTTAACCGCTTGGATAAGAAATTTTTTGGAAATGTGGAATGTTGTGTAGTTTTTTTAAAATTTTTGATACAACCAAGGGCAGCATGTGTTTAGATATATTTATCGAAATGTCCTCATTTTGGTACATTTAAAGTTTTGATTCATGAAAACATTTGGGTATTTCTAGAATATTGAATTATTTTACAACCGTTTTTGCATCGAGTACAGTTCATATAAGTTTATGTATTGGTGTAATTATTAAAATGGTATTATAGACACATTTAATTGAAGTATAGTTTTTGTTGTGCAATTAACACAAAAACATATTAACACGTTGTTATAACTAGCCGTTGAAGGGTATTTTTTTATTTGAAACAACTTATGCCACCTCTTAGGCTATTTTCACATCTGTGGGGGTCTTTTGGAAATGGTGAAATTGTAAAAGTATTAATAAAGTAAAGTGTATAAGTGTATGTTGCAATTAGAATGTACTATTATTAGCTTTGTTATATTTGATGATTATTTCTTTTCAGAATGTACTATTATTTGTTCAATGAAAAGTCCTCTTTAACCACACGCCTGTGTTTTTAAACTCGGACCGGACTGACCCGTCCGATTGATTGAACCAGAAACCGGCCAAATGTTCGATCTGAGTTACTCTAAAAAATCAGGTGTATAAAATTTTGGTCAAACTTGATCAAAAGCTGGGTTTGACCGACAAATCGGATGAACCGGTTTGATGTCAAGCTTTTTTTTTAAAAGGTCAAAATATTTTTAATATTATGTTTTGGCCCCTAGGTTGTTAAAAATTATTAATATATCTCAAATATTTCATACTTTATAAATGTTGTCCTAAAGTTTGGTGTTATTTTTCAATCAAATCCATAATTTTAATTCTAAACTTGTTAATGTTCATTTAATAATATAAATTGCTACTTGATCATTCTAATTTCTTTGTATTTTCTTATTAAATATATTTGAAACATTAAATATATATGAATATACATTTATTAATACTAACACGCTCTTAAGCATTTTACATATAATATTTTAATTTTTAAATAATTTTTATTTATGACGTTATTCGGTTCAACCTCAATCGAATTCGGTCAAACCCATTGACCTCTGACTCCTGAGTTCGATCGAGTTAATGTCCGATCCGAGTCTGAAAACATAGCCACATGCACCAAACACTCGTGCAATGTGTGCAGGCACTTCCCCACCCCCCTAGTCTTTACTATAATAAAGAGTGTGTAGTTCAGTTGATGTTAACTTATGCATTAACTCTTATTTAATTTGGTATTAACTTTATCCATTAACCATTATTTATTAACCCTTATCAAATGACACACAAATTCAACGTTATAGACATTGTGATTTGGGCTGTTAAAAACCATTTTACTCATTGTACTTCAGTACAACTAAGCTACTTATTTTTCTAAATTATACGCACATCCATCCCCTGCTTGCGGACACTCACTAATTAAGAAATTGATTCATTAATTACAATTAGTCAATCAATTACCTTCTAATTTCATCCATTCTTATACCAGGTTTCCTTATATTTAATCAATTAGCTTATGATTAATTTTCTTTTCTTCCAGTTCTCTCCTTAAACAACTGCATCTAAGTTTTATCTCCAACCAAAATTCCCTACCTCGCTTGCATCCAGAAACAAAAGGTATATTTATGCTAATGTTGTTTAGACATTGTTTAAGGCAACATGGCTAAATGTTTGCAAAGTATACATGTTTTGGCCAGATGTTTTGGGCGTAATGAAAATCCTCTTTCAAATGAATTGTAGCCTTGCTTCTTTAGTTTGCATACTAAGAGTAGACGTGATTTACAACTTTTAATTTTTTTTTTTGACGTGATTTACAACTTAATGGAACCAACATCGAACACAACATCCAAGCTTCTGGGGGTTGCTACAAAGGTTTGAGGGTCAGGGCCCTTAGGAGTTGGCCTGATGATGGATTATGTATTTTATGTACTGCATTTGATCAGCACGCCTTCAAGAGACTGCATTTCTTAAATGGGGTCTCATACGCTAAAGTATATGATTAAGTTACTGAGGACAATAGTGATATGTGTTAAACTAATTATGTACATATTGATATACTATGCAGTAGAAATCTGAATAGACTTACCTCCAACCATTATTGTCAAACAAGTTAAGTTGATCTCTCCTTGTAGGAGTAAGGAGCTTTTAACCTATGCCTAACTAGAGAGTGTGTTGATAGAATACTACAAGCTATTTATAGATTTATAGATTAGAGTAGGGACCTTTACTGGCAAATACCAGAATTTCTAGGGTTTTCTTCCTTCAATGAAATTTTGCCATAATCCATAGCACTTTCTGACTAATTGATTGATTTGATTAGTTAAATGATTGAACAAGATATCAATTAGCAGAAGACACCAATTAATCATTAATACATGGGAGATACTAATTAATTATTGATAAAATATCAATCAATTAATCAAGATATCAATCACTTTAGAATCAATCATGTGGGTAATTAGGATATCAATCACTTTAAAATCAATCATGTGGGTCACAATTACATCTAAAAGAGGCAAGTTTTACAATATGCTCAACCTTTGATATTGTTTAGATAAAGTTGGAGACACCTGAAACCGCGTGTTTTATCTTTGATATTCTTTACCTAAAGTTCAATAACATAATATTTTTTGGGTGGTCAATTTACCCATTTAAGTTGCACTTATTGTTTTTTGGGTCAATTTAGATACCCATTGAAGTTGCCACTGGGCTTGTGATCCAGTGTTCACTGCCCAACCTTCTAAGGCTTGATGGTGTTGGGAGGTCAAGGATTCGACTTTTACCTCTCATCAAAATCATCACAATATGTGACGGTTTTCGTTGATCATCTTCGATGGAGTTTCTACTCACATCGAGTCCCCTCTCCCTCCCCCAAGATTAGGCTAGCTTAAGTTACAGGAATCCTATCGTTGTGATAAAAAATATATATATATATATACCCATAGAAGTTGCTCTGTTTTGATCACTCTGTTATTGCATAAAGTTGGCTAATACAGAAAAGAAGCATGTTACCTGCAGGGCATTTTTTGTCGTGACAAAAATAGCACACTTTCACAAGTTGAATTGGAAAATTACCATCCAAGCATAGAACAAATTCTCTAATTCTTTCCATCTTAATCCTGATACTGGCAACAAGGGGTTGACTAACATATCACCAAACATTGCAATATATCTTTGGTTTCAATAGCTCCTAATGTTTTCTTACTCCAAGATTAATGGGGATCCCGGTTTTTTTGACCGTAGAGGGTATTTCAAGGCTCAGATCAGGCAAGTTCAACTCGAAGTGATCTTGACTATTGATTTAAAATTCATTTTAATTTAACTCTTCTCGTAAACAAAAACTGTCTTTTCAGGTCCAAATCTTTCTCCCTCCGAAATCAAACGACATTGAAAAATCAATCATTGCCTTTTCCCCATCTTCCCAAAGACACCAAGAACCGAATGCTCAAATTACAATACATAAAATATTCCGTGCCGCAAAATTGCATGGTAAAAACGAAAATTATCAATGCTAATGAACAGCAGTAACAAGAGCCATCACTTCTGCTGCAGTTAGCCTTTGCAATTCTTTACCAGAATAAGCGTCAATGAACAATTGCTGAAAAGATAATAAAGAGAAGTTATAGAACCATGAAAAGAACTCATGCGTCTCTGAGGATATTAATAGCAGAATAGATGCATAAACTGTTCATCAGTCCGATGAAAACTATTCAGGAGACCTTTTTTAATCTCAATTTTGCTAGAATCATTAAGAGAAACTGCTCTCTAACAAAAATATATAACTGAAGAGTGCCAGTGTATTGCCTGTCAAAGACGGTAGAAGAAACTGGTAGGTTACTCCACCTTGCATAATTTCTTGACCCTCCTATCGTCACTTGACAAGTCTGCGCAACCACCGCCTGGATAAAGAAAGAAACAACGTTTTATTTATATAGTATCTCCAACTTCAAATCACAGGAAATTTGTCCAGAATGCGATCTAGTGTTTGAAAGAAAGAAGTGCAAGAGAAAACCGAAAAAATTAAAAAAAAATGAGCGAGAATTCACGAATGTGATAAAAGACAAGGAGTGAAAATTCCAGTTTCTGCGTGTTTGGATTCTCTTTTGGCTGAGTTCCTTCTAAATTCATGTTCTCATTTGGCTGAATCTCTTGTAAATTCACGTCCCCTGTTCGCTGAATCCCATCTAAATTCACTTCCTCTTTTTTGCTGAGTCCGTTCCAAACTCACTCTGTCCTTTGGCTTGCTCTTTTGCCTGAATTTTTTCTAAATTAACTAGGCTGCACTGGATGCAGCCTGAATTCCTTTTTCCTGGTGGTAGACGGTTAGCAATGCGCAGTCTTTTGGATTCAAAGTTATGTGCAATATGACGTGCATCTGCTGGATAAAACCGCAGCCAACCATTTTCCACTTTATATGGAAAAGTAAATTGGAAGTCTGGATTTTTACTCAGGAACGACAAATGTACAACCGTCTTACTTTGAGCCCATTGTTGCTTTTTGATAATTTTCCAGCACATAGACTTGAGGTTCCTGTTTCACTAAATCCAATAGAGATAACTTCTTGTCCCACAGCAAAGTCCTAACATTCTTCCAACTCGAGAAAAGATCCCGTGGAATCCTGATACTGACAAAATTCTCACCTCCCATGTCAAGGCAGACTACTTCAGAAATGACAAATCGAGCGTCACAAAGCTTGGTGATAAAGAACAAATCGCCGGTAGCTACAACATAGGACCTCACCCCTTTGCTACCCAGATCATACAAATTTGGAATATCAAGGGTTCTCCAATTGAGATCTGTCCTCCCCAGCGTTAGGACATCACAGCCACCATGTTTTGTTCCTTTCCCTATACACACATAGGCTAACTTGTACTTGTTAGTGGTCTGAGGATAGAACATCCACATTTCATTGGCTGAGTCTCAAGGACCAGACAGATCAAGCATTTTCTTGGTTGCAGGGTTCCTGACACGATATTTTTTGGTCAAGCTACTTCTCTTCAAAACCAGTCTGTCAATGACAAACAGCCATAAGAATTCTTCATCTCCTATAGCATATGCCTTTCCCCTGTACTCATAAACCGTCTGATCGATTCATCTGCTCTTCGATGAATTTACGTTCCTCAACAATGACATACCACGTCTTGCACACGCATTTACATCTGCTAACAGACTTCACAGTCAGTCTAATTAAGATCTCAAAAATAATTTCATTGGGCTGGAAGAATTTTATTTCATGATCTGAACATCAGATTTGTGCAGTAATATTTCTGCTAGTTTTTTGGTCTTCTCTAATCAGCTTCTGCAAATCTCGTTTACATCTCCCCGTGAGCAAACTTGATCCCAAGAAACACAGAAATTCTAGGTAACAATGCAGAATTTCATCATTCCAATTCCAATAGAGAAAGCAAAGACAACAGAACAACAGAAAAGTCCAACTGTTTATTACAAACTGTTTTTTAGTCCATCAAGGCAATCAGAGTGACCCACATTTGGCCACATAATTTATCTTGGCTGCTAACCTTTTGTAAAGATTTACTATCAATAAAAAGTCCAAATTGTACTGTTCAATAAAATCAGCCACTAATGCACCATTAAAAATTAAGATTGTGAAAGGGAAGAACTAACCATTAACAATTGGATTGCAACACCCAAATCATCAACTTTATATTAACTGAACTTCCGTATCATACGTTTGCTTGGGATAAGAAGATTGAAAACTGAGATACTTGATGAAGAAACAGGAAAAGATTTAAATGCATTTGGTTTACAAGTTTAAGTGCTCATGGAAGACAATCAATTACACTATGAGAGTCCATTTCCTTAACAAAGAAAATGTGCATTGGACTCCTTGTCATAGTAAATAACCACAAGCATTTGTAACACTTCTATTTTATTACGTTTTTCTTTTATAGGGAAAAACACCTCGAGAAAGTCCACCAAAGAGGCCAATATGTAAATCAGGAACTCAATTCTGATCCCAAAACTTAAGCCATTAGGCCTCGGGCCCTCCCCATATGTAAGTCAGGAACCCAACTTTGATCCAAAAGATTAAGCCATTCGGCCTCGAGTCCATTTTAATACTCAACGCAAGCCTATCTTATCACCTAAGGTCACCTCTTTTCCCAAATATGGACTCACTCTGGCACACCTGATCCAACACCAACCAAACTCTTTGGCATTTCGGTCCACTATTAAGAAGAGAATTTTTACTGGTCCAACTCCAAGAAGAACCACTTACTCATAAGTAGTCCAATCTCGTAACCTAAAACTCTGATACCAATTTGATAGGGAAAAATACCTCGAAAGAGTCCATCGAAGAGTTCAATATGTAAGTCACGAACCCAATTCTGATCCAAAAGTTTAAGCGATTAGGTCTCAGACCCTTACTTACATATTAATCGTTCTTTCTCCATCTTTCGAATCAACGTGGCACATAAACCTTTACTCATGAACCTAACATTTTTTGCTGAGGATTATTAATTGATTACGTCCCCCGTCTCTCTGTAGTCCTGTTAAATTTTAGGTCATAAGTTGGGCTGCGGATCACAAGACTCATTTTTCAATACTCTCCAAAAGCCCCCCCCCCCCCCCCTTTTTTTTTTTTTTTTTTTATCAAAAGTCATTTTTGTAACAAAAAAAAAAAAAGAAAATGAAACAGGGTCAAAGACTCAAGGCATCTGAACCAGATAAATGATCTTCCACAACATTTGGCAAAACCAGACAGTAAGGCACGATTTGCTCCATGGATGACACATGATGGGTTACTGATCCTATGAATGACATAAAACTGAATTACCAACCCCCTGTCATGCCTTGTTTGGTTAACAATTGATCAGTAGAATTTTATTCACCAGACTCTTGTAATTAAGCAAACCTGCAAAACACTATAGTCCCGTTAAATTTTTTTGCTTCAGAAAGATAATGAACTCCAACTTTGTAACAAATACGCCTTAAACATCAGCAAGAACCTATTTGAAAAGAGAGAAGAAAGAACGATGAAAGCACATTGCAGCAAGCTTCTTGCAAAATAATTACAAATCAATAGCATTTGAATTGTAAACAAAAAACGAACTGAATAGTTTTCAGGTCCTTTCAAGCATTGGCAGCTGCACCTGCAGTTGCAGGATGCTTCAACTTCTTTCCTTCTTGAATGACTGCTGTTGCAGAAATATAATAAGTGACGGCAAAAAGTCCATGGACAAAACACAAAATTCCTCCTATGGACAAATGATGATGGTTTGAAATTCCGCAGTTTTGCCTCGACCTTGAGTTCGATATTGTCCCACTGATTAGCATTAAGAATGCTATAACCATTATGACCCTGATACATCACCACGGTAGTCTGTTAATGATAGATAAAGATGGATTCTCAAAGATCGTGGGAGCATATTAAGCCCCTATTGCTTCATGTTTTTGGTGGTTGTGGCTTTAATCTGCTGAAGCGAAATGCTTTTCAAGCAAAATCAATTGTAGCAAGAATTATTTCACATGAGCTGCTGCTGCATGAAAAGTTTGGTGAAAATTAATTTTCGCTCACCAAACAATTTCGCAACTCTTTATTATTGACTAATCTGTGATTATAGTTTGTATGGGGACAAAATGCAATAAAAGTAATCTCGTACCATGCTAAAACGTGAGAAGCTGCTGCAAGCCGCTTAATGTTAGATGACTGATCCAACTCTTCCTTAGACCCAATGCAGACGCACCCGCTGAGCATAACGGCAGCGACATGTGCCAAGGTCAATAGTACTGTTGCAACCGTGCCTAGTTTGAAAGCTTCATAGCTTGGGTGTGTGCATTCAAATATCCACAGCCGAAGGGTTATGGCCTGCAAAACAGAGGTTCTCTTGCAATGATCACAATAAGCATAGCCCTAAACAAAGAAGCCGTGGTAGATGAATTCATAGGTTTCCTCCCTTGATCCCCAAAGACAATACCACATTACCATATCGATCTTTAGGCTCATGTTTGAACTGCTACTATGGAATGCCGTTTACCTTATCTTCTACAGTGCATCCGAACAAGAGTGAATGAATATAAATTTGACCAGTACCTTGTTTTGGGCAAACTCAGCTTGGATGCCTAGAATACCAGCTACAACGTCCATGACCATGATCAAAAGGCCAACTATGTAATAAACCATTTTAACCATCTTAATCAGCAACTTCCAAAAATCAAAAGAGATAGATGGCTGTGGAAGGCAGAGATGGCGCAGCCTTGTGCATATAACTATATATATGACTTCACTCTATGCTGCCTTTCGTGAATGGTACGGCTAATTAGAGTTTTCTTTGAAGTATCTGAATAAAGTGGAAGGATGCATGCAGCTGGGCAGCATCATACCGTTATATATAGGGTTAATTACATTTGTCTCCCTTGAGGTTTGGCCAAACTACAAACTAAGCCCCGAGATTTGGCCAAACTACGGAGAGCCCTCTGAATTCACAAAAGCTTAACTAAAAGCCACCTATCGTTAGTCAACAAACGTTGACTGCTTGATGTTAAACGAAAAGGTCAGTGAATGTCCTAGACTACCCACAAGATTATTCCCTTTAAGTCTTCAGCCCTTCTTCTCGGGGACTAAAATCAACGGAGTTGCAAAATTGTTGGTTGCATAATAGTTCTTCGTTGTTCGTGTAGAATGGATTCAAATGAGTACACATTCACTAGTTGCTTATCAAAATCACTCCTTACTGCTGTTTTTTCTTCCTTCTTCTTCTTCCATTAAAACACTATTTCTTCACAAATTGTCAGCCTTAGATTCAATCAAAAGCAGGAAAAGAAAGGAAAGGAAAAACACGAATTGCAATTCCTTTCAAAATATATATCTTGCTATTTAACTACCAAGACCAAATCTTTAGTCCAAACGATTCTCCTCTAGACATGAGATTTGAATGATGAACCCTATTTATGAGGAGCTAGAGAAGAGATTCTGAGCATTGCTTGTGGCTACGATGGGTTATGGTTTTGCGTGTGATTTTGGTGGCTCTCCTAGCATCAAATTTTGCTGCTTTCTTGTTTCTACTTTGCCGACTTTGCTTCAATTGAATGTGTACAAAGAATTGGGTTGGCACGATTTTGGTTTTGTATACGGCAATTATATGTCTATTTTTTGTGGGTTTTTAAAGGAGATGATAAAAAACACAAGCTATGGTGTTAAACGATGAATGATTTTGCAATAGTTTGGAATTGGGAGTGTGTTAGAGATGGTTGATAACTTAAAGATGGGAAGAGAAGCAATTACGGTTTTTGAGGAGTACGATCCGTGGACAACAGGAAATTTTTTTCTTCTTAATTTTTTGTATTCTTTCCCGTATCTAGTACTAATGAACTTCCTTTTTATTATTTTCTGCCACCTTTTCTTTTATCTATCAATTTGTTAACTTTAGGCGTTAGGATAAAGATTTATTTTGTTCAATTGTCTTTATGTTTTCTCTATTAAACTCTCGCAATTTTTATTTTTGGAAATTTTTTTTGTGAACTTTATTTATTGTTGTGAGTAGAGGGTAAATTTGTCATTTTATTTGTTGTATTTATTTGCTCTGACGGTGTTATTGACAAGGGAGGCAAATGTAATTTAGTTAAACTTCAAGGTTTGATTCGTAATTTGGTCAAACCTAAAGGGAGGCAAATGCGATTAATCCTTATATATAAGAATGGCTAGCTGTATAATCCGCTCAGAAAGGCTTCCTATTGTCTTCAGAGATGACTTTATTCTACGTTCATTCCCTCTGCTCTTTCAGATTTGGATTCTTTTCATTGGTGACAAGCCAAGCACGGCACCATGGCATTAGCGCTGCATTCATCTTTTCCTCTCCCAAAACTTCAACAAAACTTCAAGATTTGGCAGTTGGGATTCTCCGTGCCACTATTCGGTATCAAATTCAGTATCAATCTCACTTATCACGTGATGATAGAAGAAATTTAAATAAACAGCACATGACAAATTAAATAAACAAGACACTTAACATAAATATAGAAATGATACTAAATAATCACTGAAAAAGTGGTATTGAGAATCCCATGTGATGCTTATACGAGCATATGTGTTCAAAAAGTTGATTACTTTGTGTAGTTAACCTGGTTGAGGCACAAATTTTGACCATCATCAGTGCTATATATTTTTTAAAATGAGCAGTTCCTCCCCCCCCCCCCCCCAAAATGCTTATATGAGCATATGTGTTCAAAAAGTTGATTACTTTGTGTAGTTAACCTGGTTGAGGCACAAATTTTGACCATCATCAGTGCTATATATTTTTTAAAATGAGCAGTTCCTCCCCCCCCCCCCCCCAAAAAAAAAAGAAAAACGCTCGACAACTTCGACAATTTTGTAGTTTTGCATTGTTTGGTAAACAAATAGACATTTCAAATTTATCTGTTTAAATCCGAAATTGTTGAGCTTAACATATGAAGCAGTAGCCTAAAATGTTAATGCTGAACTGCTGCAGAAAGTGCTCTTAAACAATCTAGCCTAAAATATTGTGTGTTTGGAGTGTAAATTATTTGAGATAATTTTATGAAAAAGTACTGTAGCATTTTTTTTTGATGTGATGTATGTGAGATAAAAAAGGTGATTGAAAATATGTTGATGATACAAGCAAATTAGTGTGTATAAATAATGTGTAAATAAAGTGAAATAGAAGACAATCCAAACACACTAGCACAGAAGTGCTTTCAGACGTCCAGTTTTATGCATCTGGGGCGAAGCAAAACTTCCAAAGGCCCTCTTCGAGGCCAATCTCGTTCCTGGCAGCGTGGAATTTCTTGAGGCTATTGTGCGTTATTTCCTGCTTCTTCTACAGCCTTCACTCTTCAGGGTGATATCCATCTGCCATCTTTCTAAATTAAACGGTCACCTTGATACCATGCAGAAGTTACTTAAGTTCGTTCTGGCTTTCTGGCGATCCTGATTAGTTATCTTAACATCATAGGAATTTTCATTTCTGGGCGCTCTCTCAAGCATGAAAAGTTGATCCTAAGACCTAAATAATGCACAATGCCCTATCAGTCATAACAAAGAACTACTCAACGCATTTGAAGATGATAAGTTGCAAGGAATTTCCTTTCCCTTCGGGCACTCTATCGTTTGGTGTCGTCCCAAATCCTCAACAAATAAGAAAGAACATGACAGAAGAAGCCCCCAAGAATGAGAAAGAAAAATGAAAAAAAAAAAGAAAAAAGAGAGCACTCAACTTAACAATCATGAAATTGTAAGTTTGAGGATACGTAACATTAAATACTTTACCTAGGAAGCACTCATTATTGATCAGTTTTAGGGATAATGCATCTAATTCTCATCTAGTATCCCAAGTTATTACCTGTATACAATATCTCTATATAAATCACGTGTTATGTTGAAAAACTGTTAATGCCAGGCTCATTTTACCCTTTTATGATTAACTAATAAAAAATTACCACAAATCCATACTCAAATACCATTTTATGCCCAAGTCTCTAAGTTACCTCTTTCTAATATGCTTTAATGCTTAAGTTTTTTTAGCATAACAAAGCTGCTCGTAATTAATTCAAAACCACTTAAAACGAAAAGCTTCTTAGAATTTTGAGAACCATTGATCAATTTAAACGAAAAAAGAATCAATGTAAGGAAGCTCATTCCAACTATTGATTAAATATTTTGAAGAATTTTGTCAATACACATAGATTGTCATTAATGTACAGGTAAGTCACACTTTGCTCCCTTAAACTAAGACGATAATCTAACCTTACCCACTCCATGTTTCTTGCTGCGTTTTAAAATTCAGATCAGACTGACCGGTTCAATTGGTTGAACCGGGTAGACATCCGATCCGAGTTGTCCTAAACAACCGTCAAATAAAAACTTGGTTAAATCCAGTTAAAAAATCGGATTTTATCGTAAATGGGAAGAGCTGCTTGGAATCGGATTTTTTCCGCCTTTTCCTTTTTTTGTTTTCCTTTTTTATTCTTTTTTTTTTAACTACTCTCAAATCTCTTCACATATCGTACTATAAATCTCTCTTAGACAACTCCAATAGAGGATCTAAGTTCAAAAAGGGATAAAACATTTTTAAAAAAAAAGAAAGTAAAAATTTCACCTAGAAACATTTTATCAATTTTATGATTTGACCCATAGAGTACTAGAAAACTATTATTACATCTAGAAACATTTTAGAACATATAGCTAGAACCCTAAATTCTTGTATTATTTTTCAAATAAGCCCTCCAATTTGGTTCTAAACTCGTTGACTATGCATTATATTGTAAATTGCATAAATTGCTACTTAATTATACTACTTTATTTGTATTTTTTTGAAAAATATTTTAGAAACATCAAACATACATTGAACCTATCTTTCTTAGTATTAATATGTTTTTAGAAATTTTACATAATATTTTAATTTTTAAAATTAAATACATTTATAACATCATAATAATATCATCCGATTATTGAATGGATTCGATCCTAATCGAATTCATTGACCCTCACCCTTGATCTCAACCGGTGGATGGCCTGTCCAAATTTTGAAGATAGAGGAGGAAAATCTAGAAAATACACGTGTAACGGAAAAATTGGGGCGACACCACATTGAATTTAGAAACTGGATAATGACGTTAATCAATAATTTATCACAGATGACAATCAATTTACATTTCTAGAAACCACTCAAGGCTTCTCCAGCTTTTCCTTTTGTTCTGCTCAAAAAATTAAAAGAAAACGCCCAGTAAAGATCCCTATTATAAGTCTGTGAAGCTTCTCTAAACTTTGAGCTCTATCCCCAACAATTTTCAGAGCAAAAGAGAAGGGAAGGGGGAAAGAAAATGTCGGCATTTGCATGGAAGAGCTTCTATGAAGATGAGGATCGTCCTGAGAAGCCAAGAACTTATGGTGTCACTGAAGTCAGGGGACCCCATTGCTCCCTTTTCTCTCAAAACCTCCTTGAGGTACGTCGAAAACAAAGCTTTTAGCTTTTTACTGAATAAAATGCCATGGGTTTTTATACCTTCCCCCTTTTTATTTTAATTGTAATGCTTTGGATTGAAGTGGAATGGAACGAAATTCCCTTCCATGTGATTTTTTTTTTCCTTTTTGTTGCAAGATTCCCAATTGGAGCTTTCAGTTTAGATGATTCTCTTTTTTTCCATTAATTCTTTATAAAGGTGTTGGTTTTTCTTAAGTAGTTTAGGAAGATGGATTGATGATCAAATGGCTTTAGCGGTATACTGAGATTTCTTATTGAACTGTTTGATTTTTTGGGGATCCCTTCTGGGTACAATTTGATTGGCAGTGAGCTTCAATATGGTAATGCAAGTTGTTTGATAGGTTAAATTTGGTAGGTTTGTCATCATAGGAACCAGGAATTTGACCTCCTAAAAGAGCTGGAGCTAAAGTGATAAAAGTTTTCTTGTATCTAGGGCTTGTTTCAAATCCGCGTTTCATGGACACTAGATTTGCTATGTGCCTGTCCTTGTTTTAACAAAAGGAAATAGAAATTTGCAGGAAGTGAAGGAAATGGAACTGATATTTTGGATGGTAATATGGTAAATTTCCACGGAAGGTTCAATGTTGCAGTTAAAGATTGATATCACACTTGGTGCGTCTAATAGGGTTATCTATAGTTGAATCATTTCTGCAAACTTGTAGAGAGATTATGGAAATGGGGGCGAGGGATGGGATAATTGGCTTAGAAGTAGTACCCCGGATGGTCAAGAAGTAGCTGAAATAGTGGTCTGATCCGTTTTTAAATTGCATCACTTAGCCAAACAACTGTCTCTCTCTGATAATTGGCTACTACGTCTTGTTCATTCTGATTAGCAGGCTCATTTTCAACATGAAATCTGTGCACTAGAATACATTCAAGGTCCTAATGAACTGGCAAATATATCTGGGATGTGTGTTGGAGAAAGCTAGGGAAAAAGGGAAACTTATATTCTCGTTTTGCAAGTTCTGTGAGCATATATCCTCACTATACTATAAACAGGTCATTCTGGATATGCTAAAGACTGAGGATCCCTTTCATTTACTAAAAATCAAAGAAAATCTTCCATAACCGAAGATGAACATGGATTCAGTCTAAGTATATTGATAAGTTTGTAAATGGATCTTAACTTGATTGGCAATGCAAGTTCCTAATTTGTCAAAACTTTCACAAGCACTGATTAACTGCATTTCCTTTGTAGTTATCATGAAATTGGAAAATTATAAATCCTACCTGCTCCCTAGTTCAGGCGATTTTGGTTACTGGTTCTTTTTAACTCAACTAAGTTCCCAGAGGGTCCAATCTTAGCATTAATAATCTGCATTTTCCATTTTGTTTGTGGTGTTAACAGGTGATTTGCTAGTTGTGAGAGTTAATCTTCCTATAAGTAGGATGGCTTTACTTTCTGTGGTGCCTATTTTGTGGTGGCTAGAAACCCATTTTACATTTCATAATGGAGGACAGCTTATGTTTTTAATTCTCTTAATTTGATATTATTGTTTGCAGGACATCTTTGAATCAATGGGAGAGTTTGTTGATGGGTTAAAGTTCACTGGAGGCTCCCATAGTCTATTGCCAAAGACTTACATAAGAGAAGTTACTGATATGGCTCATAAACACAATGTCTATGTCACTACAGGAGACTGGGCTGAACATATGCTCTGCAAAGGACCGTCTGCCTTTAAGGAATATCTCGAGGTATGCATACTGTTATTCCTTTCCAGTTATTGCATTCGACAGCCCAAGGTGATGATATCTCATTGCGGATATTCATCTCTCAGGAATGTAAGCAGTTGGGATTTGACACTATCGAGCTCAACATGGGATCGATGGGGTTTCCTGAAGAAACTTTGTTAAGATATGTGCGGTTGATAAAGAATGGTGGTCTTAGAGCTAAGCCTCAATTTGCAGTCAAGACTAACAAGTCTGATATACCTGTCAACAGAGATAGAGCATTTGGATCTTATGTGGTACCTGCACCTAGAAGCTCTGGTAAGCAAGCAAGTTATATGCTCCGTGATTCAAATTGTGGGGTCTAATGGGTACTTTATTTTGATCCTCTTGTTTGATAAATCAAAAGCCCATGCAGACATGATTTGGTTAACCTGATGACGAGAGTGCAGATCATGCACTGGCCTTATGATTGAAGTGTATTATAAACTTTCTGATTACTGTGCTTAATAAGTTTTGATTTTATCTCAATTGTTCTCCAGTTGAAGTAGAACTGCTGAATGAGAAATTGAGGCCTGCCTTCTCGGGCTTAGAATCGTTACTGACCTTAATCACGTAAATACAGATTTAGGCGTCTTTCTGAACTGGTATCTCATGTTATAACAGAGAATTCTGGAGAATGACTTTGTTGCAGAGCTTTAAAACTCTGCCCCATCCATCTTTGGAGGAAATTATAATTTTTTTTTCTCCCCTTTCTTCAATTTTCCCAGCACCGTATAAGGAAAATTTGCTATTGCAATTACATCATGATTTCTGAGTGTTGCTTAAACCAAGTTCAGTTTGCTCTTGTGAAAGTCTATATAGCAATTTGTGGCATCCAATCTATAGTACCAGTAATGATCACTAGTGGGATTTGAAGTTTTAAGTGTTCAGCTTGCATGGATGGCTGAAAGTTTTGACAGTTCAGAGTATATTCAACCCTCAACAAATTTTCCTCTTCAATACAAACTAGAAAAGAGAAAATCAAAAAATGAGGAATGTCATGTCCTCAGTTCGGAGATGTAGGATCACAAACTGTCAGTCTTGCATCCAGAGCTTAAGATTACAAGCAGAAATTCCTCTGCTACTGCCTTTAACTGGTGAGTTTCACTTATACCTTGCAGAATTCATTGAGGATGTTGATCTTCTGATAAGAAGGGCCGAAAGATGCTTAGAAGCTGGGGCAGACATGATAGTGATTGATGCTGATGATGTCTGCCGGCAGGCTGATTCTGTTAGGGCAGATATCATTGCGAAGATAATTGGGCGTCTTGGCCTTGAGAGAACCATGTTTGAAGCCTCAAATCCTAAGACCTCTGAGTGGTTTATTAAGCAATATGGTCCCAAGGCAAGCTGCCCTTTCTTTTGTGTTGTCTATAGAAATGATCATAAGCTTTGCAGAATATTATCACATTTTGTCATATCTTTTGTTTTTAGGTGAACCTTTTCGTGGATCACTCTCAAGTTATGGACCTGGAGTGTCTTCGAGGGCGCAACCTGGGGAAAAATCATACATCAGTTCTTGGTTCTTCACATTTTCCATTCTAATTAACTTGGGAAGTGTATAGGGAACTAAAATACTTGAATATGTTATTCACGTTTTCAGATACTGCTGGTGTCGTAATGTATGTTTTCAGCATCTGGTTTTGCATGGACCTTTCGCTTACATTGTGATTTGGTCGTTAATGATCAACGCAGAATTTCTATGGGTTCCCTTGTGTAAAATTTGCTGCCTGAGATCACATTCATCTTTTGACTGCTTTGTCAATGAATATATCATGTCCAAACTTGGCACTTCCGTTTCCCATCAAGATCAAAACTAATATACAGTGGTCCAAGGCGAATATGGAAGTGAGTGTATCCTGATAATGACAAAACAGAGGTAGAAGAAGAGGGGAGGGAAAATGCGGAAACAATGGGAGAAAATCGAACAAGCCATATGATATTGTTGACGTCCTCATCAAGGCGATTTTTCTGTCATAAGTTTTCATTCTGCAGCATTTTGCAGAGTTGAGATGTTATCTAGATCCTTGTATTGGCCATGACATTAACATAATGGCCAACTAGCATGAGCCAGCCACCTCATTGCTTGCATTGGCACAGAAATGTTGATTGTAAGGTCTGTAAATCTGCTTACTTGTTAGTGTCCTTGGGGTTTTGCTTAATTGAAATAGCACATGTATTGTCCAAGGTTTTGCGTATTTCGCTCTTTCTTTAAAAATCTTGGACAATACACATGTTATTTCAATTGAATGAAGAAGTTGAGAAGTGCGCTGGAATAATCATTGATACAAGACTGAGAATTTCTATTGAATGGAGCATGTTAGGGGAGAAAACATTTCAAGAGAGCTTGCCAAAAAGTTTAATATATATGTTAGGAGCGCAACTCTAATTCAAAAGTTTAAATTATTAGGTTTTGGAACCTTATAAAGAAGTTGAGAACCAACAGCTCAAATGGCTGTTAGTCATCACTATGGCTTTTAGATTTGATGAGGTGAAAGGTCAAGGGTTCAAATCTTATCTCGTGACAAATACAAATCTTATCTCATACCATTTGCCACTATATGTGGCTGATCTCACTATTTGCCACTATTTTTAAGATTTTTTTGTAGGAAAATATACTGTAGCGATTTAATGTGTATAAGGTAAAAATATGATTGAAAAATATGTTCAAAAAAATGTAAATTTTTTTTTTCTTTTGTAAAAAATCACAATCCAAATGCAAGTGTTGAGCTAATTTTTTTTTTCTTTTTGTTAAGAAAAAAGATTGCATCTCTCTTTTCGTCTGGAATATCAGTATTAAAACCAGCATGTACCCAAACCAATTCGAGAAGCAGAAGCAAATGAACTGGGGTCCGGGCAACTACTTTGAACTCTTTCTTCTTGGTGCACATAATAGACCCTAGCCCTAATGGTCCTTTGCATCTCCTCAATTACTTTTTTTTTTTTTATTGTCTAGCATCAAACTGGGGAAAAAAAAGCCCAGAAGTTAATTTTTTTCAGCATTATATATGATGAGGATGAGAAAGGGATAATTTGGTGCAATAAAACTAGACAAATGAAAAGATTGGAATGCGGCTTCTAGAAATATCACATTGTGCCACATTCATCATAACAGACGTGTCAAGGCTAAATTTGCCAATCCAACCGGTAGGGGTGGGCGCGGGTCGGGTACCCGCCCTATTTACCATTTGGCTGATCTGACCTGCATCTTGCGGGTCAGCCATTTTCTGACTCTTATCCGCCCCGCATATCAGCCGGTACCCGTTGAGATAGGGTACCCGTTGAGATAGGGTACCCGCTGAGATAGGGTTGGATCAGCAGGTACTGGCCCCGCCCCATTTATCATTTAATTTTTTAAAAAAAATGATTTATACCAATTTAATTTTATATTTTACACATTTATCTAAGATTTAATAATTTTTTGCCTAAAAAAAGGTTTCCCACCAAGAAACAAGCATATGAAGAGAATATAAGATAAAGGAAAAAAATTAAAAGAATTCAAAATCAATAAAAGTTTGAAATAACTAGCACAATTTTTAATATATATGTTCCACGTTAATTAAACTTTTTTCTATAAAATATAAGATCATGACCTTTATAAATAAATCTCGTAAATAAACTACAGTCTCTCATATTTGTAATGCAATTTGTTCAATAAAATTACTTATTTAATTCTAACTTATTATTTTATAGTGTGTGTATAAAAATAAAAATAAAAATAAATAAATAAATATATATATATATATATATATATGCGGGGCGGATCGGGTATCCACGGATTTTTAATTATGTGACCCTAACCCGCCCCGCATCTTAGCGAATACCCGACCCTCTTTTGATCCGATCAAATAATAAAAATCGAATATTCTAATTTTCGAATCGGATCAGATCAGATATGACGGATTTTTGGGTTAGCGGATAATTTTGTCCACCCCTACCAACCGGTGCTCAAACCCTAAGTCCAAACATTACTGGTCCAAACATTACTGGTCATTACTAAATCCCAAACCTTTTTACTTAGGTGTCCGCAAATGTCATTATCTATTTAAGTACACCTAATAGTGATAATCACAAGTTAAATAGTAACTATTAATCATAACAGACGCGTCAAGGCTAAATTGGCCAACCCAACTAGTATGGAAACAAAACTTGTTTGTTGAAGTAGTACTAAATCCCAAACCATTTTACTTACGTGTCCGTAAATGTGATTTTCATTTATTTAAGTACACCTAATAGTGAAAATCACACCTAATAAATGAAAATCACAAGTTAAATGTAAACAAGTATGGAGACAAAACTTGCTTGTTGAAGTAGTACTAAATCTCAAACCTTTTTACTTAAGTGTATGCAAATGTGATTTTCATTTATTTAAGTACACCTAATAGCGATTCATTAACCCAAGTCAAGTACGTCTTTAGAAATCTAAAATATATTACTGAATTCTCAATTATCGACCGATGAAACACGTTTCCTCCTACTTAAAGATCCCCTATCTTATCAGTCAATCCAACTCTCTCCCAAATAAATCAGAAGTTAATTTGTCACTTGAGCATTTTGCAGCTATTTATCTAAACTACATTTTACTAATAGATAACAGTTGCTTTGTTGTTCACAACTATCGTGCGCATTTCTGCATTTTTTCTATCAAATTGGAACACGTTTTTGATGAATTCTTTAGTCCAGTAGTTTAGTTTATAGAGAAATTTCAGCCCGCTTCCACTATAAATAATGGAGTTCAAAGAAGAGGCCTAACTATCTTTAAACACTCGGCATTGTATATCCCTTCTTCTTGTTTTTCCTCCATGTATCCTTCAACAACCATGGGCATGAACTCTAGGATAGGATCCTTCAATCACCATACGCTGATCTTTTCTTCTTCTACTTCTTCCCTGACTAGTGTTGAATTGCAACCTTTGTCGAGCCCACAAGCGAAGGCAGGAACTAATAGTGATAAGATAGATCAAAGTGTTCAAAGGAGAACAGCCAACTACAAGCCAAACATATGGAAACATGAACTCCTTCAATCTCTCACTAGCCAATTTTCGGTAAGAACTCTGGTTCTTGATTGCCATGCATGTAATCAACAGACGCATGTGATAGCTAAGCTCCAATCCACAAGAATGGAAATATCCATGCTACCTAGAGTGACCTATTAAATTATCATCCTCTTTTTTTAAATTCTTTATATTGAACCTCGTCACCTTTTTGATCATGGTGATTAGAGTCCTCCCAATTTATGACGACTAGTGATATTTTCTCCAGATGAACCAATGGCTAAAATTAGGAGTGCTTTTCGTACTTAACTTCGTTCCTTGTACGTGTGATTAATAAATAAATAAATGTACTTTATATACTTAGTTGGCATATAGTAACTATAAGGTGGTTGCACCATAGCTACAATACTTCCATTCTACTTGAAATATTTTTCCCTCTTTTCAGGAAAAGAAATACAAAACTAGAGCCCAGACACTTAAAGAGGATGTCAAATGCATGTTTGTGGAAGCTAGTGACACATTGTCTAAGCTGGAGCTTATAGACAGCATATCAAAATTAGGTCTCGACAAATACTTCATGCAGGAGATCAAAGAAGCTCTAGATGCCACAGCCTTAAGCAACAACACCTCTGTTTTAAAAGGAGATCTTTACGCTACCGCACTCTGCTTTAGGCTTCTTAGGCATCACGGTTATCATGCTTCACAAGGTACGTACATGCAAACTACTTGAGAGAGTTCCTTGTAAATATAAAGTATTTATGAGTGCTCAAAAGCAGGCAATATTTGATTGAATGTGAAAAGCAAAATATGGAAGAAAAAAATTGACTTCTGGATCGTTTAATTTACGTAATTCAATGTGTCTTGGAGGGGTAACACTTCAATTGAAGGAAACGCTTTAAACTTCGTTTGAATTGAAGAATTAGATGAAAGATTTCAAATCCATTAAAATTGCTCTAGTTGCTTGAATTATTTAACATGTATTTGGATTTGTAATTCACCAAATATTAGAATATATTTTAAATACTAACATAATTGATGATTTACAAATTTAAATACCTCATAAATAATTTAAACGATTAGACATATTTAAAAGGATTTCAAATCCTTCGTCGAATCCCTCAATCAAAACACAGCCTAAAGAATTTACGTTTTTTCCCCTCACTTTCAATTTGGATGGATTTCAGATATGTTCCTAGATTTTGTGGATGGAGCTGATAAATTCATCCCTAGCCCGAAAGTAAGCATCAAAGGGTTGCTTGAGCTTCTTCAAGCATCAAATCTAGGTGGAGAAGGAGAAGATCTTTTGACTGAGGCAGGATTATTCTCTATCGAAAATCTTAGTGGTTTTGGGGCCTCGTCAGATAACATGCTTGCCAAACAAGTGTATGAAGCTATAAGTCTTCCAATGCAATGGAGAGTGGAATGGTACAATGTGAAGAAACATGTCCAGGCGCATGAAAAAAATCATGAATCAACAAAGTCTAAATTGATCGAGTTAGCAAAGCTCAATTTCAATCTAGTTCAATCTTCACACCAAGAAGATCTCAAGGAGGTTTCAAGGTAATGAATAACAACAAAGAAAATATCTTGGAGTGCAAATGAAAGGACACTAACCTCGAGATTAAAAATCCAGTTTGTTCTCGCTTATTGTTTGAATTTGATTCCTTTTTCAAAATAAAGAAAAAAGTCCGTTGAGTTCTGATAATTTTACGTTCTAGCCTTCAGTTATTCAGGATTATTACACTTTGTTCTTCTTACCATGCAGTGAAAAAAAAATAGAAGATGCAACTAACGGGAATCCTAATTGTCAAATGGTAATTGTTAAGCCTTTAATTTCTTCGTTTAGGTGGTGGATGAATCTTGGAATCAAGGAAAGGCTGAGCTTTTCGAGGGACCGAGTGGTTGAAAGTTTTCTGTATGCTGCGGGAACTGCTCCAGAGCCTAAACAAGCAAGTCTAAGAAAATGGCTGAGCAAAGTCATCAATTTGATTCTAATAACAGATGATGTTTATGACGTTTATGGTACCCTGGATGAACTAGAAATCTTCACCAATGCGGTTGAGAGGTTTGCAAATAACTATAATCCTGTTTGTCAACCGTTGTAATTACTGGCAACAAATAAAGTTGTACGTGACAAATCATAGGATCTATAACTTGAATTGTCTTAATTAGGTGGAGCCCTGAGGAGATTAAAGAGCTACCTGAAGGCATACAGATATGTTTCTGGACATTGCTAAATACTACAAATGAAATGGCAGCTGAAATCGAGCAAGAAAATGGTTGGACACCAGTTTTACCATATCTACAGAAAACGGTAATTAGCTATCTGATCAAATTTACTCCAAATCAGTTATTGAAAGTGTTTTTTTGGTGAGCTTTCATGTATCAACGGTATTTATTTGAGTTTCTTTTTCCCTATTTTTCCAGTGGACAGATTTTCTGAAATCCTTGCTCGTGGAAGCTAAGTGGTACAACAAGGGTTACACGCCATCACTTGAAGAGTATCTTAACAATGGTTGGATATCTTCATCTGGGCCTCTGCTTTCTGTGCTTGCAATCCTGGGTGTAGCGGATAGGAAGACACAAAATGTTGCAGAATATCTTAAAGATTGTCAGCAGATTATCCACCATTCCTCACTCGTCATCCGGCTTTGCAATGATCAGGGAACATCTGCGGTACATAATTACTTGGGGTGTATGGTTTTCATAACTTGTTATTGTCAGCTAATGTCAGATTTTAGTTTACTTAGTACAACAAATCATATATTTCTTTAATCTCTTAATTTTGTTTTTTGTGTTCATCATAATTGGCAAATGTTGGTATTAAGTGACAATTAATTGTCCTAATGATATAGGCGGAACTAGAGAGAGGAGACGCTGCTTCATCAATCTTATGTTACATGAGAGAAGCAAACGTTTCAGAAGAAGTGGCCAGGGAGCACATCAAAAGCCTAATCGTGAAGGCCTGGAAGCAGATTAATGGATACTGCATTTCGTGTCCTCCATTTCTACAAGAACCAGCCAAATATATCACAAATACAGCAAGAGTAGCACATTTCATGTATCAACACGGAGATGGATTTGGTGTCCAAGATCGTGAGACTCAAGACCATGTTCGGTCCAACTTCATTGAACCCATTCCAATCAACTGACCAAACTATTGCTGTTCAATGTTCATGCATGGCTCAATTAAAGTACCTAAATGTTTTGTTAAATCTATCTAGCCAGTGCTTGTGGTTTCATTAATTATATTTGATAACTTTGAACCCAAAATTAAGCCTCCCAGAATGGATTATTCCTGTATGATGCAGGGTTTACACATTGCAATTGATGTATCAGTTAATGCCTTAATGCAGGGTCTCTATCAACGTTTTTAAAATTTGATCAGTCAGCACACAAATTAATTGGAAGTCGTGTGCATCCAAAGTATTACGTGGAAAACAATTGGCAAGTCATTGAAAGTTATAAAAGAAAATGAAAAAAATGTCAAATCATATTAAAAATCAGTCAACAAGTACCCGTATATTGCACTTCTCAGTCCAAAACTAGTAGTCGAACTTCATGGGGAAAAAAAAAGTAAAGAAGAAATTTCAACTCTACATGTGTGTTCATGTTCTAGAAACACTCACTACCTATAAGTACTGCAACACATTTTTAGTTGATTTAACATGCAACTGTCTGAAATAGAATAATGAATAATACATTTTGGGGAACTTTTAATACATTTATCACATATTTTGGGTATTAAATGTTTTAATCAAGAAAATGAAAGCACAAGAGTATTTACGTTCCAAAAAAAAAAACCAAGAAATTCTCAATTTTCCCAAACAAAGTCACACCGAATTTATGTGTGTAACGTGTCATTAAATGTCGGACATGAACAACAAGTGTACTAGTATGTAGATGCCAAAAAAATAAAAGAAATCCGCAATATTTCCCAAGACATATTCAAGTGGAATTTAAGTTTGTAGTATGCCATTTTAATGTAGATATAAGGCGATTGAAATATGTTTTAAGGATGCATTATAGTACTTTAACAGCTATAATGAAAATTTTTCAGAAATGGTCCAGTCTTAGATCTTTTAATATGACAGTAGTATACTCCTATTTAGTATACTTAAAATGTTTCAGAACAAATCATGGTGTAAACATTGGTATTTTTATATTAAGAAATATAAAGGCTTTTATTGTACTCCCTCCGTCCTAATATTTTAATCATGTTTGAGGAATCCAATTTTTTAAAAATAATAGTTTGATTGTGATGTTTGTGCTTCTCTTTTTAATTTTATCCCCACAAATTCAAAATTTAAATTTGAATGGTGCCATGCATATGATTAGAAAGAAAGACAATAATGAAAGAGAGACTAAAAGTGTTTTAACTTTTCCAACATAATAAATGTTTTGAGTTATTCCAATATGGTCCCAAGGCAAGCTGCCCTTTCTTTTGTGTTGTCTATAGAAATGATCATACGTTTTGCAGAATATTACTCCCTCCGTCACACTTTGATAGTTCTGATTTTCTTTTCACACAGTTTAAAAAAAAGTAATTAACTTTGTTGGAACAATCAATTTAGGTAACTATTTTCCTAAAATACCCTCACATTAATTAAAGTACTGTTATGAAACAATTAAAAGTATGGATGTCCCTTTGTATACTCAAGATGATTAATTCTTGATTTATGGTTACATTATGTATAGAAATTACAATTCATAAATCTATTCATGTAGTGGAGAAACCGTTTCATAAGTTTTTTTCATATTCTTGTAGTAGTGGGTGTTTAATAGGATTAATGTACCTTTAATCTTGTAGTACCTATATATAGAGGTACATTGACACCCTTTGGAAGGACTTTTATATTAGTTGGAATAATAAGATAATCACTCTCTATTTCTCTACTTTTTTCTCTAATATTTCCATTCATACTATAATAGTTTATTAGTTTTATAACACGTTATCAGCATGAGTCTCTATTTTTGAGTAAAAGATGAAAACGGAGACTCTATCTTGAGTAAAAGTGAAACAAGAGATTCTGCCCGTATTTCTTCAAGTAACTTCTGAGGTAAATCTCTAACCCACAAACTTATTTCAATTTCTTATGGTTAACATTTGAATGATTGCAAAATACAAGTGCCTATTGCTGAGCAATCACTAAACACAAACATATACTATTTGACACCTTTGAGGTAATATTTCTTCTTTTAATTCTACTTATTTACATTTAAAATTATTCGTTATAGATACTTATATTCTGATGCATTGAGTTTTGGAGATGCTATTATAGAAAATCAATTATATTTGAGAATCTACTTGTCCTTTGAAATATTTAAAGAAAAAGATTTGACTACTTGAAGATAGTCGTTCTTTAACGAAAATATTTGGCCACTAGAAAATGGTCATTATTTTAAAAGTCTGGTATGATAAATTTACCTATGGCTACAAGAACATAATTCTGCAATTTTCAGAATTACTTCTCAGTTGAAATTGTGTCGAGAAAATTTTACTTATAAGATATATTGAAAATAATATTCTCCACAATTGATTTCTCTAATATGCTCTTGTAGTAGCAATACTAAGAGAAATTTTGAGAATTATTTTGTACTTATTGCATTCTAATTCTAGTCCATTCCCAGAAGTGAATGTGACTAAATTTCAATTTACTAGTTATGGTTGATGCCATGACTATGATTTTGGTAAATATGTATTTTACCATGACAAGAAAAAAAGTTACCACTTGAAGTGGGATAATAATGATAAGAACAAGAAAATAATGATCCTGAAGACAAATGTCTCGAAGTACATTTGACAAATAAAAATTATAATAGCATTGTCACATGGCAAATTTCTTTAAACACCCTGAAGGTGTATGATGCTTGATTTAATTTATGATACTAATTGACTTTTCTTCCTGAAGAAGAAATGGATGTTAAATATTTGGAATCAAAAGATTATGGTTATGATATTTGTCTCATAAGAATTATGGTGACAATAATATGTGTCTCATTAATAAGTGCTACTATATACACTATATTTCAATGACAGAGACAAATATAATCAGTTGTAGTGTTTAAGTGATTGAAAACTCCAGAAGAACCACTATTATATTTCTCCCTGTAGGAGAAAAGTTTATCATAAATAAAACACTACTTTTTACGATGTCTCGAAAAATTTATTGAATTTGAATATTCGTCGAAATGGATATCAAATTGAGACATTAAATGAGACAATAATAGAGATCATGTTTAGAAATCAAATGAGATAAAGGTTAATTATATCATAATAACCATTCGAGAGAGAAATGGTTATCGATATAGTTGTCTTCATTCTCATTTGATTTATAATTATCACCTGTAGTAAACCAAAAGTTTACTGATCCCAATGGATATATGATTTAACAAAAATGAGAATATTTGAGAGCCGATAAGTATTTATACATACCCCCTTTATATTATATATGGCTCCAAAAGAAATTTAAAATTTATGTCGGATATGAAATACCTTTTACGATTAAATATTGTAAAATATTGATGAATGATCTATTGAATGATTTATTTATTCTGATGAGCTACGATTCCCGACATTAGGGGAAAGAAAAAAACCAACCGAAAGGAAATCATTTGAAAAATTGGATTTCCTCTATCCTCATACAAAATAATGTGAACTAGAAGTTCAAGAAATCTTTCATTTGTAGAAAATTATATTTATCAACTCCAGAAGAGTCATTAAATCAACTATTTTTGCAGGGAATACTCAGGTTAAAATTGATGTCCCTGAAGGACATGCACAAGTGCTACAAATAAATATAAGGCCGGTCTACTTAAATAAGGTATAAATTGATTTCAAATATCTCTGGAGATTAAATAAATGTCATGACAAAATTCAATCTCTTGAAGAGGTCACTCCTTAAGAGCCAACTCGTGAAGAGAATGAAATCATAGAAAATTTAATTGGAGCCTAATGAAATGTAGCACTTGATATTATAGAAGTTGATGAGAATCATGAATCTATATTGGTTGATGAATGTCGGTATAGAAATAATTGTTCAAAATGGAAAGATATGATCTAATTTGAATTGGATTTATTGGTTAAAAGAAAAGTTTTTGGACTTGTAGTCCAAACACCTGAAGGTGTAAAGCAAATAGCCCAAGAATTTTCACAAATATTTGAATACCAATAATCCAATATGTCCAAGTGTTTTATCAAGAAAAATGGATCAAATTTTGTGATAATTGCTGTATATGTTGATGATCTAAATTTGATTGGAACTCCTGAAGAGATTCAAAATAGTATTGAATATTTGAAGAAAGAATTTGAGATCAAAGATTTTGGAAAGATAAAATTTTGCATTGATTTACAAATTAAGCATTTGAAAAGTGAAATTTTTATCCACCAAACTGCATATATCCGGAAGGTATTAAAGCGATTTTATATGGACAAGGCACATATATTAAGTACTCCAATGGTTGTCAGATCATTAGATCCTAATAAGGATCCTTCTAGATCGCCAGAGGAAGATGAAGAGATACTTGATCCTGAAGTACCATATCTCAGTGCAATTGGCGAAGAACATTGGAATGCAATGATTAAAAGATTTCAAATAATGTTTGCATCAGGGGGAGAAATTAATACACAAGCATAATATACTCTTTTTCCTTCACTAGGGTTTTTGTCCCGATGAATTTTTCCCTAGTAAGGTTTTAACGAGACATATTTTTTGTGTAATGGACATCCAAGGGAAGTGTTATGAAACAATTAAAAGTATGGATGTCCCTTTGTATACTCAAGAGGATTAATTCTTGATTTATGGTTACATTATGTATAGAAGTTACAATCCATAAATCTATTCATGTAGTGGAGAAACCGTTTCATAAGTTTCTTTATATTCTTGTAATAGTGGGTGTTTAATAGGATTAATGTACCTTTAATCCTGTAGTACCTATATATAGAGGTACATTGACACCCTTTGGAATGACTTTTGTATTAGTTGGAATAATAAGATAATCACTCTCTATTTCTCTACTTTTTTCTCTAATATTTCCATTCATACTATAATAGTTTATTAGTTTTATAACAAGTACAATTTTATGGGAACTTGAATTGATGGTAAAAAAAGAATTAGTTCTCATTAAATGAGGTAAGTTTATAGTAACAACAACTTACATTGAATAAAGGTATTTTAGGAAAATTAAAATACAACTACATTTTTCAATTGGGAAGCGGACTACAATTTGAGACAGACGAAAAAGGAAAATAGGATTATCAAAGTGGGACGGAAGGAGTATCACATTTTTGTCTTATCTTTTGTTTTTAGGTGAACCTTTTCCTGGATCACTCTCAAGTTATGGACCTGGAGTGTCTTCGAGGGCGCAACCTGGGGAAAAATCATACATCAGTTCTTGGTTCTTCACATTTTCTATTCTAATTAACTTGGGAGGTGTATAGGGAATTAAAATACTTGAATATGTTATTCACGTTTTCAGATACTGCTGGTGTCGTAATTTATGTTTTCAGCATCTGGTTTTGCATGGACCTTTCGCTTACATTGTGATTTGTTCGTTAATGATCAACGCAGAATTTCTATGGGTTCCCTTGTGTAAAATTTGCTGCCTGAGATCACATTCATCTTTTGACTGCTTTGTCAACGAATATATCATATCCAAACTTGGCACTTCCGTTTCCTTTCCAGCCCAAAACTAATACTATACAGTTGTCCAATGCGAATATGGAAGTTAGTGTGTCCTGACAATGACAAAGCAGAGGTGGGGGGGGGGGGGGGCGGAAACAATGGGAGAAAGTCAAACAAGCCATATGATATTGTTGACGTCCTCATCAGGGCGATTTTTTCTGTTATAAGTTTTCATTCTGCAGCATTTTGTAGAGTTGAGATGTTATCTAGATCCTTGCCTTGGCTATGACATTAACATAATGGCCAACTAGCATGAGCCAACCATCTCATTGCTTGCATTGGCACAGTAATGTTGATTGTGAGGTCTGTAAATCTGCTTGCTTGTTAGTGTCTTTGAGGTTTTGCTTATGAGATCTTTTCAAGGTAAGAGTAAAATGTACGTTTATGGGCAAAGGGGAAAAGTAAGCTTTGTAGTCTCTATGACTTTTTCCATTTGTAGTGTCCAATATCCGTCTCTTCT
The DNA here is from genome assembly GCF_036785885.1 of Coffea arabica. Classification (NCBI taxonomy): domain Eukaryota; kingdom Viridiplantae; phylum Streptophyta; class Magnoliopsida; order Gentianales; family Rubiaceae; genus Coffea; species Coffea arabica. The sequence continues at coordinate 10,136,653 of NC_092312.1, forward strand.
GGTTCCCCATCAACCCGAGGCAACGAGGAAACTAAAAACATAAACAGAAATTGTATTAATTTCCTTTATTTTGCAGATTATTTCAAGAAAACTGCTTACATTTCTAGCTACAACTGATACAAGAGTAGAAGCATAACTAAATGGTGAAATGTGCGAGAACATGGACACAACTAACCTGGGAGACTAGTTACAAAAAATTCCCTGAAGAGTGATTATGATGCTAACTAACTTGGGCATCTTGTAGCTTCCAAGGGTTGTTTCAGCCTATCAGGCGGAGTGAGGACTTTGACTTTTAAACAGAGTTCATGCTAGGTAACTTGGACAAAACCAGATCATAGTCTAGAATTGTCACGATGGGACTATACTACCACCAACAAGTTGATCATTAGTCTAGAGTAATAACTTTTCTGTGCCATATTTCCGGTTAGCCTTCATTGGCACGATTAGCCAAATAATAGTTTAAATTTCTCAATGTGGAAATTCAGCACAACCCAGCAATTGATGATTGGCCTACAATCAAGATGTTTGTGCCATGTTCCTTGTTAGTCTTCATAGACACTGTTGGCTACTGGGAAAGCACAGGATTGCCTTCAAAGAACAGCTTGAGAAATCATTGTACTTTTAATCAACTATGGCATTGCTGGGCCAAACAGTAAACCATTTCCATCCCCTTTTTGTTTGCATCAAATCATAATTTTGTTGACAAACCAATAGCCATTTATCTTCATAGCAACGTAGGACCCCAAAAACAAAAAAACAAAAAACAAAAAAAAAGAATGAATCTAACAGGTGCTGGCTGAAAATCTCATATCTCCCCTCAAGTAAGTAGAATTTTTTTTTTTTATTTATTGATGATGGATCTTGATTTATTTCACCAGGCAAGTGCCTACCTTGCTTTATGAATGTGGGATTATTTATGGAAAATCTTATACTAATCAACAATACAAATTAGGGATAATTTCAGAAACCTCCACTGAGGTTTTCGACAATTTCACTTGGCTCCCTTGAGATTTACATAATTACGGAGACCTCCCTTGATGTGATAAAAACACAACATTGCCCTTCACTCATTATCAACTCATTAAAAAATTCTATTAACTATTAAAGCTCTCTCATTTGTTATCAACCAATAATTCAAACTACATCTTTCCCATTGAACTATCTATCATCTTCCTCTTATATCCATTTTCCTTTGAAACTCATTTATTTATTATTATCAACCAAATGTGTACTATCGCCACTAATAAAATCACCATACACACCAAATCACCAATACTTACATATCTTGGCATTTTTTCCAATTCTCGATTTTTCACTATTATTAAATAGTTTCCTTGCCCATTTTTGCTTCCAATTTTTGATAGGCATTAGCAACTTGAAATTGTCAAATGACAAATTGAATGCTAATTTCATTATCAAACTAGATGGAGATGAAAATAGTGATAGTGATAAAAAAATAAAAATTTAAGGATAGGAAGTGAAAAAAAAAAAGTATTCTTGGTATATATTTATAACTACATTGTATTTCTATTTTTGATTTACAATTATTGATATCATTCCTATAGAGAGAATTTGATTGATTTTGAATTATGTGCCAATGGAGTATATTGAATATTAATATTAGTAGTGATGATTCAGATTATTTTGTATTAAAAAGTTGGCAGCCATGGAATTGAAATTTAGGGATATTGATGAATATTGTTGTGTATTAAATAAAATCTGATATTGATATATGATTGTAGGTAAGTTTTTGGGTATATGATATAGCGTTTATAGCTGATATAATGGTTTATATCAGAAATTTTTAGGTAAAAAAGGAACATTAGAACAAAGATAAGTGTTTATTTATTGGTGATTTGGATGTTGATGGATAGGTAATAGTGATCACAAGTAAAGATAAATGAAATAGAGACTGCAAACCATCTTTTCCATTTACATTTTTGTTAATTTTGAGAAAAAGTATAGCCTTTTGGCCTAAAATGTTACTTAAATAGTGATAACAACAGAGATAGGTGTAATTTTTAGAACTTAAGGGGAGTTTTCTGCAATTGTCAAAAATCTCAGGGGAGGTATGTGAAATTAACCCTACAAATTAAGTGATAGAAATAAGGGATAATTTCAGAAAGCACACTTGAGATTTCGGACAATTTCACTCGACTTCCCTTATGTTTAAGAAATTAAACTTACCTCCCTTAACATAGTAAAATACCTATAATACCCTTCACTTAGTAGTCAATTTTAAATTTAAAGTAATAAATTTACAAAATCTAAAAAAAAATCTATTTTGCTGTCTCTTGTCTATTTTCTAGTTAATATAATCTTTTTTTTTATTATCTTCAGTTTTGTGGATATTAACAATTTGAAATTACAAAATCTACAAAGGAAGTAGATTATATGTCAAATTAGAAGGAAATCAAGAGACTCGCAGTGATAGAGAAATAAATAATGAAATTGATGATTGAAATAGGAAAAAGAACTAAAGATGTGGAATTTGTCATATTTTGTTTGTTGTTAAGAAAAACTTTTATAAAATGTTAATAATTACATAATGCTTTCTTTCATTGGATTAGAAATTTTTATTATGATTTTATTGTGGAAGTCGAATTTATTCTCACATTTCAGATATTAATATTTTTAAAGCCATAGGAGGGTTATAATGGTGATTTTAGGTCAAATTAGTTTATTTTTGAGTATTGATATTTAATTTGGAGGTATAAAATTAGTTGTCAATGGGGTTTTTTTGTGTATGTGTGTGTATGTATTTTTTTTTTTATCGTGGCAAGTATGGATACTGTCTATGCAATTTGGAATCTTTTGGATGGTTACTTGATTTTAGAACTTATGTTTAGATGGTTATTAGGGATTTAGCTTGTTGATTTATGCAAAGTGTGGAAGAAAATGATTGAGTATACTATATTTTTCTTTTTTAGTTTTGTACAAAAGGGTAATTTAGAATTTTTGAAAGAAAATTTAAGTTCTTAGATCTACATCGTTACTAAATAGTAAAAGTATGAGAGGTATACGTAATTTTTAAAATATGAGGAGAGCTCTCTGTAATTGTGAGAAACCTCAGGGGAGGTTTGTGAAATTATCCCTAGAAACAAACTGAAAAAATGACTGATTTATTTGATTTTAGAGATTTTATGTTTGTGTCTGTCGTATCGTATGTATAATAATGTTGTAATTTTGAATTGCTTTTTCTACTTGGACTCGGGATTATATGTCGCATGTGGTTAGTACTAAAAACGTTAGCTGTTGATGTTGATCCTTTCGGCAGGTGATATTTAATATCCATTTCCCTCACTCACCGTTCCCTATTGAGAACATGTGCCAAGTTAATGTGGGCTGTGACCACGGGTTGCTAGAACTGAATTAATGCATCATAAATGGTTGTATCAATTATTTCTGGTCTGTACTCTGTGGTGATTTGACTTCATAGATATGTGTTCCCTAGAGAAAACAAATTAGGTGTCATGCTTCTATTCCATTCCCCGTAGAAGCCCGTAATCAAGTTTTAGTTGTATACTTGTAGTGTATTTATAAACTATATCCGAGGCCGCCTTTACTTGGGGATATATCTGGGTTCAACTGTAGTTCTCTTCTGAAAGTCTTCTCGTGCACCAAAACGGTTATTGAGTTGGGCAGAGCATACATAGTTCACGTATGCAATTTCTCTGCTGTTTATAGAGCCAACTTGGTCTTAAGTGTATGAGTTTTGGTGAAGAAACACCAAGAAGGAAACAAAAAAGAATCAAAGGCCACCGATTCAGATAGACCATAAGATGTAAAGAAGGAGAGATTCTCTCTCTCTCTGGGTGAAATATTAAAGAGTGAGTTCTTCCTTTAAAATGGTAATAATACTATAGATGATAAACTCTACATGTTCAAACGAAATGTGGTATTGCAGATATGGTGATAATGTGGATTGCAGGCATGAAGGATTCTTAGCAGAGAAATGGAAGGAACACTAAAAATTTCAGTTATCTGTCGCTTTTAACAATTTTGTCCATTACTAGCTGTTTCCCCACACTTATAAATGAAAATCAACTTATTAGGCAGTCAAATTATGTTTTCTTGACCCCAAGACACAGTTTGGCCGATAAGAACATTAATCAGATGACCGTGAGATTTTTAATCCATGTGTCCCGTTCTTCTCTTTCTCTCTCTATCATCTCTTATATAAAGCTTGAAATCTCTTCTAAAACAAAAACAAAACAAAACAAAAAAAAAAAAAGAGAGGGAGGTAAGTTCATTCATATTTTAGTATCTTGTAACCTCTGATTTTGGCTTTTTATTTTTCTAGCTTAAGAAAATTCAAAGCCTAAAAGAAAAACAATTGAAATATCCCAATAACAGGTTATTTAAAAGGGATAATTTCACATACCTCCCCTGAGGTTTTTGACACTTGCACTAACACCGCCCAAGGTTTTAAAAATTTCACCGGCCTCCGCTGGCAGAGATTTAGAACCCTTTGCTTACATCATGATAGCTGAAATTACCACTTTGTCCTATGAAATTGGGACTAATAACTAATGTAAATTTGGGGGAAAATGCATCAAAATTAGTTAATTACATTTAACTAGAATAACATAAATTTGATGTCTAATTAAGCTAATTAAAACTCCATTACAAAAAGGTGCCAATTGAGGAAGAAATTTGGTGCCAGTTTTGTGACTGGTATGCTTTGACAAAGATGATTGAACAAATTTCTAATATTGTAGCCATGTAACTAGAAGGGAAGAAATAGAGAAGAAAAAGACAAAGGAAAAAGAAGAAGAAAATGGAGACAAAGTGAAGATGCTATTCATTTATTAGGAGTAAAGCTGATTTAAAGCGGAAATCAAGGTATAAATTTTCTTTTCATCATAGCCTACTATTACAAAGTGTTCTTATGAATTGGTTTCAAGAAAACTAGTATATTATCTACAGTACATTATGAACTACTTTGCTTGATCAGTAGATTTTTTAGTTGATAATAAAACTAAATTCTTGTACTTCATGTATCATGTTGTTATGTGTAAATTTATACTGTGAGAAAGGGATAATAGAAAGATATTAAGAGTTGAAATAAATATTGGTGTATTGTTTTAAATCTTATGTTAAGTAAAAGTTGTATTTTGTTGTTGAAAGATGAGGGTGAATTCCATGATTCTCCCCTATGATTTGAAGAGGCCATAATTTCTACTAAATGTTTTCAATATGAACTCTAAATGCAGCACAAAACAATAACTTTATATGCACCCAAACCCTTGCTGCTCATAATCATAATCTTGAGGGTGTAGATGTAATTGTGATGTTTACATACACTTCCACCTGAATAAAAAAATCTGGCAGTTAAAACTTGCAGGTAGTCGTTGCTATGCCTGATAAAACGTTGCTTATATTTCCGTGTGATGTTTGAAAGTTTTTGAATTATATTGACACTCCCTCAACTTTACTAATCATTTCAATCTTTTGATAACTTGTAATCTTCTACTAATACAGGGACAAAGAGGGCATTGATGGAATAAAAATCTCATCTTACTCATGAAAATAATATTTTAAGCCTATTTGGACTGAATTGTTACCAAAATCTCAAAAGTAAGGGTGGTTAGTGAAATTTATAAAATCTTAGGGGGTGTCAGTGCAAGTGTCAGAAACCTCAGGGGAGGTTTGTGAAATTATCCCTATTTAAAATCAAATAGTATCAATCAAAAACAGGGCCCTCCGCAATGCAACGATTTGAATGAGCTTTTGTACTTGATAACATGCCACCGCATTACTACTTTGTTTTGTGTAATAAATGAAGAATCTCTGGGGCAAATAAACAACACACCACTAAACTCCTCATGTTTTAAAAGTTCACATAAATTAAAGAGGCATTGGGATTAATATTCTGGACAGCTCTGTCGTAGCAAATTGGGCAAATTTCACTTTGCCCCCTGTAGTTTAATATTTTTTTATATAACTCTTCTATGGTTTCAAAAAATATAAATAACCCCTTTATGGTTTGGATTAAAGTATTAAAATGACGGGAATGATCATTCGTAACGGAGTCACCTAAAATGTCAAAAATACCCTTATATAAAGTTGAAAATTATTTATTAATCAAAGGGGGTTATGTGTATATTTTGAAAACCATAAGGGGGTTATATAGTAAAGTATTAAACCATACGGGAGTTATATAGTAAAATATAAAAATCATACGGGGTTAATGTGTCATATATTTATAAGGGTAATTTCGATATTTTTAGAAGTTCCGTTACGAGTGACTATTTCCGTCACTTTGACACTTTGTTCCAAATCATGAGGGGGTTATGTATAGTTTTTGAAATCATATGAAGGTTACGTAAAAAAAGACTAAACCAAAAGGGGTAAAATGTAATTTGCCCTAGCAAATTTGATGACAGCCTTTTTCTTGTTAAGGGCCTATGGATATGGGGCAGTCAATAACCAGTAAGCTGTCAATGCTTTTGCACCATTAGGATTATAATTGTGTTTTTTTTTTATAATTACACCAGCTGATTTTACATGTATTTTAGTTTGCTTGTGATGTGAATTCATAAGCTCCCCTGAAGTTTATCACGTTTACGAAGTACCCCTGCTCTAATTTTGAATTTACAATGACTTGACCAACCAATTTTACTAGTTAAATTACCATCTATTGTAAAATTAAACTTATTCGCCCATCATTGCAATTTGACTGACTTTTCTCTCTTAATTTTGAAATTGTCAGGTCACATTTTAAACATTTTCTCTAATATGACACAAGTCTCATGAAAAGGATAATGAATGAGGGGTCAAAGTTAGCATTTATACACTTTCAATATTCAAAGTCACGTTGTTCGATGTTCTGTTCCTGTGTTTTCCCTTTCAATATTAGAAGTCCTCGGAAAAATCTCATGCGAAGTTTTTTGACGTGTAAGTTTTTTGAGGAGTGCGAATATCATTTTTCATCTGACAACTTCAATTTAAATTAATATACAAAAATACTTAATTAACAAACAATAACCGATAAATGCATTATTTTCAATGCTTAAGATGAGAGAAGGTGAGAGATATGCATCATGAGAAGTTGAAATAAAATGAAATGAAATTACGCATATATATATATATATATAAATATAATATATGTGTGTGTGTGTGTGTGTATAGTGCCACAATAGTTGGCCCAAGAATGGAAACAGTGTGACAAATATGGTCACTTTTGATTCTTGTAAAACTAGAAACAACACATGGAAGAAAGATATGTTTCCCTGGTTTATTATCTAATATCTGCTCTATAGAACAAAATCTTGATGAAGGATTTAAAAGGTTTTTTGTCTTGTACACCAAAAGCCTTAAAGGGCCAAGAAGGATAGCTTGGTGGAAAGATGCCTGCTGTCTGGTTTGCTCTCAAGAGATCGTTGCACTGTAAATCAGGGCCAGCAGATGTTCACGATCCAAAGGTGAGTGGAAACAAAAATGATAATAATCTGAGCAATATTTTGACAAAGAAAACAGGCAGGTCTGGATGTTCAAGGTCTATTGCAAATCTCAGAGACGTTATTCATGGAAGCAAGAGGCATCTGGAGAAGCCCCCAATATGTAGTCCAAGATCCATCGGAAGCAGTGAACTTCTGAACCCAATTACTCATGAGGTGGTGCTCAGTAATTCAACTTGTGAACTGAAAATAACCGGCTGTGGTTTCTCAGATGTTAATTGTACCAATGGTGGTGTAGAAAGTGGTTGTTCAGCCTTTGTGGGAACCCTGAAGCCAGGAACTCCAGGCCCTGGAGGCCATCATCCTAAAGGCCTAGCTAGTCCTGCAAGGAGGAGTTCCAGCAGCCTTTCCTCGAGGAGGAGGGCCTCTGGATTTGGTGGTAATAGCTCTAGAACCAGGTATTCCTTTGGAGCAGATTCCCATGGCTTTTCACCTTTAGCCTGCCATAAATGTGGTGAGCAATTTGTAAAGTGGGAAGCAGCTGAAGCACATCACCTATCCAAGCATGCTGGTAAGAGATAATTATGCAATAAAAAAAATTCTCTTTATGACTTATATCACTTTTTCTGTACAACTGAAACTGAATCCAAAGGAACAGGAATGTTTGATAGATCATGCTTCTCTTCAGTTAGTGTTTTAAATGATTCAGTTCCAGTCCTGCCATACATGTAAATTGGACTTCGCAAGGTCTTATGCAAGATTAATCTCTAAGAAGAAATTTATTGGGACGTCAAGTTACCATTTGAATAGAATCATTGTGAATAGGGAAAATATCTTCGACTTCATTTGGTACCTTTTGGAAGTTTGTCACAAAATTGCAATGCCAAGGCACATTTAGCCTATACTCTTTCTCTTGACTAGTTCATAAGCCTCAAATTTGGACAGGGATGATTCAATCATTGCAATTTGCATCTTTTGCATAATAATCACCAATCTGTGGTCTTTGATTGCAATTTCTGTCATATTTAACCATGTTTCCTTCTTCTGCAGTTACTGAACTTCTTGAAGGAGATTCTTCTAGGAAAATAGTGGAGATAATATGCCGGACTAGCTCGTCAAAATCTGATAACAATGCTGGAGGAATAGAGAGGATTTTGAAGGTCCACAATATGCAAAAGACACTAGCTCAATTCGAAGACTATAGAGAAACGGTGAAGATCAAAGCTAGCAAACTTGCCAAAAAACACCCGCGGTGCTTGGCCGATGGCAATGAGCTTTTAAGGTTCCATGGCACAACAGTTGAATGCCCTCTTGGGATGAATGGCTCAGCCAGCCTATGTACGTCTGATAAATGCGGTGTTTGTCAAATCCTAAGACATGGTTTTCCGACGAATAAGGAATCGAACAATGGGATTGGCGTTTTCACAGCATCCACAAGTAACAGAGCATTTGAATCAGTTGAAGTTTCTGATGATAAAACTTCTCTAAGGAAGGCTCTAATAGTATGCAGAGTAATTGCAGGCAGGGTTCATAAACCATTGGACAATGTCCAAGAACTGGCTGGTCAATCAGGTTTCGATTCATTGGCTGGAAAAGTTGGCTTATATTCTAATATTGAAGAACTCTATTTGCTCAATGCCAAAGCTCTCCTTCCTTGTTTCGTGGTGATTTGCAAAACATAAAAGAAAGATTGCATTGTTAAAGACAAAATATATATAATTTTTTCTGTATCAAATTCCCTTCTGCAATTTTTTTTCTCTTCAAGGACAATTGTTTTACTTATATTGAACTTTCCATTAATGATCTCGTTCTTTCCTTCTGTAGTTTGAAAGTTGGAAATGAAATTGGGGTACTCTTTTCTTTTGGATTAATCTTTTCTACGTTGACACTGTCAGTATTGAATGAATGACCACTATATAAAATTTGAATTTGAAATTCAACTTTTACATACATGTCATAAATCAAACGGTGATAATGTATATATTATCAATATATATAAAATTTACTCGTTTCGTTCTAGCACGAATGACGAAACTGAATCTGTCTCATATCAAGTGTACAATTCTTCCCCCCCCCCCCCCTCCCCCTCCCCCTCGCCCTCCCCTCTTTTTATTTATCTTCAGGTACATGTCTTTCTTTTTTCCAACTTGAATTATTCATTTGGAGAATCGGGAATGCGGCAGATAAAATGGAGTAATTGTATACCTACCAAAGAGTAAACATTCAAGGGAAAGAATTCCCGCCTAATCACAAGGTTCACTTTTCACTGTACATCTCGTTTGTCCTCTTCTTAAAAAAGATTAAAAAAAAAAATCCTTCTAAATTTACACCAAATCTTTCCAAATTATGGATGATTTCATTTCTTTGGGGATTTCTTAATTCAATCCAAAGATATGCACATTCAATTAACAAGACTGAGAAAGGCGCAGAAATCTAGCAGTGCATGTAGTACGTCCTCTATTGCATTTGGGATTTGAATTTAATTTGTGAAAACGGACAAATATCCCAGTTGAATGTCTGTGTAGCTGGAGCAACATACAAGACAAGATAGAAAATTGATCTGTCGACTCGTCGGAGTTCAGAAAATTGATTGCGTTGTCTTGCTATAGGGGTCCAGCTCCAGCATGCTTTTTTATTTTTGGTTTTTTTAACGTCTGCCTAAAACTTAAAAGTTAGAACTAGGGAATGTGGTTCAAAACCTCCCATACAAATTCAAATTAACAAAATTCAATTCCAATTTAAATTTTCAATCACTACATGTAGTCATTTTTAATGTATAAAAATGTCATATCACACTAGCAAAAATGAATATAAATTGGGTCCGATCTCACTGTTTTAGGGAAAAAATAAATATGGTTTGAATCAGATCCTATTTTTTTAGGAGCAAAAATGAATATAGACCGATTTATTTGTTTAACTAGATATTGGATCTAACCTTTTTGCCTTTAAGAACATGACAATGTGTGAGTCTCGTGATGGATTCAAGGTAAAAAGTGGTCGGAAACTTAAATTGTGGTCAAATTTTACTGACTTAAGTTTGTGAGGGTTGAAATTATCATTTCAAAAGTAAAGAACGAAAAAATTTATTTGTCAAAATATGATGTACGTTTTAAACGATTTTCCCTTAAGACTACGTCTTCCTGTATATTTTCTTTTGACATGCTTTTTCTGGTGGTAGTTCCATATCCTTTACTTCACTAATTTCGATCTTTAAGTCGTGCTTTATTGTCCTTAAACATCAATCGGAAATGAGCTGGTTACTTGTTCCTCTATACACTGAAAAAATATGATACTAACGGCAAATTTAAATGCATTTCTTTTATATGATATTATTGCTTAAAGAAAAATTAATTGTACATATGTTTGTGGCTGTTAGCCCTAGCCTCCTAGTATATCTGAGAGGTTAAAAGTTAAAACTCAAAGTCAATGTGATTTAATTAGATTTACTTTCAGGAGAGTTACGAGTCCCATAAAACTTTCGTTAACACCCTGAACTTCAGTGTGTGTGGACAACTACGGATAACATCACAGAAATTGCAGTTCACGTGCTACGACATCAAATGATATGTTTTTGCAACAAGTTGGATTCGCAAATTTTCAGCAAATAAAGACAATTTTCGCCGTTGCTGAGAACCAAAAGATTTTGCCAACTACCCCTTGATGTGTAGGCAAAAAAACAAAAAAAAATTTTTGACACAGAGACTTTGAGTATCAATTTTGTCAAAACTTACAGTTTAACCATAGGATTTATGTCTTTTTTTTTTTTTTTTTTTTTACAACTATCATACTCCTACATCTATTCTAATTTGTACTAAAGTAGGGTCGAACTGAATCAAGGGGTTAGAGAGAGAAAATTCCACCTTTTAAGTTAAAGGGATAAACTACTACACACCCTCGCATTCTACTGTCTGCAACCAACCAGAGTTTGCACGTTATGCTTCACTTGATAGCTAAATCATCTAAGGAGAGAGTTGGTCATAGAGTTTATGTCTTGATGCACAAAAATTTCCTATTGTTATTCGCTACCAAGAATAGGTTTTAGGACTTATTTTACTTACTTTGAAAACTAAAAAAAAAAAAAAAAAATTTAGGGATAAGATAACATATTCAATAAATTAATCTACAAAAATCATGACACGCATAATTGATAGAAACAAAATAATATAAGAATTCCTAAAATCAAGAAGGCGAATCATTTTTCTCTTTGTTTCTAATGTAAATCTAAAATCAAAAAAGTGGATCATCCTCGTGTTTCTACAGTGTAGAGCTGTGCTCCGTGTAAGGTCATGGGGTATGAAATAGCATTTTCCTATCCAAAATATGTCAGCAGAATAGTTGCCCACTTGCCCCAAATGCAATGTTGCTCTATAAACATCTTCTCCGATCAGCCATGTCCCATGCCTTGAATTCTGACAACTTAGCTCCTCCCCTCCCCTGAGTAAGACTGAAAAAGATGGTGCTAATTGCCAGGTTATCGCTTTAGAGTGGACATTTGGGTCCATTTCTTTTCATTCACGATGTGGTCCTTGTTGATTCTCGATTCTTTCTAATGTATCAAACATATGTGTGGGTGGGTCTATAATACACACACACACACACACACACACACACACACACACATATATATATAAGCATTATATATAGATATGTATATACTCTCTTATACACTAATAGTATACACACTAATAGCTTTAGATATATGCTACTTCATTTAAATTTAAACTTTATTGTTTACATATGATATAAGACGTATATCAATGGGTGCCAATATATGTCGGCTAAACCCATATTTTAAGCCAGCTTTGAACAAGAAAAGCCACAATAGTTGGGTCTGAAGGTTTTTTCCTCTTCGATCAAACCCTGACCAGCCCAAGTTGGACTTGGAGTCGGGGTTAACCTCTTTGGGGATTGTTCGGGAAGGGAGTTAAGGAGCAACTTGGGTCATGAATAAGAGGTGGATCAGCCCTTGAGATTCATCCAGCCACACCCACCAATACCCGATCCATTGGACCAATTTTAACCCCGCGTAGATCCTTTAAAAAAAAATTCCCAATGCCTCCCATCCTCTATCCACGTTTGTGTTTTTTTTTAGGTTAGCTGAGAATTTTTCACTAATTTTGAGAATTTTAGTGCTCAGTTTAGAATGAAGTAATATATAGGCATGTACCTTTACTATAATCACCTCTAATTTCTTTCCCCCTTGTTCCATCTTCCAGGCCTCATATTGTAAATGTCACAATATTAATGATTAATTATGTTCACCCGTAGCAAAAGTGTAAGTACACATTGCAAAATTACAAGAAAAAAAAAAGGCTCTAGTTTGGTATAACGATGCAAAACCAACTCATGATGCTTGTACAATATCTAGTTCTAAAATGGCAATTAATTAGTCCATTAAGACAAGATTAAGAAATAAGAATTTTTCTCTAAGAGTTTTCACTAGGCATTGGACTATTCAATAAAATGACCTAGCTACCTATCATATAACTATAACTATTGTAATGAAAGATAGTAGAGATAAATTCATTAAAATAGCCTAGATAAAAAAATAAATATACAGCTGCGAAATATCATGATGAAATGCATAGAAGTGGAGAAATATGGAACAAAAAAAAAATAAATTAACTTCATTTTAAGTACAATGGAAACACGTTCAGCCACATTTCTATCCTCCGCTGCACACTTAAAAATCTTCCTAATTTTCTGATAAGTTGTTTTCCTACTTCATGTGTACTTTGGAAGGTTTTAGTTTATATCCCTCTCCACTATATCTTTTTTAATAATTAATAAAATTTTGGGTCAGCATCTCTTTCTCGCGTACGGGATATGTCAATAATAATTTTAAAAAATGCCTAATTTGATTTTACATTTTTCAAAGTAATAATACTTGAACGCCTTTTAAACCGTACAAATTCAAAAATAAGATATGTATAAGTATCTTCTTATATTTTATGCTTGTTTTAAATCTAATTCACGACATATTCTTTGAAAAAAAAAATGCGGTTAGTTTTCTTTGATCCACACTACATGATATACTAGCTACTTTAATTTGAGAATATTTTAAAAATGAGAATATTTTATTCTTTTTTTTTCGGAGACGATAACCCGTCTGAATTTTTTAGAAATAAATCACTGACATTTTTTATGGGAGGCAAGGGTTACCCCACCCACTTCAATTGAGAATATTTTATCCACCTGCCTACTTTTCAAGATACCCCGTGCCCGTGCACGTGCACGTTGCACGCTTTAAGTTTTGACCCCCATCTACAAAACACACGTTGCACGCTTTAAGTTTTGACCCCCATCTACAAAACAAAGCCATGCTCGCGATTGCTCAGGAGCCCGTTGCCCAACCAGAGTTATCCCCACCTAACAAATCCCCATCGCTTTCCAACCTTAAAAATCTGCCTTTCAGGGACGGATTGAGAAGCAGTTTTGTCCTTGATCTGAAAACCGAAATTCAACAAAATAATGGGGGATGAAAAACTTTGGTGACAAAGGGGAGAAACGTATTTATAGTTTAATGCTAATGTTGTAGAACGGCACAAATTAAATTACAAGCATAAAAAGGGGCCTGTGATGGTTGGTTAGCATAAATTGAAAAAAAAATTGAAGTTTGAAATTTGAGAACTAAAACTTAATTGATATAGTCTAATTTGCTAAATCCTAAAGCCAAATCTATTTTGACAACCAACTGAATATGATGTGTATTTATAGTTGAATAGTAATGTTAGAGTTTGTTTTCATATTATACTAAGTTTTTAAATATTGCTTTGTGAAACTAATAAACTTAATGCTAATATGGAAACGTATATGAGTGAGAGAGAATATATGTTTTTAGTTTGAAAATGTGTGCATTCAAGAGAATCAAAATAAATATTTTGTGAAAAGTGTCTTTTAGAAGAAAATGTGTAGAGAAGAGAGAGAGAGAGTGTGTGTGTATGTATATGAGACAGAGTGTGTGTGCATTTGTGAAGGTACGTGTGAAAAAGAATGTGCATGCGTGTGTGTGTGTGTGAGAGAGAGAGTGTACGCGCATGTATATATGTATATGTTCAAGAGAGAGAGTGTATGCATGTGTTTTTTTTTTAAATTTTTTCAGTAAGGAAGGGGTGAGGCTTGAGAAGCAAGGAGGAAGAACTTCGACCTTAGCCACTAAACCAATGTCTCATTATTTAAAATGTATGTGTGTGTATGAGAGAGCATGTGCATATGGATAAAAGTAAGGCCCTTCTTGATAAACCAATTCAGCACACAAATTTAGTGGATTCAGATTTTAACATGTTCAGATGTGTTTAATAACAAAAAATAGAACATTTTAATTAATTAAGTATATCTAAGTTGTGTATGGAAAACTTACTCCAAAAAATAAGTGATAAATTATTCACTTATCAATCAATGCATAATGCGCTTAAATATTAGAATTTCAATATTTAACAATTTAATAATTAATGGATTTAGATTTCAAATTTTAGATTTTAGATTTTAGTTTTTATCAAATGCACCCTGAGTTGTGTGAGAATGTGTGAGCATGCATGAAAGTGTGTGTGTGTATGATAGAGGAAGTGTGTTTGTGCGTATATGTTTGTGTGAATATGTGTGTGAGAAGAAAGTATATGTATATTTGAACATTGTGCTAGTTAAAGAATTTAGCAACTTAAGTGATCTAACTTTCAATCAAATTTTTGCATAAAAATTAAGTAAATCTTAATTTATAAATATGTAAGCAAATTAGGTTATCAAACAAACTTAATAGAAAAAGCACTTAATGCATTAAATTTAAGGCCCCGTATGGGGTTGCGGTACATTTGCACAAAAAGTGTTTTTGGAAGACAAAAGCATCTTTAACATGTTTGGTGAGTATTAGTCCTAGAATTCAGGAGTGGATTTTTTGCCTATAAGAGCATTTTGGCATAAGTTCAAATTTGATGTTTTTAAAACAACTTTTATGTTTCAAAAGAATAAAAAATTTACTCTAACAATTTTATTAAAAAATTTGAACTAAATAAAGAGATAAATATGTTTTAGAAATTCAAAATTATGTATTATTAAATAGAAAAAGCACTTATGCAAGTATGCACCCAAACAATAAAATTAAGGATTTAATAAGTACTTTGCCATGGATTTCTATTAATTGAAATGCTTCTTCATATGTAACTGCAACCTAAATGGACCTTAATGGGGTTATCAAACTTCTTCATAGTAAATTAAAAACATAGCTACATCGAACATGAGTTAAAATTTTCAACAAACAAAGTCACGATAAAATGACAAACGAGTAAAGTAATTAAAGCGATCTCTGATTAAGTACAACAACCAACTGAAAATTGGAATTATGTGTGTGTGTCTATAAATAAATAAATAAATAAATAAATATATATATATATATTATGGAGTTTTGGAAGAGCTGTATTCTGTACTTTAAAAAAAAAAAACTTTTAGCTTTTGAAGTTATAAAGCCACAGTAGATCAGCTATAATTTAGCTTTTTGAAGTTAAGCTTCGATAATTCAATACAAGCAATAAAGACTAAAGAGCTATACTACATGCAAGTGCAAATTGGCTTAAATAGAAAAGGTCATCTTTTCTCAAGTGAGCCCGTCCGCTGCAAACAGATAAAAATTGAACCAAAAAAAATCTTTTCTCAAGTGATAAAAGTAAAGTTGATTTTGATGCAGGCTGGTAGTAACCTTCTAAGTAGGATTCTCTAATCTGCAAACCAACCTCCCATAGCCAGTTTACAGAAACTAAGTAGCAGATCATACATATGTAGCACTAAAACATGCTTGATCTTATCGAAGAACATTTCCTTTTATAAATTGTTATTGACTATTGGCTTTAATTTTTTTTTCAATCACTAGATTTTTTTAAAAAACAAAATCGACAATATCTACCATACTCCTACTCACGCTATTAACTTCTAACTTTCTGCTGTTCGATCCCAATGGACTTCAAATTTGTCAACTTACAGTGCTAACTGCTAACCAATACGCATTAGCCCTTCATGCAATCCGGGCATCTGACATATTTGTCTTTGACTCTTTGGTATAATTTTTTTTTTGCAAGCAACAACATCATTAGCTTTGAGGAGTTGGTGAGAGTGGTCTCACGTGTTTCCCGTCTACTTCCACAATTTGTTTAGCTGAAACCATATTTAACCCCGTTGTTCGCTTTTGATATGTGCCAATCTCCAAAATCTATAGGAATAGAACTGATGGCAGCTCAAGCAATTGAACTGAAGAAAGCCTGTGTTATCGGTGGCAGTGGATTTTTGGCATCATTTCTGGTGAAGCTATTGCTCCAGAAAGGGTATGCAGTGAATACAACCGTTCGGGATCCTGGTTAGTTATGTTTTTTTATTGTGGTACTTAGTTGATACAATTTTAGATGCATAGCTTATGTGTGATTTTTTGTTCTTCTGCAAATTAACCTACATTTATGCTCAATTTTGTCAAGGCTAATTCTATTGTTAAAAGATCCCCTGGCTTTAACAAGGATAAGGTCGTTTTAGGATGGACAAAGATTTCCTAGAACTAGACCCGACACAACCATTTGCCAAGAATTATCAGGGTATTTTGCCCGAATCATTGTGATCTGCACAGAAAAAGATGGATGATGCGAAGGCGCGTTATGGAAGAAAACTTTATTCTTGACATCACAAAGAAGCAAAGAAAATGCAATGCTTATCTTTTTCTGTGGTTCTTTTTAACTTCAGTTAATTCCCTTGAAAAGTACGGAGTTCACCTTGTAGAGGAGAATGGAAGAAGATTGTTTCCATTCTTGAACGTGATTCCAATGCCAATGGAGCTTTGCACTTCTCGATTCTCAGCAAGTAAACGTATAACAACATTTTAGATTATGTATGAGAATGAAGCCAAGTAGCAATCAGCTCTGATTCATTAGTTTGGGGCTGGCAAATGTTAAGAATACAGAAGTTGGACTTCGAACACAAACTCTCAACATCACTGAGCTCTGGAATAGTAATTAATTCCTAGATAGTTCTCATGTTTATTGTTCCAACACTTGTACTTTGCCTTGTTTAACATCGTCTTCTCCTTTTTCTACCCAGGTAATCAGAAAAAGATAACTCACCTATTGGCACTACAGAGTTTGGGAGACTTAAAAGTTTTTAAAGCAGATCTTACAGATGAAGCAAGCTTTGATGCCCCTGTAGCAGGCTGTGACCTTGTCTTTCATGTGGCCGCCCCAGTCAACTTTGCCTCTGAGGATCCAGAGGTATGAGATTGATAATCAAATAAACATTAGCAATTCAACAAGGTTATCATCAATTCTGTATCAGAAATCAGGTTAAGATTTTTGTTCCTCATGTTGCAGAATGATATGATAAAACCGGCAATTCAAGGAGTTGTCAATGTTCTAAAAGCTTGCGTAAAAGCTGGATCAGTGAAACGCGTAATTTTTACCTCCTCAGCTGCAGCTGTAACCATCAACGAACTTAAGGGTACAGGGCTGATTATGGATGAAGGGAACTGGACAGATGTTGAGTTTCTGAGTTCTGCAAAACCACCTACTTGGGTAACTATCAGCACACTTGCAATTCTCGACTTCGATTGCATATTTGCATTATTAGTTTAAGATAAGCAATGTTATGTCCATCCATAGTGGCATTCATTTTTTTTTCTTAATCTCCATTTTTGCATAATGAAATGATGATCGGGAACATTTTACATCTGCTCTGCAGGGGTATCCTGTCTCCAAGACTCTAGCTGAAAAGGAAGCTTGGAAATTTGCTGAAGAGAAGAAGATTGATCTCATTACCGTCATTCCAAGTCTCATTGCTGGTCCTCCCCTGACACCAGACGTTCCCTCCAGCGTCAATCTTGCGATGTCCTTGATCACAGGTAAAATCAAAGCATTATGCATGATCATACTCACACACATGCTGTAACATGTCGTAAATCCATCAGGTCAGAAAATTTTTGTCCCAACTCCCAAATGCACTTGAGCATATATCCAAATTAATTTCCAGCTAAAGTGTCCAACATTTTACAGGAAACGAGTTCCTCATTAATGGCTTGAAAGGGATGCAGATGCTCGCAGGATCAATCTCCATTACACATGTGGAAGATGTCTGTGAAGCCCACATTTTTTTGGCTGAGAAAAAATCGGCTTCCGGTCGTTACATTTGCTGCGCTGCCAATACTAGTGTTCCTGACCTCGCAAACTTTCTGAGTAAAAGATACCCAGACTACAAAATCCCAACAGAGTAAGCACGCTTTCAAGACACTGCAGTAGTATCTTTCTGCCCAATAGATTTGGAGGCCTAAACAAAACAAATGTCACCATGCATTTTCACACTATCATGGTTAATTGCAGATTTGAAGGTTTTCCATCCAAAGCAAAGTTGATCATCTCATCAGAGAAGCTTATCAAAGAGGGTTTCAATTTTAAGCATGGAATTGAGGACATTTATGATGACGCCCTTGCTTATTTCAAGGCTAAGGGTTTATTGCAGCATTGAAGACTTTTTTTTTTTCCTTTTCTAAGTGAAAGCAACTCTATCCTGCAGTTGAATAAACCAATGTAGCTACCTGTTGTATCTATTGAAGTCTCCCAGGCGTCTATCTGCTGAAGTCACTTTAATTAAAACTAGTGAAATACTTAATATGTATAATCCTTTGCTTGGTGCATGTGCATCCTAAATGCTTATGGATTTGCTCAATTGGAGTTGAACCCTGAATTTATATTTGTTTTACTCATAAATCTAAAAGTTAAATTAGTTAAATGATCATGAATCCTCATAAAGGAACATCATCAGTACTAAATCAAGATTTTGAAATCAGTTGTTTCAAATCTACCATTAGGTTTTCTGAAATTAGATATGGGATTAGATGCTATCTACCATTGGTTTTGCTATACTGAGAGGTTTGATACGTGTTTGTTGTCTGCTGGTTATGTTTAGCCCATTGCTTAACAAATTTCTTACTATAGCAAAAGTCATCATTGTGTTAAAAAAAAAAAAAAAAGGGTCATCACTGTAAAGTTGGATAATCGTTATTCATCATACTTCTAGGTCGGATCACTAGGTTCATTTTAGGGAAAAAAGTCTCAATGGCCCTCCAACTCTTTCTCAAGTAAAGTTTTAGCCCTCCAATAATTAACAATAAAGATTTGGCCCTCGATCTAATAAAATAACATATTCGTGGCCCTTCTGTCAAATCCAACAGTTAAAATTAATATGAAGTATCATTTCATGAGACACGCGATCAAATATCTAGGGTATTATAGTTTCTGAATGGTTTACCAAGCATCTTCGCCCCACCGACCCCTCTACCACCCCACCACCTATGCCACCGCCACGGCTGCCATTGCTCTTGCTTCTCCTCACGATAATAAGCAGCATGACTACAGGGATGATTTTTTTGTGAGCCTGGGTCTGGTTGTGAGGACTCTAAGGGAAGACCTCCCTCTACTCTTCGCCAAAAACCTCAATTTTTTTTTTTGACATAAAAAGGCTAATTACCTGTAAGAAGTATTTAGTGTATTTAGTGGCAGCACTAGCAATCCTAGGCCCGAGATCAGCACACTCCTTCCCAATTGGCCCAATGATAGCAAATCCTTGATCCCTTTCACCGAAATGAGCCTACCCTTGATCCCCTTCCTCCTTGCCCACCTGAATATGCCATCTTGGACACTGAGAAGGGCTCGCCTACGACATAGCGATTGATAGCCGACGCTGGCAGCGGAGGCTTAGGAGGCAATTTCCCAGGTGGGCTACGCGGCGGGAAGGTTTGCTCCTCTCTCGGGGTTGGAATTGGGGAGGATCCATGAGTAAGAGATGTGTGATCTGAGGAAATTGATGATCCCTCGGGTGAGTAATCTGGAGAAAAAGCTTAATTGAAACCTAACATGTATTGTTCAGTGTGAAGAAGCTTCCGAGCACCAAATATATCAGAATTTCAGTCGGGACGTCATAAAGCCGAACTCCTGGTTCAAATTTGACCCCTTTAAAGTGGTTCCTCATAGAAGCCATAATGACTTGAACAAATCTAGTAAAGGCACTTCCCATTGGCTCTTGGTAATTGATAGGGTGCATTTTAGTAGGATATTTTGGGCATTATTTCACAATTATTTGACTAAATATCTCATTAATTGGGTAGATTCTACTCATATACGATTTTGGTGCTAATGGCAGGAATGGATGCTGAAAAGTGCTTAAATTCGAAATTCAGAGGATTTGCCGTACGTGGGGCCCTCTGGAGAAGCTGAAGAAATTTAATTGTAATAGACTTTATTTTATTTTATTTGAGGGAGTCTTGTTTTAATTTGTAAAAGATCAATTTCCGATATGGGGGAAATCCCCTCCTTGAATTTCAGAGGACCAAAACAGAAAGGGGGAAGTATTAGACTCCAGTAGGGCAGCCTGGCGGAGGAGAGGGGAGAAATGAATTTTCCGTCTGGCTTAGTTTTTTTCTTCTTACGTTTTTGCCTTTGAATTGGGCGGCCGTACCTTGTAAAAACAATCAAGGGACAAAGCCACCATTGTTGATTTTGCAATTTCATTGGCTTTTATATCTCGTGTGGTTTGAATTGAAGAAAGCAAGCAAAGCAATCTCTCGGAAGTCTTGCTAGCAATTGGGAGAAGAAATAAGGGCCGCAATTGTTGACCCCTGGCTTTGCTTTTCAATTGGCTGTGACTGGAATTGAAATAAAGCATCAAACCCTCTCTCATGTTTGCTCCGTGAGAGACAATTGGAAGCAATTAAATCCCGTGCTTTTTCCTCTTGTGGTGGACCGAAGTGGGAGAATCGATTTGCAAACTTTTCCCAATTCTACATGCGCGATTTGTCCTCCATTAATGGAGGGCTAATTCTCTAATTCTAGTCAAGGGGGCAACTGACGAATTGGTTCAACAACTACTGTGAGATCTAAACCGCTTTTAATTATTTTCTTCATTTATTGATATTTATATGTTTCCTACTTTTAATTGTTATAGCCTTGTGTATGATTGGTTAGTGCGCAATAATTAATTATTCATATAGGCTATTTTGCTAAATAGGGGTAATTGAATCCGTAATTGTTCGTTATCTCTATCTTAGTAGCAACTGGCGTAATTGGATTTATGTTGGGGGAACTTATGATCTAACATTAAATAAACCCTCGTAGCGTGTTTATTAGTTAGGATTGGGCCTTTCTAATTATTAATGCAATCTAAAAATTAAATCATACGGTCGTACCTAGGGTTGTTTTTAGGTTAGAAAAATAATTAACGATCGTACCTTAACTATCGAGAAATTAAAGAAAGATTGGTTGTTTATCGCGTGCATGACAACTATAACTAATCTATTAATAAATATTGGAATTATCTGTGAGTCGATGATCAGTGCCTGAACCATTTCTGAAGTGTACCCTTGGCTAGAGCTCTCCCAATTATTTCTTTTAACTAATTACTTTTCTACAGTTAAATTATTTAGTTAGCATTTAATCTTAAAATCCCCTATTTGTTTTGGCTTGAAAAGAAATAAATTTCTCGCTAGTCCCTAAGAGACGACCCTACTTGCTACTATCTACTAGTTAGTGAGTTCAGTTAAATAATTAATTCAAGTATATCGGATTAAACAAACTCTTCAGGAATATGGTGAATCAAGTAACCCATTGCACACCTAGAGTCTCTGCTCCAGTACTCGAATTGATTATTGACTGTTTCAGGTGGTAGTTAGGTTTTATTTATTATTATTGCACAGGTTCAGCACCTGTCAATTTTTGGTGCCGTTGCCGGGGTTTGGCGTTTGAAATATTTATTTCTTTTTAAGTTCAGTTTTTTCTTCGTTTTCTTGGTATCTTTGCTAGTTTATGCCCCGTTCTTCTCGCACAGGTGAATTGATATACGATTTTGAGATTGAGAAGGCAGTGCATAGGCGAAGGCAAGAGACCAAAAGACGGAAAGAAGGGCACTATTCTACTGCAAACGAGTCAGTAGAAGACGAATTTAGCATGGCCAACACCCAAACATTAAGGGAGCTGGCTGCCCCGGAGTTGACTCACCAGCCCTTGTGCATCACATTCCCCACTTTGACTGAGAATATCGCCTTCGAGCTGAAGTCGGGGTTGATTCATCTCTTACCCTCGTTCCATGGTCTCTCTGGTAAAGAGCCCCACAAACACGTTAAGGAGTTCAAAGTGGTTTGCTCTAACATGAAACCTCCTGGGGTCACTGAGGAGCAAATTAGACTTAGAACATTCCCCTTCTCTCTCAAGGATGCAGCGAAGGATTGGCTATACTATCTACCTGCAGGTAATATCACCACGTGGGTACAATTGAAAAAAAAATTTCTAAAAAAATTCTTCTCCGCATCTCGGGCTGCAAGTTTGAGAAATGAGATATACAGCATCAAGCAGTATTCCGTGGAGTCCTTATACGACTATTGGGAAAGATTCAACAAGTTGTGCACTAGATGCCCGCAGCATCAAATTAGTGAGCAACTGTTGATCCAATACTTCTATGAATGGCTCCAGTCAACTGATAGGAGTATCATTGACGCTGCGAGTGGAGGAACCCTGGCGAACAAGACACCGAAGAAAGCGTGGGAGTTTATTGAAGCCATGGCAGAAAACTCTCAGCAGTTTGGCTACCGTGAGAGTAACCCCACTCGTAGGGTTAACAAGATAGAGACATCATCCATTCAGCAGCAACTGTCAGAGTTGACGTCCGCTGTTAGACAATTAGCCATGGGGAACACGCCGCGAGCGAAGGTTTGTGGAATCTGCACTAGCATGGACCACTGCACGGACACGTGCCCATTTTTACAAGAGGACGACGCAGAACAGGTAAACATGGCCAGAGGCGTGCCCGCGCCCTGCAGGCAGTATGACCCGTACTCCAATACGTACAATCGGGGTTGGAGGGACCATCCCAATTTCAGTTATGGAAACATGCAACAAAATTCATTCCTAAATCGTCCATCAGGATTTCAACAGTCATGGCAAACAAAACCTCAGCCCTCGTCCTCCAATTCAGGAAGCTCTCTGGAGGATATTGTCAAAAGCCTAGCCACGACTACTACTCAACTACAACAGGAGATCAGATCCTTGACCACGAATACCGTTCAGCTCCAGCAGGAGACTAGAGCCTTAACCGTGAGCACTACCCAATTCCAGCAGGACACCAAAGCGGGCATGAAGGACCAAGATGCTCGAATAAGCCAACTGGCAACTGCCATCAACCGCTTGGAGTCCCACGTTTATGGAAAATTGTCATAGCAACTCGAGGTAAATTTCAAAAATGTGAGTGCCATGAGGAGCAAGAAACTGGAAGGACCTAAAGTGAAAAATTCAAAAAGTAAAAGTGATGAGGAGCTAGAAAAGGAAATTGAAGAGGAAGAACGTATTCGCGAGGATCCTAAGGTAACCTTCACTTCTCCACCTACTATTAAATCTAACTTACCTCCTTTTCCTTGCAGGTTAGAAAAGACAAAGAAAGTAGAGTAAAAAAAGGAGCTTTTGGATGTGTTCCAAAAAGTGGAGATTAACATCCCTTTACTGGATGCAATCAAGCAGATACCTAAGTACGCCAAGTTTTTGAAAGATTTGTGCACCCACAAAAGGAAGTTAAGGGGTGATGAAAGAGTGACGGTGGGAGAAAATGTGTCAACTATGCTTCAAAGGAAACTCCCACCAAAGTGTGGGGACCCAGGTATGTTCACAATTCCCTGCAAAATAGGGGGTACCCCAATTAGGAAAGCGATGTTGGACTTAAGGGCGTCAATAAATGTAATGGCTAAAACTATTTATACGTCTCTTAATCTTGGGCCATTAAAAGGCACAGACATTATAATTCAACTAGCAGATCGTACCAATGCTTATCCCGATGGGCTAGTTGAAGATGTCTTGGTACAGGTCAATGATTAGTCTTCCCTGCAAATTTCTATGTCCTAAATATAGGGGATGAGAGGGCATTAAACCCGTCACCTATTTTGTTAGGTAGACCATTTTTAAGTACTGCTAGGACAAAAATAGATGTGAATGAGGGTACTTTGTCGATGAAGTTTGATGGTGAAATTGTAAATTTCAATATCTTTGATGCGATGAAATACCCGGATGAGGCTAATTCTATTTTTGTTTTGAGTGTTATTGAACCCCTTGTACAGGACACATTTGAATTGAATAGGGACGATGCACTGAAAGTGGCATTGGCCAAACATCTTGAGTTGGGAGCAACTCTTGATATATAAATAAGTGATGAGCTATACCGTGCAGTTGAAGCACTGCATTCGCTTCCACCAATTTCTCCAAGGTATGAGCTTACTTCTCTCTTTGTACCAGAAATTCAGGCGAAATTGTTACCTTCTATTGTGCAGGCACCTGAGTTGCAGGTTAAGCCTCTCCCAAAGCACTTGAAGTATGCATTTCTCGGAGACAATGAGACGCTACCAGTCATCATATTTGCTCACCTTTCACCAAGGTAAGAAAACAATCTTGTTCGTCTTCTCCGAGATCATAAGGAGACGATTGGGTGGAGTATAGCAGATATCAAGGGAATTAGCCCCTCCTTATGCATGCATCGGATCCAACTTGATGATGATGCAAAATCGGTAAGACAGGCGCAACGGAGATTGAACCCATTAATAATGGAAGTGATAAAGAAGGAGATACTTAACCTCCTGGAAGTGGGGATCATTTTCGTCATTTCAGACAGTTCTTGGGTGAACCCAATACAAGTAGTCCCGAAAAAAGACGGGAGTAACAGTAGAAGAGAACCAAGAGGGCGAGATGGTCCCGGTGAGGAAATCCACAGGATGGCGTCAATGCATTGATTACCGGTGTCTGAATGCTGTGACAAAAAAGGATCACTTTTCTCTCCCTTTTATTGATTAGATGATAGAGAGGTTAGCTGGTCGAGTCTATTACTGTTTCCTTGATGATTTTTCAGGTTATTTCCAGATTGCATTAGCACCGGAGGACTAGGAGAAAACTACATTCACTTGCCTCTTTGGTACTTTTGCCTACCGGAGGATGCCTTTTGGCCTCTGCAATGCTCCAGCGACTTTTCAAATATGCATAGTGAGTATCTTTTCCAAATATGTAGAAAAAATTATTGAGGTATTCATGGATGATTTTAGTGTCTATGAGGATAGTTTTGATGAATGCCTTGATAATTTAGTTTTGATTTTGAAAAGATGCATAGAGACAATTTTAGTTCTAAATTGAAAAAAAATGTTATTTCATGATGGAGCAGGGTATTGTCTTGGGCCATGTATTGTCGGCTAGGGGAATAGAAGTAGACAAAGCAAAGGTTAATATTATTTCTGCTTTACCTTATCCCGTAAGTGTACGGGAAGTGCGTTTTTTTTAGTCATGCAGGGTTCTATAGGAAATTCATCAGAGATTTCTCAAAAATTGGAGCACTCCTGTTCAAACTGTTGCAAAAGGATGTAGCATTTGATTTCACCGAGAAGTGCAAGGTGGCATTTGACAGATTGAATGAGTCATTAACATCGCTGCCCGTTATCCAACCTCCAGACTGGAGCATCCCATTCAAAATTATATGTGACGCGAGTGACTACGCAGTGGGAGCTGTGTTGGGGCAAAGAGTTGGCAGGGCGACACGTGCAATCTACTATGCATCAAAGGCATTGAATAGAGCTCAGGTCAACTATTCTACAACAGAGAAAGAATTACTAGTTGTGATTTTTGCATTAGAAAAATTTAGACTTTATTTGTTAGGTGCAAAAGTAATAGTTTTCTCTGATCATGCAGTCTTAAGGTAATTGATGATGAAAAAGGCTGCAAAACCAAGGCTCATCAGATGGATCCTGTTCCTTCAAGAGTTCAACTTGGAAATTAAGAATAAAAGTGGGACAGAAAATTTAGTTGCTGATCACTTGAGCCGCTTGCTTGCACATAAGGAAGAGCAACCATTGAGAGAGACATTCCCAAAGGAACAACTACTTGCCGTTAATTCGTCGGCACTCTAGTATGCTGATATTATAAATTTCTTAGTAACTAATCAATTACCCGCAGGTTGGCCAAATGCAAGGAGAGACAAGTTAAAGAGTGATGCCAAATACTACATTTGGGATGACCCCTACCTTTGGAGACAATGTTTGGATCAAGTACTAAAAAGATGTGTAAGTGCAGGTGAATTCCACTTTGTTTTAAATTTCTGTCATTCGTTTGCATGTGGAGGGCATTTTGGGCCCAAGAGAATAGCTTGCAAAGTGTTGGAGTGTGATTTTTACTGGACCACCCTTTTTAAAAATGCATACTTATTTTGCAAATCCTGTGATAGGTGTCAAAGGGTGGGAAATATTTTTCGTAAGGAACAAATGTTTCAGACCCCCATGTTGTTTGTTGAAATTTTTTATATTTGAGAAATAGATGGGTCCTTTTCCACCATCTCTTGGTTTCGTATATATCTTACTCGCGATTGATTTTGTCTCTAAATGGGTGAAAGTCAAAACTACCCGTACTAACGATTCTAGAGTGGTTGCAGAATTCTTAAAATCTAATATTTTTGTCCACTTTAAAATGCCAAGAGCTGTGGTAAGTGATAGGGGGACACATTTTTGTAATAAAACTATCATTGTCCTATTCCGAAAATACGACGGCTCCACAAGGTATCTGCACCGTATCACCCGCAGACAAATGGGCAAGCCAAAATGTCAAACAGGGAGATCAAATCAATCTTAGAGAAGATGGTGCGCCCAGATAGGAAGGATTAGAGTTTAAAACTAGAAGACGCACATTGGGCGTACAGAACCGCATATAAGACGCGGATTGAGATGTCACCGTACAGACTAGTCTTTGGTAAGGCTTGCCATCTTCCCGTAGAGTTCGAACACAAGGCGTTCTGGGCAGTGAAGCAATACAACATGGACCTGGAAGAAACGGGGGTTCAAAGGAAATTGCAACTACAAGAATTGGAGGAGATTAGGAATAAAGCATACGAGAACGCCACGATCTATAAGGAAAAGAGTAAAATCTTTCATGATCAGCAAGTCTCTAGGAAATCGTTTAAAGTGGAGCAAAAAGTCTTCTTGTATCACTCGAGACTTAAACTTTTTCCCAGTAAATTGCATTCTCGTTGGATTGGTCCCTTTGTCGTTTCTAATGTGTTTCGTTATGGTGCAGTGGAGATCCAAAGTTTAAAAACAGAAAAGAAGTTCGTGGTGAACGGTCATTGTCTCAAACCTTATTATGAAGGATTCTCTGTTGAAGAAGTAGAAGTTGTACACCTCCAGAATCCACTTTATCTTGCTTGAGGGTTTCGGGCATGTCTAGCCAAAGACGTTAAAGAAATGCGCTACTTGGGAGGCAACCCAAGACTATTTGTTTTAGTTAAGTGTTAGTATCATTTAGTAGTTTTTTTATTTGGTGGCAGGAACTTAGCAGTTAGACGTGCCCACGCTAAGTGGTCACGTCTAAGGAAAAGAGTTGGAAGGCGACGGTCAGAAGACTCTATAGCAGTTAAGCGTGCCCATGCCAGGTGGTCATGTTTAAGAGAAGAAAATTTTCATCCGCAGTCAGAAAACTCTGTAGCGGTTAGGCGTGGTCACGCTAAAGGATCAAAAATTTTAGACGGATGGTCAAAAGACTAGAGGGCAGTTAGGCGTGCCCACGTCTAAGACAAGGGTCCCTTAAACCAAAAAAAAAAATTTGAGAAAAAATTTTGAGAAAAAAAAATGAGGGGTGAATAGACGAAATTGCCCTTGGAAAAAAATATATTCAAAGACCCGAAACCCTAATCTCCTAAATCTTAGGGATGAGGTCACGAAGCACTTGGCCGACATAAGTTGGACCCGCTATGCTGCTATCATTTCACCTGCTTTTACTGAACTGATGTGGGAATTCTATGCTACTTTTGAGTTTAATATCCCCGATGAATTTTCCGTTACCACTCTTGAGGTAGTGAGGTTTAGATTAATGGGTAGAGAGTTCACCCAATCTATCACTGAATTTAATTTGGCCCTTGGATTCATTGATATTCCCTAATCCCAGAGTGAGGAATATATGCACAGTGTGTGCGAGTACACGGAGCCATTTTTCTCTCATAACATTGGTTATTGGAGAGATTTATCGATTGACCGACACAACTATGACCCAGCCAGTCTAAGGCATCTTTTCTTAAGAGTCCTGCATACCGTTATTTACATAGATTCATGGCTTACAACTTCTCTGGTAGAAAGGATAGTTGGGGTACTTTGACCAAACCCGAATTCTTTTTCATTTGGTGCATAGTTGCTCGAATTAAGGTCAATTTGAGTTGCTGGTTTGCTTTCCACCTCCAAACTGTGTTAAGTAAGAAAAATAAGCCATTAATATTAGACTCATTTATCACTCAATTGGCTATAAATCTTGAGATTTTGGACTTGAATAATCATAATTTGCATCGTACTTGTACTATAGAACCCCTCGATTTAGTTTGTTTGGAGAAAATGGGTCTTGTGCAACAGGTGAATGGCATTTTTCAGTTTGCCCTCCCGGGGCTAATCTCTGTTGCTCCGAAGCGCAGAACTTTCAAATCCATCGCGCCCGGAGGCCGGTGGTCCTTCCATGGATGTCCCCGGACCGTCCTCTTCGGTACCTCTACCGTTTTCCTCCGTCGATAGCCAGTTTGCAGCCCTTCGGTTCCAGATGCAGCACATGGACACTCGTATGGAGCGGATGGAGCGTCAAATGGCCGGAATGACCCAGAATTTAGCGCAATATCTCCATCACGTGGGTTTCCGTCCACCCTTCCCTTCGCAATCGTAGTTCATTTCTGCCCTTCTCCGTTTTCAGAGAAGTGTCGTTGCCCCAATACCTCTGTTTTAATCTTTCTTTGCTTACATTGGGAGCAATGTAAAGTTTAGGTGTAGGGGAAGGTTAACTATGCATTAGTTGGGTTTTGAGTTGTTTGGTGTGCACTTTTCTTGCCTTAGTAGTTAAACGGTGATGAATGCGATTGAGATATTAGTATAAGCGGTAAGTTCATGCCATGGGGTGCTCTACTTTCCTTGATAATGAATTGATTGATGAATATGCTGAACTTAACATCAATTTGATCACTTGTGCAATTTTTGAATCTAATTCTTCGTTTGTTGAGTGATTAATGCACATGATTTGTTCCTCTAGAACTTGCTCGATTATGCATGTCAAGACCACATTTAAATGAGTTTAATGCATTAAAATGATAGGGCAACTAGGATTGAGCCATTTTTGGACTTTCTTAAAAAAACCAACCTTTAATTCATTTACCGTTAGAGAGCCAAGTTAAGCCTTAACCCTTAATCTTCGCTTGAGACCTTAGTTTTTACTTGTAAACCCTTTTTTTAGACTCTCTTTTTGAACCTCGTGTAAAGAAGTGCTTTAATTTCATTACATAGAAATGTGAAGTATTATTTGGGAGACATTACATATGTATATGAAAAAAAGAGAAGGAAAAAAGAGCAAGAGAAAGAGAGGAAAAAATTGTAAAAAGAAGAAAAAGTGTAAGGAATCAATAAGTGGAGTTGATTTTTATGGTGTTGGGGCTTATTGAAGAAAAAGAGGAAAAAAAAGGGGGGAAAAAGAAAAAAAGAAGAGAGGGGCAATAGATGGAAAAAAGAGAGAAAAAAAAAAGAGAAAAAGAAAAGTCAAAGGTTGTGGCGAGGACCAATTTTTACTTCACTTGGGCGATTGTTGAGGTGCCTTAAAGTCTCAAATGTGCAAGAATCTGTGTAATGAATTTCTGAGTATTCTCTTTACATTTTTACACCCTTTTGAATTCTTTTTATCCTACTTTCTCACCCCAGTCTCGTTACAACCTTGCAAAGTCCCTTGATTGCTGCATTTAGATTCATAAGTGAGTGGTGGCGATATGATATATGAGCAAACTTATGATAGTGTCATTCTATTGTGTTGATTTGAGAGCTATCTTATATACATACCCTATACACTTGGAGTGAATGAGTGCACTTTAAACTGCGAGAATTGTTGATTTGGTATATTCTGATTTCGATGAGGGTATTGGGGAATTTGAAATGCCATTTTTTGTATGAACTGCTGTAAATTGCTTGGTATCTTGATTGTACTTCTGAGTTAATTATACTTGAGCGCAAGCATAATCTAGATGTGGGGGAGATTGATAGGGTGCATTTTAGTGGAATATTTTGGGCATTATTTCACAATTATTTGACTAAATATCTCATTAATTGGGTGGATTCTACTCATATACGATTTTGGTGCTAATGGCAGGAATGAATGCTGAAAAGTGTTTAAAGTCGAAATTCAGAGGATTTGCCGTACGTGGGGCCCTCTGGAGAAGCTGAAGAAATTTAATTGTAATAGACTTTATTTTATTTTATTTGAGGGAGTCTTGTTTTAATTTGTAAAAGATCAATTTCCGATATGGGAGAAATCCCCTCCTTGAATTTCGGAGGACCAAAACAGAAAGGGGGAAGTATTAGACTCCAATAGGGCAGCCTGGCGGAGGAAAGGGGAGAAACGAATTTTCCGTCTGGCTTAGTTTTTTTCTTCTTACGTTTTTGCCTTTGAATTGGGCGGCCGTACCTTGTAAAAACAATCAGGGGACAAAGCCACCATTGTTGACTTTGCAATTTCATTGGCTTTTATATCTCGTGTGGTTTGAATTGAAGAAAGCAAGCAAAGCAATCTCTCGGAAGTCTTGCTAGCAATTGGGAGAAGAAATAAGGGCCGCAATTGTTGCCAATTACATTTAAAGTCCGAATTACATTTAAGTTCCCTAGCCCGGTTATTTCTACCACTTTATCGATCTCTCTCTCTCTCTCTCCCCATAATCTTGTTAAATTCATCCATCACATTGACCCCTTAAAAATTTACAAAGTTCCCACCTTTATCAGATTTCCTTCTTAGTACTACATTATCCTTCTTTCCTGCATGTAAGAATCCCAAAATTATTACTTTTTAAAAAAATTATGGAATATATCCTAAGTTAAATAGAGATGTCACTCTATAGGGAAATTAATTCTATTAATTAACTCTGCTAAAGATCTACAAATTACCTCCACTACTTATAGATCCTGCCTTAGCCATTCCACAAGACACTAAACTCCTATAAATATCAATCACATAATCGTGACACACCGTCAAGCAACTGTTATACACTTTAATCTACACCATATATACGTATATATACCATGTATCTACACCATGTAGATATACCATACCCAGAATTGTTAAGAGCCATTGCTGTGATTCCCAGTAGATGAATATGATGCCTTTGCTTCGTATGGCTCTTCATGGCAGTATGGGCGGGTAAGTATATGTGTTTTGGAATCTTGCACAGGCGTTTCACGGGCGGCTTTCGCTGTCAAGAAGCGGCGGTTTCTGAACCGGGCACTGGGCTGAGGGTTGGTGGTCGTAAAAAAAAGTTGCCAATAGCAAAAAGCACTATTGGACGAATGGGACATTTGGATTAGAAGGATATCGAGGCCGGCCGTGATGTGTACAGTTTAACAACTAAAAAGCTGGACGTTGCTGGATGCGTACGAGGTTTGTCCTCCAATTGTAGCGCCAATAATTAGAAAATTTTTCTTGTTGCGCTTGTAAATTGTAAGGCCTAGTTTAACCGAAGTGATCTCAAGATAAGAATGGAAGTATAAGTTTTCTCGGGTTTGTAAGGAATTTTAGCGAGGAGGAAGTCAAAAAAAGAAAGCATGGGAAAACAATTGCACATGTTGAGCATTTGATTTGACAGTGTTTTAATTTTATGTTTTTTATGCAAACTATTAACAATTGGAAATGTGTTGATTTCTTCCTGGCTAATGTCAAAGCTGCTATCAAAATTGTTCGTTGTGCGGCGTAAATTCCTAAAATTTGGTCTGTTTTTAATGTAAAGATTGCACATCTTATGAATATCAATTATTAGAATTAATACACAAATTTGATGTACTTCCAATTTGGTCCGTATGAGTTTGTTTACGGGGCCCATAGTTTAATCTTATTAATGGTTTTATTTTACACTAGTGCTCATGGCACATCCGATGTGTGGAGAAATTTCTAATTTTGTGATGAATTTTAAAAAAATTCTACAAAAGGGGTGGTTTTGGCAAGGGATTCCGTCCAATAGAGCTCGCATTCGCGGAATGCGAGCTCGACTTATTGAGCTCGCATTCCGTAAATGCGAGCTCAGTGATCCAGTAGATGAAAAACAAGGGGCATTATATTTCTTTGGTTATGAAGCATTAGAGTCTTATCATATATGCAAATGTTGATATGCTGTTTGCGAATATGGACGTCCAACTACTTCTGTTCAAACGTGCAGCATGTATTTCAGACATTTCAGAACAACATTAGGGGGTCAATATAGTGTTTAACTTTTGTTCATTTTTATGTATTTGGGAGTACAATTATTGAATTGTATTTAGTTTTTATAGCAGGGTACGAAGTTCAAAAACTTACGTCTACATGAATAAAGTTTTGACTCAGATCTCACATTTCTCTGTGTGTGTTCTGTAGTGTAGCATAGCCCTCTATATTTACATGGTAAAGTTATTTGTTTTCATCATATTTGCTTATGCAGTTTGTCATCTATAAGGAAATAAGGGAAAGGTTTAGCAACCATCTTTGGCTTGATGTTTTGTCCAAATGTGATTTGCTGGAAGAATCTCCTGTTGTCTACGTTACAGAAGATGTTAATTGTGATGACTATGAGCTGGCTAAATATCGGAAAATGGGACCTGATGGGTCGCATGACTAGAGAACTCTTGAAACCATATGGGTCGCATGAGCTCAATGAGCTCGCATTCCGCGAATGCGAGCTCAGTGAGCTCGCATTCCCAGAATGCGAACACCCTATTTATAGAACACTCTTCCAGAAACGTCTTCGTTGTAGAATTTCTTTTTTTTTTCATCATAAACTAAGAATTCACCCCCGATGTGTGTGCCATTGCTGACCCTTTTTCCACCTTTGTTAAAAAAGGAATATATGAAAATTAGTTTTACATCAAATAAATTTATTAATTTTGAGTATTTTTCTTTTCTGCATTTTAAACCAGTAAATTAATTATATTAGTTGGTTACGCACTAAGTGACAATTAAAAATTTTGAAAACATGAAGCATAAATTTGAGTATTTAAAACCAATTTAGTCAGATTAGTTTTTTTTTTTTTTTTAGTGTAAACGAGAGAGTTTGAATCCGAAATCTCTCAATTACACTCCCTCTCCTTGAACCACCTAACCCATCCCATCCCTCCCCATAATTTAATTAGATTATTTGGTTATGCTCTAGTCAGTAAAAGTCTTGAAAATAGGAAACTTTTTGAAAGAAAAACTAGAAGGAGAAGCATCTCATCCTTTATTATGTAGGGGTAAATTAGGAACTTTACAAATCCTGCTCCTTCCCCGCTAGAAGAAGAATTTTAATAAAAAAGTTTTTTTGTGAAATTTAAGAAGTGAAGAGGAAGAAAGAGACATTTAAACCAAGACATCCAATTCTTGGGTCTCGTGAAACCAATAGCATGAGTTTACACTTCCTTAACTTTATTCGAGCCATTTGTGCCCGCATGGTAATCACATGCTGCCGCCATGTGTTTCTACATCAAAACCTTAATTTTGAATAAAAGGACTTGCATGCTTCTTGAAATGTTCCTTTGACAAACTATGTTAGACAAATAGAATTTGATTTCTCTTGTCCGAAAACTTTTCTAGCGGAAATCTTTTTTTTTTTTTTTTTTTTTGTTTGTATATACTGGGCACCTAAGAAATGTTGATAAGTGAAGACAAATGTTGTTTATGCTGATTTGACGAAGCACGAGTCTCTCCCTTTTCTATATGTTTCCTCTCGTGGAAGTAACCACACTGATTTGGTGACCAAGATTATGTGTGGATTCGATGCCTAACCTAATCCTTGATGGAAGCTTTCATGTTATTGCAATTGGGAGGGGATGTTTTATATGTTTACTTCGAGGCATTAGTTTTCTGCAATATTCACATTAAATTGTAAGAAGGCAATTCTTTGTTTGGTCGATCCGTAAGTTAAGATTTCAAAGAAGAGACCGTCCAAAGAAAAATGAGCAATTGTCTTGAGAGCCCAAAAGCACATGATACAACTTCCAAGAGTCATGGAAATGCTAAGAAAATAAAGCATTAACTACGGGTCGTAAATAACAGCCACTCACAGCCATGTCCAAGAACAAATGTAAATCGAATCAGAGACTCGGAAAGTTTGATTTTGCCCAACTGTTAAGAAAACTAAGGTGACAAATTTACATGACAAGGAACTCTTTGTATAGCCAATTCATGGATGTACAAGTCTGTCCATTGGATTTGGCAAGAAACAGTAGTATAATTAGGAAGAGGGCATCTATTTAGGATAAAATTTTATACACCGGCAGTGTTTATATTTATACGATTTAAATGCATACCACATATATAGAGTTTAGTGTTCAAATTCAATTGAAATGACGTGATATGTATTTACATTCATCATTATATACATTGACAATGTAAAAAATATTAATCAATTTCTTTATCTGAAAAAGTATGATATCTTGAATTCATAACTTGTTAAAACCGGATATACAGACTACACGCCTATGCTATAGCATTACATGCTATGACCGTTTTCCACGAATAGCCCCTATTCCGTCGATCTACAAGGACAACTATTTCCCAACCCAAGAATAGAACAAACAAAATAATTTACATCTACTCGAACACAAACTAGAAGAAAGAATCATCCTAGCTG
Organism: Coffea arabica; assembly: GCF_036785885.1. Taxonomy (NCBI): domain Eukaryota; kingdom Viridiplantae; phylum Streptophyta; class Magnoliopsida; order Gentianales; family Rubiaceae; genus Coffea; species Coffea arabica. The sequence goes on from NC_092312.1 coordinate 10,171,704, forward strand.
CTTGAATGGAAGAGATGAGGCGGATGGCGGACAAATTGGAGAAGTGATAGAATAGTATCGTAATCTTTGGATAGGACTTGGAACAGATGACAAAGTGAATTGCGTGAGAACTTGAGTTAGGGACGATACGGTGTAGTAGCATCATTATCATTCTGTTTCGTAACCTAATTTTGTTCACGTGGTAGCGAAGCTTCAACCCCTAATTTTGTTCACGTCGTAGTCAAGCTTCTATCCATTGTCTTTTATTATTATTATTATTATTAAACGGCAACCTCTAGTCTAGTGCAAACGGATGAACCCAATGGAATCTAGAAAAATCGACAAGGGTTGAACCATTATCAGATTAAACAGACGCACTACACATTCATATGAATTTAGAAAAAATCATATATAGTGATACATTAATTATTGAAAGGTAAGGTTTAAACCCTTAACCTTTCACTCCACCTAAATTTAAAGTTTTTGATGGTGACCTTGATTTCAACCCGTTGTAGACTAGTCCAAATTTTGCATCGTCATGAATGTGAAACGCTTTCCCAGACTCCTCTATAAATTGAGTTGGGAACTAGTTGTGCCGTGCCATCTCATACTTAGGTACTGAATTTTCTTCTTCTTTGCTTTTGTTTCCTCCACTCCACAATATACCTTAAAATTAAACCCCACAAGGTGCATTGCCAAAATGGCTGGTGAAGTGCAGTATTTTTCCAGATCTCTGGCCAACCCAGAGGCTCTTAGTAATATAGATCAAAGTGTTCAAAGGCGAACAGCCAACTACAAACCAAATATCTGGAAACATGAACTCTTACAATCTCTTGCTAGCAAATACACTGTGAGATTTCGTTACTCTCACGCACCAGAATGTTGTCTAGCAACTTGTATATGTTTTGCGTTTATTATACTCGTACATGCATCACAATGCTCTATTTCTTACAGTCCCATGAATTTTTCACTGTTTATTATGTTTCGTATTTCGTTGATTGGAATTTTTTTTTAAATTTGGCCTCGAAGGGGGCCATTTTTTTTTTTTGGAACTGCATTCTTTGAAATTATTGTTCCCTTTCACCATATTTGGTAGGTCACAAAAAGAATCGTCAACATTATTTGTGTGAAGAGAATGTATCCAATATGTTTAGCAGAAAATGATTTGTTGATTGTCACTATGATTGCCAAACTTTTAATTCTACTTATTCAGTCTTTAACCAGCTGGAAATTGTCTTAAAATGATCCTCCAGCATGTTTTTAGTACGGTTTTCACTTCTCCCTAATGATTGTAGTTTGCTCTTAATTTGCCCTCTAACGTCATTTAAATTTTAGTCACAAAAACATGGTGCGATGATTTACTTGGGGCTGGTTATAAACTATGTAGAAACAAAAAGGGTAAGTTATATATATATATATATATATATTGTTAGTGATGTTACAGGTAAGGTGATGAATGAAAGTTGGTGAAGATGTAGAAGCTACTTTAGAGCGTATGCTTCACAAACAGATGCTCCGACAATTCATTTTCACTGGAAAGGACATTCAGTTCAAAATAGGGGAAAAAAAATTGAGAACAATTTTAGAAATATTTTGGCAAAAGGAATCTACTTTTCCAGCCTTACTTGGCTAAAGTTCAAATTTGCACGTTAAGTTTGCAAATCACACGAGATTTGGCAATTTATTACATGTGGGACATCTTTTTAATCTGTTGAAATTGAAACTTTCCTCTCAGGAAGAGAAATACGAAAGGAAAGCCCAGAAGCTAAAGGACGAATTGAAAGAGACGTTTGCGGATGCAAGAGATACACTGTCCAATCTAGAGCTTGTTGACTGCATCTGGAAACTTGGTCTGGCCAATTACTTCCAGGAAGAAATCGCTAATTTACTGAACACCATAAGCTCTGGAAGAAGCCTCAGCACTTTCATGGAAAATGATCTTTATGCTACAGCCTTATGCTTTAGAATTCTCAGGCAACACGGGTTCGAAGCTTCTCAAGGTAGATTACTGAACAGCTGCCAACCTTAAGAAATGTTTCGATTTTCAAGAAATTTGATTTTATTTTTGTTGCAAAAGCGGTAATCATGGCTACTTTCTAGTGCAGGCATGAACAATTAATTTAATTATTCGTGATTATGCAACTATTAATATATAATGGTGAAATAAGCATCTTTGTGTTGGTGTTGTAACCTAGCATGAATAAAAGATAAAAATAAGGCAGTAATATATGGTTTTAAACTAGAGGTGGCAAATCAACTCACTTAACTAAATTTACCCATATCCGCCCATGAATATATGGGTATGGGTATCTTAAATTTTTGTATATGGGTATAAATGGGTTACCCAATAATACCCATTTTATTGGGTATAAATGGGTATTATTGGGTAACCCATCAAATCCAATTAACCCATTTAGAATTCTCTTCCCCCCAAGTCTCTTCTTTTCCCCCACCGTTTTTTTTCAAATTTTTTATTTTGTCACGATGTTAACTACTTTTGTTTCATTATTATTATTATTATTATTTGTTGGTTTTATCTTATTATTTTATTTTCTCTTAGTTTGTTAACTTGCTCATTTTTTAGCATTACCAATTTATGATAAATTTTAGCCTATTTTCTTATCTTTATAAAATGAAATTTTAAATTTATATATGAAAAAATGTTAGGGGTTCAAAATTTTTGGATTAAGTTTTTATATTAATTTTTATAGTACTTAGTTCAAATTTTTATATTCTTATTATTCAATTATTAAATAATAGGTAATTTTGTGACATAGAGTATAAATGAAAAAAAATTGGTAATTAAGTTTATTGAACATTATAAGTAAATATTTAAAACTAATGATGGGTACAAAGAGTGGTATAAATTGATAACTTAGTTTGCAAAAATGAATTTAAATGAGTTTACAAAAAGTTAAAATAAATGGGTTATAAATGAGTAATTAGGTTACTCAATTCATTTTTTAACTTACCCATTTATACCCATCTAATTAAATGGGTATAAATGAGTTGACTCACTTATATCCATTACCCATTTTACCCAACCCAAACCCGTCCAAGTCACCTATTTTAACACCTCTATTTTAAACCATGCCGCCATGGTACGATCAACCGTAGTTTTGACCATCCTAATATGTACCATTTTTCAGATATAGGAATTTGTTCCGTCTTAAATTTGAAGTGTTCATGACAACACGTCCAAAGTTTCACGGTTCTTTGATCAGAGCGTGTCAACAGCCGTCGTCCGCACTCGTCCTTTTTGTTGAGAACTATGCTGTTTAAGAATGCTCGGTGGGGTTGATCGTTTAATGGTCGAGAAATCTCCTCCCCATTTTTTGTGTCCTTTAGACAGCATTAAAACTGTAAAAGTCATTAATCTTTGACAGAAAAAGCTACCGGAAAAACAAAAAATTTTTTCCCTCGTACGAAGAAAAGATAAAAAGGGGATTTAAAAAGTAAAGAAAGAGCGTGTTATTTAAATGTAAAAACTCTAATTTCTAGGGTATCGATAGCCCATTATACCACATCTCATGTCTGAGTTCTTATTGACCAAGAATTTATCTTTCTCTTCACACATATTTAATAAACCATCATTAATGAGACTTGTTTTGATACATAAAGCTAATTTAATTGGAGTTTCCAACTCCAGATCACCGCTAATATTAATTTGAGGAAGAGATATTAATTAATCCTCTAGCATCTTCTCTTAGTAAATATTGAATTTGTTTCTCTTCATGACTTGTTTCATGCACTCTAACTATTGGGATGGCCACATGTTCAGACATGTTTCTGGGATTCGTGAATGAAGCCGGAAAATTCAAGGCAAGCATAGCTTCGAATGTGGAAGCTTTGGTTGAGCTCTTTGAAGCATCGAATCTTGGCTCAGAAGGAGAGAACATATTAAATGAGGCTAATTTATACTCTATCAGAAGTCTCGAGCCATATTTTGCTGCAAGCTCTTGCAATCAGGCTTTGAGTCTTCCGTTGCACTGGACAGCTGAATGGTACAACATCAAGAAACGCATTTTAGCATATGAACAAGAGGATAAAATTAATCCCAAATTAGTGGAGTTGGCAAAGCTTAACTTCAACATAGTTCAAGCAGCGTTCCAGAAAGATCTCAAGGAGATATCAAGGTGATTTATCATGCCATAATTTTTCGACCAATTAAGCAGAATAATTTGACCAAAACAACAATAAAAGTGACATTTTTTAAAAAATCTCTTTTCTTTCCTGATTTAGATGGTGGATGGAGCTTGGAATCACGGAAAAATTGAGCTTTTCCAGGGACAGAATGGTTGAAAGCTTTCTTTATGCTGGGGGAGTAGCATTTGAGCCTGAACATGGAAGTCTGAGAAAATGGCTAAGCAAAGTCATTAAGTTGGTATTAATAATTGATGATGTTTATGACATTTATGGTTCCTTGGAGGATTTAGAGTGCTTCACCAACGCTGTTGATAGGTTAGTACATTAATTTCGTTGACCCATTCTTCTATCTCATGTTCTCCACAATATCACAATATGTCCATATGGAAAATTGATTTTTTTTTTTTTAACGTTGTGTATACGTAATATGAATATATTGCATGCACAAAATAACAAATAAATAAAACCTTGGTATAAATTGCATAATATATTTGTCTATTACAGAAAAAACCTTAATACATGTTAAAACATGATCAATTCTTGACCATAGGTGGATGCCTGAGGAAGTGAAGAATTTACCCGAGTGCATGAAGACTTGTTTCTGGACATTGTACAACACTACAGATGCAATAGCAATTGAAATTCAGAAAGAAAAAGGTTGGAGCTCAGCGTCACCGCATCTACAGAAAGCAGTACGTTCTCAAATCAACTTCCATGCATAAAATAAGATTAATTAATTAACTTATTCTGCATTTCAGCTAAATTCTGAGCTAAATATTTTTTTTTTCCCCCTCTGCCAGTGGGCAGATTTTTGCAAATCCTTGCTCTTGGAAGCCAAGTGGGATAACCAGGGTTACACACCATCGCTAGACGAATACCTAGACAACGCATCCGTATCCTCATCTGGCCCTCTGCTTTCTCTTCATGTAATTTTCGGTGTCGAAGATCAAACGGCCAAGGATGTTAAGGAAATTTTTGAAGAGAATAAGGATATCATTGACTATACCTCACTCATAATTCGTCTATGCAATGATCAGGGGACATCCACAGTAAGTAAAATTATTTAATCAATGGAATTATATGTCATGTGTTTCTTTAAGTGAATTTATTTAACTCATGTTCAAATTCTGAATTATTTGCAGGCGGAATTAGAGAGAGGAGATGCACCATCATCAATTTTATGTTACATGCGACAAGAAAACGTCTCAGAAGAAGTTGCTAGGGAGCATATCAGAAGCATAATATGGAGGACTTGGAAGAAAATCAACAGCCGTTGCATCAAAACCAGTACATTTCTGCAAAAATCTGCCAAGTACATAGTAAACGAAGCAAGAGTGGCGCATTTCATTTACCAACATGGGGATGGTTTTGGGGTTCAAGATCGAGAGAATAGGAAGCGGGTCCTCTCTAACTTGATTGAACCTCTTGCGCTAGTTGACTGAGGAAATTTCGGGTACGGATTTGAAGATATATAGCAGTAGTTGTTTGGAAATACTCCGGTACTTTGCCCTTTGTGTATTTGGAGGGTAATTATCTAATGCAGCAACTGTACCCCACATATCATTCTACAATAAGCTACATTGCTGAAAATGTTCTGGAATTTATGAGAAAATATATGGAAATTGGCAGTTTACGGACGTGTCTAATATTAAGTGGTCTCTGCGGATTGACTTGATATGAGGAAGAAAAGGGAGAACGGAGAAGAGGAAAAAAAAAACGATGAAGACAAACATAGAAAAGACAACTGGAAAAAGCAAACCCACAGGAAATCAAGGACGTCCGGATGTCTCTTTGTTTTCTTGTAGCGACTTCGCGAATTAAAAGTATCCTAGATAAATTCTTAAACTCCTCCTTTTTTTCTCTCTCTCGTTTGCCGATCGATTCACTCAAGTAAGTTGTTTAGTAATCAGTAGGTAATATTACTTTATTTATCTTACTAATCATTCAGCAGAGAGCAACATATGGTTGGAAGCTTTTTTTTCTTTTCTTTATCAAAAGAAAAGGGTTTTATAATTGCTAAGAAGTTGACTCATTAGATGCTCAAACCAACTCGAAAGATACCATGCACGGGTTAGTTTGTAATCTAAGCATGCATGTACGACTGACTATCCATAATATATTGTGAGATTACAACAGTTTTTTGGTTCTAGAATGAACATAAGGGACACAAATTCAAGGTGCCAAAATCACTTTTCATATTTGATCTTTTGAAAAATCATGTTTAAATACCATTTTGTGATAAGAAATTAAACTTGTTAGTCAAATTACTGGAGTCGACCCAATGATCAGTGAAGGCTCTTAGGATTTTTTCTGCTGTTAAAGTTCATGATTACAATTCTATACTTGACAGATAAGCGTGAGATTGACGTGGTTGGAATCCTAAACTTGACAGGTAAGCCCGAGAAGAAGGGTGTAGAAAAAAAAAAAAATTGGACTTGCTAGTCATTTTAAACAATACACGTGCCAAGATCAACTTTGCTCTCTAATTAATCTCGTACAACGTCACACACCAAGCCCCAATGCCATGAAGAGATGTGTATCTCTCAACCTAGCAAGGAAACTACACTTGTTTGTTGAAGTACTAAATCACAAAATGATTTTAAGGTAAATTATGCTTCACCCTCCTATCAGTTAGCCTTTTTTCAAATAGCTGTCCTATAATTAATTTAAGAATTATATATATAATCCTTAATAGTTTGGATTACAATTGTTAATCTGAACTTCGCCTCCATAAAATGGAGTCAACTCGAGAAAACTCTGTTGACGTGATAGTCTTGATTGACCCTTTGGAATGCTCTATCCTGCGGCAGGCAGTTTCTGATTCTCCTCTCTATCGAAGGCCTAATTAAGAATCCCATATTCGGTAGAGGCCGTAAAGTCCTGTATTTTTGTGATTCATTTTCAATAAACAACAGTTCTCTTTCCACTAAATCCTAAAGATTATGTAAACTTAACATCTAACACGATTATGTAAGGATTATGTAAATCCACTAAATCCTAAAGATTATGTAAGGATTGCTAACATCTATCACGAAATCCTAAAGATTATCTAAACTTAACATCTGTAATTTTTTCCAAAATCACTTTTCAAGAGTTGATGCTTTGAAATTCACGTTTAACTACCAATTTGCTGATTATGCACATTTTGATCAAATTGGTTCATACACGTGTTTATGAATTCTTTATTCGAGGACTTTTGGCAGAGGCATTTCAGTCCACTTCCTATATCAATAATGGAGTTCAAAGACGCGCCGTACTATCATTAAACATCCAGTGGCGTGTATGTCGTCCCCTTGTTTTTCCTAGATGCATCCTTCAATAACCTTATGCATGAGCTGTAGGATAGGATGCTTCAATCACTAACTGCTCGTCTATTCTTCTTTTACTTCTTCTTCCATGACCAGGGGTCAATTGCAGCTTTTCTCGAGCCCAGAACGTACTGCAGCTCACCTTCTTGTCATGGTGATTAGAGCTCTCTCATTTTATAAAATCTAATAATATTTTCTCTAGACAAAGTGGGAAGTTATGCGTATGCCCAAGAAGTACTTAGAACGCAATAAAAACAATAACAAAGTTGATCAACTTCATTTCTTGCACGAGCGATAAATTAAAGTACTTTTACTTAGTTGAGGCATGGTAACTATTGTCCCTGAACTTTTTATCCTTTTCAGGAAAATATATACTATAAAGAGAGAGCCAAGACTCTAAAAAAGGATGGGATAAATATATGCATGTTTGTGCCCATTCACTTTCTAAGCTGGAGCTTATAGACAGTATATCAAAATTAGGCCTGGACAGATACTTTGTGGAGGAAATCAATGAAGCTCTAAATCATGTCATAGCCTCGAGGGGAAGTACAGCTCTATTTCACAAGAGGATCGTTATTCTACCGCTCTATGCTTTAGGCTTCTTACGCATTACGGTCATAATGCTTCACAAGATTCACGAAAAACTACCTATGAGAGTTCATTCTAATTTTGAGTGTGTAACTACAATGTAGAGGTGTCAAAATTGACGACTCAAATGGGTTCGGACGGATCGTAATTGGATAATAGATATAATTGGATCAATCCATTTATATCCATCCATTTAAATAATTAAATGGATATTCATTTATACTCATTTAATAAATGGGCATGGATATATTCAATTATTTATTTATAAATCGCTTAAAATTTTACTTATTTTTTTGCATGTTGTTTGATAAGAAATAATGATATTTTATTATTCTTAGATTGATAAGAAATTTAAATTTATTTGCTTAACACTCACTAAAAGTTTAGTTTAAATGTATAATTATTTTTAAATGAATATAAATAGATGAGTCTAATCAACTCACTATCCACCAATTAAATGAATTTAATTAAGTACCCATTTAGACCCATTCAAAATTAATAGACAGGTTTGTGCGGGTTATTGATAGATAGGTTTGGACAGGTCAACCTAATTGGATTGTGGTTGGCACGAGTTCAAAAAGAGTCAAAAGTTGATTAACCGTGAAATGGAAAACATGGAATAGATAATTACCTTTTCCATCACTCAACTTATATAATTGCATTGGTTTTTGGATGCGTAACGATTAAAATTGAAGGCACGTAACGCCTTTAAGTAAGTACACCCCTAAATTTCATTCGGCTGGGTTCCAGATATGTTCAAATTTGTGCCAAGCCCGAGCGTCGAAGGTCTCCTTGAGCTTTTTGAAACATCGAATCTTGGTGGAGGAGGAGAAGAAGATGTTCTGACGGAGGCTACATTGTTCTCCGTCGACGGTATTAGTTCTTGCGGACCCGCTAAACAAGTGTTCGAAGCCTTTAGTCTTCCATTGCAATGGAGAGTGGAATGACACAATGTCAAGAAACATATCCATGCACCCAACAAAATCTAAATCGATCGAGTTAGCAAAGCTCAATTTCAATATAGTTCAACCTTCACACTCAGAAGATGTCAAGGAGGTATTAAGGTAAGGAATAACAGCCTAGAATAAACGTGCAACCGTAATAAAGTTTAGTTTACTGAAATTATGTCCTTTTTTCAATAATAAAAGTATGTTGATGTTTTTGAAAGCAAATATTTTTGAGCCTTCAGCACTGGACGGTTCCTACAGTTTGGTCCTGTGTACTGTACTCTTTCATGTTGCTATACAGTGAAAAAATAGATGATGCAACTAGCACTCGAATCCTTGGCGGCAAACGAATTCGAATCACGAATAGTAATTGATGAGTTTTTTTTTTTTTTTTTTTTATCTTTTTGGTTTAGGTGGTGGATGAATCTCAGAAATAAAGAAAAACTGGAGTTTTTCGAGGGACCGATTGGTTGAAAGTTTTCTCGCCGCTGCGGGGACTGCTCCTGAGCCTGAACAACCAAGTCTAAGAAATTGGCTATGCAAAGTCATTAATTTTGATTGCAACAACAGATGACGTTTATGGTTCCTTGGATGAATTAGAATTCTTCACCAATGCTGTAGAGAGGCTTGTATTTCAATCCGATTCATCAAATTCTTCTTACAGCCTTTAATACAGATGTACTTGACGAATAATAGGACGTACAACTTGAATTATCTTAATAATTAGGTGGATCCCTGAGGAAAACAAAGACCTAGATGAAGACAGAAAGATCTGTTTCTGGACATTGATAACCGCTGCAAATGAAATGGCTGCTGAAACTCAGCAAGAAAAAAGGTTGGCCTTCAGTTTTACCGCGTTTACAGAAAACTGTTAGCGGTCTCAAATTTACTACTTCATATCAATGATTGGAAGTTTTTTCTTTTCCTTTTCTTTTTGGAGCTTAATTTCACGTATCAAAAATCTCTCTCCCATTTTTTTTTTTCAATTATTCCTTTTGCTTTCCTAGCGGGCAGGTTTTTGTAAATCCTTGCTCATGGAAGCTGAGTGGGTGTAACAAGGGCTGCAGGCCGACACTTGAAGGGTATCCTGAATGACAATTCATCTGGCCCTTGTTAGAAATACGCGTGCTTGTTTGGAACCATAAGCTATCATTCCTGAATGACGTAATTTTTTTTTAGTGGGGTCAGGTGTTGTACGTGTCAGTTGATTTATCAATTAATGGATGTTCCATCACCGCCAATGCATCGAGACTTTGTGATCAAACCTTGCGTCCCATCAATTTGTTAAAATTAAATGTGACCTTGGTTAAAAAATTCAGTCAAGTGTATAGTACACCCGTCTGGTCCGATGATAATTCAGTCCCCTCTGAGTTTCCTCAAAATTTCTTCAGATCCTCTCTTTTCGTATAGTGTAGAAAACTATCGTATCCGTAAAAAAAATAATAATAATAATAATAATAATAATAATGGATGTTCCATCATGTTTGTTTCCATACATCAACCGTCTACAGGGGAGAGTATCCAGTGCAGGCTCATTAACCGTCAATTGCCGAAGACAAGTGCATGAGGGCCGTTGATCCCCAATGAAAAACACTAGAAAATTGGATCCGGATCCTTTATTTGGTGAAGAGTCATGATGTTGGCATTAACGAAATTCGTATTTTGATGAAGTACATAATTACCTTCAACATACAAAGCCCGTTCGAGATTATTTAATAATCTACAACTATCTATACTATATATAAAGGGAGAGGGGAAGGGGTTAGTGTAAACTTTTTTGTGTCATTTTTTGAGAATTTCTATGTTACCCTCCAAATAAAGAATAAAATGATACTGTCATGTCTCTAAAATAAACATACACAAATGCATAAACAGGCCCTCATTTTTCTAGCCTAGCATAACTTCCAATAAAGTAATTACCGCCAGCAACTTCCTGTCCAAAAAGAAATGAAAAGGAAAAATGCAACTCTTTTGTCCATATTTCTCAAAACAAATAACCCTCCGGCAACTACTAAAAAATTTAATAATTTTTCTTTTAAAAAATTTTCCTTCTATCTAGATTGAGACACACATAGGTTGTGCCATTTCCATTAGTTACAAATTGTATTGTGTCATCCTACCCTCAAACTATAAATTACAGTTGACAATATATAATAGCAAGAGAAGTATTTAACCTATCAAAGGGCATATTTAGAGTCTATTATAACATTAATAATAGTTTTTGTTCAAAGGTCATAATTGCATAATCAACTGATGGTTTTTAATCCTAGGTTCAAGAGGTCATATTGAATGATGGACACAGCGAGGGGCGGGGAGGAGCACCGATCCCCTCCCCACTCAAAACAGTTTCTATAATCTTGAAATCCTCGATAGTAGAATTAGTTGTTGACTAAAATTATATCACCTTGGCCCACCCAAGTATGATTCTTGGTAGATCTTTTGTTTCTTTTCTTTTTTTTTTTCTTTTTTACAAAGGTGTCTTATACCAAATTAACAATTAGTTTCCTTATAAAAGTATACCATTAGTATATAATTAAGGAAACATTAATTTTTCTTTTAAGCAAGTGATAGGTTATAATTTTATCATTTATTTTATTATTAATTTCTTTTATTACCAGATCCAATGTGCATTAATTGTTCGATTTTACTTATTTTTGGCATTTATACTTATCATAGGGACTTGGAGCAAAATATAATAAATGAGTGAAAATCTCGCATTACAAGTGCTGTCTGGCGGGGTCGTGTAAACTCAGATTTCCACAAGTCCAGAAGGTACGAGAAAGGCGTGTGATATCAACCACTAATTGAAAGTGCAATATGGGAGCCGGAAAAAAAAAAAAACTCTATTACTCTCTCCGTCCCATTTTGTTAGTCTTGATTTTTTTTTCACACAGATTAAGAAAGTGTAATTAATTTGGTTGAAAACATAAATTTAGATTAATAATTTCCTAAAATACCCTTATGCTAATCACGAAAAGTGCCAATTAATATCAGTTACAGCTAATGGGTTAGTATTGGAAAAGCTCAATGTATTCAATGTAGTGGGTTAGTGTTTAATAACAATGTATTAATAATAAGATATTTAATAAGGGTATTTTAGATAATTTGAAAGATTACTATATTTTTTAATGGGAAAGTGGACTATAATTTGGGACGGATAAAAAAGAAAAATAAAACTATTAATGTGGGACGGAGCAGTAAGTTTCATTTACTTTTGGAATGGCGGCTCAGCGGGAAAGAAGAAAGCCAAAGTTTGATTAGGACTCTAGTGCTTTTGGGAGTAGCGGCCGCAAGATAGAAACGAACAGACTGAGTGGGGCAGCCGCGACTTCACTTTGGATTATTCGTGTGAGCCTCTGGCTAGAGGCTACGGAGAAGACATTGAATTTGTTTGGACAAAGATAATTTGATTTGCAAAATTTATTCTCACAAATTTCAATAACTTTTTTATCTTCTCAGTCACCTTTTTATTTCATAAACATCATATCACAAAAAATGCTACAGTAAATATCTCAAATAAATCATCCAAATAAACTCTTATCCAAACAAACTCATTAGCATCCCCTTTCACTTTGTACTTTTCCTCTTATTTTTAATTATTCGGATTTCTTCACCATATAGAGAAGAATGTCCTCGACAATTACTGTGTTGAATTGTCGCATGGGATTTTTTTCATAGAGATGAATTAACTCTCCTTTTCTAGCTAAGGAACTACGGATGCTTTGATTCGCCTAATAATTATGAGATCGATTTAATTTTATATTTTCTTTTTATTTATTGGTATTCGCATATTCCCTGGTTACAGTGCTTATGATTGTTTAATTAATTGATTGTCTTGAATCCGGATAATTAGTTAATTTGATAATCTATTGTCAATTGAGACGTTAAATCCATAATTGTTTAATTGTCTCAAAATAGTGATAACTGGCATGATTGGATTCGTGTCAGGGGAATACGCGGGCTAACCTAAAATAACCATAGTAGTGTGTTATTTGGTTAGAATATGGCTCCTCTAATACGTAAGGCAATTGGGGAATTAAATCTTACAGGCGTATCTAAAATTATTTCTCAATTAGGGCAGTGATTAATGGGCGTACCTTAATCACCGACACAGTAAGGAGGAGTTGACTGTCATCGCTTGTTTGTCAGTTGTAACCTATTTATTGGTAAATAATTGGATTCGACTTTGCATCGATGATCAATTAGGTGAACCATTGCTGAAGTTATTTCTTGGTTAGATCCTTAATTATCACCCATTTGATTTTAGTAATTTGTTATTTAATTTTTTAGTAGTTTCTTAGATTTTATTTGAATTTCTTTGATTGTCACCTTCTGCACAAAAACACTCACTTTGTTACTGTGAATTTGAAAAGAAACAGTTACACTCAGTGAATTCGACCCTACTTACCACTATTTACAAGAATGGACTTTAGTTGAGCAGGTTTTTATTATTGCACAGGCTGACAACCTGTCAGCAAGTGCCCTGTAAGAAATCAATTCTTAGTTACTATAAATTTAAAATAGCAACTAAGGTAACACTATACCATATAGAAAGATATAGAGTCTAATTTTCACATTTTACTTTATGCTCTGTTTTTTTATCATTAAAAATATCTTTTTCCTGATTATCATCTATTGGATTTTTATTTTACATTTAATGTGCTTTATTTAATATTATTTTCTTCTGCTATCATATTTACCTTCAACACGCTCTGCCCGTTTGTGACATTATACGGTTATGCTCATGCCAAGATTAGCGTTGCTCCAGGTTTAATTTATAAGATCTTTTACAACGCCAAAGAAAATGAAGAATTTTAACACCATCCATGCTAACTCATCATGAACATTCGATGTAAATGATCAGACTCCATTCACGCTATTTCTGAATACATTATTGTTTTTGGCAATTACATCCTGATGAGTTTAAATCCAATTTTGCTTCTACTGCTGTTTATCTTGTTTTAGGGGCTTCATGAATTAAATGTGAATTTGTTCAAGTCGTGCACGAGCTGATTGAAAAACATTTAACACGTGTAGGCAAGTTTACACGTACGCTTTGCATGAATCTTTCCATGTATCTAGTATGGAAATGAGATGATCAGTCTTCCAAGTTCATTTCATTTCCCTATTACATGGAAAGATTCATGCATGGAAGATAAAAAAAAGTTAGCACCGACTGTTACGGTCTATCAAGTGTGGAAGGCTAAGAATTATAACCATAGAAACATAAAAATGAATGGAAATTACTTTTTCACTCACCTTCTTAATCTTTAGAAATGCTGCAATAACGATTTATGCAACGTATGTCGAACCGCGAAATGGCGGGTCACAAACTTGAAAATATGTAGTCCATCACAATCGACTTGTATAGCATAGTTCGCTTTCTCGACGCGAAGCCGTGCCAATTTTTGTTGTTGCTAGGCGATGGATCGTGCTTAGACACGAGCTGGTGAGGCACGATTCTTTCAATTGTTTCTATGGTTTTTGAAACTTCATGTATCACCTTCGCCAAATTTGTTGGGTACCACTACCAGTAGATGCTATAGACACTTTGTCTTGTTCAATTGCACTAGGTTTGTTTTGTTCGCGATAAAATCCAATCAAAATTCCATTGTCTACATGATTACAAAATAAAGACAATAGTTAGGTGACATTTCAATATCATTTATTGAAGGTGGTGTCGAATATTGTTTGTTAGGCTTATTGATAATGCCTTGAGCCCATGAAGAAACAAATAAGGTCTAAAAATTAAATTACAAAGTTGGAAGAAGTCTCAAAAAGAAGTACCCTCACCATGATGGCTAAGGTAAAACCGCAGAAGCAAATATGAGCAATGTTCTATTTTTTCTTTTTTAAGTGGAAAGTTTTGAATTCAAGATCTTATATTTACAATTTTTCTTATCTTAACATCCAAACCAATCTTCCCTTACAAATATAAACATGTAGATTTATTATTATTTTTCATTCAGCTTATTCATTTTTGAAATGCAAATAGCTGGTAAGAGTCATGTCAACATATATTGCATGCTTCCAAATTAACTAGTTTATTTATTCTAAATGAAAAGAATCCCGTCACCATAATGGCGGGTCATAAACTTGAAAGTCTGAAGTCCATTATAGTCGAGTGCAACACTGCAACGGCATGGCGTTTCACGGTCCCCTTCATCAACCCGAAACTGTGCCGTTACTTTTGTTGTTGTATTTAGCGTTGATGGATCTCGCAGGACAGAGGGGTTAAGGCATGATTTCTTCCTGCACTTTTTGGTCATTGAAGAACTGATTCCAAAACTAATTTAGGTGTCATCCAATAGATGATTTTTGTTCAGGTATGTAATAATTTTAGAAGCCCAACCTGGGGCAGCTCGTGTGATGTGTTGCTCCTATTTAGAATATGGCCACTAAGAATCGAATCCAGGAATTAACGTGTTCGAGATGAATGAGCCTCTTCTCTCGGATCGCAGAGGATTAGTCGGGCCGAAGGTCCGGATATCCCTGTATTGAAAAAAAAAATGTAATAATTTTAGAAAGTAAATCTTTGTAATGTGTGCCCATGTTTAACAAAATCCATGACAAGAACTCTCTGTAACTCGTTTTTTTGGGCAAGTTACAGTCTTTGCACGATTCTTCCTTGTAGGGAAATGAGACTAATGTTCTGGAGGCGGGCAATTACATTATCATTTCCAAGTGGTGGTATCTTCAACTGGCAGAGGATTGAATTAGGGATTAAATTGACATCCACTGAAGCTTGTAATGATCATGAAGTTCTTATCCTTGGTCTCTACAACCCCCGCCACTAGCGCCACTAATTAACCACAATCACCACCTCTACCGCAGATGGTTGGCCATTTTTACTGCCAAAACTTTTTAACTTATTTGTGGAATCAATCAAATGATCGTCTGCCAGCGAAATTAGTCAGTTCGTGCAAGTTTCAGAATCATATACAGCACCAAAACTGGGACGCATCTCTATTTATAGTAGGATAGATTATAATCTGCTTCCACTGTGTAGGATATTATCTTCGCAATAACATGGTTGATGAGATGCGACGTGTCTCTTGGTGTGGGGTTCCAAAATCAAGAGCAAAGTGGAGTCTTAATATGGATTACGGAATTACTTGTAAGTGTTTTAATCATGGGCAATTGTTTTTGTCTTAAGCTATATACTTTGGTAGAGTTCTACTTGATATACTACACTGTACATGTAGCTTTCTGGCCCGTGCTGTGAGTACACTTCAATCTTCATAGGAATTCTTGAAGATAACCATCAAGAGTCAAGATGATGAATTGAGCCCCAAATTTCATTCCAAATGAAGAGAGTCCTAATCCGCGTACGGCGGGTCATAAACTTGAAAGTTTGTAGGGTAAATTACACTTTATCCAGTGGTTTAGCGATTTTTTACATAATCCTTCTATAGTTTCAAAAGTTATACATAACTCCCTTATGATTTGAATTAAAGTGTTAAAGAGACAGAAATAATCATTCGTAACGGAACCTTTAAAAATATCGAAATTAATCTTATGAATACGTGACACACTAATCCCGTATGGTTTTATGTTATATTTAATGTTTTATCATATTATCCCCTTATGATTTTCAAAATATACACATAACCTCTCTTGGTTAATAAATAATTTTCAACTTTACATAAGAGTATTTTTGACATTTTAGGTGACTCTGTTACCAATGATCATTTTCGTCATTTTAACACTCTAATTCAAATCATAAGGAAATTATGCATAGCTTTTGAAATCATATAGGAGTTATGTAGAAAACTACTAAATCAAAGGAAGATAAGTGTAATTTGCCCAAGTTTGTACTGCCATCACAATCGAAACCAATCTTGTGGTTCCCTTTACCATGTTTTTTCGTTGCTACATGCGATGGATCTCACATAGAGATTTTAATGGCGATGGACGGGGCACGATTTCATCATTTGTCTCGGTTATCTGTGGGATGGGGTGACCGCGGGTCACCCGCCCCGCAGGGGGTTAATGGGAAGGGGGTTGGGGCAGGGGGCGGGGGAATTTTTTTCCCGCCGGTTAGAAACGGGGCGGGGAGTGGGGGAGTGTATCCCCGCCCCATCCCACGCCCCGCCACCCGCTTTAAAAAAATAAATATATAAAATATATATGTATATAATTATATATAATGTATAATTTAATTAGTTACAAATTTATGATAATGATATTATTAGTTATATATATTATATAATGTCTATTAGTGTATATAATATAATTGATATTATTAATTATACTAATAATTATATATGTGTACTAATACAAATTATTAATTGGTTATACTAAATTTACTAATATATTTATACTAAATCCCTAATTAAACTTAATACAATAACATTTTTTTTCTTAAAAAAAGCACAAGCACAATAATGAATTAGTGATTATATTTGTACAAAACGTAAAAACTTGGCTACTTTAGTTATATTTATTCATCATGTTGGATTGTATTCAAATAATTTTTATTTGATTGTTTTTATAAGTTTCAATTGTAAAATTACAATGAATAATAATTTGATGATGTGTTGATATTTTAGTACTTGATTATTTGCTAAAATTTAACCATAATAAAATTATATAACAAATTTTTATTAGCCCCACAGGGGTACCCGCGGGGAAAGCGGGGCGGGACGAGGATGAGGCGGGGGGAGCGGGGGACGGGGGATGGGGCGGTGGTGGGGGGAGTTTGTAGGCAGCAGGGCGGGGGATGGGGGAGGGGTCCCCCGCCCCAACTCCGCCTTGTTGCCATCCCTAATCGTGCGCATTTCTGCACTTTTTCTATCAAATTGGAACACGTTTTTGATGAATTCTTTAGTCCAGTAGTTTAGTTTATAGAGAAATTTCGGCCCGCTTCCACTATAAATAATGGAGTTCAAAGAAGAGGCCTAACCATCTTTAAACACTCGGCATTGTATATCCCTTCTTCTTGTTTTTCCTCCATGTATCCTTCAACAACCATAGGCATGAACTCTAGGATAGGATCCTTCAATCACCATATGCTGATCTTTTCTTCTTCTACTTTTTCCCTGACTAGTGTTGAAGCGAAGGCAGGAACTAATAGTGATAAGATAGATCAAAGTGTTCAAAGGAGAACAGCCAACTACAAGCCAAACATATGGAAACATGAACTCCTTCAATCTCTCACTAGCCAATTTTCAGTAAGAACTCTGGTTCTTGATTGCCATGCATGTAATCAACAGACGCATGTGATAGCTAAGCTCCAATCCACAAGAATGGAAATATCCATGCTACCTAGAGTGACCTATTAAATTATCATCCTCTTTTTTTAAATTCTTTATATTGAACCTCGTCACCTTTTTGATCATGGTGATTAGAGTCCTCCCAATTTATGACGACTAGTGATATTTTCTCCAGATGAACCAATGGCTAAAATTAGGAGTGCTTTTCGTACTTAACTTCGTTCCTTGTACGTGTGATTAATAAATAAATAAATGTACTTTATATACTTAGTTGGCATATAGTAACTATAAGGTGGTTGCACCATAGCTACAATACTTCCATTCTACTTGAAATATTTTTCCCTCTTTTCAGGAAAAGAAATACAAAACTAGAGCCCAGACACTTAAAGAGGATGTCAAATGCATGTTTGTGGAAGCTAGTGACACATTGTCTAAGCTGGAGCTTATAGACAGCATATCAAAATTAGGTCTCGACAAATACTTCATGCAGGAGATCAAAGAAGCTCTAGATGCCACAGCCTTAAGCAACAACACCTCTGTTTTAAAAGGAGATCTTTACGCTACCGCACTCTGCTTTAGGCTTCTTAGGCATCACGGTTATCATGCTTCACAAGGTACGTACATGCAAACTACTTGAGAGAGTTCCTTGTAAATATAAAGTATTTATGAGTGCTCAAAAGCAGGCAAAATTTGATTGAATGTGAAAAGCAAAATATGGAAGAAAAAAATTGACTTCTGGATCGTTTAATCTACGTAATTCAATATGTCTTGGAGGGGTAACACTTCAATTGAAGGAAACGCTTTAAACTTCGTTTGAATTGAAGAGTTAGATGAAAGATTTCAAATCCATTAAAATTGCTCTAGTTGCTTGAATTATTTAACATGTATTTGGATTTGTAATTCACCAAATATTAGAATATATTTTAAATACTAACATAATTGATGATTTGCAAATTTAAATACCTCATAAATAATTTAAACGATTAGACATATTTAAAAGGATTTCAAATCCTTCGTCGAATCCCTCAATCAAAACACAGCCTAAAGAATTTACGTTTTTTCCCCTCACTTTCAATTTGGATGGATTTCAGATATGTTCCTAGATTTTGTGGATGGAACTGATAAATTCATCCCTAGCCCGAAAGTAAGCATCAAAGGGTTGCTTGAGCTTCTTCAAGCATCAAATCTAGGTGGAGAAGGAGAAGATCTTTTGACTGAGGCAGGATTATTCTCTATCGAAAATCTTAGTGGTTTTGGGGCCTCGTCAGATAACATGCTTGCCAAACAAGTGTATGAAGCTATAAGTCTTCCAATTCAATGGAGAGTGGACTGGTACAATGTGAAGAAACATGTCCAGGCGCATGAAAAAAATCATGAATCAACAAAGTCTAAATTGATCGAGTTAGCAAAGCTCAATTTCAATCTAGTTCAATCTTCACACCAAGAAGATCTCAAGGAGGTTTCAAGGTAATGAATAACAACAAAGAAAATATCTTGGAGTGCAAATGAAAGGACACTAACCTCGAGATTAAAAATCCAGTTTGTTCTCGCTTATTGTTTGAATTTGATTCCTTTTTCAAAATAAAGAAAAAAGTCCGTTGAGTTCTGATAATTTTACGTTCTAGCCTTCAGTTATTCAGGATTATTACACTTTGTTCTTCTTACCATGCAGTGAAAAAAAAAATAGAAGATGCAACTAACGGGAATCCTAATTGTCAAATGGTAATTGTTAAGCCTTTAATTTCTTCGTTTAGGTGGTGGATGAATCTTGGAATCAAGGAAAGGCTGAGCTTTTCGAGGGACCGAGTGGTTGAAAGTTTTCTGTATGCTGCGGGAACTGCTCCAGAGCCTAAACAAGCAAGTCTAAGAAAATGGCTGAGCAAAGTCATCAATTTGATTCTAATAACAGATGATGTTTATGACGTTTATGGTACCCTGGATGAACTAGAAATCTTCACCAATGCGGTTGAGAGGTTTGCAAATAACTATAATCCTGTTTGTCAACCGTTGTAATTACTGGCAACAAATAAAGTTGTACGCGACAAATCATAGGATCTATAACTTGAATTGTCTTAATTAGGTGGAGCCCTGAGGAGATTAAAGAGCTACCTGAAGGCATACAGATATGTTTCTGGACATTGCTAAATACTACAAATGAAATGGCAGCTGAAATCGAGCAAGAAAATGGTTGGACACCAGTTTTACCATATCTACAGAAAACGGTAATTAGCTATCTGATCAAATTTACTCCAAATCAGTTATTGAAAGTGTTTTTTTGGTGAGCTTTCATGTATCAACGGTATTTATTTGAGTTTCTTTTTCCCTATTTTTCCAGTGGACAGATTTTCTGAAATCCTTGCTCGTGGAAGCTAAGTGGTACAACAAGGGTTACACGCCATCACTTGAAGAGTATCTTAACAATGGTTGGATATCTTCATCTGGGCCTCTGCTTTCTGTGCTTGCAATCCTGGGTGTAGCGGATAGGAAGACACAAAATGTTGCAGAATATCTTAAAGATTGTCAGCAGATTATCCACCATTCCTCACTCGTAATCCGGCTTTGCAATGATCAGGGAACATCTGCGGTACATAATTACTTGGGGTGTATGGTTTTCATAACTTGCTATTGTCAGCTAATGTCAGATTTTAGTTTACTTAGTACAACAAATCATATATTTCTTTAATCTCTTAATTTTGTTTTTTGTGTTCATCATAATTGGCAAATGTTGGTATTAATTGACAATTAATTGTCCTAATGATATAGGCGGAACTAGAGAGAGGAGACGCTGCTTCATCAATCTTATGTTACATGAGAGAAGCAAACGTTTCAGAAGAAGTGGCCAGGGAGCACATCAAAAGCCTAATCGTGAAGGCCTGGAAGCAGATTAATGGATACTGCATTTCGTGTCCTCCATTTCTACAAGAACCAGCCAAATATATCACAAATACAGCAAGAGTAGCACATTTCATGTATCAACACGGAGATGGATTTGGTGTCCAAGATCGTGAGACTCAAGACCATGTTCGGTCCAACTTCATTGAACCCATTCCAATCAACTGACCAAACTATTGCTGTTCAATGTTCATGCATGGCTCAATTAAAGTACCTAAATGTTTTGTTAAATCTATCTAGCCAGTGCTTGTGGTTTCATTAATTATATTTGATAACTTTGAACCCAAAATTAAGCCTCCCAGAATGGATTATTCCTGTATGATGCAGGGTTTACACATTGCAATTGATGTATCAGTTAATGCCTTAATGCAAGGTCTCTATCAACGTTTTTAAAATTTGATCAGTCAGCACAATTAATGACCAAACTTCATTGAACCCATTCCAATCAAATGACCAAACTATTGCCGTTCAACGTTCATGCATGGCCCAATTAATATATCTAAATATTTTGTTAAATATATCTAGCTAGTGCTTGTCACTTTCCTTGTGGTTTTATTAAGGGATAATTTCATAAGCCTTCCCTAATGTTTCTGGATATTTTACTGGCCACCTTCAAGTTTTGAAAATTATACTAACGTCCTTTGAGGTTAATCATCTCGTAATATTTAGCCCCAATCAATAATTAAAAGATGATTTTAGGAGAGAAAAAATAATATAATTTTATCATTGCTCCTTATCTACTATATTATTTAATTAATTTAATACCAATCCACATATTAAAAAAAATACTAAAATTTGTTGTTTATCGTTAGAGATCAAATGACATATAATATCAAAAAATATATATCATTTTATATTCTTCAATTAATATAGTATTCAAATTATTTTTTTCAATTACATACCCATCGTCAAACATAATCAACAACAAATAATAAAAAATATTTGCAACCAAAATATTACAAAGAACAAATTTTAACATCATAAATACTCTTATCAACATATTAAAATTAGTTACCGAGATTTTTATGGTATTAAAGTTCGTTCTTTGTACTTTTCTTATAATAAATTTTTTTAATTATTTATTATTGATCATGTTTGACAATGGTTATGTAACTAAAAATAGCAATTTGGATCCTACAGTAAGAGAAATATATAGATGATATACAATTTTTTATGTCATATGTGATTTAATCCCTCGTGATAAACAGCAAATTTTTGTATTTTCTTTAATGTTTGGGTTGATATTAGATTAATTAAATAATTTAGTAGATAAGGGATAATGGTAAAATCGTATTATCTTCTCCCTCCTAATATCACTTTTAAATTGTTTGTTGGATCTAAATGTTACAAGATAATAAATTTCAAATGAGGTTAGTGTAATTTTTAAAATTGGAAGAGAGATAAGTGAAATAGTAATTTTAAATGAAAATGTAGGAACAATCGTTCAAAACGTCCCTCGCATTTTATAAAATGATTTTTTTTGTCCTCACTTTTAAAAATGTAATTTTACGTCCTTTGCAAATTCATATTGATCAATTTTGGTCCCTATCTAGGTTTTCGAGTAATTTTTTATCAGAATTTTACCACGTGCCTTGCACGTGATCATTTTTTAAGAACAAAATTGCTAAATCAAATTTTACATAATCCAATTTATAGTCCCTCATATTTCACAAAATAATTTTTTCATCCCTTGCATTTTTCAAAATGAATTTTTTCATCTCTTATTGATCATGTGTACGAATAACTTTTTTTTTTCTTTAAACCCATACATATATCTATTTGATTTCATATGAACAATATGAATAACATGTAATATATTTCTATTTGATTTCACCTAAACAGGTTAATTGTAGTTATACATATGTTATTCAATAGAAATATATAGGAGTTTAAAACTAACAATTTTATTTTAAACCCATGTATATATCTATATGATTTTACCATGTGAATCTATTCAATATTTGTGACATTTTTCTTTTGGTTATAATTTATTTATTGAGTTATATAATAATACTATCTAATTAATGGTTCTAACTCAAATTCTATAGTCGTGCTAACAAATTACAGTTTAATTTTGAAATTTCTACTTGTCACTTTTAAAACCAACAGTTGAATTACTTACCTTGTGATTGTCTTCTTTGTGATTGTCTTAAAATTTGAAAGTGTCAATCACTTACTTCTTTTTATCATACTTTTCCTTTGTTTATTTTTTCTATCCAAATTTAATTAGATATAAACATTCCATAATAGTTAAGATTAAATGTCTTCCTTATTTTCAATTTTTTTGAGTAAAAGAAAATGAATATGAAAAAAAAGCTAACAATTTTTTATATCAATTGATATATCTATTGATTTCACCCTATTTGATTTCACCTGAGCAGTGCAAATAGCATGTAATAGATCTCTATTTGATTCCACAATTAAATAGAGATATATTACATGCTATTTGTAGTGATCAGGTGAAATCAAATAAAAATATATATATATATATGAATTAAAAAAATTATTTGCACACATGATCAATAAGAGATGAAAAAATTAATTTTGAAAAATGTGAATGATGAAAATATTTATTTTGTGAATTGTGAGGAACGAAAAAATGTATTTTGTGAAATATGAGGGACTATGAATCAAATCATGTAAAATTTGATTTAATAATTTTACCCTTAAAAAATCATCACATGCAAGACACGTCGTGGATTTCGAGAAAAAAAACTAATCGAAAACCTAGATAGGGACTAAATTTAATAAATATGAATTTGTAGGGAGCATAAAATTACACTTTTAAAAGTGATGGATCAAAAAAGTCATTTTATAAAATATGAGAGACATTTTTTGAATGATTTTCCCACAAAATTAAGCATCCCAGAACGGATTATTCTTGTATGATGTAGGGTTTACACAGCAAATTAGCAATTGAGGTACCAGTCAAAATGCCTTAGTGCAAGCGTGGTCTCTATCAACGTTTTAAAAATATTATTAATATCAGTCAGCGCACAAATTAATCGAAGTCGTGTGCATCCAAAATATTACATGGAAAATAATTGGCAAGTGTCAAATCATATTAAACCAAGGAAGTCATGTTTTGATCAGTCAACAAGTAGCCTTATATTCCACTTGTCAGTCCAGAAATGGTAGTCGGACTCCATGGGGGAAAGACAAAAAGTAAAAGAAGAAATTTCTACTCTACAAGTGTGTTCATGTTCTGGAAACATTTCACCAGCTGATCAATTTTGATCTTTTCGATTATACATGCACCTTGACCGGTCCTCTAGTTATTTTGAAGCTGATTATGGTTTGGTCCTCTATTTATCGAGAATTTTAAATTGCCCCTTTTTCAAAATCACTCATCAGTATTCGCCCCATGGATTTTCAACTCGTATAGTACTGCAACTCATTGAGAAAAAATCATGATTTTGGACGCCAACTCGTATACTTAAAAAGTTTGAGAAAAAATCATCATATAAACATTGATATTAAGAAATATAAAAATCATCATCGTATTGTGTGTGATTTTGGAAAATGTGTTGGAGTTTCAATTAAGTGAAATTTTTGTTAATTTTTTTTTCGAATTTGATGTAATTTTTGTCAATCTTTTAGATCTGCATTTATCTATTGCATATATTTTGTTGTATTTTCTACCGTTAGTGGACATCTAATAAAATAGAATTGTGATGTTTTGTGGCAAAAAAAAAAGAAAGAAAAAGAAAAAACAAGGCTTGTTCTCCTAAATGTTAGGTGCACAAGACTTTCATCAAAGATCCTAACTGTTACCGCACCAATTGATTAATAATAATGTCACGGCACTCATTAGTGAGATAGTTTTAAAGATTTTATAGCAATTTGTTGACAGGTATTATTAGCACATGAGATGTTGAATTTAATTTTAGACACAATAGTGTTTATTATTACAAAGAGTCCTCCACACTGTAAATAATACAAATAAATGACAACTCAAAGTCTCAAACTATCCCACAATGAGTGGGACACTAAAACGCGCTTCAACATTGATCGCTAAACCAAAGGTATTACCAACCCAGATTACTATCTACGTTAAAGTGTTATTAATGCATCAACAAAAGAATACCAAATACTTGTTCAAATTCATGAATCTCGCTACACTTAATAACATTCAAAACCATTTAAAGGATGGTAGGGAGTTGCATACCCTCAAAAATCTCTTTTATTAAATCCTAACCTGTGTATCTAAATTTTTACCAATCCCTATCAGGTAATCCTACCGAGTTTTATTTCCATTACTAAATCCTCTCAATCTCGGATTCAGATCATTCATCGGTTACTTTCTATCCGCTAATTTAAATAGCTTAGAAAAAGGTGATTAGCTATTATCAAACTAAATTTAAAATATACACCATATTAAATCAACACATTACGATAAGAATTGAGAGTTTGAGAATTTGAGGGATGATAAGAAAGAGAATTTGAGATTCAATCAATAATCATTATTGGACAATAAAATTAAGGCACAACAAATGCCTGTGCATATATATATTTATATTCGTATATATCCGGTATTGATTTACCCGATCCATTGTCATTCCTAAATCTTTTAAAACATTTTATTGTCAAAAGCACTTTTTTTTTTTTCCTATATGAGTTTTTGTCAAAATCCTCAACATTCAATCAAACACCAAGCCATCTTAGAAAATAAATGATATTGTCAAACTCCTCGACGTAAAAGGAAACACCAGGCCCCCTTTCAAAATAATGAAAGCCCTCTTTGTAGTTTGTACTGCGCAGATCAGATCGCTGTATCATACAACAAAAACCGGAAGGGTCCAAATCTTGTATCTGCAGACCCCAAATATTCTGGTATTTACCCTTTTAACACCATCCCTGCTCATAATTTATACTTTGACCCCAAAAAGGAAAAAAGAACCCCAGAAATCCACCCGCCCGATCCCGACAGAGTACAATCAACGCAAACCCTTTGGCTATTAGCAATATTTGATTCTTATGACTCTAATAGATGTATCCAAATTTGCCCATTTTCCCAATCCGCATTTCTTCTACAGTTAGCAGTAAGAATAGAAGAAGAAGGGAATTGGTCTCTTTTCCCATCTTTTTTGAGCTCAAAATCTTGAGACCCTTTTCACTATTTTTTCCTTCTTCTCCTATTCTAGGCCTTCTCCATTGTCAGAAAAGGGGAAGAGGGGTTATTAATATTTCATAAATTCATTAGAGAAATAATAATTGTAGAAAGAATTCGCAATAATAAGGAATAATGTCGAAGAAGAAAGCTACTATGACTCTCAAGGACTTCCATGGCGGTTCCATCCCTTCCGATCTTCCTTTACCTTCTGCACCCGGCGTGTTAGTATTACTCCCTATTTCTATCCATAATTTCTTAGTTGTCATGGATTAAAGCTTAACTCTTTATTGATTTCGCTTTGTTGGTTGTATTTCTTTAAACATCTGAAACTTGCTGTTATTATTGGTGGTAGATTTATGAATTGTTCTGTTTTATTCCCGTTCGATTCTTGTTTCATGGATTGTCTTAATTTTCTGACTTGGGGTTCGTTTATTTAAAGGCGGTGAAAGACAGATTTTTTTTTTTTTTTTGGGGCCAAGACTAGCTGGAATCTATCTTTTTTTCTGTTTTTTCCTGGATGTATCTTGATTAAGGGAAATTTGACTCTGCAAATGTTATTGTTATAATTCAGATCTGTTTTATGTAGCTCGATTAAAGGTTGATGAAATTTTGTTACTTTAGGAACATAGAAAATTAGTAGTTACAAGCATATAACGTGGATGGAGATACTTGTCTTGTGTGTGCGCGGGCATGTATTAGCGTAAGAGCAAATGATTTTTGGGCTTTTTGTCTGTGTAAATATAAACCTGATAGAAAAGTTGGAATTTTTGGCAGAATGGTGAGGCCATCTGAGCGTGGCTCCTTTGACCGGCAGGCAGCATGGGGGAACCCATTGGGACGGCCAGACCACCGGTTGCGTCCAGGGTCAGCTGGGACAGCTAGGAACTTTGATGACAAGACTACTTTTTTAAGTCATAATAGTAATATAGGTAGGCACTTTGATGAGGATGAGCGGAAACCATTGGATGGGGTATCAGGTCCTCGTCGAACTGTCAGTGATGAGAGCCTCAGAGCTCTCCCAAGTCATGTGGTGGAACCTAAGACTGATTATTCAGCCTCTGGGAGGGTCCCTAGTCGACCATCCTCAACTCCTGGGTTGCAGTATGCAAGTGGTATAACTAGTAGTTCTTATGCTGGGAGGTTTAGTGAGACCAATCATGCAGGAGTGGGTTCTCAAGGGTTTGGACCAAGTGGTGGAGTTGGAGTGAATTTTCAGAATGTTAGTGGGTCTGGTGGGCAGATGGTTTCTGGGCCGCATCCAAATGCATGGGGACTTAGGAAAGAAGCAGCTGGTGTAAAAGAACCAGCTGCTGCTACATGGTCTGCTCCAGATGCTGCAGCAAAGTTAGCTCATGCTAGTGCACTGGAGAAGGTTTCATCTGGTAGGTGGCATTCCAAGCAACATAATAGTTCTCAGCCAGATGTTGAAGTCATTAGGCAGTCAGAAGTTGAGAGTGAATTTCATTTGAGGGATAAGGATGTGTATAGCAAGAATACATATAGCTCTAGGCATTTGGTAGGTGGGACGGACTATCATGAGGCAGCGTTGGCAAGGCAGGTGGAAAAGAGTTTGATTGTTGATGATGGAATTCGTGGTGGCAGCAAAGCAATACCAATCTATGAGAGGGCTAGAGCTCCTGTCACCTTGGAGGCAAATGAAAGGAATCCTTTAATGAATGCTAATGATTTTCAACCGCTTCATCATGTAGGAAAATCTGGTGGTGCTGAGTCACAATCAGCTGTGCATTCTGAATTATCAGAAAGGCAAAAGCTGAAGTTACTTCCAAGATCCAAACCACTAGAAACTCAGGAACTGCCACTGGAGTATAAGCCGGTAAAGCTGCTCTACTTATTACTGTTGATGCATTTGAAGCTTTCAAATAATTATTATGAAATCTACATCTCATTACCGCACTTTTCTAAATATACTTTTATCAGCAGCCAACCGTTCCTGTACATGTGGAAATTAACAATCGATCACATGAAATGCAAATTCCCCTGAAAGCTGGGCTTGTGGGATCTGAGAGTGGGAATCCTATTGTAGAGCGCCCAAAATTAAATCTGAAGCCCCGATCTGAGCCTCTTGATCCAGCAGAAGATGGCACTGAAAGCAAGAGG
This sequence comes from Coffea arabica, assembly GCF_036785885.1. Taxonomy (NCBI): domain Eukaryota; kingdom Viridiplantae; phylum Streptophyta; class Magnoliopsida; order Gentianales; family Rubiaceae; genus Coffea; species Coffea arabica. Next base: position 10,200,010 of record NC_092312.1, read on the forward strand.
TTTACCAAAATCTTTAACTAGCTTGCTTGACTTATGTTATCTTTTTATTTTCTTTCCAGTTTGTAATGCATATACTGTATTTCAGTTGCCCTGCTGTGAGCTTTCCTTGCGTTTGATATGTCATTTAATATGTCCATGTGATGATATATAGAATCAAGTTCTAAAATGTGGTTGAATATTGATCGTTAGAGATGTCATAATGAATCTAGGCTTTAGAGATCGTTGAAGGGGAAGTTAGAACTTTCAAGGTGTATGAGTTGAACTTAGAGATTGTTTATTGTGATGTTGATATATCTTTTTTATCTTATGGCATCTTGGTATCTAGAGTGACTTTTTTTTTTTGCAATTTCTGCCTCCTTTAGGCTTAGCTTGGGAGCTTAGGACAGAAAAGAAAAGAAGGGAAAACTTTAGTTATGAGGTGAGATGAGAGAAAAGAAGGGATTGTTATGTTGTTTGGGAATTTTGAGAATAAGTGGAATGATTTTGGATAGGTAAGTCATTAAATATTTGTTCAAGAGCTTTTTAAGGACAAAAGGCATTTTGAAAAAATTTAACAAGCTTCCTCAGAGTTTCCTTCCATAAATTGGGTGGAAAAGTTTTGGCTACTGTAGTGCTGCATTTCATTCTTCTGAATCCTCCCATTTTCTTTCTCTTCTTTCCTACTAAAAACTAACAAACAAAGGAAAACTGACTCTCTTCTTTCCTTTCCTTTTCTATCCAAACCCTGACTCCCAAACGAACCCTTAAGCTTTGTTCAACGAAGAATTTTGAGACAAAAATGAAATTGGGATGGAGAGAAAAGCATCTGCTTTGGGACTTTTGTTTAAGAGTAAGAGAAAAAAAGGGATAGATCCAAGTTTCTTCCAAGGCCTCCATTTCTCTTATACTATGGTCCATTGTTTTTGCATAAAAATAGAGTCCGTTTACAAGTGTACTCCATAAGTATTGATAGCATTCAAAGCCTGAGGTTATAAAGATTCACTTTCACCAACTAAAACTCGTGCCAAAAAGTCATCCATACATTGTTCTATGTTGTAATATCCTCTCAGCTCGAAACAGAAATAAAATCAAGGAGGAGCTCCAAAGCTAGGTCTCTCCCATCCTTTGTCCCCTTAAAAAGGTTCAAAATAGTTCTTACATACCCACTTCTCGTCCTCACTTAGGCAAGAGATATCAAGGGAAAAATGATAAGTGCTGTTGTTTGTGAATTACTATATCATATCAAGCTTTAAGACTGTTAATGCAATTGCTTTAGCAAGGGAAAGGGCATATCAAGTCCGAAGTCTTCCTTTTTGCGCGTCTCAACTAAAGAACATGCTTTTTAGGGAAAGCTTTTTTTCAGTTAACCTTCTTTCATTCTTGCCCCATTCTAGTTTTTTATTGCATTCTTCCATCTACTGGATTAATTCTCAAAGTACTACAAAAATAATTTTCTGATAGACTGTGGTGTATATAATTCTGAATTGTTAGCTACCTTATAGTAATATGCAGAATTATGCAGATCCATTGTCCACATATTTGTGATGGATATATTGTTTTATTGAGTTTATTAAACATGAGAATAGATCATGGATCCAAAGTGATGTGATGTTTGTACATGCATTTTATTGGAAATGCAGTTTACAGAAGGAAATTACTTTAAACATTTTCCTGACAACAAGGTTGGAGCAACCATGGCATACAAAATGTTGTAATATTATTACAAATGCGATGTTTTCATCTATGTTCTTGTGTGGTCGAATATCCGCATTTCATGGCAACTAGAAAACTTTACTAGATGTCTTTGTCGGAAGTTTTAGTTTCTTCTTTGAAGACATTAACCTCAAGTCCTGTGTCTTCTGTCTAATACAAACAAAAGTGTCATATTTAATGGTATTATCATGGACGGCTGTAAATCGAGTACCTTTTGCATATGACAGAATAACAGATGCATATTTCCTGAATAAACGTGGAAGGGTATTGACGATTGCTTCCCAAAAGTTGGTGATGCATGTGATTTTCAACTAGTATTGATGATGCATGTGATTTTTGCTTTAAAAAAATTGTGGTTTCTTTACTTTTCTGCTCTCACTTGTTGGCTTGCATGATTGTACTCCATCTTTTGGAGTTTTGAGTTGATATTGCTTGCTTTGTTTTCCTTAATTATATTTTGATTAATTTATTTATTCTAGATCTTTATACTCTTGTAGTATTATTAAGTATCTTGGCTTTCCATTAGTATCGAGAACTTTGGTTTAGTTCTCATGTAAAGATGTTATGCTTAACACACCTAAAAAGATCCACCTATGCCCTATACCTCCCAAAATATTCATTTTGAAGAAAGAAGAGCCAGTATTACTCGAAAAACAGAATAAGATGCAAAACGTATAATTTGCAAATTGTATCAGTAAATTCAATATGTATAATATTGCAGAGGATAAATGTAATGTCATTATGGTGAATCTGGCCATCATTCTTCTTTTGTTTGATTTAGACAATTACTTCATTATTCTCATTATTTTCAGAAACTTATCCAGATTCTGATTAAAAGTTACATTGGACCAACCATCTGATTCTTCTCATAAATATTTCAGTTCGGAATGATTTCAAACAGATGCACTGTATGGTTTTCTTTCATGTGTTAGGTGATTGAATCTTGTGCTGTCTGCAGTCCCAGATGTTTTAATCAAGATGATGAAGTGTGGAAGACGAATAGAAAGTAGTAGTGGGAGTATACCGGTTGAAAGAAAAAGTAGTGAATAACGTTGCCCACTTTCTGAACTTTTAGTTTATGATTTTCAGTCTTTGTTACTTTTAACAGCTATTAGTTTCTGAAAATCATAGCTTTTCGTATTTTTCTTTGCCCTCTTCAACTCGATATGTTGGTAAAGTGAGTATGTCTCTGGTCAGCCTTGGTTGCTAGTAATTATCTTTCTTTTTTTGCCCTAGCTGTTTTCACAGTGTTCTTGTGCTTCACATATTTGGAAAGCATACTTCAGTACTTTTTTTTTTTGGTTTTTTTTTTCAAGTCTGTTGTTGGATATTCCACCTGTTTATATGTTCTCTTGGAGTTTTCTAAACCTAGCAGCCATCCTCTGCAACTCTTCGAAGTATCTTTTCTACCTTAAAAGCATTAGTGGTAATAAGTGTATTAATTATTTGTTATGTTCAGGTAAAATGATTTTTCATACCCCTGTGGGAGAACATGTGATATGTGCTTCTTGAAATCTGCTTTATTTACCATGTTGACAAGAGCTTCTCATGGATTCTGATATTATATTAATGTCGCAGAATTTTCTCTCTAAAGCATGTAACAATCGTGAATAGCAATTTGGCTACCGTGATTTTTTTATCTAACTGATCAATCGATACAGAGAGAACACATAAGCTGTCATTCTTGACATTGCAAGCTGAGGTCTTTGATTTTTACGTTTCTGCCAACCTTGTTTGCTTTTTACTGGATTACTTCTAGTTGTTCATGACTGTCTTGCTATATAGCTGTTCAGTGGAAAATTTTGATACTGTTTGTGTTGATGTGATTTTTTTTCATGACTGGGGAGTTGTTGCTGGAACGTTTCTACATGATTCTGACCATATTGTTATTTGTGACTCGCCACAGGAACACATTGTTTGGGGGTGCTCGCCCAAGAGAGCTGGTAATTCTTTTTCTTGTGATTGTTTGTATCCAAACATAGATTAGTGCTTGTCTGACAGCAGTTCATTTTTTTGTTCACCCCAGAAAAATGAGAATTTGCATCACATTTGGCTGTGTACTTGTCATTTTGTATCAATGTTGGAGATCTGAGGCTTTGGTTTTGATTCTGGTTTCTGCCTTTGACTTGTTCAGGAAAATTGATCTGTAGTTATGGATGTCCTCATTTCTTTTCTAACCCCCCTTTATTCAGATTAGTCTATAGTTCCTTCAAGCTGGATGTTTATCTTATTACATGCTCTTATTGCTGCTTCCAGGTTCTAAAGGAGCGGGGCATTGATAATGTTGCTGTCCATGATGATGACCTGGCTCTGTCTCCTCAGAGGTAAAAGTTCAGTTTATTTATCTTGTGTTTCTGTAGCTGTGGATGGCATAGTTATTATAGGAGCCGTGTCTCTTAGCTTGAATTTAATTTCGAAACCCTTAGCTGAAGTTATTATAAATCAAAATTGATCTTTATCTGAAGGGTCAAACAAGATGTGCTCAAAACTGATAGAGTCTCAGTGCATGCTGCTTCTACTCGGTACAATGATAAGCCAGGAAGTATACCCATTGAACATCGGACAGGGAAGAATTCTGATGGGCGAGATCACCGATTAGAGGTTGAAAGAACAGATGTTCAGAAGAGGAATTGGCGAGGTGAGAACTGGAGGAACAAAAGGGAATTTGAGAAGCAACACCCGCCGCACCAACATCTGCAACCACAGCAACAGGAGAGGCCACCTTCACCAGAGACTTGGCGCAAGCCTGTTGAGCATCCAAAAGCAGCTTCTGCTGATGCTCCAGGGCTGCGTTATGGAAAAGCAGCTTCAGCAGTTGAGCTTGCCCAGGCCTTCTCTAGGTCAATCTCTGACTCCCCAACTCCTGATCGTTTTTCAGGGCAGAAAGGCCCTCCTAGCCAGGGGCAAATGCCATTTTCTCGGCTGACGGGTCCTACACCGAGACCTCAAATAAATGGCTACTGAGCTTTTAGGACATACTGGATGTGACTTTTGAGAAAGGATGCATTTTTACTGGTAATTGTGATTCAATAGGGAGGATTGTCAGAAACTGGAAGCTGCACGAGCAGTTCGCAGGTTGGAATTGAGGCTTCAAATATCCATGCGGGATGATGTCAAGAATAGATCAGCCTACAAATTCTGAGATCCTGTGTGACTCCGCCGCCCATTTATTCACCATGGACAGCGGAAAAAAGGTTTGGAACACCAGAAAGGATAAGAAATAAAAAAAAAAAAAAAGAAATTCAGTTGTGAAACTATTGCCTTTTAACGTTGGCGGTAGAAAACTGATGTCACCGCTAGACAAATTGTCTTAGCGGTGGGAGTTTTTTATGTTATACTTTGATACGTTGGATTTTTGGTTCATGCTGCTTCATTTTGTATTGAGATTGCTCGTACAATATATGAAGCAAATGTTTCCTTGGATAAGTTCCTGCTTGTTTCCATTCAGTGTCTTGTATGTGATATGATACCTGGGTAAAATGATTTCGCTTGTCTGCCATGTGCAAATATTTTGCTTCCCCGTTACTGCATTTCAGACGGCCCCCGGGATTTGAATTGAAGCGCTTTTCCATGAATTACTGTTAATTAAAGAGGGAGTTATTTATTATGGGTGCTTTGTAATCTATGACCTACAAGCAACCAGTTTTAAGGGCAGGCTCTTCGAGTATCTGTTCTTTTTCCGTTTAATTAAGTTGCAAGCACGGACAGTAGAGCTGTAGAGTGGATGGAATTTGTAGAAGCTCAGAAAATGGATAAACGAGTGAGCATTCAGGAAACAAGAACAAAAGAGCAGGAAGCACAGACAGCCACTGGCCCACTGATAATGGAAATCACATGAACATGAGTATTGAAATCAGCAATTAGAAGGAAAACAAGGCGCTAGGAATAGGTATACTAGCTTCAAAGGCTGGTAATGCAGAAGTTGGTTGGGCCTTGACAGAAGGAAGTACAGGTGAAATATTGCTGGACTATGCACAAGCTCTAAAACTGGCACTGAGTAAAGCATTGCAGGGAAGTTAAACTGGAAATCTCATCACCCAAGCTGCTACATCTTTTGAAGATCAAGAAAACTAAAGACGTCAGACTTTTTGTTCAACTGGAGGACATTTTACAGTTCAAGGTTGTTGTTTTTGAAATGCTCATTTGTTTTGTCCTCAAATGAAAGTAGTATAAGAAGTAGAATGATTAGCAAATATGCTGCTAGTTTAACACAAGACGAGGAATGTTGGATTCCGCCGTGTAGGGGTGGCAATCGGGTCAGAAACGGGTTGGCAAGTCGAGTTGAGACCCAGGTTTAATAGATAATCTGTTGATCCGAACACAACCCGTCAACTCGAAACAGGTCAAGATTCCTAGCCTGAATCCGAAAATTTCGGGTTGGCGGGTCAACCCGAATGACCTGAAACATAATTTTAATTTACTAATTTATCACTGTAGTTTCTAACAGAACCAATTTCGTACCAAACTAATTACATAATCAAGTAATAAAAATTTCGATAAAACAATCCCAAATCAATCTGAAATAAATTAAAACACTGTAAAAATATTTTATCCCAAACTACATCTAAAATAAATTAAGATATTATAAAAATAGAAAATAATGTAATGTATCATTTGTCCAAACATAATAATTCCAACTTCATACAAGTTAAATAAATTCATTTAGGATTAAGTGGTTAATACCTTTGGGGAAAAAAGAATAACTTAGTTTAGTTAGATAAAATATTTTTATATTTATTAAATTATTTTTAATTCATAAACGAGTTATTGGGTCAACTCGTGGATGACCTGAATTCGACATTTTTTTTCGGGTTCATCCTGATTCTGACCTGACGGAAGTCTCAACCAAAATCCATTAATTTCGTATTAGGTTCGCGTCGTCTTTTCAGGTCGTATCGAAAATTGCCACCCCTGACTCCGTGTCATAGTAAACGATTGTAAAGGTCAACTAGAGCCTTTGCTCAAGAATTATACAATTTAGCTCTTCATCAATAAAATCTATCGTTTTAGTTAAAAAAAAAAAAAAAAAAGAAAGAAGGAATAGAGCTGTAGAGATATCTGCTCATGTGTAACAAAATCTCTAGGACTTGGGTCCTAGGTGGTTGCCTTGCATTTGCATATGAAGTTCTGAATCGAAAAAAGCTTGTAAACAAGTAGCTTGCTGAACATTAGAGTTGGTGTATGGTTATTTATGGGTATGTTCTTGTTTGATTATTTCATTTGATTTTAGATGATCAATTTTTTTTTTTTTTTACGTTTTAGTTTGCTTTTACGTCTAAATATTTATTTTTTTAATAGTCAAAAAAAAAATAAATTCCAATACCTATCAAAGAGTAAAAGCTAATTCTAATTTTCCATGACCAGTTTTTGCAATATCTATAGCAAATGACACTAGTGAGACAGAAGGGGTTGAGGCTATTCGACGGGGCTCGTTCCTTTTCTTTTAAGAAGAGAATAAAATGCGTGAAGTTTGATCCTAAAATAGAGTGAGAGTTTTCACTGCTAAATGTTTGAAAGAGTAAAACGCTGAGATGCCAGTCCCATGAGCAGCAATGTTGGCGTACTAAATCAATGCTAGAAGTATGTACTGTATTTATTAGTTTTATTGGAGTTAGGTTTTTAGTAGTAGTTGTGCAATTTAGGACTTGTGTTTTATTTGATAATTTTTTATGCAAATGGTTTCTTTTCCAACAAGTCTAAGTAGATTACAAATAAGACATATTGTTCAAGATGTTTTCTAGAGAGAGACTATAGAATAATTTGTCATATTTTGAACGGTGGTGGCGTGACTTTCTTTTATTATTTGAGATTTCAATAATATTATTATAAGTTGAGTTTATTATTTTCTTCTCAATCTCACATTTATTTTGAGTGTCTATTTTGTTTTGTCCCTACAATTCGGTAACCCTGAACGTACCCTAAAAAAAAATTTGGGTTTTACAATCAAGTGTTTAAGATTAGAATTTCAGAAGTACATCTGATCTTTTTAAAACAGGCCAGCCACAGCCAGAGTTGAGTCGCAGTTCTGTTCATCCATAGCCCTTCTCAACTCTGTGCCATGGCATCTAAAACTTGTAAAATGCATTATTTTATCAAAGTAATAACCCAATTACAAAGCTACAGATCGATGAGCTCTGCAGGCTTGCTTGTTTAACTTTAATTAGCCGTTTTTCATTGTTGGGCTTCGTTATTGCAGTGGAAATAAATGAAAATTACTGATATCAGAGCAACTTCAGGGTGTTTTAATTAGTGGACTAGAATCCAATGGCGTTGACCTCAGCATTTCAGTGTGGAAATTACTCTTAATTGCTCGGTTCCTTTCCTACTCTAAAGGCAGAATAGTACACCACCTGGATCTATCTTTCTTGTACTTGTATTCTGGAAACAACTGTATCTTTTACATCATTGCTTCACCTTTTCATTGGAAACCTGGTATGGCTAAAAGTGAACCGAATTTTCATCGTTTGTGAGTCAAAAAAAGGCTAGTAATTGGGATGTTATCATCTCCTGATGATCATACTATTTTGATCCCCCAAAATTGACGGCAAAAAGTGAAAAAACTATCACTAGCTCTAGTAGACAAAATTGACCATGGCCCATGTACTGTACGATCACTAACATGTCCTCCTTGAAGAGAAAGAGAAAGGGAAAAAATGGTGTACCCGTACAACTGTGCATGCGTTGGGGATAACAGTAGACTGATTATTATTATTATTTTAGTAAACGGGCAGTCTATGATTTCCAAGCCTAAGGGTTTCTCTATGGTAGTTAGTCTAGGAGGCTTCTTATTCCTTCCATTGCCCCCACAATGGTTATTGACTAAGCAGCATTAGCATTCGTTAGAAGTTATATGCAGTACACACTTTATACGTCTGCTTCTTTAATTCTCTTTGCTTCTCTTCTCAGTTCTCAGCATTGACCAGTATCAATCAGCGGAGAAAATACCCTTTAGTCCACATAACCCATTCCTCCAGAGGATCCTGCATTGCAGTCTTGTATTCGCTTGTGCATCAGCTAATAGAAATGTGCTGTGATCTTGAAATTGATGTCAATAGCCAGGAGACGTTCCTCGTGGACAAGGTAGAAGTTGTGCCTGAATAGCTCTTCCTTTTGCTGTCTCTGCTTTTATTTGTTTTGTCCTGCAAAGGAACGGAATATAAGCATTTCCTGGCGGACAGCGTCTGAAGCTACCTTTTTTACCAATTTCCACTCTTTGTAATATAGTTACATCAAGTCCTTGTGCGTCCTTGTGTCTATCATTAACCATTCTTGTTCTGCAATCCTTATTTGCCATTGCCTCAGTTGTGTCATCTGACTTTTCAGGAAAATCAAATTTAACATGTCTACAGCTTACAAATTGGTAAAGAGTATGTAGCTGCAACATTGCTGAGAGTTAAAATTTTGCCTGCAGCATTTCACAGTTTTGTCATTAACTGCAGTCGCCTTATTGCACTTTTTGTTTTTTGCAGCAGTCAATGATTTTCCTTTAAAATTTTTTCAATATATTCATCTATTTTTGCATGGAACTACGGGTTCACAAAAGTGAATATATGAAGTTTTTAACCATCTCACAATTGCTCACAAATGCAGAACTTCCTTGCATGTTTTTCCGGTAGATTGAGAAAATTGTTCAGAAAGTTGACAGGCAAGAATGGTAGTCTCAAATTGATATTCCATGATTTTCCTGGCGGAACTGAAGGTTTTGAACTACTTGCAAAATTTTGCTACAACGGAGGCAGAATTAACATAACTCCCTCCAACATAATTTTATTGCATTCTGCTGGCACTTTTATGGAAATGGATACGGATATTCACGGAGCACCCAGTTTGATGAGCCAAACCAAAGAATACTTCAAGAAAATCCACCAATTTGCCTTGCCTGAGCTACTTGAATGTTTGAAGCAGTTTCAAGATCTGCAGCAAACCATGTACTCTTTAGATATGCTTGAGGAGCTTCTGGATTGTCTGGTGGAAAGGCTTTCCTTGTATTCTCTTATCATCCCGTATAGTTCATTGACGGACAGTTTTTGTATACAGTTTTCAGGCGACTTTAGTTGTCAAAGCATAGGCAACTCCAGCTCTCAAGCTTCGACTTGGTGGTTTGAGGACCTTGAATTCTTGAAAGTTGACTTATTTGAGAAGGTAGTGGAGACAATGATTGCGAAGAAATTGGACAACTACGTTATATGTGCATTCCTCTTACATTATCAGAAAGTGAAAATTACTGGTGCTTTACGAGCTGAGAAATGTAGAATCACCGAGACTGTCATCAATCTTCTTCATTTGTTGGATAGGAGCCTTATCTCCGTCAGAGGTCTATTTGACAATCTTCGGTTTTCTTTAGCGTTCAAAGTGAAAAGATGTTCCAAGAAGAAGTTAGAAAGCCTAGTTGGTTCCCTGCTGGATCAAGCAAAGTTGGATGATTTGTTTTTTCCATCTCCACCTTGCAAATGTTATGCATATGATGTGGATTTGATCCTAAGGTTACAGGAACAATTCCTGATTGAGAGCAGAGAGCAGTTTCTCGTGAATCGACTCAAGAAAGTTGCCTCTTTGATGGATTTTTACTTAGTTGAAGTTGCCCCTGATCCTCGTCTGGAACCTTCCAAGTTTGTCACATTAGCTACAGCACTACCCGAATATGCAAGAGACTCTCATGACATGACTTATGAAGCAGTGGATATATATCTCAAGGTATGATGACCCTGAACTGCATATTGTGAATTTTGTGAACTTAGATATAAGACTCCAATCAGATTCTACACAATCTTAAACATTGCACAGTCTACTACTTTTGGATGATCAGAAAACTCTCCAATTGTTTGCTGTTGCTTTTCTTCTTGCAATTCCAAAATCAATTAACAAACAAAGAAACATTGTTCAGTTTTAAATTCTTCTTTAACGTTATCTTGCCAACAATGAACTTCTCTTCTCATAGGTCCACAAGAAGCTTTCAGAAGAAGAAAAGATAAAGATTTGTTGTGTCCTGAACTTTGACAAGCTCTCAGCAAGGTCCTTGATCCACCTAGTTTACAACATGGAGTTTCCAGCTTGTGCAGCAGTCACTGCTTCTGTTTCTCAGCACTCAAAGCTTAGAGAAATCCCCCGGAAAACAGGCCATCTTGAGGTGCATGAGGATCTCAGGTCGCATCATAGTAGTGCGAAGGGAACTAGTGAGGATGAGGATCAAGTTGTTCGCATGACTAAGCTTGAATATCAAACCATAGATAACAGATTCAAAACTTGTACGCCAACAGAGACGTTTAACAGGGAAAAACAGACTAGATCAACATACATAAAGAAATTGAGTTCAATATTTCCAACCAATCTGGACTCCATCCTTGACAGGAAGCTACTTCATTAAAGTTTTCTCGAACATCTCCGAACATGTTGTATAGTTTGTGACAGAATGTCGATTGCGATGAGAAAAGTCATTCTTTTTGTGTTCTTTTCTTTTCCGGCAAAGGTTAAAACTGTGATAACATAGTGTGGAAAGCTCTGTTTCTTCCATTCAAAATATTAGGAGAAAATGCGATGAGGATCTGGGAAAAAAAAAATCCTTGCAATGTAAAATACGTTTCTATAGTCTGTATCTTGAGTTGCAGTACTTACCATAGTTGATTCTGCATTTCTGCTGAATTTAAGCAGTTTATCAAAGAAGCTACTGAATCCATGGCAATTGAGACAAAGCCATAAAAAAGACGTATAGATTAGTCCACTAGAGTAGGTCTAGTTACTTCGATTACATTATAGTAGCAAACACAAAATTCCAATGAAAATGTCAATGCCTAGTCTTCTCAGACTTGGTTTTCAGCAGTTTGTAGAAGTCAAGTGCTGGACCTGCTGGTGGTTATGAGTAATGACAAAAGGCACGAAAATTGTTATCTTCACAGAAGCATCGAACCCACTTTTCAAATATCAAAGTCTACACCAAAATCGAGGATTCGTGGCAAATGAAGCTGCAATTCAAAATGGCGCAACTACATTGAAATATAGTAGAAAACCAATGCTTCAACAATAAAGATGATGATCTTTGTCCATTGCCTTTTTCAAGAATCTGAAATGTGCATTAATAGAATCAATGGATGTTTCTAAAGAATATTTGTACTGAAGATTGAGCCAAGTCTACCACTAAAAAACACACTATGACAGCGATTAATGCGGCAAACAATTTGCACATTGAGGGCCATGCTAAGACGCATAGGAACAGAAATCAGTACCATTCATCAAAAAGAGAAAAAAAAAAAAAAAAAAGATACTGCACTTTATTTGAATGATAGCACTGATCTAGTCATCTGGGTAATTCAACTCCAGTTCATTTCTGCTAAAAAGGGCAGAAGTTGTGAAGACAAACAAAGACATTACTAATTCAATTCTGAACCAACATGTGTTTGAAAAGCCATCTTGATGAACCAAGACAGTTGAATTACACCCAAAATTGAGTCCAAACTGAAACTACTTTTCATTAGATCTGCTTCCTAATGTAATGTGGTAAGTGAATAGCATGGATCTCTTCCTAACAAGTTGATTTGATGCTAATAGTTAGCTGCAAACTGTAAAGTGAATTTCTAGTAGCAGTACAAAGTTCAAGGACTCTCAAGTAGACTGATTAGTTAGCAACCTCGAAGGTTGAAACAACCAACTACTAGTCTATTGCAGTAATATCTTAGGAAGAAAGGAAGGACAAACATTTTCGGGAACAGTAATTGTCTTTTTAGGCTTCCAATTTTGTTGAAATCTGGGTGCATTAATGAGTCAACGAAGTGAACAGCCTTTTCCCGATGCTTCTTTAAAACCAATGTGATGCCTAGGCATTTTTGCATTAATCTCTAGGAATCTTTTCTTCTAGAGTAAATTAAATACAACCTTAATCTTTTCTGGCAGTACGAATTTTATTTTGTTCAAGATGCTGGCAATATATATATATATACTCCCTCCGTCCCACTTTAATAGTCTGGTTTCTTTTTTCACACAATTTAAGAAAAAGTAGTTAACTTTGTTGGAAAAGTAAATTTAGATTACTATTTTTCTAAAATACTCTCACATTAAATATGGTACAACTTTATGGGAACTTGAATTGATGGTAAAAAAAGAATCAACTCTCATTAAATGGGGTAGATTTATAGTAACAACTACTTACATTGAATAAGGGTATTTTAGAAAAATTAAAATACAACTACATTCTTTAATTGGAAAGTGAACTACAATTTGGTACAGATGAAAAAGGAATATAGGACTATCAAAGTGGGACGGAGGGAGTATAAAAGATGTTCTTTACTGCATTAATCGAGACAAGGAAACATGAGGTTAACTAATGTATGCAACTAAGCTTGTTTGGATTGCCATTTTCCACCGAAAAATGGCTTTGTTTTCCGTGAACACATTTCTCTATCACCTTTTTACCTCACATACATCAAATCGCTACAGTAATTTTCTAACGAAAAATCCATGGAAAATGCAATCCAAACGCAACCTTAGACTTTCCATGAGAAAGAACTTTTGGAAATTTTGGCTCGCAAAAAATGAAATTTCATTCCATTTATATAGTTTCCTTTAAAGGACTTGAATATTCTCTCCGTACTTCTTTTCGATTGGCTTTCAGAAAAATAACAAAACCAATAAAATAGTGGTTGGTGATGTTAAAAAAAAGCTAGTACAACATTTAAACAGATGGATTTTGTTAGAAAATTAAGTATTAGCAGGGCAAATTAGGTGAAGTTAAGTCAAGGAGGGCAGCAATAATTGGAAGTCAAAGTAATTTATTAGTCGTTAAAGTTGATATTTCAAATCTTAAAAATCTTGAATTCAATTTTCCTACCTATTTTCCACTTTTTAAATTCCACCCCTCCTTACTAGATGACAAAATTAATATGGAACATGTTTGTTGTTAGTGTATATATATAAACAACTGTTCATACAAAAAATATTTATGAATGTTTCGTACAAATGAAATACGCTCTGAAATAAAATTTTGCTTGCAAGCATCTCTTTTACGAAAAGGACTTGTGATAGTACACCCAAGTTGTCAAATCCGAATTCAGGTCACATACATTTGTGTGCTGATATATAATTAGATACATTTACTATGCATTCAATGGGGGAAAGGAACAATACCAAGATGCTAGCAGTGGTTGTGGTTCTCAATCGTCATCATTGCACAAACAAACCAGCAACGATCTAAAGTGTGAAACCCAACATGCCTGAAGCCCAAGTCATATTGGGCCTATTTGAAAGAAATAAAGACCAACTTCATCTGTGGCACTTACCATGCAGTCATTTTCTAGACATAGTCCAACAAGTTTGTTTGGAGGAACACAAACTTTGTCAATTGGACTTTTCGAGCTGGATTTTGCCAACTTCAAACTCAAGCATCACTCACAAATCATTAGCAATTTTTGAGTTTCAGGCTTTAGGATTTTAAGCTCAAATTAAAAGGTTCAAACTCACCCACATTATTATGTGAGTTTTGGGTTCAAAATGGTTTTGGCCCAATGTCATAATGAAATAAATAATATATATTTATAATTATGAATTATCAGACTTTTTTGGATTGAATGAGTCGAGTTTGGGCTAATTCGATCCTATTGACAACCCTAATTTAGACAGAAGTATTTTTTAAAAAACCTGATCTACTGTATCATTTTAAAACACACACAAGTTCTAAAAGGGCAAAAACAAAAAAGAAATATGTCAAATGATGTACCAATGACTAAGGCGGATATAGCCATTGGGCGCAAGGAAAGTCTCCGAGAGTTATTCCGTGCAAGTTGGAGGATGAGAAAATTATTTTTTTTATTTGGGAAAAAATAGGGTGTTTTTGCCTTTTGGATAAACACTGATTTTTTAACCTCTAAAATAACTTCAGTAAGCTACCGTAAATTTAGAAAAATGCCAAAAAAATAACCCACAAACATAGGAAAAAAAAAAAAAACTTCCAAACGATGGAAGCAAACCTTAGCCCTTTTTTTGGACAAACTTTACTTAAAAGAGATTAAAAAATGTCTTGGTGCATAGATTCATAAATAGCTTGTATCCTATACTCAATAAGAGAGGTTGATTAGCTCTTCTTTCTCCCGGTGATTGTGTACTATTTTCTTCTATAAAAATATAAAAAAAATTCTTCTAAATGTAGAAGAGAGGTGAGGAAGAAGAGAGGCTTGCATATAATGTTTTCCCCTACCTTTCCTAGCGATTGCCTTAGTATTTAAACACAAAATACAGCCTAGAGGATGTGTTCTGTTACAACAGATATACCTATCGGAGACTAATTCTAAGCAGAACTAACTACCAGAAATCTAGGAGACAGAGCATCGGTTATGTTATCTTTTCATCCCCCCGCAAGATGGACGGTGGTGGAGTGAGTCCAATCTTGTTCAAAACCATGGTGAATTGTTGGCGAGACAGGGGCTTGGTGAGGACATCGGCAAGCTGATCAGAAGCTGAGACATAAGAGACTCTGAGGAGACCGTTTTGTACTTGTTCACGAATGAAATGATAGTCTAAGGCAACATGCTTCATACGCGAGTGAAAAACTGGATTGGCACAGAGGTTTGTGGCTCCAACATTGTCACAATAAATCACCGGTTGATGGGGAATAGAAATGCCAAGTTCAGTGAGGAGAGAACAAATCCATCGGAGTTCAGCGGCCGTGGCAGCAACTGATCGATACTCAGCTTCGGTTGAAGAGCGGGCAACAGTTCTTTGTTTCTTGGAGCTCCAAGATACAGGATTATGGCCGAGATAAACAATGTAAGCACTGGTGGAAGTAAAATCATCCTTGTTGCCGGCCCAGTCAGCATCGGAGAAAGCATGAAGAGTAAGAGATGACTTACGACGAAGTGTTATGCCATGATCTAACGTGCCACAGAGATAGCGAAGTAAGCGTTTGACAGCCGTCCAATGTTCATTCGTTGGTTGATGCATGAATTGAGAAAGTTTATTGACGGTGTAAGTGATGTCTGGACGGGTCAAGGAGAGGTACTGAAGACTTCCAACAATGGTGCGATACTCTGTAGGATTAGATAAGGGAGTACCAGCATGCAAGGTAAGAGGCGGACTTGTTGCTAGAGGTGTAGTGGCTGGTTTTGCCTCAGTCATCCGAGTTTTTTGAAGAAGATCAACAATATACCTTCGTTGACTAAGAAACAGACCATCGTCATGGGGAAGCGTTTCAACACCCAGGAAGTAGTGTAAGTCCCCAAGATCCTTTAAGGAGAAGCGCATAGAGAGTTGCTGAAGAAACTGATGTACAGCTTGAGCTGTGTTTCCAGTAACAATGATATCATCAACGTAAACAAGAAGATAAAGAATAACTCCTTGAGTGTTGAATATGAATAGAGAGGTATCTGCCGTGGAGTTATGAAAGCCTGAAGTGAGCAGAAATTGGCGTAATTCATGATACCAGGCGCGTGGAGCCTGTTTGAGGCCGTAGATGGCCTTGCGAAGCCTGCAGACATGGTGAGGATGATCACGGTCAATGAAGCCTGGAGGTTGAGACATAAACACCACTTCTGAAAGTGTGCCTTGAAGAAAGGCATTGTTGACATCCAGTTGGCGAAGTGACCAGCCTTGACTTATCGCAAGGCTAAGAACCAGACGCACAGTGGTTGGTTTGATGACAGGACTGAAGGTCTCGGTGAAATCAACCCCTGGGCGTTGATGAAAACCTTTGGCCACCAGACGCGCTTTGTACCTGTCAACAGAGCCATCAGGTAAGTACTTGATGCGAAAAATCCATTTACACCCTACCAAATTTTGGGTAGGATGAGATGGAACAAGTTCCCACGTGCCATTACGAAGAAGAGCATCAAATTCTGTGGACATGGCTTGCCGCCATTGAGGATCTTTCAATGCTTGATTGACGGTGGTGGGCACAAGGGTGGGATGGTGGAGTTCAGCATTGAGGTTGAGTTTTTGAATGGGTTTGTGAATGTTGTGTTTGGACCGAGTAATTATGCCTTGAGGAGATGAGGGCGTCGGGTTGGTGGTTGTGGATATAGTTGCAGCTGGAGTAGGAGGGGAGGAGATGGGTGGTAATCCAGAACTGGATGCGGGTTGCGACGATAAAGGTTGTCCTTGGGGTTGAGAGGTTGTTGGGACGGAGGGGGACACAGAAGGAATGACAGGTAAAGTCATAGAACACCATTCGGATGTGGTGGAGGAGGTGACCCGAGGGAGGGTAAGATTAGAGTTGGCAAAGGGAAACACAGACTCAACAAAACGGACATGACGAGAGGTGTACAATCGGTTGGAGGATATATCAAGACAGAGATAAGCACTTTGAGTAGAGGAACATCCAACCAAGAGACAAGGAGTTGATTTGGGTTCAAGTTTGTGAGAGGTGTAAGGACGGAGCCAGGGATAGCAGAGGCAGCCAAAACTTCGAAGTTTATTGTAGTTAGGGACAGTGCCAAAAAGTTTAAGGAATGGAGACTCATTGTTGAGAGTAGGTGTCGAGAGACGATTTATAAGATATACGGCTGTGGAAAAGGCAAAGGACCAATAGGCCAGAGGCATAGATGCGTGAGAAAGGAGAGAAAGTCCAGTTTCAACAATATGACGATGGCGACGTTCAGAATAGCCATTGTGTTCAGGAGTATGAGGAGGAGAGGTGAGATGAGAGATGCCATTGATTGTTAGGAAGGAAGAGAGGGCCTGATATTCGCCACCATTATCAGAGTAAAGCGTTTTGATTTCACAGTTGAAGAATTTTTCAACCAAGGCCTTGAAGGAAATGAAAACATTACGAGCATCAGATTTGCGTTTCAGCGGATACAGCCACATATATTTTGTGAAATGATCAACAAAGAGAATATAATATTTAAAGTTGTCAATGGAGTACACAGGTGAAGTCCAAACATCCGTGAAGACAATTTCAAGTGGAGAAGAAGTGAACAAGGTAGACACAGAGAAAGGTAATTTGTGACTCTTATTACAATGACAAGAATTGCAATGAGAGTTGAGAGAGGAAGAATTTGAGACATCCAGATTGAATGATGAGACCATGTGTTTGAGTGTCGGTAGTGATGGGTGACCAAGTCGGTGATGCCAGGCAGGGTATGTGGTCTTTGTTGTGGAGAAAGCAAGCAATGGTGATGAAGCCGAGGAGATGGGCCACTCATAGACACCATTTTTAGTTTGGCCTTGGAAGAGCATGGCTTTCGATTGAAGGTCCTTCACAAAGAAAGATGATGGTAAGAATTCAATAGAGGCATTATTTGATTTGCAGAACTGAGAAATGGAAATTAAATTACGTTTCATGGTTGGAGCACAAAGGACATTAGAAAGAGTGAAAGAGTGAGAAGAAGTAGGCAGAGAAGTTGAACCCGTGTGTGTGATAGGAATGCCAGAGCCATCTCCAATCATGATTTCATCTGGACCAGTATAGGGGTTGTGAAAGGAGAGGTTTTGAAGGTCAGTTGTAATGTGATGCGTAGCACCACTGTCCAATAGCCAAGGATCATGTGATGGGGAGTTTGAGGTAGCAACATGAGCTTGAGCTTGCCAAGGAGGGGGTGCACGAAGTGGCGGTGAACTGACAGCGCGTGATGGTGGTGAAGCATGAGGAAATTGTTGGCGGAAGAGAGTGCACTGAGGGACCACATGACCTTGACCACGGCACCACTGGCATTTGCCCAGAAATGGACGCATTGGTCGGTTGTAGTGGCTGGGAGCGGACTGCAAGGTTGGAGGACGAGCAGGCCATGGTGGGTGATTGCCCGGTGACCGCTGATTTGAGCGTTGTGTGTGTGTGAGGTGGGCAGAGGCTGGAAAACCTGGTGAGGAATTGCGCAAGGACAGCTCTTTGTTGATGAGTTTTTCATGGAGTTCATCAAAGGTGATGACCGTGTCGCGGCTGTTGACTGCATCAATGACAGATTGGAATGTGTCATCAAGGCCGTCCAAGACTTTCTCAATTAAGTCTTCATGATCAAGTGGTTTTCCAAGGGTGGCAAGTTCATCAGCTTTGGTCTTGATGGCTTGCATGTAATCGGTAACAGATTGTGATCCTTTGGAGATGTTCTTCAGGTTGTCCTTGATTTGTTTGATATGTCCACGAGAGGGACGAGCATAGGTGTTGGCGAGGGCTTTCCAAGCATCATGAGATGTTTTTGACTGAGCAATGAGCGGAACAAGGTTGGGTGACATCGTGCCCACCAGCGCGCCAAACAAAAGCTTGTCTTGTCTCAGCCATGTCTGATATGCCGGATTGGGGGAAGCTGCATTGTTGGCAGTGATGGTGGCAGGAGGAGACGGCTGCGAACCGTCAATGAATTTGTGCAGGTCATAACCTATGAGGATGGCTTCGATCTGAGTTTTCCAAGAGAGATAATTTGTGGAGGTAAGTTTGATGGAGTTGTGGATGGTGATCAAGGTTAGAGGACTGTTTGGGTCATGAGTATTTGGGAGAACAACCTGAGTATTTCCAGTTGCCATGGATGTTGCAGATCAGAACCTAATCTCGTATGAGATAGGCTCTGATACCATGTAGAAGAGAGGTGAGGAAGAAGAGAGGCTTGCATATAATGTTTTCCCCTACCTTTCCTAGCGATTGCCTTAGTATTTAAACACAAAATACAGCCTAGAGGATGTGTTCTGTTACAACAGATATACCTATCGGAGACTAATTCTAAGCAGAACTAACTACCAGAAATCTAGGAGACAGAGCATCGGTTATGTTATCTTTTCACTAAACTTCTTTTTTCCAAATTTTCTTCAGAATTTTTGGCTTTGCAGCTTAGATACCAGTTGATTGAAATAAATAAATGGATTAATTTCACTTTACACTTCCAAATTTATACCACCTTTTCACTTTATACCTTAACATCTTTTTTTAAACACTTTACACCCCAAACTCTCAATTTTGGATTTTTCGCACCCTAATCCATTTAACATCAATGATGATATGCTAAAAATGGTAAAATGAACCAAGATATCACTACTAGAACAAAAGGATATGTTATCGTTAATTTATACTATCTTTTATATTGTTAATTTGTTAACAATTTTATAATTGCGACCATACAAATCAATGATAATGTTTACAAAGTAGTCAAAATGGGTCAACTAGAGGTGTTAATTGGGTTTTAGCACCCAAACTCGACTCATAGATTATATGAATTTTTGGGTTTGGGGTTTTAAGGCTTCGGGCTCTCATATTAAAAGGATCAAATTTAGTTCACAATATTATTTGAGTTTCGAGCTCAAATTGGATTTGGCCTAAACTCATGATCAAATATATAATTATATGTAATATATTTTTATAATTATTAATTAATATATAAAATTATTAATTTTCTATATATTAATATATAAATTATAGAAATTATTATATATATTTTACATATATAATTATACTCATATGTGGGCCAAATTTTAACTGTGTTTGACTCTATTTTGACCCAAACTCGACTCATACTTAGTTCAAGCCTAATATTTAGGTCCAACTTCTATCTAATCCAATTAAAACTCAAGTTAGTGAACTTTTTTTTATTGCTAAACAGGTCGAGTTCAGACTGATCCGACCCCATTGACAGTTTTAAGGTCAACTAATTATAGATAAAACAAAATGATGCATTGTCATTAGTTTGCATAGTCCTCTATCTTGTTAATTTTGCTAGCATTATCATTGATTGGACTTAATAAGACAAACTTGAGACCTTAAAGTGCAAAGTGTTCAAAATTAAAATTTAGGGCCTAAAGTGAAAATGTGATATAAGTTTGAGGGTGGAAAGTGGAGTTAATCCTAAATAAATAAATTGTTAAATAAGGGGAAAGGCAAAACAGGGAAGTGGAATTAATAAAGAAGAAAAGAAAAAGTATTGCCAAAAGACGAAGAAGCTTCAAAGAAGCCAAGAAAAGAGCAGCTGATCTTCATTTTAAGTTCGTTCAATCAGAAATCTCCATTCAAGAGTCGAAGAAAGAAATCTAAGAAGATGTTAGAGAAGATCGGATTGCCTCCAAAGCCATCACTGAGAGGGAATATTTGGGTTGTTGACGCGTCACATTGCCAAGGATGTTCTGCACAGTTCACTTTCATCAATCGCAAGGTTTACTCTCCTTCTTTTTCGTTTCCTGTTTTGTTATATGGCGACTCCTTTTCTTAGTTCTTGATTTATTTGCTTGTTTTATCCACAGCCCTGGTGTAAATCTTTTTGTGTCTCACAAGTGTACTGCAACTTTTTCCTGTTATTATTTGAAATTATTATTTAATTCTTGTATTATGATTTTTTTTTTCAAACTTGGTTTTAATAGGTTGTTGCAATACCCTTGTCTCGAAATTGGCTCTTTCTGGTGTTTTATGGTTGAAGCTTATGATTTTGACGGGTTAAAATAATGAGTCAATCTATAATCTTGGCTTGTGATTGCTCCCAAAAAAAAAAAAAATCCTTGGCGTGTTATTGGTAATCGACTTAGTCTTGTAATTTTCGAAAATCAAAGTCCATGTTGCAAGACAATGTCATTTGTAGTCTCAGTTATTGCATCAGCTGCTGCATTTGGAAAAAGTAAGTGCTAATTGGTTTTTTCTTGCATACCGTATGTGCTTTAATCAATTTTAATGGAAATCAGACATGAATGACAGTGTTATCATCTTGTCATATTGGTGAAGGTGTATATTTTCATTTAATTAGATGTGGACTCGGTTGTTGTACTATATAATCCCTTCAGTGCTGATATTTGGGTCTACTGTTGAGAGTGATCACTCATTGAGATATATGTGTTAATATATCTGGTTGATAGGTGGTAGTTCTTCTAACCCTCGCTATATCTGATTAAAGAAACTATGTATTGTACATCTAACTGGTGTTTTTGTTGTTTTAATTGCAGAGGTGATGGTTCTTTGATTCTTTATTTGATGAGATATAAATTTATATGGTAGTTATGTAGGATAGTTTGTCAAAGAGTCCTGATTATCTTTTTCTGTTAACCGTGGAATGAAACAGCCAAACTTGATAAGTTGATTTTTGTGAAGTTTGTTTGATAAAAAAGCTAAGCTTTTGAATAGAGTTCTGAGTATATTTGATAATTTCTAAAGACATTGAGCTGAAAATAGATATTGACTCTTTAATTTGGCACAATGTTTATATGATGGAGTAATGCTGTGATTAATTAAAGTAACTCTAACAGTTGACTAAAAAGAGTCACTGCAGGAGAACATTTCTTAATATGTAACTTATCAACCAACATTTAACAGCCATTCCTTTACCTTACAAGAAATATTTTCCTCTGAAAAGAGTAAAGTAGGAAGGGCGGTCTTTAGTCTATTTGGAGTACATTGGACTAGCCTTTTATACACAATGCTTCTGCAGAAACTAGACTAATTCTGTTTCATACTGGATGAAGCAGCAACTCAGGGAATTAAAGTGATAATAGTACTAACTAAGGCATTAGGCATAACGCAGCTTTGAGAGCAGAGTTTGGCTGTGCTTCGAATTCAGCTTCCAGAATTCCCTGTTTTTCTTAAGAACTCAACATTATAGCCATCTTTCTTAGTTTATGAAAATGTTTATTTGTCTAGTTAAGATCTCTTCGTTGATCAACGTTGGTTTTGACATTCCTTCAAAGTTTGATTCTTGTTTTTTCGTTAGCTTTATATTTTTTGTACATTTTAGGAGAAAATTGACTATGGGTTATATTTTGTAGCCTAAGACATTCTCCATGTTGCATTTTGCTTTATTAACTTGATTTTTCGTAGCAGTGAATTTTAATTTATCCCACTTTTACTGCAATTCGTAAGAACCACATTTGGTTACTACTGTAAAATATCACCTAGACACCACCTTATCTAATTTTGTGATAAGTCAAGTGTACTTTGTTTTCCAAACAAAACACCTATAGGCAGGACAATGATTATTTAAGTGTTTCTTGTCTTTATCAAACATGGGCAAGGACAAAACACATATAAAAAGTTACCATAAAAGAATGCAACGAGGCATATGAGCACAGAGCCATTTTTGTTGAAGTAACTTGTGCCCAAGATGTGAGATTTGGATACAAAGAAATGCAAACATCTTTATAATCTGTGAGGTTTGACATATCTTAAAATTAGGGAAAATTGGTGATAAGAAGAGGTCTCCAGCTTTTTGCTTGAGAGAGATTCAAAGAATATGGAGACTGTACAATAATTTTACCAGACACAAACATTTTTTGACAGCTCACCAAATGGAGAGAGGTGATGCGCATGAAGATTAAGTGATAGTATTTGGGAGACTTTAGTATCTGTTAGCATATGGAAGACTCTTAGGATCACCTGAAAATCTCTAGTATAAGTCAGAGCTGATCTTGTAAAATTGTCCGTAATTGGGGTCACAGGCACTTGGAGAACTATTCGTAAGTATTAAGACAGACTATGAAATATAATCTAAGTTAATTGGTATCCCATCGATAAAAATAGGTGTGTTTTGCAGTTATCACTGTGATCCTTTGAAAAGAGTTTCTTTATATGTGAAATTTTTGCTAAGTTGCAAGACTGTGATTAATGTACGGTACTAAGCTTGTTGCCAAAGGCATTTTTATCACAATACTCTTGAAAACTTATTTAACTGTAATCATCTTAAGCTATTGTTAAACTCGAAACAAAGAAGTATTGCCTGAAGTTTTGGTCCAGGAGGTTGCAAGATCTAGATTCCCAAAATTTTCAGAAGGTTAAATGTGATCAAGCGCAAAATTCATTCTTATTGGAAGTTTGTATGATAAATGGTAGGAGTCATAATTATAATTTTATTAAGTTCTTTCTCTTTGCTGATAATTTCAGACTCATTTACTTTCAGAGGCACACCAATTTTTTATTTATATTGTTGTCCATCAAAGTCTTCACATCTTGATGGTCTCTATGTGGACTTTCAGCATCACTGCCGCAGGTGTGGAGGTTTGTTCTGCAACAGCTGTACCCAGCAAAGAATGGTGTTGCGTGGACAAGGTGATTCACCTGTGCGCATATGTGAACCCTGCAAAAAGTTAGAAGAAGCAGCACGTTTTGAAATGCGACATGGGCACAAAAATAGAGCTGGAAGAGGTATATCTAAGTGTAGATATGATTTAATGTTTTATGGTTTCCACTCCCCAATGAAAATTTATTATCAATCTCTTGACTTCTATTCCTCTGGGTTCTTGATATCACTTTTTTCTCTTCCATATCATGTTAATTGAGAGCTTAAGATGTTGGCAAAGCGCTGGTTGACATTCCAGCTTCTCTTTTGCATGCCTGTTAGCAGGATGCTATATTCTTGGCTTTTAACTTTTAGTCCCTTGCCTCCTTTAAGTCTTATCTTTCTGTTACTTTTTCCTGTCACCAGTGAAGAGCTTTTTTATCTTAATGTTTGGAATTGAGATGGATATTGTTTATTTCAATGCTTGAATTTGAGATGGATGTGGTCATTGTATTGCAAATACCATCTAGGACAAAATGCACTTGAAATATGTTGATTTGTCTACTGAAGCTGCTTCTTGTATGCATGTTGTTTTTGGTGCTTCTTTTCCGAGTTCACCTGCTCTTTTTGGTTGCTCCCTGTGAATATGAAGCACATAAATGGTGTATCATTAAAATGAAGTTGCTGTTGCTTAAATTCCAGGTGTTGTATTGAAGGTATACTTGTTGATAGTTTTGTTTCTGGGTGCCTTGTCTCAAAATTAATGGCCTGAAGAGTGTGTGTTCCTATTCTGAGGGAAAGATGGAAATGCTTTTGGTGCGTCTGTTTTTGCATAATTGACGAGCTTAAAAAGTGGTCTTGTCTTCTTTCTCATTTTGTGGATGATTCAAGGTTCTTATCTTTACAGCTGAACTCTTACTTTAGAAAATGACATTAAAAGTGTATTGAGTACAGCTGCAGTTGGGTTACAGTTTCATGTAATATTTTTCCGGTCTAATTGTTTTGATGCAATATTGGATGCACAAAAGGTAAAGTGCACTGCAGAATTGCAAAGTATAGTAACTAATAGGAGGTCTTGCTACTTATTCTCTATACTGCTGCTTGCAGGTGGCTCTAAGCATATGGCTAAGGATGAAGATGAAGTTTTGGGCCAAATTTTGGGCAATGAAGGGAAGCCACCAATGTCATCAAAATCAGCATCCATGATGGACATGCTTTCGAGTTCTCAACATCCAAGAAGTAGTGCATCATGTTCAAATATTCAAGAAATCTCCTCTCAGGATGACAGAGGAGACATGGATAAAAGCTTGTCCCATGATCAGCCTCCAGATATCTCAAGTTTGTTGGCTGATGCTACTCCTGAAGATTTACGTCAACAAGCTGTTGAAGAAAAGAAGAAATACAGAACATTAAAAGCAGAAGGGAAACCTGAAGAAGCCTTAAGAGCTTTTAAAAGGGGGAAAGAGCTTGAAAAGCAGGCTGGGGCTTTGGAGATAAGTATAAGAAAGAACCGCAGAAAGGCCTCGTCTTTCAACAATAGTTCTGAACTTTTAAGCAGCAAAGATGATTCTAAGGCATCTTCTTTGGATGATAAGCTCCCTCCTCAAAGGAGTCATGCAAAGGATGATCTTGCTGCTGAACTTAGAGAACTGGGATGGTCAGATTTGGATATCCGTGATGCTGATAAAAAGCCAACAACACTGAGTTTGGAGGGTGAATTATCAACACTCCTTGGAGGGGCGCCCCAAAGAGCTAATACAGAAAAGAGAACCCATGGCACTGATAAATCTCAGGTCATGGCCCATAAGAGAAAGGCTCTTGAACTGAAGCGTCAAGGTAATCTTGCAGAAGCCAAAGAAGAGCTGAAGAGGGCAAAAGTTCTTGAAAAGCAGATTGAAGAGCAGGAATTGCTGGGAGATGATGAGGATTCTGATGAAGAGTTTGCTGCGCTGATGCGGAGTGTGAATGTTGACAAAAATGATGATTTGTCAATTGGGTATAATCTGGATCATGGTTTTGATTTTGGTAATCTTGGGGATCTTGGTGATGAACATGGTTTTGATGGTAACCTTGAAGTCACGGAGAATGACATGGATGATCCAGAAATGGTTGCTTCATTACAATCATTAGGTTGGACTGAGGAGACCACTCATTTTGAGGAATCAGACGGTGGTATTGCACCTACTCATAGTGAAACTTTGTTGAATGAGATTCAATCTTTGAAGAAGGAAGCTCTTAATCAGAAAAAGGCAGGCAATAATAGAGAGGCGTTGGGATTGTTTAGGAAGGCAAAACTACTTGAAAAGGAGCTTGAGAGCTCTAATTCTCAAGGACCTAAGTCAATTGCCCTGAATTCTGTGATGTTTCATGAGAGTTCACCCTCCCAATCTGTGGAGGAACACGTGAAACTTAGCCATGCAGATGCTGGAAATGTCAATGAGAGGACTACTTTTAGCCTTAATATTGCGTCGAAGAGTAAAACAATGATCCAGAAAGAGCTTCTTGACCTGAAAAAGAGAGCTCTTGCTCTGAGAAGGGAAGGGAAGTTAGATGAGGCAGCAGAAGAATTGAAGAAAGGAAAGGTTCTTGAGAAACAGCTTGAAGAGATGGAAAATGTTCCCAGGGTAACACCCATGAGTTTTAGCAGTAAACAGGCTGGTGACGTGATGATCCATGATGATGGAGATGAAGGGGAAGTGACAGATCAAGACATGAATGATCCTTCTTATCTTTCATTTCTAAAGACTTTGGGTTGGAAGGATGATGATACTGAAAATCTTCCATCCATGTCTTCAAAAAAGGATGAGGCTGCTGCTGCACATGTTAATAGATTTTCTGATATTCAAGCAACTTCTAGATTCCAAGATGATGTATCTAAAAGAAGTAAGAGTGAGATCCAGAGGGAGCTTTTAGGTTTGAAAAGAAAGTCTCTTGCTCTGAGACGTCAAGGAGATGGTGAAGGGGCTGAGGAAGTCCTAAAAATGGCGAAAGTGTTAGAGGTGCAATTGGCAGAGATTGAAGCACCAGTGGATAAAAATATTCTGGCTGAACCTATTTTGCAGAGAGAAAATAATTTAAGCGATCCCTCTCTGAAAATTGATAGTCAACCTATTCGGTTGAATTCAGAAGAGGGCCCAATTCTGAATTTTGGAGGCACAGGTTTGGTAACAATTGAGAGACCGGAGGAGACGATTAGTGCAAATGAGAAGCGAAAAGTTTCAGAAGTAAACTCTGCTCAGGCTAATGTTTCTTCAACTGATGGAAATTCCCTTCAACAGGATATCCTGGCTCACAAGAGGAAGGCACTTGCCTTGAAAAGAGAAGGGAAGTTGGAGGAGGCCAAGGAGGAGCTAAGGCAGGCAAAGCTCGTAGAAAAACAGATAGAAGAGATCAAGTCTCAGCCTAGTACAAGTTCTAATGATATGCCAGGTTCTGACATCTCATATGTTGGGAAAAAAGACTCAAATCCTAGTTCAGGTGCAAAACCATTGTCCAGCCGTGAACGCTTTAAATTGCAGCAGGAGTCGCTCAACCACAAGCGTCAGGCACTTAAGTTGCGAAGGGAAGGCAGAACAGAAGAAGCTGAAGCGGAATTTGAATTGGCAAAAGCTATTGAAGCCCAGTTAGAAGAATCTGCTGCACAAGATTCAATGACGTCTTCTGCAAATGCAGCGGAAGCAGTAGATGAAGTCATAGTTGAGGATTTTCTTGATCCTCAGCTTGCGTCTGCCTTAAAGGCAATTGGACTAAATGATGCGAGCTCTGGATCCCAGGGCACTGAAAACCACGAGTCCAAAAAAAACCTTGCTGACACTGACAACTCTAATGATGAGAGAAGGGAGTTGGAAGAACGCATCAAGGCAGAGAAGGTAAAGGCACTAAACTTTAAACGTTCGGGGAAGCAAACTGAGGCCTTGGATGCTCTACGTACGGCCAAACTTCTTGAAAAGAAGTTGAATTCTTTACCTGCAAAATAACGAGGAATAGACGGTTGATATTTGTTTCAAGTCTCAGAAACTTTTGCATTCTCCCAGGACCCCAAAAAGACTTAGGTAATAAACGGTTCCTGATGTTATAGTGCAGATGAAATTCAGAAGATTGCACTTGGCTGCAGGTTGATCGGTTGTACACATGTTACACTGAGTATGATTTTTTTTTTTTTTTTAATGTCCAAACGCTGAATATTATGCTGCAGATGTACAGTCTTCATGTTTTGCAGTTCCTTGAGAAGCAAAATGATATATATATAAATTATATATATTTTTTTTAATTTCGAGGGAACAAAATGATGTTGAAGTAAACGAGCAAAAACGTAATTGCAGGAACTTTCTTTCTTCAGATTCGTGCGTCTTTTATTCTGGACCAGTATGAGAGTACGTGCCTTGCACATTATGTAGTAATTCATAGATAAATTTGTTGAATAGATTCTAAATTACAAAAGAAACATAAACTGTTGAGGTCGGATCAACTTTCACTATTTGATAAATCTCTAACAAATTTTCGTGTACGTTCTCTTTTTTTATTTTTGTGTAATTTTGCAATTCAGTACCTGTTGCTTTTGGTATGGATTCTAGGCAGATTGATCCAAAGAGATATATGAAAGTTAATGTATGTCTAGAAATAATAATAATGCAACTTAGCATTTTTTGAATTGGACAAATCCAATCAAATATTAGTCTGAAAATTTCAAATAACATGACTACTATTTCACTGCATGTGTGAAAGAAAACGACTTTAGAATGATACTCCCTCCGTCTCACTTTGATAGTCCAGTTTCTTTTTTCACACAATTTAAGAAAAAGTAGTTAACTTTGTTGGAAAAATAAATTTAGATTGCTATTTTCCTAAAATACCCTCACATTAAATATAGTACAACTTTATGGGAACTTGAATTGATGGTAAAAAAAGAATCAACTCTCATTAAATGGGGTAGGTTTATAGTAACAATTGCTTACATTGAATAAGGGTATTTTAGAAAAATTAAAATACAACTACATTCTTCAATTGGAAAGTGGACTACAATTTGGGACAGATGAAAAAGGAATACAGGACTATATGATGAATTTCACGTAAGAAGTTGGAAAATGGTAACATCAGCCTACTACGTTCAACACATCTAGTACAAGCAATCATTAATGTCAACAGTAAAAGTTATTAATGCATAAAATGTTTGGCCGGCTCCTCTTATGTATCTTAATAAATAATTTTGTTTAAGGGCCTAAGTTTGTTGTTTTTAGTTGGAATGCTAGTGAACTTTTCATTGACTGAGCATAAGATGACTTTGCTCATGAATTTCCTGTCACCTCGATCACCTTTGTTAAAGCAATCAAAGCCAACGCATGGTAAACTAATTTTCACATCACCTTTGTTAAAGTAATTTTCATGCAATTCTCATTCATGAAGCGTCGGAATGCAAATCAATGCATAACAGTAACGAACAGAGATTTGAGCATGAACTACAACCTTGGCAAGTTGAAATTTGAGATGTCAAATTGAGTTTTAGTTCCATTAGGCCGATAATGATTTGTGGCAATTTCATGCAAGAAATTTAACAAATTTTAGTTTGAATCAAGAGGAGTGGACCTTAGACTCCAAGAATATATGGTAGGCCAAACCCGTCCCATTCAAATGCTGGAAACTTAGAAAATTGGCACAGTGACGTAGGAATTGTCTGGTTATTTGCATACACAAATTAATAACGTGGTGGCGGAGAGCAAGTGTTCCAATGCGTTTTCTGCATGGCCATGAGCTTCAAAAATACGAAGCCGCTTAGCCTACTGAGAACCAATCATCACTGAATCTTAAATTGCGTGGAGTCTTTAGATTTGATTTGATAAATGACGATATGTCGCTGGGACCGATTAACAAAATTTCCGGCTTCAATGTAACCTAAATTATCGTTGTCTTTTGGTATTGGTCGATGATTTCTCTGACACATGTTTTGCAACGCATGCAACTGTTGTTCTGTCAACTAGAGAAGCACGTTAATAGGAAAAGATGAAATGCCTTTTAGACATGTAAAAATTAGATATATTGCTTCTCAAATTCAAATTTTGCATATGTGTTGTATATTCAATCGTGATAGCGTGTACATCATCAGTGTATATAAGATTTACTCTACTTCTTATATTAGAGTAGGTAAAAACCTGCAGATCTGCCTATTTATTTTGAATTAATCTTTCTTACACTGCCAGTGTATACATTAACGGGACTGGATGAATGCCACATCATTTGAATTTGAATTTATACATCAAATTTTGTATATGTGACATGCATCTAGACTTGTTATTTTTAGTGTATAAAAGATTTACCCATTTATTTTTGGTGGAGTTTTGATAAAGATACAACTAGTGAAAAAGTAAACAACTCTATTGCAACCTTTTTTTTTTTTTTTGGCTGTTTAAAGGAGAGACTCCAAATTTTGTAAGGGAAAATGGGCAAACAAAAAGTTTGAAAGTAAAATCAGAAAAATCATGGTTATTTAGTTAATATTGGACACTTGAAACTTACAAACGACAAAATAAATGATGAACGTTGAATTCATTTTAATGCCAAAAAATTGCAAATATACATATTTATTGTTAGTCACCAGCATTTCAAGAGTTTTGGCAAAGAAATAATTAGCAAGAAAAGCAATCAAGTTCATGAATTATTTTTTCTGATTCAAATGGAGATTCCAAATCTTGTTAGAGGTCACGTGGAAGAGGAAGAATTTCAAGATCACCTGACTAATCTGAACTCTTGAGACGCACTAACGGCCCAAATAAATGGTGGAGCGGAATCCATTTTAACACGCTCGTAAATGTCTTACACGCTCGTAAATGTTTTACACATTTTGTCGAGCCAATTGGATCCTTAGCTTTAATACCTTATGACTATTTTGGTCCTGTGAGCATTGCGGCGGCATGTAGGTCACTTTGATGAATCGTTATCAGTGACGAAATCTGCCGTCTCCTGTCATCGTCAACGTATCCTCTAGGCTCCAGTAAGAACGGCAAAGAATGCCCAAAAAAAAAAAAAAGTGTTGGCCCTGTCGACCGGCGCTGATGGCCAGCAGTAAGGAAGAAGATCAGTGATGGAGTGAGAGAGAAAAAGAGGAGAGGAAAGAAAAGGGGGAAAAAAAAAAAAGAAAAGGAACAAAAAAGTTTTATACATCTTAAAAAATTTTTCTATAAATTTCATGTTGAATTACAATAAAATTTTAGACAAATGTTCGAAAAATTCACTGTATGTATTGAGTACCACATTTTTCAGTTACTCCCACGATTATTTATGATGAAAAATGAATGTGTTTACTATGGTATAAGCAACTGCACAAAAAGTCATAGATGATAGGTCATTATTTATCACTAAATTTATAATTATTCTTTCCTTGATTTCAGCCAAATATTGCGTTAATTGATGGATTCTACTTATATTTGGTTAATGGTGTTAAATTGTAGAAAAAAGAGCAAAATGTGACAAAAAGGGGCAATCTTCCAATTAATTTGATGGTAACACGTTCGGGATCGATTTCCAAGTTTGATTCAAACTTTGGGCAGCTTTAGAGGAAGATTTGGAAGATTTGAATTCTAATTATTAGTCTTATGGTTGAATTAGAAAACTTGAAATATTTTCTTTTATGATTTATTTTTCTATTTAGGAAACTAGTTCTATTGGGTAGTAGATTTCCATTAGGCAGCTGAGGAGAAAAGAAAGCCAGATTTCCGTGTGATTAGGAGAAGCCAACAACGTTTTTCGTGTGGATTCACCTTACTTTCCGGGCGTGTGTGTGATTAATATTTGTTGAAAGGAGAAGCCAACAACGTTTTCGGGGGATTCTTATTATCTTTGCGGGTCGGCCGCAAAGGGGATGACGGCAGAGCCATTTGGCCTTTTGGCCAATCTTTTGTTCCCTCCAGGTTTTCTCTTATAAAACAACAATTCGGCTGGTACTTTTGGTTTTTGCTTTTGATTCGCGGGCCGTAGCTTGGTAGGCAAGTAGGAGAAAAAAGGAGCCGCCGTTATTGACTAGTGGCTCTGGCTTTTTACTCTTGCTTTGATACAATTGGAGGAGACAATCAGGATCACTCGCATGTCTTGGATGGGAAACAATTGATAGAAATAAAAGTCCCCGGTGGTTGGCGCCTCTTCCTCGGGACCGTCAGGTCCTGGGATCAAACCTCCGCAGTAACATCAGTTTTTCTATATTGTTATCATGTTAGATTTAAGTTGGGGCGTTGGACCGGATCGAAGTGGGATTAGTCGGATCGTCTTTACGGACTTGATCCGGTCACCTACTCCGTCGATAAAAAAAAAAAAAAAAAGTCCCTTGTTCGTTTCTCCTATTGGTGACCGAAATTGAGAAGTCCGATTCAGCGACTTTTCCCAATTCTCCACGTGCTGTTTGTCCTCCATTAATGGAGGGTTAATTCTCTAATCCTAGTTAGGGGGTAACTGACAAATTGATTCAACAATCACCGTAAGATCTAAATCTTTTTTAATTATTTTCTTCATTTTTTGATATTTATATGTTTTCTGCTTCTAATTGTTATAGCCCTTATGTATGATTGATTAGTGTGCAATAATTAATTGTTCATATAGGCTATTTTGCTAAATAAGGGTAATTGAATCCGTAATTATTCATTATCTCTATCTCAATAGCAACTGGCGTAATTGGGTTTATGTCAGGGGAACATATGATCTAATTTAAATAAACCCTCGTAGCGTGTTTATTAGTTAGGATTGGGCCTTTTTAATTATTAATGCAATCTAGAAATTAAATTCTACGGTCGTACCTAGGGTTGTTTCTGAGTTAGAAAAATAGTTAACGGTCGTACCTTAACTATCGAGAAATTAAGGAAATGTTGGTTGTTTATCGCGTGCATGACAACTATAATTAATCTATTAATAAATGTTAGAATTATTTGTGAATCGATGATCAGTGCATGAACCATTTCTGAAGTGTACCATTGGCTGGAGTTTCTCTAATTATTTTTTTTAATTAATTATTTTCTGCATTTAATTTATTTAGTTAGCATTTAATCCCAAAAACCCCCCATTAATCTTTACTTGCTACTGTCTACTAGTTAGTGAATTCAGTTAAATAATTAATTCAGGTATGTCGGATTAAGCAAACTTTTCGGGAATAGGATGAATCAAGCAATCCATTGCACACCTAGAGTCCCTACTCCAGTACTCGAATTGATTATTGACTGCTTCAAGTGGTAGTTAGGTTTTATTTATTATTATTGCATAAGTTCGGCACCTGTCAATAGACAAGAAAAGCGATTTGGAAAACGAAAAGCAGGATTTGGAAATATGCATGTCCAAGAAGAAGCATTTTTGAACTCTACTCGGTTGGTAAAGAAAGAAAGAGAAAAACCCACGTCTCACTAAAGTCGCCGACACTTTTTTTTTTTTCAGAGACGATAACTGTTGTATAATCTAATTTATCCTATAGGTGGGGGAGGGAGCGAATCTAAAGAGTTTCAAGGGTAATCCAAAAGGGATTGAACCATCATCGGACCAGACACCTGAATTTTTTTAAGCCTCAAGGTAGGTTTTTGAAATTATTCCAAAATCTAAATCTCAAGCCACCCATCACCAGCAAAGTATAAAGTTGCTTTAAACTTCTATATGCAGTACATGTCTAAATAATGGAATAGTATATTCATAATTATATCTGTTTGTGTTTCTGTTGATAGGTAAATATCATTATATTATCAACTGCACAGTTGTTCAGAAAGGGATAACTTGGTCAATTTATTATAGCATTGATGCTTATGGAAATGTCTTTGTATCTTTTTTTTTTTTTTTTGACAGTCGATAATAATCTATTCTATATTTACTTTAGGCTATTGGAAGGGGGTTTAACTGGACCAATGAAGAGATCGATGGAGAGTGAATCACTATCGAACCAGATGAATGCGCTACACACCTATCTAAATTTTGTAAAGAACCACATAACGTGTCCTTAAAGGACTTGGGCTGGTGGTTGGAAATGTCTTTGTACCTAAGAAGGCAGACTTACAGGCATCCAAAGTAGTATTGAAAGTGCTATAATGCTGCAATACAGTGCTAGGGTGACAAGTGTTAATCGAGAACAGTTGAAAGTGGCAAATTTAACCTATCTAAAATTTTTTAGAGAACCACATAACGTGTGTCCTTGAGGCCTTGGGCGGGTGGTTGGAAATGTCTTTGTAGCTAAGAAGGCAGACTTACAGGCATCCAAAGTACTATTGAAGTACTATAATGCTGCAATACAGTACTAGGGTGACAAGTGTTAATCGAGAATAGTTGAAAGTGGCAAATTTAATGCAACCAAATTCATTTTATTCTTTTTTTAATCGTTTTTTTGTTACATTTGAGATGCCAAATTGGAACTTAAGTTGGCTGGTTCCTTCTACAGTGTTATAGCACAAAAGCTAAATTGTCTAATTAGTGTAATTCAGTACCTAAATTACTTCACAAGTAACTGAAAAGCATGAAAAAGTTGTCGATTGTATAGAAAACTACATTGTGTGAAAGACATGCATATCTATGGAAATGTAGAAAATGAACAGTTTTTGATTGACTCTGTCAACTGTCTAATACATAGAATTTGTTGAGTATAAATGTATTTCAATTGGGACTTCAATAACGAGCACATGCACACGTATACGAGGACAGTTCCTCGTGGTGTGGGTATGATTGTCATCGGCACTTTACGGGTGGGGCCTTCTTTACAAGCTATATATATGTAGATCACGAAAGCTGAGTTGATCAATTTTTTCAAGAGACGAGAAAGATTTCAGCCAGGCTTTCTTCTAATTTTGCCTTGTTGAGTAAAAATTTCTCTCAAGTGGTAGCATCAATATCATGGCAATAAATTGTACCATTTTAGCTTCTTCGTATTATCGGACCACTAGAACGATTGGTGCACCAATTAGAGAGGTTAAACCGGCTCTAGTTGCATGTAGTGCAAGCAGACAAAGATTGAATGTCAGCCAATGTCTTAATTCAGCTTTTAACCCCTTAATATACCACGAAGATCTCGTTAATGTAAGAAAATGACCATCTATTCCTTGTACACATGTTTTTGTTTTTTTGGGGTTTTTTTTTTTTGCATTTCTTTTAAAGCAACATTTTCGGATGCAGGATGAATTGTACGTGAGACGTACACAGAAAATGATGGATGTGAGGCACATGCTCAAAACAGGAGGAGAAGATCGCTTGAAGGATTTAAGGCTGGTTGATGCAATTCAAAGGCTAGGCATCGATCACCACTGCCAAGAGGAAATTGAAGCACTGATTTGGAGGCAGCATGTATCAGCTAAATGTTGCTTCGATCAATCTGAAGGTCTTCATGAAGTTTCACTCTGTTTCAGGCTATTGAGACAAGAAGGTTACTATGTGCCTCCAGGTGGTTTTTAAATTGTTCTCCCTCAATTTACTTTTGCTCTTTCACGAATGGATTATGTAGTTACCATTTGGCTACTATTAGTGCACCGTTTGTCCTTCTCCACAAGTATTGAAAGAAAAAAATAAAGGAATTTTTGAGTCTTCAACTGACATCTAGTGTGTCATTAAACAGATGTGTTTAACAATTTCAAGGATGAGAAAGGGAAGTTCATGGCGAGTAGTGGAAAAGTTAATGTCAGGGCGTTGATGGAATTGTATGAAGCAGCTCAGCTTAGTATAGAAGGCGAAGATATACTTGATGATGCTGCGGAGTTTAGTAGCCAGCTCCTTAATGCATTGCTGAAATACCTTGATGAAGATAACGCTGCACTTGTGAAAAATACCCTGAAGCATCCTTACCGCAAAAGCATGTATAAATTTAAGGCAAATAACTTCATGGGATCAGAAGTTGAAGGTATAAATGGATGGGAGAATTGCTTGCTCGAGCTATCAAATGCTGATTTTTACATGGCACAAGGCATTCATAGACAAGAGTTGCTGCAAATCACCAAGTTAGTGGAATCATGAAATGTGTTTCATTTTGCCGCAGTCAATTCTTTCTTTACTTGAACTTTAAGTCTTAATCGGCATACATTTTCCTTATCTTAGATGGTGGAAGGATCTTGGCCTGGCCAGGGAATTGAAGCAAGCCAGGGACCAACCACTGAAATGGTACACATGGCCCATGGCTATGCTCAATGATCTCCGCTTATCTGATGAAAGAGTCGAGCTAACGAAATCCATCTCTTTCATATACATCATCGACGACATCTTTGATCTCTATGGGAAGCCTGAGGAGCTAACTCTCTTCGCAGAAGCAGTCAATAGGTAGGACTCTATAATGCATGATAGATCACTTCGTAGTTCAAAGAAGAAAATATCTGAATATCTAGGTAGAACCGATGTTGTACCATCTTTTTTTTAGCAGATGAGGGATGAAACTTAAGAAGCGGGGAGGGGATAGAGGGATTTGAACCCAGGGTTTCTAATACTAGGGTCTCAATTTTAGCCACTAAACCAATGCCTCATCAGTGACTTACTGTCTACCATGGATCGTGTGGAAAATGTTAGCTACATGGTTTGTGGGCAGATGGCAGATTACATTCATGTCTATTGAAGTATTTCCCTTTTTTTTTTTTGGAAATATCTGAACTCATAAACTCCAACTCTCTTAGGCTTAGGCTGATCATAAATCATGATGTTGAACAATGTGCAGATGGGATTTGGCTGCAGTTGACCAATTGCCAGATTACATGAAGAAGTGTTTTAGGGCACTTTATGATACCACAAACGAGGCAGGAATTAAGATCCATAAGAAACATGGCTTCAACCCTACTAAATTCCTAAGGAAGACGGTAATGTTGTTCTCGAAATATGATAACAGTAGTCACTACTCCAGTTTTGGAAGAGGAAATATTTCATTGCAATTAAATTACAAATTAATGCGCAATTAATGATAGATCCTTTTTAACTCTGGCAGTGGGCTAGCTTGTGCAATGCATTTCTTGTGGAATCAAGATGGTTTCGTTCAGGCTCCAGAGACCAGCCGATGGCAGATGAATACCTGAAAAATGGAAAAGTAAGCTCAGGAGTGCATGTGGTGTTAGAGCACGTATTTTTCCTCTTGGGATTCGGGGCAACAAACGAGGGCCCAATTGACTTGAGTGATGCATCTGCCATAATTTCTTCTGTAGCAGCAATGCTACGCCTTTGGGACGACTTGGGAAGTGCCAAGGTAAGCAACCTTCGTCGAACGGGTGGTCTATATTAGAAACATATTTTGCATACCACCAGGCACTCGAGTTTGGAACTGGAATTATTGCTTCCAAAGTGAATTTTTCCTTCAAATGTCCCTAACGAATCTATTGTTACCACTTGTAGGATTTTATACAGAAAAAAGATAACCGCTTTTTTACTGCTCAGGTTAGCTATTAATTAGTAACATCACCATCCATAAACACCGGAATTAATGGCTAACTATAATAATTAAGCATGGGTTAGAGACAGACTACTAATTTCCACCATTTGGGTTGAAGCAAAGGGAAAGGAAGGAAAGGAGAGAACTCTAGCGGAAAACAAAAAAAAGGAGAGTAGAAAAAATTAAATTTTGTGCATCTTGTTTGGATTAAATACAAAAACAAATGAAAGGAAACATTAAAAATATTATTTGGATTAGAAAAGGAGAGGAAACAAAAGGAAATTATGATGTAATGCTTACATTTTTATCCATATCTTAAAAGTATAATTTGCAAACGAATTCTAGGTTTTTTTTAATAAATTTTAAAATTTTCATTAATTTTGGCCTTTTTTTCTTCCATTTCTGCCTACTTTTGGTTGAAAAGTAGATTAATACAAAAAAAAAAAAACTAGATCTTTCAAAATAGAATACATCCAAATTTTGTCATTAGAGTGAGAGGGCCAAACGTCAACATATAGATCCTCATTCAATTGCATTATTAAAAAAAAAAAAAGATCCTGATTTCAATTGCATGCATGATCCTCTACGTATAAGAGTATAGACTAATTTGTGCGTGACTACATATTGTAACAGGATGAGGATCAAAATGGCCATGATGGCTCCTACATTGATTACTACATGAAAGAACACCAAGGAGTTACGTTAGACATTGCTAGAGAGCACGTTTTCAAGCAAATTTCTGAAGAATGGAAGCGACTTAACAAGGAATGTCTTCGTCTAAACCGGTTTTCGTCGTCTTTCCAAAGGGCTTCCCTTAATCTCGCGAGAATGGTCCCTCTCATGTACAGCTACGATGATAATCAACGCCTTCTTGACCTGGATGAGTTCGTCAAGTCCAGGCTTTACGACTGATTCATCATCACACGTACTAGCCCGGAGGACCGAATCCACGACATGAAATTGTATAATCGAAATGAAAAGAAAACTGCAATTACTTCATTGTCGATTGGGAATAGCATATCCATTACCCTTATCAGGTGCCTTGTTTGCAAAATTTGTAAGTTCGTCTACATTAGTATCTTCAATATGAACAGTAAGAAATAAGTGAAATGCCAACCAATGCCCAGCACAACCCGTCCACCTTTTCTTTTTTTTTTTTTTTGCTTTGTGGAAAGTACCACAGGTCTACTTGTTTTGTTTTCAAAAAAAAGAAAAAAAATAATAGAAGAGAAGGGATGTAATTTAAGAAGCACCAGAAAAGGATGAGAGATTAAAACCCAGAATTTTTACGCTCCGAAATCTCAACTTTACAACCCAATAGAACAATGCATCCTCAACTTGTTGAACTCAATTTTGCAGTTAAACGTTAAATCAAGAACTGATTGTCAGTTCAACCTTATAGTACTATTGTAATATTTTTGTTTTGACTAATAAATTAAAAGTTAGAAAGAGAAGAGGCTCAAAAAGTTTTCTATTTGGGATGTGGATTAGCAGAATAATTTCTATTGAGAACTGTTTATCTGAAAAATATTTGACCTCAATAATTAAAAGCCAATAAATATCTCCCATCATTTCGGCTATGATTCTTTTCGCTAAGTCGTTCTTAGTGAAGTGATCGTGGCTTTCCCCTGGCTTATGAATATATCTTTTTCATGGACCATTGTACCTTTCTGCATTATTCATTCAACAAAGCCAAAAAAAGGGAACGTGATAGTTTTTCTTAAACTGCTCCCCCTAGTCCCACTGATCGACAAGAACTTGGAAACTGAAAGGACTTTGCATCAATCTTCTTTGTTAATCATCTTTATGAATTAGGGGATTGCGGGGCCTTTTCTGGCATTGACCACATTTTAAATCTCACATGTCGCAAAAACTTACAAGCCATGATTGCGGCTGTCCGTCTGCTGCCTGAACTGAAAGGGATTTCACATGGCTAAGCACAAAGTATGTGTGGCCATCCGATGATCATCATCGACCTTGCTATTTAATCTGCCTTTTTTATGGCGTCTTGTGGGATGCAGCTTAAGTAGTCACACATAAAAGTATACATTCCTCAACGTCAAAAACATGCATTTTACCTCACTCACTTTCCAACCTATATTTTGCCTAGATTGCTTAGACTAGTCCTTTTTTGATTTATGGTGACCTTGAGAAAATTATGCAAGTGAACTACAAGTACAAGTAGTATGGAGGACTAGTTCTTGGTTTCCTTCTGTAATCTTCCAGCGAGAGTTAATTGCGTTTTACAAACAAGTGTTGAATGAGTTGATACGCCAAATCGACCACTTTGACATGATTAAAAGTTTTACAGTATGTAGCACAATCCATATTTTGATTTATTTGAGTTTTACGTCATGTTGCTTCTTAGCATGTAGTATTCAATGATTATCACATCTAGATTAACACGTCCAAATGACAATACTAGCATTAACATTCTATTGAAACTCCTGTTTATATAAAGGACGGATTTTATAATTTTTTTTTCCTTTTCCCTCCTTATTCATTTCTCTTATATTTTGTCAGAAAAAACTGAAGAACTATATGTTGTCCCTAATCTCTATTATGATTAAACATTAAATTAGTAACATTTTTTTGATAACTTTTAATATCATCTAACTTTTTTGTAGTTCTTTTTTTGTATCAAAATTAGGAATAAATCAACAATAACTTAGAAACAAAATCACTACCAAACAATGGTAGTTTCATCACTCAATTAGTCCACAAACTTTAAAAAAATCAATATGACACTTTACTCTCTAACTTAAAAAGAATTTATATCCCTTATAAAGCACTATAAAAAGTAATCTATTATAGTGATAGATTTATTATTATAGTTGATTATCAAACAACAAATATTAGTATGAAAAACTTCACCCTCATTTCTTTATAATTGTGCCAAATTACTTTACAATTATTTAGAATAATAAATTAAACTTCATAAGATAAGGGTATTTTAGGGTATTCATTAAATTTTTGACCCTATTTTAAGGTTTAGTTACTAATAGTGTCAAATCAAGGGAGGTAGATGTAATTTTTTAAACATTGAGGGAGTTAAGGGAAATAGTCAAAAACCTGAGGGAAGGTTTCTGAAATTATCCCTATTGATTATATATATATTTGGGTAATGATAACATTTGTATAACTTAATTTATCATATTTCTAATCTATCATATTCTACAGGTCTACAGGAAGAGGAAGCCTAAGGGACTGTGTAAAGGGCTAACAAGTGTATAGATCTAATTAGATCAAAGAAGTGTTCTGATACCTCATTTGAATTTTTTTCACTACAAGTGGGATTTGAATTCGAGACCTACCGTCTAAAAAGGGAGGCTAGCAGGTATGTATAGGGATGACAATGGGGCGGGGTTGGGGCGATAACATTTGTATAACTTAATTTATCATATTTCTAATCTATCATATTCTACAGGTCTACAGGAAGAGGAAGCCTAAGGGACTGTGTAAAGGGCTAACAAGTGTATAGATCTAATTAGATCAAAGAAGTGTTCTGGTACCTCATTTGAATTTTTTTCACTACAAGTGGGATTTGAATTCGAGACCTACCGTCTAAAAAGGGAGGCTAGCAGGTATGTATAGGGATGACAATGGGGCGGGGTTGGGGCGGAGGACCCCTCCCCCGTCCCCCGCCCCGTTGCCTATTAGTTCCCCCCGTCCCCCGCCTCGCCCCGCCCCGCTTCCCCCGCGGGGGCATCCGCGGGGTTAATAAAATTTTATTATATAATTTTATTATAATTAAATTTTAATAAATAATCAAGTATTAAAATATCAACACATCACCAAATTATTATTCATTGTAATTTTACAATTGAAACTCATAAAAACAATCAAACAGAAGTTATTTGAATACAATCCAATATGATGAAATAAATATAACTAAAATAGTCAAATTTTCACTTTTAGTACAAATGTAATCACTAATTCATCATTGTATTTGTGCTTTTTTTTTTTTGAGAAAAAAGTGTTATTCTATTAAGTGTAATTAGAAATTTAGTATAAATGTATTAGTAAATTTAGTATAACTAATTAATAAATTCTATTAGTAGACATGTATAATTATTCATATAATTGATAATATCAATTATATTACATAAACTAATATACATTATATAATACATCTAACTAATAATATCATTATCATAAGTTTATAACTAATTAACTTACATATAATATATAGTCATTTATATATATATTTATATATATATATTTTTTGTATTGCGGATATACCCCCACCCCCCGCCCCGTGAGCCTCCCGCGGGACGGGTGCCCCCATTGCCATCCCTAGGTATGTAGATCCGACTAGATCAAAAAGTGCTCTAACACTTCATTTGAATTTTTTTTACTGTAGATGGGATTCGAATTCCCGACTTACAGTTTAAAGAGGGATTTAGTTCCTTTTTGGTGGCCACTGAGCCAAAGTTGAATGATTTCCTATTGATTATGTACCCTGCATTATTTTGTTTCGACTTCTAATTCCAACGTTTTCCTCTCTAGTTTACTGTGCAAAATACAGCGCACGGTTGTTAGGACTTGGGAAGTTGGGATCACTCTAGTGGGGTGCTCTATTATCTCTTTTTTTTTTTTTTTTTGAAGGAACTATATTATCTCTTTTTCAAATGGCCTTTTCAGCAACTTGGAAACCACCTAGTAAAGAAGTGATAAGGATTAACACAGATGCCGCATTCTCAGCAGGAATGGACAAATGTGGACTAGAAGGGGTAGCAAGAGACCGGTAACGAGGGATAATCAAAGCATGGGTAAAAGCAGCAAGGAAAACCAATGAACCTCGGGTGGAGGAAGCTGTAGCAATCAAAATGGGAATGATAAAGACAAAGAAAGCTCAATGGAAGGCAGTTAGAACGGTCTACGGGGCTGGGTGGGCCTGAGCTCGGCTTGTTCGGTCCGATAAAAAATCCGATGAACCCCGACTTTTTAGTGAGCCGGTCTGAGTTTGAGCCTAAAAAATATGCTCGAATTAAATATGAGTCGAGCTTGGACCTTATTAGGTTCAAACCCGATATAGACCCGGCCTTTTAATTACCTACATATATAATATTTATATTTTGATATTATGCATAATTATATATTCAAATATATTATTATTAAATACTAAATATATATAAATTACAAAATACAAAAATACATCTAAAGACTTTTTCATGAGTTTTCTTGAGAGTTAATATTAGTAATGCATAATTGAATCTCTAACTTTTCTTATTGATTGAGTAAATTTTTGTATTGGCATAATATTGGTTGATTTCTTTTTGTCTACAAACACAAATCATCAAGCATGTTTGAATTCAAATCACAAGATTATAAAAAAGTTTCAACTTTTAAAGATGTATTGGTTTATGATCGCATGTTTTATTACTATTTTTCATGCATTTTGAACTAATTAAATATAAATATTGTTGAAAATTTTTTGATGTATATATTTTTTAAGAACTATTATTTGTTCATATTTAGTTTTAATATTATAGTCTTGTAAATGTTAAATTAGTTTTACAACTTAATAATTATAGTAATTGTATTAAAAAAATTAAGGAGTAATAAGTGAGTTTGGACTAAATCCGATTAAGGCTCACAATCCGAATATTATGTGAGTTGAGTATGAGTTTCATATTTATGAACTCGAAACTCATAATTCGAATCCCGAAAATGTTCCAAATTAAATGAATTGAGTTTCAACTTATAAAAATCTGACTTATTAAGCCCGATTGACAGGCCTAAAGGTAGTAGAGTTCCAATCAGATTGCAAAGCAGTCGTGGAAATGACAATGAAAGAAAGCATCAGGGGTTCAGAGTTGCTGTTTTACTAAAGGACATACAAAACATGAAAAGTTTGTTTGACAAGTATCTTTTCTTTTGTTAATAGACTAGGTAATGGATGTGACCACAATCTAGCAAAGTTTGCTGTCAAACTGGTTAGTGAAGTAGATTGGGAAGGAAACTTTCCCATGTAGCTCAAAGAGAGCGCACAAAAAGATCTGTTGCGTACAACTGAGCCTGTGGTATCAGGTTAGTAATTGAAATATATAAAAAAATGCTTTTTACCAAAAAAAAAAAAAGCCTTTTCAGCAAATGTATTTACCAGATTGCAACAACATTATTGTTTAAGTACAATATACAGAAGAGGGACCACTGATGGACTAATGAACTGCTGCCGTGGGTGTAGAATCTGAAGTGTGATTCTTTTGCCGATCTCATCAAGACGACAAGAACTTGGCATTTGCTATAGAAATCTGTGCCCTCTCTGGAATGAAGAGCGACCACAGAACTTTTTCTCTTTCTTGCTGCACATGAGGTGTTCAGCAATCAGCAGAACTGTTCTTGGGAAAAAAGACAGTGGATGACATGAAGAGATGTAGCAGGTTGGTGAACATGGAAAGGCAGAGCAAACTGGAAACTCTTTGTGTATTCACCAACCAAATTTGTACAAAACATGGTCCTGTTAGTAAAGTAACTCACTGTGAGAAAAGTCCGAAGTAACAATTATTATGGTAACAAAATTATTTTTATCTGATATAACAGATAAAAATATTTTTAGCGACCATTTAATTATCTGTTGTACTGGTCATCTAAATAAAATAGTATCTAAAATTTTGGTTAGTAAGTTTTACATAAAAAATAGTAAGTTAACTCAATAAATTAGTAACTTTTATGTCTCAAAAAGTATATTTGAATAAATATGGAACTTAACTTTTTTTTTGAAGTAAATTACCACTCTATATCCAAAACTTACTTTTTGGAGAGTAAATTTAGTTCAAATAATAGTAAGTTTTTATAGATTGATAGTAAATATTGTTGATAGAATAGCAAATTTGGTTAATCATCAAAACTTACTAGTTTGTGGCATAAATTTACTATTTTACTTAAAGAAACTTATATGAAACAAGTATTAGGAAGTTTATTTGAAATAATGTTAAGATTTTTTTATTAATAATTGAATCTTAGTGTTATAGTTAGTAATTACTCGTAATGTAAATGTATGATACACAATTATACGTATCATTTATAAATGTTATATGTTTTAAGCATTTTAAATATACTATGAATTTTTTTATTTTTTTTTTGGCATATGGCCTTATAAAATATGTAAGAATAATTTGTCATATTATAAATTTTGAATTATTTTTGAATTTGTAAAAAGTTAGAAAGTTGGATGACAGTAATAACAAATATTTCAAGTTATATATAGAATTGCACTTATCTATACATCACAATTTTCATATATTGACACCTATGAATATAATAAAATGGTACACAATTTTCATATATTAATGCCTGTGAATTTAATAAAATGAAAAATCT
Organism: Coffea arabica; assembly: GCF_036785885.1. Lineage (NCBI taxonomy): Eukaryota > Viridiplantae > Streptophyta > Magnoliopsida > Gentianales > Rubiaceae > Coffea > Coffea arabica. The sequence goes on from NC_092312.1 coordinate 10,244,236, forward strand.
TAATAAATTTATTTTCTGGGTCACAAGTATAAAAATTAAAGTTGTATTAATATAACATAATCTTTGAAAATTATAGTAAAATTACCCATATGTTAGGTTCTGTGACTTTCAAACATATTTTGTATCATTTACATTATGGATTTGTATCCATATGTTTTCTATCAAACTATTTTTTTTATAGGAAAATGGTATGTAAATTATTATAAAATGTCATTTTATAATCATCATAATTTTTTATAGATAAATTTTATATAAACTGTTAAAATTATGAATTCACAGACAACTAAATCTGACTACTTTATGGCATATATTAGTCTAAATAACTAAAAAATTACTGTAATCATGTGCATGTTGATTGTTGATTTGAAATTTCTTTTATTACTAGTACAAGTTCTTCTAATCAAAGCAAAATAAAATCAAATATCTTTTCCTTTTGTATGCAGTAGTTATGCTTAATAGAAAATTATTAACCCATTTTTACAATACATAATTTCTCCTAAAATTAGTAACATTTTCCATGACCTCTAACCTTGTCAATAATACTAACCACCGACATGTAGATAATCTTAAAAGCAAAAGCCATCAATATGACAAAAAAAGAATGTTTTCATGCTGAACGAAAAAAATTGCGATTCTATATAGAATCGAAGAAATTTATCATGAATGAAAATGAATTGCAAAGTTATCACATTTCTAATTTCATATGTATCCAGAATTTCACGCAGCATTAGTTTAAAAGAACTTTCCTTTTTCACACTAAGGAACCAATCCCAGTCTCTACGTCTCTTTTATTTTTTCTTTAACCATTAAATGGGGTCAAAGTTGTTAGCAGTAAAATACTAAATAAATTCAATTCCATTTCAAACTCTAGTTAATTGTATCATAGTGTTTTACACCACAATCAATTGAGCACCAATTTCCTTTTTTTTTAAGTAGCTATTATTTATTTTATTACTTATGTTAACTATTTACATATAAAATAATAGCAATAAAATGTCAATCCTTAGATCAATGGAACTTCAATTATTGTTAATAAAATTAATCTTGCATTGATAAAAATTAGTCTACAGAATCAAAAGTCAATGGCAACAATTGCTAAAATATAGCAATTTTTAATTATGGGAAAATAAACAACTAAGTTCCCAAAATATTTCATTTTTATTGTTTAAAAAATCTCAACTTGTTGACTAAATTCAAAATAATTCTATTGTCAAAAATATTTTTTCTCAAATTAACTTTCATGATTAGATGTGAGATACAAATATGGTAAAGTATCCCTCATACGTATATCATGGATATTTCAGACTTTTAGTAAAAAAAATTTTTGTTGTTAAAATAACATTGTATCATAGTGTACTAATTATTTTAGGACTATTTTATACGTGAACTAAATGTAATTTAAATTCTACAATAGATTATATATGCATGTGATTTTCATTTATAATTATTGGATCCTATTCTTATGAACAATCTCTCAAGGAAAAAAAATCCAGATCATACTGATTTTCTTATATTAATTGTTATACATTTTGTCATTTTTATTATTATATTATTTCTCATTTGTTTAGGCTTTTACTCTTATTATTTCTTGTGTCTCAGATGTAAATTTATTAAAACTTTATCATCTTATTATATTAATAGGTGTTAAATTATAAAAATTTTGATATATAAACAAGTAATATTCTATAAATAACTAGGAAGATTTGTTGTTATTGTTATCCAAACTTTCAAACTTTTCAAAAATTGAAAATGATTAAAAACTTATAATACGACAAAATTTTATTACATATTTACAAGAATATGTGAAAATTCAAACTATTTTTCATAGTATTTTAAAATATATAAATAATTTTTTTAAGTTATACCTATAATCATGTATTATACAGGTATATTATGAGTACTTACTAACTAAGGTACTAAGAATTAATCATTAATAAAACATCTTATCGTTATTTCAAATAAATTTTCTAATACTAGTTTGAAATATGTTTTAAAGTAAAATAGTACATGTGTCCCATAAATCAGATATTTTGATTATTAATCAATTTTAGCATGTTATCAGTAAGAATTACTATTTATGTATAAAAAGTCACTATTACTTGAATTAAACATACTCTCTAAAAAGTAAGTTTGAGATATAAAGTAGTAATTTATTTATTTAAAAAGTAAGTTTAATATTTATTCCAATTTACCTTTTGAAGTATAAAAGTTACTAATTTATTATTGTTAACTTACTATTTTAGATGGGAAACTTACTTTCTTATTTTTAAATATTATCTTATTTAGGTGGATAGGCCTATCAAATAATCAAATGATCGCTAAAAGTAAATCAAAAATGGTCATATAAGTGTTATCCTATTTATGTCTCAAAAAGTAAATCGAAATAAAAATGAAAGTTACTTTTTAAAAAAAATAAATTACTACTTTATATTCGAAACTTACTTTTTTGAGAGTAAGTTTAGTTCAACTAATAGTAAATTTTTATAGATTAATAGTAAATCTTGTTGATAGAATAGTAAATTTGGTTAATCATCAAAACTTACTAGTTTGTGGCATAAATTTACTATTTTACTTAAAGAAACTTATATGAAACAAGTATTAGGAAGTTTATTTAAAATAATGATAAGATTTTTTTTATTAATGATTTAAACTTAATATTATAGTTAGTAATTGTTGGTAACGTAAATGTATAATACATGATTGTATGTATCCTTCATAAATGTTTTGTGTTTTAAGCATTTTAATAAATCTATGTATCATTTATAAATGTTATGTGTTTTAATAAATTTATTTTCTAGGTCACAAGTATAAAAGTTAAAGTTGTACTAATGTAGCATAATCTTTGAAAATTATAGTAAATTTACCCATATATTAAGTTTTGTGAGTTTCAAATAGATTTTGTATCATTTACAATATGGATTTATATGCACATTTTTATCAAAATTATTTTTGATTGGCAAATAGTATGTAAATTATTATAAAATGTCATTTTATAATAATCATAATTTTTATAGTTGAATGGTATATAAACTGCTAAAATTGTCAATTTATAAATGAGTAAATCTTATTACTTTATGGCATATATTAGTATGATCAACTAAAAAATATTAGCTTAATTAAGTGTACGTTGGTTGTTGATTTGAAAGTTGCACCCCTGTCACTATTTCATTATTACTACCAAAAGTTTTTCTAATCAAAGTAAAACAAAATCAAATATCTAATCCTTTTTATATGCAGTATTTATGTTTAGTAAAAAATTAATAAACCATGATTACATTTCATAATTTCTAATGAAATTAGTAACATTTTCTAAATAAATTAGAATAATTTGTGAAATATGTTATTTTTTCACCAATATAATCAAAAGAAATTTGCACTCTTAAAAAGCAAATGGGAAGAAAGGACGATGGCATAAGTATAAATGTGAGCAACTAGATACATATCACACCATGAGTTAGTAGATATAAAATGCATATTATTTTTTTGCATATGGAAAATACAATTTCATATATATTGACCATTAATAGAATATGTAGTTTGAACACGATCAATTGAGCTCATATTTCATTTGTTTAGTTATCATTTATTTTGTTACTTAGGTTGAATATTTACATTTGAATAGAGTATTGATATAAGAGCTTCAATTATTCCCAATGACACTAATTTTATGCTGATAAAAGTTGGTCTAGACAATTAAGTATCAATGACAACAATTGCTAGAATATATTTTTTAAATTTTTTTTTGAAAAATGACAAAAAAAATTACACTTTTTTTGTGAAAATATCAAATTGTTAATTCAATTCAAATTAATTTTATAATAAAAAATATTATTCCTCAAAGTAGTTGCTTAATTCGTATCTATGCCCGTACTAGTGTCTAATGGATAACTAAAATAGGAAATTGCAACAAAAAATAATGTTACAATAAAGGTGCAAATAGGTAGGACTTTTGCTAATTTTAACCCAAAATGATAAAAAAGATAGGCTTTTTTGTAGTTTTGAATTCAAAAGTGTCGTGGTTGTGATAGAATTCTTTGTTAAAATTTGAAACGGTTCAGAATTCCAGAGATAAGTAACAAGGTAAATTTTTACTTAAATATGGAAATTTTTTACTTTTAGTATTAGTAAGTTTAATTTAAACAAAAGTAAATTTTGTCAAATAATAAGTAAGTTAAATTACTCAAAGTGTAAATTTCTATTTCTGACTAAAACTTATCTTTCAGGCATATACTTACTAGTTTTAATTAAAAACTTACTAAAGTTAATATTAATTAGTTTAATATAATATTTAAAAAGTCGCTAAAAAACTTGATTTGTCACTAAAGGTAATAGAAACCTATAATAGTAGGTTTTCCTAATATCGTTACCATAACTATAGGCACTGTAGCATTATCCCTCGCTGTGAATGAGTAGTTGTTTTTTTCCCTTAAAAGAAAAAATAAAAAAAAAGGTAGGGGACGGTTTGATTTTGTTTGATTTGATTTGATTTTATTTCTGGGTAAAGCAAAGATCTGGCATAGATTAAATAGTAAATGAGTTCACTACAATATTTCTAAGCATACTTCCTCAAATCCTCCAACAAAATAGACTCTAAAATAAGGGGACATCTTACAAAAGAGGAAAATGATGGCAAAAGTTTTCCTCCCATATTTACGAAGAAATCCTCTACCCTGCCACGTGCTTTATCTGCACTTTCATGTAGCTAGAAATCAAGGCCCTTCAGCCACACAGCACTGGGGATGTTTTAGGGGGAATTAGAACACTAATAGTTTACAATCAGTTTCCACAATCAAACACAAGTTTCTTTAGCAGCTGAATTCAGTGATGGAGCCAGGAATTTTTTTCGTGGGATCAAAAATTTTTTTAACAAAATTATTTTAATATGTGATGTTCAAAATAATTTCTTTCTATTTAAATATATAACATATAAAAATATCAAATATTAACTCTAATTATAAAGGTATGTAAAACATAAATAACTTTTTTTGAAGAAAAAATTATTTCAAATGTGGTTAATTCATGTATATATAAACTCTTATAATATAAACTAAAATTGTAAAAAATTAGGGAGGTTGACCAACATTGTTTTACACATATATTTACCAATTATGAATTACAATTTTCAAAACTTGAGGGGGGCATGGCCACTAGTAGCTCCCTCTTAGCTCCGTCATTGGCTGAATTAGTCTTCTTTGGGACAATTCGATGCATAGGTGGTAGCATATTTCATAATTTTAAATATAAAATATATGATATAAATTGTAATAAATAATGTCATAGCAAATGCTCATATAATTTAATTTGCTATAAAATAAGTAATTCATAGAAGAATCAATAAAATATAAAGTTATTTAGTAATACACCAAACTTCAAGTATAAAATTTTATCTATGTTTAGTGTAAATATCTAACTTATTTATAAATTTTAAGTGCAAAAAATTATTAAAAATAATATTTGTCTTTAAAATGAATTATGTAATATGTTATTTTTTAAGTCCATTTTATAACTTATAGAGTATGAGGGTCATAAATATTTATTAAAAGATTCCAAATAAATTTGTTTTAGAGAAATAAAAAAAAATATAAAATTGATAACATGTTTATATATTATTAGTAAACAACTTTATCACCATATTATGGAGTAGCTTGGTGGTATTTGCGTTGTTGCAATAGCTAAGAGTCTAAGGTCGAATTCCAGCAAAGTCGTAACTTTTTCCTACAAAACCGGCTGGGTTTTCGATTTAATCCGGTCGAACCATCGATTCGTTGACTAGTCAACGGCTTGATTGCTTAAATGATCTAATTTCAAATCTAGTCCGGTCCAATGTTCGGTTCATCAATTTGATCGGTTCGACCGCCGGATCGAGCTAAATTTAATAACTATGGGTGGTAGCTTATTTTTGTGGATATATTGGCGGAGGGATTATGTTTTACTTAATCTTATTTTCACGTCAATAAACAGTTAAAATTTTGCATTATAAAAGAAAAACATGTGCATGGTTAAGTATTTTATTTTAACTAAACTAGTTTTGCAAATTATCCAAGAACGAAAAAATATACTCACAAATACGAACAAATGATCCCATGATAAGTAATGCATGAAATTGAAAAAATATGCAGTGGAAATGCATAAGTTTTGATCATAATGTTTAAGTAAAATGAATAATTGATGAAGAATATTAAAATCATTTTTTTTCCTTTCAAATAATTTTTTGAATTCTTCTGCCATTCAGAATATACATTTCAAAGAACAGCCCAATCAATGGCCCGTGTCTGGTACGAAAGAGACCTGATCATCCATGTTCTCACACGTCTCAACTCTGTATGTCTTCCCCATGGGCCTAAGCTCATCTACACCCTGCTTAGGCTTAGGCCCAAGATAGAGATTTAGAGCTAAGCCCAAATGGATCTATATTACATTACATGCTGACAAACGCAAAAATGTCCGAGCAAGAGCTTATTATACTATATAATCCAAATCCTAGCTTAAGGGTCGCTTGTTAGCTTGCTGACAAGGTTGAATTGGACTGACTCAGTGACTCTCGCCTCCAATCTGTATCAGGTGGATGCAAGTTCAGAGCCCGCTTTTACATCCGAATAATAGGTACCAGACTTGCAGCATGACCAGAAATGTGCACAAAATGACGGCCAAATCAACCACCCAACTACTGCGTACAATTGCACAAACCACAGTCAATTTAAGAAATCTCTAGAGATCAGTGTAAAAGGCGCAAGAATTGCACAGTCACTGGCAATCCAACTACCATGTAAACACATTGCACTACATAATAACGTAGATTGCTCATAAAAGAATGAACTGCGGGCCTAACAGTCGAATGAAAAATCTGAAGACTTCTCTCTTCTCATTCCCAGGCATGATTTTAGGAGTTTTACTTTGACACTTGCTCATTTGACTGAACTATAGAGCAATGCGTACATTATCTTCAGCTATGCAAAACCAGAAGTGATGCGTCTAAGAGGTAAGCCTTAAATACGATGAGTAGCCAAATCAAGAGCTACATCATACGCTACGGAAGGTTCTAAACTGAAAATGCCACTTCTTCCAATCTCCGTGCCAAAATTTCAAGTGAGAAATGAACAAACATCATTATCCCCAAGGAATTTCACTTGGGAGTCTAATATACAAGTGACTGTTTGAAATTTGCTATCTCCATGAGGATTTCTGCTTCATCATTCTTTGATCTTGCGACTAATCCATCAATGACCCTCTGAACTACGAATATATCAACCGTTCGCTTCTTTCTTATCGCATCGGCGCACAACTCAAATGCATAATCAAAATCATCCTTGTCACAAGCAAATGGAATAAGCATGCCGTATGTTGCCCAGTTCGGACGAAGTCTATGTTCATTTGCCGCCATCTTCTTATACCAAACTTTAGCCTCGTTTACGTTTCCAGCATCAACAAACCCTTTCATCACAGCATTGTAACAAAAAATATTCATCTTCACCCCCTTTTTGCTCATTTCCTCAATCAAGAGAACAGCATCTAGAATTCGACCATCGACAACCAAACCATGCAATCTTGAGTTATAACTCCCAGCATTAGGCGTCACATTCTTCTTCTCCATCAAACCCCACAACCTTTCTGCCTCCTCAACCCTGTTCATCTTATTAAATGCATCTAAAAGCGTGTTGAAAGTTACTGCATTAGGCTTGACATGATTTCTTTCCATCTCATCCATCAGCGCCACCGCAGAATCAGGAGAACCCATATGACATAAAGCTCTAACAACAATATTATACGAAACAACGTCAGGTTTCAAGGGCAATTTCTCAGGTAATTCCTTGAACAATTCCCTGACTTTATCAAAATTCTTGGAATGAACGCAAGCCTCCAAAAGGGCATTGAACGAACGAAGCGTCCGTTCACAATTCAAGCTAGGCATTTCATCGAACAGCTTCTGGGCCTCATCAAGCATTTTGGCTCTTCCGTAAAGACTGATGAGGCGGACTGCAAACATTTCATCCCTGATGTCAGGGTACTTCTTTTGGTGCTCAAGGATATCTTTGATAGCGGAGAAATGTCTGCCGTCAGCAAGGCGGCGGACAGTGGCTTCATAATGTTCGTGGTGGTATCGACGGAATATGGGATTGTCAGTGGATTTCTTGAATTTGTTCACCAATGAATTGATTTTTTTGTCTTGAGAGGAAATGGGAACTGGGGTTTCAGCTTTAGGGGTCAGTTTAGTGTTGGTGGGGGTTCGAGGGGTGGTCAGTTTATGGCCAAATGAGGTGGGGGAAGGGATTCTGGAGAACAGGCTGCGGAGACGGTTGATGTTGGTGGAAGACATTCCGGCTTGCTGCTCATTGGTTAATGTTTAATACTAGTATAAACTTTTTCCAATGAGGGAAGCCGGAAAAATCAAGCTCGGCTATGAACACTCAGCATCTTTTGTGATCCCCGCAGAAGGGTAGAGTAAAAGAACAAAGGCAGTCATATATAACAGAATTCATCTTTTGTGATCCCCTTTTGGGGTAAGTGGCATTGATCCAAGTTTGAATTGAATCTTTGGTGATTCGTCAGGAAGGTTTCAATAATTGTTCATTGTTCAATCTTCTAAAGACCATGTTTTAATGATTTTAAATCAAGCTATTTTGTATTGGTAAAAGAATATTTAAGAACTATAAAAGTGGATCAACAACTACTTCACTATATATTACTAATACTAACACGTGCAATTCAACACTAGATGGGTTGAATGCAAGTGAAAAAAAAAAAAAAAAAACCTTATTTCATAGTCAAATAATACCGTACTCCATAAACGAATATAACTTGAAATCACTATATATTATACATCTTAAACACTGAATGGCAATTAAGATTTCTGAAACTTTCATCTCACGAAGAGTTAACCAATATCCCCGTAGAATTGATATCAACGCATCTAACACCGGGCTCAACAAAAAACTATAGCAAAAGATTGCAGCAACGTAGTAAAGATCAAAAAAGGATCAGACGAAGTGTCAAAACCACACTTTTCGAGAGTTGGTGCTATCATTTTAATAGAACATAAAGTGGTTATTTCAATTTAGCCATCTTCATTAGCTTTTGTGCTTCATTGTTCTTGGATCTCTCAACTAACCCATCAGCGACCCTCTGGACTACGGAATTATAAACAGATTGCTTTGCTTTTACCGCGTCGTTGCACAACTCGAATGCATAATCAAAATCATCCTTGTCACAAGCAAATGGAATAAGCATGCCAAAAGTTGCCCTGTCTGGACCGCATCCATTCCTCATCATCTTCTTGTACCAAACCTTAGCCTCTTCAAGATTCCCAACATCAACAAACCCTTTCATCAGAGCATTGAAACTATAATTATCAGGTTTCACCCCCTTTTTCCCCATTTCCTCGATCAACTCGGCCGCGTCTGAAACTCGATTATCAGCAACCAAACCCCGCAATCTTGAGTTATAAGTCCTAACGTTAGCCAACACATTTTTCTTCTCCATCAAACACCACAACTTTTCTGCCTCTTCAATCCTGTTGTTCTTATAAAATGCATCTAAAAGAGTGTTGAAAGTGACTACATCAGGCTGAATATTACTGCTCTCCATCTCATTCATCACAACACTGGCAGAATCTACAGAACCGACGTCACACAAGGCTTTAACAACCGTATTATATGAAACAATATCAGGTTCTATCGACAATTTCTCGGGTAATTCCTTAAACAACTCAGTGACTTTATTGAAATTCTTCGAATTCACGCAAGCCCCCAAAAGGGCATTGAAGGAAACAACAGTCCGTTCACAATTCAAGCTAGGCAATTCATCAAACAGCTTCTGGGCATCATCAGCCATTTTGGCTTTACCATAAAGACAAATCAGGCGGACTGCAAACTTCTGATCCATGATATCAGGGTACTTCTTTTGGTGTTCGAGGATATCCCGGATAGCGGAGAAATGTTGCTCTCTGGCAAGGCGGAGGACAGTGGCTTCATAGTAGTGGTGGTATCGGCGGAATCTGGGATTGTCCGTGGTTTCCTTGAATTTTTTCACCAAGGATAAGGTCTTTTTGTCCTTGGAGGAAATGGGAGCCCGGATTTCAGCAGCTCGATTAGCCTTGATGGTGGTGATGATGGGAGAGGGTGATTTGGAGAATAAGCCGCGAAGACGGTTGAAGGCGGTGGAAGACATTCGAGCTGGCCGTTAAGCGCTAGGCGGTCGGTCGGTCGGTTAATCTTTTTCAAACGAAATGTCTTTAAAAGCAGAGATAGAACTTAGAAGTTCCCAAGATAAGATCCTTCCGAAAAAAAAAAAAAAAGGGGTCCCTAATGGAAGTCATGCCAGGGGACGGTTTGTAATGTCCGGCCCAATTTATCGAATTCGGGTTTGAGTCATCTAGACATAGAAACTACGGACTAACTGGGCCCACTTGCCATGCTGGACTTTTGGTCCCAGTTGAGAGTTACCTTGACTCAATCAGTCAAAAATTATATAAACCGTGTTAGAATTTTTATTATAATTTGATCGCAAAAGGCCAATGGTTTCATGGTGTGTTTGGCCGGAGGAATTCACCCAAATCCCTTGAGGTTGTTTTCATAAACTAATAAGAATAGATTTGGATTTGAAATCCGTCAAGTGTTAAAATTGAGAGAGTATTTGGAAAACACGTCATTTGAAATCCATCCCTTCACATCTCTTTGCTCTTTAATGTATTACTAACTGTTTTTATCATGGTTCAAAGAAGAGATAATGGTTAACAATATATAGTATAATCGGGGCGGCCAGTTGGTCCGAGGACCAATCCTCTTACCCATTTCATATTTAAGGTCACAATCATGACCTTGTGAATACCTTACCTACACAACAGTAATATCAAGCAAAGAGATGTATCTATCTCTGTTGCAGGAAGCACTGGTTAACTTCTGAGCTTCCGGTTCCACTTTGCTCCAAGACCATTAACACAATGGATACTTCTAAATTGTCCAAAGTAAAAGCCAGGAATATGGTCATTTCTTGTAGATTATTTCAGAAATGTCACTTGTGCAGCTTCAACACAACATTTGAACAGCCTGAACACAGAACCAGAAATCGTTTGGTTGCTTTTTAATGTCCTACCAATGTAGTTATATTCAACATGAAATGACTGGTTACACCAATGACCCTTCTGGAAAATTGAACCATTTCCCTTCGCTGTGCTAATCAGACCTTTTGTTTTTGTGAAACACGCAGACCTTGGAACACATCCAATAACTCAAGAGTACCTCCAACACCACCACCATCATTTCACAAAATTTGATGATTTAATTTACCCAAATTGAATAATGTGTTACAATATCTTTCCTACTTCCATTTTCTTCACACCTTACAAAACTTGAGCAAGAAAAATTACCCGCAATTTTGATGAGTTATACACAAGCAAGTGGTCAAGAACACAGTATTAACTCCGAGGAGGCAGCAGTGACTGTGACCTTGTTGCATATAATGCACCTACAAATCATTAGCTTCGGAAGCATCCTAAAGTAACAGGTTGAAACAGCACAACTTCGTAAGTGTCAAGTTCCTTAAAAACCATGATGGATTTTATAATGTATAAAGTACCAATCAACACAAAAATAAATACATCTCGGACTTAAAGCAACAATTAGTGAAATAAGAAAAACTTAAATCCTTTTATTCATTCCACAGTTTCCTCTGAAATGCATAATATGGTACTTCAATGCAGCACAATGAAGGGTAAACAGAAATGTACGCCATAAGCATGCAACTTAACAACAATAGCAACCATCTGAAAATCACATTTCTCAACATTGTAATGTATAGTTAGTTTTCCTTTTGAAAGTACTGGAATCAATTGAGTGATTACATGACATAGTTTCCTTTTTATTTCATGAAATTCTTTAATCAATTGAATGATTGCATGACATGATGTAAAATCAGTCCTCATGGAGAATCTAAAAAAGATCAAGCAACTATAAACTGACAAGATCAGTCATTGCATAATTCTCTAGATAATTGTATCAGAAATGAGTTCCTTTTAGTCCTCAATCCGACTGTTACCTTCTGCACAAGTCCATCGTTAAGAAAGGAAAAGAAGCAAGAAAACTGGCCTATTGGAACTGAGAGTCTTTTACAGATGCAAACAAACATAGGTTGTAGCATATTAGTAAAGCTTCAGACTTGTGAAACAATACTGCCAACATTCCTTCGACTGCCATGACATGACATTGTTCAGCCAGCAAAACAGAACAAAGGCACGGACAGCCAACAAGCGAACCTTCACTACCGCTCTACTCCTCTGATGGCAATTTCAGCATGTATTGCTTGAAACCATTCGACTTTCCCATTTGCACAACCTGCTTAGCCTTAGCTATCTTTGATTCCTTTACCAAACCGTCCACAACTCTCTGCAACAAGATAATGTCAACAATACACTTCCTCTTGAAAATATCCTGGCAAAGCTGAAAAGCCCAATCATAGTCACCCTTCTCACAAGCAAATGAAACGACAGTCCAGTATACTACTTTATTTGGAACACACTCATTAGCAACGAGCTCCCTGTACCACCTCTTCACCTCCTCTAAATTGCCCTCTTTACAGTAACCGTTAAGCAAGGCACAATAGCTAAAAACATCTACCTTTATTTCCTTAATTCCTAATTGGCCAAACAAGTCAACGGCCTCTACAATCCTACCCTGACTAACCAATCCAGTAAGCCGTGCATTGTATGTCCTAATATCTGGAACCACATTATTTGACACCATTCGACTCCACATTTTTTCACCATCATCAAACTTACTGTTTGAGTACAATGCATCAAGAATCGTGTTAAAGGTAATCAAGTCAGGCTTTAACCCATTCTTTTCCATCTCATCAACCATCGAAATGCTCTTATCCAGCGCACCCATCTCAGACAACCCTTTGATCACTGTATTATATGAAACCGTGTCCGGCTTAACTTTCAACTTCTCTGGTAACTCCTTAAACAACCCATCAATTTCATCAAACTTTCCCGAATTAACACAAGCTCCCAAAAGGGCATTCACGGATCTCACAGTTCTTTCGCAATTCCACTCAGGCATTGCGTCGAACACCTTCTGGGCATGCTCAAACATGCCCGATTTCCCATACAAACAAATGAGCCGAACCGAAAACCCTTCTTTAGAGAGGTCGTTCTTGAACTGTTTCTGGTACTCGAGAATCTCTTCGATCCACTTGTAGTGTTTGGCAGAGGCCAAGCGTCGAACTGTGTTCTCATAGACGCCGATTTTCGTCCGAAAGCGGTCGGAGTTGGAGTGTTGCTTGAACTTTTCCACGAGTCTTTTGAGGTCACGCTCTTTGAACAGATCTTCAGAGATGGCCTTGGCGGAGGCACTTGAGGGGTTGGCCACAGCAGTGGAGTAAACACGGCGGAGGAGGCAGAAGGGGGACGACATTGGTGGTTTTTGTGGCGGGTTTTGGAGGATGGAAATGAGAAATCATGCGAAGAGAAGCGAAGCCTACTATCTACCGAAACTCAGAGTTAACTACTTCTAAACGGCGTCGCTTGGGTTAAATACAATTATACAAATCATTTTTTAGAACGAAAAGTGGAGCTCACAATCTTCTAAGGGTCTGTTTGGTTGGAAGTAAAATGTTTTCTTTGGGAAAGTATTTTCCGTGGAAGTAATTTTTCATGAAAATCATTTCCCTTTCATCATTTTCAGGTGTTTGGTTAGCTTATTGAAAATATTTTCTTACTTCATTTTTCTGGTGTTTGTTTCTCTTTTGAAATATTTTTACTTTTATCTCTATTTTTACTTTCTACACATTATAACTACATACTTCTTCCCATGCAAAATAAGAAAATTTATCTCATTGTTTAACTTTAAAAAATCTTGGAGAAATGTATATATGAATAAAAAATATTTCTTTAAGCAATAAACAAATTGTTGGCCATTTAGTGTCAAATATCAATCACATGCAATGTTTATTGTGACATATATCTTGCACTCTCACTGCTGAAAGTTTCTCTAGAAAAGAATATCCCTATTATACGTAATTAATTATTAGCATAGGATGAGCAGGATGAGATTTTTTTTTTTTATTTTGAATATACTAGGGGGAGGGTTGGATTGGGTTGGGTTGGGTGGTACGGGAGAGGGAGTGTAAGGAAGAGGTCTTGGGTTCGAGTTCTCCTGTTTACACTAAAAAAAAAAAAAGGAACATACTATAAAATGTTTTCAGTAAGTTTGGAACATACTACAGGCGGGATGCATGCATTTCGCAAAACAACTTCAGTAAGTTTGGAAGGGAAGTTGTTTTCCATAAGATGAGTGAAAATATTTTACATAGGAAAATATTTTCAGTAACTTTTGTGCAATCAAATACGGGAAATTAGGAAAATATTTTCCTGCAAAACATTTTCACCTGAAACAAACGGACCCTAAATTTCAATAAACTTCTTATACCTTCCCAAGGTGGAGCTCCGAATCTATTATTCCAAAATTAACTCTCCGGAGCTCATAATAAATTTTGTATGCTAAATTTAACTAAATAGTTATCTAATACAACTGAGGAAGGGAAAGGAAAGGAAAGGAAATGTAATGTTCCACAATACTCAAAAACAAAAAAAAAACAAAAGAAACTAATTTATACTACTATTTATCAAGTTCCAAACTAACATCCTTTGACCAAGGTGTATTTAAACAAGCCAAAATAAGTCCACAAACTTGAGCGTATATCTTCACCACTCTCATTTGTATTTCTGTACAAGTGATTTGCTTTTCTCTTTATTTGCATATGCATGTAAAATTTTTGCTTCAATGTACATGCACATATGTTTTCTTAGTTGAGCAAAATTATCCAGATGGAATCGCGGAGTTTGACCATTGAATTATTAAAAATCTGGTTTTGACAACTAAATTATCTAAAATTTAGAGATTTCATACCATTCCATTAGATTTAATCGTTAAATAAGATAGATCTGAGTGCTCATACGATTCACGAGACAAGAAAAGAGGCATAGTTAACAATCAAATCTAACGGAATTGTTCGAAATCTAAACTTTAAATAGTTCGATGGCATATGTATCTTTCAGTGGTCATCCAATAGTTCGAAATCTAAACTGAAACGATTCCAAAAGTTCAATGATCATTCAGATAAATTTGCTCTTCTTACTCCCTTACATGCATATGTATGTAGATCTTAGGCTATCTTTCTCTAAATAAATCCATCTGATTATTTGAAACTTTCATCTGGATGCAATCCCTATATTTTAGGGCTTTTGGGTGCAAGTAGCATTAATTGGATGCTGGTGGCAGGCTTTATCTATCTTACTACAAGTTTCATCTACTAATGTTGGCAGTGTGACTAGGAGCACTTTATAAGAAACAGATTTTGCAGCCCATCTTGCAGCGGTACAGCGCAATGCATGCGAAAATATTTTAGTGTCCACTTTTCCCAACGTATTTTCTGTTATAGGCTTGTATGTATCTATCTAGCACTAATCTTGCAACTCTTTATAATGTCGATTTTCCAAATAGTTGATGGTAACAAACTAACTTCTCTCTGAAAATTCAATAGGAAAAGATAAGCACTTGGTCCGTACTTGACAAAATGTGAGAGTTAAACATTCTGATCAAGTGGCTAACCTGGTCCAATAGCACAAGGAATCAGAAAACTGGCGGTGTCCAATTATTGCTGCAACATTTTCCAGTCAAATTGAAAGCACTCCACGCTGCTGGCTCTGAATAGCGCACAATCTCTCTCAGTCATGCCTAAAATGAATGAGCAACTCTTACACCTCAATCGCATTAGACCATGGGAGGATGCCCAACAAACTCTAACAAAAAGATTCCCTCTTCCCCTTCTCTCTCCCCTACCAGTGTGACCACTAGCTATATAAACACACTTTTCTCTGCTGCGTTTTTTCCTTGTAACTTAAAAAAGTCATTCATAGTAGTGCCCATATAATTTTACTCAAAAGTGATGGCAGGACTTGGCGACTCTCCCTACGATGATTATTGCGCATCTGAGTGTGAGGATGAGCACAAGGAGTTTAAATCAAAGAACCTCGAGGCAGAAAGGAAGCGGCGGCGGAAGCTCAGTGATAGGCTGCTCGAGCTGCGCTCACTAGTCCCAAATATCACCAATGCAATCATCCGAAAACCCTTTTAATTTCTTTGAAATATAATTGTTTCTGTGACCTATCCAGATATGATCTCATATATGGATAGGTACAGAAGTTTGAGCTGGAACATGATTTCCACCAGATTGATTTTCTGGATGCAAACTCATTGACCAGTTGCCTAACTCAAACTTGTATGCTTTGTGCAGATGAACAAGGCTACGATAATAACTGATGCAATAGATTACATCGAGGAGCTACAGAATACGGTGAGAGATCTTAGTGACCAACTCTGTCAGATGGACATAACTCTTAAAGAGGACATGGAAAGCCAAAATAAATACGTTACTGATCCTGCGAAAGAAATGAAGAACTGGGGAATTGAGGTACCACCTTATCAACACCTTAACGGATCTTAGTAGCAATATAATATAATCGTTTTGAAGATTGCAAAACTTTTTTTCCCGTATTTTACCTACTTTATCGCTGCATTTCTTGCCGGCAACAGACAGAAGTTAAGGTTACTCGCCTTAATGGAGCCAAGCTCTGGATTCAAGTAGTTTTCCAGAAGAAAATTGGAGGATTTACTAAATTGATGGAGGCCATTAGTGTCATTGGATATGATCCCAAAGATGTTAGTGTTACTACGGTCAAAGGAGCACTCTGCGTTACTTCTTGTGTCGAGGTACGGATTAATTCTCATTTCAGCCGCTTAAAAGTTCAAACTCTTCCTCTAGAATTTGGAATGCGAATCAAACAAGTTAAGTCTTCACCAGGCCTGTGCTAATGTCACCAAAGAAAGGCATCAGTCTTTTAGAGTGTTTTTTGCATTGGAATTCATAGTTACCTATGGCCAGAGTATCGATCTCATTCTTTTCTTCTGAATTTCAGGCAATTCATGATGGATGTGTTGAAGTAGACCAAATCAAAAATTTCTTACTAGAGACCACCAGACGCATATAATACAGTCGCAGTGATCATTGTGTGAGCCCTCAGTTGCATGTTTGTCTTGCAACCAGTTAATATCAAATTGGAGTGATCTTCAAATATCCCAAGATGAAGTTCCAAAACAACGCAGGGTTTTAATTCTGTTTTCTGCTTCCTATCTGGAATATTTTAAGTGCTCGTTGGAGCTTCAGTCCAAAAATCATGTAATTGCTTTTAACCTAAATGAAAGATGGATAATTGTAACGATTCGAGTGCTTCCCGAGATAGTTATTGAATTATGAAACTTCATAAGCAGAGAACTTTGAAGTATACAAAAACACAAGAAGAGATTTGGTTAGGCTAAATCGATAATTGTATACATCTGTTTCTCAGTTTCTCTGCCTCATGCTTGGGATGAACCTCTCAATGGATTGTAGACCTTTAATGGATGCCAACAAACTGGTATTGCGAAAAGGTTTCCCATTTCTCCCTTCTTTTGCCATTTTCTCACTCCCACAGAAAATGTTCTGTATAAGTGGGAAAAACATGAAAGGATTAACCTGATCCAAATTAAATGACGTATGATATTTTCCTTGGTTCTATTGTGTGTGTAGCTATGTAGTTAATTGATTCCTTTTCTATCTTGATGGTGAAAAAAAAAACACTAATTCTACATCCTAGAAAGGATTGCAGGACTTAGAGACTCTGCGACAGACTTGGACGCACATGAGATGGTTTCAGCCACAGAGCTGCAGTGCACATTTATCTTTGTACTCCACGACCGCAGCATGAATTTTATGGCTGCTTTTCTGAGTGGAATGGTCAATGCGGTTGCTTATGGTTTCCCTGATTTCATGACCAAGAAGGAGCAATTGTATATGACAGTAGACATAAACAAGAAAAACTAACCTGCAAGGCAGAAATTTCTTGCTTATGATAGCTAGGTTATTACCATTTACCAGCTTCCACTTGATGGTCATCTCTAAAGATTGGTTTGATTATTTAGGACTGGAGATTGTGTCAACTGCATAGAGGACATGACGACATTTGCCCTTTTACCTGCTCTTCCTGAGCATTTTTTGGGGAGAAAGAAAACCACATAGAGATGGTGGGGGCTTTGGCATGGATCATGAGCATATCTCGATCCATATGCTACAGTGTAAAATTAGAGTAAGATTTTTGGTGTCATTGTATGTGAATAACTTCAGTTTTCAGTTTTCGTATCCTTAATTCTTTGGTGGTGACAGGATTTATCAAGTCGAATGACATTGATTTATTTCAAGGAATTTAAGAGTTGACAAAACATCACCATCTTTGCAATTCTTGAAGAGAGGGAAGACTACTGTGGTTGCCGAAGTTAAAGCTCGGCATGCAAATCCACGAACTCCACAATCAAAGTAGAGAATATGTAAACATATATATCTCTGCATCGGCATAGGAAGAACATACAGTCTTACTATGATTAATTTTAAATATTGTCTCATTATTTGATCTGATTTTTTTTTCACCATAGTCAAATCTAATATTCACGTAATCCATCCAGTAAATTATGGTAAGAAACTTAAATCAAGTTTGTCTTTGATCCAACATTTCCGTGGCTAAACTGCTAACCAGGCTAAAAGCAAATGCCAGAGCCTATGAGTTCAAGTCCACGAGAATGTTTAACAATCACAGAAGAAAGCATGAAATTGGATCGCTATTTTTCCCAAAAAATTTTTTTACGTTTTCTGTAAACACATTTTGTAATCAACTTTTAACCTCACGTATATCAAATCATTACAGTACATTTTTCTACAAAAATTCTATGAAAATAGCAATCCAAACGGGCTCTTAGTTTCCTTGCACAGAATAATTCTTCATTATATGGGCAATCTTGGGACAGTACATTTTTCTACAAAAATTCTATGAAAATAGCAATCCAAACGGGCTCTTAGTTTCCTTGCACAGAATAATTCTTCATTATATGGGCAATCTTGGGACTTGCGGGTCAAAAGGCAGTCGTGTTTAACCTCGCATTATTCTATTTCTGACCAGCCCTCCATCCAAGAGTGTTCAAGGAAGATCCAATGAATCTCAATATCCCAGAACGAACTTCCCCAAACCACACCTCCCTTGGTAAATTACCACCATAAGATCCAAAGATACAGCCCATTCCAAATGGAAATCTGAAATCATTATGTAAGTTTTAAAGTTCGAAGTCACTGAAGCTTCACCTACTTTCTCTTAAAATATTCCAAACAAAGGCGCGCTCAGGAATTTTTTCCTGTTTCGTCTACCATGCATATAAATCTACTCATTGATTCAGTGAACTAAGAAAACATTCTTCTGCATGCATGACCTCTCATGGCTAGGCTTCTTCTGGTTTCTCTTGTGTTATCTGAGCTATGCATCTTTATCGGATATGCGCACGGCACCAGAAGAGTAGGAGCCTTTCCAAACATCGCAGCTCCTATTCCTTCTCCAGCTCCAGCTCCAGCTCCATCAGGTGGTAGAATGAACCCGGGATCAAATGAATATCCTGCGATCACGCATATAAGAAGCAGACACCATTTTTTCGACAAATCTGTGGCTGGTGGAGACATGATCCTTGGTGGATTTGCTATTTCTTTGGCTGTTGCGATTTTTTGTTATATCCGTGTAACAAGAAACAATCAGAAACATCACGGCTGAGAGTCTAGACTGATGCCTTTATTGGTTCTAAGTTTGTAGAGGTTTTAGAAGCATAGGCACCAAAGGTAGAAGATGAGATGATTCACAAAGTGTCGACTCGTAGTAGATTTGCAGAAGAAATTTTGTCTATTAAATTCTCTTTGCCTCCCCTATTCTTGTAGTTTTTTTTTTTTAAATTGTTTTTTTCAGGTTAGGATCGATGATTAATTTCTCTTTCATTAGATTTCATCTATTGATGTTACCTGTGAGATCTGAACAATAAATAATCAGTGAGATTCAGTAAAATAACAGATCATGACTTTAAAAGATATAATCACTTCTCTTTTTTTTTTTTTTTTGGCATTTTTTGCACATAGTTTCCTTTCGTAATATTATGAGATTTAATCATATATCCTGCTAGGGATTGAATACAATGAAGCTAATCCTCATTCAGTCATCTCCAATTTTAATTTTTTTTTTTTTAGGTTAGTCTCTTGTTTTAATTTTATCACCCTAAATAATTCAGACGCGCTCTCTCTCCCATAGGATAGAAATAATGTAGATTATTCAAAAAATAAATAAATAAATAAATTAGTTCCATGTCCCTGGAACGACTCCTAATAAAAGCAGGTCTGGACTATGGTACTTGTAGATGGGTTATGGACCAATGCGATTTTTTGGGATTGTAATGATGGGCTTGCTGCTATTGGGAACCATATGGGTTGCTATGCCGGTCCCTCTCTTCTCCAATTCTTCCCTTAAAAAAAAAAAATTAAACAAGTCAACAACAACCAAACCAATTTAAACAATCATAAATCATACCTTCATCAGATTTCACTCTCTTTCTACTCAAAGACCACTTGCTTTGCATTTCATGGTTGATGAAGCATCACGTAACAAATAGTTCCACAAGTAATGTAAACAGGTTGTGCTAAAATATCTTGCTTTTCTTTTAACCTTTGCAATATGATTAGACCAGCGATCAACAATGTACGTTTTATTTTATTTAACCCATCAGTAATGAAATCAATTTTTTTTTTTTTTTGGGAGAGGGGGTGGGTGTAGGGGTAAGGGGTATAATCAGTCACGACACAATCACGAGCCTTCTAATTAGTTTTTTTTTTCCTAATAATAACAATCTACATTACTCGTATCCTATGGGGTAGGGATGCTATTGAACCGAGTCGAGATTGAGTAGCACCATGCTTGAACTCGAACTCGATTACTATCAGTGCCACTTGAGTTCGAACAAGTATATAAATTTGAGATTGAACTTGATTCGACATAATAGAAATTAAGCTCAAACTCGATTCGTTTGAACTCGAGTAAACTGCAAGCCTTATTGAGCTCAAGCTCGAGTTTTTCTTTTCTTTTTTTTTTTTAATTTTTTACATTTTAGATTTATCAGATAACCATTTTGCCATTCATCACTATTTTCACTGAACATTACTTCATGTAAATTTATTAAAATACGGGCCCATAATAGCCATTTCATAATTAAAATATATAATATATAAATAATATAGATACTCGATTAAGTTCGTCGAGCACTCGAGCAGTTATTACTGATGCTCGAACTCGACTCATTACACAAAGTGAGTAACTCAACCTAGAGTTTGAGCTCGAATTCGATCAAATCGACTTCGATCCAAACTTTTGATCCTGACAAGCTACTCGCAAGAGGTTTGATTTGCCTGCATCCCTATTATGGGGAGGAGGTGGAGTTCAATTGGACTTGTATAGGAACTCGGGGGTGAACCTTCGTGTCTGGCAATTAGTCAAAGAAACTCGAAATCATTTAGTCTTAAGAAAGCTGAACCAACATTGACCTCACCACCTAATACATGCATTCAAATATTCCTTCTAAAATACCCAAATTAAACATTTCAACTGATACTTTCACTTTCAATCATAATTTTCTAACCACATCTCTGGACCCAAAGCTGGCACTAGGTCATAAAGATATAAAAAATCCAAGCACAGAAACAAACACATGAATTCACAGCCGTTGGTCTGCCAAAAGCTTAAGAAGAAAAATAATCCTTGGACCCACAATGCCGTTCCTAAAGCTATAATATTGTCATGCAAATAAATTATACCATTTGCCAACCATTTCAAAAGGGCATCCAGGACAGAAGACTATAATGTGTCAGTGGTCTGGGACAGCTCTGTTTCTTGTTCAGGACTGTTATATCTGTGCCTTCACCAATCATTTTTCTGACAATTCTTGAAGCTGTGTCCTTCGTTCGGCCGAGGCAATTGTCATCGGACAAAATGGTTGTCTCACAAAGGTGGAATTATCCATCAGTCATGTATACATACACATGACTGGTTATGTGTTTCCAAACAACAGCCGAGGCCTGTTAAACAATTCACGGTGCAGATACTGTTCATAATTCAACATTGACTATTTAAAATTGTTTGGATCTTGTGACCTACAAAAATTCGATCCGAATTGGTAACTAGAAATGTCTTTTAGGTGTACAATTTATCTTAATTTCTTTGAAATGGTCAATTGCTGTAAATCATTTGAGAGCTAAGACCTTGAATATATTTCGTTTGGCATAGTTTGCTGCACACTAAAACAAACACTTACGTCACTGTTTTGCTTTAGGGGTTCATTCTTCTATGACAATGACGATTTGTTTCTTTTTTTTTTTTTGGCTTTCAGTGGCGATAGAATCCAAATGCAGAAAAAAAAAAAAAAAACTCTGAGAGCAGAATATGATAACTGATAAGCTCTAATGAGACCCTTCTAGATCGAGTTTGGGAAGCGGTTGCAAAGCATTGCAAGGCTCAAACTTCAGTCATTTCTTAGTCAGTTCTTTTTACATTTCTATAGCCATCTACATGACAATCCCAGTCATTCTTTTCTTCAGTTTCACAAACACAGATGCAACACCAAGATCAGATCATATCAAAATTATGGCTGAAGTTGAGCAATCAATTAGTCCTCTATCTCTGAACTTGAATTAATCCCTTCTCGCCATCAATCTTCTCCTCCACCTCATCTGCATTTCAAATCAAATTTATAAAATTAAACAATATTAAATTGATGCATTATACTACTCATTTCGACAAAATTTTTTTTTTAAAAAAAAGCATTTTGCTTCTCTATCAGAATTTAAAGGAAATTGGAATCTATTTTCTAAACGTAAATGCAGCATAAATTCCAATTTCATCAGAGAACCATAAACAGCCTAATATTTGCAATCTTCTTCTTCTTCTTCTTTATTTTTCGCTTCTAGAAAAAAAAAATAAAGAAAAGATAATCAGAGAGACTAGAGAATTTCAGAAGAATAAAAACAAAATTTGCTACGATATAGATGAAGGTAAGAAAACTGAAGAATGGGATTAAGAGAAAACATTACTTTGAGGATTGCAAACAGGAGGCTCTTCAAAGAGAGAAAGGGACATCTGTCTGTGAGCCAAGCCAATAT
Source organism: Coffea arabica (assembly GCF_036785885.1). Classification (NCBI taxonomy): domain Eukaryota; kingdom Viridiplantae; phylum Streptophyta; class Magnoliopsida; order Gentianales; family Rubiaceae; genus Coffea; species Coffea arabica. The sequence continues at coordinate 10,267,330 of NC_092312.1, forward strand.
CAAAGAGAATGAGGCCGGAAGAAGGATCATAAACTATGATATCTTTCACAGGCAACCACAAAAACAGCTCTTCTTGAGACAAACCCTCCACCCCGGTAAGTCCACCGTAGGTAAGATTAGCTCTAACCACGCTGTCAAAGAAAACCCTGGTCTCAAACTTGGCCACACATGGCTTGTCCAAGTAAACCTGAAGAAGCCCATCTTCATCAAGATCATATGATTTTACTACATCTTTAGGGAAAAGTCCGGCCGGCAAGCCTTGGCTGACGAGGAGCTCATGGATTGACCCTGATGCAAGAGGAAGAAGAAGAAAGAGGTGCAGAAGAAGTTCAGATGTCAGGTATGGCGTGAGGTGGTTTTTGCGAAAGGTGGCCATGGGTGAGGAAAGTAGGATAAAAAACTTGGCTTAAGACTATATGAAGTAGGAAGGCAAAAGAGTGGACTGTAACAGGGTTTACGGTGTGAATTGAACGGGCCACTTATATACTATGTTTATTTCTTTAATTTTCGTCGTAGACTGTTGAGATATTAATATTTGCCAAGCTTTTAAGTCTCTTAGTTAGATTTGCATAATTATTAAAGGTTTCAAAAGTATTTCTATTTTGCGGCTAGAATCGTGAGTAATAAAATAAGGTACTCATTTTTTTCAAATAAATGTTGTGATTTAATTTTCAAGGATTTGTTCCCTATCTCCGCAAATTAATAGTTGTAAATTTTATTTCCAACAAAAAAAATTTGGACATAGTTCTCAATTACGTATTTGTCATGTCTACCACATTTAATAGTTGGCATTCTTTCTTGGAATATAATTTTGTGGTTTAATTTTCAAACAAAAAATTTCTTGTCTTGAAAATTATTACATGTTTGGATTGAGATGATTTCAAATAAAATAATTTACTTCACAAATTCCAATCACCTTTTTATTTTTCCAATCACCTTTTTCATCTCACATACATCACATCACAAAAAGTGCTACAGTAATTATTTCAAATAAATCATCCAAATAAACTCCTAACCTATAAAAGTGTTACAGTATTTTTTTCTAAAATAGTATTCCTAATGGTTATTTAGTTTTCAATTAATCTTTTCTTTGTATCTATCAATCAGTGGTATTGGTTTCTTTTATTAACATAGGTCTAGTAAATTTCTTAACAAATTTTTGTTGTATTCCTCATCAAATTGAGTGTCTTGCTTAAGTCCTCAAGGGTTTTTTCATCGACTAATTGTTATCTCCAATAAGACTTTTTATGTATGCATTTCTATTTTTTGCAAATATTATGGTGGAAATTGAATTGGTGGCGGTCTCTTTTACAAAATAAATTACATGGTTTAATTTTCAACGACTTTGTTTGTCATATCTCTAATAATTAACTTTTTTTATTTACCGGTTTCTGATTCAATGACTTTGTTTGTCGTATCTCTAATAATTATCTTGTTTTATTTATCGATTTCTAATTCAATGACTTTGTTTGTCATTTCTCTAATAATTAACTTGTTTTATTTACCGATTTCTAATAAATATAAACGTTAATTCTCAACAACTTATTTTTCATATATCTGAAAATTAACAATAATAATTCATTTTTATGAAAAATGTTATGGTCCAACTTTAAATTACGTTTTTCCCCGCGTCTTTTATAATTAATTATTTTTGGCTTCTTATTTTTAGTAAAATTTAGAGTAAACTCTCTACGACTTTGTTATCGTGTCTCTAAGAAATAATAGTACATATTTAATTCTCAATGAATTCTTTGTTGTATCTTTGAGATTAATTTTACACGTTTCCTTTTTATAATTGTCGTACTTTAATTGTCGACTAAGTTTGTCACGTTTTCAACATTTATAGTTTTAGTTTCTTATTTTAATAAAGACATAGGTTCAATTCTCGGCAATTTACTTTTCATGTCTCTTGGATTTAATAATTCTAATTACCTTTTTATATTGAATTTTGAAGTTAAATTCTCAACCACTCTTTTTCGTGCTTCTAATAATTGGTTAGTTTTGCTTTGCAACTTTTGACCAGAATTGAGTTTTAATTCTCAATGTCCATTTTTGTGTTTTATAAGGATCAATAGTTTATATAATATTTTTGAAAGTTTAATTTTGGACAAGATTTTTGTTATGTCTCTCATTAATTTTGAGGAGCATAATTTAATTCTTAACAATTATTAGCCAATTAACTTAATCATTAATCATAGTATTTTTTGTGTTCAATTATGAAGAATATATTATCACACTTCATCAATGTTTCAAAAAAGATAGAAAGTGTGACATTAAAAATAAGAGTTATTCATTTATGGTGATGAATTGATATAATTTACCACCCCCCCAAAACAAAAAAAAATTATCTCGTGCACCACATAGGGAAACATTAATAGTTCGAGTAATGAATAAAACCTGTAAAGAAAAATTTGACAATAAAAAATGTAGCTTTATTACGCACTTAATTAACTAATTACAACATATAGAAGGCTTGAATGATTCCATTAGTATTTGAAACTTTGTATAAAGAAAAAGAAAGAAAATACTAATTTCTTTCTCATTTATGTTCACCCAAAAAAAAAAAAACAAAGAAGCATTGTCTAGGTTTTCAATTCTTCAATAGATTCAAAATTAGCTTTTTCTTTTAGAATCAATAAGCAAATTTTTAATTTAGGTTTCCATTGTAACTGACAGGTGCCGAACCTGTGCAATAATAAATACCTACTCGAGAAAAATACAGATTTTGTATATAGCGGTGAGTAGGGTCGAATCCACAGGGACTGGGGATAATTCGTTTCTTCTAGAGTCCAAAGTATGGGGGGTTTTTGGATCAAATACTAACTAAATAAATTAAATGCAGAAAATAATTAATTAAAAGAAATACTTAGAGAAACTCTAGCCAAGGGTATACTTCAGAAATGGTTCATGCACTGATCATTGATGCAAAAATAATCCCAACATTTATCAATAGAGTGGTTATAGTTGTCTCGCACGCGCTAAACAACCAACCCTTCCTTAATTTATCGATAGCTAAGGTACGACCGTTAACTATTTCCCTAACCCAAAAACAATCCTAGGTACGACCGTAGGATTTAATTTCTGGTTTGCATTAATAATTAGAAAGGCCCAATTCTAATTAACAAACACGCTACGAGGGTTTGTTTAAATTAGATCGTATGTTTCCCTGACATAAACCCAATTACGCCAGTTGCTACTGGGATAGAGATAACGAACAATTACGGATTCAATTACCTCTATTTAGCAAAATAGCCTGTATGAATAATTAATTATTGCGCACTAATCAATCATAAACAAGAGCTATAACAGTTAAAAGCAGGAAACATATGAATACCAATAAATAGAGGAAACAATTAAAATAAATTAGATCTCACAGTAATTGTTGAACCATATCTTCAGTTGTCCCCTTGACTAGAATTGAGAAGCTAGTTCTCCATTAATGGAGAACCAGCTGTGCAAAAGAGCTATTTGAAGTTTACAAGATTGTTCCCAGCCAAAAATCGGCCAACTAGCCCCGGAATTCAAAAGTAATAAGAACAAAGCAATTGTCCTCTTTTATTTCTGCCGTCAAAAGAAGATCCGAATTTGTTGCTAGCTGAAGTCTTTATCACGCGGGATCCGGCTCTTTCTCTTCTTTAGTTTCCTAATGGAAAAATACTACCTAATAGAACTAGTTTCCTAAATAGCAAAATAAACCACAAAAGAAAGTATTTCAAGTTTCCTAATTCAACAATAAGACTAGTAATTAGAATTCAAGTCTTCCAAATCTTCCTCTAAAGCTGCCTAGAGTTTGAATCGAACTTGGAAATCGATCCCGAACGTGCCACCATCAAATTAATTGGAAGATTGCCCCTTTTTGTCACGTTTTGCTCTTTTTCCTACAATTTAGCACCATTAACCAAATATAAGTAGAATCCATCAATTAACGCAATATTTGGTATAATAAAAGAGGAAAATAATCATAGAATTAATCGCAAAAATACAACTTATCAATTTCTCCCACACCTAAACCATGCTTGTCCTCAAGCATGAGAACAACAAATCAAGCAATCGAATTCAAACAATGGGTATTGCTCAAATCGTCTATTGCCAAAATACAATTAAAATACATGTCAAGTATTAGTGGCAATTTGCAAGGAATATCCCTCCAATTAGCTTTCAAGATCAAAAACTCTTTCAATTTATGACTAACTAATCTAAGAATATAAAATACTTAACCAGCATCCATAAGCAAATGGTTCGACTATTAAGCAAAATCTCAACATTAAAATTCATGAATCAGCGGGCTAACAACTCATTCACACACTTCCATATTTTTCACTATTAGCACATATTTTTTTTTTTTTTAGAATATCCCCACACATGAATGATGATATTTTTTTAGGGGGAACGCTTAGTTTTTAGCCATTCAAGCGTTTTGACACGAACTCCGACATTGGCCATATGAAGGAGCCCGGTTACTCAGCCATCATCGCTTAAAAACCACATACTCATAGCTATCATCGCGTTTTGACGCGAAAGTCGACATTTGTGGTGAAGACTCCCGGTTACTAGGCAACGATACTAGCGGAGTATAGCCTAATACTATTCATAAATAAGCACCAAAAATAAAATTAAATACCACACAAACCCGCTTCATTTCTCAAACATGGAGAACTAAGATTAATAGCTGAACCAATTTGCACAAAAAATGCTAGATAAATATTTACAATACTTAGAAAAGTTAACCAAAAAGTGCAAAAGTCACAAAACCTCAAATATTTACCAAAGAGATACCCTTAAAATCAACCATGTCATACTCAACACCTTAAAGTGTAAAATTTTAGCAATAGGAAAATTTGAGACATCTAACCATCGTTTATCAGGAATAATCACAAATAAGCACAAAGATAGGCAAAAATTGGACAAAATTCGACAAAGTCAAACAAAAATTCCAACAAAAATGCCTACACTTTCACTTTTCAATAAAATGCCAATATACTACTTCCCCCACACCTAAATCACACATTGCCCTCAACGTGACAAATAAACAGTAATAGCAAGGCGAAGGGCAACGGGACTTCCCTGAATACGTGGTGGAAGGTTTCGGGCGGCTATGGAATAGGTGGGAACGGTGGAGTGAAAATGGTGCTACGGTGGTGCGCGGCAGTGAAAAATTGTAGAGGGAAGGAGAGCTTCGACGTGCGTCTTGATCCAGGCGAACAAGAGTGCAACAAAGAACATCAAACCAGCAAATACTCACTGGTGGCTCCAATTGGGTCAAATGCAGGAACAATGTAGTCCAAAATCGCAACAAATGCTCTAAAGATTTAGCAATTGAAATCAAAAGGTAAAATACTCCCAGCAAGTCAATTAGACGCCACCAACAGCAATAAGCAATGGAAGTGGCACAGTAGCCTTCCAATTCAACAAACAAATGAAGAAAATACCCAACCAAAGGCACTTCAAGGGACGCAAGACAGAAATCAGCAAAGTAGAACTCAAGTGATACCAAAAATAACCTCAACAAAGCAGTGAATTCGACCAATTTGAATACGTAGAATACGGTCAGAAATGCCTCCCAAAGATCAACAGAGAGCGACAAAATTTGCCCACCCAAAATCTGTCCAAATGGCTCCAATTGGACAAGAAATTACACAACTCAACCAACCGAAATTAGCAAATAAGCCAAGAAACCGTCAAAACCAGAAATAGCAGTTCAGAATTTGGACTACAACTAAAACAAAATGTTTGGCAGTTTTCAATCAAGTAGCCCACCAACTAGAACCAAGTATCAACAAATGTAGTTATAATACCCCAACCCGTACCACTGGTGCCCAGACAGGAAAGAATTAAATTCAATGGCAGCAACTCAACCGCAAGAACTTAAACTTTAAAATTAATCAACCAGTACCACTGGTGAGTCACAGGGCAAACGATAAATCAAACGGCCAACAATCGAGCAGCAATTAACCTCAATTCAGTTCTAAATGAACCCAGAAAATGCTCAAATCATCTCCTGCGTTATCCAACAAATTTACTCAACGAAATCGTAATCATCAAGATCCCATCAACATCAAGAAATTGGAATTGAGGACCAGAAAATTATTTAAGAAAAACCTGGCACCAGGGAGGTTGGGATGTTGGCGTGGCTGAGGTGGGGGCGACCCTGAGCTGGTGGAAGGCAACAGGCCCGCGGGCTGGGCTGCGGCGCTGGCAGCGTGCGACAGTGATGACTGGTAGTGGTGGTTGTGGAGCTCGAGCAGGCGGCGGCGCGGCTCCTCAGCGAAGTGGACCGTGAGGTGGTCTGGTTGTGGGCGAAAGCTGAGCGCGAGGGAGGAAGTAGGAGGTTGACCGCTGGTGGAGATAGCCAACAGCAGTGGCGGAGGAGGATAGCAGACAAAACAGGAGGAAAGCTGGAGTGGCGGTGGTGGTGCGCAGAGCTGGAGTGCGGCGTGCTGGTGGCGCGGCTGTCGCAGAGCTCGGGCAGGCGCTCATCGCCGGCGGCTCTGGTTGAAGGAACAAGAGAAAAGGGGAAAGCAGGGGCAGCGGGGAAGAAGGAAGAAAGAAAAGAAAAAAGAAAATAAGAAAAAGAAAATAAAATGGTTTTTTTTTTTTAACTAGTCTTACCGAAATTCTCCAAAAATTGAAATTGCTTTTGTAAAAATTTTATCTCTTTTTTTTTTTTTTCAGAATAAGGAACCTCTGGCCTAGGCGTGGGCACGTCTAATTGCTATAGAGCCCGCAGATCCTGAACGAAAATTCCTTTCCCTCAAGCGTGACCACCTGGCGTGGGCACGTCTAACTGCTATAGAGTCCGCAGATCCTGAACGAAAATTTCCTCCGTCAGGAGTGATCATCTGGCGTGGGCACGTCTAACTACTATGGAGTTCGCAGAACCTGAGCGAAAATTCCTTTTTCTCAGGCGTGACCACTTGGCGTGGGCACGCCTAACCGCTAATTCCCTGCCACCAAACAACAAATCACTAAATGCAACTAACACTTAACAAAAACTTCAAGAACATAAGAAAACTAAAATAAAGAGCCTTGGGTTGCCTCCCAAGCAGCGCCTTTCTTTAATGTCTTTGACTAGACATGCTATGCTTGTTCACGGAGGATAAAATCTTCTGGCTCGCTTCAGTGTTTCATCTTCAATGTGATCCTGGTAACCCTCATAGATGGAGTAATCCTTGAGCACACGAATTGCGGGCTTCCATGGACTAGTAAATGGTGCTAAACAAGTCAACAATGATCTGCATTCTCCACTCACTTCTCCCTCACTTGCATTTATTGGTTCAAGATATTTTACCATCTCCACTCTTAACTTATTCCTGTCATGAAATTTTAAATTTTCTGATATAATAAAATCAATTTCAGTAACAGGAGTTAAAGAATAGGAGTCAGGAAAGTATTGATTAAGGAGTGGAGAAGATGTCACCGCATTTGGAGATCGTTCACTGGATTCATTCACTTGGACGGGTTGATATTGGGAGCTCATTTTCTGCACATTAACTTCCTTTTCAACTGCATCTTTAGATTCGTCTCTTTGAAGTTCTTGCAGTTCCATATCATTTGACCGGATAATTGCACTCTCATCTTCCTCAAGGCTAATGTTGATTTGTGAGGGCAATTCTTCAAGGTGAGAAGCTAATCGCTCTATCCTGGATGTCAATTGTTCCATTTGATCTGCTAGGTTACGCCTGCTCACTTGTGTCTCCTGTTGAATTTGATATGTTAATTCAACTATCTCTTCAAGAGACATACCTGACATAGATAATGATTCTTGAGACTCATACTGCTGAAAATTCATTTGCCCTGTTGTATAATCATAACTGTAGTTATCCCACCATCCTTGATCATACCCGTTTGGATTAGGGTTATACCACGTTTGAGACCAGGGTGAAAAATCTCCATAATTATTGAATGGGACACTCAGATCATCTTGATATTCGGGGCACATACCGGTTGAATGATCCCTGACATAACAAATTTCACAGGTTGCAGCAGCCATTCTTTTTTTAATAGAGTTTATTGCCTCTAAATATGCAAACTTAGAAAAATAATCAATCTCATTACCTTCCCCGAAAACAAAATCCAGTATATCACCAAAATATGGAGTGTTAGAAGCCATAAACTATATAATAAAAAAATAAAATAAAAATAAAAACAAGATGAAATCAAAAAAGAAACAAAATTAATCTGGCACCAGTCCCCGGCAACGGCGCCAAAAATTGACAGGTGCCGAACCTGTGCAATAATAAATACCTACTCGAGAAAAATATAGATTTTGTATATAGCGGTGAGTAGGGTCGAATCCACAGGGATTGGGGATAATTCGTTTCTTCTAGAGTCCAAAGTATGGGGGGTTTTTGGATCAAATACTAACTAAATAAATTAAATGTAGAAAATAATTAATTAAAAGAAATACTTAGAGAAACTCTAGCCAAGGGTATACTTCAGAAATGATTCATGCACTGATCATTGATGCAAAAATAATCCCAACATTTATCAATAGAGTGGTTATAGTTGTCTCGCACGCGCTAAACAACCAACCCTTCCTTAATTTATCGATAGCTAAGGTACGACCGTTAACTATTTCCCTAACCCAAAAACAACCCTAGGTACGACCGTAGGATTTAATTTCTGGTTTGCATTAATAATTAGAAAGGCCCAATCCTAATTAACAAACACGCTACGAGGGTTTGTTTAAATTAGATCGTATGTTTCCCTGACATAAACCCAATTACGCCAGTTGCTACTGGGATACAGATAACGAACAATTACGGATTCAATTACCTCTATTTAGCAAAATAGCCTGTATGAATAATTAATTATTGCGCACTAATCAATCATACACAAGAGCTATAACAGTTAAAAGTAGGAAACATATGAATACCAATAAATGGAGGAAACAATTAAAATAAATTAGATCTCACAGTAATTGTTGAACCATATCTTCAGTTGTCCCCTTGACTAGAATTGAGAAGCTAGTTCTCCATTAATGGAGAACCAGCTGTGCAAAAGAGCTATTTGAAGTTTACAAGATTGTTCCCAGCCAAAAATCGGCCAACTAGCCCCGGAATTCAAAAGTAATAAGAACAAAGCAATTGTCCTCTTTTATTTCTGCCGTCAAAAGAAGATCCGAATTTGTTGCTAGCTGAAGTCTTTATCACGCGGGATCCGGCTCTTTCTCTTCTTTAGTTTCCTAATGGAAAAATACTACCTAATAGAACTAGTTTCCTAAATAGCAAAATAAACCACAAAAGAAAGTATTTCAAGTTTCCTAATTCAACAATAAGACTAGTAATTAGAATTCAAGTCTTCCAAATCTTCTTCTAAAGCTGCCCAGAGTTTGAATCGAACTTGGAAATCGATCCCGAACGTGCCACCATCAAATTAATTGGAAGATTGCCCCTTTTTGTCACGTTTTGCTCTTTTTCCTACAATTTAGCACCATTAACCAAATATAAGTAGAATCCATCAATTAACGCAATATTTGGTATAATAAAAGAGGAAAATAATCATAGAATTAATCGCAAAAATACAACTTATCAGTAACCGACATTTTATCAGTAACCGACATTTGAGTCGGGGGATAGGCTTTGTAAGTTTGAAGCACATATACCCAGCTAAAAAGCTAGACAAATTGCTTGCGTCTAAACTTGGATGCAGCTGCATCTGCATGGCAACAGGCAAGAAAGTGACAATCATGTCACGTGAATAATCTGGGAGAAGAAAGAAGAAGCAGAATCTTCATCAAAGCTGACGAATAATCCCTTGTCCCCTTTTGGCGAATCCGACGACGGAAACTACGAGGTTCGAGCTGCTTTGGATCTTTCTTCTGCCTTTTGTTCTGTCTAATTAAGTATGTTTTTGTTTTGTTAATTATACAACTCGGTTCGGCGGACAAGTTATTGACGGATAATGGAGTTTAGATGCAAAAAGGGAATTTTTCACTTCAAAAAGGGAAAAAAAAAAGTGTTAATGAAATCACAAGTATACAAGAATTTCATTTTGTTTACTGCATTTTATTTTGTTAATTACACAATTCCGTGAACAAGTTATATTGAAGGCAAAAGACCAAATAAAATGTGTTAAAGAAAGCACAAAAATTATTAAAAGAAAACATATGTATATAAGCAGGATTAACCTTTCTTGCACTGTTAAATATTTTTGACACGGACATGTATAGATGCATAACGTTTAACCTTCATTAAAATTTTAGATTTTATTTTTACGCATATACCAAGTACATACACGGGATCTTGAAATAAAATCATTGCACTTAGACTGGCAATGTTCTAACCTATATACTTGACAAGTGCACTACGTATTATATATATACTCTTTGCATTTTATGTGTAGGAGAATAACATGCACTATATATATATATATATATATGCTTCCCTTGTAAACAGTAGATATTCGGGATCCAAACTCCCAATCCAATGCGGGATAGCTAGGCATCGAAAAGGGTCTTTCTTAACCACTAAAACGAAGCCTAACAATTTATTATTATTCCATTAAAACGAAGCCTAAAAATTATTATTATTATTACAGATGTTATTGTTATATACGTATGTAGATGCATACATACGTGTATAAAGCTCTCAATAACTCGGACTCGCCTTCTTGAAAGTGACAAGGTTTCCAAGCATGCTTGTGATTATTTTGCCAACAAATTGTCATGATAAAAAGTAATGCGCATAAAAATTGCCATGGCGGTCATAAAATATTGGCCACAATCCTCCTGAAATCGCGGGCTTCCTGACTAAGAACAGGACAATAAACAAATGAAATGACGCCTTTTAAACTTTGTAGCAGTAGTATATTTGTCTTAATATAGTGGCACCTAGACAGCCACTTTCTTCCTCCTCATGACTTTCCAGGTCTAGCTAATGATGATATTATGGTACAACCATTTGATTGGAATGTCTTGTGCTTTTGTCGAGGTACCTTGAGTCTTTCTTGACCTACCTGTCCGCAACTTTCCCATCTTTAACTCGTTCTCCTCTCTCCCACCCATTGTTTGACTACTGTTTTGAAATTTATCTCAAAATTAAGGGATAATTTGAGAAACCGCCCTTGAGATTTTTTACAATTTCACTTAATTCCCTTGAGGTCTTAAAAATTACACATAACTCTCTTGAAGTTACTATTTTGGTAATAAAAACTATCAAAATTTTGAATGAATACGCTCTTGAAATTGTGAAATTCTTCTCACTTTCTCATAAAGCTCCTAAAAAAAGAAAATTGAAGCATGCACAACATCACAAATCCACTTTTAACCCTAATGTCTATTGCTCTAAACCATCCATATTCCTATATCGTAAATCAGTACCACTATCTCCATGGTCACCGCCGCCACCAATCCCTAAATTATAAAACCTCAATCTAAACAAATAAAGAAATAATAAAATAAAATAATTAGCACCATCAATCTCACCAAAACAAAAAATCACGAGCTACATTAATATAAAACCCTATCATTGAAATGTTGGAGTACTAACACCAGCCTCATTCTTCTTAAACCTTTAGTACGCATCTTTTTTTATTCATCTCCAAACCCTCCAAGGAAATCTAAAATTAATTTGTAATATATTAAAAGGACATAATTGGTTATTTCATTAGTGAATCTTATTTTTGTTTCCATTTAGTGTCTCGTTGTGTGAAATGCATCCATATGCTCAAGATTGGGAGCCGATTGTTTAATTGCATGAAAAATATTAATATTTTAAGGTTATTATGGTCATTTTATAGAATTAAAGGAGCTAAGTATAATATTGAAAATCTCAAAGGTACTAGAATGAATCTGTCAAAAATCTCGGCGGAGGTTTCTAAAATTATCCCCAAAATTAAATATTAAAGATTTATAGACACATTCACATGAGAGTTGCCAGGACTATATGCCGGAATAGCGCGACGTAAAATCTTAGATGAGACTAATTTAGTGAAATTTTTTAAAGGTAAAATAGCCGTTTTATTGAAAAAGACAAAACGAAGCTAAAAAAGAGCTACAACTCAACCAAAGGAAAAAAAAAGAGCTGCCTAGCTGATCTGTATTGCTATCTAAACAAAAGAGTATACGCAAGTGAAATCTTTTCGGCGCTTTTTTTTTTTTTTTTTTTTTGCCTTTAAATGCGCCTTTTTTTTTGGGTTGCAGATTTGGGGCTAAGCTCCAGTACACGAATTCAGCACTTAGTTAGAATCAGTAGTATTACCTTTTACAGCTTTCTTTGTTTTTCACTGATTGTCCAGGCATATCTCGCAAGAATTTGTGGTAAAACAAAAAAAAAACAAACCTTCAATAGTTTAGCTATTCCAAATTGCCAGATGAATAGAACTTTTTTGGATAATCAGGACACCAGTATAGGTGAAAATGTCAATTGGTTGACTAACTCAAATTTGAAAACATGCAGTTTCACGAATTCTAAAAGCCATTTTTGAAAAATGAATACTTGCTTTAAGTAACTTGGCAAGCAATTGTCTAGTAGACGTTAGCAACATAAGTGTGTTTGGATTGTGAGTTATTTGCCAAAATATATTTGCTTACATCACCATTACAATTTCCAATACACCTTTTTATCTTTCCAATTATTTTTTTATCTCACATAAATCACGTTACAAAAAGTGCTACAGTAAAAATATCCCAAATAACTTACAATCCAAACACACTTAATTAAGTGGAAATGCCAGTAACCCCGCAGTCTGTTTGGATAGAGGATTATTTGCCAAAATTTATTTGCTTACATCATCATTACAATTTCCAACGCACCTTTTTATCTTTCCAATTATCTTTTTATCTTACATACGTCACATCACAAAAAGTGCTACAGTAAAAATATTTCAAATAATTTACAATCCAAACAGAGTAACACTCCCAATGAGATATTTTTTCCGTAAAAAGATCTTCTATCTCATTTTCTGTATTATTTCCTATTCCAACGTCTATTAAATCACTGTATATCCTTGGTAAACATCTTATTTTAATGTTTTTGATGCAGAATGGGCACAAATTTCATTTGTTTTGTGATGTGCAATGCATGATAAACCTATTGTTAACTTCAGATTATATATCAACCGCCAAATCAGAATCTACATATCGTGGAACCCAATTAGTTGCCCGTGATCAGCTTCCCAAATTTTAACCATTTAAAAATTATTCTGCACTTGAAATGACAAAAGATAAATACTTTTCTATGGAAGAAGTGAACAACAGACTGTCACTTCATCAAGTTGAGTTCACAGGATAAACGGGTAATTAATTTTCTCTATATTTTTCTAACGGTTGTTGTCGTATCACAGTATCAGAACAAGGTACTTCCACACCGTTGTCTTTTTTTTCTTTTTTTTTCTAGAGCTATCATTAGGGGTGCTTAATGGATTTTCAGTGATGTATTTATGGTATTAAATTTTTATTATTAATTCTCTATGATCAAAGCCCAGTTGTTTAAACTAATGACATGTTTGATCGAATCAGATTGATTTTTGCATGAGATTACAACGAGCCCAACAAGTTGCACCATGTATGTAGGCCTGCGATTTCCAATTCTCTTCGGCCCCATCCAGTTGAAAATCGAGTTCCAATGACTCTTAGGCCTTAGCAACGGGCAACCTTTCAAAAATAATCATGGGCAAAGGTGGAACTCTGAAAGTGGCCCAAGTAGGAGCAACAAACATTTATCAGTAAATATACATCGTCGTATTAGTCATCACTGATACGATTGAGTTGAATGTACGATACATATTTAAAATTTAAAATTTAAATTTTTAATTAAAATTAATTGTTATAATTTAACGGTGATAGTATATACACTAACAGTGTATTGACAAGATTAAGCTCTAGATATGGAATTTAAGACTGATAGTCAAATTCTTGGAAAGAGTTGAAAAAAGTCAAACTGTAGAATTACTAAAGAGAAGCCAACATCCAGATTCCAGAAGCGAATCATCATCAACTAGCTGCAACTTAATTTTGCATTCAGGTTTCTATCCTCTTCTTCCTTTTCTGATAAAATGATAATTTTGTTGATAAACTTGCTGGATTTCGTCCAGTACCAATTTCTTAACAAAATCGGGATTGTTTCTATCCTCTTCTTTGAGTTTGTTGACTTGGGCTCTCCTGTTTCTACCAGGCATATATGTATTCCGTTGCTGCCTTTTCTTGTTTGATATCTTATCCTTTTATCCTCATTTTAGTTTCTATTCTTTTTTTCTTGTTCAAGTTGGTCTTTTTCTTCTTTGCTTACCGTCGGCTGCATTAAATTGCCGCCCCATATTTTCACCTGTCTTCTAATTGATTTTCTTCATTTTTAATCTTCCATGTTTCCCTACTACATGTTTGTGATCTAAAGACACATATTGTATGTGAGAGACGCTTGAATTATGTTGTCCTTGTACCTGTTCGCTTCCAGACATTCCTCGCAGATTGTTTGTGGATGCATCCCTGTATCTGTAATTAAATCTGCAGAGTTTTCAAATCAAAGTTTGCACTGTATCTGTACCAGTCTTCAAACTAATTAGTTAAAATCTGCCCCCCAATTAAATAGATGAAACATGCATAATATGATCGTCTGCAAACATAAGTGAATATCAGAATTAAATACATGTCAATATCCATCAAAAGAAGTTGCTTGCTCTTCTGTGATTGCCGCCATGCTCATTGCTGTAGGTACTGATGTTGATCCTGATAATAACTTCCGCTTCTATCATAATAATTACCACTACCTCCATCCTGTTGCTCACCATATCCATAGGGACTTCCGAAAAGATAATCTGCTGTGCTTTTCCAGGGGTCATTTCTGTTTGCTTCATCACAAACTGGACATTTCTGCTGCCGTTCGATTTTGGCTAAGCAGGGCCAATAACCGAATATACTTTCACAAAGGTCCAGAGATTCCAAACCAGAACCATGCGGAATATATGGTACTTGCTTGTTCCATTCATGACCATATCCACCGTTTCTTCCATAATCAGATGAAGGAATTTCATCAAAATCCCGGGGTTCTCGCTCCGGCAATTTCCCATCAACATCACCAAGTTTTTCCTCCAGAGCTTTCCCAAGATCGTCGTCGTCCTTAACATTGTCATCAGTTCCCTCGGTAACAGTATCTGCACCACCATCAAGGGATTCTTGCTCTTGCTCTTTGGTGTCAGTAGGCTTGCGTCCATCATCAGGCTTCGTTGAATGGCCATCTTTTTCTCCATAAGCTGAAGGAGTGGATGCATACGAAAAGCCGCCCAACAATTCACCATTTGGTTGTGGGCTGGAACGAGGATAACAGATTGCATCTGAGGGAGGAAGAGGTTTGCCATAGGTTTGAGTTTGATCATAGCCACCGCCATAAGGTGTTGGATCATATTCATCCCACTCAGGCTCATTAAACTCTAAGGTGGAGTAAGAGATTGTGAAATTTGCCCGAGAATAAAAGGAATCAACACCATAGGAGGGAGGTCGCTCATATTGGATAAGCCTCGGTTCAGAAAAACTATGCACAGAGTAGTTTTGTACTGGTTGAGTGGCATAAGAATCAAAGAAATTGTAAGAATATAACCTCGGCTCATTCACCTCATATGAAGAATATGCTAATGAAGCTGGAGGCGGAAGAAGAGCATCATAATCACAAGTACTGCTCATATAAGGAGCCCAGTAACACTCATCGACATCTCCCTTGAAGCCATAGAAAGCCATCAGAGAAGAATGAAAGGAACTTCAATTCTTGGTAGTTGCAAAACTACCGAGGTCTGTTGAAGATGTGTATCTCAAGCAGAATTAGAATGTTAGCCATTGGATTCTTATCCACACGTACAATATGGGGGCAAGAGGCCCCCCGGGGGGGAAAGCAAACGTGAAAGGACTCGTTGTTGTTTATGTCAATAGTGGAAAAATTGAATATAGAAGTCACATTATTGAAAAGCTAGCTTTATTTCGTACACAACTTGCATTTGGCTATTTCAAATCTGTAAGACAAAACGAAAATGTCAATTTCAGATGATGACATTCCACCTTCTTGTTAAGCTGGAAGGGCTAGTTTCCAGACTTCACTGGTAGTGTCGGAGAAAAAATGGTTGAAAACTGGTCATTCAAAAGAAATTTGGGGAATTACAGTCCAGCATGCTGGCCGGAAATTTAGTCACATATTATGGTTTCTACAAAATAAGTTATTTACCTAACGTGCAAAACGGTTTTGACAATTCGGCTTCAAATCCTCAGTTGGAAAGCCCTGCGGTCACAATTCGGTCGCTTCACCCAGACTCTGCCACGTGAAAGCACGTCTTTTATCCCATAAAGTTGGCATCAGCTTCATCAATCTTAGTACGGATAACGTGAAGATTCCACGTGGAAAAGCGACCGAATTGCTACAGCGAGGCTTCGGGACCGAGGATTTGAAGCCAGTTCAGTGCACTTAGAATCCTCGGTGACATATTTTCTATGCCAATCCAATGTCATCTATAATATTGTGTCAAATGTCCTGTTATTATTTACACTTGTGTTAAACCAAACCAAGTTGAATTATTAAAAAATTAAAGTGTAAATAATAACAGGACACTTGGCGCAATACTATAGGTGGCATTGGATTGGCATAAAAAAACATGTCATCGAGGATTCCATGTGAGTTCAGTGATCAGCATACCAACCAGTTGCATCTTTCTTTCCATGTGCAGCATTTGGCTTGATGAAAATCGAGAGAAATGTCGGCTGTTTACATCTTTTTTTTTTTCCGGAAACGTTAGAAGGTTGTGTCGGCTGTTTACATCTTTTTTTTTCCGGAAACGTTAGAAGGTTGTGTCGGCTGTTTACATGCTTAATCCCATAAACACAAACTACTACCCCTTCTTTTTGACAACCTGCTCAAGAACACGTGTAATTTGAGAAGGACGATAATTTGAGACAGCAGATGGAGCATATTTTACGTATTTCATCTCGAAGTTACATATAAAACTCTTAATTCAGATCAAATGGATTGACTTCAAAGAGCTTCACAAACCGTTTCATCATGCAGTTGGTTTGTCCTGCAGCGTGAAGAATCAGATTATATATATGGCAATAACAGCTGATAAGTTGCTAGGTGGCATCAAGTAGCAACAATTGTGGAAGGCAGAGCCTTGAGTCACAAATCTGCGAAGCACATATCCTTGTGGAGGCAGTCCATCTACGGCTTCCCCTAAATGTAACAGATAAATAACGTGGTTTTGCGACTTCAAGTATTCTGCTCAAGGGATGAAAAGGCACACCATTGCAAAGTCATCTACAAACATCAGATTTGTCTATTGGGTGTATAATAACTTGATAGCAAGTAACGTAAATTGGAACTACTAGTATCCGACATCAGCTCAAACAATTTCATCAATGAACCTGAGAGCCGGTTGCTCATCACACCCTCATACAACCTTGATTCTTCTCACTCATGATGAGACTACAAGTTTGGCATCTCCAAGAAACACAGTGAACAAGAATTTGAGGTTTTCGCAGGCACTCCTAACCTTTGACTATGGGCGTCTCTGTGATAAATATTTCCTAGACGACTCTAAAATGAAAAACAACCTGCAAGGAGGCAGAGTTAACACAACAATCAAATAACATTTTAACTTAGTTGATCAGAAAAAAACACTACGAAAACAAAATATTTCTTCAGCAGAGAAGGCAAAGAAACACAAAATGCACATTCACAATCATCTTGATTGAAGACAAAAAAAAAAAAACGTTGTCCATATGGAGAACCAGGATGAAGATTTGAAACTCACAGTGAGCTCATTGTGAGGCAGATTCTGGAGTAGCTCCTTGTCTTGGTCTTCTTCGTTCAGGTGGAGGACCATCTCTTTGCCTCACATATGCTTTGCTCTTGTACTTGGATCTATTAGACTGCTTTGGCTGATAAGTAGGGTACTGGCAAGGTATTATCTCTCCATTTACATACTTGTCACCTAAAACAAAAATAAAAACTTCAGGCTGCATCTGGAATAAAATGAATCACTAAAGCAAAACAGCTATTCCTAAAACAGACCTCCATAGTCCTTGTTCTTAACATCTATATAAGAGTCTGGAAGGACCCACAGAACCCCTGGCATTCCTACAAAATATGAAAATAGAGGATGACAAGTACATCAAGATGATGAAATCCTCACCCAACCAAAGAATAAATCATGCCCACTGCAAAAATAAATAAATAAATAAAAATTGTAAACTCAAATTTTACATTTTCACACAATAATAACCTTTGAATTTCTCAGATGTTTCTTCATCTACAGTGCACTGGAATCCAGTGTATGTGGTCGTACTGAAGGCATACATATTCTTCTTTGCTTCTTCCATGCTGACAAACAGAGAGATGAGAAATTTCAAAAGATAAACATAATTTTTCACATCAAACCACATGGATGAAACTACTTCAATGTTCATTATAGTATTCTTGTAGCATCATTTACCACAACATCCTAGATGTGATGCGTCAAGACATTTTCTTGATTCATTCACATAAGTAACCCCAAACAATGTTAGGAACTTAGGAACATTTTGCTCTTTCCAATGTTGCAGATCAAGATCAATTGACAGATGTAAGGTCTCTTTCATTGCAAGGGAAATTAATTTGGACTACAACTAAAGATCGGTAACAAACTTGCACTTCAATCAACAGAGACAGTATTCATCTCCTTCCATCCCCTGTTTCATATTTAAAGTCACAGTCTTTCCCAAAATTTTATCATGAACAACACCCACATACGTAGATGACATAACGTCCTACATGCTACTTAGAGTCACTCTAGATTCATTCACAAGTACCTTCCCCAAATACAGATTAAAGCCCAACGAGGTACATTATTTCCTAACGGAAACGAATAAATAAACGGATACGATGTTTCTTTCTTGATTTATGATCTTTGCCAAACTTCAGACCAAGCTAACTCTACACAAATTTCAGCTATGTAGCTAGGCAATACAAGACTATTGTTTAAATTCAAAATCCTCCCCTTTCATACCAAAAAGAAGCTTCAATCTTTCACATCAATTCTTAGAGCTCATTCAGCATTCCAAATATCCCATTTGCACAAAAGCACACAATTTCAACCGCTCATCCAGACAAAATCAAATAACCGCACAAACAACACCCCCATCCAAATTGGTGAAACCTCAACACCAACTCACACAAATGCTGTTTTTAAGATAGCCATGCCAAAAAAACACAAGCTATAACATTATCAGGCCACAAAAAAAGGATCTAATCCAAACTAAAAGGGTGGAAAAATTCGAGAGAGAGGAAAAAAAAATAGAGTTACCTGCCAAGAACCTTGGCAAGAGTTTCAAGATAAGTATCAATCATCTGTTCTCTAGTAGGAGCAGGGTCTTTCGGGAACTCCATGACAATCAACCAATGATTATAGTCACAGCCAGGTAGCATAATAGTCTCTCTCGGCTCATTGCTGCTGCTGCTGCTTCTCCTAGCAGAGAAGTCATTATTATCAGAAGCTGCTTTTACAAGCGGGATTCTTGACAATTGGATGGATTTCTGGAGTGGGAGAGTGCATGGGAGAAACGATGGGGAGGCAGAAGGAAATGGGTTGGGGAGAGATTGCAGAAAAGTCGGGGTTTTGGGGTGGGATTGGAAGCTAGGGTTTAGGGTTTTGGTCAGGTTAGAGAGATTGAGAGTTGCCATGGGGTTCAAGGAAATGAAGTAGATGACTGGGAAAAAGGATAAGGTAGGAAAGGTATAATAGTAGCAGCAGAAAAGGGAACTAAAGAACCGAAAAGAGCAGAGATATTTTTGTGCCTCAATCGCTTATAGACAAGCCAAATGGTCCAATTTTGTGGCTAAAACATATCAAGACACTCCTCCTATCATGAAAAAGAAAAGGGGGAAAAAGAGGAAATGATCCCAATTCCAAGATCTTTTACAAACACAATGAATTTTTTAAAATGATAAAAAGATAGTCTAGATCGTTTTATTCGGTGAGAGAAATTCAATCCTTTTGGTCTATAGAGAGCAATTCAATACGCTTTAATAAAAAAAAAAAAAAGAAGAAGAAGAAGAAGAAAAGGAATTCCATAACTTATGAGGCCATATGGATTGTGATACTTCTTCTTCTTCCTTTTCTTTTTATTGGCCTTTTCTTAATAAATAAATCTTTTTGGCTAGAAAATAAAAGATGGAAAAAAATGCAATTTTCATCCCTAATGTTTGAAGTATTGGATAATTTCATTCATAAAGTTTCAATTAAAACACATTTCATCCCCGTAGTTCTATAATTTCTATCAATTTCATCTCTAAAGTTTCATGCAAACACATTTTATCCTCATAGTTTCATAAAATTGACCAATTCAGGAAATTTGAATGATCGTTAACCAATTTGGATGGAGTATCATCACATGACTAGCATGTTGGTTAATAATTGTATTATTAATACTTAATTTGGTTATTGATTAAATTATATAAATAATAATGACTGTGTTTGGGTAAGAGATTATTTTTTTAATTTGTGATACAATGTATGTGACATAAAAAAAAATAAATTAGATGATAGATAGACAATTTAAAAAAATATGTATATGATGCAACAAAACAAAATTTTGCAAATAAATAACAATCTAAACAATTCTTTATTTCACGTTGATATTTTTGTGCAATTGGTTGCAATGGAATTGTTTGAAAGATTTATCCAATTGGCTATAATGTGGTTATTTCTTTCGATGACTTCGTTTCCTCTCAATCTTTTTTGTTCAATTTGTGACTAAGAAGAGAATAATGGGGGCTGAAATTTTTTTTTTTAGTTTTTTTAATAAGAAAGTGAATTAAAAAATGATTTTTGAGGTTTTTGTTGATCCAATATTTTTTGGCATTTTACTAATGTGCATGCTGTGGTCAAGTGATAATATTCTATTCAAATTACTTGGCAATCTATCAATTGTTCTTAATTAGTTAAATTTATGCATTTATGAGGATGAAATGTGTTTGCATGAAACTTTAAGGACGAAATTCGTCAAAATTATAAAACTATAAGGATGAAATGTGTTTTGAGTTCAACTTTAGGGATGAAATTGTTCAACACTCCAAATAATGAGGATGAGAAGTGCATTTTCGCCAATAAAAGATCCATGAACGGATTATAAGTTGACTTTAATTGTGAATATTCCAACCACCAAAAATTAGAGTCTTCAATTTAATCTAACAAGTTTGTCCATTCAACCCTTGAAGTTTGTAAGAGAAAGGTGTATTGAGGACTTAATTATTTAGGCAACTGGAAGTTTTACGGAAATGGTACTTTTTTTAATTTTTATTTTTTTAAAAAGGAGGCCCAAGGCCTAATTGCACAGAGAAAAACTAATAATGAGAAATCACCACACAAAAATTGGCGGACTTCATCCAAAGTATGATCCAAAAACAAACAGTAGTGTAATCCCAACTTGCATGCTTCAGTTTAGCCATTCTTTAGGTATCTAAGCAAAGATTAACCCCTCTTCAACTTGGGATTTCAACTAATTTCAGATTTTGATGCATTTGTATCATATTTGATTTAATTTTGATATATTTCTGTCATCAGATCTATATATATTTATGTTATATTTTTTTTTATTTTGATATATTTCGGTCATTACTGCAGATTTATTAAATTGAATGATCCTGTCTATATAAAAAAAAAAAAATCAATTAGATACCCCATCGAGAATTGGACTCCACCTCCATACCTTCATAAATTTTTGGTCGCAGAAAGACAGACGCCATGTTGGTCGTGTTGTAGTACCAATTACCCAGGCTCAATTAGACAAACAAGTCTGCTGATCCAAGAGCAAAAGTTTTCAGAATTGGGTGGAGACTGTTACATGTAAAACCCACGAGCTTAAACGAAACAACATGAGCCCACAACGAACGAGGCACTGGTAACAGCCTTCAGGACCTACCAAAAATTTAGTCCAGAAACTGCAATGGTACTCAATTTGGGCCTGTGGAAATTTCTACCAAAGATAGGATCTTTTTATTAACATATATAGTAAATGTGTGAATGCAATTGCCCCAATTGAACCCAAATGCTGACGTGGCGCTTTTCCATTGGTTGATTGGTGGTAGTCCTCCAATTGATTCCAATTTGATGAGTTGTCGTCCTCTGATTCGTCGATTGGTGGTAGTCCTCCCAATTGCATATTAAATTGATGATGGCGAGTTTTGATTGGATGAAAAGTAATAGTCCTCTAATTGCATGTAGGATTGTGCTAAAATTTTGCTTCTTACTTTTTTATCCAACAAATCACATTAACAAAAAATTTGGATTCCTTTTTTTCTTTGTTGTCCGTCAAATCACATATAATTACCAATTCTTTGCAATTAATTGTTAATAACTAATTTAATGTCATGTTTCTTGTCATTCAACAGATCGCGCTTGATGAGTTGGGTCGTGTTTAATTACCGACTCCTTCAGTTATTACCAAAAAAATTATATATTTTAGGGCAAAACAAATAATAATTATCATTTTTTACCGTTGATTGTTAGCAATTATTTATTGCTTTTCGTTGGCCTTTTTTAGTCTTCCGCCAAATTGCATATATTTACTGATACTTTGCAATTCATTGTTGCTGGCTGCTTAATAATGGTTTTTCCCTTGCTGTCCAATGGATCGCGTCTAATTAGCAATTTCTTGCAGTTGTTAGGCAAAAAAAAAGGGACATTTTTTCGCAAAAAAAATATATTTATCAACTGTTTTATTTTATGGATGTTATAAAAAAAATGCCCTTTTTGCTGTTAATGTTTCGTTAGTTAATTAATACTTCAATTTTTTTCCCCGGTTAATGGTTTGCTGGTTTTTTAGCTTCTTTTTTATGCTCCGGCGGATTGTATGAGCAAAAAGTGTCCTTTTTTTCCTCCACCAAACTGCATGTATTTACTGGCGCTTTGCGCTTAATAGTGCCTTTTTTTGGTCATCCAATAAATCGTGTTTAATTAGTGCTCCCTTGCAGTTGTTAGACAAAAAAAACCATTTTTGTTCCAAAAATAAAAACAAATTTAATCTGTTTTTTTTTATTTTCTTTTATCAAATAGATGCTTTTTTGCCATTAATGCTTCGTTGGTTAATTAATAATTTCGTTTTTTCCCCTTTGATGATTCGTTGTTTATTTGGCCGCTCTTCTTTTTTTGCTCCAGTGGATCGTCTTAACAAAAAAAAATGACCATTTTTTTCTTCCACCAAACTGTATCTATTTACCAATACGCTACAATTAATTGTTAATAGCTATTTAATAATGTCTTGCTTTTTATTGTTCATCTAATGGATCGTGTTTAATTACCGGTTCCTTTAGTTATTAGGAGAAAAAATATTTTTGCCAAAACAAATAATAATTATCATTTTTTAACGTTGATTGTTAACAATTATTTATTGCCTGATCTGACCCAATATATTGGGTTAGCAAAAAAGTGCCTTTTTGCCTACTTACATTCATATTTACCTATCAATTTCTCTCTGTTAATTGTTGCCTTTTCCTCGTCACTTTTTTTTTTGTTATTGTTAATGATTACTTAATTAGTTGGCCTGCATTTTAGCTGTTCAAAATAAAATATGCCTCTCTATTAGTATTTTTTCCTTGAACAAAATCTTTTTTTTCGTATATTTGTCTAAAGAGTTGCACTTTCCGTTGCTGGCATCGATTTTTGCAATCTACTTTCTGCGCATCTTAATCGAATACATCCTCAGCCATCACTTCTGATTACTTCCATTTGGTGGAGAGTTGTATTTGATGGGAAAATTGGTACCTCTATTTTACTAAACTACCCAGCCTTTATCTTTCCGTTTGCTCAGTTTCTCTTTTTTCCTTATTTCCTGCTCATGGACATATTTGTAAAAATGAAGTGACCGTCATTGTTGCCTTCTGCCAAACATCACCTTTCAGCCTTGCTCTGTTCAGGGATAATCCGGTGTTTTCCCTTTGTACAGTGGTTGTTACCATTACCTGGTTTGTTCTAGCAGAACCTCGGCGGCTTACCATCATGATCGGCGGTAGATCTACAGCTGCTGCATCCTCCCTTCTAATCCCTTTCGGCTGCTTTTTTTCTAGACAGAATAGAGGTTAGCTATCAACTTCCTTCTTCTCTTGCTCTTGCTTCTTTTTGCCTTTTTCATTACTAATTTCCTGACTTTGTTTCAGCTTGCAAAGTTGCTATCTCTGCTGTTTTGCTGGTGAGTGCCTTGCTCCAAGAACGTTTAACTTAGTCCCTCTGCATCTGTTGAGCTTTTTTTTACAAAAAAATAATTGCTTTCCTTTTTTCCCTTGTTGCTTTGTCATTTTACTTAGTTATTGCCTTCTTTTTCCAGCAACGGTTTCTTTCTTTTCTTGCGCACCAGCTTAATGCCTTTACTTTTTTCATTGCACTCGGTCTATTAGCACGGGCATATTTTTCCTTGTTCTGTTTCTTTTCGCTATTAGCTTTTGTATGCTCGATTTTATCGTGGTACCGCCTGCTTTTCTCTGATTCTGCCCCGAAGCTTTTTTTGCAGCCAGACAGGTTAGTGTTTCTGGTTCTCCTCTCTTTCCTATTTCTTTTATATTTTGCTATCTATATTCCGTCTCTATCACTTGTATTTTCTGCTATGTGGTTGGTTGCATCTTCTTAGAGCCTCACTTCTTTGACTTGAATTGCGGGAGCTTATTTACTACTTCCCGAAACTTTTGGATGACTTTGTTGGGTTAACAAGGAGCTTTTCAACTCCTGTTCCTGTACTATTACTGCTGAAGGATGGAAATTATAGACAGCCTTGCATTTCATGCTGAACTACTTTTTGTTACTTATTTTATGTGTCCATTTCATTTGTTTGCTGCTTATTTCCTAGCTGTTGGATTTCTTATCTTCCTGCTCGTTGCTTGCTTATTAATTTTAGCTTGGACATTTACAGACTTGTTTCCTTTTTTTGTGTTTTTATTTGTTCAATCTTGTGTAACACTTGTTATATTACTTGCCGTTTGAATTAGCTAATATTGTTCATAAATTACAATTAAATTGGCCATTACTGGGCATAATTGCATTTGCACACCGCGCATCGCGCGGTGATCCTCCTCCTAGTTTTTAACTACAAGCAAGAGGACAATATTTAGTCGGAGTGTGATTTTAATTATGGGCGTAAACGAGACTAGGGGTGGGCAAAAAAATTCGAAAATCCAAAAATCCGATCGACCCGCTCCGACCCGTTCCTAAAATTAGGGTATCCGACCCTATTTTTATCAGCGGAGCAGATAGGGTCGGGTACCCATAAAATTCGGATACGGATACGGATCACAAAATCTAAAACCCGCGGGTACCCGACCCGAGGTATATTTTACAAATATTAAAAAATATAGGGACAAATTTATAATATTTTAAAGTTATTAACCCTAAGTTCCTAACATATTTCAGTCGACACTCCAGCCTTCAGTTTTCACTTCAGCGCCGCCGCAACTTCTTACCCTATAGCGTGCCTGCTATCAGGTCTGAATTCAAATAAATTGATCTTTTGTTCCTTTTTTTCGTTTAATTTTACATCTTTCTGTTGGTAATTGGGATTTATATAGTCAAGAACAAGAGTGGGAAGGAGGAATCAAATGGTGGAACTATTGGTCAGCCAATGGCCACTACAGGCAATAGGATGGGCAGAGCCATAGAGAAGCTGGAAATAGGCCGAGGGTGGAGGAAGAGAATGATGGTGGATCTGTACATCATTACAGTGATTCTGAGTCACCCTCAAATAGCCCAATGAGCCACACTGGAAGCGTCCTGGGAGGCAATGACTCCGGTACGAATTTCACTGGGAGCAGCAGCAGCAGCAGTGGTGGATGTTGTTCAGGAAGCATGAGTGAAGAGGATGAAGGTGGAGAGGATGGATGCTTGGATGATTGGGAGGCGGTGGCTGATGCTTTGGCTGCTTACAGATGAGAAGCAGCAATTGCATATTGGTACAGCTCCTGTGGATAAGAATATTGCCCATTTTGACTCTCAGTCAGATGTTGATATTTCGAAAGAAAAGCCAAAGAATGGGGTATCAGTGCAGAGAGCTCCAGTGAATTGCCGTGCATGGAGGCCTGATGATGCTTTTAGACCTCAGAGTTTGCCCAACTTGTCCAAGCACTAGCAGTACAGTTTCCCAATGAATTCAGATAGGCATTATGGCTGTGGTGGATCTGTCTGGGGTTGCAAGAATGCTGCATCCATACCAAAATCTTGCCCTATCTGCTCTGAGGATCTGGACTTCACTGATTCAAGTTTTCTTCCTTGTTCTTGTGGGTTCAGGCTTTGTCTTTTGTTCAAGGCTATTAAATTTGTTCTTTAATAGGGACGGGTACCCTATGACCCGCCCCTATTTTTCGGGTATCCGAGGATCGGGTACCCGAGGGCAAGCGGAGCGGATTAGGGTCAAAAAAGAAGTGACCCGACATGTTAGGGTTGGGTCAACCATTTGATGTTCGGGGCGGGTATCCGACCCGTGCCCACCCCTAAACGAGACTAAACAAACTGAATGTCTTTATATTCAAGTTTGATTGATTATTTTGTCGAGTTTCTAATTTTGTTCAAATTTGATTTGTTTACTTCTCACATCCAACTCAAACGAGCCTTTATGAAACTAAATTGAAATTGAACTTGAGTAGTTTTAAATTTTTAATATGTAAATTTCACTTTTATACTAATCGAGCCAAGTTTGAGTTGAATTTGAAAGTTTATTAAACACAAATACTATTTAAAGTTGATTTAATTAGTTAGCGAATCAAACTCGAAAGGGCTCTCATCAATCCAAACTTGATTCAGGTATCGAATAGTTTGATTCATTTTTCGAGTCTAATTCTAATGGTTCTTCTACTAGAGGTCTACTAATTATTTTTTTTCCTACATTGATTAGTGTCACTGATCATCATTCACAGTTGACAAAACTTTCTTTGTTGCTCCCATATTCTTTTATGTTAACACACGAACGGTGTAAAGACGAGTACTTTAACAGCTAGCTAGACTCATTATTTGCATGTTACAGTACGAGTCAACATTATCTCTATAGCATATGAGACCAAAAATTATCCAAACAGTTAGAATCATCATTATTAACAACTATTACAGTGGATTCAATTCATTCACGATTACCTAAACAGTGGAGTGTCCAATTTTGTTTTTCCCTTTTAGAATAGTAATGTTGGATTAATGTCAGTTTATGTGCGCGTAAACTCAGAGGGAAAAGTTGCAGTAGCAGTTAATATGTTTTGGTATGGGTTGACAAGCAAAGAAAGATTAAGATCCATGATGCTGATCTGATCGGAAACCATCTCTGTCATCATTTCTTTTGACACCAATTTTTTTCTCCTGCGTGTCTTGCTAATCTGCGTTGAAAACTTGAGCAAATCTTTCGTTTATATATATATATTTGACGAACGACGCAAGTCTAAAGGTTTTAGACTGCAGCAATGCCTAATGCCTACAAAAAGGATTAAGCCATTGACTAATTACCTAAAGAAAATTGATTCCTTTCAAGATTAGGTGGAAATCCAGCCGAATGAGATCAAGCAAGGAGGCCTAACTTGATACGTCAATGATAATTCAACCTCTCAAAAACACACACACAATAATTAATTTTGACTCCAACCAAGCGTGCAAAGTACTCTTTTCAAAAGTGATGAATCTGTTCACATTAATTTAACCACTAGTTAGCAATAACGGACCCTAGGTTTTATAAGCAGTTCAACAAAACTTTTGCTTACTTAAATCATTTATTGGAGAATTAAAATTCATTTTCAACAAAAAAGAGGCATGGCATCATGTATTAACCGCTGCTTTAATTATCTATTAATTAAGGATCTAATCTATTTGATAATGCCGATATTTTGGATACTATTTGGACCTCAATGGATTTCTATATGCATAGTTGAGCATAGAATAAACAACACTATGGCAAACATGATTTTATCTCAACATTTGATTATTGCCTTTAGTTCCCGTATCCTCCTAAAATAGATGTATGGTTCGATTAATTAGCAGCACTATTATTGTTCTTCGAACTACGCCAACTAAATTCCTTTAGGATATCCAAAACAAAAAAAAAGGTGATGAATTTGGTAGCTCCTAATTTGATATACTTCTTTCTGCCATCCAAGCCTAATGTTCTTATATTGAGTCCCTTTTTTTTTTTTTTGGTAATTGTTCTTCCTTTCTTGCATCACAACAAACTCAGCCTATGAAACATCTACGTGCCATTTGTTATATATGCATGTTGATGCTTCAAAATCTTGGCCTAATTTATGAGGATAATATATATGATAAAATTATTCAAGTTAGGTAATCTGTTGCACGTACACTTTTTTTTTTCGTTCTAAATTAATTGGGATTCAAGTCAAACCTGCCTTCTGCATATGATATCTATTGTTGGGTAGATAAGGCTGCTACCCTATTTTCGTAGTCAGAATACATGACATAATATGTCAAACTCAACATAGACTGACCCAATAAAGAATTTTCAGGAGCAGTTTCACCTTCCTCGCCCCCTTGAGTTGGACGTGAAAACGTAAACGCCAAGATCTCATAATAGGCAAAAATTATATACTAATTTTTTCCAAAATATTCTTTTTTTCTTGGTGGTGATATTTTTAATGTTTTTGAATAAATGCATCATAAGGTTTTGTTTCTACGAAATTTTATCGTCGAACAATTTGGGTTCTGGAAAAACTTCACTTACCTTTTTACAGATTGACAAATTTATTCGTGCTTATATTTATCTTCAGTTGCGTCTACCTATCTTATTTTAATTAATTACAAGTAATTTCTTAATATGAAAACTTTTCCACCACATTAGAGCCAGTGTAGCATACGAGGAAAGCAGATGTTCCCCCCCCCCCCCCACCTTTTTTTTAAACTGAGCTTAATTATATTTCTGGGATAGAATTGGACAAGTCAGAAAATTCACGTATGAAGTCAAATTGTGACAATTCATGAATTATCAATGCATTTCTAAACTTCCTAAGAAGTCCCAAAAATGGAGTTGGCTACATCGAAAGTTCCGTAAATGCATGAATCTTTAAACCATTAGAGGCCACTCTTCTTTATGCACTTGGTTTAGCATGAATTGTCACCATACAATTAATTGTATCGGTAGCCCCTAAAGACCTTATTGCTAAAACAAATAAAATGAAAAGTTGAAAGAGTACCGTTGATATGATTCCTGTTAAGATGTGTAGTGTATTGTAATCTTATATTGGATCACCACCAGGAGCAAGCAAGGTGAAGATTGCAACGCAACTGTTGGAGTCCCTACTTCCCCTTCCCCTACTCCTGTGCAATGAAACATTACTATCAACTTTGAATAAAGTTGGCCCGGCTTCCTTCAAAACAATTAAATCAACTTTTTTTCACTTGTTAACGAAAAAGGAGATATATATTATCTCATGTCTAGTGCCAATAAAAGAAATGAGTTTTATATCCTCAATGGATATTCCCGCTAACCTTTATTTAAAGTTAGACTTGAAGACAAAGTGACCGATCATATCATGATCATAAGTGAAAACAAATGTACCACAAAATTCAAAGAAAGCAGGGAAAACATGTGTCATGCGCGGAGCTATTACAAGTTTTTGTAGCAATGGCGACTTGTTCTATTTAGCAATCATGATTTATGACCAAGGAAGAAAAGCAACAGAAAAGAAAGAGTAGGTCCAACCCATCTCTCAACTCCATCATTCTTCCACGGAAACTAAAACACAATATGGTCCTCCATGATGCAAGCCCTCTCCTGATTCCAGCCCCCCAATTCTTCTATTAATATAAATAAGATGTTTCTCCAACCAAATGATGTAATAAGGATGTCATGGTCATGGAAAAAGAACATCCTCTGAGTAAAGGAATGCATAGGGACCAAATAAGAACATGTGAATTAGTTCCCTAAGAAAGAGAATATAAACTTGTGTGATGTTTTTGGATCATCTTCCCTGTCTCTTGTAGGTTCAAGAATTTTTTTTCCCCCTCTTTTGAATTTGTTTTCATCTCCCTCCCTCTATTTATCCGACCAAGAAAAGGATAATATCAAGTAATGGTAATAGGTAATCTGGGATTTTCGTAAATCAAACATCACAAATCGTTCACGAGGATAAAATCTTCTCCAACCCCCCCCCCCCCTCCCACACCCCCATGAAAAGGGAAAAAAGTAAGAAGATGTGAAGCTTAGGCATATATACTGCAAGTACAATGCGGGTTACCATTAAATTAGTATTTTTGTTCCGGCGAAAAGACTACTAAGTTGATTGTTGCTTCTTGTTTTTTCACAATTGATTTGATTGTTTGATTTCTGGATGTAGTAATTGATTATGTAGTCATCCTGTCCACGCATCGCATAAGCTAGTCCAACTAAGAGTATCATAACCGACGTTAAAGTATGAGAATTTGGTAATTTACTTTGTTCATAGGCAATGACTGAATTCTTTTATCATAAGTTACTACAATTATGGAATGTTCACAATTTTAACTACACCACAAGGATCGCTTCTGATTGGATTGGGGTTTCTGTAGAAAAATTTTTATATTTTTTGTGAACATATTTTTTAATCATCTTTTTACTTTACATACATCAATGCAGTATATATATTTTTTATATAAAAACTCCTAAAAATAGTAATTCTAACATGTTTGAAAAAAGAAAAAAAAAAGTTCAACTGTTAAAATTTGGACAAACTTAATGTAGCCATTTAGGTACAGGAAATGCACTGTTTTTCAGTCTCGTTGTACTTGTCAGCTGTGGAAACTAGGGCAAGGTAGGCTACAAGAAGATGAAACAAGGAGGGCTAATAAATACAAGTCAATTATCCATGTCAACCCACGAGGAGAGAACACCAAATTGCTGAAAAATTGCAAAGTCTACAAGTCAAATGATGAGTGACTTGGCAATATTACTATTTATCTATTTTCAGGTTGAAAACTTTGTCGTGCCATAAAAGTCAATCCACGCCATAGAAATATACAGGGGGGGGGGGGGGGGGGGGGGGTTCATATCCTGATGGCTAATAAGATAAGAGTTGGCTACTATACACACACTCGGAGTAGGTAAGCAATTACAAAGCTTACAAGGGTTTTAACAAGCGTTCCTTGATGGCTGATGCTGACATGAATTAAGTATTCAAAGCTACTTATAATGGGGATTGGACGGCTGAGGAAAAGAAAGGAAGTTTGGGAGTTGATTTCCCTTTAATGATTCATTCACTGAGCCTGAGCGTGCGATTTCCACACGTCTGCACACATTATACTGTATATAATAATTGAATTCCATTTCTTGATCAAGTGTTTTTGAATGACAAGCTACAAGTGTTTTTGAATGACAAGCTAAATTAGATTTTTTTTTTTTAAAAGATAGATTTTGAACCCAAAATTTTATTATTTACAGTCATTCCCCTCTTCTTTTTTTAAAAAACACACATCCTCGAGATGAGCTAGATTAAGTTGCAGCTAGCTTTTGCTCAAGTCATGCCTTTGATGTTTTTATTAATTGCGTAATCAAATGAGATTGATGGCTGAATTTTGTAGGATGAAATTAATTTAATTAACTAACAACTTTTGTCAATTATCAAACGAGTGGCGACAACAAACAGGATGCAAAACCCACTAGTACGTCCTGGTATAGAAAGGAGGACTTGGGGTAGCACTTTTGCAGCAGTTGAAGTTGATTTGCAAATAAAGCAGGTCAATTGAGGACAAATTTATCCTCCCGTTAATTAGATGAAGCTTCTAGGCGATCCATGCCAAAAAGTGATAGGAGGTGTTGGCAACTTCCAACTACTTAAGAGCAGGCTGGTTTCTGCAGCTTAGAATAAAACAAAACAGCCTATATTTGTTTTCTTGAGCTTAGAAAGGAGTCTACAATGGAAGTAGTGTGAAAGGGCTTCACAGTAACATGATGATGGCGTTGGATGATGGGCGGCGCCCAGCTTTCATGTTTTTCCCAGTCTGTCTTTGTGCCTTAAATTGACGTCCAAGAATGCACGTTGAATTCAAAAAACATATGGACCATATCGACCACTTCAACTCAATAATAAAAAGTTGTGAAATTTTGGAACGAGTTTTGCAACTCACTAGCACCTGTTCAACTCAGCACCGCTCACAAGACGAAGGAGCGGGGCAAAAATTTGATAGCAGTACCAACAAACTTAAGACGCTGCTGGTTTCTTTGTCATCAGTGCAAAATTCAAAGTTGGTATTCATTCTTTACCAAGTCGCCTGATTGACACGTGATGCCGTGGTTCTGTGTAGGTCTGTCCAACCCTTGTCTGGCATCCTTTCTCAGACTTTTTCTTTTTCTATTCTTTCGTTTTCTTTTTTCTTTTTTTTTTAAATGTTTTAGACATCAATATTACCTCAGAATGATATCATAAAGTGAGTGAGTGGTCTAACTACACATGAATATCACCTCGGAAGAAATAATAGTATGTATTTTTCTATTTGAAGATTGCCATCGTTTTTGGTCTTGTCGGTTTCTACAAGGAATGAGGGTTTATATATAAAACTTCATGGACTGAATTGGATTAGTTTGGTTTTCCGTACGTGTAATCACTACATTTAACAGTTCACCAAGTTACTTAGGCCGGCGGTCATGGTTTAGCATTACTCGACCTGCTTATTCATTCGTGAATAGTATGAAATGCCATTACTTCTTGATCAATCATCATGACGAGGGGTAAAGACGAAATAAGGATGTATTCTTACTGCAAAACAAATTATCTTCCCCGTGATGGAAGGGGTGGGGTTTATTTAATTAATACATAATTAGACAATTAATTCTTTAGAAGTTCTTTGAATAGAGGAAGCTATAACTCTTTGAGAATTTCATTGTCTTACCCCAAAAAAAAAAGAAAGAAGAAGAAGAAGCTAGCATTGCCATATTTATGAGGAAAAACTCAAAACTCATATCAACTACGTACGTTCACATCGATCCTGTCCTTGTATGGCAAGTTTTGTAACTTTGAGCACTGCGGGTTCATTGCATTTTTAGCCCATTTAACTAACTTTTAAATCCACCCGTCTAGCTTGGACATGGCCTAACCTAAGTTAACAACCAAACGAGCTAGGCCTAATCCTTGGGATTATCAAGTTCATGTTTACTTAAAAACAAACATATAGATTATCCAATTGCAAGTTGGAGCTAGGGACAAGCGTGGAAGTTTGTGAATTGACCAGCTGGTGAATGTCTGAGTAGGAGGCGATGCACTTATTTTAATCCCATAATTGTGCTCCTAAATATCATTAATGACAACTCGGTCCAACCAATTGGTGTAGCAGAATTGGTAGGAAGAGGAGTCATAAACCATGACATGAACGTCGTCATGGGTCAAGTGGTCATTTTTTCTATGGAGAGAACATTCTGCAGGGCAAAAAATGACAAGTAGAAACATCCAAAGAGTGGATGGCTGTGACCTAATTCCCTTTTCCATCAGAAGAAAGTGACCCTTATTTCTGTCTTGAACTCAGAACAGTTTGCAATTTTTTTGGGGGGGGGGGGGGGGGTGGGGGTCAAAATATACCTCATTTTGTCCTAGCTAGATAAACAATAAGATTAGTCAGAGCTAGCCTCACAGGAATACCCTCTGCTGACCCAAATGTTGCTTGTCCCGCATTAATTTGACACGATCTCCACAATTAATGACCTCCTAATTCTCTCCTCGGAAAGTTTTTGTTGTGCCATACATAGAATCTCTTTTGATCAGTGGAAGTACGGTTCATAAATGGATAAGATATTAAGTTTAAGCTGACAGATTTAAAGGCAAACTAATCAATAAAAATAGCATTAGCTTCTTATGCGTGAAAAATTAAATAAAGCTAACAACAAGTGTAGAAAGATTTTGACATCAAGACTGTAGTACTACTTTCCAAGGGCTAGAACAATTGTAGTGTCATTTTTTGATAATTAATAAATGTTAATTCAAACAAGTACAACGAACCACTACTCATGGCTTAAAAAAAAAAAAACTATATTTCTACACTCCAAAGAAAGTGAAGTTTATTTCCCATTTTATATAGTTAAAGAAGAAAAGTGGTTATATGTTGACTTGAATGGTGTAATTCTAGAAGAGTCAAAATTACTCGTTTTATAAGCATATAAAAAATAAACATATTAAACTCCTACATTTTATATTCTTCCAAGTTTATCCTTACAAATTATTTGTATAACATTCCACTTATTCCCTTTTACGGCCGACCACTTTTTTCCAAGATGGTTTAAGAAACGAATGCCACGCCAGAGGCAGTGGCAGCTGAGAGTTTGCGAGTACAACATTCTTATAGTCATTAACAACGTACTACCCTCACGAACCAATGTATGACATAATAAAAGTAGAAGAAAAAAGAACCTACTAGCCTTCTAAATCCTATTACTTTGTTTTTAAGGCCATGAAAGAATACATCATAAGAAGCTGAAAAATAATTTATAGGTATTCCTTACATAATAGAAGTCAATCCATAAGACATATGTTGAGAAAATGACATGATAAACATAAATTTCAAGTCCCAACACTTGTTTTGCTTTCGTAACACACACAAAAAAAAAAAAAAAAAAAAGACAAAGGAGAAAAAAAAAGCTTGTACCTTTCTTTCATGAGTCTATTCTTGATTTATATTTTTTCTTAAAAAAAAGTTCATTCATCAAAATAAGTAGAACCTACTTCTTTTATTCATCAAAGTTTCTTCATATTTAATCAGATGAAATTTTTCATCATTTACTTTTAAAATGTTTAGCTTTTTATCCCTCACAAATTCAAGTTAACAAAATTCGATCCCATCCTAAATTTTTTACTATTTATTTAGCATAAAATCACAATGTGATTTACATTTAGTTATTTTTTTGTGTATTAAATGGTCAGATTTTTAGTAACAAAAATGAGTATGAACTAGGACCGATCTCACTTTTTTTTTCGAGAAAAATGAATATGATTTGAATCAATGATTCATCTGGTTGGAAGATATATATAGGAGTACAATGTATCTTTATTTGTATTATTTTCTTATATATGTTATATCTATTGATTTCAGATCTATATGTATCTGTGTCATGTTTGTTTGATGTATTTTCAACCGTTAATGCGGATTTGTTTGAATTAAATGATCTTTTCTATCAAAAAAAAAAAACTCAAGCAACTTGCATATTGATTTCAAAGTTTGTACTAATGGAGTCAAATCCAAATCGAAATTGAAACTTTACCCAACATAAATTGTTATTTGTCTTTGGCTTGATTAATTGGTAAATAATTTAAACATGTTCTTACCAAGTCAAGTTCAATTTGAACATGAAGTAATTTGATTTATATTTAACCCTAATCACACGAGGCCACTCCCTTATAGTACTAGAATTATATCAGCAAATTACGTGCCCCATTAGATTACGGGTCTTGGCGAGTTGAGGATAATGGACATGTTGTGGCCAATGGGCGATCGAATACTGTTACAAGTCACAGTCAGCCGCTTGACTCACCCCACGGACGATGGGCCCACGTGTCGTGTCACGCGGGCTTCCAATCTGGACCCTACGCGTTGATTTTCTTTGACTCTACAAGCCACACCCTTGCCGGTCATAATAAGTAATAACCACAACTTTTTCTTTTTTCTTCCCGAGCGAAAAGGATGAACCAAAATAAGAAATTAAAATGCATGTTTTATTTTTATCTATATCTGAACCCTTGTTGGGAATTTGCACTTGCAGCTGCCACCGTATACATACATGTGCAGCCGCGGATAGACTGTTCAAAGCAGCGTAGAAATATTTATTTGTTGACCCTTGTGTAGTCAGAAATTTATCAATCTTGACCGTGGAAATTGTCTTTCTCTAATAGCTTTTTCTTTCTTTCTTTCTTTTTTTTCTCAATAAAACATCAATACCGGTTCTTCATTTGTCCTTCTCGGTGATTCGAACTTGTGATCTGTTAGTCATATGTGCCTAATTGGATAATTTGAAAATTTTTGGTCCACAATTACCTTATCCCTCATCAGTATAAGCTCTCTTCAACTGATGAAAACATTTAGGTTTATTGGTTAACTCCAATATATAGTTGATTTATTTTAGAAACAAAAATATTCTGCTCTTGTAATTTTAATCAAAGATTAATGTTGTTCAAACACAGCACCTTGATTTTTTTTTTTTTTGAAATTAGGTTATGCAAAGAAAATTTTCAACCTAAAAATAAAGATGTAGCGGAGAAAGTTTCATTACAGTTTTTCTTTGGATTGAAACAATAGATTATGCAGAGTTTTTTTTTTTTTTTTTTTTTGCAATACAGTGATTATTTTTGATTGTTGGAACAGGATTAAATAGCAGATTTACGTCTTCCATTTGAAAGCAATAGTCATGTGTAGCCTGGGGAAATATTGGGTATGGTTTGCGTACGTATACGGCATCTATATATATACGTATTCCAGAGGGTTTGAGTGAAAATATTATCAGTTTTTCTTTTTGTCAAAAATGAAATATCATCAGGTGATACTCTTATATTTCTACATTTAAACTTTGTTTTTTTTTTTTTGTTTGGCACAGAACAAAATATCAAACTCCAACCAATTCTTGTTAAAACTATAATGTACTACTAAAGTACACAAGAAAGAAAAAGAAACGTCACAGTTGCATATATATATATATATATGTGTGTGCGCGCGCGCGCGCATATGGTTGTTAAAGGTCCTCTCCAAATTTCATGCATTATTGAAGCTGTGGAAAATCAATCGCTGACCAATGTCTTTTTTTCAACATGTCAAAGTCAATTTCATTCTCCCGTGGATTGTGTAGTATTAGATTTTGCAAAGAAACGCGAAATTCACCGAAATCCAAGAAACAAGTGCAAAGGGTACTGTCACTGTCCTTGATTTTTGATGAAGAAATTTAATTAAATCATGGAACTCACCTAACTTGCCTTTGAATTGTTTGTTTGATTTACACAAGTCAAAACAAAACAAATCCCGCTTGGCCTAGCAGTTTACTGCCTTCCATCAATACATTGCGGTATGATTTAAGAGAAAGTGCCTAATTTATTAATTAAACAAGTTTGAGTGGACTTAAGACGAAATAATGACCGACTTTCAAATGCATCTGATGCCCGCCTTGCAGGAGTCTCTCTTTCAAGTCCTCTCAGAAATTATAGTCCGCATAATCATATGATTGACACCAATTGAGTTGAGGATATATTTGATTGGAATATCCCAATGGGAGAAACTGAACGATGCCTAGCTTGCTGCTTCTCAATTTTTGTTGGCTGTATATTTTGTCTATCTCATTAATTAGCAATCCAATTTTTCATCAATTTTAATACTGACGTCCAAAGATACCTGATTTGGAAATCTTCAGACTATCAAAAAATTTTGGATTTGATTGCAAGTTCATATCCTGTTGGTGTCTTTAGGAACAGCAAAAAAACTTTACTTCATGCAAAATTAAAGCGACTCGATCGCTATCGGCTGGGAAAAGATCATGGCCTCGGGCATACAATATCAATGAAGATATTTTGCGATCAAATCTCATAACATATAAACCATACATTCTGCAGTGTGAAAAAAATGCACTAGTTGATGCCATTTTAGTTTGATTTTTGTATTAAAACATTTGGCATTATCAATGTTATCCTTCATAAAACTGACATGAGTACCTCTTGTGAAGAAAATCTTCAGCTACTCAATTGATACCATCATTCTAGCTACTACTGCTTTATTTGTTTATTTTTTTCTCAGATCAACTCCTTAATTCTTTACGATTAATTATGCCTCATTACACTGCAGGGCATCAATTCAGATAGAAATACATATCATTCACAATCATATTGAGCCTTGAAAGGGAAGTCTACAAATGGTCCTGAAATTCTGGTTCCCCAGTATATAAAATTTGAGCCGTAGATTATAACAAGGCCAAAGGTACAATATTCGTCCGAAACTGTGATGTGGCAGCCAGATTAAATTTCATCATCATACCATCTCCCTTTGTTAATAAGCAACAAGAATAAAATAAATTCTGTCCAGAAAAAGAAATTAATATATGTATTCTAAAGTGGTCGCGAGCAGAATAAAATATTTTACTATCAAAGAATTCGATTCAAAAATTCCTTCTTCATTAATCAAAACAGTTTTTTTTTTTTCTCATGTCATAATATTTCAATATTCTCCCTTGCTTTGTCTAATCATCATCTATTAAAATGTCAACCAGATTCCGGTAGTTCCCTGTCCGTACCCTCCAA
Organism: Coffea arabica; assembly: GCF_036785885.1. NCBI lineage: Eukaryota > Viridiplantae > Streptophyta > Magnoliopsida > Gentianales > Rubiaceae > Coffea > Coffea arabica. The sequence goes on from NC_092312.1 coordinate 10,305,474, forward strand.
CCGTTTCACATACACTAGTATGTGTGTGTGCGTGAGAGAGTCCCTATATAAATTACTCATCGCCAAGCTGCAATTCCCTTTCATACAAGCCAAACTTAGAAACAGGACAGAGCTAGCCTCAAACAAAGAAGAGGAGAAAAGCTAAGAAATCAAGAAACTATTGCAAATCAAGAAAGCGATCAGAGAGAGGAGATGGCAGATGAGTTTCAAGGTGAGGTTTGTGGTGGGAGTTGGTGGAATTCATCAAGAAGCATGTTTGGATCGTCCCCTTGTTCATCTGGGATTCTTCATGACTTGGGAAGCTTTGGATGGTCGACTGACTTTCTAGACTCGAAAGCAAGGTCTAGTGATGATCAGTCTGGTAATTCAGCTAACTCTGATGGTTCTATAGTGATTCAAGATTTGCAAAAACCCAACCAGCCTGAGTCAGCCAGCAACAACAGCAACCTCTCTATAGATTCAACCCTCCAAATTTTGGGTATTGGCCTTTCATCTCCATCAACAACTGATTGGGATCGAACTTTGATGTAAGCTAGCTAGCTCAAACTCCTTAAACTCCTCTTTTTTTTTTTTTTGTGGGTATTATGTCCCATTATTAATTATCTTTTCTTTAAAATCTCAGTTGTGATTTTTTTTAGACATTTATCCCACTAGGTTAGACATCATGGTCCATGCATTTGTTGCCAAATGCAAAGTAGCGTATAGTTAAAGATATTCACTTTTGTAATGATATGGGAAAAAGGAAGTCAAGTTGATCGATAAAGTTATGGTTCTTTCTGCTTGTCATTTTGTAGGCATGGGAGTAGTAATGGAAGGTCTGATCAAAGCAATTACCAACCCATGCTGCAAGAAGACCACAATTCGAGCATGAATTATCGGCAAGAAAGAGGGCTCGATAGTTGTCCTGCCGATCAGATCCAAAAGGACTGGAGTAGTACTCTCAAGAACAACTTTTCCACCATAGTTGAAGAAGATTCTTCCATTAACTCCTTTAAATCTTCCGGGAATCAGCCTTTGAATTCCATCACCACCACAAGTCAATGTACGGCGGCGACTTGTGCTGGTGTATCCACCAGCTTTCCAATTAGTTCAGCTTCCTACGGTTATTCTTCAACTTTGCTGCAAACCCTTTTCGACACTGAAGTACCTCAACCACAACAATCTTTATTCGGAACCCGGCCAATGAACTATCCATCTACCACAAGTTACCAGAACGAGTTTTCACCTTCTTTGCCCAAATTTTCTCCCTTGCCAAAGCTACAAAACACTAACAGCTTGCAACTCTCGACCAACCCGAACTTCTGTAATGGATCAGCTGCAGCTTTCAATGATTTGCGGGTCAACTTTTTCCCTTCAGTTCAGTCGCAGTTTCCCTCCTCAACGTTTAACGAGAAACCAAGTCTTCCGAGCATCACTACAAAGGTAAAGGGTTTTTACTTGTAGCCTTATAACCAGGGTTCCATTCTCTGGGACTTCTAGCCTTATAACGAGGGTTCCATTCTCAGTATCCCTTTTTCTTTTTTTTCTTTTTTTTTTTTTTTGGGGGTAGGTTCCATTCTCAGTACCTTTATTTCCCCTAGATCTCTTTCTTCTTCTTTATTGCCTCTCCCTTTCTTTAAAAATGAATTAAAAAATAAAAAAGATTGTGAAACTGGATTGAGAAGTCTGATGATTATAAGCCACTAGGGTTTTACACTTTTACTCAGTACTCAAAGTTGATACATTTCTTGAAAATTTTCAGGTTAGTAATGATGGAATCCGAGGTTTAGGGTCCGTGGCAAAGAAAAGTAGCAGTGAACCGGCATTCAAACGTCCTCGTATTGAAACACCATCGCCATTGCCAACTTTTAAGGTACAATAGCCCTGTTGATTAAGCTTTTGACTAAAGTGATCTTTAAGCTTTTTCTTTAATTACGAGTCAAGATCATTATAACTACAAAGAAAGATGAGACGTTTTCGGCTTTGATATACCAGGTTCGAAAAGAGAAGTTGGGGGACCGAATAACTGCCCTCCAGCAATTGGTTTCACCTTTCGGAAAGGTAAACATCTGGATTTTGTTTTCCTGCTTTTTCTGAAATTACTATTCATATAGGGTTAACTTGGTTTATTAACTATGTTGCTCTTACTTTCAGACAGATACTGCTTCAGTTCTCCATGAAGCTATTGACTACATCAAATTTCTACATGATCAAGTCAATGTAAGTCGTCCTATTATCACTTTTTCTAGAATTTTTCGCCCAAAATAAAGTTCAAAAAGTTAATCTAAATATTCAAAACTATGAGAATAACATTGATATAATTCTTTCCTCATGAATGGTTTTAGGTGCTAAGTACTCCATATTTGAAAAATGGATCACCCATTCAGCGTCAACAGGTATGGCATTACACTGCAGTATAAGATTTTCCATGGTAGTAATGTTTTCTATGACTTCCACAGACTAATGTAAGTGAATTACTAATATGCTCTGCAGGCTTCGGATAAAGTAAAGGATCAAGAAGGGTCAAAAGAAGACTTGAAAAGTAGAGGGCTTTGCCTGGTGCCCATCTCGAGTACCTTTCCAGTTGCTGCTGAGACTACAACTGATTTCTGGACTCCGACATTTGGGGGCACATTTAGGTAGAGGAGGAGGAGGAGGAGAAGAAGAAGATAATAAGCTCAAAACTTTACACGAAGGAAATCATATAGTAGATACTAGCTAATAACAAGTTAATCTCATACGAATCCTGAAAAGTTTGTTGGATGAGTGAAAACTGATCAGATTGCTGTAGTAGTATGCATGTATTGAAGAAAAAGCAAGACAGGAGAAAAGGGAAAAAGAGTAAGTGGCCCTCTCCAAGGAAGGGAAGCCAGCCAATGCTGGGCCATCTACAGGCAAAAATGATGTAGCAGTGCAAATGATTAGGTACCAGGCTGCCAGCCAAGGGAAAATTATATAGAGAGCTGTAAGTTTCAATGTTTTAAATAGCTTAATTTGATGTTGATTAGGAACAGGAACAGGTGCTAAATTTAGCTGAAGGATATAGACGAATTAGTTTCAGAGGACATGCATGTATTGTTTGTGGAGCTGGATTTAGCAGATTAAGGGAATTTTTGTTCCTGTTTCTTTATTTAGATTATTTAAATCAAGGGTTGTTACTTAATTGTCACCTTTTTCATTTGTCCAAATTACCTGATTTAACAAATCAAAGTAGATGAAATAGTGACATATTTTCTTGAATTTTCAGTACTAAAGTTTGTGGATGGGATTAGTTTTGTTTGTTATGGCTTTTGAATTGTTTATCAATTTGGAATGTTAGTGGAAGTCAGAGGGCGTCCCACTGTTCCATCTTTTAGGGTTTCTCATTATTGGTATGAGCCATATAGCTTTCTTTGTTCATGCACGCGTTGCTGCCCATGGTAGCCTTCCAACCTTTTCTATATTTTGGTACTAACAATGCTCCTTTTGCTGTTTTCACCTGCAAAACAATGGCTTATGCTCATTCAAGGACCCCTTCCTATTTTTTACAACAATTTCCTTCACCATGAATTTTGAGTATAGCTAGCTTTACATCCACGAGGTGATTGTCATCAACGAAAATTTAGCTTTACTCTTTCTTTCGTTCATTCTCTTTTTGTCTCCCGTCCAAGTTGGATAACAAATTCCACTCCAAATGGCTCATTAGTTTTTAATCAGTAGTTGTTACTTAATTCGTAGATAAACAGATTTTTTTTTTCTCATATAGAAAATAAAAACGTATGGTAACGTCTTAATTTTTTTCAAACTTTTTTTTTATTAATTCAATTTACCCCCAAAAAGATTATTCATCAAGCCATTGTTCCTTGTGTTCAATTTGTTTTTAGATAATGACTTCTTAATTAACAACATAGATGACTAAAAAAACAATGACCAAAAAGTGACCTGGAAAAGAAAATGTTTGAAAGGTAAAGAAATTAATCTAATTCAACTTTACACACCTAACTTTTTAATCATTTAATATTATGTTCCTCCAACTATGAGTTCAAGTACCTTAAACTAATCGCCATTACTTAGCCCTTTGGCACAATGTCACCTTGACTTTTTAAACTTTTTCTTTTGAGCACAATAAAATTGGAATTATATCATTGTGGCAACACAATTCAGATTTAATTTATACTCTTTGTCTAAATAACATACTATATCGATATGGAGCAAAGAAAAATTAAGAAAAAGTTAATCTTATAGTAATTAAAATGCTTTAATGTGTTCGGTTTAAATAAGATGCTAATCAGAAACTGCAGTGGTTAACTATTCTTCTTATTATTTCATTTAGTCTTTAAACATCTTAAGGTAATCTCGTTGCTAAATGCAACGTTGCCATTATGCTTAACAAACGTAAGTTCGTCTCTAACGCAAGAAATATGTGATCATGACCATGTCAAATTTTGGATTGTGATGTGCAAAGAAGAAGTAGAGGAGACTCTGAACTGTTTATCTGCTTTGTAGAAATAAGCCTGTTCACTAAGGATAACCAAAATCAGAGCGGAGCCAGCCATTCAAGAAAGCAATAAGGACACTCAAACTGGGAAAGATTGAGCAACTCAATGTACATGGGTAAATGGTGCAAGAAGTGTGCGATTTATATAAAGGTTATATATATATAGGTCCATTTCTCATGGGGACCTTATCCATCTTTATATTGGTGCAACGGTGGAAAAGTTTTGAAAAATCTCTTTCGGGACTTCATTTTCCGAAGGTTCTCAAGTCATTACTTTCAAACTAAAAGAATTTCCATCTGAAAAGAACAGTGATGCTATCTTATTTTGTTTTTATTACTTTTTTTAAAAAAAAATTTTACATGCAGTTACAACCGATCACACCAACATTTAGTGGCACCCATTTTAGCTCTAGAAGATTATACAGAAGAACATCCTCTTATGGGATGCATAAGACAAAAATTCAGGATATAGCTATTAATTAGCCAAGCTTGGACGTTCCATTAATGTATTTGGACCGCCACAAACATGATGAGAATTGACAATTCCAGTACCTAATTAATAATGGGACTCGAGATTTTCCTTCTGTAAGACATGTAAAATGGGGTACACCTGGTAAAAAAGAAAAAAAAATTTGTACAAAGATTATTTGAGAAGCTTAAATTGGAAGAATCCCACGGACAAGCGACTGATCATAGAAAAGTACTTTGACAGCATGCCGAAACTTTACTTGACAAGTAATTCTTTGGGCTCGAGGGGTATCCGCTTTATTGTCTTTCCGTGACAAACGATTTTTGGGTCGATCGGATAGTGAGTATTATACCATATATGTCTACAATTCCAGCATCAGGGATCGGTGCCTCTTCCTATAGATCAAGTGTTCATAGCAAAATATTTTTGATCCTACATATATAGGAGATAATTAGTATGAAAGAATACTATAAAGGAAAGGCATCTAGGCATCATTGTGATGTTAATAAAAAAAAAAAAGGGTACATGACTCCCGGACGTAACAATCTTGCTTTAGTGAACAAGACTTCTTTTCTCATTTTGGCCAATCGGGGGCAAATTCTACCGTCCATCTTCAATGAGAAGTCTTACTTATTAAAAGGTCCTTTGCCTTTTTATACAAAACTTTGCACCTGATCTTCCGAGGCCTGCCTTTCATTCGAGTACAGCCATAAAGTGATTCATCTGATATTAAAGTAGATGTTTGCAAACTGTGATGGCCAGAAAGGTTTCTGATCCCCTTCAACAATTTGAATATATATGTCTTCAGTGTTGAGAGATGCCAATATTTGTGATTCATCCGTATCCATTGATCGATAACTCACAATCACGTACGATCCAAAACTGAGTTTTAAGTGTACAAATTTTTGCCACTAAATTGATCAGTAGTTTGTACCATCATAAAACATGTCGTTACGTACGCTAAGATCTTTCTACAGGTGCAAACCTGCCTAACAAACTACAAAGAACATGCATATATCCCATAAGCATAACGATGAAGAAAATTTCATGAAACACCTTTGTATTTGTCTGTCCCCTTATTAATAATAAGGGGATTAAAAGATAGGTAAAGACATACCTTACTGAATGCAATTGACATCGAATATATGTTAATAAATCAAATAGAATTGGTAGCAAACTAATGTTAGGCTAAATTTGAATGGTGATTCTATTTCTTGTGCATATATCAATTACGCATAAATGTCTTTGTCCAGAATTAAAGGAGGAGGTGAAAGATAGAAGAAATGCATAGCTAGACACAATTTGTTTGTATGTTTTTGTAGGATTCCGATCCGAACTTTCATGAACACACAAGCTTTGGGGAGCTTCCAGAGTTGAAGAAGATCAGATTTCTGTCTGTTTCCTCTTTAATTAACAAGTGGTTTGCAACAATTTTCCGAAGGTGGACTGATAGGAAAGTTTGGGAAAAAGTGAAACGAGATAAAATGCTATCTAGCATGGAGGACCTCCTTTAAGAAGATGAGATGGACCACGAGTCTCCTGGAAATATTCTCTGACAGCCTTCAAGCTATACAAGGTAAATGCATGTGGCCATGTCTGTTGAAGCTATTCTCAGAACTGTGTAAAAAGCCACATGCCATCATCTGTAAAAGAGAAAAATCATTGTTTACCACCTATCGGGTGGCAGCAAATCTGTTGGTGCAATATTTTACCACCTATCGGCAGGCAAGTGATCGGCTGTCAAGCATCAGCGCCAACACAATCTAAAGATTGTCCCTCAACTGATTGGCCGATTCGATTGCTTGAACTTCTCATGCGTTATTTATCTAACATGATGAACAATGTCTTTCATCATCTCATTCAAATGCAATTGTTGATCTATAAATGGTTATGCTGCAAATTTTATTGACCCGCTATTTGGTTTCACACACACATCTGTTCTTGGTACAAAATCCACTAATTAATCTATTCGTCGTGACTCTTTGTTTATATTTCACGCCAGCTTGCTGAGTTCACAGCTTGATAACATTTTCAATTTGGTTACAATTCTTATTCAGTTAAATTAAGTAAATTTGAAGAACAGAACTTTGCCATATTATTTTTGTTAATAAAAGGGTTAACGAATCTCCACAAAATTTCTCTAATGAATGTGTAAACAAAAAATTACTAAAAAAAAATCCAAAAATCAAATGCAGAACAACATGTTTATGGGCTCCTCTTAGGCCTTTCTGTTTGGGTCGATGGACAAATCCTGGGCCATCTTGGCGAAATCCATATTAGAAAAGGAGAAGAATCTGAAAAGTTCGGAAAATGAAGTCTCGCCCAATTACATGGGGCGATAGCCACACGCAAATGGATGGGCCAATGATTTCTCCCAAAGCCCAGATCTTTAACAAATCAAACATCTTTGAATTGATTCATCTTTAACCTACCGCAATTTGCCCACAACAGTTATCCAAGAAAACAAAATATTTTTCTCATTGTTTCCGAGCTACTGCAAGCAACGTTCATTGCCTCAGTATCTGTTAAAACTTCGTGGAATTCAGCAAAGTTGCTGCTAGCCTCGTACAGTGGTTTGCATTGTTTGTTGTATTTCAACTTGATCAATTTCAGCAGACAACCATAGCGGTCTACTATTTGTGCCTCTTTTAAATTGTGCAAGAGATGCATAATATGGTAATAACAATCCTTGATCTCCAAGACGGCATCTCAAAATGGTAGACAAATAATGATCTTTCAAACGATTGTCCAAAGGGTGTCTCCTAGGCCCTGGATAACGCACCTTAATCACACTCGATTTATCGTGTGAATGTATATTAATAATTATTCTTGTCTTCGTTTGTATTTATACACCTTTTCTAATTAACTTTATACACTCAAATCTTTGGGATATGGACCCGTGTCATTCACAATCTCCACCGAGGAAACAAAAGGGGCGCTAGCTAAAATTGACAATTGAGAACAATCCAAACCAAGTATACCAATTATATCCAAGAATTTCAAAGTTCCTTAATGCAGATTAAAATTATACAAATCAAGAAAACATGAGCTCTAGGAAAAGGGCACATTTATTGTAGTAATCTGTTGATAAAAGGAGAGAGTCATATAGGATAACTGAAATCAATCGGATCCCTTCAATTTCTTGGCAATGCCTGCGATGTATTTGCCCTGGTGGAAAGCAATTTGCAGCTCAAGCTCAGTAGGCTGTCTGGAGCCATCACCAGCAAAGGTTCCAGCGCCATAGGGACTGCCACCTTTGACCTTCTCCATCTCAAACATTCCAGCTCCAGCAGTGTAGCCAATAGGAACAAAAATCATCCCATGATGCACAAGTTGGGTAATGGCTGTCAATCTGCAAATATTGTCTCAAGAATCAGTTGAATCATCTCTCATTCGCGTCCAATGTCTGAAAAAAGATGCTCTAGAAGTCGAATTATTAATCCAGTTGGTACTTACGGGGTGGTCTCTTGGCCGCCTCCTTGGGATCCCGTCGAGAAGAACATACCAGCAGGCTTGCCTGCCAGCTTCTGGGCTCCCCACAAGCTGCCTGTTGCATCCATAAATGCCTTAAATTGGGCAGCCATCATCCCGAATCTGGTGGGGAAGCCAAATATGAAAGCATCAGCCTCAGGGAGTTCATGTGGAGTAATTATAGGGACATCGCTCTTTTGGGGAGCACCCATCTTTCCAAGAATTTCCGCAGAAAGAGTTTCTGGCACCTGTTACACATTACAATAAAACTCACATCAGCGTGTCTGCCTAACGCTTTGAACTCTAGTTTGACCCAAATATGCTGAGAAAAACCATTAAAAAAAAAAACAAAAACAGATGTGCAGTCTTGACATAATTTCTAATTTGACTTTGACAAAATTCTCAAAATTAATAGTCAAGTCCAAGAATCTAATGACAGTGTTCAGGTAGGACTATGCACAAACCTCTGAATTTCCCCTAATTGAGAATGTATACTTTGACAATATCAACAGAAGCATTTATTGATATCGTCTGTGTACGAAGGCTACCAAACAACTAACATTTAGTCCATATGTGTAATCTGCAGGAGCAAAATTTGTGCAAAAAGAAGTTGCATTAATTTGGACAATTCCAGTTACGTGTCAAGTACCTGCCACAGTTTTGCCTCCACCCCTTCCACACAATCAGCTCCCTTCTTGATCTCATGGGCAAGTTTCTCAACATGTCCATAGGTTGAGTAGTAACTGCAACAAAGAAGAAAACCTTTTATAGACCGAAATCTAATTCAAAGTGGAAAACTTCAGGCTTTTAGATTTAGAAAACACGAAGCAGCATGAATCAATCCAATTTTTTTATTGGTCTTTTGCTATTGCTTTCTACTAATCTAGGAACCCAGAAAACAGTCAGAGTGAAAGTCACCATCAACCAAAATCTGCAGTTGTGGATTTACTGTAGAGATGATAAAATCAGAGAGTCAAATGCACTTGCAACTATAAAGCACATAACGAGATTATAATCCATGGACAACATTTCGTAACCTTTCCCACATATTAACATTCAAATCACAACAGCCAAACATATCAATGGACAAGAATAATTCTAAGATTCAGATGCGGTTCTTTATGTTCAGGGATAGACCAAAGTGCAACAAAACAAAATAATTGCAGCAAATCAAAGTTGTATACAAACATATAGCAATGAGTTTCAAACCAAAAAAAGATGCATGATATGATCAGGCCCACAAAACAAGATAAAGATAATATGAAATACTGAGATGAGAAAACTAGCCCCATCCCGTGATTCTTTTCATTTGAAATGGAAAAGACATCAACATAAAGGGACGACGACTGAAACAACCCTGATACATCCTAAAAGAATGTAACGAGTGAGAAAAGCGTACACAATGTAGACTTTGGTGGCCATTGGATCAAGAAACTTTCAGTGGTTGAAGAGAAGGAAAGGCAGCTCTTTTGTTTTAAAGTATACTGGGAGATGGAAGAAACGTTGGAAGATTGCTTAAACAAAAGGGTGAACCCCTGTATATATAGCGGGGAACGAGTTGACCTTTCAATTCGTCTTTCTTTTTTCTTTTCACTTTTTTAGGTGAGAGATAATTAATTTGTTTGTTACAACAATACAACTGAATCGCCTCAGAGCTGTCTCAGATTAATTTGATCTGTCGTTTTTTGAATTATTATTTGTCTCTGTTAATAATTAATGGAGTCTTCGCTTTATTTCTTTTCCTTTTTTTCTGATAGAAGCAAAATATGGTGGAATCTGTTGCCTTAAAGAAGTTTAAAATTTATGTCCCATCATATTAGTTGTTGGTGAACATTTTCTCTTTTTTTTTTTTTTTTTTGTCGACACAGAGGTGTCCGGGTCAATCCTTACGGGTCCGACTAATCCCCTGCGGCCAAGGGCCGGCGCTCTAACCCGACCCGAACGCGATAAGTGCGCGGAGGAACCTAGCGGAGCGGAGACTTGAACTTGAGATCTTAAGGATCACCGGTGAAAGGCGCTACCGCTGAACCATTCATGCGAGGCCGAACATTTTCTCTTATCAATACTATTGGAAACTTGTGCAGTTAATACAATATCTTCCTTCCTGGACTAAGGGCTCCATTGGTTGTCAGTAAAAACTGTTTTGAATGATCTAATATTTTTTGAATAAAATGTAATTTTATGTAAATTATTTATAAAACTTAACAATAGAAACACAATTATTATATATGAGATCCACATAAACAGTAACAAAATATCGCACCTATGTTGTAAGAATCTTCAAGAAATTTATAAAGAGTTGCAAAACGTTTAAAAAATGTTACACTATCCAACTTCCTTCCTTATTCTTCTTTACATTTCCTTTCATATTAGTTTTTTTTAACTATCTTTTTTTTTAACCTTCCCTACTTCCCCTATTTCCTTTCTATCCCAAACTTACCGGTCAGAATTTGAACCCTAATCTACAAGGTGGGAGTTTAACTCTTTAGCCACTAGCCCTTTACCATCCTATCACAAAGTAACTTGCCCATTAGAATTTGAACCCTAATCTACTAAGTGGGAGTTTAACTCCTTGGCCACTAGCCCTTAACTACTAGTGGTTCCATGTCATATCAGTTGTTGGTAGACATTTTACTAAAACAAATTTTGGCAACTTAAGTAATTGACAAGATATTCTCCTTAAGCTTCTTTATTTTCCTGATATTGCAAGGATATTGGTTGGACCTAAAAAGTTTTTTAGATACGAATCTACCAATTAATGGAAAAAAAATCAACAGTTGCGTATCTCTCGGACGGGACTGCAATGAATTGTAGATCGTAACACTAGCGCTAAATGGGTCAACAAAACTTGCCCAATATGTGCACTAAAGGCTTGCGTAGATGACAAGAATTTTTTTTTTTTTTAGTAAAAAAAATTGGATGAGTTCGATTTTGATTATCATATCAGGGATCAGAATATGCTCTTAAAGCCATAGGTTATTTTAAAGATGTTCTTATAGACAACACGATTTTTTTTTTTTTTTGAAAAAACAATTCGTTCTTATCAATTGAACCAACTTGTATTGGAATGCATAATGACACGTTCATTTTCAATCAGATGGATCCTAGTGGATCCTAAGTATCCTGCCCAAAAAAAAAAAAAAGAGATATAGTAGAGTAATTTCGGGTCTATCCCAAGCACAAATATTCATTGTTACCGTCGGTTCATTGATGGAGCTGCTTGGACCATTTCCGTCATTTTCCATAATAATTAAATAAACCAATGGTTGATGTCACGCTTCTCATCATTACCTCGTAATCTTTGTTTATACTATCTGCAAAATCATCTGGACGGCTCAGTTGTATATCAATGGCTAGCTTGCATTTTAGGAAGAACTCGAAGAAGGTGCAGCTGGGAACAAAGAATAAGAAAAAGTAAAAGTAGCAGTTCTAAGTAACTTTCGTGATGGCTGTTGGTTTTTGTTTCGAGAGCCTATCTTGGATTGGTCCACTACAGTTCCGCCATCAATATTCTAGACTACATCATTGACTTGACCACATTATCTTCATGGCTTCTGCGCTAGAAAAGATGACAGTCCCTGAATTTTTTTTCCTTCTTTTTATTATTTTTTTTATTTTGTTTGTTAGGTCTTTTTTCTTAAAACCACGCTCATGGGGAATGCATGGGGAACAGCAAAAGGCTTTAAAAAATTGCCTAGTGATGAATCTCAGCACGACACAATCTGATTTTATATACTCCCTCCATTTTTTTATAACTAACGTTTAAGGTTTTGCACACCAATTAAGAAAAGTTTTTCATTGTTTAAATCTATACACTACTTTCCTTTTGTACCCTCATTAATTGTCCAATTCACTCATGTTTTCTCTCACTATAGTATTAAATGGTACTGTTTTACTAGGTCAAAAGCAAATAGAGAAGTAATAATTATTAGGAATAGTAATAAAGAGCCTGTATTGGTAAAGAGAGATAAAAGGGTAAAATTGTGAAAAAATAATTAATGCTGCATGGGGATAATACAACGACAGATAAAAGTACTTAAGAGCAAATTTCTTAAACGTCAGATATAAAAAAAGGGAGGGAGTATATATATATATATATATCTTCTCCCTCGCCAAACAACAATTCCATTAACATGTTTAGGTTTCTATCTTCTGTCAGACAGATTTGCATAGTTTTGCATGCATGAACCTGTGATTAATTTGCTCCATCTTAATAATACTTCTTGTCTCGTAGCTCGTAATCAACAACACTAATACTCCAAAGCGTGAGGCAAAAAATTGTTGAGATTCTAGCAATTAGATGAAGTCATGAAGCTGGATAAAGTTGCAAATTACTAACATCTTTTGTGACAAATCCAAATACATGTTCGCTACATAAAGCTTACGGGTCCGGAAATTTAAATGAAAGTAAAAGGAAAACGCCTTATATTCCTTGAATTGGCAACAATAATACTCCCTCCCTTTTTTTATAACTGACACGTTTAAAGTTTTGCACACCAATTAAGAAAAGTTTTTCATTGTTTAAATCTATACACTACTTTCCTTTTGTACCCTCATTAATTGTCCAATTCACTCATATTTTCTCTCACTAGAGTATTAAATGGTGCTGTTTTACTAGGCCAAAAGCAAAGAGAGAAGTAATAATTACTAGGAGTAGTAATTAAGAGCCCTGTATTGGTAAAGAGAGATAAAAGGGTAAAATTGTGAAAAAATAATTAATGCTGCATGGGGATAATACAACGACAGATAAAAGTACTTAAGAGCAAATTTCTTAAACGTCAGTTATAAAAAAAAGGAGGGAGTAATTGAAACAATACTACTAATGTGCAGAATTAGATTATTCACCATGCAAGCATCATATTCCATGAACAACTGATCCCAAAAGTTGCAAATTATATAAAGTCGCATATAAAATGGTTACTAATTAATGCAACGAGCTTAGGAAATAATAATAGCTTTTAAGCAAGATCTCGAGTTTAATCCTGTAAAAAGGAGACACAAATACCGAGCGAAATTGCCCTCCTTATGAGGTCTAACGAACAACGGAGAATTCTACACCCCAAAAAAAAAAAAAGAAGAGTACATGAATGGCTGCGGAGTTGGAATCCAGCTCTTGTTAATTTCCTCGAATCTAAATCGTAATATAATCGTCACGCCCTCGTCATTATTAAAATAAAGGCCCTCCTCTTTTTTTTTTTTTTTTTGAGGTCATTATTAACAAAAGCTTACACCATCGATTTCTTCCCAACGCCGTCAATCCATAGAAGTTCTGAGATGATAGAAGTAAGTGAGCTGGCAGACGAACTGTGGAATGGTGGAAATAATTGACCAGGCAATAGGCGGCCGGATGGCGAATCTTTTCATTTGCTAAACACTATCTATCTGCTTTGCTTTTATTTTCGACGCCTAATAATAATAGCTTTGTTTGGATTGGCTTTTATTTCTCAAAATTTATTTGCTTACATCATCATTACAATTTTCAATACACTTTTTTACCTTCCCAATTACCTTTTTATCTCACATACATCACATCACAAAAAGTGCTACAGTAAAAATATCTCTAATAATTCACAATCCAAACAATAGAGGGATAATTCTATAAACCTCCCCTAAGGTTTCTGATCTAATAATTGCAACTATTCTTTTGAAATTGAAAAATTACACTTACCTCCATTGGTATTATGAAAAGACTACAATAACTTTGACAACTCTACAAATTCTAAATAAAATTGGGTATAAAGGCAAAAAAAAAAAAAAAACCTCATCTTGTAAATATTTCTTTATCCAATAGCTCTAACCTTATCTCACCCGATACATTAAATATTCAATTCTTAGGTGATTTTGAATAAACTCCTTGCTTAGTTTTATAAATAGCCGACTAGTAGGGATGCATTTGTTGAAAACGGTTTTTTCACAACTTACACTGCAAAAGCAAAAAAGGAAGTCCAAATGTTAAAAAAATGATACCTTGAAACATGGCCTAAATTTTTCTACAAAAAACTACCTTAAAATTTTGTACTTAATAAGTAATGCTGGTGTTTGATTTCTTTTGTCATTTCATTTATTTTGTAAATCAAATAGGGGGCAATATAGGATATTTATTAAAACTTTTTGTGCTTACGTCACCATTTTTTACCAAAACATACTTTCTAAAAGAGGTTTCTATAATTTTTTAAATTACAAGGGAAGTGGTTGCAATCGTTAGAAAATCGTTATAAACCTTAGAGAAGGTTTTTGAAATTATTCCATATATAAATAATCACAAAAAATAACAGTATAATTTAAGTCTATGATTAGTGTCCCCTCGGTCCGTACTCTACAAACTAGGAACTTTCATAATTATAATCTTCTTGGGATTCAAAATTAAACTCCTCGTATCCGAAGAATATGTTTACGAGGCTACCAAAGTCGTTGGAACGCTAGGAGGTGCTTTGCTTGACTTTGCACTGGTTCAAATCCAGTGCATCAAGAACTATAAACCTCTGGGGATGCTTTACTTGACTTTGCATTGGCTCAAATATATCCAGTGCATCAAGAACTATATACCTTTCTTTATTTTTCTTTTTTACTGGTTTTCTATATTTTATCAGCCGAAAAAGTTTAGTTAGAATAAAGTTGCCGGCTTTATGGAATCTTTCATGTATAAAATATTAGTTCACGAAACAAGAAACATTTGCTTGATCTTGAAGCTGCCGTCTGTGAAATGGTCTGGTCAGCATAATCAAATCTGATCGGCATATTATGTGAGAGAAGTGTTCAAATAAATTTTCCAATCAGACTTCAATGTATCTAATCAGCAGATGTAATGCCAAGCCAAGTTATAAAGTCAGTGATTAGACAAGCAATACGACATAATTACGAATGGCAAGCAACTGGCTTGCCAGAGCTACTAATTCACATTTATCATTATCATTATCATTATTATTATTATTATTGTGGTTGTTGTTGCTATTGGTTTCTTGGTGCGGAAATTGCAGGTCCCTCAGTGACCAGACAAAAGAAATTTGATGGAATCGTGGAATTACAGATGAATAATTTATGGACCTTATAATTAAAAGCATAATATATATATATTCAAAGTCGGTCATTTTTAGTGTCACTGTGGCTGAGGTGCAATATGTGGGTATGGTGTATGTATGAAGGAAAAGGAGGACAAGTTTTTCATTGACGAATTTCCGGTTTCCTACTATAAGAGAAGAAGTGAGAAAAGGTTTTTTTATATCCATATTTTCTTTTATTATTACGCTATCTGCATTACATTATAAATGTGGAAGTTGGTTGATGTAGTTATCCCACTTAAGTCATTCATTGATAATATGATCCATAACAATGTTCTAACACTTGGAAAAAGTATAAACATGAAGTTCCAAGTGCCTTAGGGTTGGTTAGGTGCACAATTATTCAATTGCAGATGAAATCACAGAAGTTAATTAAAATTTCGAGTGGTTTGACCAACTAACTACAATGCATGCCCCGATCCATCACCTCAAAGCAATTTGTCATATTGTGTCATATGGACATGTAGTGACGTCAATTAATTAAATCATTCATGCAAGGACACACATAATTTTAATCCATTTGTAGAGCCTAGTTTTGTTGATTCCAAAAAAATGGTGTGCAATTACTGGAACTTAAGCCTGCATGAGGGTTTTGAGCTTTGTTCTCTGATTAAGTTGGTAGAAAGGTTTATTGAGGTAAAAAGAAATATTTTTTTTTTTTTTTCCATAGATACTGGTTTTACACAAGAAAAGGGCTCATATAAACTCTATCTGTAGGACGTACAATTTATGCGAGATAGCTGTATGTAAACTATAGCCCGTAACAGGATGACCCATCAACACAAGCAAGTGTCTTGTATTAAATCATTTCAGAGTTACTTTTAATTTGAATCCGATAGCTTTTTCTCTCTAATTTGTGGTTCAACGTCGCGGTCGTGCAGTAGTCACATGATTGTTCCATATCTACCGCGACATATCAAATGTATATTATAGTAGATAAGAGTTATCAAATATTCAAAAAAAATTTGCGTTGCAATTTTTTGTCTCACAAAAAAAATTTTTTGGTTTCATTTCCAATTTAAAATAGCGTGAGTCAGGCGAGTTTCAATCGATATGCAATTAGTCTGAGTTGACTCGATTAGTATTGATTGAGTTAAATCGAGTCATATCGAACACAAATCCACTAGTGACTAGAAATCGGGATCAGAGTTGATACAACTCGAGTTAAGTCAAGTCGTATCAAGTATCAACTCTGTAGGTACATAATAATACGACTGGAAAATCAGCTACAACAACTCAGCCAGCATACGCCACAAAGAAAATCAGGATCCGAGTCTGAGCCTAAACACTCGACAATCGATGACGACTTTAATTTTCAGGCATAAGCACTTGGTTTAACATGTAGCCTAAGGACATAATGGCCCCCGAGTGGAAGGAAGCACGCCAGCAAGACACGTTAAGTAGGAGAAATGGCTTTTGCTTCAAAAATGCCCTTAAAAACGTGGCCCTTCCCATCATAATTTCTGAAGCATTAGGGTTAGAAGGTATTAGATTTACAAAGCATATGGAGTGTATCCTTTTTCGCTTTTATGGTAGAGTTTCACCCTCCCATCATAATTATTGCCTTGTAGTTGCCTTTTGGGAGCATAGCGCTATGAATATGTGGTGGGCTTTCTGCTCGTGTTGAGCCACTGCTGAATCCTCCAATAATTGCAAAGGAAATGTAGCTCTCCCTTCGAATGCTAACGGCAAAATATTCCATTTTCCAACTATCTAGAGGACCCTGGTTGCATGCCTTCTTACTTCTGTCCCCCCCCCCCCCCCCCCCCTCCCCTTTTTTTTTGACTAATTTCTTCCCTCCCTTTTCTTCTACTCCTTTTGCTTTATCTTTCCTTTCTTTTTTTTTTTTTTTTCTTTTCTATGGGCGTTCGTTTTGTTCTTTTCCTATTTTGTCTTATGGAGCTCACAATTACGGGGAAGCACGAGACTACACAAGACAAGATTCGGGCTTCATGAGGTAGGTAAGGTCCATTTTGTCCTAAACATGTAGAAATAGGCCATTACATACATATTCATCAATCCCCATTCGAGCTTTGCAAAAACGGTAGCCCAATGATTTTGAGAAACGAAGAATACGTTACGGATGATTTCTTGTGCTCTTGGGCTGGTAGTATTTGTCGTTGTCACAAGAAAAGTTTATTTTTGGATTGTATTTTTCATAATTTTTTATGAAAAATATACTATAATAATTTGATATATGTGAGAAAAAAAGATAATAGAAAAATGTAATTACGAAAAACGACGTAATTTTTCGACGAAAAACAACAATTCAAACAAGGCCTTATTTTGGGATAAAATTTTCGTTAGGGGAAAAATTGATTAAATTTTACTTTTAAGTTTTATTTATTCCAACAGATGAGTCTTGATCCAATCGTGTATCGGTAAGATTTTCCATTACAGCCTCCCTGTGCTGTTCAAATGCAGGGACTCAAAGTCCGATTTTTTTTTTTTAAGGTTTTTCAAATCCCAGGACAAAATAACACATAATGTAAACTAGATTTGCATGCCTGGTTGTTTGCGAAAAGTGACCAAATTCTAGTAACTTTTTTTTTTTTCTGTGATTTTTATTGCCGGACAACACCTCCATTACATGTGTTGGCCGGCAGTCACAACTCGTACTTCAAAATATAGTACACAAAAAGATATTAAATCCAAGTCAACCCTGCGTTACCATAGCAAGCGTGCATTTCTACAGATCTACTGACAACAGATCTATATAAAAATAAAAATTGGCTGATGATGTCTTGATTCAGACAATCAAATCCCTGCAAACAGACTTTCTTAACCAGGATATAAGAGATTTATGATCCACTTTCGTTGCTGACCTCCAACAAACATTTTGTATATGTGTAGGTACATGTTGTTTTAGAGGACAAGTATCCTCTTCATTTCATTTAGGGGACATAGGAAGGAAGGATCCTCCCCTTAAAACCTTCCATTCACCCCTTAGATGATGATGACACCCCATCAGTCACCTGTCTACCCTTGTTGCAAATAATTCATAATGAGCAGCACTTTTGCCAAACCATCGTTCCACTTAAGCTTTTACATGGCTCTGTCACTTAACAATGGTCTAATGAAATAATTTATCAGCACCTTGATTTGATGTCTACTCCACAACATCACATCTAGAAAACCATATACAGTTCGAAGTGGATAACATCTAGCCTTCTATTGTTGTATAGAAAATGGCGAGATGTCATATTGTCATGTCACTCACTAGAATAGGTAAACAGAGAATCCTCCATTTACCCCCTAAACGGAGGGGAACTCTGTCCTCTTTTAGTTAAAGAGAATAAACCAGCAGTGCCACTCGCTGAAAAGGTGTATAGAAAATCCTACATTTACCCCCACAGACGAAAAGGATGTATATCATCTTCAAGTAAAGAAAATCAGGGAAAGAATCAACCATGATCTCACCTATTAAGCTTATACAATGAAACAGCAGATACAGAATCTGATCACCTAGATCACAAATCCATGCTTCCTTTTCCAATATGCTATCATCACACAGATCAAAGTTTACTAGTAAACCAACGTCACATCATCAATCGGAAAACCAGCAACATGAAAGCAATTGTCACTGGTACAAGAAACGGCTAATGAAAATTGTTTGAACAGAGCGTCATCACCTCTATCAAGGCAAAAATGAAATTGCAGATGCCAAAAAGCCGAGGGGAGAAGATACCAGATCAGGTTAGGACTACAAAAATAAGCAAGGATGATACGACAAAGTAGCATACCAAAGAGAAGTTCCCGCCAAAAAAAAAGAAAAAGAAACGTAATACAATGAAAGAAAGCAGTACAAGACAACATAAGGAGCATTTTTACACAACTTCAATTCAGTTCTCTTGGAAGCTGACCACTGTAGATGAGTACAATAAGTGAAAATCGAAATGTGACCTGTAATTCTCCACTAAAATACAGGACGAGGTCTCCTAACCTCTATTAACAATAGAATATTGAAAGAGTAAGCAATAATTTTTTAAGAGCTCTAGTGGACATTTTCAAATTAATTGGTCATATCAAGGATTCCCCCGTGAACAAAATATCTTATACCGATTAGATTAATCCCTGAACTCTTAAAGGCTCGATAGAAAACAAATACAGCTACACCGTCTACAAGGCAAAACTCTGAGCTTTAAGGTGGGATTGTCTTGATGCCAAGATATTGCCTGACCTAACTAGTGACCGTAAACTTCCTAGAAAGTAGTCGATATCCATCCTATTATATTGTCCAAATCTAGTTGATTCCTTTATTTAGGACCCAATCAGAGCTAATGCTAGTAAACATGACCAAACATTCAAAACCAGCAGAATAGGTTAGTAAATGCTCTGTACCAACAGGCATTGGCAATACATTCGACTAGAGATAGACCCCTCGTGCTTATTCTTGGAAGCTTCATTCTTGTTTTACCAATCCAATGAAGAAGTAATAAAGCTGCCTACCATTATTCGTCACATTGCTTTCCACATTTTTTTCCCCTAACTAAGCAACATTTAATGAATGACACGTAATTTCAGCAATAAAATGGCAGTGACAACCCCAACACTGAAAAAATAGGGAGCAAGAACTGAGAAGCAAACGAGGGATTTACAAACCCAAATATAATCCCCTTGTCAAACAACACCAATAATCACAAGTCATCAATTTTTAGCAACTTTTCTAAGTTGCTTAGAAAAAAGAGGCTACCATCGTAATTTCAATCCAGTTCAAATTTTCATATAACGACGAGAGAGCCCTAGGATTGCACTAAACCAATTCAATCAGTATCTATATACATTCAACAATAAAGTCAAATTCAGGCACTGAAATAGTCTTAAACTCCGTTACAAAATGATGGGACCATGAGTGGCACAAATGTCTCCACTCTACTAACTTGTCAAGGCATGCACATACTGGTACCAACACAAGTTGAAGGAAGAATAATTTTCGACTAACAGCCAAAGAGAAAGGAACCATCCATGAATTTCCAATATCAGAGCTAAAAGAAAATACAAGGAAAATTGGATACCATCCTTTTTATTGGAAAAATATACAACAAAAGAACAAGATTTTCAAGGAAAAACCTAAATCTTTTGTACAAATAAGGAAAAAGAAACAAACAGTAGTATCGACCAAAAATAGTAAACCTAGACAAATTAGCCAGCCCGACCCGACCGTCCACCCACCCAAAACAACCCAACCACCTCCCCCTCCCCAAAAGGAAGAAAGAAAAAAGAAGTGTGACTAACCTCTAATAGAAACTTGAATTTTCCCAAATTCATCATAGTTACCCACCATATCATAATCACCAAAAAACTTCACGTTTCACCTCCAACCCCTAAAAAGTAAATTGGACTTTCCAATTCAGCTAAGATTTCTTCTATTCTTCCCTTGCAGTACTTGGATCAAATTTTTTGCATTTCTTCTCACCTTCTCATTATCATCTTCCAACAACCCCAAACAAATCTCAAAAATGCCTTCTCTTAAAACTTCCAAACACATTCTTTCACTACAACTACACAACAAATTTATAGTCAAAAGCCCATATTGTACCCCTCTTGAACTCCCATTTTTCAATACAAAAATCAAAATTTCCAAAAACCCATCATAGTCTAGCATTTCTTTTCTGCCCTCTGCACATTTTGCCAGCAAGCCCAAAACTTCCACGGCCCGCTCTAGTCCCGAACTCGCATTTTGGATTAGTATCGGAACGGCCCGATTCTCCACGGCCCGAACCCGATTATCAGCGAAGGAGCAGAGGGTGAACAGAGCTGTGGCGGCCTCTTTTCTCTCCCTTCCATTCCCGGCCCGGAGAAGCCCGACTAGGCCCGAAATGGCTTTCGGGTACGCCCCGATTGTGGCCTTGTTGACTTCCACCACCGCGAGGCTGGTCAACACCGTAGCTGCCACAGCACGGGAGTCACCGTAGCCAGAGCGAACAGCGGCGACTAATTTTCCGACAACCCCTTCGGCGACGAGCCCGACTTTGTTATCGTCATCCAAGCTCAAGTTAAGCAGCAAATGGAGGGCTTTTGCTTGGAGCGAGGTGTCGTCGGCGTTGACGCAGTTCAAAACAGCTGACACAGCTCCGGACTCAGTCAGTCGGCGGCGAATTGAGGAATCCCGTTTACAGAGGCGACCCAGCTGGTCGAGCGAGTCGAGCTTGCAGACCAGATGAGAAGAAACGGAGACGATGGTTTGGATTAAGGAATTCGGGTCCGGGTTGGCATGGGGTTGGGGGAGAGGGACGAGGGTATAACTGGAAATTAAGCTCCGAAGGGCGTGGTTGGGGATGAGGGAAGGTGGCTCGGAGAGGGGTAGTTTAGTAATCGGACATGTACGATGGCCGGCGTCAAGCCACCGTTGGATTGAGGAGCGATCAAAGGTATGGCCCGATGAGAGAATAACCGGGTCAGACATTATCTCGAGGGAAATGGGGCATTTAAAGTCGTCCGGAAACTGGGTTGCCATTTTTCTTTGCTCTCAAATCTTTTACCACCCCTCCCTCTCTCACCCAATCACTCAGTCTGCATATATCTGCGGTGTTTTCGAGTGTAAATGGTGCGTGTACTGTGTGTACTATGTGACACGGTGTGTGTGGAGGTGAGAGAGAGGGTTTATGAGGTTTAGTTCTAAGCTGGGGAAGTGCGAGTGCGACGCAAGTGAGGATTAATATGAGGTTGAGAAGTTTGAGTTTGGGACACTGTCATATGTTGCAAGATGACAATCTTGCCCCTCATGAGAATGACATTTGAAAAAAAAAAGTTTTTCTTTTTTGGTCGACACGCTCGTTGAGTGTGTTTGGATAGGAGATTATATATTTTACCATTTGTGATGTGAGAGCAAGCAAGTGGTTTTATAAAAAGAGAATTCTACTTGAATGAAAATACAACTTATAGGGCAGTCACCAAAAAAAAAAAAAAAAAAATGGTTAGCTTTCTAATTTTAAGAGTACTTGTGTTTGTGTCTATCATTCAGATATATCTAGCTTTTTAAAGTTGTTGTTTAGTATAGATGAATTATTTGATAAAAGATTTTAGTAGCATGCTAGATATTCTATTAGTTATGAGTTCTTATATTTGTATCTATCATTTAAATATATCAAGTTTTTAAAGTTGTTTAGTATAGATGAACTCTTTGATAAAAGATTTTAGTAGGACGGTAGATATTCTAATAGTTATAGACATATATAAAACTTCTTTAACTATTATTTGTATTGCTTGACATTTTAAATACTCATGAAATTGTCTAAAAAGCGGGATTTAAAATATAAACACAACAAACAACGATGAGATATAGGATAATAATAGAGTTTAGAAAATTAGTGATCTAAGAATAATGTGTAACTTTAAAATTCAAAAAAAAAATAATAATGTTTAAATTAATTCAAAAATGTGATTTTAAAAAAAATTATTTTCCCTTGTAGGGTCACGAATAACTACCTACATAAATTAGGCCAATAGATGCTAAACCACAATTAATTCAACATCCTACCTGCCTAGCTTAAATTAAGGGTAGAAGAGTTTTTTTTATGTTTTTGTTTAAGTAGGACTTCAAACCTCTCAAGGGGATAGGGAGAGAGAGTGTGTGTCGGAGTTGAATCAAAAAATCTCATTTTTCATTTGATTGATGTCTTTACTATTTAATTGAGTGCTAAGATAGAGCTTGAATTGCCAAGTTTTAGAGTTCCTGTGCGTTATATCAACGTAATATATGTAAGATAAAACAGTAATTAAAAAATACGTCGAAAGAATTTTTCAAAAAAAAAAAACTGAGAGTCCAAATAAGGATAAAACTTTCATTCTAAAGACATTTAGATTTGAAATATATGGACCAAACCTTTTACGCATGCCAGTCAAATGAAGTATTCTCATATTTGATTGGGATTATTTAAATTAAACCCTCCTAGTGCACATATAAAATAAACCAATGCCTGCCAAACAATGGCATGGAATTCAAAGGTGAGAATGGAAGTTGCTTAACTAACTAGCCAAGATAGGTGGTTGTTATACTTGTTAAGTTTGAAGAACAGATAACTAAAAAAGTAAACAACCATCATAATATTACCAATTAGAGGAGACATTTGATATGATATAAAAGAAAAGTCGACGACTGAAGGAGATCAGAATAAAGGTAAAGCTATCAATATAATTAATGTTTAAAATGGGGTACTTTGGAAACATCAAATAAGTACTAAGTTGAAGAGTTCAACGTAATACTACTACCATTCACAATTGACTAAGAAAAGTTATTAACTAAAACTTGACAAAGGAAAAGCTTGACGAGAAGTTTGAAACTGTAGTTTATATTGCAACAACATGTATTTTTTTTAAATATATACTACTGCATTATAAATCAAGAAGGAAAAAAGAAAAGGAAAGAGCTGCAAAGGCGAGTCTTTTTCTTTCTCTTTCTTTTTCTATTATATTAGCATGATGTTTTCGATAGACTTAGGGGCGCTTGGTTCAAACTTAGGAATTGGAATTGGAATTGTAATTGGAATCATACAAAAAAAACTTAGTATGGGTTTTGGTTTTGGACAAAAATATGATTACAAATGAGGGTGCTTGGTAAATATTGGTAAGGAATGAGTATCAAATTTAATAATCAATTTTTTACCTTTAATTTTTTTTTTCTTTTCATATCTTTCTTCTTTCTCATTCAAATGCTTATCCCACATACCCATCCACCATATAAATATAAATATATATATATATATTCATATATAAATATAAATATAAATATTTTGTTTAAAATATATTTATTTATATGTATTTATATAAATTTATAAATATGTTTATTTCAATTTTGTTTTATAATATGTATATTAATATATATTAATATGTATATTTCAATTATGTATATTAATATGTATATTATATATATTATATCAATTGAAATAAATATTATATATTTATATATAAATATTTTTGTTTAAAATATATTTATATATATTTATATTTATATTTATATTTATATATTTATTTATAAATATATAAATAAATATATAAATATATTTATTTCATTTTATTTTATAATATGTATATTAACATATATTAATATGTATATTTCAATTAATAATTATAATTTATTATATATAAAAATTATATTCATATTAATATGTATATTAATATTAATGTGTATGTTATATATATATTATATCAATTGAAATAAATATATATTTATATATAAATATTAATATTTTGTTTCAAATATATTTATATAAATTTATATATATATTTATATAAACATATAAATATATATTTCAAATTTGTTTTATAATATGTATATTAATATATGTTAATATATATTTATAAATTATATTTATATTATATATATATATATTAATATACATATTCTAAAACAAATTTGAAATAAAAAATATTATATATATAAATAAATAAATATTAATATATAGAAACAGAGCTAGTATATATTTTTAGAAAAATCCCAAAAATAATTTTTTTTAAAAAAAAAAATTTTGGAATCAAATGTGGGATTCATCAAAACCCTCCAATCTAGTTGGGGATTGAGAGTGACTGATTTTTCATGATTCATTCCAAGATTTCAAAACCCATACCCATTAGCGAAGCAATAATTCTGGGGCTCAATCTAATTCTTGATTCCTATACCCTCCAACCAAGCACCCCTTAATAGTTTTGGAAATAGTGGGGTCCTTTTCTTGCAGGGGTAATTTTGTAAAAGGATTCACTTTCTTAACTTTTTCATCAATGCCAACAAAAGCCAGATTTTGTGGATAGGATTGCATAAGGATAATTCTGGAAGTAAGCTTAAATTTCTTCCGTTTTAAACTTGGTACCAAGAGCTGTTGCGGTTACTGAAATTACAAGAATAGCCTTATAGTGTCAGAAGAAACCTTGGCCGGTCACGACTCCAGCGTTCACTTGGAAAATGACATGGAAATTTCTCAAAACATAAGTACTGGATGAGCTATGAGGGTGTTTCTCAACCTTTTTAGTATTTTGATATTTTTGGACCATTTTCAGCTTCGACCAATTTCCCACCACTCAATAAGTTAGTTGAAAAATAAGATTCAATTTCTTTTTTCAAAAATATGTTAGTTTTTAACTCTCATTTTTTAAATATTTTTGTTCCTTATTTCCTTTTCCATTAAAGTAGGCATAGTAATTATGGAAATCAAGAGAGAGAGGACAGTTAACTATTATACGAAGACTAAAACAAAAAAAAAAAAAGAAAAAGAAAAACTCCAATCGTTGTTGAGTTCAGCTATATTCAAAATTATATTGTTTACTTTTTGCAGTATATCTTTCTCTTCTCCTGCTCCTTTGAGAAGTGGGTTAGGGATGAAACAAACACAATAATATGTTTGTCACGTTAGGAAAAAGGATACAGTTAACTCTCATAATTTTTCTTAAAATAAAAAAAAATTTAAGTGAAAGGTTTTGAATTCAAAACTCTTATTTATAATTTCTTTTCTCTTACCATCCAATCCAATCCTTCTCCGGTTAACTCACATCTTGGTGAATATTGACTCCTTGCTTAATCATCTTCTATTCCTTTAAAAGAAGATTCCTATTTTCTTTTTTCTCCTAGAAAAAGAAAAGGAACTACTTTTTCACGCTGAGATGATCTGAACAAAAGTGTTCAGACAATTCAAAATTTCACTGTCCATTCGCCCACGTATGTGATCACTCTTACGTAAATATCAATTTTATCCTTTGAGAATATAATTGATGCTGCACTTTTGGATATTCGTTCCTTTGCTCACAGCGCTAATATCTTTGACTTTTGGGAGTATTAGTACTAGTTTGCACTGTCAAAAAAGGGATAATTTCTTGTACCTCCTCTAAGGTTTGTCATAATTACAAAGACCTCCTTTCAGGCTTGGAAAAGGAGCAGAGTGATACTGGTGAAGACAGAAAATTGAGAGAGAACTTGGAGTAAAGTGATGGTGATGGTGGGAAAATTATAAGAAAAGATTGAAAAAGGAGGGCTAGGTAATCGTGGTTATAGAGAGAGTTGAGAGGATACAAATTGGGAAAAAAGGGCAGGCAAAAAAGGTATTGGTGGCAAGGATGAAGATGAAAAGTGACTCTTTTTCTTCAAGTATTTTTGGTTTAAGTATTATGTCAAGGACTCAAGGTATTGTAGCCATTTTGTATTCGTATGGAAAGTAAGTGGTATTTCTCAAACTTGAGGGGAAGACTCTTGTAATTATGATAAATCTTAAGGAAGGTATGTGGAATTTATCCTGTCTGAAGAATAATACCCTTTAGGCAGTTAAAATTAGCCCTAAACTACCTTATGCGCCTAGTTTCCAAGCTTAATCAACCATCCTACCCATGCACATGCAATTTTCCTCCAAAAAAAAAAAAAAAAAAACTATCTTGTTTGAATTGCAATTTTTCTTCAAAAAAATTTTACATGTTAGGTGAACATATTTTTCAATCATCTCTTCACCTCGTATACGTCAAATCGTTACAAGATATTTTTCAATAAAAACTGTAAAAAATAGCAATCCATCTAACCAACAAATCTTGATAAACCACTCCTACAATTGCAGAATTTCTGCCCTTATTCCATGTTAAACCTTCAAATTGGACAAAGCGCATGCTTGGTAGGTGCTATTTTTGCATAGATTTTGCTACAACAAGCTTTTGCCACTTTTTGATTGTGTTTTATTGAGAAAAATTCTGAATGCGCCAAGCTTTGACAAGCTTTTCTTTGACAGATATCTATATCTATATCTATATCTATATATATAAAAAAAAAACAGTAAAAAGATTCTTCGTCTTTCTTCGTATCTAACCACAAGCATGGAAGACCATCAGGCCATGAATGGCTTTAACAGTAGTATAACTACCCTGCCAGCGACCCAAAATCCTTTTTTTTTTCCCCGAAAGGAAAAGGTGATAAATTTATTCGCACATCTGTGGATTAACTTCTACAATAAGAACGGATATGCAGATAAAGTGACTCCAGTGAAAGAAAGCTACCTAAAAGCCAAATTTATAATTTCTAGGTGACTTTTATTGTATCTTACTTCTTCCTTTGACTATCATTTTAGGCAATTACAAGGCAATATAGAATACGATAATTCAGTGGTTTGATGCCAATCTATCGTTAAGTAAGTCAAAGTTCAAGATTTCCACTCCATTAGTAATTATAAAAAATAAATACTGTCATTATCTTTTGAAATGTTAAATATGTTTGCCAAAACGGAAGTTAAAAATCACACTCAAGTAAAATTTTACTCGATGTCTACAACAATAAAATACTTTTAAACTTAGGCTCCATTTGAGTTTGTGGTGCTTTTGTTAAAAAAAAATATATATATTTTTGGAGTAGAAGAGCACTTTTAATGTGCATTGTAAACGTAATTTCTTGGATTTAATAGCGAAACTTTCCTTTATTAAAGCACTTTTAGCAAAAGTTCACAAAATGATGCTTTTAGAGCAACTTTCATATTTAAAAAAAAAATAAAATACTAACTTTAAAAAATTTATTGTAAAATTTGAACTGAATGAAGAGATACATGTGTTTTAGAAATTCAAAAGTGCATATTATCAAATAAAAAAAAGTACTCATGCAAGTATGCATCCGAACAATATGATTAAATATTTTATAAGTACTTTAATTGAAAACTCTGATAATTTAAGCACTTTTTTGATGCGTTCTTTGGAGCTTAAGTTTCCATTTGATATGGTACTCATGCTAAAGAGGATTTTTAAAAGGGATACTTGATCCTAGTTACTTCAAAACCTCGATTCGTTCTAGAAGGGAATCGCATTTTTTCTAGCTTTAGAGGGCAAGAAATAGAAAAAGTAAAATATAATCAAGCAGAGGGAAGAAATGGATTTGATAATGTAAAGTACAGGGGATAAAAGTAGAGAGTCTCGAATTCGAAACCTTCCTCCCCTAATAAGAAGGAAATGTAGTATAATGAAGGAGGTTGAGTATCTGACAAGTGTTAGAAAAGTGAGCAACTGAATTTATTAAAGAAAAGTGGAAAAGTAATGCCACGGCATTTATGAGTCGGACCGGTGAGTGAGTTTCATTCATCCTCAAAACCAATCTCAGCTCCATTTAAAGTCACGCTAACGCGTCTTAACCACACCGGTTTGACTTTTAGTTGATGGGGTCACAGAAATGTCGGAGAAAGCGAGAGAGAGATGCCAGTGACGCGGTAGAAGACATCAAAAACCACGAGCTTCGTTCATGATTCAGCCCCTCTATTATTTGACTAGGAAAGCTCAAGTAATGGACGAGGCTCTTGCGGCTTTGAAGCTCAATAGTAGTACAAGTTACTGCATTCGAATCTCTTCTAGCGACGCTCGAGATCAAATATGGCTTTGTTTGGATTATATTTTTAAAAAAATTTTTTTATAAAAAAATTATTATAACGATTTGATATATATGAAATCAAAAGGTGATTAAAAATATATATTTATGAAAAATGTAATAATTATTATTATTTTTAAAAAATTGCAATCTAAACAATGCCTATCCAAACTCAACTTCATTTTAGTATTCTAGAAACTTCATAACAAAATTAGAGGAACTTGAATCAAACAAGTTTTTGTTGAATGAGGTGCAAATCATCAAGTTCTAAGTTGAGTGTAAATTGGTTCTCAAACAGAGGGGCACCATCAAATGAATACTGCAAGGGCCTAGTTAGCTTTTAAGTAAGCCAGCGTTATCCACTATGTACCTTATGAATTTTCTCATGGCGAATATCCAACTTATAACGTGGTGCACTCTTTTTTTTTTTAATATAAATAAAAGGTTTCGAATTCAGAAACTATCGTCTATGCTAACTCGTATATTAAACTTTTTTAATTAGAATTCGAGAGATTTTACCCTTTCTTTTTTGGAAGGATTTTTTTTCGGTGGTGGGCCCGATGAAGGGCGCAGGTGTTTTTTTTTTTTTTTTTTTTAAGGGGGTGGTGGTGGTGGTGGTTATTGACGGGAATAATGGAATATACCATAGTCGCATGACTGGACGGAGATGGGCTCTTCGTCTAATAGAGGTTGGGTCATTTTCTTGGTCTCTATTGTCCGCAGTAGGGCCACAGCCAATCAATGAATTGCCCCATCCGAGGGAAATTATCCTGCGGCTGAAGGGAGGCCGAAAAGTCTTAACGTTTATGGTCAATTACAGTTTGCACCCTTAAACTATGGGGCTCACTTCCACCTTACCCCACCTAGATGCAAACTGGAGACACTACTATACTATGATTTCAAGCTAGGGCAAAAAAAAAAAAAAAAAATTCTTAGTGAGAACATTTTTGTTTGAAAGCTAGCAGCAAAAGACTAAATAGCCCTTATGTGTTTAATGACCAATATACCATTTGAATTCCCTTTTTCAAACTTTATTCATTATTGATGGAGATGTCATGTTATATGAATGTAGGCCTGTTAACGGGTCGGGTCTAGACCCGGATCCGGACCGGATCAGTGAAATTATTACGGGTATGGGTAGGGATTTAATTCCGTTTCCCGGATCCGGATTCGGATCCGTTTTGTCAAACAAAAAAACGGGTCGGATACGGAATATAGTATTCCGACCCGTATTAGACCCGGATCCGGATATAAATGAATTAATAATTTAAAAAATATATATTTATCAATATAATTTGATTAGGGTGATGTATTTTAATAAAATTAATTTGATTTCTTTTCTTATTTGATTTTTTCTTTGCATTAGTTAGAAATCAGTTTACAAATATATTTTTTTCTCATTTTTATTAGAAATTATAAAATTTGGTAAATTTGTTCGGGTAGACCCGGATCCGGATCCGGGACCCGCCGGATCCGGATCCGGAACATAGAATAAAAGACCCGTCGGGTAAACGGGGTCGGATCCGGATCCGGCATAGTAATTCGGGTCCGGGTTCGAAATAATGAATTTCGGCCCGGACCCGGCCCGTTGACAGTCCTATATGAATGTGTCTACCTAATTCAAAAAAACAAAATCCTCAAACCATGTTTGATAACTAATATAGTTATGTTCTTTAGGCTGTTTAAAGGATCAAATGCCCTTAGCGTGGACCAGTAATATGAACAAGGGGCCATAAGTAGATAGATGAATGAAAGGGGACGGAACAATAAAATGAACGTAACTTGAGAAAACTCAAATCCCCTTCACCCAAAATGGAATAGCTGACAAATCCTAGCGATAAAAAAAGAAAAAGGGAAAAAAAAAAAAAGAGAAGAGAACATTTTGACCATACATTTTATTTCGGGCTTTAATGTAGAAAAAACCTTGCGAACTACAAGGATGTACGTTCGACAAGTATGTTGGAAACACTAATTATTATGCTAACAAGATACATCATGAAAATCAACCTTCTTAAAACTTGAAAATCTTTTCAATAATTAAAAAAACAAAAAACTTGCATAAACCAATTTCTTTTAGATCACAAGTTTCAATTTACTCAAACCAGCGATTCACTAGCTATCCTTAATCTAGACTCTCTGGTTAAAGAGAAAGGTCAAATTTTGGATAGATCCGATTTTCAAAGATTCAATGATCCAAATTGTGTCACACTACTTGATGAGAATGCATGGCACAATTTGGATAATTAAATCTTTGAAAATCGGATCTATTTAGATATGAACAAAAGAGAATACGTGATTGCTTAAAAGGTTCTATACATTACAAATTTTATTTATAAAAAAAAAAAAATCATCTCTCAGCATAGTTTTACACTTGAAGTCAATCGTAACTTTTTTTTTTTTCAGTAGGTAATCTAGGGTGGCATATGGTCCAGAGCAAAATTATGGCGTTGGTCAATGGTTTCTCCATGCTAGAAACATTCACGAAAAGTAAGCAAGAAAAAGCAGGAATATCAATCATGTTAGGCGCAAGCTTTATGGCTTTAACGGGCATGGAGACATGACATGGTGTTGAACAAGGAATCCATCATCTTCACTTCTCCACTCGTCTAATCTTTCAATCAATTACCAATCCTTCCTCAGCAGTCGGACAATTTCCAAACATAAAAGCAAAAGAAAGAAAAAGTGCTCAAAAGGAGCAATCATCGCATCAAATCTGTGGAAAGGCTTCTTCTAGCAATCTTCCAGCACCACCCGTTAGCTCAGGACTCAACCTGAACATCAACATGCAAAACTCCAGCTGGTTAAGTGCACCATCACCGTCCAAATCTCCCTCTTTAATCATGCTTTTGATCTCCTCGTCCTGGAAATCTTGCAATCCAAGAAGAGCAGATTTTTTCTTGAGGCTGTCAAAGGTGATCAAGCCCTTTTTACCGTCCATGAGCAGCTGAAATCCATTACATAGCTCTTTGATCAATCCCTCACCTCCTAGCTTATCGGCCATAGTAGGCAACAGATCTTCAAAATGAATTGTCGTTGGACTTCTAGCATCCATCGGAATTATGTTAAAAGCTCCAATATCAAACAAGCAAACGATTCATGGGGCAATGGAAACTAGAAAAGTGTGGGTATTAATAGTGCTGAAACTCTTTGGTTAATTACAAGGAAAATTACGTAAGGCTATAAATATTAACAGGTCCAAGATGCCAGCGTCCATGGTTACGAGGAAAATTACATAAATTATATAAGGGCCACAGATGGACCAGAAAGATGTTTATGAACCAGTCCACGAAGCCCACTCATGACTGGGTCATAACAGAAACAGGTTGTCCACTGACAATGATTCCCCAGCTGCAAGGTGTTTTCTTCCACCAGCCCAAAAGCTTATGCACCCTGACGAAGTAGGTAGAAATTAGAAACCACCAAGCAGCAGCACAGAACCTATAGGGCAGGAACGGTGCTGACTGTTTAAGAGCACCGTTCTAGCATAGGGAAACCATTGACCAACGCCATAATTTTGCTCTGGACCATATGCCACCCTAGATTTCCCACTTAAAAAAAAAAAAAATACGATTGATTTCAAGTGTAAAACTATGCTGAGAGAATTTTTTTTTTAAAAGTAAAATTTGCAATGTGTAGAACCTTTTAAGCAATCAAGTTTTCTCTTTTGTTCACATCTAAATAGATCAGATTTTCAAAGATTCAATGGTTCAGATTGTGTCACAATATTTGAAAAGAGAGCCTTAATTGAACAGATGTAGATCTTGAACAGCTTTGTTTATGAGTACTAAATTATGAACTGCATTGAATTAGAAGATCAGTCGAAACAAGAAGAAGCAAAAATGAAATAAAAGATAAAGACTAACACTAAAAGCTTGGACAACCAGATGACCAAGAACAGACTAGTCAATTAGCTGAAGAACGCACGAAAAATTCCATATTACATTTCTTACAGTTAATAAATGTAAGTGGAGTAATCACAAACCATGAGCATAACCACAATTCCTGGATAGGAAAAGAAGGCGGCAAAATTTAAAGAGCACGTTCATGAAAAAGATCAGCATGTCTTGGTGTACCTTTCCAGCTTAGGTTTCGCAGAAGTCAGATGTGGTTTATATAATTCTCCAAGAGGTGGCTCAATGGTCAATGGAGCGATTCCAAGTATATGAAGCATTTAGGATGAAAATTCCAAATTACAAGTAGAATTACCCGAGCTTTTCTTCCGTACAATTTATGCAAATCCAAAGAGAACTTTTCAATACATTAATTTGATTGATAGTAACATGAGCTTTAAGGGGCATTATAGCAGATTAGAGACATTTTATTGATAGCAGCATTATTTACACCAAAAAATGATTCTCCTCGAGTGTACTATTATCAATCTTATATCCTTGTGATGCCACAGCTACAAAAATGTTATCAAAACTAATAGATTGCTTCCAATAATGGTGACCACTTGAGTTTCAAGATCTTGACATCTGCAAGTCAT
Source organism: Coffea arabica (assembly GCF_036785885.1). Classification (NCBI taxonomy): domain Eukaryota; kingdom Viridiplantae; phylum Streptophyta; class Magnoliopsida; order Gentianales; family Rubiaceae; genus Coffea; species Coffea arabica. The sequence goes on from NC_092312.1 coordinate 10,338,723, forward strand.
TATCTCTAAATTTGGTGCTCTCATCACAATATGACTTGAGGCATTGCTCCCACATTGTAAATCATTCAGAAGCAGTAAGGTCTGTATAGCACAAAAAATCTGCCATTGCAAAGTGCTTCCGCGTTCTTTGCTACGCGGGGATGGAGAACCATCTCAACTCTAAAGAGGCTAGTTCTGAATTGAAAAAGGTCAAGGGCTCTATTCTCCCTCAAGAACCCCCTTCTCCAAGCCTCAAACAACTCGAACTTGCAGCCTCAACAAAGGACTTTGATACTGGCCAGATAGACCAGCAGCATTACCCAGAATACTTTGGGTAAAAAAAAAAAAGAGGAGAGAGAGAGAGAGTTGGCTAAAAGTCGACAGAATGAGTTTCGTCATTTACCTTTACAGGTCCATTTCAGATACTCGCATAGGGTTCCAGAGGCTAGTTTCATCAGTTATATTCATAGAGCCAGATTGGAAAAACTACTGCTGTCATGTGACAAATATAGGCTAAGTTCACACCTTGAGGATAAGTCTACTCAAGTTGGTTCATATTAAACACAACCAGTAAGAAATGTACATAGACAACAGAGATCTAGTTTCTAAATATACAGCAAATCTACGAGTAGCTAAACTCTCCCTGGTGGTTGTGAGGAAAGGAGGAGAAATGAGGAGGTACAATTAACTTGCTTGAGGCGTAAGCCAGGGAAATACAGCAATTTAGAGTACAATACATTCTTATCTACTAAGAGGTGCCAGTTCATTTACTTGGAGTGCAATTGCTTAGCAACTTTTCTCCCTTTGGAATTGCTAACATCAAAGGGAACTTTCAGACGGTATCGCTTATCAACCATGTTATCCATGTTATCAATGAATGGTTCAACTGTTCCTGCAGATTTCAACAACTTCACTTGAGATAAATGTTCTAAATTTGAACAATACCCAAAAGATAACACAGGCAGGAAATGCCAAAAGGATGGTGCATGTAGGGGTGACAGAAGTACCTCCACTTAACTAACATGGTGGAGACAAAAAAGCATCATTAATGCACATAGGCTTTTTTGCATTATAATAGAAATGTGCAATCATCTGTACCAGCTCATCAGATCTCCGTGGCTCTGCAAATTGTGTCAGCATTTAGAAAGGCATGAAATTTCCTCGTAGCAGTATCAAGTATTTATAGCATAAAAAGGAGATGATGCAGTACCTTTTTCCCTGTACAATATCCGGTTACCGCGTAAGAACAATATTTGTGGACATTCTTTAACTTTAAGAGCATATGCCAGATCCCTCTCAATGTTGATGTCTAGCTTTAATGTCTGTTTACGGAGTGTAACAGTCAAAACTTGATGATACTATTGGCACACGTTCAAGGAGATCGATTGCATTACACTAAATGAATAAATTAAGTGCTTGTGTTAATTAATGTCCTGATGAGGTAATAATATCACATGGAAGACCAAACATGATGCGTATCCATAAAATGGAAAAATGAAGAGTATGACAAACCCGAGGAGGCAACCGTTCCTTGGCTTTCCAAAAGACCTCTGCTGCTTTCTCAAGCTCCTTCAAAACTTTCCAGTTTTCACTTGCCCTGCATTTTGAATTACAATATGAGATACATTAAAGGAATATAAGGTTTCAGGTAGATGGGAGCGAGCAAAGAGAATGGAAAATGATCTCAAGTATTTAATTGAGTCTAACAAACACTAAGCAGGCAATCAACTCTGAGTGATGTTCAAAGGCATGATGTATTAAAGGTTAAAATGTTATCACTTGCCTGTTGTATCTTTCAAAAACAAGAACAATTAAGGGGCTTGGACGAAATGCAAAGCTTTCCCATTCAAGACAATTTATCTCCTTGACCAACCCATAATCAATCTCCCCTTCCCAATCAATCTCAACACCATCTTCTCCAACAACATTTCTGATGGGATGCTGCTCAAAATATTCTGATGCCCTAATTCCCCAGCCCACATCTGCATCGAGAGGCCAATTTGGATCCTCCTCCTCCATTACCATGTTTTTCTCTCTACTCCCATTATCATGATCTTCATCGTCACTACTATGATCAGAACCACTCTCCTCATCTACCCTCTCCTTTATGATGCTTTCCTTGTCTTTCAGGATTTCAAAATCCTGTTCTTTGATTGATGCAAATGTCCGCTCCAGAGAATCACGAATAAAATCCTCAACTGCAGCTGCTTCACTCCTACGACCACGCCTTGGCTTTTTAGGAATTGTCGTGGGGAATATATTCTTCAGATTTTTATCTTTATCTTTGGGTGCTTTAGATTCACGTGTCCGGGGATTTGGCTTTTTAGGTTTTGAATCAGGATTCTGGCTGGCATTAGGAACAGGACTTGAACCAGCATTCTTCGAGCTGGCTAAACAAATCAGACTTCTAGATAACAGCTTGTGTTCCCGCCAATGTGGAAACAAGACATTTGAACAACGTGGATAGCTACATATAGCTTGAACGATTGTATCACAGGATGAAAATGATGAAAAAGAGAGGAAGGGAAGGCTAGTATTTAATGTAGCAACGAGCATTTCTTTGTTTTCACTTCAATAAAGTCAAAGTTCAGATCTTTCACAGGATCTTTTTGTAAAATTTCTCCTTACGAAAACACAGCTGAACAGAACAGAAAGTTTACCCTGCTGCCATTCATAGACACAGCACAAGTTCAAAATTTAGGTAAAAAACACGAATATGCTGGCTAAAACAAAGACAAATCAATTCTTTAATAGTAAGTTCTATGTCCAACCAAAGGATGAGCCTTTTTTCACTATATCCAGTCCCTGGAAATTTGCAATTTCGTTGTCACATATCGCAACATGGTCTACCCAGACGTCACCAGTCCCCACCAAAACGACCAGAAAACTACCCCTAAAAAAAAAACCCAACATGACAACGGAAGAAATGTAGCATGAGTCAAGTAAATGCTGAAAGAATCAATTGTAAAAAGAATTGAAGCCAGTAATTTCCACAAAATTAAAAGAACCAAGTAGAAGTAATTAGACAAAATAGAGAGCATCAAGTAAAGAGACTCCAATTTATCAATAATAAAAAAGAAGCAAATCCCGAGTTAAATGAACAGTTGAGTGGCAAATTTCCAAGTGAACGATAAACACAAAAGTAAAGGGTCTTCTAAGTTCAAACAAACATAAAATCAAATATCTTATAGACGGTCTCAGCAACACCAAAACTTACAAAGGTAGCCAACGTTTTCAGGGATATGACAAGAATAATACTGAGTACTGCTACGCATGGACAGAGAGATATCCGATGGATTCTCACGCCTTAAATTGCGCTGCTTGTAATTGCCCCATTTGGGAGTGGAGGTTTTTGGTGGGTTTAAGAATTGTGTCTGGATTGTGGATAAGCCATTTATTTTCTAATTATTCCCGTAGTTGGCCGGCTCGGTTGGCTGCAATTAGAGGTAAACACGGGTCGGATACTCATTCGGTGCACCCTGCATCTTATGGCTCAATCATTTTTTGACGCTTATCCAATCCGCATAGCAGCAGTTAGGGATGGACAAAAAAATCCGTCGATTCAAAAACTCGGCGAATTCGATCCGACCCGAAAAAAATAGAATATTCTATCCAATTTTTCTTAGTGGGGCAGATGAGGATTGGGTACCCACGAAAACGGATATGAATATGGATCATAAAAATAAACATTCGCGGGTACCCGACCCGTAGGGTATATTATATAAACATTAAAAGAATTAGGGATCATTTTATAATTTTTAATCCTAAATGTAAGTGGAGTGGCTCACAATCTCATATTCTAATAACATATGATCCGCCTTTCCTTATATTGTTTGAAGAGAGCGAATATTCTCGGTGAAACCTGAATCAAATGAACAAAATGAAAAAAAATTTGTGAAACTTTATCATAAAAATTATTTATACCTTTGATCATTTTTATTTTTATTCTACCTTCATTGATCTTTCCTGCAAATTTTTCATCAATTCAATCAAAGATTTGTGTTTGGAGTTCCAATTTTCTGTTAGCTAGATAATTAAAACATTTGTGTCTCTCATTTATTTATTTATTTGATTTATTTTATTGTAATTATGTCTCTTAAATTTGTCTCTTTTATTTTAGTGTAAGAAATTTATTTTTCTTTTTCATCACCTTTAATGCCATAAGGTCTATTCCAAAGATGTAAGAAAATTGGGAAAGATTTTTCACGCTTTTTTTGGTTATACTTTCTCCAAAAATAATTAACTCTATTCAATTCTTTTCTTGATTTGATTCCACAGTCGACTCAATTGGAGTGCAGTTTTGTACCATAACATCCTTAAGGAAGTTGGGGAAGCTACCGGATACTTATTATTCTTGTGTTCGTTGTGTTGTAGAAGGATGAAATGTGTGAGAATGGTGATGTACTCAAAATTAATATGAAATTTCCTTTTTTCTATTAGATATTTTAATTCTAATATGTACTAAATTTATGAGATCAGTTTGATTGTTGGATGAAATATGTGAGATTGGTGATGTATGGACAATGTTTACAATATCTCTACCAATATTAATTGGAAAACATGTTTTTTTTTAATTGAAAAATTTGTTGATATTAAGCGCAAAGCAATTTTTTTATTGGAAAATATTTCTTTTAAGGGCGGGTATCCTATGACCCACTCCTTTTTTTGCGTACCCGAAAATATTAGGAGTGGTTTAGGGTCACAAAATGATTGATCAAATATATTATGGTCGGGTCAACCAAATTATGTTAGGGATGGGTACCCGACTCGTGCCCACCGCTTGAGATAGGTTTGGATCAGTGAGTATTTGTCCCATCCCTCTTGTCATTTAAATTTTTTTAAAAAATGATTTATACTATTTTTTTTATATTTTACATATTCATCTAAAATTTAATGAAGACTTTTTTTTTTTTCAAAAAGAGGGTCCCACTACAAAACAAACATGCATAGATAGATACAATAAAAAGGACAAAAATTAAAAGAATTTAAAATCAACAAAATTTTGAAATAAGTAGTTTTTTAATTATATATTTCACATTAATTAAACTCTTTTCTAAAAAAAATAAGATTATGATCGCTACAAATGAATCTTGTAAACAAACTATAGTTTTTCATATTTGAAATGCAATTTGTTCAATGAAATTGTTTATTTAATTCTAAAAAGATTATTTTATAATATGTGTATAAAAATATAAAAAATAAAAAATATATATGCGGGGTGGATCGAATACCTGCGAGTCTTTAATTATGTTACCCTAACCCCCACGCAAATCTAAATAGGTACCTGATCCTCTTTCGACCCAATCAAATAATATGGATCAGGTATCCTAATTTTCGAATCGGATCAAATCAAATATGACAGATTTTTGAATTAGCGGATATAACAGATTCTAGACAAAAAAATTTTCAGGTTAGTATGTTTGGATAGGAGATTATTTGGGATAATTTTTTTTTAAAAAATATTGTTACATTTATTTTGATATGATGTATGTGAGATAAAAAAATGATTGAAAAATGTGTTGATGATACAAGTAAATCAGTGTGTGTAAATAATGTGTAAACCAAACACATTCTGCTAACCCGAAAACTCGCTATACTGTAGGAGTAATATTGGTTAGGGTAGATTATTGATTAGGCATACTCTAAAAATTTTCTATTTCTCTTGAATTGTGAATAGTTTAGGAATTGAAAAGTAATTGGGCACAAAGTAACATCAAAATATGTTTATTTTAATATTATTTTAAACATAACTGCACTTTTGCTATCGCCACATTTATCTAGTGTTTTTAAACTTGAATCGGACCGGCCGGTCTAACCGAAAGCCGGTCAAGTGCTCTATCTAAATTATCCTAAAAACTTGGTTGGCAGAAACTCGGTCAAATCCAGATTTGACCGGAAACTGATAAACCGATAAGAACCCGATTTTTTTATTTTCCCTTTTTGTTGCTTTTTTTTTTTCTTTGCCTTTGATCTAAATCCCTACTGATCTCTCACCTCTCACCTCTCTATGAAGTACAAACCCATTTTCACCTCTTCCACTCCTTCAATTTAGCCACCACAATCAGTGCTTGATATCTTTTTCTAAATAAGATTTAATCTTAGATATGGGGAAAAGACCAAAAAAAAAAAAAGAAAAGAGATGAAGAAAAAGCAGTTTGAAGAAAAAAGATAAAAGTTTGATTATTTGTTAGTTTTGAAAATAAATATCTAAGGATATAAGAATGGAAATCCTAAAAAGAAATAAGAATGGAAATAAAAACTCAAAAAAAAAATGAAAAGCATAAAGAATGGACAAGACTGCGCATGTACATTTTGTTCTTGAAGTTGCAATTAGAACCCAGAACTAGAGCTATTAAACGAACCGAACTATTCGGTAGCTCTGTTCATTTCGATTCGTTTGTATTCGTGAAAGGCTCATTCGAAACCTAAAACGAACCAAATTCAAATGATTTTTTTTGTTTGATTAATAATTGAGCAAACACGAGCTTGTTTGCCAGTTTTGACGAACATTCGTGAACATAGATATAATTGTTATCTGACAAATTTTAGGATTAATTTTATGGCTGGACTTTTATATTTGGAGGGCAAATTGCTTTGTTTTATTTGTTGTTTTTATGTTAAGGTTGGTTATATAGTTAATAAATAATAGAATTTAGTCACTTAGTGCTTTAATTGCTTTTGAGGATGATTAATGATTTGTATGACATATTTAACACTTAAAATAATCTGGATTCAAGCTTTTCGAATATGTTCGTAAATGATTCGTTTATGTTAAACGAGTCAAATACGAATTCAAACTTGAAGTTGAACATGAATTTTGCTTAACGAGCCAAATATGAATATAGATTTGGAGTTCAAAAGTTAACGAACGAACACGAATCTTGTTTGAATCGCTTAACGAACAGCGTTCAAACATGAGATACTCGATTCGATTCGATTCGTTTACAGTTCTACCCAAAACAGGCAAGACATCAATGTCTATTGTAAAGCTTACTCTTGCAATGAATCCATGTCAAGAGAACTAAAAAATCAAGAGCATCTTCAAAAATGTCGTTGGAAGAACTTAAAGATTGCTCAACCTCTTCAAATTTGTCAATCTCAAAACACTGGGGAAATGTTTCTCAAAACATTCGGAGTGGCTGCCTAAGAGCTTTTGCCATCGATGGACTTGAGGCTTGAGAGCTTATGATGCTTCTATCCTTCTTTGGATTTTTTTTTTTTAAAAAAAAGAAAAAGGAAGAGTGGAATGAACGGCTGGAGAACAGGAACAAGAAAAGATGGCACAATAGTAGAAAAGCCTTTGTCGGCGGCTAGAGGAAAAAGAGGAAGGAATTGGAGTAATATTAACGTAGGGTTCAAAAAACTTTTTCAATATTGTGTTATAACCCCTTGGGTATTAAAAACTATTAACATACCTAGAAATGTTTCATAATCTATAAATATTCTCCATAAATTTAACTTTAAACTTGTAAATATGCATTGAATTATATAAATTGTTATTTGATTGTTCTAATTTCTTTGCACTTTCTTGTTAAATAGCTTTGAAATATCAAACACATATGTATACATCTTTATTGTTGTTAGCATGCTTTTAGATATTTTACATAATATTTTAATTTCTAAATAATTTTTATTAATAACACCACATTGACGTTATGGCATCTACGAGGATGACCTTGATATATCAATCTAAACTTATGAAGTCGTAAATTACCAATTTAAAAATAAATTTTATATCTTATTTTGATTATATATTATTAATAAATATTTATGACATATTTATGATGTCATTTGATTTGGCTCCAATTGAAGCTGGTTGAATTCATTAACCCTTGACTCTTGATCTTAATCAACTCAATATCTGGTCCAAATCTGAAAACATAGCATTTATCGAGCCATTTAACCTAGAATTTGGCACAGTAGCAACAATTAAGATCATATAAGCTATGTTGCTGGATCTAAACATAAAAGGTTTATATATACCATAATTTTGATTGTCCTCACAATTATCGTAAATTGAGCAAGTCCGGATATTCTTACCTCAAATTAAACTTAAACAGAAAAATCCTAATCTTTATTTATTCACAAACACGCGCGTTTTATATACAGTTATACACTTTTTTGTGATGTTATTGCTGCTGGCTAACATGCTAGACTTTTATAGTCACTGCAAATTGACACGAATGTCCTTTTCATTAAGCCAATCTCGAGCGATTAGTCCATAAGTCCACCATTACATTTGAAAATTCAACGTTAAAATTGCTTTTGTGGATACGGGGCTGGTGTCTACTTTAAGTAAGCTAACCAAAGTTGATTGAATTTTTTTCCTTTTTATGCCAAAAAGTAGACTGAAATGGGATAATTTCAGAAACCTCCCTTGAGGTTTCTGACAATTTTATTCATCTCCTCTCAAGTTTAAAAAATTATACTTACTTCTCTTAATATAGTAAAATACTTATAATACCCTCCACTTAGTAGATAATTTTAAATTTAAGGCAATAAATTTACAAAATCTTAAAAAAATTTCTATTAATATAATCTTTTTTTTATAAATTTCTATTCTTTTGTCTCTTGTCTATTTTCTAATTAATATAATCTCTTTTTATTATTTTTAGTTTTGTGAATATTAGTAAATTGAAATTACAAAATCTACAAAGGGAGTAGATTATGTGTCAAACTAGAAGAAAATGAAGAGACTCGCAGTGATAGAGAGATAAACAACGAAATTGGTGATTGAAATCGGAAGAAGAACAAAAGATCTGAAATTTGTCATATTTTGTTTGTTGTTAAGAAAAACTTTTATACAATGTCAATAATTATATAATGATTTTTTTCATTGGATTAAATTTTTTTTATTATGATTTTATTGTGCAGGTAGAATTTATTCTCTACTTTTGAAATATTAATATTTTTAGGCCATAGGAAAGTTGTAATAGTGGTTCTAGATTAAATTAATTTATATTGAAAAGGTATTTGAGCATTGATATTTAATTTGAGGGTATAAAATTTATTGTTAATAGGGTTTTGTATGTTTTTTTTTATTGTTGCAAGTATTGATACTGCATATGTAATTTAGAATCTTTTGAATGGCTACTTGATTTTAGAACTTATGCTTGGATGGTTGTTAGTGATTTAGTTTGTTGATTTATGCAAAGTATGGAAGAAAATGATTGAGATGCTATATTTTTCTTTCTTAGTTTTGTATAAAAGGGTAATTTAAAATTTTTGAAAGAAAATCCAAGTTCTAGGACCTATATTGCTACTAAACAGTAAAAATAGAGGAGGCATATCTAATTTTTAAAACCTGAGGGGAGCTCTTCGTAATTGTGAGAAATCTTAGGGGAGGTTTGTGAAATTATCCCGACTGAAATTTCCTATCATGAGTTACTTTTCTTAGTTGTTTGCAACAGTTTTGAGCTGTTCATCTTTCTTCAATAGCATCAACCTAGCTACCGCATCTTTGTCCTGAATCTAAACCTCAACCATTCTGTATTCACAACTCTGAATGGTCTAATGCAACATGTTCCCAGGGATAAGAACTTGGTTGTTTAGACCAATTCTGATGCTTTCTTGCACTTCTTACCTCGCTTGCTTTTCCACAGGATCAGACACCATCTCAGCAGGCCAATTCCTCTTTTCAAACCAGACCATTATCTCTAAAGAAGGAAAATTTGAACTTGGTTTTTTCATTCCAGGAAATTCTAGCAACTGTTACGTTGGAGTATGGTACAAGAAGATTGGGACTTTCACCATAGTTTGGGTTGCAAACAGAGCGAACCCAATTGATTATTCGTTTTACAGTACATCGTTCTTGGCACTGCAAAATGGAAGTCTGTATATCTTCAGCAACAAGAGCAATATAGTCTGGAGTACAAGTTCTAGTTCAAACATCACAACCTCAAATACCACTCAGGCAATACTTCTTGATAATGGAAATCTTGTTTTAGCGAATGGGATTGATCTTATTTGGCAGAGCTTTGATTATCCCACAGATACGTGGCTACCAGGCGGAAAGATAGGATTCAATAGGATTACTAACGCAATAATAGTACTTACTTCCTGGAAAAACAAGGAAAATCCAGCTCAAGGTCTCTATTCATTAGGCATGGACCCCACTAGCAATGGTGAGATTTTCATATGGCGGAACAGTAACAAATTGTGGAGGTCTGGAGCCTGGCAAGCTGGTAGTTTTCCTTCTATGGAAACGAGTATTGAGGATAGTTACAATTTCAGCTACAACTCAAATGATGAGGGTAAATACTTGGTATACAATGGCAATAAATCCATCATATCTAGAATTGTTATCGATATTTCTGGGACAATGATGCAATACTTTTGGTTGCCAAGGTTACAAGAATGGACTATATTCAGGTCTTTACCTTCGTCGCTTTGTGACATATACTCTTCTTGTGGGGCTTTTGGGTATTGTGACATCAGTAGTAGTCCATCTTGTAGTTGTTTGCCAGGTTTTGAACCCCAGTTCAAGCAAGATTGGGATTTGCTAGACTTTTCTGGGGGATGTATGAGGAAAAAGCCTATAAATTGTGCCACAGGCCAAACAGGATTTCTATCGATACCTACCATGAGGCTGCCTGCATACTCAGAATCACTAGAAGTAGGACGGGCTGAAATATGTGAGTTTGCTTGTTCATTCAACTTCTCCTGCAGTGCTTTTTCCTATAGTAGCAGTGGAGGTTGTTCATTGTGGCTTGGTAATCTGTTGGACATAGAAAAACAATAGAATAGAAGTACTGGTGGAGACCTCTATCTTAAACTTGATTTATCTGAGCTTCCTGCTAAAGGTTAGACGCTTCCTTACCGCATATTATGGCCAACTATGACTTGCCACTAAATATCTTTTTCCCAATTTTCTAGGTCATAAGAAATCGTTACGAGTAGCTCTGGCAGCATCTATTACTCCTACAATTTTCATAAGCTGTTGTTTCTTTTATTGTTTGTGGAGAAGAAAGTACAAACAAAAAGGTATGTTGTTCCTTGTCATTTAATGGCGCATGTGTTACTTTTCTTCCCTGCAATTGGTGACCAAATTTGCTTCCAGATTGCCACATTGGTATTCTGTCGTATTGATATAATGGTGTCCTTGATCATATTTGAACAGGGAATATAGTACATCATCAGAATCTGTTTCTTCTTGATTTAAGTAGTAATAGGGCAAAGGATAACAATGGTGCCACAACCAAAGATAGTTGGGGAGAAGTGAAGATTGAGAGCATTGGGCTGCCAGTGTTCAGTTTTTCAAGCATTGTTGCTGTCACTAATAATTTCTCCTCTGAAAATAAGCTTGGCGAAGGTGGGTTTGGACCAGTTTACAAGGTAGTCATTGAGTCTCTGACCGAATTTTGACTAGGGACAGCATAAGAAGTTTATCGAAAAAGAATAAGAAGGAACAAACAGTGATGCCACAAAGTAGCTTGCTTCTACCAAAAAAAGAAAAGTAGCTTGATGCATGATTATGGCGGTTCTTTATTATTAGTATTATCCTATGTTCTTGATATAATTCTGAATCTTCACTAATACCATTGGCGCCCAAACTTTGAATAGGTTTTGGGTTTTTCATTAAATTTACTTCTGTGAAAAGCTCATCTGTTTGTATCTGCATAATTCTGTGGATATCTAAAGACGTGCAAGTAAGATTCACCCGCTAGTCCTTTTGGGATATTCAGGGAAGATTACAGAGTGGTGAACTAGTGGCTATGAAAAGGCTTTCTAAAAGTCGGGACAAGGCTTCGAAGAGTTCAAAAATGAAACAGAATTGATTGCAGAACTTCAACACAGAAATCTTGTTAGGATCTTAGGATATTGCCTTGAACAAGACGAAAAGATATTAATCTACGAGTACATGCCCAACAAAAGCCTGGATACTTTTCTCTTTGGTATGTAACATCTTGTCCATCTTTGTCTTCCCTTATCTGCTCGTACTTGATTCAGCTATCAGAGTTTGTTATTCTCACTACTGCAGATATCCTTAGAGCCTAAGCAAGAGTTTTTGGATTGGCAACAACGTATTCAAATAATTGATGGTATTGCTCAAGGCCTTCTTTACCTCCATCAGTATTCAAGGATACGAATTGTTCACAGAGATCTGAAAGCTAGCAACATTTTATTAGATGGAGATATGGACCCTAAAATATCTGATTTTGGATTGGCAAGAATTTTTGGTTTAAATGAATTGCAAGCAAATACAAATCGGATTGTTGGAACTTAGTAAGTGTGCACCTTCAAATGCTTTTTCTACTGAGCCGCACATCCTAGATTGTCATTCCAGATCCTCTTGGCTAATCATCCTTTCCATTTTTTCAGTGGTTATATGTCCCCAGAATATGTCATGGAAGGACTTTTCTCTGTAAAGTCCGATGTCTTTGCCTTTGGAATTCTGGTTCTAGAGATTATGAGTGGAAAGAAAAACACTGGTCATTATGGCTCTGATAATATGACTCTTATTGGATATGTAAGCTCCTGATCTTCTCCTATATCGCTTTGTTCATTATTGGAAATTTCTGAGCCAAAACTGGTATCTAAAACATTAATGTTGACACAAAAGCTCCTTGGCACATGGATTGCTTTTATTTTCAGGCATGGGAGCTGTGGAAAACAGACAGATTGCTGGAGCTGATAGATCCATCGTTGCAGATTTTTGCTTCATCCAACGCTGGAAGATATATTACCATAGGTCTCTTATGCGTCCAGGAAAATCCAGCTGATAGACCAACCATGTCTGATGTTGTTGCAATGTTAAGGAATGAACAAATGTCACTAACATCACCAAAAGAGTCTGCTTTTACAACTTGGAGAAATTTCTTGAATACGAGCTCAGAGGGTGGTCATTTCGCAGTTTGTTCTACGAATGATGTTACTATTTCATTATTGGAGGCCCGTTGAAGCCTCCCCCCAAAAAAGAAGAACAACTTTACATGAGCCATTTCCCAACCTTGTGATCCTTGCTTTCCAGGCGAAGTTCTTTTCAACTTTTTGTATCTTCTTGCAAGAGTACAACAGAATTGTCAACTGGGATCATGTTTTCTCTATTCAATGCGTGTTGGGGTAGGCCAAGCAACCAAGACCTCCGAACTAGTATCAGAAGTTGCATAGCCTGTGCAGTTGCAGCTCTACAAGCTCTCATTTTTGCACTCAAGCAAGCCTAGATTTGTATACAATCTTGCTCTCCCAGCATCCGTTTAAAAACTCCTGATTCTTTCAAAACAGCCTTGAATTTCTACAAAAGAAATGTCATAAATTCCATACCTCTCTAATATCACAACACTCGTCCAATTTTGTCCAGGTTTGGTTCTAATGAAATTAATTGAAATATTAAATTTTTTCATGGGCCTCAGTCATCAAGTGTTGAGATATGCCAATTTTTCCTACAGATTTTATCAGATTGAGTTTGATATCAGAATAATTTAGTTGGTAGAAGAATAAGTCTTATTGTTAGGATATTTGTTAACCAAAATCATATTGATTTGATAACAAATATTTTAGCTAAGATTTGCTAGGTAGAAGATCATGTTATCAAATAGTTTTTGTTGAGATTTTCTAGAGAATTGTTAGCTGAAATTGTTTTAGTTTATTTTTTTGTAAACACTATAAATAGGGTGTTGATGAATGAAGGAATTAAGCTCCTTTTTTTTCTGCCCTCAATATAGTCTTGGTATCTTTGTTTATACTTCAAATAACCAACAAAGTGGTATCAAGAGTTAAAATCTTAAGGGTCTGTTTCTTTGAGAGTGAGTGAACTTGGTGAGAAACCCTTTTCACTATAAAATTATACACTTAAACCTTCAAAATTAAAATGTCAGGAAACAATTTCTTGTCCAATTCTCCAAATTTTACTGGTGAAAACTACCAAATCTGGGCTGTCAAAATGAAGTCCTATTTGGATGCTAATGATCTGTGGGATGTGGTAGAGATAGATCCTATTCCTGAATTGTCGGAAGATCCAACTATTACATAAATGAGAGCTCATAGAGATGCAGTCAAAAGGAGATCAAAAGCCATGACGTGCATTCATTCAGCAGTATTTACAAAAAATTATGACTTGTGAAACTGCAAAGAAAGATTGAGATACTCTCAAAGTGGCTTTTCAAGGCAATGACAGAACAAGACAAATGCAGGTTTTGAACCTTAGGAGAGAGTTTGAGCTCCTTAGGATAAAAGACACGAAAAACATCAAAGAGTACTTGTCGCGCCCCATTTTTTGAATAAATAAATAGATGGTTTTAAAAATGTATTTCGATTCAATTTGTGATTGGAAAATGAATTGTGATTTAAAAGAAAAATGGGTCTAGATGGGGGTTTGAGAATGCGACGATTTGATCCAAAATTATAGTTTAAAAAGGGTTTTTTAAATAAAAAATCGGAGTCGCCACTTGGTAACGAGTTAAGGTGTACCAAGTCACCTAAAAAATGAATTTTTAAAGAAAAATAGGAAAAAGTAGTAATAAACCCCTTTTAAACGACTCCTAGTCCATGTAAACCAACGAAAAAGGTTCGGGAGTCACATTTGACGAAGGGGAAGGCAAGGATAAAATCCAAGGCACCCCTTCGACCTAACCAAGGCTAGTTGCATGATTTAATCAAAAATTTTCTTATTTTAACCAAAGAATTTATTACATTTGCATGCACTACATGAATGCAAACCCTAGACCTAGAGGTATTGGGGGAAATTTCTCTTCAAAGGTTGAGTGGTGCCAATCACATTAATTGTGAAGCCCAATAATGATCCTTTGAAGAAGTCACGAATAATGCGAGTGGGATGCAAATGAATGGAATGCATGTATGCAATGTGAGGATATGAGTTTGAAAAAGTAATAAAAGACAATAAATATGTAAATGAAAATGTGCACGTGAGTGGGTAAGGTACGGTATGTGAAATGATAATATGAAGTGCATGTGTGCAAGTGATGATAAAAGTGTTCGTGTGCAAGTGAAGAAACATAAAGGTGCACGTGTGCAAAATGGGAGGAAAAATGAAAGTGTGATGAGGGTATAAAATGGTAGAGTGGATTTAAAAATGCATGAGTCTAGGAAATTCATGCATATTGGGTACGGGAAGACCTAAATCGTGACTCAATTTGCCCTTTTATAGAGGGAATACAAGCGTGCTAAGGTTTAGAAAAAGCCACACTCGTCTATATCCCATATTTAAGGGGACTCTCAAGCAAATGAACCCTATAACTAGAATGAAATGCAAAAATCCTAAAATGAAGGGAAAAAGGGGTTCGAGGGGCATGCCAAATGATAAAACTAAGAAGAGTGCATGAAATGTAGTGAAACATGCAAATATGAACTAGCGAGGGGAATCCCTAAGGGTCTAGCGTTGGATTAGCCCATCTATGAATTCCTACTAGCGTTGGACTAGCGAAAACGTACATTCATCCATCACATTCATTCATGGCTATGGAAAGCGAGTAGACATGCCAAATACTCATAAACACATAGCACATAACATTTACCATGCTCGACTAGATGCAAGGTTCTAACAAAGCAAATTAACACGTAGCAACTAAGCATGCAAGACACATAAGACAATTAAAGCCCTAACTATTACATTTGCTAGCTAGACACATAACTTCGATAGGTCTTCATTGAATGCTCCTCCAAACCCTATCTATTACATTAGGGAGACCCTACTACAATCTAAAAGGGGGAAAATGAATAAAATAATTAAATCCCTAACTATTACAAGCCAAGAGGTGTACACATACCCCATTAAAAGAATACTTGAATAAAAGTAAAAGTAAATGAAATAAAAGGAATTAAGGAAAAACTAGTAAAGCAATTTAGACATGCAATTCTCACTTAACACGTTGGATCACATAAGAGTGACACAAAAGGGATAAAAGAAATTATACCTCCCCCTCGATGGTAATCAAATGAAGTAAAAATGGCTTCAAAACAATAAAAAGGTCAAAGTACCACTTTATTTTAAGAAAAATTAAAAGAAATGTGCAAAACAAATCTCACTTGATCATAAAGTCCCTAAAGTCATGACTTAAACGCAATTGAAACAAAGCATGGTAGTTAATTGAAGCAAACAAGCGATGAAGTTGCACAAATTAAAATTGCCAAGGATCAAATTGATGAAATTATTTAATTGATTGGGTTCTAGTGGAACAAGGGGAGACTTGGGGGGCCATAGTAGCATGAGAGGAAACATGTGGGGTTGATTTGCAACTTTTGGAAACTCTTCTCATGCAAATTTCATGCAAACAACGAAACAAGCAAATGAATTTCTGCAATAAAACCTTTCAGCAGCTAATGAAACTTCCTTTTGGAAAAACCAGACTTCACGCAAAAAAAAAAAATCACCTAACACTAATTCTCAACACCTCTTGACAACTAAACATTTTGATTAACACAACTCCATCATAAACAACAAACCATTAAAGTCAAAAGAAAAGCCAAATGAGAAGCACAGGTTGCGGCAGAAAATGAAGCTTGCTGCAATTCCATTTCCAACAATGATTCCAGACTTCATCCCAAACTTTCATTTAGACTTCAACTTACAATGAATGGCAAAAAACACATTCTCACACCCAAAACTTGATCTTGAAACAGCAAAAAAAAAAAACAGAATGTCGTCCATGCTGCTGCATCAAAACTTGGCTTGTTGCAGCACTTTCTTATGCGTAAACTATAAGTGCTAGGCAAACTGAAGCCGGTCAACAAGATTATTAACCATTCCCCCCCTCTTTGTTTCTGAACATAAAGCCCATTATGTTTAAGTACTCTAACACTCATGCAAAAGGATTATGCAACCTGATATGAAAACAAAACCTTCTTCTTTTGCTGCAACCTTCTGTTGCAGCATCTCCCTTATTCAACCTATATGGATTCAGGTAGAGGAATCGAAAGACAGGATCTCACAAGCACAAACTTGGGACAGGGGGAGGGGAAAGATAAACGTCACAAAACGAGATGAACACTTGCTGCGAAACTTCAACCCGACCCAAGACAAACAAACCCAAACAAAATGAAGAAAACTGATGGCTTTTATCTTCTAAGTTTCTAATCACTCGCATACCTTGTAAAAGGAAAACAGAAACTAAAATCTTGCTTAATACTAACCAAACCAAAACCCCTCAAGCAAACTCTTAAGCAATCCTCAAGATACCACAGAAATGCAAGGAAAACTGCTACTGTGACATATGAACGAACAAGAGAAAGCTCAGTTGCAAACATCGAAACATTTCTGCATTTTTCAGACGCAATTTTCTTTCTGTAACTTCCTTATATTGGTTCTATTCCCACCATCAACCAAAAGACAGATGAAATCCCAACCAATAGCATACTTTTAACATCAAACACAACCACAACTCCAACAACCAAAGAAAGGAAAAGATGATTTGCAGACATCTTCATCGAAAAAGAACACAAATCATGCGTGCAAAGGCTCAGACCTCTTACAAGAATTGTGTCAAATCAAGATTGAGAAGAATTCCATGAATACCTGAGAGCACTTAGGCTGCTAAATCGAACGGTCTGGCAAGCGAAATCCACTAACTGGGTTGCGAAAAGTTCCAGCTCTGATGCAGAGGATGCTAGCCGAAGATCTGTTCTTGTTCTGGTTGTCTTCCTAGTTCTCCTCTTTCCCAGTCGCTACTCCAATTACTCTACTCTCTTCCGGTTCCTCTCCTTCTCCTAGACCCCCGATAGTTTCTTTTCTTTTCCGCCGTCAAGCTTTACTCTCCACTTCCCCTCTCACTTTTCACTCTTGCTTTCTAACCCTAGCCATCATCCAGGTTGTATCCTTTCTTCGTTTCTTTTCTTTCGTCCACAACCTCCCCTTTTGTTTTTCCTTTCGCCCTCCGAAAACCTCTCGCCTTTTTCTTTCTTTTCTGTTTTCCTTCTAGCCGAAACTCGATGCCCCCCAGAAACCTCACCGCCAATCCTTTCTCTCTCTTGTTTGCGGCTGTCCCTTCTTTTTCTTTTATAGGAGGTCAGCCAACCCTAAAGCCTTGAACATCTCTTTCATATTTGCAGCTAAGGGCTGCCCGAGGTCCTCCTTGCAAAGCTGCGACAAAAACGCAGCTTTCTGCATTTGTCTTTTTTTTTTTTGAAAGTAATTTAACAATAATGATAATAAAAACTTAGTAATAATAAAAAACAACAATTTTACGTCAAAATAAACAAACTAAAACAACAAAATTGCCATTTTCAATACTTTTTTTTCATTTTTCATTTTTCATCATTTTTCACTTTTTTTTCCTTTTTTTCACTTTCAAGAAATTCTATGCTAAAAACTTAAAAATAGAAATAAAACTAGAAACTAAAAACTAAAAATCGAATAAAACGAACACGACAAATAAAACAAATAAAAAACTAAAAATAAACAGTAAATGAAATTACACCAAAATTTGGTGTCTACAATACTCTGACAAACTCTTAGATGTTGTGAATAAAATCGGATTGATTGGAGAACAATTACCAGATAGTAGAGTTATAGAGAAAGTCTTGGTAAGCTTACCTGAAAGGTTTGAGACCAAGATTTCCTCCCTTGAAGATTCAAGGGATTTGTCTCAAATCACTTTACCAGAACTAATCAATGCATTACAAGCACAAGAGCAGAGAAGAGCTATCCGAAAGGAGGAAACAGTAGAAGGTGCTTTTCAGGTGAAAGACAATTCAAAATCAACAAGGTGGCAAAGGAAAGAAACAGCAGTGGAACAAGAAGAACAAGAAGGAAGGTGAGTCTAACAGAGATGAAGAAAGAAGAGGAAAATTTCCTCAATGTCCACATTGCAAAAAGACTTCACATCTGCAACAATATTGCTGGTGGAGACCTGACGTCCAATGTAGGTCATGCAATCAGAAAGGACACGTCGAAAAGGTATGTAAAAATAACAGAAGAGACCAACATGCTCAAGTAGCTGACCAATAAGAGGAGGAGCAATTATTTGTGGCCACTTGCTTTGCAAGCAAGACCTCCAGTGAAGCTTGGCTAATTGATAGTGGCTGTACTCATCACATGGCATATGATGAGTCCATATTCAAGGAATTGGATAAATCATATATTTCCAAAGTTAAAATTGGAAATGGAGATTGTATTGGGGTGAAAGGCAAAGGTAATGTGGTCATTGATTATGGTTCAGGGACTAAAATAATTTATGATGTTTTATATGTACCTGAAATTAATCAAAACCTATTGAGTGTTGGACAGTTGCTTGAGCAAAATTATTCTGTTGTCTTAAAAAATAGGAGTTGCGTCATTTATGATCAAAATGGAGGTAAACTTTTTTTAGTAAAAATGAGTGGAAAAAGTTTTTCTCTAAATTGGTTGAAAGCAGGTTTAAGTGCATACCCAAGTTTAATGGATCAATCTGAATTATGGCATAAACAATTGGGTCACTATCACTATTTAACTACATGCATAAGAATAGTCTTGTGCAGGACTTGCCTTTTATAGAAGATAAAGGTGGAGTTTATGAAGTTTGTCAGTTGGGAAAACAAACCAGATTGTCATTTCCTCACAACAAATCTTGGAGAGCTTCAGAAAGGCTTCAACTTGTTCACATAGATGTATGTGGTCCAATGAGAACTTCTTCATTAAATGGCAGCATGTATTTCATAGTTTTCATTAATGACTTCAATAGATATTGTTGGGTCTATTTCATGAAACAAAAATCTGAGGTTGCTGCTATTTTTTTGAAGTTTAAAATTTGGATTGAAAATCAAAGTGGCAAAATGATTAAAGTGATTCGGTCAGATAATGGAACAGAATATACTTCTAATCAGTTCAACAAGTTTTGTGAAGATGCAGAAATTGAACATCAATTAACTGTCACTTATACTTCACAACAAAATGGAGTAAGTGAAAGAAAGAACAGGACAATCATGGAGATGGCCAGGTGTTTGTTGTTTGAGAAAAAATTACCAAAGAAGTTTTGGGCAGAAGCTGTCAACACTGCAGTGTATCTTTTAAACAAATTGTCTACAAAATTATTGAATGGTAGAACCTCGTTTGAAACTGGATTTGGATATAAGCCTTCAGTACAAAACTTGAAGGTGTTCGGCTCCATTTGCTATACACATATTCCTGATGTAAAGAGAGGCAAGCTTGACAAAAAGGCAGAAGTTGGGATTCTAATTGGCTATTATAGCAGTACCAAAGGTTATAAAATTTATCAACCTTTGACTGCAAAACTGATAGTTAGTAGAGACATCCATTTTGATGAATACGCAACATGGGACTGGACCAATTCCAAAGTTGAACATTTCAAGGGATCAGAATCTAAAGAATGACACGAGGAGAATATTGATGAGTCAATAGATCATATTCCAGTTAGAGGTACCAAATTACTCTCTGACATTTATAACAAATGTAATGTTGCAGTTCTTGAACCTGCAGATTATGAAGAAGTTGCCAAAGACTTGAAGTGGATTGAGGCAATGAAGGAGGAGTTGAGAATGATTGAAAAGAACCAGACTTGGGTGCTTGTGGACAGACCAATTCACAATAAACCCATTGGTGTAAAGTGAATTTTTAGAACCAAATTAAATGCTGATGGTTCCATCAACAAGCACAAGGCAAGGTTGGTCGTCAAGGAATATGCTCAACAATTTGGAGTGGACTTCTCGGATATATTTGCACCAGTAGCAAGACTTGACGACATCAGGTTGATCCTACCACTTGCAGCTCAAAAAGACTGGAGAGTTTATCAACTTGACGTCAAGTCAGCATTTCTAAATGGCTACTTGGATGAGGAGATTTTTGTGGAGCAACCTCAAGGATTCGCAGTGAAAGGTCAAGAAGACAAGGTGTACCTACTTCATAAGGCGCTATATGGCCTAAAATAGGCACCAAGAGCCTGGTACGACAAGATTGATGATCATCTTCTGAAGATTGGATTTAAGAAGAGTTTGAGTGAATCAACTCTTTATGTAAAAATTGTTAATGATGATATAATTATTATTGTCGCGCCCCATTTTTCGCGATGGAAAAGAAAAATAAAGTGTGAGGTTTATAAAAGATATGATTTTATTTTTAAACAAGTTAAAAGGGACCTAGAATGGGACTTAAAAAGAATGCGACAATTTGGGTCCAAAATTTAGTCTAAAAGGGTTTTTAAGAAAAAACAGGAGTCGCCACTTGGTATGGAGTTTTGGTGTACCAAGTCACCCAAAAAATAAAGTAAAACAAAATAAAACCCTTTTTGACAACTCCAGGTCTTTGAAAACAAGAGAAAATGGATTCGGGAGTCACGGTTGAAGAAAGGGAAGGCAAAGATTCGATTAACTCAAATCTAAGGCACCCTTTCAACCTAGTCTAAGCTAGTTGCGAGGTTTAGTCAAAATTTTCCTAATCTAACCCTTAATTTATCACATTTGGATGTTTTCTATATGAATGCAAATCTAAAAAATATCGCAAGGGACAACATGTTCATTCAAGGGTTTAATTGAACCAATCGCATTAATTGCGAAGGTCAAAATAAATCCTCGAAGGTGTCACAAGGATGCAAATGATGAAAAAGAAAAGAAAATAAAAGAAAAGAAATTAAATTATATACATATATATAAGTGATCAAAGAAAAAGGGAATGCAACATAAAGGGTACGGGAGGCAAAAAAATTCGTGACATAATTTTCTTATACATGAATTAATAGGGTATTTAAACTAGAAAGTTATAATCACCCATTTCCCATGTTTGAAAAATAATTATCCTAACATGAACAAGCAAATGAACTAGCTTAAATGGGATGCAATTCTAAATGACATGATTAGCACCTATAGCGGGTAGGGGATAATAAAATAGGGAATATCATGCAAATGAGAAAAGATCCTAAAAATGAAAATATGCATGAAAATGTGGTGAATAGCATACAATGATGAATCTAGCGCAAGATGACCTAAAGGGTCTAGCGTTGGACTAGCCCATTTCTAAAAATCCTTGCTAGCGTTGGACTAGCAAGTAAGCGGAGGGAGAAACCACAACTAGCGTTGGACTAGTGTGGTGACGTCATGCATTAACAATTCATAGCGAAACAAATAAAACATAAATTAAAACAAATAAACACATAAGAGCACGTAACACATAACACGTAAACATAATATCTAGATGCCAAAATCCTAAGAAAAGCGGACAAAACACATAACACATAAGCCACATAAACACGCAACCTATCTATTACATCGGGGGCGCCTAACTACAATCTAGAAGGGAAAAATATAATAAAACAAATCTAATTATCCTATCTATTACATTTTTGAGGTATTTAAATGCCTATTGAATCATTATAAAAATTAACTAAAACATATATAAGAAAATTTGAATGAATATTTAAATCAAGTAAATAAAGCATATAAAAATATATAAACACATAGGAACAAATAGGAGCACATAAGAGCACGTAATTGACATTGAAATAATAAAATAGGGGTACCTCCCGTTTGAAGTGGTGACTAAATGGAGTCAAATTGTCCTATTTATACTCACAATGAACAAAAGAATCATGGCACCATTTTAATTGAAAATAATAATAATGTTAAAATACAAAATTCACATTAACATGTCAAACGCAAAGAAATTTAAGAACATCTAAAAATTGCAAGTTGAATATGTTCAAAAATAACATAATTAGTTATTAAAGAAAAGAAACAATCATAATAAAGAGAGTCAAAATTCATCAGGGACTGAATTGCAAAGATTGAAAACTTTTAGGGACAGAAGTTATATTTTTCCAAAGTTTAAGGGTCAAAATTAAATGAAAGATAAAATTCAAGGACCAAAGTGCAATTAAATTAAGTACCTAAGTGAAAGGAATTTAAAATATTCTGGGCCGAAGTGAACTACTCCAGAGATCAGGGGCTAAAGTGCAAAATTTGATTTCTGATTGGGGAGAAAAAGGCCATTGGGCCATTATTTATTTCTTTGGGCCGAAAACTACCTAAGCCCAACCGAAAATCCATAGAAACGAGCAGGCCAGCCCGTCATTTTATCACTCAAACCCGACCCAGAAATGCATGGGCTCCAGCCTCCTGGCCCATCCGAAATCCAAAAGAAAAAATAAGCCAAAGCCCATTTCCAAAACCCAACCAAAACTAACTCCTGGCCCAACCGAAGAAAAAACATTAGCCCAAACCGTTTTCTTTCTTTTCTTTTCTTTCTTTTTTTTTTTCTTCTTCTTCTCTCTTTTCTTTTTTCCCCGTTCGTTCCGTCTCTTCTTCTTCCCAGGCGAGCTGAAGCTTCAGCTGGCGGCCATGGTGGTCGCCGGTGGCGCCGCCGCCGCCGACCGCTACCGCCGGTGACCTCTCCGGTTACCAAAAATCCTCAAAATACACCCCCTCACTCGATTTTTCGCGTAGGTTTCATTTCCGGAGTTAGTTTTTACAAAAGATGATCTGAAAGTGGCCAAAAAGTCAAAATACAGTCCAGTTTTTATTTTTTAAAACACCCAAATCTTTCACCAAAAATCATAAAAAAAATATTACAATACTCCTTATAACCTCTATAATACAACTATGATTTTAACTAACCAGAAAACAATAACAAAAGACTACATTAAGGCAAAACAGTCCCTAAAAATCTTTTTTGGCATTTTTTCAAACAATTAATATGCATTCACAGACATCATTTCCTTTTCCTTCATCTAGTTCATGCCATTTCCCAATTTTCAGCAATGCAACAACAACAATACGAGGCAGCCAGCAGAAATGAAAGAAAACTAAACAATGAAGCATTGATTTAATGTGCTAGACAAAAACTAAAAAAAATACCTCAATGTAGGTGTGTGTGAGGTTGAGATGGAATCGAGAATTCTGTTTGTTTCCTCCGCCCAAGTCCGAGAGAGGGAGAGTGAGGGGTCAGGCTGCAAAAATCCGAGTGCTTCCCTTCCTCTTCTTGTGCGTTTCTTTTTTTTTTTTTTTTGCCTCTGCCAAGTGAGTCCAGAGGGATTGGAATGCTTTTTTTTTCTTTTTGTGACTTGTCTTTTTGGTCTCCTGAAACTAGAGAGAGCCGAGGGATGTATTTTTGGGGGAGGAAGAGTGGAGAATTTTTTTCTTTTTGGCCTGTCTCCGTGAGAGCCGAGAGAGGAGATTGAGGAAGTAGTTTTTTTTTCTTTTGTTTGGTTTTTGTTCTCGTCTGTTAAGAGCTAGCCGAGAGAGGGAGGGAAAATTTTTTCCTTTCTTCCTTCTTCTGTCCTGGAGAGAGCCGAGAGATGTCTTGTAGCCAAAATGGAGCTTGTGTGCTGAATCTTCCAAAATGATGATTTTCTCAATTAATGAAAAGACAAGTCCATGGTCATTGAGTGTGAAATGGGTTAATAGTTAATTTGGTGAAACAAAATGATCAAAATGATTTTTTGATTTTTGTTGTTTTGTTGTTTTTTTTTTTTTTCTCTTTTCGTAAAGCAAACCTGCAAAAAATGAGAAAATGTACATTAAAATACAAGAAAATAAATAACTTATTAAATAGAAAAATCCTGGGAAAATATTAAAAATTGACAAAAATTTGGTGTCTACAATTATTTCACTATACGTTGATGATTTGCTTGTCACAGGAAGTAAACCAATCTTGGTAAATCAGTTTAAGGAGCAGATGAAGCAAGTCTTTGAAATGACAGACTTGGGAGAGATGTTCTATTTTCTTGGCATGGAGGTTATTCAATCTCAACAAGAAATCTTCATAAGTCAAGACAGATATGCAAGAGATGTGTTGAAAAAGTTTAATATGGAAAGTTGCAAATTAATTAGTACTCCATTGATTGAGAATGAGAAGCTTAGTAAAGATGATGGAGCTGCCAAAGTTGATGAAGACCTGTACAGAAGTCTTGTAGGTTGTTTGATGTATCTTACAGCAACAAGGCTTGATATTATGTATGCTGTGAGTTTACTGTCTAGATTTATGCATTGTGCAAGTGAGTTGCACTTCAAAACTGCAAAAAGAGTACTCAGGTATGTCAAAGGCAATGCTAACTTTGGAGTTTGTTTCAAAAAATCAGAAAAATTGGAGTTACATGGCTATTCAGATAGTAACTGGACTGATTCATATGATGATATGAGGAGCACTTCTGGATACTTGTTCAACCTGGGTTCTGGATGTTTTTCATGGAATTCCAAGAAGCAAGATGTGGTAACTCAATCTACCGCTGAGGCAGAATATGTTGTTGCTACGACTGCTGTTAATCAAGCCTTATGGCTTAGGGAATTGTTAGCTGATCTAAATCAAGTTCAACAAGAGGCTACTCAAATTTTTGTTGATAATGAAGCTGCTATAGCTATTTCCAACAATCCAGTGTTTCATGGGAAGACTAAGCACTTCAAAATTAAATATTATTTTCTTCGAGAGGTTCAAAAGAATGAAGAAATTGTTCTAGTTCATTGCAAGACTGATTATCAGATTGCAGATATTTTTACGAAAGCCTTGTCCAAAACAAGGTTTGAATGCCTAAGAAGACAGTTGGGGATCTGCAGTAAAAGTGGCAAGGAGGGGTGTTGAGATATGCCAACTTTTCCTACAGATTTTATCAGATTAAGTTTGATATCAGAATAATTTAGTTGGTAGAAGAATAAGTCTTATTGTTAGGATATTTGCTAATCAAAATCATATTGGTTTGATAACAAATATTTTAGTTAAGATTTGCTAGGTAGAAAATCATGTTATCAAATAGTTTTTGTTGAGATTTTCTAGAGAATTGTTAGCTGAAATTGTTTTAGTTTGTTTCTTTGTAAACACTATAAATAGGGTGTTGATGAATGAAGAAATTAAGTTCCTTTTTTTTTGGCCCTCAATATAGTCTTGATATCTTTGTTTATACTTCAAATAACCAACATCAAGAGATCCATATGTCAGTACTAAATTTATCCTAATAATCTCGCATCATAAATTTAAAGTTGGGTCGGACAGAAATTCCTCTAGGAAAAAGGGTAGCAAAATTTTTCAGTTGAAAATAGTTGAGAAGTTAAGAAAGTGTTGCAATCCAAATCAAAATGGAAAAGACAATATCCAATTGTCGATTCGATGTGGCCTGAAGTAGGGTAGAACTGCAATCACTATTAAAATTTCCCAATTAGATGCAGTGAGCCATACCATCACAATGACTGTCCAAATATTGTCTCAATATTGTTCATGTAGTTATAGATATTGTTCACTCACATAACTTGGTGCATGAATTATTAGGATCAAATCTAATCTCAAGAACTATACATCCACAGGTCCAAATATTCACCAAGCATGCATGCCACTGCACATTCTATTACAATTTAAATGAATTCTTAACGAGCTTGCATCAAAGTAATTGTCATTTCATCGACCGATACAGCTCCTATGCTTGCAGATGACGAATATGGAAGATTACTACCATTATTAACTTTTTTTATGACAAATGCAGGCTGTTTAGGAGAAACTGAAGGCAGCGCCGTTCCATTTGATAGCATGGAAAGTACTTGGGACATGGTTGGCCGATCACTCGCCTGTTCTTGAACGCACAAAAGGCCAATTTGAATGCATCTCAGTACTTCATCTTGATTATACGAGTCCCTCATTGATGGATCAACTATTTCCAGGGCCTTATCTTCTTTCCACAGATCCCAAACCTGAAGCGTAGAATCAAGCACATATATCAAAAAACAGAGAGTTTTCCTTTTCGTCAATCATAAATATGTTAGCCATGTCATCGAATTAGATTTCATGACTGCAGAATTATGCAAGCATGCTTACATATCCAATCAAATTGATAGCGTTATCATGGAAATAACTGCTATTCTTTCTGCCGCTGATAATCTCCAAGAGCAAAACCCCATAACTGAAAACGTCTGATTTATCAGAAAAGAGCCCTTGCATTGCATATTCTGGTGACATGTACCCACTGCAATCACACATATATCATATTAATTAGTCCTATGCTATTGCAAGTAATCTCTTCATATTAGTATTCATTCCAACTTCAGTACTCTGCAAACTGATGATCAGACTCAGAAGTAGCTGACTATTTAAAAAAAAAAAAAAGAATCAGAACACTTACTAGGTTCCCACCACTCTGTTTGTGTTAGCCTCCATTTGACCTGCTCCAAATATTCTAGCCATGCCAAAGTCTGATATTTTTGGCTCCATACCAGCATCTAGTAAAACATTGCTTGCTTTCAGATCCCTGTGGATAATTCTTAATCGCGAATCGCGGTGAAGATACACAAGTCCCCGAGCAATGCCTAGTATTATTTCAAAGCGTTTTCTCCAATTGAGCAATGCAGCTTTTTCTTTATCTGGACAATGCATATCGACTATCCATCACATTTTCATTCAGCATCTTAACATAATTCTTATTCAAATTGAGGGGTGAAAAATAATTTCTCAAGGCTGAAGGAAGATTGATGAACAAATATAGGGCGGCATGCAATGCCACTTTTCCGAATTGTAGAAAGTTATCATCGTTTTGTGCTTGTACCAAATGTTTTTCAATTTCAGAAAATGAGAATGTGCGACCACGTATGCACAAGATGAGTATAGTACTGCTGATAGAAGCATACCGAAGATGAAATTGTCGAGTCCCTTATTTGGCAGGTATTCATAAACTAGCATTTTCTCATCTTGCTGGATGCAACATCCCAAAAGCTTAACAAGATTCCTGTGCTGTAGTTTTGCTATCAGTGTAACTTCATTCTTGAATTCCTCAATCCCTTGTCCTGAACTTTTTGACAATCTTTTGATAGCTATTTCTCTACCAGTATGCAGTCGACCCTGAAATTAGAATCTAGAAACCAATAGGTTATCTTGTCCAGAAGGTAGCAAAACAAATGGAAAACTGAATTTATCATGGACAAGGAGAAGTCACCATGTAAACTGTTCCAAATCCACCCTCTCCAAGTTTGTTAGCAAGGGAGAAATTGTTGGTTGCTGAAGATATGGTTCTTAGGTCGAAAACCGACAAATCTGTATTTTCATCTATTTCCTTTGTTGTTGAAGAAGCTCCGTAGGACGGTCTTGGACTAATGTTAAAGCTGAGCAGCCGCTTGATGTACTGTCTTTTACCTGCCCTTATACACAAGCATTTCAAGAAGTCATAATGGAATTCAGAGAATTAGAAGAAAAATTCTAATCGGTAATGGTTGGTTTAGTTCTCTAATTAGGATTGAAGTCAAAATCTTGAAGCTTAAAGTCATCGTGTCATGATTTTTTGTACCCTGAACTTTGAAGAAAAGATCAGAAATTTCTGAGCTTTTAAGTATGTATATCTATGAAGCAGAATTTTACTGCCAAATCGATCTTGCAATAGAAAGATACAAATGCATTATTGTAATTCAAAGTAATTTGTTTACCTTTTCTATTCTTGAGTACCACCCATGACAAAAATAGCAGTATGAGAACTCCTGCTGCAGATGCTACAACAATGATTACCAACTTTTTGCTCCGCGAGTCCTTTGAACTCTTTAGAAATTCAGCTGCAAAGATGGAAAGACCACTCAATTGATTAGCTCAGCATGTTGCAAACAAGTCCAATTTGTAAATATTTAAGATTAAAAAACCTGGGAAGTCCCTAAACTATTGTCGTTATCTATTTTTGACCCCTTATCTAAATTTTGCTTTTGATTGGCCCTTAAACAATTAAAATCACATACTTTGAGGACTTCGGTGACTTTAGACATAAATTTAGCCGGATTTAAAGGGCTTTTTTGTCAGTTCACAATTAAAGTAATGGCACCAGCATTAGAAACCCTAAAAAAAAGGCAATCCTTCAACGACTGCTAAAGGATCTGAAGAAGAAGAAGAAGAAGAAGAAGGACAGGGTGTAAAAATGAAACTTGAAAATGCATAGCCAATAGATTGTACATATGGATATTGGAGTGTCTCTTTTGTTATTGGATTAAAGGTAGCAACGGATGATTCGTTGTCCATTAGCAATGAATCCTCCTTGGAATAGCAGATTGCATGATCTTTTAGTGCCTTGGGAACTGAAAAAGAGTACTTGGCATTCCACTTGGAATCAACAAAGCTGTAGAGTCCTCTTGATCTTTCCAGGAATATTAGACATGGAGAGAATGTGTTGGTGGTCCTCATCGGAATGGTGGAGTCGCAGAGGCTGTTGACACATCGGAAGTTTATACAGCCAACAAAAGAAAGTTTTCTAGCAGGGAGAGCAAGTATTTTTGAAGGGACATCACACAACAATTTCCTTTATTTTGCTTCTCCTGATCTATTCCCCACCAAACTCTTCACCTTGATTTCCTTTTGTTCCACCTCCATCCGTCCTCTTAGTTGTTCTTCTTCTTCTGATTTCCCAGAGATTCTAACTATTTCTTGCTGATGATTACTAGTGTCTCCCCTATGATGATTATCCTTAAAAAAAAGCCCTAAAAAGAGGCAATCCTCGATTTTTTACAGGATTTTTTGAAGAAAATCTAACGGTGTTTTGAAGCAATTGAAGGGCCGCCTCTTTTTAGGGATACTAGTCCTGATACTTCAATTGTAAACGGATCAAAATACCCTTTAAATCCAGCTAAATTTATGCTTAAAGTCACTAAAAATCCTTAAAATATGCAATTTTAATTGTTTAAGGACCAATCGAAAACAAATTTTAGATAAGGGATCAAAAAGTAGACAATCACAATATTTTAAAGACTCCCCAAGTTTTTTACTCAATATTTAACTATCTCCTTTCCTAGGATGTCAATCATTCAGAGGAAAGAAAGTCGCGAAACATTGACTGCCGGGCTTGACTCCGAGTCCATTTTTCCTTTTTCCATATCACTTTTGATTCGTGTATGGAGTACGTTTTTATCAGTAATGAATTCGTCATTGACTTGATGTCAAAATGTGATTGAATCGTCTCTAGCTAACTAACTGACGAAATCTAGTGCTCCTAATTTTCTCACTTTTGAGTTCCTTTCATGGGAATTTAAACAAGAAACAACAAAGATTGGTAGATGAACAATTGATAAAGAAAATTGACAGCTTACCTAACTCCGCGGCTGTAAGTCTGATGTAAACATCCTGGCCTCCATTGGAAAACTGCCTGATATCTATCAAGTTCCCGT
Source organism: Coffea arabica (assembly GCF_036785885.1). Taxonomy (NCBI): domain Eukaryota; kingdom Viridiplantae; phylum Streptophyta; class Magnoliopsida; order Gentianales; family Rubiaceae; genus Coffea; species Coffea arabica. Next base: position 10,368,687 of record NC_092312.1, read on the forward strand.
ACCAAGTGATGCAGCCACTTCCGCCACGACTGATATTAGCACTTGCATAAGCTGTGCATGAACAATTTCTTAAGCACAAATCCTGGCACTCTTTTGATCCCACACCCTCATTCACTCTAGCATTTGAAGTGTCAGGAACCTTCACAAAGGTCAATTTTATGAATCCGTCAGTGCTGTTTCCGCACGTCTTTTCTCCTTGCTTTCTGGTGCACCCATTGATTGCATCCCTCAGATACCATTCACTTTTCACCTTAGGCACAAAACCTGGAAGACATTTACACTCGAATTCACCCAAATTGTAAGGGTCACAGTCACTGAATGTGCCACAATGGCTGTAATAGTCGCATTGATCCCTGGGGGCAGACCAAAATTTGACCCAGCTATGCTCACCTCCTTGCCAAGTTAGCCTCTCCATGGTCCCTGATTCATTTAATACTAATCTAGAAAAAATATTGGGATCGTGAATACTATAGGAGAGGCTAACTCCATCATTATTATCGACATAGCTAACTGTGAAGATGAACTTTGAAGTCATGTCTGGTACTCCACTCAATTGGATCCCATTCCATGGCCCTGTTCGCCATAGCCGGTCTGATCGTTTGTACAAAAAGAATTGGGGTGAGCCATTTAGCTCCATGTTGAAACGAAAATCACCCGTCCCAGGATCATCTTGTGACTTCCAAGAGGTCAGGACTGTCTTAAATCCAGATGTCCGGTTCACCCCAAGTTTCATGTGAGGAAGCAAAGTATTAGTGGGAAAATCAAAACTTTGCCATGCTACAATGCTTCTGCTTTGATCTTGAAACAACATCAAATTCCCTGTTTCAGTGAGCTGAACAGAAGAAGAGCTAGTGGATAACATGCCTGAAACATTGGTGGACCATAGCAAAAGGTTGCTGGATTCATCGCGTAGAATAAGATTTCCTGATTTTTCAATGGATACAACTCCATTGGTGCCATTTACGGGACTGTCCCTATTGGCTACCCAGACAACAGTTTGTTCTGGAACTTTGTTGTACCAGATGCCGAGATATCGGTTTCCAGAAATTCCAGGGCTAAAGAAACCAAAAGCAAAGGAGTTTCCACTAGACACTAAAAGATCTCCATCTTTGAAAGATTGGTTTTGTGTGATGGAGTCCTTGGAAGTGCAATACCGGATAAGAATCAGGAGGAGAGAAGCCAACAAGTACCTTTTCTGGTGTTGCATGGTTCCTTCAAGGCTTCTTGCCTTTTGCATTTGGAAGTTTGAAAGGGAGTGTTGGGATGCCACTTTTTGTATATAGACTCGTCAATTACATGTGTTCAAGTGGTTGAGAAAACAGAATTTAAATAAAACAAAATCAAAATAGTATTTAAGGTGATTCTTGAAACATAGGCAGCATGCTAATTGAAAAAATGGTTCCCACGAGTTCACCAACATTTTGACCTCTTTACTTTGGATATTGTGAGCTGTATTCTGCAAAGTATTAATACTAAGCACTAAGCAGGACGCCCGTGCAAGTTCAGGTGTGCTTTCCTAAATTCCTTTCTGAAGTGCTCATAAGATATGGAGAGGGAAGTAGTCCGACTATAAGGTAGTGAGATATCTATGATCAGGTTTATGCTGATATTTTCACAAACGATACTTTTTTTTTATAATATAAGTGAAAGGGCTCGATACGAGACCTTTTATTTAGACTCTCTCTCACTCTCGCCACCCAATCCATTTCTCCCTTTATGACTGACATTAGAGTCTACTGAATTTTTTTTTTTTTTGAAAGTTTTAGAGTTTCTTTTAGTAACTTTTACTATTGACATCATTTTTGGGCTTTGTATTGGCAGCAAGTATGAAATTTCCAAAGAGCTAGTATCAAGTATTCAATGCTACGGTGATAATCATAAGCCTCTCTTTAATTAATGCAATGAGGTTCATCATATTTAATTAATTGATTGATACGTACCACAGAAGCATTGGTACCAGCTGGTAGATTTTTCAACTTAAAAAAAAAAAAAACTTACTCAAGTGTCCGGTTTCTGCAGGTATAGTACAAAGGTAGCATTTTGTGAAATAGAAAAAAGAGGACGTATGGTAATGTAATGTGCACGTATTTACCTTTGATTTTGCATTTCGCATTAGAACAAGTGTCCATCAAACGTTGAAGAGTCAGAATCACATTAAATTCGATGTATCTGTTTCCTTTAGTACTGACTTTTGCCTCTCAGTGTTACTTTTGCACCATTTAATCCATTTTTGCTTAAGATCACCATAAAAAACTTGATTAAAATATGGGAAATTACTGCAGCCCCCCCCTCTCCTCTCCTCTCCTCTCCCTTTCTAATTTAGAAGCACAAATGCTTTTTCTGCAATTGTATCAGTCACTTGCCATTTCTCCTTAAAGTGATATTCTTGAAATTCATAGTCAAAACTACACATGAACATTAGATCACATAAAAGTACAATAGTTGCACTCTGCGTACAACTATGGTAAAAGTTGCAATGAATTTTGGTTATCTACCCTCGAGTACAGTGACAGTTACGTCACTGGTTGGGCGTTTTTCGACTGGATCTTCAGTATCGTACATACTCCTCTCACCATAGAAACCTGCAGGCTGTTTGGGATGGGGTAGCACCATATTCGCACTATCCAACATCAACACCACAGAGGACATGGTTGGTCTGTCTTCAGGGCAGCGCTGCACACACAAGAGGCCTACTTGGATGCATCTTTCTACCTCTACTCTGTTAAATGACTCTTCCATCAGCTCATCTATTAGATGGCAAGCTTTCCCCTCACTCCAGATTTTCCAGGCCTGACGAGCATAGTTCAACAACAGATAAACGGAATTTTTTTTTTTTTTATATGCACAGATTATTTGTCTGTAGGAAGGAAAATCTATGAGCTTACATGTCCCAATAGATTAAGGTTGTGATCAGGATGATAGAAATCTCTGTTCCTTCTGCCACTAACTATTTCCAAGAGCAATACTCCAAAGCTGAAGACATCTGATTTCATTGAATATAGCCCATTGGTCACGTACTCAGGTGCCATATAACCACTATGTATGTTTAAAGAGTGTTAGAAGTCACAAACGAAGAAAGAAGTGTTCGCTCAAGGAAGACTCTTAAGGCCAGGTAGATTATCAAAGAAACGATAAGCATGCTTACTGAGTCCCGATAACCCTGGTGGTTTTGGCTGAAAGCTGCTCCTCTCCAAAAGCTCTTGCAATCCCAAAATCAGAAATCTTGGGATTCATCTCACTGTCTAAAAGAATGTTGCTAGCTTTCAGGTCCCTGTGAATGATCCTCAATCTTGAATCTCTATGAAGGTAGAGAAGCCCCCGGGCAATCCCAATAATAATGTAAAATCGCCTCATCCATGTAAGCTCTTTCCTTGTGGTACAATCTGCGGCAACTTCTAATCAGATGACCAGATAGCCTTCTAATATAGAGGAGGGCATCAGGAAAAACAGAATTTCTGTTTCTTCAAGTGGAATTCAATAAGCAAGAGAGTCTGAGATTGCTAACCATAAATATAGTTGTGCAAGCTTTTATTGGGCATGTATTCGTAAATAAGCATCCTCTCTTCACCATGAATGCAGCATCCCAAAAGTCTAACTAGATTCCTATGTTGAAGTTTGGAAATCAAGCTAACTTCATTTTTGAACTCAGTCAGCCCTTGCTTGGAATTTAGGGAGAGCCTCTTCACTGCAATATTTTGTCCTGTTGCAATTTGGCCCTGTAAATTGCGGAAAAGTTTTCCAAAGTGTCATTCCTGTTCAATGTGCACAGTTATTTGTACATTGAATTAGACCTCTGATCTCTCTCTCTCTCTCTGTGGACGGTGTGTGGTAACTACAAGAAAAACAACATTCCTGTTTGTTTATGATGACAAGTCCAGGATTGATTGCAGTGGATCTCTCTATCTATTTTACAGCTCCCTGTCTATATGAGCCCAATGAACTCCCGCCCTTTATATTTCTTAAGAATAGCTAATGCAGTTGCTTGTTTTAGTATACCTTGTAAACAGGTCCAAAACCACCCTCACCAATCTTGTTTGAGTCAGAAAACTGGTTGGTTGCTTCTGCAATGCTAATCATATCAAAAGTCGGTGATTTGAGCTCTCCCATACTACTAGATCTGGGCTCAGGTTTTCTTCCTACAACTGCAGTTTGTTCAACAATAGACCAAAAGTAGCATAGAAAAGGGCCTTGGAATCTCACATTAGATTAAACACATCAAAGAATTACCAGATAACCACAGTCAACAAGGTTCCGTGTAAGTGTGTTTATATGAAACTGTGTACTACTTATATGCCAATATAAGAGTTAAAAATTGAAATGCCGCAGCAAAGTTCTTAAAAAATTCTATACAGATGTACAAATTTGTTTCTGCCACCGGAAAACAGTAGTGTGAATTTTGTTGACATTAATAATTCAAAATCCCGTGTAATACATCATTTTGGTAAATCATATGGCAGTCACAGAAGGAAATTGACTGTCAGATTCAGGGTCTAAAGCCTGAAACGTTAGGACCTCGTGGCCCTGACACAAATCAAGAGAAAAAGTAGGAAAGACATAGTCAAGGAAATGGGAAAGTTACCTTTGCTGTATAATTTTTTTCTCCAGACAAGATATAAGGTTCCAATAAGCATCGGAAATGTTACAGACACAGGAATTGTTACCATCATGAGGCGTTTTTTCTTAGGATGTGACGATGATTCTACAACAAGACATGGTCAAAATGTCACCGCTAGAAAAAGGAACATCTCCAAATGTATATAGAAGAAATACTGCTAGAATACAGAAATAATACCAATATCCTCGGCTGTAACACGGACATGAAAAGTCAGACGATTGAAGGAATCATGCCTTTGTAAATCGAACAAATCCTCATACCAGAGCAAGCAATTACCATTCTCACCTCCACTGGAGTCTCCAGTGGAATAAGCTGTGCAGGAACAATTCTTTAAACACTCCTTTTGGCAATCATCGAGGTTCATATTAGAGCAGATATTGAAGGGCACCGTGTCAGGTATTTTAATTCCAGTCATCCTAAGAAATCCTTCATTCTGTGGACAGTTCAAGGGGTGTTTCCTAATGCAACCGTGTGATGAAACAAGCATATTACTATCTTCTGGAGCTTTAGGCACGAAACCTGTTAAACAGCTGCAGGGCTGAGAAGTGTATGATGTGCATATAGCATTTGGACCACAGCTGTCGTAATTTTCGCAAGTTTCACCAGGATGAGTGCGTATGTCAAACCACACAAGGCTTTTGTCGTCCCAAATGAAGAATCCAATGGTTCCTGTATAACTCAAAACTACAATTGAGAATTCGTTATTTGGATCAAACTCACTGTAAGCCTCTTCTGGAGTAGATATGAACTTGGGCTTGAAGAAAACATTTGGTCTCACTGAAGTTCCATTTAAAATTTGAAGATCGTATGATCCACTTCGGAATATCTTTCTCGTTCCCTTTTTCAAGTAGAATTGGGGAAAGATGCCGCGATCAATAGCAAAAGAGAATTCCCCAGGAGAAGGGTCTTCTGCACTCTTCCAAGATGTTAAATTCCTGTTTAAGCCATTTCTAATATCCCATCCCAGTTTCATGCCAGCTAAAAGTGTATCTGAAGGATGATCAAAGCTCTGCCAAAGATAGGTCTGATCAGATTTAGTATCACTTTCATACCGAAGAACGAGATTTCCCGAGTCCAGAAGCTGCGCTTGGGTAGCTGTCGTGGATATATTTAAGATATTTGTAGACCATGCCTTTTTTCCCTGGGAATTTTCAAGTATCAAGTTGCCATCATTTCCAATCTTCAAAATCCCAGATGCATCATTCAGAGGAGAGTTTCTATTGGCAACCCAAACCACAGTCTGTACTGGGATATCATTAGGCCATATCCCCAGGTACCGTAAATTAGAGTTTGGAGGAGTAAGAAAACCAAGCCTAAATTTCTTGCCTACAGATGTTAAGCTGGAGCTATCATTGAAAAGTTGGTATTGACTGAGCCTGTCATTTGCTGCCAATGTTGTTGTTGGATACAAAACCGCAAAAGAAATCTGGCACAGTATGTAGAAGAGATGGCGTCTAGCGAACTGCATGATGCTGCTTATCTAGTGAGCAGTCATCAAACTGTGCTTGAACTTGGAAGTTATCGTCAGTTCAAAAGCTAGAGACCGATTCTTAAGGCCATCCATTTCAGAAATGGCTGAGGCATTATTAATGGTACAGTGGGAAAAAAGGAAAAAACTGTCAATTTATTGCTTTTTGGCTTTGAACTAAGCTCTATCTTTACTTAAAGTCTGATAGACAAGGATGGTATTGGAGCTTTATCAGTCAAGCCGGATGGGTACTCAGTAGTTGGTAGTATCCCCTCAATACCCAGTTAAAAGGAAAACAATGCCAATGCGGTTGGTATAGGGTGCGGTTGATGGACAGGATTAATCTGCACAACATTAAAACATAGACGGGGGGAGATGCGAAGAAGATAGGCGGCATCATTTTGGGTAGCAAGGAAAAAAATAAAACGAAACAAAATTAAAAGAGCCAACTCCGCTCAATTCACCGTTAGTCAAGTCCCACAACAATAAGGTTTTCTTCCATAAGGTTTCTTTTCTGGGCAAATTACACTTTACCCTCCTATGGTTTAATATTTTTTTATATAACTCTCTTATGATTTCAAAAATTATATATAACCCTTCCATGATTTAGATTAAAGTATCAAAGTAATGGAAATGATCATTTGTAACGGAATCACCTAAAATATAAAAAATACTCTTATATAAAGTAGAAAATGGTTTATTAAGCAAGGAGAGTCAAGTGTATATTTTGAAAATTATAAGAGTTTATATGATAAAATATAAGATCACACGGGATTAGTGTATCATACATTTATAAAGGTAATATTGACATTTTAAGATTCCGTTATGAATGATCATTTCCGTCATTTGACACTTTAATTCAAACTATGAGAAGATTATGTATAATTTTTGAAACCATAGGGGGTTATGTGAAAAATTGCTAAATCACAAGGAAATAAAGTATAATTTTCCATTCTTTTTTTTTTTTTTGATAACTCTTCCATAAGCTTTCAATGTAAATTTCACAAGGTTGAGACTTGTTTCCAATATTTTTTTCCCTCCAGTTTTGCCTCTATCTGAATGGGAAAGTATGGGACCTGCCCTAAAGTAAAAATATGAGAAAATCAATCAAAATATCTCTTTTATCTCATCAAATGAACTTTTTTTCTTTCATTTTTAAAAGGAAAATTTGACCATTTGGTCCCTCACATTTTCTGAAAAAGATTTTTAGTCTTTCAAATTCAAAATCAGTCAAAATAATTCCATAGACATAAAAAGAAGTCTGTCTATTTGATCCCAAAGCTTATTTTCACTCATTTCTCTGACCAAAAACCATATGCTTGCCTCGTGTGCTCATTCCTGTGAGCATGGTTTGTGCTTGAAATTATGAGCAAGTGAGGGAGATGTGTGTTTTTTGGCTAGAGAAGTGAGCAAAAATGAGTTTTGGGATCAAGTGGGCAGATTTTTTCATATTTAAGGGACTATTTTAGCTAACTTTGAATGTGAAGGAGGGGCTACAAAATTTTTTTTTTTTTTTGGAAATGCGAGGGACCAAATTGAAAACTTTCCCTTTTTAAAATACTAACTTTACTCCCTTGCAAAGTCAAGTTAGTAAATTTTGGTCCCAATCTAGGGCCTTGTTTGGCAAGTAAGTTTTTTAGGTGTTTGTCTAAAATTTTACTGTAACTTATTGTACAAGTTTTTAAAAAAAAAAATTTTGAAGTGTGTTTTTTTTGAATATTTTGAAATGTATAGTTTAAAAATTTTGGAAGTTTTTTGAAGTTGCTGTAGATAAAGTTTTTAAAAAACTTGTAGCAGGCAAATTTGGAAAAAAACTCAAGTGCCAAACAGGGCCTAGATTTTTTATCATTTTTTACTTTAAATTCATCACGTGACCTACGCATAATCATTTTTTTAGTGACAAAAAGGTTAAATCCCATTTATAATTAAAAAATGATTCTATTTATATTCATTTTTGCTTCTAAAAGAGTAGGATATGGCACAAACCATATTATTTTTGCTTAAAAAAATGGGGGTCCAACCTAATCCGTATTCATTTTTGCCACTAAAGAAGTAGGATCTAACTTTTTTATACATAAAAAATGACTGTATATGAGTCACATGAAGATTTCAAACTAAAAAGTGGTCAAAACCTGGGTTGAGACCAAATTTTACTGATTTAATTTTGTAAGGAATATAAAGTTATTATTTTAAAAGTGAAGGATGAAAAAATTCGTTTGACAAAATGTGAGAAATGTTTTAATAATTTTTCTTAAAAATATATACCTAACCATGTGTACAATATGCAACGAGGTTTGATTTAAAAAAAAAAATGGGACTCGGCCGGATTCCCTGATCCTTTTTCCTTTCCTTTTTTTTCCTTGTCCTAGATGCATTTTTCAAATGGGTTTAGAGTTAACTAGATTGAGAACAATCCCGCAATTAACTGTATTTGAGTGAATTTTTTAAAAAAGAACATTATTGATAGAATTTGGCCAATCGAAAAATGCCTAACCACCTTGCATAAAATCATAAGGAAATTATGTGGATAATAGTGAAAAATAACAAGGAGATAAAGTGGATAGTCATACAAATACAGGAGAGTCAAGTGAATACAGTGATTCTATTTCACACATAGCGCGTTTGATTCAATCATTGCAACTGGTGATGCTTTTCATCCATTTTTTTTTTATATAAATCGAAGGGATTTATATGACTATTTTGAAACAGGGTCATACTGATACAACATTATATAAAACTATAAGGGTGCTAATATTCTACAAAGCCATTGTGAAGCACTCACACTCCAAGATGCTTCTTGACGAACCTAGGAGTTGACTGACTTTGTCATGAACTGGTAACTTCCGCATTTATACTTCTTATCTGTTGTAAGGACTTTTATTCCTAAATCTACGACTGAGCCTATCTTAAGAAAATTGCAGCAGCCGACTAGTTTTCTTCTTAGAGTAGATGAAATGGCATAATACAGGATTTGTTATGGTGGACCATTTGATTGTTTTAATTTCCAATCCAAATCCATCGTGTCTACCGATGATGAATGGCTACATTTTGTAGAAGACAATAAGTAGTCTCTCAATGGGTAAAAAATCAATTCATGACGGTGCCTATACATCAAAAGTCTACAACTACTTCTGAAAATTCAAAATTGTAGGGGCCTCATATTCCACCTATGTTTTCAGAACCGGACCGGATAGTGACTCGGTCGAGGTCAGGGGTCAGGGGTCAATGGGTTCGACCGGGGGTCGATATGAGTCGAACCGGATGACGTCATAAATAAAAATTATTTGAAAATTAAAATATTATATATATAATATCTAATAATATATTGATATTAATAAAGGTATATTCATATATATTTGATGTTTCAAATATATTTAACAAGAAAATACAAAGAAATTAGAACAATCAAGTAGCAATTTATATTATTTAATAAATATTAACAAGTTTAGAATTAAAATTATGAATTTAATTGAAAAATAACATCAAATTTTAGGACAATATTTATAAAGTATCAAATATTTGAGGTATATCAATAAGTTTTAACAATTTAGGGGGTCAAAACATAATATTAAAAAGTTTGAATTTTTTTTAAAAAAATTACTGTTGAACCGGAAAAATTGATTTTTTCCCGGTCAAATCCGGTTTTTGACCGGCTTTGACCTGATTTTAAATTTTTGGATTTTTAATATGATTCGGACCGGCTATCTGGCCGATTCCCGGTTCGACCGGCCGATCCGATCCGAGTTTTAAAACAGAGTATTCCACCTCAAGTAGGGAAAATAGTATTGTCATTTCGCATCTGGATCACCACTCCACTCTGTAGGCAAATTGACTGAGTCCATAAAGCAACATAACTGGACACCAATATGCCATTGACTGTAGGTACTATTAACTTCTTGAGGATGGCAACTTTATGAGAAAAAAATGACGAATTTATAAGAATATTGTCAAAATTAAAAAAGTTCAGAAATTGGAGGTAGTCAGAGAGGTTTCTGATTTAAGGGTTATCGCATTTTAGGTAAGCGGCTATCAATAAAATTAGAATTAATTTGTATTTATTTTTGATTGCCGTAATTTTGTATAATTTCTCCGAAATTTTTTTTCCCAAGCTTTCGCCACACATTAGATGAGCGGCGAAAGGCTGATAACGACTTCACAGGGCGGGACTACAGCTAATACAATTCAAATTTTTTTGAATAGTTTATAGGTTGAGGCAAATGGCTAACACGGAAAAGATAGGAGGTTTTTTTTTTTTTTTTTTAAAGCTGAGGCATTCAATTAGGCAGGACGTCAGCTTTTTGACTTTTAAGCAACGTCAAAAAATTTTTTTTTTAATTGAAAATTTGCGTCGTCAAAATTTTTTATTTTTTCCACCTTTGATCATAATGTGATCAACGACACATATTGTCGGCCAAAATATTTTCTTTTAAAGTGAGAAGGCAATTATTGATTGATTTGTGCAAAAATTATTTTTTTTAACTGAAAAAAGTTTATATACTAATTATTACATTTTATAAATATGATATTATTTATCATTATTGATTGCGATAATAATATTATAAAATATGACTTAGGCAAATTTTATTAGTAATTTAATAGCATACTTGGTTATCATCTTAATTTATAAATTTAATATTATTCTAATATCATATTTTAAATTTTTGATAATTTTGATTTATAATAAAAATTTAGTAATACGATTTAAGAATTTTAATTTGAAAAGTGTTACACTGTAATTTGAAAATTAGTATTTCGTGTAAAACGTAAAACCCTAATTACGCCTATTTAAGGTTACGTTTTACGGGAGAAAAAATTTGGTCGCGTTGCCTTTTATTAAATATTAAATAACTTATTAAAAATTACATATTAAATAATAAAAGGTAGGAAGAATTTTTCGAAGAAAAAAAAACAAGAATGTATCGCCGCTGATCTTTTAGAATGGAGATTTCATTTCACTCTCCCGGGCAGAACCGGCCTTTGCAAGTCAATAATGTCCAATAGGGTCAGTCAAAGTTTCCTGCAACTGGTCTTTCCTTTTTTTTTTTTTTTCATAACCTTCTGCCCATTCGTCCTATTCAAGGTATCCAATGGCTAGTTCCTTTGCTCTCTATGGATGATACGATTTAAAGTGCCACAGCCCCTTCTTCACTTCAAGAAGAGCTTCTTTTCTCTAAGCCCTTCTTTATACTCAAAGCCCTTTTTCGTCCTTACCCCTTTTGCTTCGCACCTTAGCAAGTTTCTTTTGCTTTGAATCGGAATAGCTATCCAAACCTACTGCACTAAGACGAATTCTTTCTATTGGCCCTATGGGTTCTTCCTTATTTTCTTAGTACTTTTTGATCCGGAGATAAAGAAAAATCCTTCGCCGCACATGAGTTGAGCGTCGATGGCGATGAAAATTCCTTCCCCGTTTAGTTTATTTCATGAGCGGCGAAGTGTATTTTTTTTTAAAAAAAAAGAATCAAAATGAATGAAAATTAAAAGTCTTTTTATTAGTAGTTTCATGTCTCAATTGTGGCGACCCCTTATTCCCCAATACTCCTCACGGAACACCAATTTTCTGAACTTTTTCAATTTTGACAATATTCCTAAAAATTCGCCGAAAAAATTGCATCCTTTATTGTGTTTTATTCTTGTTTCTTCACTATCCCACATCTGCTTTATCAAACGATTCTGATAAAATCTGAACTGGTCTGTGTCATCCTCTCTCTGCAGCTGGACAGAGCGCAAATTTTTTTTTTTTTCTTGCATATTCATTAGTATTGAAATAAGTATAGAATTTCTCAAAACTCAAGTAAGATGGCAAAGCTCTTTTGAAAAAAAAAATTGGAAAATGCAAAAAAAAAAAAAAAAAAAAAACTAAGAATCTAAGATGGCAAAGACTAAAATGAAGTAAATGTATATTGTGTTCAAGTTGATTTACATACTGAACACATGCATGTTTTTGTTTAAATACATGAAACCGTTCCTGCACTGTTTCATTGGTAGCAGTTTCAGCCTCGAATCCGCACCGCGCACGCATAAGGAAATTATTCAAGAGATGTTTATCATTTCCTTGAACGGAAGTTACGTGAATCTCTTTTGGTTCACAGTTCGCTGAGTTTATGACGCATTCTGGGACTGCACACATACACATAATTAAGGAATGATCTTCCCACCATAGCAACGACGAACAAATAAGCAAATTAGTTAACATTTCTTGGAAAGTCCTGCACCATTCCCCTTTAGACCACAGTAATCATAATCATCAAATTCTATTCCTTCTATAAAAAAAAAAAAAATCCATATCATTGGATCTAGTTTTCTCTCCACGGTTAAGAGTAAAATTAGCGAGTTTGGATGTATGGGAAATAATCTCTATTCAACGTTACTTTGAAATTTGCATGTGTTATATTAGCAATGAATTGATTGCCCTTATGAGTGTTTTGGAAAGGGAGATAATTAAAACTAAAAAGTTCGACAGCACGCATACTATTGTTTAGACATTCAAAATGGAAATTGCCCGAATGGCGACAGAGTCAAGAAGGGATAGAAAGAAATCGACTATCTTTCTTTTGCTGGGGCAGGCAGATAAACCAAAGAAAAAAGGGTTTTTATTTCATTTCTAAAAGCTCAGCGAGCGAAGAGGAGCCTCCAAACAGAGCAAGATCAGCAATAGAAATGGCCAAAAGGAGGAGGAGCATTGCCCTCACGCTTGATACGCACAAGGACCGGAAGAGAACAAATTCAAGTACGATCATTCTGACTTTATGAACCAACTTTTCAATCATGGAATGATCCTTTGCCAATACAAAGTCAGTTCAATTGATAAGTATGGGTTAATAATTTTTTTTTTTTACAAAAAATCATATGTTTAAATTCTGTTATAGATTTAAGGATTGTGTTGGTAAGTAATTTGAAAAAATTCTTGTAAGAGACGTATATTTTTAGGAGCACGTCCTGACCAAATCAAGAGAGTCTCCTTAAATGGCATTAGATACATGTACCCTCCTCATAAGTAAGGTCCACATGACGAACCAATAAGAAAATGCATTTAAGATGACCAACAAATCAAAAATGTTATAAATGTATATATGTGCATTAATTCCATACATACGTCTGATAATCGGCAATACCCAGAATGGAATAGAGGTTTTTAAAGTAACTAGTAATTCATTATATTTATCTAAATCCAGTACTGATGATGCATGACTGAACAACATCCGTGTCCCTTCTCCAACAACAGAGACATGATTCTACCAAGAACTCGTCTTGCCAAGTTATATATTTTGCCAAACAATAAAGGAAAAAGACTAATTCTTGAACCCTTTATGAAATCTTCTTTTTTGCAGTATAAATAGGTGTCCAAATGAGATTCTCTTTCAACGATTTCGTCCACCAATTCTTCTCCTTCCAATACTGTCTGAGGCAGAAAGGCCAGCTTCAATTATAATGGCAAAAACCACAGTGCATTGTTATGTGTGGTTGATAGTGGCTATAGCTTTGATTGTGAGGCCTTCCAAGGCATTTGATTGCATTGGCGCCCCGCAAGAACTGATTCCATGCCTAAGTTACCTGCAAGCTGCTGATCCCACACCCAGTATTGAATGTTGTTCTGGTGCTCAAGATGTGGCCAATTCGGCTAATTCGTCTAAAGACGATTTGCAATCCGCTTGCCAATGCTTGAAATCTGCTGCGCAAACTTATCCCGACATAAATTATGATAATGCTAAGCAACTCCCCGCCCTCTGCAACGTCAACCTCAATATTACCATTGATCCTAACATTGACTGCACCAAGTAAGTTTACTTCTTTCGCCCAGAAATTGAATTTCAATTTCACTACTTTATTTTTATTTGTGTTTGACGTCCCTTTATCATCTATTATATGCATGTCATTCCTCTTCTTCTGTTTCTGGACTTTAATTTCTTCAAAAGGAAAAAAAAAAAAAAGAAAGAAGAAAGGGACTACGACTCTATGTTAGAGTATGATTGATTGATTTTTGCTACTATTTCTTGGTCCTTAGAACCATCTAGGTCAAGTTTAGCTGCTATTTAACACTACTGATTCCAATTGAACGTGACTTTCATGTTGTCTATACATGGCCGCACCAAATAGCAATAATATGAAATTTCTTTAGTTTGAACGCTGTTCTGATCAAGAAATCTTACTTCTGTATCTGCACAAGTTAATTTTTCTGAAAGATGTTTGATCATTCTTTACCTTTGAATTTTGATCACGTGCAGGCTCCAAGTGACATCGGAGAATCTTGAAGAGAAAAGTGCCAAAATTTTCAGTTTTGGTGGAGATATCAGCATGCATGCAGTGTAGCCTCGTACAAATTTGTAGTTTGAATGTACCTCTCTTGAATTTTTTTTTTTTTTTAGTATGGGAACTTCAGATTCCAATACTTGAAGAGAAGAAAGGCAAATTAACTGTCTCCTTGTATCCTTCTTTCTTGCATGTTGCTACCCGTCTTTATTAATATCTTGGCTTCTATGAAAGTTTTCATGTTTCGGAATGGAGCTTCACCTATGGATTGATATTTCGGTCGCGTTCATGTTTTACTTACTCAACATAAATATTTGCTGTCATTTGTTTCTGGAGAGAATTGCAGTTTTCATCAATAATATTTGGTCTGTGGTGTGTCAGTCAGTTTTGATCAATAATATTTGGCCAATACTCAATACCAAATTGCTATTAGTCAACGCTTTTGAATTTACGCTTTTAGTCCCTAATATTTTGATTTTGAATCATTATAAATTTTAAATAATGACATTAAGGGTTTTAAAATGAAATGAGACGTGAATTAAAATAAAATTATATTAAATGGATCATAGAAATTCTAATTAATACTGTTCAAAAGGGTATAGCAGCATGGACCATCATTAAGTTAAAAATTTGACTTCAAACATTATACTCGGTCATTTCCATATTCATTGAAGAAATGAAAAGTTGGCTTCAATCAATGGCCGAGTCAAAATTTTAGGTTGGGAGGAGGGAGATATATATGCATAGTAAAATGTCAATTCACGATAGTAATTTTGGAAACTAAGACTTTTTTATATCTTAATGAATACAGAAATGACAATGGCCTGTACCGTTGCTTATATCAAAAATTTAGTTTCCATACGGTTTTGGTTTGCTTTGGCATTTGTTGAATCAATTTTATTTCAAGAAATTCCTTACCTACCATCTAACAAAGTGATACTCGTATCATTTGTAACGGGGTGTTCTTTGTCCCACAAATTTTCAATCTCTTTTCCACTTCTTTCTGTGCAGAAACCAGGCTGCTTAGGTTTGTATTCTCAGTATTTGGCGTCAAGACCACAGTGGACAAGGTTGGCCTGTCTTCAGGGTGCAGCTGCACGCACAAGAGGCCTACTTGTATTCTACATCTGATGCCGGAAAGAATTCTTCCATTAGATCATCTATCAGTTGATAGGCAGTCCTTTCATTCCGGAGTTTCCACGCCTGATAGTTTATTCCGATCGTGTAATTGAGTACCAATACGCACCATTTTATTCGTAAAATGTCCCCGTATGTTAAGATTGTGGTCAGGATGGCAAAAATCTGTATACAAATCAGGAACTTTGCACTGCATTTTGCAACTAATCAAGCCATGAAATCTGTATACAAATCAATTAGATATTGATTTATCTGGTTCTCCTGAGGTAGTAGTGAGAAACTGAGAATCACATCATGGCTGTGATTAGTCATTACTTGTTAATTTGGAAGCTCGAACATTTCAGAATTGAATTGCTATACAGAGCTGCTATACAACTTTACTAGATCCTTATTGACAGGATCAAAATTTGTTGAACCAATTTCAGTGCCAAAAATTTTCTCTACCTGCCCTCCGACAGAGTTATAGTGATGTCATTTGTAACAGGGTGTTGTTGTTGTTGTTTGTCCATTGAATCTTCTGTTTCATTTGCAGTCCTCTCCGAATAGAAACCTGGCCGCTTAGGCTGGGGAAGTAGAGCAGTCTCACTATTTAACATGGACAGTGCAATGGACATGGTTGGCCTGTCCTCAGGGTACCGCTGCCCGCACAGGAGGCCAACTTGTATGCATCTCTCCACCTCTGATACCGAGAAAGATTCTTCCATTACCTCATCTATCAGTTGACAGGCATTCCCTTCACTCCAGAGTTTCCATGCCTGAGATTGTAGACAAAATTTGATGGAGGAAACTTCATGTGTAAAGCATTTTAAGGATGAAACACCGAATCCTGTTTACTTACGTGACCAAGTAAGTTATGGTTGTGCTCTGGATGGTGAAAGTCTCTGTTCTTTCTGCCGCTCACAATTTCAAGGACTAGCACTCCAAAGCTAAACACATCGGATTTTGTTGAATATAGCCCTTGTGTGACGTACTCAGGAGACATGTAGCCACTGCAGATCATCGTATGTCAGTTTCTATGAAAGAAAAACAGTTACCTGCTGGGGAGAAAAAATATGAAATCTGGAAATAGTAAACTTTTAAGTTCCTTACTAAGTGCCAATAACCCTTGTTGTTTTTTCCGGACTCTGATCGCCTCCGAAAGCTCTAGCAATGCCGAAATCTGAAATTTTAGGATTCATCTCTCTGTCTAGGAGGATATTGCTAGCTTTTAAATCCCTGTGGATTATTCTCAATCTTGAATCTCGATGCAGGTAAATGAGCCCTCTAGCAATCCCAGTTATAATGTCAAAACGGCATGTCCATGTTAGCAACTTTCTTCTCGTGCTATCTGCAAGAGCTTCTAATCAAGTAAGAAAACCAAATTTCTCATGACAAGATAGAAATCAATTGAACAAGATTTTTGTTGAGTGGCACCGTATATGTAGATGTCCAGGCTTTTACTGGGCATATACTCATAAATTAGCATCCTCTCTTCTCCTTGAATGCAGCATCCCAAAAGTTTAACCAGGTTGCGATGTTGAAGTTTGGAGATCACGATGACTTCATTTTTAAATTCAGCAAGTCCTTGATTGGAATCTATCGAAAGCCTCTTTACTGCAATCTCTTGTCCTGTTGGCAGCTGACCCTGGAAATGCACAAATTTGCAGAATACCAATATAACAGAAGAAATTTGAAGTACATAGTCTAATTTGAAAGATTGCACATCATAAATGGATTACTACTACTTGAAAATACCTTATAAACTGGTCCGAAACCACCTACTCCAATCTTGTTTGAGTTAGAAAAGTTGTTGGTTGCCTTTGCAATGGTCATCATCTCAAAAGTCGGTAATGATAGGTCTTCCATTACTTCAGAATGAAGCTGTGGTTTTAGCCCTGCACTCAGAACATGTCTAACATTATAACCAAACTTGAACTCAAATTTATTTCCAAAGACGAAAATAAAGTCTCAAAGATGATCTGTCCGCCTGGTCGCTTGAAGGTCTTAAAACTTTAGTTATGAAGTCCCTAATTGACCTGGTAGAGAAGTGTAGGAATAAGAAAAAGCTATACAAACTCCCTCCATAAGAGTAATCCAGGAGCGGTACACGATCGAACTCCAAACAAACCAGATTCAAAACGAATCTTATCGCATAGTCAAGGAACATGGCAGAGCCAACAAATACAAAGTGTTTAATTTTGTAAATATTGATAGAAGTTTGTTATAAACATTGATAAAAGTTTGATAATAACAATCCTGCTCGATTATAGGCTACAACAAAATTTGCAAAAGGCTCTGACTATGGTCCGCATAGGGATCCGCTGCTGGCAGCCACTGTCAGTTACGGATCCACCTGCAGACCTTCAGTGTCAAGCTGGCCTAGATTCTTTCTTTCTCCATATCTTGCTAGCACAGTTATGATCACAACAAAAATAATAATTCTAACAAAAATAAATGTAAATACTAACAAAAATTATAGAAACTACCTTAATTAAAATCCTAAATGAATTCTCGAGTATAGATGAGACATTCCTGAATTATCTCACTAGAACAAGATTCAAGATGCCTAGACTTAAATGAGACAGATGTAAAAAATATAGCTTTCCTTGATAAAAGGATGCATTTTGTCTTCTGTTATGTCCTCATCCCATCTTTTCTAACGTAAACCATTTACCGCACCATCATTTCTCCGCGAGCATATTTCTATGATTGTCTCCCTCAAATTACTTAGCACCCCAAATGTCTGGCATCAGCGGGATGAGCAGAGTTATAATACGAATCTATTTCTACATTATTAGACCAGTTGGAGAAGTAGCAGGCAATAGGAGGGCCTTACTGTTTTCTCGGCGTATTCAAGATAAGAGCTCTTGATCAGAAGATGCATGTTTTACTTAAGGCAGTTGTCATCAGCAAATAATAAGTTGAGAACAAAAGAAAAAAGCATCGACTGTTTCTCCATTTTTCGGATGAAATAGTTAATTGCTCATTACTTTGCATGAGTTCTGTGTCTTCTGCAGTAACAGTAAAACAATGCGGCAAGTGTTTTCATCAATGTTAAGCAAGTATTTGCTAACAAGCGATATTTTGTTAGAACACAATCTTGAAATGAAAATCGATCTCGAGTTTCTGAATTTACCTCGTCTCCGTGATCTCTTGAACAGGATGAACCAAAAAGTCAAAACTAGCAAGGCCAGAACAACTGAACAAGGCACCACGACTAGAATGATCTTTTTCCTTTCGTTAGAGCCTGTTGTGAGCTTTATAAAGTCAATAACTGTCGAAAAATAGAGGTGCAAGAAAAAAACAGATTATTAAGAAATAATGGAGTAATAAAGAATTTCAAGATACCTAGTTCCGCAGCTTCTACACGAATATAAATATTTTGATTGCTTGGGGTAGCTAATCGCCTTATATCAATCAAATCCCCATACCAGAAGAAGCAACCACTTCCCCTCCCTGAAACGTTTGAATTGGCATATGCAGTACAAGTGCAATTCTTCAAACACTCCTCTTCACATTCCTTGAGAGTTGCACTGCTGTCCGTCCAATCCAGCGAATGATCGGGAACCTTTACGCCCTTTACCTCCACAAAACCTTCTCCCTTCGAACAATTTAGAGGTTGTTTCCTAAGGCATCCATTGGACCGTATGCCAATTCCCCAATCCTGAGGTGACTTGGGCACGTAGCCAGTCAAGCAGCTGCAGCGAAAAGGATCATTTATGGTGCAAATACTGTTGGTACCACAATAGCCATAATTATCACAAGAGTCAATAGGAATACTATAGATGACTATCCATTCTAGGCTGCTGCTGCTGTTCCATAAATAGAAATAGATTTCCCCAGAGTAGCTGACCACAATCCTTACGAGAAGTGGACTACTGTCAGGAACCTCATAGTAAACCTCATTTGTGTTGACAAAGATTGTTGGGTTGAAGACTGCAGGTATTGGCGGTGGTATGGAAATAACTCCACTAAAGCCAACACCATTGAAAGGTCCAGTTCGAAACTGTAGAGAATTACCTTTCCAGAGTTGAACCTCCAGGGGACGTCCAGTACCGCTGATGCCATATGTAAATTGCCCTGAGGATGGATCATCCATACTCTTCCAGGATGTCAATTTTCGATTTAGGCCAGTCCTGGAATCTCTCCCTAATTTCATCCCTGGAAGCCAAGTATCAGTGAAATTATCAAAGCTTTGCCAGATGTACCCTTCATCATTTTCTTTGTCATCATGTCTCAGAACAAGATTCCCAGAGTCCAAGAGCTGCAAAACAGTCCCACTTGAGGATATCTCCTGAATATCAGTAGACCAAACTGTTTTTCCTGTACCGTCTCGAAGGATCAAGTTTCCATCTTTAACAATGCTGACAGCCCCTAACGAGTCATTGAGAGAGCTATTTCTGTTTGCCACCCACACAATGGTCTGTGGGGTCATTCCATGGCACCATATTCCTAGGTATCTCTTTCTTGAATTTGGAGGACTGAAGAAGCCAAACTCAAATCTATTTGTAGCAGATACCAATGTCAGGCCATCAGTTATAGTCTCAGATGCAGCTAAGATATCAGTTGCCCTGACAACAGAAAGTATGAATCCTACTGTGCAGTAGAAAACCGGAAATATGATAATGATCTTCATATGAAGATCAGAATACATGAATGGCCGTTGAATACGCGAGCTGATCGAGTGGGAAGTAAGTCTAAAACCAATTTAGTCAACATTACTTAAGTATTTTTTAGTACTAGAATGTTGAGTAGAGCAGTTGTTTTACTTTGAAGGTTGAAGTCCAGATACGCCATCAAACTGTGAATACCAGGCAAAGGTGTTGGGCACGTTGATCATGTAGGTCAACACAAGTCATTAATGAGAAAAGTCTAAGTTTGTTAGTCCAACCTTCCTAGTGGTGACTGGTGAGCTCTGACAAACAAGCATGTGGAAAAAAACCGAAAGCTTCTCTCTGGAGGCTCACTGTCAATGGTGAAATTTGCAAATGTCTTCTAAAGCAGCAATCACACTGGATTTTTCCTAGGGGTGGCAATTTTCGACACGACCTGAAAACACGACACGAACCTAACACGAAATTAATAGGTTTGGGTTGAGGTTTTGGGAATTCGGGTCAGAATCGGGTTGGACCCGATGAACCCGAAAAGAAAACAGGTCGATTTCGGGTCAACCCGTGGTGACCTGATATGATCCAATATGACCCGTTTACGAATTAAAAATAATTTAATAAATATAAAAATAATTTTATCTAACTAACCTAAGTTATTCTTTTTTTCAAAGGCATTAATTACTTAATCATAAATGAATTTATTTAATTTGTGTGAAGTTGAAATTATTATATTTGGACAAATAATATATTATATTATTTTTTACTTTTATACTGTTTTAATTTATTTTATATTTTGTTTGGGATAAAACACTTTTACGGTGTTTAATTTATTTTAGATTTGGTTTGGAATTACTTATTTAAATTTTTATTACTTGATTATGTAATTAGTTTTGTGAGAAATTGATTTTATTAGAAATTACAGTAATAAATTAATAAATTAAAATTAAGTTTCGGGTCATTTCGAGTCGACCCGCCAACCCGTCAATCTGAAATTTTCGGGTTCGAGTCAGCATACCTGACCCGTCACGGGTTGACGGGTCGGGTTCAGGTCAACAGATTTTCTGGCGGGTTAATCCGAACCCGACCCGCCAACCTGATTTGGACCCGAATTGCCACCCCTAATTTTTCCCATGAATCCAGCCAGGTGAATAAACAATTACTTGTGGTTCGGCCCAAGTTGATCTCCTTTAAGCTGCTTCGAGCTTAATGTACGAGGACCATAATAATTATGTGTACTAAACTGTATGCTAACTTTGCATAAGAAATTCATGGTCCAAAACTACATGGGTATTAATAATCCAATGGGCCTAAGTTAAGTTCCGAGCTCGTTTAAGCTGCTTCGAGGCCTGCAAGAATTATGTATAGTACCGTTGCGTTCTCTATGTTGGAGTTCTCATGATCCCTTCTTCCCGTCTAGAACCATAACGCCACTTAACTTCTAACTCGGTATTAATGGTCCAATGGGCCTGAGTTGACCTCTGACCTCGTCTAGAACCATAACATTACTTAGCTTCTAGTTGGGCATTAATAACCCAACGGACAAAAGTTTAGTTGGGTATTAATAGTGCAATGGCCCTAAGTTGAGCTCTGAGCTAAAGATATCAGGACCACGCCTGCAATAATTACAGAGTAACATATTGTATAAGAAACCAATGCTTAATGTGGGAGGACCGTGCCTGCAATAATTATGTATAGTAATTGTCGGGGACTTGGTTCATGGTCCACATTCACTCATTGCCATCTAGAACCATAATGTCACATAGCCGGTCGTTGGGTCATTCAAGGATCCAATGCGCAACGGATCTTCTGTCCATATCATGTGCCACTCTCTATCCCACTTTTTATTATATTGCTATTTTTTCTACATAAATATCAATCTTACATCAATCTATTACGGATCCAACGGGTCTAAGATTACACATCAATCTATTACTGTTCTCCCCGCCAATATAGGACTCTTAATTGGAGATCTTACATATAACCGCCGCATGACATTGCGCACTTGTTAAGGAGACATTTCATAAGATTTTTTTTTTTTTTTTTTGTGATTTAGGGTGCATCTGATAAAATTAAAATTTGAAATCTAAATTTATTAAATTATTGAATTATTAAGTATTAAATTCAATATATTTGAGTGCATATCACATTCAGTGATAAGTGAATAACTTATCACTTAATTTTGGAAATAAGTTTTGCTCAGAAAATTGAGTACCATTTAATTCAAATTTGTGGTAAATTACATCATTATTTGTTAGTCTGTAGATCTGACTTCTTACGAGAATATAGACTCTGGACCAAGATTCATGCACTTGTATGAAGAAACTCGACAAGATGGGAATGGAATCTACTACGATACTTTCCCTGAATTATCCATCAATTAACTCCATAACCAAGCCGAGTTATCCACAAAATCCCATTTCAGTGCATTTGACTCGTGAAACTGGATGTTTGCATGATTCTTACGGACATTGTAATTGGACTAAATGGACAACCCAAAGTATCCCCCGTTCCATACACGAGGGTGGCTAAACAACAGAACAGAAAAATTTTGTGGATGATATTTGTTCTACCTTTTGCAAGTGAAAGAAAATGGCATCTTCAACTTTTCGAATGGCGAGTAGAGTTTCACTGGAATGATTAATCGTCCGGGCCGTCCTGTACTTTCATTACCGTCTTCGTGTTACCATTTGTCATTCTGACTAAATTACATTCCAATAATTTCACTTTGACGTTCATTACATGAAACACAATACAGAGGAAAGTGTCAAAAAGATTTCCACATCTCCAGTGACAAAAGTACTGTTTTTATCGACCCTCAACTACAGTGATAGTTACATCATTTGTGGTAGGGCATTCTTCACCTAGCAAATCTAGTCTCTCATCTCCACACCTTTCCATATAGAAACCAGGCGTCTTAGGTTGGGGAAGGATGGTGCTCTCACCATCCAACATCAATAGTACATCGGACATGGTAGGTCTATCTTCAGGGCGTCGCTGAACACACAAGAGGCCAACTTGAATGCATTTTTCTACCTCAGACATGGGAAATGATTCTTCCATTAGCTCATCTATTAGTTGAGAGGCATTCCCATCATGCCAGAGTTTCCATGCCTGGAATTATTTGATAATAGTTAATCATAAAATTTTTTGCACAATTTTCTGCAGATGAGAACTGCAATGGATGAACTTACATGTCCGAGTAGGTTAAGGTTGTGGTCTGGATGGCAAAAACCTCTGTTCTTTCTGCCACTGATAATTTCCAGGATCAATACTCCAAGGCTGAAGACATCTGATTTCATTGAGTATAGTCCATTTACAACGTATTCGGGAGACATGTAACCACTGCACGCCGACATTGAAGTTGTGAAATCAAGCAATGCTACTTCCTGAAATAAGAAATGACAATAAAAGCAGGGAGCGAAGTAACTTTCTTACTAAGTGCCAACAACCCTTCCTGTTCTTTCGCAACTCTGATCTCCTCCAAAAGTTCTAGCAATGCCAAAATCTGAAATTTTAGGATTCATCTCTCTGTCGAGAAGAATATTGCTAGCTTTCAGATCCCTATGAACTATTCTCAATCTTGAATCTCGATGAAGATAGAGAAGCCCTCGAGCAATTCCAATAATAATGTCAAGGAGCCTCGTCCACGTTAGTGAATGCCTTCTTGTACTATCTGTTAAGAGCATCTAATTAAACATATGTGTGTGTTTTTCTGACCTATAGCAGTCACTCCAGTCATTCTTATTACTTTTTCCCTAGGATTTGCTCTTTTACTGTTGTCTTGCAAATTGTTAAAAAAAAAAGGGGGAGGGTTAAGATTGCGAACCATAAATATAGTAATCCAAGCTTTTGTTATGCATGTATTCATAAATCAGCATCCTCTCTTCTCCTTGAATGCAGCATCCCAAAAGTTTAACCAGATTCCGATGTTGAAGCTTAGAAATCAATTTAACTTCATTTTTGAACTCAATCAGTCCTTGATTGGAATCTACAGAGAGCCTCTTCACTGCAATTTCTTGACCAGTTGGAATCTGACCCTATAAAATGTCAAGTGAGTCCAGATAGTATGCCAGGAACTTGAAGTTTCTACACAAAATGAATGCTTATAGTCCTGCACTTCATGATACCTTAAAAACAGGGCCAAAACCACCCTCTCCGAGCTTGTTAGACTCTGAAAAGTTATTAGTTGCTTTTGCAACACTCATTATCTCAAAAGTTGGCAATTCCAGGTCTTCCATGTCTTTAGACCAGCGCTGCAGTTTTACCTTTCCAGCTGCAATTGGTGCAACATTAGAAAAGAAACTAGCAACTGAAATAGTTAACCGATAGATGTATTCTTTACTATAAAGTTTGCATCCTTTGGCCTGGTCTTTGTGGAAGTCTCTATCTTTCAGATCCCATGCCTTAATACAGGATCTCATAAATTTAATCGAATTGAGAAAAATACTAAAAATGAAATATTAATACAGAAAATGTACAATAAGATGTCATAATAATGTTGCTTTACTTGTTTAATCTCAGTCAGTGTGGTAAACAATGTACTTGATAATCCAGAATCGATACTTTATGTTTTAGCATGTGTGCATGTCAGATGACGAAAAATACCATTACAATAAAAATCCCATATACTTTCTCTTTCTCTTCCCCCCCCCCCCCCCCCCCGCGCCTTCCCTAACCCCAAAAAAACACACATGACACAACCCTTGGAAGAACAAGGTCTGATTGATGTGCTTCTGACAATCGTATCGTATCTATCTGTATTCCGGTTAAGTCATATGTGCAGTCAGAGAAGGAAGCAGTAGTGGGATGGCTACGTCCTTGCTTTGATGTTATTTAGTAAGAAAACCTTTGATCAGAAAAGAAACACACTCAGAAATTCAACGAGAAGATGACTGCAGAAACGCCAAATAGAAAATGAAAGGTAATACATGACTTCAGTTTTAATATGTGGTACATGTTCTCAGATCTCTACATGGCAACAGCTAAAATTGCTGGTTATGGTCACTATTGATGAGGAAGCAATGAGTTTTGCAGCTAACAAGATTTCTGTCAGTGCAATAAAAAGTGAGTTTACCTTGTATATGTGCTCTCTTAAGTAGGATGATACAGCAAACTGAAAACATCACTGTCAAAGATAATGAGGAAGTTAACACAACCAAGATGACCTTGTTTCTTTTCTTTGGGCCTGTTATCAAATCCATGTACTCAATTAAAGTTCAGAAACAAATATTCAAAAGGCAAAGACTGGTTGACTGCAACTGATAAAGTAGTTTAAGCAATTAAAGTACCTAGATCAGAAGCTGCAACACGAATATAGAGGTTTTGAGCACTTGGTCTTACTAGTTGCCTTACGTCAATCAAATCCCCATGCCATATTAGGCAGCCACTTCCCTGCCCCGAAACATTTGAATTAGCATATGCCGTGCAAGAACAATTCTTCAAGCACTCTGCTTGACATTCCTTCAGGGACATACCCGGTGTTAATCCAAATCAACCAATGATCTGGAACTTTAACGCCTTTTAGTTCCAAGAAACCTTCTCCTTTTGAACAATTTAGTGGATGTTTCCTAACACATCCACCAGTCCAATCATGGATTTCCCAACCCTGTTGTGATTTAGGTATGAATCCAGTCAAGCAACTGCAAATAGTTGGGTCACTTATCGTGCAAATACTGTTGGCACCACAATGGCCATAATTATCACAAGGGTCATTGGGAAGATTACCTACAAGTAGCCATTTTAGACTGGTAGCATTCCAGACATAACGCTGCATTATGCCGGAGTAGTTTAAAACAGACCTTGTTGTAACAAGCTTGGTCTCGGGAACGTACTCGTAGTATGTCTCTTCTGCATTCACCACAAGCTTCAGGTCGAAGACATTGTTTGGTTCAAAATTGAGTCCGCTGAAACCAACTCCATTCCATGGTCCGCTTCTATACTGTAGAGAATCTTCTTCCCAAAGTACAAATTCCAAGGGCGGTCCACGGGGATTAACACTACAACTGTATTGCCCTGGGGCAGGGTCATCTGCACTTGTCCATGATGTCATACGTCGAAACAGGCCACTGCTGGGATCCTTCCCTAGCTCCATTCCTGTTAACCATGTATTTGAAAAATGATCAAAGCTTTGCCAAATATAGTCTCCTGCATTTCCACCGTTGTCATTTCTCAGGACAAGATTTCCAGAATCCAATAGCTGCAAAAAGGTCCCATTTGAGGATATGTTCTCCGCACCTGTAGACCAAACAATCCTCTCTGTCTGGTCTTGGAGGATGAAATTTCCATCTTTTGCAATGCTTACAACTCCTGATGAGTCATTAAGCGGATTATTCCCATTTGCAACCCAAACAATGGTTTGTGGACTCATCTGAAAGTACCATATTCCCAAGTATCTATTTCTGGAGCTTCCGGGACTAAAGAAGCCAAACTCAAATACATTTCTCGCAGATACCAAAGTCATGCCATCGGTGATTGCCCCTGGTGGAGTCAGCATGTCAATTGCCTGGGAGATTTCAATCAGGCAAATTATCAGGAATATACTGTAACAAAAACCCACAAAAGCAGCAGCACGACTGCCCCTGGAAATGGTTGATCGAGACATATCACATTCATATCTGTCGATATGAATCTGTCGGGCCATGATTTTGGCTAGATGTTCAAAACTTGGAGTGACAGAGATGATCTTGTCTCTGATTCTTCAGTTCATCCTTTTCTCTAAAAGGGGTGGCAAAGAAGAGACTATCACGGGAATGGCAAGTGCAAGACTGCAAATTGTCCCTGGGTAAGAAACTGAACTCAAGTTCCAAGGCGTATAACTAACTTAATAACTGGTTTGTATCCCATTCTCGTTTCATTTGTTTTGCAATCACTTGGCAGGAGTTTCAGTGAAATATAAAGCTGGAAGACGAGCCTGACAGGATTTCAGTGCTTCATTGGCGCACTAAATTCAACTCAGTTTGTCTGGCATTCTTCATTTGAACGTGACGGGACAAAGTCGCAGTTTTAGAAAGCGGCCAACTCACACTTGGACACGGAATTTTCTGCCTATGGAGATTTTGAGAGTCAGCTTTGAATGCAATAGTTGTCTGTCTTTTGCGTGTTCAATACATACATAATACAGTACATTTGGTTACACCCTTGCCGAAATTTTCTTTCTAAATTTTAAATGACTCTATTGTATTGAATCAATTGACGTCAGAACTAAATGTTGAACAAATCAATGAGGGTCCTTCAGAATTCTGTCCGGATCGGTGATCAATCCTGAATGTTTTTTAATGTAAATTAAATATATAGACAAGTTAAGCGCGATGGATATAAAATTCCAAATTCGTATATAAAAGTAAATTGATTCAAGTGTATAAAAAACATTCAAATGGTAGTCAATTAAAACGTTCATGAATTGTTTTTTTTTTTTTTTTTGATCCGGCAATGTACCAATCACAGTGGGGAGAGGATAATTTGTGCTTTTCCAGACAATGCTTTCTAGTCTCAACAGAAAGGATCGAACAAAAATTAATTCCATTTTTAAGCTGCTGGGGCTTGGCCCTTTGGTGAAGATTTTCAACTGTTTCGTTGACTTTTTGTGCACCAATTTTCAAGACTTGCACCATTTCTTATGTTTTTATCAATTTCACAAAAGAAACATTTATAAGTTGTGAGCAGACAGTGTCCATAGATATTGCTCTTCACGTCACGGCTTGCACTTTGCCAATCTTGCTAGGCAATTTCAATCTAGAGTCCAGAAGTTTAATTTAACTTTATCATGCGATAGGTCTTCTTAGATTAAACAAGGGACATGTAACTATGGTCAAAGTCTTGAATGCAGTTCCATTTGGATTGTTATTTTTAGGAATTTTTATAGAAAAATATATTATAACGATTTGATGTATATAAGATAGTAGAAATGTGTTTGCGAAAATCACAAAAATTTTTCTGCGTAAAATCATATTCCAAACATAGAAACTATGATGCTGTCTAAGTAAAGAAACGTGCAATTGACTGGGGGATATAACTGTCATGTGGTATGTGTAATATTGAGTAAACTCTTTCTTGTTTGGGCAGCTTTTTGCAAAAAAAAAAAAAAAAAAAAACCCTTCCAATTTCTTGTTTTCCTAGCTGAATTTTGGAAGTCATTGACAATAATTTCCAAGATCTTAGGTGCCACCTTGGTCGAAATTACCCACGAAATGGGTCTCTACCTTAGTTCGATAGAAAAATTGGATGCAAAAAATATCAAGCTTCATAAGTTTTGCCTTGGTTATACCCACTGCGAGACAGGAATTTAACTTGAATATTAGGTATTAACCAATTCGATCTTCCTCGCTAAAACGAAATGAAATATATTAATCAACATTAAAACGTTGAAGAATACACCATAAAGGATCTCAAGTTAAATAATACACGAAGAAATGCAACTCTTGAAATTTAGGTAAATGATACTAAAATAACAACACAACAAGACATCGTGCTTTAATTAACAGTAGAACTGGAGATGTGGGCATCTCTTCAAAGTGGGTGAATTCTCTTCATACGATCCTACTTGCAAGTATCTCAGTTTAAAATTAACAAAGAGCTGAATTCCAAACCTTGCAAGGTGCCTTCATTCTTCTACCCCTTTCTTCTCTTATTTTCTCTGACAACACCAAAGTCAAATAAAAGAACATGCTTTTCAAGAAATCTTCCCCCACTTTATCCCTTGTCATCCTAGTTTATGATTCCTGCACATTTACTTATCATGAAATTGAATTCTGGTATCGGCCAAAGCTCAAACCAAAGTCCAAACAAAATTTACATTTGAACTGATTAATATGGAAGAGAAATTAACGTTCTGCAGCATATACCATACACTTAGGAATGTACGCAAATGATTGCATTTACACACCCTTTAAATTCTTTTAAAGAAATATATACATGCTATGAACCAGAACTTATCGACCATGTAACAGTGTTACTGTTACATCAGTAGAATTATGCGGCATTTTCCCACTTGATGTAGAATCCGTGTCAATAACAGTTCTCTCGATGTAAAAACCAGGTCGTTTAGGCTGCGGAAGAGTTGGATTCTCACTGTCCAAAAGTAATAGAACAGTTGACATGGCAGGTCTGTCATCAGGCCGCTGTTGAACGCACAAGAGGCCAACTTGGATACACCTCAACACCTCAGATGTAGAAGCCGCCCCCTCCATAAATGGGTCAACTAGATTCGAAGTATTTCCTTCATTCCATAGTCTCCAAGCCTGAATTCAGAGCCACCCTCAGGTCAGTTGTATTATTCTCTACAAGATGTTTGTCAAGAAAGTATTGCTGTTAATTTTGGACTCACATGTCCCAAAAGGTTGAGGTCATGATCAGGATGGCAAAATCCTCTGTTCTTTTCACCACTAACTATCTCCAAAACCAGGACACCAAAGCTAAACACATCAGATTTAACTGAAAACAGGCCATCTACTGCATACTCAGGAGCCATATAGCCACTACATGGAAACATGGAAGAATATTCATCATTTGCAAATTAGCTACTGATGTCTGTGAAAAAGAGGCAGGGAAAAGAAAATGTGCTTACTATGTTCCCATGACTCTCGTGGTGTTATCCTGGTAATGATCACAACCAAATGTTCGTGCTAGGCCAAAGTCAGAGATTTTAGGATTCATTTCAGTGTCGAGAAGAATGTTGCTTGCTTTCAAATCCCTATGAATTATTCTCAACCTGGAATCTCGATGAAGGTATAGAAGTCCCCGAGCAATTCCAACAATTATGTCAAAGCGTTTTCTCCAATCTAGTACTTTTCCTCTTCCTTGATCTATGATGTATTCAACTTATGTTAGCCTCTTTCATTTAAACAAAATGACCATCAGAAACTATAGGAAACTTACTGAAGATGAATAAGTCCAGACTCCTGTTGGGCATATATTCATATACTAACATTCTCTCATCCCCATGAATGCAGCACCCTAGCAGCCTGACAAGGTTTCGATGCTGCAGCTTTGCAATTAAGATCACTTCATTTTTAAACTCTTCAATACCTTGTCCAGAATCTTTTGAGTCTTTCTTGACTGCTATTTGTTGCCCTGTTGAGAGGATACCCTGCAAAGCAACTTATCTTTGAGTTAGAATAAGCAAAATGGCCTACAAGAAATGTTAAAGGAAGTCAATGGATATGTGACAGACACTACCTGGTAAACAGGACCAAATCCACCTTCTCCAATCTTATTTGCGAATGAAAATTGATTAGTAGCATTTGAAATGGTGATCAAATCAAATAAGGGTAACTCTATCTCGTCATCTGCAATTCTTTCGGTATTCTCCTGGCTTGCAGTCTCTTGTTCTTTAGCTGACAATTTAGGTAAAACTCGCATTAGACATCAATGGGAAAGGGAACCATCCAGCATCTAACCCCTTATCCTGAAGAATCAAGTTATACCCCTACTACTACGATTTGCTCTTGCCGGGTCGATCAAATTGCAGAAGTTGAGATCATATGTTTTACATTCTATCATACAACAAACAATCTATCTAATAATGACTGCTTAACAGTAATTGACCTCCGAAATAGTAAATAACTTGAAAGCAGTTATTCCTCCAGCTGAAGAACACCTGCGCTACAGTTAGACTGTTATGCATGGTGGTTTCAAGTCCCCCTCTTTTCCGCTAGAGTTCCAAATTTTTAAGAAAACTAGTTGGCATGTATGCCAAACTCCCACCACATCGGATTGGATTCTTTATTTTTTTTTTCCCTTATCTTTTTAATTCTCGTCGGAGGAAAAAAGAAAAAAAGAAAAACCCTGAGGTCCAAATTTTAGTCAAGGCAATAATCTCAAGAACATCCAATGTGAACCAAATCGACCAGGCGATGTGGCTTCATCATATCTAAAGATGAGATGAATCTGCATCGCTTGCCGTTTCAAACTGCATATCATCAAAATTAGAATATGTATTGACTAATGCTTATGAAATTGCACAAGAAAATGACTTTAATATACCATACTCCAATTAGTGCCACGTAAAATATTAAGGATGCTGAAAAAGTAAATTTGGTCGAACAAAATCCTAACAGTTTGAGCTGAAATCATCCACAAGTTGGTTCCTAAAAATATTCTTCTATATTCCATTGGCATTGAAAAACTGGACGTGACTTTTGGGATAGGCCCATTGGCCATAAGACTATTGCAGAACAAGTGGAAAAAGGTGTAATCTGTTTGCGTCCGAATATGAAGAAAACTTGCTAGATGATAAGGATGGTAAAACATATTTGTCAACTGAGGCATTTCGTCAAACAATTAATAATGCAATAACAGCAAAGCTAGGGTTTACCTTGACCACCCTTTGCGGTCCATTTACGGAAAAGACACCACCCGCCGAGGACCAACACAAGAGTCCCTAAACCCACCGACACCGATATTATCAAAATCCCCCTTTTGCTGTCAGACCCTTCCACAATCCATCAAGAATGACAGCGAAATACATTAGTATCACTTTTATTCATAGAAACCACAAAGAAGAAGGGAAAAAAAAAAAAAAAAGGGACGACTTGTAAGACTTTGCAGTTTGCAGTTTGCGTCCTCAAAGTTTTGTCAAGGTTCAGTTTGTACGCCAAACTTTTATTTCCAATAGTTTGTATCTTTGATTTGAGGTATAATTTCTGTTCCAACAGTCAATACTCAATATTGAACCGGACAAATGGTCATACTTGTTCCCTATGGTGTTATTAACTTGTTAGATAGATACATGAATGAATTTTTTCCATTTTCACTAGAACTATTAATTTCTGTAATAGGTTTAATTTCACTAGTAAGTTTGTATTCTTTTGATATTTTTAAAGTGCGAAGCGTGCAATTTTTGAAATGAAAAATTTCTTATCATTTTAAAGTGAAATTATGCATTTTGCAATTTTAAATGTGAGGGGCTACAACCAACCGTTACAAATATGAGGAATAATCCGTGCAACTTCTTCTTTTTCTATAGACAACTGAAAAATGTTTCTCGCTTGTGAAGATTAAGATATGCATATCAAACTCTTCTAGACATTGGAAAAATTATTATTTTACTATTTTGAAACAAGAATAGTCCAACTACTATGACTAAAAATTTTAGTAATTTTTTTGTCACCACGTAGAAAATGGAATAAGTTCCTCATAGATATTAGGTGAACCGCTTGGGGAGAATCATTGAAAGAATAAACCATTAGCAGTGTTCATGCACAAAAAAAAAAAAAAGGAGCACAGAGTTGGTTTTGTGATGCCAATAATATAGCAATAGTTGCTTGTCTTTTGTTACCAGAGTGCTAATGTATCAACGATATATAATAGAAGCTGAAGCTTGGCTGCTATAGCAATATTATCATGTTGAGGGCCAAGTTGTATACCAAGTAGAGAATCACAAAATTGCAAATCAAATATACATCCAGTTCAAAAGTGAAGAAAAAGTTACTTTGATAAAATACATACCTAGTTCAGAAGCAGGCATCCTGATGTAGAGGTCCTGTCCTCCATAATTGTAAGTCCTGACATCTAACAGATCACCAAACCAGACCACACATACACTATCATCAATCTTAGCATAAGCCGTGCAAGAGCAATTTCTCAAACAAGCCGCTGCACACTGCATTGGATCAATCGCTATTTTGTTTACCAGAAAATTCGCGGTATCAGGCAGTTTCAACTTGGAAAACTTTCTGAATCCCTCTGGTCCACTGCAATTCAATGGATTTTTTCGTACACATCCACCTGACCAGTCCATCCTTTGCCAATCCACAGGAAGTTTTGGGGTGAACCCTGGTGGACAACTACAATAAGGGCTGTTATTGATATCGCAAATGCCATAACTTCCACAGAGGGCATACTGGTCACAAGCATCGCTCTGCACCGTGGCTATGTCCACCCATTCGTTTCGCCTGATGCTCCAAGTTAGATGCTGAATAAGTCCTGACTGGTTCAGTACGAATCTAGAAACAATTGAATCATTAGTGTTCTCATAAGTGTAGTACTCATTATTTGCATCAAACACGAATTCTGGTCTATAGACAGTGTTTTCTTCCAGGTCACTGCCCCCAAAGCGAACACCATCCCAGGGTCCGCTTCTGTATTGGATGGCTGATCCTTCGCTCAGAACAACTTGAGGAAGTCCGCGAGGATCAACTCTATACGTATAGGCTCCTGTGGATGGATCCTGTAAGCTTTTCCAGGATGTTAAGTACCATTCCTGGTTTGTTCTGAAGTTCCATCCAAGCTTCATTCCAGGAATTAAAGTATCACACGGATGATCAAAGCTCTGCCACAGATAGGTACCTGAATTTTTGCCGTAGTCGCTACCATTTTTCAGAACAAGATTGCCATTGTCCAGCAGCTGCAATGTCGGATTACTAACCAGAGTTGCGGATGTATTCGATGCCCAGATGATAGAATTAGTGCTGTTGTTGATGATGGCAATGCTTCCAGATGGTGTGATTGACAGGATGCCTGATGAGCTTGGTATCGGATTGTCCTTGTTGGCAACCCATACCACTGTTTGCTCTGGGATGTTCTTGAACCAAATTCCAATGTATCTTTCGCTCACATTTGACGGACCAAAGAAGCCTAACTCGAATTTTCGGCCAGCTGAAGCTAGTGTCCCCCCATTGTCTAATAGAACTTGATTTGGTGCCAAGAAGTCAACTGCCGAAGAAAATTGGCAGAAGAAGGGTGAAGCGATCGAGAAGATGATGAATAGGATGACCATCATTCATGATCTCAATCACCGAGCTCTAAGATCATGTTTATTGAGTTGAACAAGACAGGAATAATAATAAAAAAAAAAGGTAAAACAAAACTTGCAAGATTTGGACTTTGAATTGTGAATTGAATAGTTCAGATTTCAGAACTGGTAACAAAAATTCCAAGAATGACTTTGACTGGGTCAAATGCTAAGTGGTAAATTGCCTACTGAACAAGTTTTCGCGATTAAGACAAAATAGGGGTGGCAATTTGGATTGAGATCCATTTATCCATCCATATAATCCATAATTAAATGGATTTGGATTATTCAGTTATAGTATTGGTTTTAAATGGTTGACCAAAGTAAAATTATTAAATTAAATGAATTTCTATGAATTATCCACAAAAATCACTAATATCCATTTACTTAAAAACCAAATTGGTTGCAAAACTCATTAGCTAACTAAAATCTCGAATTTGTTGACTAAAGCCGCACATCACAGCTAACTTGAGTTGGCTTGTCCAAGGAATTAAATAACCGTTGAGAAGTGGTGCAACTAGGAAAGGATGCTTCTTTTATAATCATGGTCAATGAAGCTGAATTATGTGGAGCTTTTCTTGAATTGAGTCTAATTTCTGATGGTTTTTCTGTATTAAATGCATTAAGAATTTGCCAAGAATAGAACTTTGTGGCTTTGCATCAACTTGTGCCATTAGCCACTAGGTGTCTCCCAGCATGGATCATGGATGCCTTCTCTGAGTGTTCAAGTCTCTATGAAGATGATTTCAACCGCAGAGATGGTCCACCCACATATTCTCCTCTTTTATTAGCTAGTGGCATTGGGCATGCCTTCACTAGAACATGCCTGAGTAATGGCTGTCACTGTTCATACCTAAATTCTTAAATGAAAAATTTTGTTTGGATTGTAAGTTATTTGGGATATACTGTAGCACTTTTTATGACGTGATGTAAGTGAGATAAAAAGGTAATTGAGAAGATAAAAAGGTGTATTGAAAATTGTAATGATGATGTAAGTAAATAAAATTGAGAAAATAATGCTCAATCCAAACAAATCCTAACCACCCGTTTGGTTAGGGTACTCACCGCTTTTCAATGGGTATCAAGCTCTCAAGAACCATATCTAGTGCTTGGTTGGTGTCTATAGGTATACATCTATCACTATGGAAGGCCCAAAAGTTGCCAATAGCCATTACCGACTAAATTGGGCACTTTAACACTAATTTCGGAATTTGAAGCTGGGCAATTAAGGGTGCGTTTAATAAAATTGAAATTTAAAAATTATAATCTAAAATCTGAATCCATTAACTTATTAAATTATTAAATATTAAATTTAATACATTTGAATGCATATCACATTCAGTGATGAGTGAATAACTTATCACTTAATTTTAGGAACAAGTTTTGTCTAAAAAATTCAATGCCACTCAATTAATTCAGACGTTCAATTTTTGATTGTCAAATACTTTGAATATATTAAGATTTAAATTCATTAACTTTAAATGCAAAATTGAACTATCATACAGAACCTAAATAAAAAATTAGCAACAACAAAGCAAAGGGTGCCGGTGTCTCTTCATGTCTTCTCCACTCATCTACTCCACCATATACAATACTTGCCCTTCTCTCCAGTCCAACATCTTGGCCAAAAAATGCCACTCTAGCCGCGATGGGTTTTCTTTCTCTTGTGATCCACGCTCAAAATTTGGGAGATTCGGCACATTTGGCATCCAACTAGAGTTTATGTAAAATTTTTACAATTCTCCTACAACTTCGATGGATTGGACTAATTCAAGCCTGACTCACAGAAGATTATTTTTTTTTTTTGTTTTGGTTGACTGTGGATTAGATCAAAATAATGAGATTATCTTTCGAATTTGGCCTGAAGAGTTATGGGCTTTGCCACGATTTGTTGATGGTTTTGGCTCCCTTCTATTGGGTGTGTGTTGATTTTGTTGGAAATCATGAAGTCAAAAGAGAAATTTAAGGTTGATCAATGGAGGTTGTTGAGATATCCATCACCAGCAGTTGGTGAGAACAGACAACGGAACTGAAAGCATGAAAACGATAAGACAAAAAGAAAAAAGAAAAATAAAAGTTGATTTCTAATCCAATGCAAATACTTCATTCTTTGTCAAAGGGAATCATCCTACACAAACCCATTACTATTGAGGAGTCAAAGTCATTGCGATTCCTTAGCAGGAACCAAACGGGTGGTAAGTATTTTGTCCTCTTTCTTGTCCAAATACATCTAAAATTTATAAGTACATAAAAAAAGTATCTCCATATTACAAGAAATGGTAATACAAAAAAAAAGTAACCAAAATATTTAAATGCATTATAAATGAATAATCAGTTTTTATTTAATCCATTTAGATACATTTATTAAATTGATCTAAATGGATTGAATAAATTTCATTCACCATCCGTTAAGTCAAAACCAATTATGAACTATTTATCCATATTGCTACCTCTGGACAAAAAGCAACACCTTCGGGCAGAAATTGATGAGACTCGAACTCTTGGTGCCCCATTCTGCATTTTTAGCTATGAAAAATTTCTTCATTACTCAAGAGTCAGGACAAAAAAAAAAAAAGATTTTTAAACAGCACCAGAGAGGATTGAATGAGTTGAGCATACAATAAATTTCCATCTCCAAGATGAACACTAGCAGAAACTTTCCTAACATTTTTCGTCACTCGGAGGTGCTAAATTGTCCCTTCCTATGCATCCCATTTATCTAACCAGCACCAATTGTATTAATGAGACAAACATGAACATAGATTAACCGAAAATCAATCACAAGCATCTATGTACAATGTTCATATGATTCCCCCAATATTTGGAGTCATTCGACATATGAACACGGAAAAAAAAAGGGCTTGTTTCAGGGAGGATATAGCCAAACACTTAGATCGTCTTTGACACTTAACAACTAAGCCATCAGGCATACCAAAAGATCTTAGCTATACTTAAAACATTGTGTTTATGATATTTGCCAGGTCTATATTTCTCGATATTTCTGTTTGGTGAAGGTAAAAGTATTGCAGGCTTATACAAGTCGTCTGCTCCATGTTCTTGAAATACTAGAAATTGAGTGGATGATGTTAAAGGATTTTTATCAACAGCATAATTGTTGAGATGCCTTGAATTAGATCTTCAACCCCCGCTGAACTGCACGGTGTATGCTCTTCAATGCTGGTTTGCCAAGGAGGTTCTGGGCGGAAGCAGTGAGCACGGCCTGCTTCTTGTCAATCGTGCACCTCATACAGGTATAGACTGCAAGATACCTTATGAAGTGTGGTCTGGTATGTCCCCTACTTACTCAAATTTGAAGGCTTTTGGTTGTACTGCGTATTATCATGTCAGTGAGGGTAAACTAGAACCAAGGGCTAAAAAGGGAGTGTTTCTGGGATATGGATATGGGGTTAAAGGGTATAGAATCTGGTCACCCTCAGAAAGGAAAGTTATACTTAGTAGAAGTGTAATTTTTGATGAAAACTCTATACTTAACCCCTCTGTGAAGGCTGTTGTTGAAGAAAGTGCAGGTGATGAAGAAAGTGCAGGTGTTGATAAACAGGTGGAGCTAAAAATCATTCAAAATGGTTTTGAATCACAGCAGCAATTTAGTGATTATCAACAACTATCCTGTGAAACTGAACCTCCTGCAGAAGTAGAGTCACCAGAACCTACATCAGCAGAAAGGTTGGCACCTATATCTCATACTGCGTCAGAAACTCAACAGCATGGTATTGCTTATGATCGTGCAAGGAGAGTGGGAGTACAAGCTCCCAGCAGGTATCGGGATTTTGTAGGTTATGCATTTCAGGTTGCTGAGGAGGTGGATTCTCCCGAGCCCTCTACCTATAGAGAAGCTATTTCAGGCAGTGAGTCAGCTCAATGGCTTGCTGCAATGGGTGATGAAATGGAGTCGTTACACAAGAATGGCACTTGGGAATTGGTCAAACGGCCAGCAGAGAGAAAGGTTGTGACTTGCAAATGGGTCTTTAAAAGAAAGGAAGGAATTTCTCCAGCTGAGGGCATCAAATATAAAGCACGTGTTGTTGCAAGAGGGTTCACTCAAAGAGAAGGAGTAGACTACAATGAGATTTTCTCACCAGTGGTCAGACACACTTCTATCAGGGTGCTACTAGCAATGATTGCACATCAGGACTTAGAACTTGAGCAGCTAGACGTGAAGACAGCTTTCCTACATGGAGAGTTAGATGAAGAGATTTATATGACTCAGCCAGATGGATTTTATGTTCGGGGAAAAGAAGATTATGTATGCAAGTTGAAGAAATCTTTGTATGGATTAAAGCAGTCCCCAAGGCAGTAGTACAAAAAATTTGACGGCTACATGATTGAGCTAGGTTACAACAGAAGTCAGTATGATTGTTGTGTATATCACAACAAACTTGAAGATGGTTCGATGATCTATTTGATTCTGTATGTAGATGATATGCTCATAGCTGCGAGGAATAAAGCTGATATACAGAAGTTGAAAAGTCTTCTCAGTGCAGAGTTTGAGATGAAAGACTTGGGTGCAGCACAGAAAATTTTGGGAATGGAGATTTTCAGGGATAGAAGTCAGAAAAAGCTTTTCTTGTCACAGAAGAGCTATATTGAGAAGGTACTATCCAGATTTGGCATGTCTACAGCAAAACCCTTGAATACTCCGAGTGCAACGAATGTTCAACTATCAGTTATACTTGCACCACAGTCAGAAGCTGAGATGGAGTATATGGCTAAGGTTCCCTATTCTAGTGCAGTGGGTAGTTTGATGTATGTCATGGTCTGCACTAGACCTAATCTGGCACATGCAGTCAGTGTTGTTAGCAGATTTATGGCTAATCCTGAGAAGGAGCACGGGCTGGCAGTGAAGCGAATTTTTCGGTATTTGAGGGGTACATCTGATGTTGGTCTCATCTATGGAGGTGATACAGAGTGTTTGGTTACAGGCTATTCAGATTCTGATTATGCTGGAGATGTTGATAGTAGGAGGTCGATGACTGGTTATATTTTCACTCTTGGGCATTCTGTAGTTAGTTGGAAAGCAACTCTACAACCTACAGTGACTCTGTCCACTACTGAGGCAGAGTATATGGCACTGACGGAGGCTGCTAAAGAGGGAATTTGGTTAAAGGGGCTGGTTGGAGATCTTGGCCTACATCAGGATCAGGCTAATATATATTGTGATAGTCTCAGTGCAATATGTTTAGCCAAGGATCAAGTTCATCATGAGAGGACTAAACACATTGATGTCCGATATCATTTCTTGAGATCTGAGACAAGGATCAAGGTGAAAAAAATTGGCACTGCTGACAATCCTACTGATATGTTCACCAAGCCGGTCCCTCATAGCAAATTCAAACATTGTTTGGATTTGCTAAATGTCCTAAGTTTCTGATGGCCCTTATGGGCATTCTGATGGTACTTAGAGATAATTTTCTGAGTACTTCTGGCACTTCATTAGTGCGTCTGTTACATTTTTCGGGGAAGATTCAAGTCAAGGTGGAGATTGTTGAGATGCCTTGAATTAGATCTTCAACCCCCGCTGAGCTGTACGGGGGTCTCGCTAATAAAAATCTGATTTCCCCCTAATAAAAATCTATTCCGATTACAACCCTAATAAAAATCTGATTTCCCCCAAGTTGTTCTTGTCTATTCTTGTTTGTTCTTATGTTCCGCTGCATTTGTTATAACAATAATTAATACCTAAACAGCACTTCTATCAAGAAGGTTTCAAAACGTCAAATTTGTGTCAGATGTATGGAAACAGGAGACATAATTCATATTGAATAGAAACTGATATAGGGGACAAGGGCTTAATCTCGTACACAGAGAATGAGCTTTGTCTTCATTATATGGAATATAGGTCAATTTAGATCATGTAACTGGCTACTACCGTGAGTTGACAGTTTACTGTTATAATTTCTACTAGATCTTTTACATTTGCTTTCTTCAGTATGGTGCATCTTCCTCTGTAGAAAATGTGGAAGCTTGACTTTGCTTAGTTCCATCATTCCATCTTCGGAAACCAAAAGAAAGAACGTACGGATGCAACATGCATTTGGTTTGCACCATTTGAAAGTAGACATTTCTTCTTCTTCGTTTCCTCCCACATAATATGCTTCTCCAGAGAAAACTTTCTGCGCTCATTTCGCATATTGATTACTTACCCCGAGTGAGAGGTGATTGACTTGTAAGTTGTGACCATGTAACCAAAGCTAATAACTGTACAAAATTGGAAGACTCTTTGAATTTCTCAATCTTATCTTCCTTCCACTGCTGTGATAGTTAGTTCATTGCCTGTATTTGAATCTTGACCACTCCATGATGGGTCAATTTTGAAGGGGGAATTTTCTGTAATAAAACCAGGTTCTTTGGGTTGTGGCAACTCCACATTTTCGTTACTTAGCATGAAAACCACAGTACTCATAGCTGGTCTGTCTTCAGCTCGTTGCTGCACACACAAAAGCGCCACTTGGATACACCTTATGACTTCTTTTATTGAAAATGATCCATCCAGCATCTCATCAACCAGTTCAAGACACCTGTCTTCATTCCAAAGTTTCCATGTCTGAAACAAATTCAGTTCAATGAAACAATCATTAATTACAAATAAATTTGTTCTACTAATACGCAAATTTTCAGCTGAAGTGAGTATCAATTTTCTTTGTGCACTTACATGTCCTATCAGGTTATAGTCATGTCCTGGATCATAGAATCCCCAATTCTTTCTGCCACTTATTAGCTCCAACACTATAACACCAAAGCTGAATACGTCTGATTTTATGGAAAAATGACCACTCATTGCATACTCAGGAGACATGTAACCACTGCATCAGAGTACAGTGTTCAGCAACATCAGTGAAAAAATTGTATCAATCGAAGAGAAAGGTAAAGAAAAAGAATTGCCATTCCTAAATCTTTTTCCTCAGGTATGACAATTACTTACTATGTTCCGATTACTCTCCTAGTCTTTTCTTCTGTTTGCTCTCCTCCAAAAATTCTTGCAATGCCAAAGTCTGAAATTTTGGGGTTCATCTTGATATCAAGCAAAATGTTACTTGTTTTTAGATCTCTGTGGATAATTCTCAATCTGGAATCCTGGTGAAGATAAAGCAGCCCTCTTGCAATCCCCAAAACAATATCGAAGCGTGTATTCCATGGCAGTAGCTTTCTTTTCACTCGGTCTATAATTGCATATGCAATTAAATTTGTAGGTAAGCCAATTTAGTTTGCCGTGAAAGAGAGATAACTAATGGAGCTACAGGTATTGAGGGTTAGTGCTGGTACCGAATATAAAGTTGTCCAAGCTTTTGTTTGGCAGGTACTCGTACACTAACATTTTTTCTTCTCCTTGAATGCAGCATCCAAGTAGCTTAACAAGATTACGATGCTGAAGATTTG
Organism: Coffea arabica; assembly: GCF_036785885.1. Taxonomy (NCBI): domain Eukaryota; kingdom Viridiplantae; phylum Streptophyta; class Magnoliopsida; order Gentianales; family Rubiaceae; genus Coffea; species Coffea arabica. The sequence goes on from NC_092312.1 coordinate 10,409,870, forward strand.
CAATCAGTTTGACTTCATTCTTAAACTCTCTTAGGCCTTGCCCCGAATCCTGTGAAAGCCTTTTTACTGCTATTTCTGATCCGTTAGGTAGTTTACCCTGTGGCACCAACACAAGAAAAAACAACATATTACCTCTGAAGGATCTGATTTCCCTTTGTAAGCTAAAAACTAATCATCCATAGAAAAGTTGAATACCTTATAGACTGGACCAAAACCACCTTGTCCAATCTTATTGCCAAAAGCAAATTGGTCCGTAGCATCAACAATGGTTGCAAGACCGAATATAGGCAATTCGAGGTCTTCGTCTTGACTTTCTTCTTCATAATGGTTGTAAGAATTGTTGTCATGGGCTGAAAATATATATGTAATAGATGAAGCAAGGTTAGTGTGATAAGGTTTTCCTAGTTTTCAAATAAAGAAGATACTTTCAGTGGAATCATTAAAAAAATTCTGAATTTAATTCTAGTGGCTAAAATCCATTAAGTGCTAACTCTCTTGACAAAAAAGCCAAATAGTGGTAGTCACAAAACCTTAGCTGAGAAATAGGTACTGTAGGGTAAGTATGAAATACCTATTGGCATAGAAACCGTATCCTCTTCTGCTCTTCTCTTAATTCTTTTCATCATTTGCCAGGCCATAGCCAAGAGAACCAGAAGAAAAGCTGTTGATATGGAGATTCCAATAGCTACTCTAATACGCTTTCTCCTTTTGTTTTCAGCAATTGAATCTGGCAGTTACATTATGTCTAAGATGAGAATCAAAATTTTGAGTAAAAGCTCAGTATGCAGTTATTGCAACAACCACCCTGGGATATGCCACTTGTAGTTTTGTATCTCCTCTGGGTATCAATAAGCTTCTTACCTACCCAAAAAAACCCTGTAATCGCTAGCAGAGTTGCCAAGGTGTTTACTGGCACTGATGCTTAAGTTTACCCAGTAATCCCTCTAAACAATTAATGTGAACTAGAAGAAACAAAAAATTGTGAAGGATTCCTAACTGGACTTTCAATTTAAACATGGTTTCCAATTTCTCATAGATGAAAGGCATGTCCATTGCAGTTCATTGGAGAATAACTGCATTATAAGATTTAAGGCAGAAGAAAGTTTTGGGTGTTGTTTCAAACTGATTCCCAAGCCATTCAATCAAGATAACTTCAGAAGTAGACCTAATTCATCGTGAAACATCTCAGAAACTTCTAGATTATTCACCTCACATGACATAGAACGGTAATGATCAACAACCTAGAAATGCTAGAGTCCGGTAATGATCAACAACCTAGAAATGCTAGAGTCATCCTCATTGTTCTTCTTTGCAATCAACAAGTAGAGCTACTACAGTTACCAACTTGTCATAGCTTCAATTTTCACAAGAATTTGTCCTATAAGTTGAACTTTCCTCCTCTTGTCCCTAGGTTTTGCTATGCTGCATCGTATTAACCAAACAAATTTGATTGATTAACATAAATAAGATAGGTACAATGCAATTTTGTTGCTATTGTTTACCAATTTTAGGTTCCTTAGTGAAGCAGCATATAAGGCTAATGTACAAAAACTAAAGCACAATTTAGCAAGGCAAAAGTTCCACATCTTCAGCAAGATGGAAGTGCATTCCTAATTTCAGAAGCGGTGCAAGGGTAGAGAATGACGCAACAGAAAATAAGTGCATACCTAATTCGGCGCGTGCCATTCGTATGAAGAGTTCCTCTCCATCACTAGCAGAATCTCTCATGTCAATCAAATCATGGAGCCAAACCACACATTGGCTGCCATTGCCAAGAACATTGATTCTAGTATAGGCCATACAATCACATTTCTTCAGACACTCTGCTCTACATTCCTCGACCCCAAAATTTGCCCACAGAACTGCATTATCTGGCAACTTAAGTGCATTATACTTCACAAAACCATCCCCATTGCTACAATTGAGATTGTACCTCCTCTTACAACCACCTAATGAATTAAACAATCTCCAATCTTGTGGTGAGTTTGGAACAAAACCGTTTAAACACCGGCAATTTGGATCATTGGTATAGCAACTTCCATACTGTCCACACATGCCATATTTATCACAGTAGATTCTGTTAAGCTCCACAATCATGTTCCAGTCTCGACTAGTATTTCGCCATGTGAGATACTGAATTGAACCCAGTGGTGTCACAACGGACCGAACTAAAGTAGAATCATCTAGTGTTTCATAAGCATAATAAACTTCATCAGATGTGGAAACAAAGATGGGCTTGAACACTGTATTATTCCTCAGTTCATTGCTACCGCTGAACCTATCACCATCAAAAGGACCCCACCTGTACTTCTTAGTCTCTCCCTGTCGGAGAATCAGCTGAGGAGTTTCAGGAGGATCCAAGCTAAATGTAAACTCACCATCTGAAGGGTCATCAAAATTTTTCCAAGATCTCATGATATTGCTGGTTCCAGTTTTTAGATTCCATCCAAGCTTCATTCCAGGCAACATCGTACCAGACATATGATCGAAGCTTTGCCATATATAATCTTTTCCATCTGCTTCATCCTGTTTTCTCACTACAAGGTTACCTGTATCTAGGAGTTGCAGCAATGGACTCTGGCCTGCCATTGTTCCATTCGTAATTGTAAACCAAACGAACTTGTTATAAAGAAATAGAGAACCATTTATACTCATCATTAGACCGCCAGATGAGTCGTTGATCGGATTTTCTCTATTGGCCACCCAAACCACTGTTAGGGGTAGGGGTTGGTTGTGGTACCATATGCCCAAATACTTTCTACCTGAATTGCCTGGACTGAAGAATCCCAGTGCAAAAATCTGGTTGGAGGAAACCAAGGTTTGGCCGTCTGTAAGGTTCTGGTCAGGTGCTAAGATGTCTGCTGCAATGGATCTGTAGGAGGCCAGGAGTGTGAAAATGGCAAAGACCGAAAATATCAGAGAAAAACCCATTCTTTCGAATTGGCAACGTAAAGGGACTTTCTATTTGCATTAACAAAATTTCATATGTGAAATTAATGTGATCAAAAGTAAGAGCCAGCCAGAGAAATTTAAGTGCAATACGAGTTTCCATGCTTGACTTCTAAGGCCTCACATGCTATTATTATAGCTTTGACTTGTTCCAAATACTTGGCAATAGATTTGTAGCTTTGACTTTCATTACAGGGCACCGTCAAATTGACCATAGTTGACTAGGCCTTCTTATCACCATTTCCTCAGACAGATTATCTGTCTAGTTAAGATTTATGACTGATTAACCATGTAAGATTTTGCAACCGAACGCTTTATGCTTCTAGAAATCGAGGACCGACTGTTTGACCATGGACCGGTTCATGATGTCACTGGGAGATAAGGTTTCAGTTTTTATGAGTAGAAAATACTGAAAAACTGCACCAAAAAAAAAAATGAAGAAGAGAAAAGGCAGATCTGGCCAACAGGTTTTCTTTCAGTCTTTCATTTTCTTGATCGGTTGATTATTGATCTTTACAGTCATAGATAATAAGAAGAGACTTCAAATATGAAAATTAACCAGAAGAAATACTAGTATAAACACATTTTGATTTTAAAGAGTTATTTTTTGTTGGGGATTTTGGGTTTTTTTTTTGTGGGTTTTTGGAGGGGGGGGGGGGGGGGGGGGGGGGGTTGGCGTGGGGGGAGAATATCTAAGAATTAAGGAATAACTTCCAACCTTCACTTCCCCAGTACAATACAAGTCACTTTAATAAATGGGATGGGGTATGGTACGCTAGAAACTAAGATGCTGGAGAGGTGCCTCATTTGTGATCATGTATCCAGATCTGTACAAAACTGGAGAATTTTTTTGTTTTTGAAGTGTTATCGTCCCTCTGCAGTTGTGAAAGTTATATGATTTCCTGTGTGAAAATCTTGACCGCTAGATGAAGAATCAATCTTCATGGCAGATCTCTCTGAAACAAAACCGGGTTCTTTGGGTTGTGGCAACTCCACATTTTCATTACTTAGCATAAATACCACAGTACTCATTGTTGGTCTTTCTTCAGTTCGTTGCTGGACGCTTAGAAGGGCCACTTGGATGCATCTTAAGACTTCATCCTTCGAAAATGATCCGTCCAATATGTCATCAACTAGTTCAATAGATCTTTTTTCATTCCAGAGTTTCCAGGTCTGAAACAGATTGAGTTCAATGGGTAAGAATGAGTAAATACAATTAGTTCGATAGGATGAATTTGAAGCATATAATTCTTTTCTATTCACTTACATGTCCTATCAGGTTATGGTCATGGTCTGGATCATAAAATCCCCAATTCTTCCTGCCACTTATAATCTCCAGCACTATGACTCCAAAGCTGAATACATCTGATTTTACAGAAAAATGACCACTCATTGCATATTCGGGGGACATGTAACCACTGCATCCAAATCCAGCATTTGTAAACGTTGATGACCAAACTGAATCACACCAAAAAGGCAGACAAAGAAATATGAGGTTCATTTTTTTCTTGGGTGTTAGTATTACTTACTATGTACCAATAATTCTCCGAGTCTTTTCTTCAGTTATTTCTCCTCCAAAAATTCTCGCAATGCCAAAGTCTGAGATTTTTGGGTTCATCTCTCTATCAAGTAAAATATTACTAGTTTTCAGATCTCTGTGGATAATTCTCAATCTGGAATCTTGGTGAAGATAAAGCAGCCCTCTTGCAATGCCCAAAACGATGTTGAAGCGTATACTCCATGGAAGTAGCTTTCTTTTTATCCGATCTGAAAGTTTTATGGAAATCAGTACGCAGGTTAGTTAATTTAGCTTAATAACTGAAAGGGTAGAATCATGAGGGCAACATGTAATGAGATCTGATGGGGTACCAAATATAAAGTTGTCCAAGCTTTTGTTTGCCAGGTACTCGTAGACCAACATTTTTTCATCGCCTTGAATGCAGCATCCGAGTAGCCTAACAAGGTTACGATGTTGAAGCTTTGCAATCAGTATAACTTCATTCTTAAACTCTCTTAGGCCTTGACCTGAATTCTGTGAAAGCCTCTTTACTGCTACTTCTAATCGATTAGGTAATTCGCCCTGTGTACAAGTACAGTAAAAACCAATTAATATCATGCTTAGCGGTTGATTTTTCTTTTCTGCATTTGTCTTCTAATTACTAACTGAATGGAAGGAAAAATAAGCCATACCTTATACACAGGACCAAAACCACCCTGTCCAATCTTATTACGTAAGGCAAACTGATCTGTAGCAGCAGAAATCGTTGCTAGATCAAATGTAGGTAATTCAAGGTCCTCCTCTTGACTTTCTTCCTCATAATGGGGGAATGACTTGCTCTCATGGGCTGCAATGGTACTTGGAGTTAAATGGAGGAATCTAGTATAATACCTATATTAGCTTTCTCAGCATCCAAATCCTTTCGATGAAAGCACTATAACTTGAATCTAGTCACAGTTCCAAGTGCTAAACCATGTGACAAACCTCTGAAATTAATAGGAAAAGGAAATTTTGAAATACCTATTGGCATTGATATGGTATCCTCCTCTCTTCTCCCCTTTGGTCTCAGCTTGTACCAAGCCAAGATAGCCAAGAGAAGCAGCGCAAAGGCTGATAACATCGTGATGGCAATAACTAATCTGACATGCTTTCTCCATTTGTTTTTAGCAATTGAATCTGGTAGTTAAAAATACAGCTGAGTAAATATGACAATCGAACTGTCTGCTACATGTATAATTAGGCACATTATACAAAAGTCGTTTAGCAGAGTTGGGAAGAAGTTTGATCTCTGTGGTGGCTAGATGTATGCGGAGATTTTTTTGTCTTTGTAGCAAAAGAAACAAGAACTAGAAGAAACATAAGAGTTTCATTCTATCTTTGCAGTCCACTCTTCAGAAGAACCAGAGCAATACAAACAAGTTGATCATGATATGTGGTAGAATGGCCCTTCACAAGGATTGGACATACAGCCATTATACCCTCCTGGAGGGAAGGGACGATAAAGTTTTCATTTAGTGGTTGCAGCATATTATCAAAGTAACTAATATAAGCTAACTAAGCAACATTAATTAGGTAGGAAGCCTCTCATGCAGCTTGTTTAAAGATCCACATCAGATGACAGAATTTGAAGTGAAGATCAACAACCTCGAAGGTCTATAGACTAGTTGTGCTTCTTTGTAGTGAGGAAGTACGGTTGATACTCGTTCATTAGATCGATTTTACAAAGATTTCTCTTCAAAAAATCATTGAGTTGAATGCACTCCCTTTATGCTAGAGTTTTCATTTCAGAGAATCCAATTAAGCTAACAAAGTTGATGCATATAAATGGACAGTCGCATGATATAATTGCTCCAGTTAGTCACTAATTTCATCTTTACTGTGCGAAGCACGGGATGTTCATCATGAAGAGAAACTGAAACAAACTTCTCGAACACAAGAATTCTACATCCTCTACAAAATATTAGTGCATTCCTGATGTCAATACTAATACGAGCAAGACATTACCATACTCTAATATGACATTCCAGACAGCAGAATGCAAGCGCTTACCTATTTCAGCACGTGCCATGCGTATATACAGTTCTTCGCCTCCATCAGGGAAATCTCTGAGGTCAATTAAGTCACCGAACCAAACTACACACTGGCTGCCATTACCTAGAGGGTTGATTCGGGTGTAGGCCATACAATCACATTTTCTCAGACACTCTGCTGCACATTCTTCAGGGGTAAGATTAGGCCACACAACCACGTTATCTGGCAACTTCAGTCCATCATACTTCACAAAACCATCTCTGTTACTACAATTCAGATCAAATTTCCTCTTGCAACCATCTGAATAATCATATAATCTCCAATCTTGTGGCGAGCGCGGAGCAAACCCTTCTAAACACCTGCACGGAGGATCATCCGCATAGCAATTTCCATTTCCTCGACACATTCCATATCGATCACAATAGAGCCTATTTACCTCTACAGTCATGCTCCAGTCTTTACTACCATTTCGCCATGTGAGATACTGAATTCCACCAAGTGGTGTCACAACAGACCGCATTAAAATAGAATTATCCAGTGCTTCAAAAGTATAATAAATTTCATCAGCAGTTGAAACAAATATAGGCTTGAAGACTGTGTTGTTCCTCAATCGGTTGCCACCACTAAACCTATCACCATCAAAAGGCCCCCACCTGTAATCCTTATTTGATCCGCGACGCAGTAAAAGCTGAGGTGTTTCAGGCGTTTCCAAGCTGAATGTAAACTCTCCATCAGAAGGGTCATCAGGACTTTTCCAGGATCTCATGTAGTTGCTGGTACGAGTTTTCAACTTCAATCCAAGTTTCATTCCAGGCAACATAGTATCAGACATATGATCAAAGCTCTGCCAAATGTAATCGCTTGCATTAGTATCATCCTGTTTTCTGACTACAAGATTACCTGTACCTAGAAGCTGCAGAATTGGACTCTGGCCCGTGATTGTTTCATTCATAGACCATACAACAGCCATGGAGCTGTTGTAAAGCAATAAAGCACCATCAGACCTCATCGTTAGATGGCCTAATGAATCGCTGAGAGGATTATCTCTGTTTGCTACCCAAGCCACTGTGGTGGTAGGGACGTTATGATACAATATGGCCAAATATCTTTTACCAGACTTTCCTGGAGTAAAGAATCCCAGCTCAAAAATCTGGTTGGAGGACACCAAGATTTGGCCATCGGTGAGGTTCTGATTTGGTGTTAAGGTGTCTATTGCAATGGAGGAGTAGGAAGCAAGAAATGTCAATATGAGAAGAACTGAAAGGGAAAACAGCCGAGGAAAGTCCATTCTTTCAAATTAGCAAGCTAAAGGGGCCGCTCAATATACTTTAAACAATTCATTATGCAATGAACTGGTAGAGGAGTTTTTGAAAATTGATTTTGAAAGGTCTCTGCTAGAGGAAGTAGTTCCAATAATAGGTCACCATCTTTGACTTACAAGGTCTCGTGGGACGAATATATTTTGGAGTGCTTTGTTTGCATTATGTATCAAAATGGGAATCAGAAACTTCATTATAGGTTTGTATGCAAGTCATTTCTCCTACTTAGTTTTGTTTAGAGCTGAGCCAGTTATTGCCAAGAGAATAGATTAATTCATTTAACAGTAAATTATATATATACTATCAATGTATTCACTATTATAGTTGGATGAATGACACACGAACAAATTTTTCCTTTCACGGGAAAAAAAAATAATAAGACAAGAAGTTTGTTTTTACACTTCAGGATGATTTAAAGTAGTTCTTTTTGAACAAAATGTATGACTGTGGTTGGTTTTGGTGTCAATTCTTGACCTAAACCAAAAACTGTAATAGTTTGTGTAAGTGTAAAGATGGTGTTCAATTTAGTAGTTAATTAGGGACAATATGGGTACTTCAACCAAACGTTGTAAAAGGGATTTTTTTTTTTTTGTTTAAATTTTCACTTTATATGAAAGTATAAGGGGGTAAAGTAAATATTTTGAAATGTTAAGAAAATTATGTATGAATGGATCAAACTACATTGAAATTATATGTAATTTACCCCAATAGTTTTGATAAGTCCCATGTCACCACTAGGAATTGATATTTTGAATTGACTTAAAAGCTTAATTAAAACCAAAATGATAGTACTATGTTCGGTTGACGCCTTGACGGTCATACTAGGACTGCTCGGAAGATTTTTTCTAACACACGGACAGATGGGCCGCATTTGATTGGTTGTCTTGTCTTGGTCTCGTGGGACTTTTGATGTCACCGTTTTCTTACCCTTACCCTGTTCCCTGCCTGAGAGAAGACTGTAAAAACACAAATCAATGGTGCCAAACTGAACTGGGTAAGATGGAAGCAGTCCAGCAGAAGAGAGGACCAGGGTTAAGTAATCAATGAGTAATAGCTTTGGAATGTATGAATTCTCAAAGTTGGCTGCCCTCAAAGTTAATTAATCAATGAGTAATAGTTTTCTCTAAATTAAGTAATCAATGACTAATAGTTGTAATGAGAATGAATATGTCTTTTGTGATGTATATTTGGCATTTATAGGAATAAATAGATGATAAATGAACCGTATGGAGTTTATCACTTTAATTCCTAATAAGAATGGTCAATCTGATAACCATTAGGAGAGGGTTGGGTTGGGTTAAATGGTAAGGTAGGAGGGATTATAAATAAAAGATTTTGAATCCAAAACCTTAAAAAAAAAAAAAAAAAAAAACTAATCTGATCTGACAACCATTTGTCACTATCAAGTTATTAGAGATAATTATAGGATATCAAGTACTTATCGTTGGTTGGGGATGATCAATACTATTTATCGAGTATAAACCATTAAGTTTAACACATTTCAGAGACTAGCAATAGTTTACATGATTTGCATGTGATTATAATATCTTAAAATATATTATTCTTTAGATACTAAAAAATTTTTGTGAAATTTTGATCATCAACATCATAATATAGTATTTTTATGTTATTTATTTTCTTTGACCAGTTACTTTTAGAAATTGTATTAAATGCAAAGAGACAAAAAGCATTCCAATATAGTTAACGTGTCCCTTAGGATTAAATTTGGAATCATGAACCAAATATTTGTTGATTTATGGCTTGAATTCTAACATATCAAATATTGATAATATCATGTTTTACCAAAATTGTGGTATATTCATGATTTTATTACATATAAACTACAATCGTTACCATTTTTTATAAATGAAGAATATAATTAAGCTAAAATAATAAACATACGCGTAATTTCAATTATTTGTATTCTTTTTATTGCTATTTTTGTCAATAATGGAGTATAAATGATCCACCAAGTAAAGTTCTTTTTTTTGGCTTGTACATTCTGACAATTAAAATTTCATAAATAGTTGAGTTTTTTTCCATTTTTTTCTTTTAATCATATTTTTTTATCACAATCCAATGCAAAGCAAAAGCAACAAGTCTACTTTTTTCATATCAGCACAATATTTTTTTGTTTCGGTATCAGTGTTTTTAATAATCATGGAATTGGAATGAGAATTCTGGCTAATTAACAATTTTAATATTAATTTTTAGTATATTGTAGTGTTTTATTTTTTCAATTGCCAACTTTAATCCATAACATCTACCATTATTGTCAATTATTGGAATACACTAAATCTGTCTAATTACAATTGTCGCCATAAATAAAATTTACTTAATTTTAAAGTTTTTCATTTCATAACTGCTACCATTATTCACTAATATTGCAATACAATAAATATATGTAATCATTAAAAAAATAAGGGCACTTTGGGCATCACAAAAAAATAATTTGGATATCATTCTTCATTTTAAGTTTACTCTTATTATAATTCTTATTTTATAAATGGAAATGGCTTCTGCATGGCTTGATAGATGGACTTATTTGTTCAAACCAATATAAAATGAAGCATTCCTATATTATTGCATATAACAATGCTTATCTTCCTTTAAATGTCAGTGATTTGGATGTTGTCTTTGGCATTATTTGAATTATATTTTCATCTTTTTAATTCATTTCCTATTCACTTTATGTCATTTTGCGAATAGTTTTCAGTTTTTCTCGTTTTGAGGAATTGCTATAAATGATAATAATGGTTTATATGGTGCTATTTCAGATTTTTTTTCCAATTTAATATTGCTATTTCAATTATAAAATTGTTATACCTTTTTATATATTGAAATTCCATTGGGTGGAACATGAAAAATTCTTCCCCTTATGAATTGGATGTGAACAACTTATTTAATTCATCCAAGAAATGTTTCTCAAATCAATATGGTATGATGCAATATGGTGGTCTTAGTAATCAACCATTATTTTCTTCTAAACCATATACAATTAAGATTATATGAAACTTTAACCACAAATTAATAAGGGCATAATTGAAATGACAACAAATAAGATCAAGGCTATACTTTTTACATAGTAATGACCAGGTGGGTTGGTTCGCAATCCGTTGTTCAAGCATTGGGAGCTTCTTTTCTGTTCTGAAGGCTTCGGTAGAGCTACGACGTTTTCGAGGTTTTGACTTTTTAAGCACAATTTACCTAATTCTTCCATGTTAGATACATGTGAAGGTAACAAAGGATTGATTCTGAATTTCAGACCATATGCTTCAATTCTGATGGTGAAACCTTTCAAAGAAGGCGTCCCACGGTTTACTAGTGTCTGCCCACCAAACATCTTTATTCAATTGGCGTTTACTCAATTTAATGAATCAAGACAACGCTTCCTCGCTACTGTATTATGTATAGTTGACTCCAACGATTGTCAAAGTCTTGAACACATTTATTTCATGTCAGATCCTCGCACTGAATCGGGCTCTTACGTGTGGTGTTCTGTGAGATTTTAGTCTGAGAATGATTTATGTTGTGTTATCCATTTCAATAGTGTCTCCACTCCCAACTGCCTGTTGCAGTTCTACTCGGTAATAAATCATTGGAGGGATGCGTAATCAGAAATCAGAACAGACAGTTTGGTTACTTCAACAAAGACAGTGAGTAGGTGAGGTTCAAATTTCACTTGCAACGAAAAAAATTTAAATGTTGTGTCATAGGACTCCCTTGATCTAGTTGGATCTGTATACCCACTAACCCCCTACAAATGTATCGTTGGTCTAGTAAGTTATACAAATATATCGTTGCTGACAAAAAAAAAATAAGAATAGTGAGTGGAAAGGCAGAGATAGAGATCATGCTCGATAGTTCATTCAAAATTACTTCCATGTTTCCATTCTCAACAAAACAGATAAATTTACAATGAACTCCAGCAAGAAAGGGGGAAAAAGGAAAAGAATTATATCAAGTGTATGATTTTTGTATCTTAAATCAACAAAGATGTATGAATCTCTAGGTATCAACTAAAAGAAGCAAAAAAAAATCATGTATAAACAGAAAATTCTTGTCGAATTCAATGACCTATACAATTCTGCTTTTGCTGGAGGGCATTCCTCAACTACCGGCCATCAAGGATAGTTACCGTAAGTTGGTTTACAGTGCAAGATTCATCTTGTCTACTTGAAGATGAAGTTGTATCATGGGGCCTTCTTCCAAGGCAAAATCCGGGGTGTTTAGGCTGGGGCAGTGATGCACTTTCACTGCTTAACATCAGAACCACAGTTCCCATGTTCGGTCTATCTTCTGCATGCTCCTGCACGCAAAGTAGACCCACATGTATGCATCTCATTACGTCAACAGTGGAATACAGTTCACCTGCTGCTGAATCCATTAGTTCTAATCCTCTGCCTTCCCTCCACAGCTTCCAAGCCTGTGCGATTTTATATAATCTTTTTGTCAGTGACCACAATTTCATCAATGCCCTTTTCCTTAGGAAAGAAAAGTTTATAGAAGTATGGATATGTAACTCTTTGTTTTCAATGCAACAATTTAACACACAAATTTTGAATAAGCTAGACTTACATGTGCAAGAAGATTGAGTTGGTTGTTCATATGGTAGAATCCTCTGTTCTTCTTACCACTCACTATCTCCAAGACTAGAACTCCAAAACTGAAAACGTCAGATTTAATAGAGAAGACGCCATCCATTGCGTATTCTGGGGACATGTAACCGCTGCAAAAAAAAAAAAAGCGTCCAGGATATAGTTGTAAGTGGTAGTGCATTAATGTTAAGCCGAATGCTACCAAGGATTTGCATCTGCTGCTTACTATGTTCCAACTACTCTTCTTGTGTTTGCTTCTGTCTCATCTCCTCCAAAAATTCTTGCCATGCCAAAATCTGAAATTTTGGGGTTCATTTCTTTGTCAAGGAGAATATTGCTTGCTTTGAGGTCTCTATGAATAATTCTGAACCGTGAGTCTTGGTGTAGGTAAAGAAGCCCCCGAGCAATCCCACAAATGATGTTGAAACGCCTTTGCCAATGGAGCAACGAGCTTCTCTCTTTATCTGAGCAAATTAGGCATACATCCATCAAAACTAGTTGTCGAGATTTTGAAGAAATTATAACGCTGCTAAGTGCGTGCCAATAACAAAAACCATATTGGCAAAACTACAAGAACAGCAGACTTACTAAACAAGATTGAATCCAGGCTCTTATTTTCCATATATTCGTAAATGAGAATCTTCTCTTCCATGTTGATGCAACAACCTAAAAGGCGAACTAAATTTCTGTGCTGAAGCCTAGCGATCAATCTAACTTCGTTTTTGAATTCTTCTATTCCTTGCCCCGAGTTCTTGGAGAGCCTTTTCACTGCTACTTCTTGATCTTCAACCAACATACCCTGATATCATCATTAAGACATTGTCGCAAGCTCTTCTTTTGACGTTGAAAGTACTTCATTATATCAACTCCTCGAATCATAATTGAGACATACCTTATAAACACAACCAAATCCACCTTGTCCTAGCTTATTCTTTTCAGAGAAGTTGTCTGTAGCCAATGTTATGGTGCTAAAATCAAATAATGGAAGCTCAAGTTCCTCAGTGGTGCTTTCACCAGAATGATCCCTTTTACTGGGAATAACTGCTGCTTTCAACAGAAGATCTTGACTTCTTTCGCGTGAACCTGGAGAAAATGAAAGCAGGCATTGTTAAGTATTATGCAATGACTCTTGAGTATTTAATAATACCACTGAAGGTTGGAGAAAAATTTGCAACTTTTTAGTTACCTCTATGATCTATAATGCTCTTTTGGACATGTTGCGATTTCCTCTTCCAAACAAAAATTATACCTACTACTGAGAGCATAAGAAGAATACCGGCTGCTATGGCTGTCGCAATGATGATCCTAGTTTTCTTGTCAGAGTCATTTCCAGAGCCAACATTACCAGCCTGATCTGAAATCCAAATGGAAAAATCAGAAATATTAGCCCGCCGCACGTTTGAACATCTTAATCAACACTAAAAGAGTGCTAAGGCAGTGCTGTAGTGCGGACTGACTGAACTACAACAAGTATGCCTTCTTTCCCTTATTGCAGGAAGGACAAAAACTGGATGGTTATGTAACTTAAGCAGCATGTATGAAGTCTTGATTCATTGGACAGTACATGTTTACCTCTTGTGTCATTATCCACGCTAGAAATAACATCAGGAGAAATGCCGATTATAAATCATGGAATTCCTTTCATACATGCTGACTGAAACTAGCCAGACTGCCAGAGGATGGTACAAAGAGTAAGGATCATAGACTTGGACTAAACTGTTAGGCTCCCATTAAGATCACATTGGAGGCTTATGTAAATCCGGTAGTGTGTGATTATAATTATATGTATTGTCGGTTAAGGACGGTAGCCCTTGGCAAAATAGGCATTTACATTGCTGATTATTTAACATTCAATCTTGGTCTTTAGTAAGATATACAATTCGTTCTTACTTAACTAGTCCTTGCTTCCTTAAATTATCAATTTTCTTCTATGTAACATTTACTCCCTAATTACAGGGGTTAATCTGCAATTAAGCCTTCCCAGACCAGTCCATAGTCCAAGTTCTGTGCATGGAAGTTGGGCCAGAGCCCAATACCTTCCCGCGTGCCCAGTATTTTCACAAATCTAAGCCCTTCGACATCCAGCTGCTTAATTTATCGCTCATTAACCTCATCATCCCTAGTGATCTTCGTAATCAAACCACTAATGACATCACAAGTTCTTAAGCTCAGTTGTAATCACTCATAAAGCAAAAAGGAAAAATAAAAAGTTTTTTAAAAGCTACTTTATCAAATAAAAACCATAAAAACGTCTTGGCCCAACTGGAAATTCTATTTTATCAAAAAGGCAAAAGATAGCAATTAAGCCCGAAGCAAAAGAACAAATGCAAGTTGGTTAATACATAAATTCATTATTTTCGGAAAAAAAAAAAAAAGACTCACAATTCCACAAATGCAAACTCATAGTGGTTACTTAGTGTGCCTAAATCATAGATCAGCTTAGGGGAGGGGGGGGGGGGGGGAGGCGAGGAGACTTCAGTGTTAGCTTTTCTCTAAAAAGTTTTGAGATAAACTTAAATGTGAAAAGTTTTTCTTTTGACTTCCAAAGAAGATTATATTTTCTTGCACTTAAATGTCAAAGTTGTAAAAATCCATCCATGAGACTTGGACCATTTTATGGCCTGAAATTTATGGCGACAAATAAATATTATTATTGTTTTTGGAATGAAATATTATGCAATACAGGACTACAGGACAGTCAGTCTGTTTGGATAGTGAATTATTTATATAAATTTATTGACTTGCATTATAAATACATTTTTTATTTACTTTTTTTCACATATATCGCATAAAAAAGTACTGAAGTAGTTTTAAAAAGGAAATCGTCCTAAATAATCTACCATCCAAACACAATAATATATGGATTGCAAGTCATGCTCGGGCAGCCTTGTTAGTTAAGTGCCGCTACTTAACTTACCAACCCCTGCCACCAGGTCAACAACGTCGGCCAATGGCGGTTGAAGATTGGGTAATTTTCAGACCCTTTTCTATTTCTATGGGGTTTTAGCAGAAGAAACATATGAATTGAATTAGGTCCCGTCGCATTCAGGTGAGCGTTAAATATAGACTTATTACTAAGAGGGCCCGATTTATTTGAAAATTCTTGGTGGGATATCTCCAAAATCGAAAATTCAGCTTGAGCCCGCCTCTAGAACGTCACGCAGCTATTCAAGGATTCCTCGTGGACCCAAGAAACTACTACATTGCATGATTTATGACCCTAATATTATTATTGGCTTAGCTCTAATCATAGCGATTTGATTTGCATAATGTTCAACACTAATTATGCACTAATAGACCCTTTATATTGATCCTGACTTTGAGTAGATTCCAATATTGTCAGTTATCAATTCTTGAGCACTCTTATGGCAAAGGAAAACAAAAAGAATTTTTGCGTTGTAAAAGAAAAGAGAGAAAGGTATTACTTGGAGAGAAACACCCTTGTGTTTGGCATTTGTTGCATCTAGTCAATTTGTGATGGACATAATTATGTATTATCATTTCGAATTAAGATTTTTGAGGGTGGATTTGAAAATAAGAGCGCCACTTCACTTCAAAAAAAGTCTAGTTTGTTGTTTAGTAGTAGTAGTAGTAGTTTTATTAGACACGGTAACTCAAGAATTAATTTTGTTCGGTGAAGTCAAGGATACTCCGATGGGCTGACTTAACTGCTTCAAAATTAATTGATGGGTAAGAATTCCTATGTACCCTGAGTTTAGTACTTCTTCAATTTTCACATTAGTTCAATTTTCTTTGTCAAGCAAATCATGTTGGACGATTTTTAACCAGTTTATTAATAATATTGGCTTCTGTTTTGTTCATGCGATTTCACCATTTTCTTCGACTAATTTTAAGGCAGCAAAATAAACTCAAAACAAATCCTCCACAATATCCACCTAGCTAGCTATGAACATAGTAGTGTATTCAGAATTTCTACCTAACTATTCAGTGCAAGAAAGCAAATCCCAAATCTGAAAAAATTCTGAACAGTGAAGGAGGGGCCTTTATAAAAAGGCTCAATGCCAAAAGCCTAAAACTACTTGCGACCGGGTGCTTGATGTAGAATTTTAGATGGCGACGGGCGGGCGGGCGGGCGCCACCACGATTGATATGATACAGTAGTATATTTGATACGATTCCCCTATCTGCTAAATACTTCTCAATAAAAGATTAAGATGGCGGGCATGTCAAGAGAAGTATAGCTGGAAACACTACTAATGAACGATTATCATTCTTAGGTCGCTGTTTTCTCAGAAAAATATGCGATAGCAGATAGGTATTCTTCAATTTTCCACTTACCAACTTCATCAATTTTTCAAAGCGTTGCACCAAACGTTTTGTTCTCACATTAAAAATTAAAAACACTTGGCGAGAACCCCACTGCCAATACACATAAATAATTATGAACAAAAATGTTAACTTGACATTAGTCAAAAATAGGTGAAATTGGTTTTTTTTTTTTAAATGAAAAAAAAATTCCCAAGTTTTGCATAAATACCCGTCGAACTTTTTTCATTTCTGGCAAATACACTTGAAACTTTCATTTTCATTATCAGACCCCTAATATCGCCGTTAACCACCCCAAAAACTTTTTAAACTCTATTATATTAGCACTATAGTAGTGAAATTAGAATCTAAAGCGTATTTCCTTTCATCTTAGGAGTTAAAGCAAGATACTTTATTTTTTCCGGGGTCTGTTTCCATTCTTTTCTCCTCTCTTCCTTCTTCTTCTTTCCTTAGCAGTCAGCACACCCCCCCCCCCCCCTCAATCCTTTCTAAAATATAAGTACTAATACCTATGAAACATAATGGACGGCTAATGCAATTATAATTCGATAGGCAATGCATTTATGGCCGAAGACAAATTAGTCCAACATTCTGGCAAAAATTGAACCGAACGCATCAAAATTTGCAGCTAATTATATTGAAAGAAACGTACCTAAATCTGAAGCTGCCACCCGAACATATAGATCTTGGCCACCTTCATCCGCCGCATACAGCCTCATATCAAGAAGGTCCGTGGCCCAAATAGCACATCCAGAACCACCAGCTGTAAGATTCGAATTAGCGTAAGCCGTACAAGAACAATTTTTCCGGCACATCGTTTCACAGTCGGCTAAACTCATGCCGGAGACCACAAGCGTGCTAGAACTCTCCGGCAATTTCATGTTATGCAACGACAAAAACCCGTCATTCCTACAATCCAATTTATGCTTCCTGACACATCCATCGGATCCATCTCTCAGATTCCAAGCCTGTGGATTTCTGGGCTCAAATCCCTGCAGACACTTGCAAACTGGCGAAGCATTTGTGTCACATACACCATAATTTCCACATTCTTTGTAGGCGTCGCACTGATCTTTTCTGGCGTACCAAAAAAGGTTCCATATTTTGCTATCATCTATCCAAGTAAATCTCTGAAGACTTCCAGTAAAAGACACAACCAATCTTGAATACAATGATGCATTATGCAACTCGAATGAGTAATATACCTCGTCTTTAGTGTTCACAAATAAAAAGGTCATGACAGGACTACTGGCCTTCATTTCTGGGACACCGCTAAATCTGAGGCCATTCCAGGGTCCGCTGCGGTACGATTTGTTGCCTTTATTCATCAAGAAACATTCAGGGAACCCATGAATATCAAGCACAAAACTGTAGTCACCTGAAGATGGATTATCGGCATTTTTCCACGATGTCAAGTATCTGTTTAGGCCAGTTTTCGCGTCCCACCCGAGCTTCATCCCAGGTAACAATGTATCAGTGGGGTGATCAAAGCTTTGCCAGAGATAATTTTCAGGATCAGCGTCGTCTGTGTAACGTAGTATGAAATTTCCAGAGTCTAGCAGCTGTGCTACAGTGTTGCCTACCCTGGATAGATTTGAGGACCATATTGTATTTGCAGCTTGATCAAGAATTTGGATGTTGCCATCATCACCAATCTTCAACAGCCCAGATGAGTTTGTCAGAGGATTGTCTCTGTTTGCTACCCAAACAATGGTCTTGCTCGTTAGTATCTTCTTGTACCATATTCCAACATACCATTTGTTTGAATCTCCAGGTCTGAAGAAGCCTAATTCAAAATTTTCACCGGATGAAACTAACGTTTGGTCTTTGGTCAGGGGCTCTGTTGAAGTTAGGACGTCAAAAGCTACGGCAAAGTTTGTAACAAACAGGGCTAAAGAGCCGAAGAAGAGGAAATTTTGGAAGAAATGAGGCTTGATGATGATGCAGCTCATTCTTCAAGGGTTCTGTCTAACATTTGGATGTTTAATTTTCTCTGGTTATCTTCTTGGTGAAGACAGGTGAGATGGTTTTTTAGCAGGAAAGCATCGTTAGTTGACTGAAGATTTTCCTCTTTGGGGTCCGCTTTGGGCTTCCTTTGAAAAGGAAACATCGTGGGCATGTTTTCCGTATCTTGTCGGACAAATACTGCTATATGGTTCTTGCATTTTGGCTGTGAAACACGAATAAAATTCAAAACATGCAGTGGGTAAAACATAGTTGGATTTTCTTTTGAAAATACAATCAAAAGTTTGGCATAAAAATATGACTTCAACAAAATTACTCATATAAATTTATATTTGAATGGTACGAATATATTTAAAAGTTACAAAACTCAAAATATAGATAAAATTACTACAATTTTTAAAGATTAAACCGCTTCTAATTGTTGTTCTTGTGTATCAAATATTAAATTTATTAAGGTTGTGTTTGGATTGCAGATTTTCAAAGAAAAATTGCTATGTTTTTCATGGACACATTTTTCAATCACTTTTTTATTTTATATATATCAAATCGCCACAGCAATTTTTGTAACAAAAAATCCAAAAAAAATGCAATCCAAACAAAGATTTTATCACCTTATTATGTTTACATGCATAAATCCATAAAGTTATGATATACATAGCTACTGCTTTATATATAATTGGGGAGAGATGTCATTATTATTACACAAATTTTAACATTTTTTTCCAAACTTAAAGTATAATTTGAGAAGTATACTGTGCCAAAATTTGATTATGTATTTTATAAGGTTGTATGAAGAATATAAATATTTTTTTTAAAGTATTATTCAAATGTAGGGTAAATTACCTTTTATTCCCCTGCATAATTTGGTACTTTACCACATAATTCCCTGTAGTTTAAAAACTTATATATAACTCTCTCATGATTTGGATTAAAGTGCTATCGCTAATTTTTTCATTAAAATTAACGGTCAATAGTAAAAGTCAAAGTTAAACTAATAAATTGACAAATTCACCTTTTTCACTACTTGTTTTCTTTTTTCTTCCTTCTCTCTCTCTCTCTCTCTCTCTCTCTCTCTCTCTCTCTCTCTAGGGAGGAGAAGAGATTATATTGAAAACCTATATTTTGGCTTATAAAATCTAATTTTCTCCAAATACAAAAGAGATGGAAGGGAAATTAAAAAAAATAATCAAGAAACAAAAAAGATGGAAGGGAAATAAGAAACAAAAAATACAAAATGTTTTTTGACTATAAATGTCATTATAGTTTTTTAAACCAAATATTTAATGGTATTTTCTAGTTCTTGTTTATCTATTTTTATTTCAATTTCTTCTTTTTTATGTTTGGAGGAAAAAATAAATAATGAAAAGGTAAATTTGTTAATTTATTAATTTAATTTTGACTTTTTACTATTAATCATTAGTTTTAACGAA
Source organism: Coffea arabica (assembly GCF_036785885.1). Taxonomy (NCBI): domain Eukaryota; kingdom Viridiplantae; phylum Streptophyta; class Magnoliopsida; order Gentianales; family Rubiaceae; genus Coffea; species Coffea arabica. The sequence continues at coordinate 10,429,947 of NC_092312.1, forward strand.
AAAATTAGTGGTTTAAAACTAATGGTAACACTTTAGCCCAAATCATGAGGGGTTTATCTATAGAATTTTAAATCATAAGGTGGGTGTGTAATAAAGCACCAAATCACATGGGGATAAAAGATAATTTACCCTTAAAATGCATAAATACAACAATTTTTTGAATTATACATATCGACGAGTACTTACGGACTTGGACTCAAGCCATATAGTATTCACGTTTTATTTCTTTTTTTTTTAAAGATTAATCATTTTTATATCCTTAGTGTAACAAATTTTGTACACTATTAGATTAGATGCATGAATCACACTAACTGCTATTCTATTATATGTAATGTGCATCTAATGCCACTTAGTCTAAAAGATTCTTAAATTCGTGTAGAATGATAAAAAATATACATATCCTTATACTATATAAGAACGAGTTTAAGACTAGATTTCAACCGCAGGGGTGAGGCTATTTTGGAAATGTGAGAGTGTTTGAAGAGTAATTGGAACATTGAGTACAAGTCATTATAACTTTAATTTCACTATAATTACTTATATAACCTTTCAGACATTTAAGGTTAGGGGTAGGTTTGGTATGTTACAATATTTGGTGTCAAATTGAGTATCAAGTACAACTGAATAAAGCTTGTATTTTGATAGAATTACATAAAAGTCCTTTTAATCATTTATTATACTAACATCCAAGCTCTCCAATTTCCTGAAATATTTCTCATCCGTTAAGGAATTAATTGGATGTTTATATAATTGGATTTTAATTACAATTAATTAACTTAATTATTATCTGAACAATCATTATCATATTTATGTCCCCATGTTTTTTTTTTCGACTCAAAGTAATTGATTTTTGCGGAATGAAATAAACCTAATCCCAGAGTTAATACCAAAAGCCGGCAACTCTTGGCACAACCCCAGGGACTTATCTACCCAACTAACCCAACCCCCCGACCCGATGTGGGATAAGCTACTCTAGGTGTTCCCAACCTAAGCTAAGAACCCCGGCACATGAACTAACCATGCTAATCCTAACGAGCAGTTTGTCTTTTTTCGACTCAAAGTAATTGACTTTTGCCGAATGAAATAAACCTAATCCCAGAATTAATACCAAAAGCCGGCAACTCTTGGCACAACCCCAAGGACTTATCTACCCAACTAACCCAACCTCCCGACCCGATGTGGGATAAGCTACTCTTGGTGTTCCCAGTCCCCATGTTTAGCCGATACCCTTTCTTCTTTTTCGGTTTCACCTCTTTGATTTTATTATGACTATTAAATATTTGGTGGAATGCATAAATTTTCCTTTAAATTGAGGTGAGTTCTTTAGGTTTGTCTTCTTAGATTGTAGTTTTTTTTCCCTGATGATTGGTTTATTCAATAACTCCATATAGTTTGCCTTTTGATACTTCTAATTTAAAAAACTGACTAATTGTATTGTTTTTCTCAGTAGATTCCAGAGATTCTGTCTTTGGTCAAAATACAATTTGAGATAATGTTGTCACTTTCTAAAATAATCAAAAAAGCAATTTTATCATCTTCTCCTCCTCAACCAAGGTATTATTTCTTTATTTAAGACAAATAACCTTATTTCTCATGAACTTTCTCCTATTATTCTTGACTCCAGGAATTTGTTGACTACATTCCAGCAATTATGGTTCAAGTAGTTATTTTTTCATGTAATATGATTTGGAATTCAGCTTGTGTTTATTTTAATTGGGAATTTTATGATTGTAAAATTTATTAACTTAGAATTTTGTATTTCATTGAAACTAAAAAAGAAAATTAATCATGCTACATAATACTAAGATGTCATTTGCACTCTATTTGCTTTCCATGTTATGATCTCGTTCTTGTATTATACTGTTTATATAGTTTGAAATACAAAAATTTTACTTTTGTGCTATGTAAAAGAATTTGTAGTGGAACTTGATGAGTTTAAATACTTTACCTACAACGCCATTTTGATTGCATTGTATTAATTCATTTACTCATAATTGTATGTTGTACAATGATAAATAATGTTTCTTGATTTGATTGAAACAACCATTATTCATAATTCAAACGAGTCAATTAAGTAAAGATGTTATATTGGATACTTAAACAAGTAAACATTGAAAAATATTATTAAGCAGTTTCTACCTATAGTTTGCAATTCGAATTCATATGAGGAGTTTCTTCTGATTTTACTTGCCATTTTCTACAATTTCAAATTTAGAAAATATTATTTGCACCAATTTTTTATAATCAAGATAGTTTCAATTCAAATTTTTAACAATTATGCAGATTTGAACTTATTTATGAGATTATAAAGAAATGCCCCTAGTAAAAAACATCAAATCTGAATAGTTTTTACAAAACTTTGAAAAAGACCACTTAAGTTTCTTATCTATCTATCATTTTTGGGCATTATTATCTCTGTAAGAAACATGTGATTAAGTCGTATTATACCCACTAAATTATATAAATAGTTAGTAAAAAATAAAATTATTTTAGATTAGATTGGACGCAAAGTGATTGATGGATAAACTTGACTTGATAATTCAGGTTGAGCTTAAGTCAAGAGAGAAATCAGAAGCATTGCCTGAGAGATCTTTCACGAACATATATAGATTCGAGAGATGAAGGGTCCAATTGATACTTTAAAATGTTTTATCATCTTGGATAAGTTTTAGAAGAGATCTTTGAATACTTTTCAATTGCACTTCAAACATTCTTATATTTTCAAACTACTCTTATCTTTACGGTTGAAATTCAAATATAACCTTTGATCACAACGGATTCTTATATAGTATAACAATAAGGATGTCTTATTGCACATTATTTGTATTAACTCACTATGTAACTTATGATTTTTCTATTAAAATCACATGATAAAATCATCATACTTTAGTTCTTATACTACAAAATATTAAACAATAATTATTAATTATCTGGAATCACAAGCACCTAATTCCCGCCCGTCGCGCGGGCTATTTCTCCCTAGTACATGTAATAAGTAGCAGTATAGTAATAGAATTACTTGCCTCCCGCTAATTGTTTTTTGTGTAAACGCTAGGATGGATAGAGCATTACAAGTTATGTATAGGTCAGTTAGGGATCGTAACTTGTAAATAAATAGCAAGTTTTCTTTCATAAGGAAATCATACTATGAATCATGATTGAGAATAATATCGTATGATGTATTCTAATATAATTTATTGAAGACGTCATTAATAGGAGATACTTACTAGCTAAATGTCAATTAATCAATCAAACTATCAATCAACTTAGAATAAGTCATATGGATCGCATATGTCGCAATTCTAACAGTTTTGAGCATGGTTTGATTTGGAGCTAATTAAATTGCATATATTGCATGGATTAAATGTTTTGGAGTGAATTAGGACAGAAGAATTACTTCCTAAAATTGAATGAGATCATTTCCAAAATGTAATTGCTTAAATTTTAATTTACAGACTCATGATCAAAAAGTTTTTCCCCCCTCAAATTATTTAGACTTGTTATAACGTTTGGTCATTTTAAAAAAGACTATGATTTTTTTTTTGCACAATAATTTTTATGTTTTCTGTAAAACATTTCTAATTGCCTTTTAAATTAACATATATCAAATTACTACAGTATATTTTTCTAAAAAACTCCTAAAAGTAGCGCTCCAAACAGGACCCATAAGACAGCATGAAAAGTTTCATCCGAAAGCAGTCTAAAGGAGCCTTTATAATTTGAATGCTACTTGAACTTTAGTTTTAAACTTTACCAAATGTTAATGTGACGGGCTGAATTTTAAGGGGAAAGAGATTGCAGGTGGTCCCAGACGTTAACTCTGATTGGCAAAGAATAAGAGAAAAAGTTTAGTCAAGTCGGGGGCATCTCTCCTAAGAAGTATTTGATTATTTTTGTCCACATTAACTTTTAAATTACTCAATTGGACACCTTAATGAAAAGATAAGGTACTTGTTACACATATTAGGAATTGATTTTTGAGACGGCTTAATTTGAATTAAAATAGTACTAGAATTTGAACTGTTTTGACCTTGTCCAACTGAAAATTTGTCTGTTTGGATTGTTATTTTTAGCAGTTTTAGTAAAAAGAAAAATATATATTATCGCGATTTGATGTATACGAGATAAAAAAATAATTAAAAAATATATTCACGAATAATGTAATGAGATAAAAAAAATAATTAAAAAATATATTCATGAATAACGTAACAATTTTTTTGGGTAGAAAATCACAAACCAAACTATTGTCCAATAAGAACGGGTCAATTTCTTGAATTGACAACTACAGAATACAATGACCACGAATTTTTTGACACACAACACGATATGGTACTTAAATGAAAGGCAAGAAATATTAATAGTGTCTTAAGTTACCTATGAATGATAAAAACAAATTACACCTTTTTTGTGCATTTTCTCTTTGATTTGCCGTTACATTCTTTTTAAGCAACATGAGATGATTTATACATGAATTGATTGAAAGACCCACACAAAGAGCAAGTAATACAAAGGTTGTGTTTGGATTGTATTTTTCATGATTTTTCATGAAAAAATTACTGTAGCGATTTGATGTATGTGAGAAAAAAAAATAATAGAAAAATATGATCATAGAAAACGACGTAATTTTCCGACGAAAAACCGCGACCCAAACAAGGCCATCGGGAATTGAAATAGCATACTGTGCCAGCTCGTGAGCTACACTATTATATTTCCTAGGAGTCCAAGAAGCTTTCCAGATTGAGAATTACTGAAGACCAGTAACAATTTATCATCAATTAGAACTCGAATGCTTGATTGATCACCTTCTTGACACTGGATGGAGTTAAGGATCATTTGAGCATCACCTTCAATGATAACGTATTGCTTAAAGGTTAATGAACGGGCTTAATATTGCCTATTGCCAGACACAGAGTCGAAACAGAAAAAAATTGTGTGGTGTGACTAAAATTTCAAAAAGAAAGAACAAAACTTAGTTTGAAGCGGAATGATTGAGTAAAATCCAAATTAAATATGAAGGTTCCGTAGTAAGTAAGATCAAGGCAATCCAAATAGAGAAAACCATTCCATACGTCCTTCGCAGAAGCATGTTATTTGTCCTCATGCAAATATCCATTTGTCACCAAGAAAGCAAGATTGAAGAGGTTGGCAGTATTATTGGCGACTTTGATTGTCGATGGAAGTTACGAACACGCAGCCGGCCAAGAAAGAAAGAAAGAAAGAAGAGCACGCCTCTTCGTTGGGATGGAAAAGGGTTAGGTAAAGGGTGCTCGTTCTCATTACTAACTACTAGCTTTTTTCACTGCAGGAAGCATTTTTGTGTTGTTATGAATAATATAGTTTACCAACCATATCGATTTGGCAGCTCCTTGAGCAATTTATAAATCGTCCATCTTTGCCTTTTGGAATTTTCTAATGTTTGTCGGATCATACCTGAATTGATCCACGTTTTTTTTAACATTCTCGAATATGATAATTTTTTTTTTAATGTTTAGGGATATTCTGAGATCATTGCAATCCAATGTAAATTTAAACTTGAGAAAGATCACAATAAAAAGCATATATTGTGAATTTGAAGGGTTTTCCAGTGTTTGGTAACTGAGGTTTTTGGGTGTTTGTCTAAAACTTTACTGTAGTTTACTGTCGAATTTTTTTAAAAAAATTTTTGAAATGTGTAAATTTTTGAATATTGTGAAGTGTACGATTTAAAAACTTTGAAAAATTTTTTGAGGTTACTATAACTAAAGTTTTTAAAAAATTTATAGTAAATAAACTTGACAAAAAACTTAAGTACCAAACTAAAGCATTAGTGTGGCAGGTCAAGGTCGTGAAAGATTTACTAATGAAATACCCACATGAAAACCCATTTACGCCGCAATTTAGACAAAAGCGGAATTGTAGTGTCGGAATCTGAAGTAGAAAGGGTATATTTTAGAAGGTAAACTGACGCCTCCAAGAAATTCATTAATCTATCCAAACTCGTTTTAATTGTTGATATCATTGGTTGCATTAATCTGGTCGAATTCCACGCAGAATTTTCTGTGTCATTTTAATGGTGTTGTCATTGGAGACTCTTTGGGTTTCACATCCAACAAACTCTTCAGAGGAAAAACAAATCAACAAATGACAAAAATAATTGGAACTGACCATGAAGATTGTTGTACAAATAGCCATATAGTAATTAATGGGAGACTAACGGGGACTGAATCACATCCTAATTTAAGGAGGGAGGTTCAACTGGACCTACGAAGGACTAAATCACACCCATATGAATTTTTAAAAAAAATCACATATTGTGATAATTGACGGGATGTCATATTTAAACTTTTGATTTCCCACTCCATCAAGCCTTAATTATTAATACTTAAAGGTGGCTTAAAACCAGAATGGAAGACAAGTATTTAGTCATACTGGAAAGGTAAAGGCTGTCTTTCTTTATTTGTTACTTCTGAGCACAGGCTCAAGCAGGCAAGGCACTAGTTGCTCTCTTTATTTTCTGTCTAAAATTAAGGTCACGCTTGAATTGCTTGTTTCCGTCGAAAAATATTGTCGTTTTTCGTGGTCACATTTCCTTCTCACCTTTTTTCCTCACATATATCAAATTGCTACAATAATTTTTCTATAAAAAATGACGAAAAATACAATCCAAACACAACCTAAACTTTTTCACTGGAGTAAAAGAGTTAAAAGGTCGGAACTAGTACATCATTTGAATTAGCAGAAATTGAGACTCCACTTTTATGATTTGATGGCGGCTGCTAGTTGCCATCATCATCAACGTGTTCATAAGGCCGGTGGAATAAACGCGGAGGAGGACGACACTTGTTCTCCTCCAACACTTTGAGAACAGAGGAATGAGATAGAGCAGAACATTGGCAAAATGAACGGTGGGATCCGCCATGGCATTTAATCCAACCCTAGGCGGTGGTACAGCGACCATACTTCTCTTCTCTTCACTTCTCTTCTGTGGCACCCGGCCCACAAATGGAGATTTAATGCTCTTGCGGTTCAAACACTTCATGTGGCTTTAATGTTGCAGTGGACTCGTCGACAGTTTTGTGTTGCATGACTCGGCCCATCGTGCACGAGTTTCCGACTTGTGTGCCAGACCCAATCAATCAATCAATCAATCAATCAATCAATCAATCAATGGTTCCAGTTCAGTTTCCGTGTTTCACAAATCAATTGAAACATCGAAAAGGAAATATTTGGCAAATTTGCCTGTAGACAATTGACAGCCTTTTGTCGTAACACCACCAAAATTTGCTATTTTGAATGTTACCAATGTTGGCAATTTTTTTTTTCAAATTGTTTTTTTTTTTTGGGTTGGGTTTCACATCGTTTTGGGAGTGCATTTAGTCTTACAATAAGATCTTTCAATTGTAGTTATAATTGTTGGATCGTTACAATAATATTTGTTGGAGAGAAGAGGGAATAAGGATAAAGATGGTGTTTTGAATCACTCAAGAAAATTGCATATGCTGATATTTCTCTTCCTAACCAAACAAGCACTAGTACACCTATTGTTCTATCTACATTGATGAGATATGACATCATCCAGTATCTTACTGCAACTGTTCTTCTTTTAAGAAGTCTTTAATAATGTCTTTCTTGCTTGTTAAAACATGCTTAGAAGTAGATTATGGTGGATTAGTTTGATTATATCTATCTACCCATACAATAAAAAGATAAAAAGATGGTGCAAATACTGTAGTAGCCTATCTTTGTGACAAGTGACACAGCTCCCTTTTGAGAAAAGAAAATTTGTGTTTTTACCTATTTTTTGACAGCCGTATTGATGCCAACTTAATAATTTCCATCTGTTTTTGCGTAAATTACATAGACTTGTCCTTGCTTTTAAGTCCAAAATATTAAATTCATTTGGGTTATTTGGTTTAGTGATGTGATACTTTAGGGAATTGTCCCACCAAATAGGCAATAGTTCTTGAATCCAAAATATCAAATAGAATCAAGCGGGCCTCTTAGGAAGGCACCATAGTATTACTCAGCCAAACTGCTCTATTCCTTTGAGTAGCCAAAACCCTCTCCTAAGTCCTAAATGGTACTTAAATACAAAAGTCTTTCCACCTGCACTTTGATTTGTTCTAAGAAGTATGAATATCATATCATATAGCCATTTGACAATAATTACTACTTTCCTGCGTCTCCGGAAAATAATTACTCCTTTTGTTGCCTCTTCTTCTTCACCTTTGTAACCAAATGCAGAGTTTTAACAGCAGTAATCTTCTTTTATCTCAACAAGCATCCTTTTTGGCATTATAACACAAAGACTATTCGAATACAGTGAGAAAACATCTTTCTGGCATTTACCAAGTGACCACTACACCGGTCAGAAAATTTAAGAGAATTCTTCGACAAAATCCATCGAAGAAGTTTTATTTCTGTTGCTTCAACTACCAAGAAATGCTCTTCCTAGAATATGCCCGCAGCAGACTTAATTCAGTTCAGTATTCAGATATGAAAACAGAATGACAGACACAGCTGAAACAAATTGAATTATGTCTTAAAATATGTTTCGAATGCATAAGGATTTTATGTGAACTCCTAAATAGGCTATTCGCAGAGCACCTTTATTCTTAATACTCACATTTACCTACAGAAAGCATCTGATAAGTAATAAATTTCATAATCTGCGGATTTGTGTCTCTTGACTGTTGTGTAAATCAACCATTCATCGCCCTTCAACCATTGAAACACTGACTTCGTTGATGGAATCATTGCATAAACTAATCCCTGACTGACAATTATCTGATTCCAGCAAGCTTTGGAATGTAAATGTAGGCTCTCTTGGTTGAGGAAGTTCTATTTCACTCTCAGAACTGCTTAGCATGACAACTGCATTAGCCATTGTAGGCCGATCTGTAGGATGGTCTTGAACACAAAGAAGCCCAACTCGAATGCATCTCATTACTTCTGATGGGGTGCAAGAATTAGTCAGTGATTCATCCAGCAACTCTGGAGCTTTGCACTCATTCCATAATTGCCATGCCTGAATGAACCATTTCCAATTGTTAAGAAACCATTTCGAGTAAGCAAGCTGTAGTTAGGCTTGTCATATTATTTATCTTGTAATCTCAATTCTTAGACATGACTGGACTTTTGTATGATCAAGCTAATTTTAAACAGTGAATGAGTTTGCACTTACATAACCAAGAAGGCTTATATGTTTTTCGTGATAACCAAACCCAGTATTCTTCTTGCTACTGACTATTTCCAGCAATAAGACTCCGAAGCTGTAAACATCAGATTTTTCTGAAAATACCCCTCCCATGGCATATTCTGGAGACATGTAGCCGCTGCAATTACATTGAAACATGAAATGTGTTACTAATATATGTCACACATCTGTAATTTAAGCACATTAATCCGTGCAATAGATATCAATTTTCTTTATGTTTCTTTCTTTTTGGTTGGTCATGAAATCAGGGCACACAGGCTTTAGGTGCTACAGAGAGATAATATTCATGCTATCCAAATCAGGGGCATTCTATGAGAGCTTTTTTCCCTTTTCGGGCTCTACGGTTACTTGCTGGAGGTGTAAGCTTTAATGTAAAGCTATAATATTACACGAAAAAGTTAACCAATTTGTTCATGAACATAACTAGAGCACCAACAAACAGGGGAATTTGGGTATATATTAGCAGATAATCAGAATCTACTGAGGAAAAGCAAAGACTTACAAAGTTCCCACAACCCTGCGGGTGTTGGCTAGTTCTTGTGTGACTTGGAAAGTTCGTGCCAGGCCAAAGTCTGAGATTTTGGGGTTCATGTCATCATCCAAGAGAATGTTGCTGGCCTTTAAATCTCTGTGAATAATTCTTAAACAAGAATCTCGATGGAGGTATAGAAGCCCTCTGGCAATGCCCTGAATTATGTTGAAGCGTTTTTCCCAATTTAGCTCCAACCTTTTTGTTCGATCTGCACATTGTCCACGGTCCGCAGGCACAATTTAATTTATGAGTCCAAAAGGACAGTCCATAATATGTACCAAGTGATGTTCAACGATAAGAGAAGAATAAACGCTCCTCTTTTTGGCAAATTGGTTGCAGTTTAAAGCTACTCTTGTATGTTTCTAACTGGAGATAAATTACAGAACCAGAAATCTAGCTTCAATGTTATTTTTTAAGTTTGCACAAGGTTCTAGAGCTCAAGGGACATCTACATAATGCAAACACATGAATTCTCCAAACCTTAGAATATATTTGGGGAGATGGCAATACAGATCATACTATTTTGAAATGAAATGAGAGGTGTTTGCTTTCACAAAACTTGCCAAAGACCCAAGAAAGCAAGTATCGCAGGCGGGGTGAGTTGAGGATGGATTGAATTTTCAAGTGATTAAGTTATGGTATGGAAATTAAGGTAGCAGTAGCTGTATAATAATTTTGTGTGTACAAGAATATTGGATGAAACAATATTATGAAGCATAAAGTAGATCCCTTTTATGTTAAAGGTTCGTGAATACAAAAACTTGTTTGATTTTTACATTATCAGCTTTGCTTTATACACTTGACTGACCATCGTACAGTTTGACCAGTTGGGCAAATTGAGTACCAACTTTGCAGCCCTTGATCCTCTGGCAGATGTATGCATTGGAATTTACATAAAACTCTATGGGCTGAAGTAAAAGATCAGCAAAAAAGAAAAGCCACTAATATTTCGGCAAAGAAATAGGAGAGCATTTACCAAAGAGGAATTTGTCCAAGCTCTTGTTTTTCAAGTATTCAAGAATTACTGTCTTTTCTTCTCCCTGAATGCAGCAGCCCAACAGCCTGACAAGGTTTCTATGCTGAAGCTTAGATATCAATACAACCTCATTTTTGAACTCCTCCATGCCTTGTCCTGAATGACGCGAAAGCCTTTTCACGGCTATTTGCTGTCCATCTTCTAATCTCCCCTGCGTGGAATTCGGTTAAGAAATTTGCTAATGAGTTTTCTCTGTGCCTCGAGCTAATCAAGTGTCCAGATACTTGTTTTGATGCTTGGAATGATATTTACCTTGTAAACTGCGCCGAACCCTCCTTCACCAAGCTTGTTAGCTTCACTGAAGTTGTCGGTAGCAATCTTTATCCTATTGAAATCGATCACTGGAATCTCCAATGACTCATTTGCCGATGCGGGACTTTCCTGGATATCATCTTGTGAGGTATCTCTCAAAGTGCCCTTTTTCTTCTCAGACACCACGAGATCCTTTAGCATGCACAATTTTCTGATGCCCCTTATTATGCACCATTTTCTCGTCACCACTCTGACGATCGTTATAAGCATAACTGCCGATACCTCAAAAGTAACTGCATACATAATTATCAATCAGTTTCCTTTTCTGAGTTGTAGATACTAGGAATGGTTAAATTTCTGGGGGCAGGGCTGTTAAGTTTTTTTTTTTTTTTTTTTCATTTCATAAATAAGAAAAAAAACGAAATTTTTAATGATGATAAGCGTTTAAACAATAGGAATTAGCCCCTCTGTACATATATACGATCAAAAAGAGTACTTCAAGTCATATTTTTCTATTTGCAGTGTTAATACTCTTGTTAACCAAAAAAAAAAAAACCTCCCAATAAACTGTGAGCAATAGGCGAACATTAGTTACCTCTTCTGTTTGCTTCAAGAATTTGTGCACCCAATGAATGCTTGAGATCTCTTTGTTATTCTTCTTCTGCCGTTAGCCCTTTTTTGTCTGCTACAGCATGAGAAATGAAGACAAATGGTCAATATACATGGTAAATAAATGAAGTCGACTCTATTATTCAACTTTGCGCACTGCAAGGTGGCATAATTGGATATCATTTCCTTGCATAATTCTATTGTTATGTCAATAATCATGAGATCACTCAGTGCCTACCCAGATTATCTTGAGCACAAATATGCTATTAAGTATTGACTGGGGTGGTTCCATAAAAGATAATGCCTTGATCTCTGTTAATTCTCAGCTTAAGCATTTTTCAGAAAGGAACCTGCACCGTGCAACGTGTATATCAGCTAGATCAGGCATTCAAATCGTTGAATAGAGAAATAAAATATCCAACATATAGATTCTTCCATCTTACGATAGGAAGAGTAAAACAGAATAAAGAAAAGCCAAAACAGAGGGCGGATATGAATTACTGAACAATTTACATAATACGTAGCTTAATTAGTTGAGTCGTTGACCATTGGTTACTTGGTGTTTAAGCACGGCAAGTAACAGGCACCTTCAGCATTATTAAAGTTGGACTGGTGGAAGTTTACACTTGAACATCAGTCTTCAGCTTCATGAATTGAAGGTTGCTTGTAAATTGGAGGTGTTTCCTTCGTAGACAATAATCAAAAGAACTTCTGTAAGAGTTAGATTTTTTTGGATAAATTACTTATTACCCCGTGATTTTATATAATGCTAGATGATCCCCCTATGGTTTTAAAATAGCCACATAACCCCTCTGTGACTATATACGAGGTGAAAAAATGGATGGAATGCATATGAGTTAAGGCATTTATATCAAACACGCTTTAAAAGTGCATATGATAAAATCTTAATATCCATATAACCTCCTTATGATTTGTATAAATATTCACTTTACCTCCTGTGAATTTTGCATTTGTCTACGTAATCTCCCCATACTTTTATACAAGATGGTTAAACCATTGATTGATTTAGCATTTAAGTAAGGAAACTATTACTATTTCAACTAATGACATTACATAAGCTACTTTCTATCAAGTTTCCACTCTGCATAAAATTATTGGGGGTAAAGTGGATATTTTAAAATATTAGAGGGGTCATGTAGCAATAGATGAAACCACAGGAGGTTGTATGTAATTTACACTTTTTTGATCTCTGATCTGATGAGAGGAAATGGGAACTTTTACGTGCATGATTTCCATGCAATTTGCAAATTGTACACTGTGGATGCCAGTTGAAAATTAATGGAGGTACTTAAATTTGAATGTATTTTTGGCCAACCCTGAATTTTGTGAAGTAAATTGTTTATCCACCGAATGCCAATTTTCAGAGAGGAGAAGAGATCAGAGTGACTGTTATTCGGATAAATATCGAAAATTTTTGTTATTTGATAAATCAATCATCGTACCTGATGATGTGCGCTCCAAAAACATGAGCGTTCAGTTTCCCCCCTACTTGGTGCTTTTGTATGCTGATGGGACATTTACGTGTCAAAACAGTGGAACTTCAGCTTTCACAGACGAGTTTTTATACCATATGCCAAGTTGTTGAGGATGCCAAACCTTGCTTGCATTAGAGCGGAGGATGCCAAATCTACTAATTTGTTTCCTTAATTTTTTATTTAAGGGCTACCCCGTGTATAAACTTCAGTTCTACCTCAAAAATAAAATGATTCTTTTTCTTTACCCACAAAAAAAGAAAAAACCTATGGGGCTAAAAATACAAAAAGTAGCTCAACAGGCTAAGTCCAAAAGCAATCTGAATCTTGCTTACGGAAAACATATGCTACGCACTAAAATTTGTAATCTCTCTAAGGTTACTGTTGTGTCTCCTGACTCTCTTGTAAATCGACCATTCATCGTCCTTGAACCATTGAAATACTGATTTCGTTTATGGAACCGTTGCATAAGCGAATGGCTGATTGAAAACGATCGGATTCTTGCAAGTTTTGAAACGTAAATGTAGGTTGTCTTGGTTGAGGAAGTTCCATTTTGTTGTTTTGTCAGAGCCGCAAGCTTTGACTTGTGGCATAATTTTTCATTTCCTTCTCATCCCACATCGGAGCCTGCTGAAGAGAAGCCGGCTACTCGAGGCCTATAAATAGAAGGGTCCATTGAAGGATTTAACTTGCACCACTCAAGAGAGTTATATGGGCTATTAGCTTCTTGAGTCATCTAGCCCATTCAGTTAAATATTTTAGGCTCTCTTGTTTTGAATTTAGGAATATTTTCTAAACTCTTTTGTAAGTGCCTATTGGCCTAGGAACCACTTTCCTACGGCTTTTGTATTTCTTCTTCATAGTAGAAATATTGCTCCTCTCTCGCCCGTGGACGTAGGTCAATTTGACCGAACCACGTAAATCTTTTGTGTCTCTTATTTGCTTTGTTATCCGTCTTTATATGGTCGGTTTTACCGCCTAATTATTATATGGCTGGTATCTACCGCCTATCTATTAAATGGTCGGTTATACCGCTTAATTTGTGCTAACTTGAGTTTGTCTATTTCCTGGCCCGGTCCTAACAAACTGGTATCAGAGCTGGTTGTTATATTTTGCAAGACAGGTTCATCTGGTGGGGCCCGTTCATCTGGTGGGGTCCGTCCATCCTGTGGGGCCCACTCACCTTGTGGGGTCCGTTCATCCCCGTGGGGCCCGCTTATCTCGTGGGGCCCGCTCACCCTGTGGGGCCCGCTCACGAGACTTGCATATTTGTTTGGCCAGTTTTTTGAGACAAACTTCACGTTACAGATTTTGTGGCAACAATGACGATAACAAAGACGGTTGTCGAGAAATTCGACAGGAATGTCAACTTCGGAATGTGGCAGCTCAAGATGGAGGCCATTCTTGTTCAAGACGGAGTTGACTTGGCAATTCAAGGAATTGAGAAAAAGCCAGAAGATGTGACAGATGCAAATTTTGCTGAGATGGATAAGAAGGCAAGATCCAGTATTATCCTAAATCTCTCCGATGAGGTATTGCGTGAGGTAGCAACGGAGACTTCGGCCAAGGCTATGTGGGATAAATTGAAAGCCTTGTATATGAAGAAGACAGTCGAGAATCGGCTATATTTGAAGCAAAGTTTGTACATGCTTCGGATGTCTGAAGGTACATCTATACTCTCCCATCTTGATAAATTTGATTCCATTATTATGGATTTGGGGAATATAGATTCGAAAATTGATGATGAAGATTAAGCCCTATTACTTTTGTGTTCCCTTCCCCAATCTTTTAAGCATTTCCGTGATACTATGATATATGGAAAGGAAACAATTTCGTATCGAAAAATTAAATCTGCATTAAAATCTAAAGAGCAGATAGATAGGGATATTACTGGGGAAACTAGTGGGAGTCAAGCCGATGGCTTGTTTGTTAGGGGTAGATCTGAAAGGAGAAACACAGAAAATAGAAGTAGATCTAAGTCCAGATATAAAAATGTGGTGTGCAACTATTGTAAAAAGAAGGGCCATATTATCTCTGATTGGTTTAAATTGAAAAATAAAGAAAAGCAAAAGGAGAAAAGGAGTGAAACCACCGAGGCTAGTATTGCCGTTGATGAAAATGATGGAACTATTTTCTGTGCAACGGAAAATAATTTTAGGTCTAACAATGAGTGGATTTTAGATTCGGGTTGTTCATATCATATGTGTCCCAATAGGGACTGGTTTTCAACATATGAATCAACTGAAGGTGGAGTTGTCTTAATGGGCAACAACGCTGTTTGTAAAGTTGTTGGCAAAAACACAATCCGGATTAAAATGTACGATGGTATTGTGAGGACGCTCACAAATGTTAGACATGTTCCAGATTTGAAGAAAAATCTCATCTTTTTGGGCACTCTTGAGTCTATCGGGTGCAGGTATTCAGGTGGAGACGGAGTTCTTAAAATCACTCGAGGAGCTCTTGTTGTTATGAAAGCACACAAATCTGGTACTTTGTATATTTTGCAGGGATCTACTGTGACAGGTGCTGCTGCTGTTTCAACATCATCTTTGTCAGATACAGACATCACCAAATTATGGCATATGCGTTTGGGGCATATGAGCGAAAAAGGCTTGGGCATATTGAGCAAAAGAGGACTTCTGTGTGGACAAAGTACCGGTCCATTGGAATTCTGTGAACATTGTATTTTTGGGAAGCAGAAAAGAGTCAGCTTCAGTTCACCAGCAATTCACAAGACAAAAGGCACTCTTGATTACATTCATTCAGATCTATGGGGTCATTCTCGTGCTCCTTCTAAAGGTGGTGCCAGGTACATGTTGACTTTCATTGATGACTATTCAAGGAAAGTTTGGGTCTATTTTCTTAAGCACAAAAATGATGTTTTCCTAACTTTTAAGCAATGGAAAGTTTTGATTGAGAAACAAACAGGAAAACATGTTAAGCGGTTGAGAACAGATAATGGCATGGAATTTTGTGGAGGTGAATTTAATGAATTTTGCAAAAATGAAGGAATTGTTCGGCATCACACCGTCAGGATGACGCCTCAACAAAATGGTGTGGCTGAACGTATGAACAGAACGCTTTTGGAGAGAGTAAGATGTATGATCTCAAATGCAGGGTTGACAAATGACTTTTGGGCAGAGGCGATCAATATGGCCTGTTATATTGTCAACCGTTCTCCTTCTGCATCTCTTGATTTCAAAACTCCTGAGGAAGTTTGGTCAGGTACTCCTGCTGATTACTCCAATTTAAAAGTTTTTGGGTGTCCAGCATACATGCACGTGAATGATGGAAAATTGGAGTTTAGGGCTAAAAAGTGCATTTTTCTTGGGTATGCTTCTGGGGTGAAAGGATACAGATTATGGTATCCTGATCCCAAATCCCCAAAATTTGTAATCAGTAGAGATGTTACTTTTGATGAATTATCTCTGTTATCTTCCAAGAAGGAGTCTTCTAGTCCTTGTACTACTGATAGTACACAGAAGCAGGTGGAGCTTGATATTGGCAGTTCTGGTCCTTCTCAATCCAAATCTTCTATTCAACAAGTGCCAGTAGATACACCTGAATCTACTGTTGAAGATAGTTCAGAAGAAGAGGAGTATTCCATAGCCAGAGATAGAGCAAGGAGAGACATTCGACCACCACAAAGATATGCAAATTTAGTTGCATATGCTTTGTCTGTTGCAGAAGAAACTGATGCAGTTGGTAAGCCTTCCACCTATTCAGAAGCAGTTTCTTGTGATGATTCTGCAAAGTGGTTGATTGCGATGAATGAAGAAATTGAATCTATTCATCAGAATGAAACTTGGGTTCTTGTAAAGCCGCCGTCAGCTAAGAAAATTGTTGGTTGCAAGTGGGTCTTCAAGAAAAAGGAAGGTATTCCAGGGGTTGAAGATGCAAGGTATAAAGCACGATTAGTTGCAAAGGGCTATAATCAGGTACAAGGTGTTGATTTTAATGATATATTCTCACCTGTTGTTAAACATAGCTCTATTCGTGTTTTGCTTGCTTTAGTTGCCATGTATAATTTGGAGTTAGAACAGCTCGACGTTAAGACAGCTTTCTTATATGGCGAACTTGAAGAACAAATTTATATGAAACAACCCCAGGGTTTTGAAATTGAAGGTAAGGAAGACCATGTTTGCTTGTTGAAGAAATCCTTATATGGATTGAAGCAGTCTCTAAGACAATGGTATAAAAGGTTTGATTCCTTTATGTTGGGTCATGGTTATTTGAGGAGCATGTATGATAGTTGTGTTTACTTCCGGAAGTTAAATGATGGTTCTTCCATTTATTTGCTGCTTTATGTTGATGACATGCTCATTGCTGCCAAGAATTTGTCAGAAATTCACACCTTGAAACTGCAGTTAAATAGTGAATTTGAAATGAAAGATTTGGGAGCAGCTAAGAAAATTCTTGGCATGGATATCAAGCGAGATCGAGGAGTAGGGAAGTTATTTTTGACCCAGAAAAATTACCTTGAAAAAGTTTTGGAGCGTTTTGGCATGAAAGATGCTAAACCAGTATCTACTCCTCTTGCTAGCCATTTTCGGCTATCTGCTGCTCAATCACCAAAATCAGATGAAGAGGAAGATTATATGGCACGGGTTCCTTATTCCAGTGCAGTCGACAGTATTATGTATGCAATGGTTTGTACTCGTCCAGATATTGCACAAGCAGTCAGTGTTGTTAGCAGATATATGTCTTGCCCTGGTAAAACACATTGGCAGGCTGTGAAGTGGATTCTCAGATATTTGCGAGGTACTTCAAATGCATGTTTGGAGTTTGGAAGGAATAATAACACTTTGGTTGGTTTTGTAGACTCAGACTACGCTGGGGATCTTGACAGGAGAAGATCACTTTCAGGCTATGTATTTTGCATTGGCGGTTGTGCTGTTAGTTGGAAAGCTACTCTACAACCTGTCGTAGCTTTGTCTACTACAGAAGCAGAATATATGGCTGTGACCGAGGCAATCAAAGAAGCCTTGTGGTTGAAGAATTTATTTAGCGAGTTAAGTCTATATCAAGGTGTTACTGATATTCACTGTGATAGTCAAAGTGCCATACACTTGACTAAAGATCAGATGTATCATGAGAGGACGAAACACATTGATGTGAAGTATCACTTCATTCGGGATATCATTGCTGAGGGAAAAGTCCTTATTCAGAAAATCAATACTAAGGACAATCCAGCCGATATGTTTACGAAACCTCTTCCAGTTTACAAGTTCAAGCAGTGCTTGGACTTGATTGGTGTTCGTTTGTGATTTAAGCCCATTGGGGCTTATGTGAAGAAGGTGGAGAAATTTTTACTATTGTCGATGATAGAATTCAAAATTATGCCAAGGTGGAGATTTGTTGTTTTGTCAGAGCCGCAAGCTTTGACTTGTGGCATAATTTTTCATTTCCTTCTCATCCCACATCGGAGCCTGCTGAAGAGAAGCCGGCTACTCGAGGCCTATAAATAGAAGGGTCCATTGAAGGATTTAACTTGCACCACTCAAGAGAGTTATATGGGCTATTAGGTTCTTGAGTCATCTAGCCCATTCAGTTAAATATTTTAGGCTCTCTTGTTTTGAGTTTAGGAATATTTTCTAAACTCTTTTGTAAGTGCCTATTGGCCTAGGAACCACTTTCCTACGGCTTTTGTATTTCTTCTTCATAGTAGAAATATTGCTCCTCTCTCGCCCGTGGACGTAGGTCAATTTGACCGAACCACGTAAATCTTTTGTGTCTCTTATTTGCTTTGTTATCCGTCTTTATATGGTCGGTTTTACCGCCTAATTATTATATGGCTGGTATCTACCGCCTATCTATTAAATGGTCGGTTATACCGCCTAATTTGTGCTAACTTGAATTTGTCTATTTCCTGGCCCGGTCCTAACACATTTCACCCTCAGAACTGCTTAGCATGAGAACTACATTCGACATTGTAGGCCGATCTGCAGCATGGTCTTGAACACAAAGAAGCCCGATTTGAATGCATCTCTTTACCTTTGTTGGGGTGCAAGAATCTGCCAGTGATTGATCCAGCAACTCTGGAGCTTTGCACTCGTTCCACAATTGCCATGCCTGAAAGAACCATTAATTTCCATATGTTAAGAAACCGTTTTTGAGTACCTGAAACTGTATTAGGGCTTGTCTTTCTTGTTAAACATAATGAACTTTCATCTGATCTTGCTAAAAGTAAACATGTAAGCAATATAAACTCACACGACCAAGAAGGTTTAAATATTTTTCGTGATAACCGAACCCCGTGTTCTTCTTGCTGCTGACAATCTCTAGCAGCAGAACTCCAAAGCTATAAACATCAGATTTTTCCGAAAATTGCCCACTCATGGCATATTCAGGAGACATATATCCGCTGCAATTAAAAAGAACATGAAAAGATTAGCAAATTTCACATCTATATTTAAGCACATTATTATCTTTAAGTTTATTTCTATTTTAACACGGCAGATAGGCTTTAGACGCTAAACGACGATATATCTGTAGTCCTGCTCTATGAATCAAGGGTATTCTTGTGTCCTTAATGAATCGAATGACAACTAATGAACTTCAAACTACGTTTTTTTTTTGGGTTCCCCCGAGCTTATTCTAAAAAGAGTTCACTGTGCAGGAATTGAACTTAAAAAAAAAAAGTTAAGCAAGGGTTTTTTGTCATCGTATCAAAAATTTTTTTGCCTGAATAATTTAAGTGAAGAAAAGGACATTCTTTTGTTGAGTTAAATGATTGCACGTATTTTTCATTCATGAAACCTTCAAGTTGTTCTTTGCTAAAATCT
This sequence comes from Coffea arabica, assembly GCF_036785885.1. Lineage (NCBI taxonomy): Eukaryota > Viridiplantae > Streptophyta > Magnoliopsida > Gentianales > Rubiaceae > Coffea > Coffea arabica. The sequence continues at coordinate 10,449,850 of NC_092312.1, forward strand.
CAAGATACCAGCAGCTGATACACGCACGTTTATCATCAAAAAAAGCTGAACACTAGTACTTTTATTAAAACAGCTAAAATAACTTTGCTCATTGAACTCAATTTGTAGTTTGATGCTTTCACAATCAATTCAACAGTGCCAAATGGGCTAGATGATTAATTTAGAATAATTTTCTCAAATTGGATGATAAAATTGAGAAATTTTTTTTTTCAGTTTGAATGGCCAAATTAAGATTTTTAACACCAAAACAAGACTTCCTCAATTTCAGAGACCAAACTGATATGCTTTGCTCATGTCAAGACTAAATTGAATAATTTTCAGGTCAAGAGACTAGATTGAAAATTTGCACCAATGTACTAAGACGAAACTAATCCAGAAAACAAAGCCGCTAACCACGATATGGGACAGGTACAATTGATCTTAGGTGCAATTGGGGCGATCGTATTTTTTTCATGATTTAGTGTATACTCTATGACTTTGTGACTTTTTTATATTTCATGATTTGACATACACTCGCATAACTTTTGCTGTACATCATGAAATACAACAAAGTTATGTGATTGCATGGTAAATCATAGAAAGCAGTATAATAATCGTACTAACTGTAGCTATGGCTAGCCGCCCAAACCCTCCCCAGCCCTGTGCAGACAAAAGCACCAAAGAGCACTAGCACTGGGCAAACGTGGGCATGAATTAGCAGAATCTCCTGACTAGAGGCAAAAAGAAGACTTACAAAGTTCCCACAACCCTGCCAGTGTTGGCTAATTCCTGTGTGACACGGAAAGTTCGCGCCAGTCCAAAGTCTGAGATTTTCGGATTCATCTCATCGTCCAAGAGAATGTTGCTGGCCTTCATATCTCTGTGAATAATTCTTAAACAAGAATCTCGATGGAGATAGAGAAGCCCTCTGGCAATCCCCTGAATGATGCTGAAGCGTTTGGCCCAATCTAGCTCCAGCCTTTTTGTTCGATCTGCCCATTTATCCAAGACACAAATTCAATATACGAGAGAAAAAGGCAAAGTCCATATTACATATTCCAAGTGACATTCAATGTACGTAGAAGAATACACACAATGCTCTATATACTAGTATGAATGATAAATATGATTTTGCATATGGACTTCCATGAAAGATAATTATGAAACAAAATATTGCATGAAAGATAATTATGAAAAACTGTATGATTTTGTCTGTGGATAAATGTTGGAAGAAATATAATTATGAAGCACCCAGTAAGCTCTGATTTTGGTTTTCTGATCATGCATAAACTTGTTTAAAGTATGTACAGTCAGAGGTATTTTATAAGCTCGACCGACCATTGTGCACTTTGATTAGTCGCAAAAGTTCGATCCCAACTAGCGACAGTCATTGCAAAACAGTACATTAGAACTTACGAAAAACTCCTGGCCTGAAGCAAAAAATTTTGAAGAAAAAAAGAAAAGAAAATTAATTATAGCTCAGTAAAGTGAAGGAACAATATTTACCGAACAGGAAAGTGTCCAAGCTTTTGTTTTTCATGTACTCAAGAATTACTATTTTCTCTTCTCCTTGAATGCAGCAGCCCAACAGCCTTACAAGATTTCTATGCTGAAGTTTAGATATCAATATAACTTCATTCTTGAACTCCTCCATGCCCTGTCCTGAGTGACTCGAAAGCCTTTTCACAGCTATTTGCTGTCCATCTTCTAAGCTCCCCTACGTGAAATTCAAGTTCACAAATTATTCAACAATGTCACCCAGGCCTTAAGCTAATATAATGTTTGCAGGTACCTGTTTAGATGCTTGGAATGATAATTACCTTGTAAACTGTGCCAAATCCTCCTTCACCAAGCTTGTTAGCTTCGCTGAAGTTGTTGGTAGCGATCTTTATCCTATTGAAATCAACTATTGGAAGCTCTGATGACCCCTTTGATGATGCAGGATTTTCTTGGATATTGTCCTGTGAAGTATCAATCAAAGTGCCCTTTTTGTCAGCCAAGTGACCCTTTACTTTGCCTCTTTTTCTGATGCTCTTTATTGTGAACCATTTTCTTGTCTCTGACCTTTGTTCCCTGAGATGTCTGTCTGTGATTGTATGCATAAGAATATCAGTGATGATTAACCTTTTCGGAGATGTAAATATAAGTTGGCTTGAAATTAGCAATGGAGTAGTTAGAATTCTGGGAAAAACGAAGGTAGGCGTAAGTATCTTTCATACTGATTTGCAGCTAAATGATCATATATAATACGTAGTTTGAATCATATTCAGTGTGTTAATATCTCTACACGCTAAGAGTAGTTGATAAACATGTTTACCTCTTCTGTTAGCTTTCCATCTGCGGACACAACATATTAACACACCCAAGAGGAAACCAACCGATATGGATACGAAGCTGACGATGATTGCTGTCTGTCTACTTTTTACTCCTGAAAATTACATTAAACAAATTGTTGAAGAACATAATTCTATATTAAGTAGTACCAGTCCAGACTAGATCTAAGTTACCTAGGTCTGAATTAGCAAGGCGGAGGTATAGATCCTCCCCAGACTTCACGAGTTGCTGCATGTCGATAAGATCTGTTACCCAAACCAGACACCCTATACCATCTGGATATGCATATGCCAGACAAGAGCAGTTGCTCAGGCACCATTGGCTACACCCCCCTTGGTCAGTCTTATCATACAAATACATATAATGATCTGGTAATTTCATCTGACCGACCTTCCAGAAGCCATCCAGTTTAGATGCATTGAAGCTTAAGTTGCTTCTGTTTTCATTGCACATCAACTCTGTACGCCTTACACATCCACTTGTCCAATTTCCCTTACTCCATTCCTCATTTGACCTAGGCAAGAACCCTTTCGGGCACTCACAAGTTGGAGCGTGGTTCCTGCTACAAACACTGAAGGGTCCACAAGTTCCGTATGCATCACATGGATCCAGAGGTGCTGCCAATTTAAAGTTCCATTTATTTTGCTCTCTTTCCTTGTACCATACCTCTACCATACCTGTCGTTGAAATTACACCAATTGAAACATCAGAATTGTCAAAGTTGTTGAAAGTCATGGATGCAGCTCCCATCTGATTATTTGGTGTCACAAATATTCCATTTGAATACCCCTCGGCGATGTCTTGTATACCAGTGAACTTCCATCCATTCCATGGACCTGATCTCCAGTGTGGTTTTGTACCATTCCATGCCACAGACTGTGCTGGTCTTTCGTCTGTGAGTCCATAAACAAAGTTTCCAGGTGCCGGATCATTCTCATTTTTCCAGGCTGTCAAGAAGCTTTCCCGTCCAGTTCTGCTGTTGAATCCTATCTGCATGCCTGCTAAAATTGTATCAGTAGGATAATAAAAACTTTCCCATAGAGTTTCCCCTGAAACATTATCTTTAAGGATGAAATCCCCGTCATCTTGGAGCACTGCTATTGTGCTATTAGACTGGACAGAGGCATTTGATGACCAGACAGTATTTTGCTTTCCATCTATAAGCATTAGATTCCCATGGCTGCTGATTATCAGCTTTGAAGCTGATGCGACTGCCAAAAACAAGATCTGAGCTGAGCTGCGACGGGCTGAGCGAGCTTAGAGGGAGCGAGCTGGCGAGCTGGGCTGGTGAGCTGTCAAGGACGCAACCCGAGCTGAGCTGCCACGAACAGAGCTGGCTGAGTGCAGCCGAGTTGAGAGGGAGCGAGCTGGCGAGCTGGTCAGGTGAACGAGCCGACCTGCAAATGGACAGACGGTGGGGCTAACAGAGAGTGGCCGAGCTGATAGGCCGAATTGACGGGGAGAGAACGGACGACCTGTCCTGCAGAGAGGGAAATAAACGGAGGGACTAGAGTCCCCGGAATAGCTCCGACGGCCAAGTCAGTAGAGCTCAAGAGTAGAGCAACAGTAGAGAGAACTGTGGATGTCATACCTTGTGTCGTCTTGTGGTGCTGTATATATAGGCTTAATGGGTGGTAGTTTCCATATAGGAGTCAAAGTCCCCTTAGGGTTCGGAGTCTTTCTAGGGTTTCATACAACCACCCCTGAAGATCCGGAGGCGGCGGCCCATCAGGCCCACTTCATGGAGAGGCGGCGGCTGCAGCCGAGCTGACCTCCCTCTTCTCCGAGCTGCTCTGTCCGAGCTGTCATATCACAATATCCGAGCTGACATGTGGCATCCGTAGATTAGTTGGTCGAACTGATAGGTCATCATATCCGAACTGACACGTGGCTACTGGGAAATTTGCCCCACTACACTAGCCCCCCTTTGAGTCTAGAGTCATCGAAAAGTCGCATGAGTTTAGACCAAGTTTTTTGGCGAAGAGTCAGTTCGGTGTAAGACCCATGATTCCACGATTGCGGCCCTTGCTTGAGTAACTTGTAAGACCGAACTGAGTAGGACCAGTTCGTTTTTTTGTATGAACTCCTCTTTTATAAATAGACTCTGGTGGGCTGAATAGACTTTTGTTTCTTCTACACTTAGCAAAATTTTTCATTCATGTCTTTCTTATCATGCTGTCTAAATACACTTGCGCGAACAGACCCCGGGCTAGCGCGCGAACTGACTTCCAAATAGTTCATATATTTGCACGAAAAGATAGGACCATGCATGACCAAACAACTCAGGTCATGTATGGACAGAGTGAGTGAGTTTTAATGAAAGAGCCTTATACTCGGACTCGTTATTGGAGGTCCTGAAGTCGAACCTCAAGACGCAAGCCAATTCTTCCCCCGTAGGGCTGATTAGGAGGGGTCCAACTCCACACCCTGACTTGTTACTCTATCAATATACGATGTCTAGGTTGGGATGGCCTGTCCAGCAACCTCCTTGGTTTCTTTGGCCTGTACAACCTCTCTGACCTGTTTGGCTTCTGCAGCTTTTCCGACCTGCTCGGCCTCAGCTGCATCTCAGGTCAGCTCGGCCTCGGCAGCTCTCGCGGACTGCTCGGCCTCAGTTGCGTCTCAGGTCAGCTCGACCTTAACGGCTCTCGCGGCATGTATGACCTCGGCAGGTTTTCCGACATGCTCGGCCTCAGCTGCGTCTCAGGTCAGCTCGGCCTCGGCAGCTCTCGCGGCATGTATGACCTCGACAGGTTCTCCGACCTGTTCGGCCTCAGCTGCGTCTCAGGTCAGCTTTGCCTTAGCTGCTCTTGCTGCATGTATGACCTCTACAGCTTCTCCGACCTGCTCGGCCTCAGTTGCGTCTCAGGTCAGCTCGGCCTCGGCAGCTCTCGCGGCATGTATGACCTCGGCAGGTTCTCCGACCTGTTCGGCTCAACTGCGTCTCAGGTCAGCTCTGCCTTAGCTGCTCTTGCTGCATGTATGACCTCGACAGCTTCTCCGACCTGCTCGGCCTCAGCTGCGTCTCAGGTCAGCTCGGCCTCGGTAGCTCTCGCGGCATGTATGACCTCGGCAGGTTCTCCGACCTGTTCGGCCTCAACTGCGTCTCAGGTCAGCTCTGCCTTAGCTGCTCTTGCTGCATGTATGACCTCGACAGCTTCTCCGACCTGCTCGGCCTCAGCTGCGTCTCAGGTCAGCTCTGTCTTAGTTTCTCCTGTTCACCCTTCAAGGGATTAGCTTCCACTGCATTAGCCTTCTCGTGAGCTCGGTCCAGCATCTCCCGAACTGACTTGGGAGGTTTCTCCACGAACTCGGTATATAGTTTCTGTTTGCGTAGTCCGTTGATGAAGGCGGCCATGACGACCTTATCGTCCCGATCCCGGATCTGGAGGGACTCATTGTTGAATCGGACCATGTATTCGCGCAGCGATTCCTCGGACCTTTGCTGAACTGTCATCAGGTGAGCAGTACTCTTGGAAAAGGCTCGCGACGAGATGAACTGAGCTGAGAACAGTCGCGCGAGTTGGCTGAAGGACCGAACTGACCTGTGGGGGAGTCCCTGGAACCACTGGCGTGCCTTTCCCTCCAGGAACATTGGAAAGGTCTTACATCTAACTGCATCGGCTGCCGTTTGTAGGCGCATTTGTGTCAAGAATGTGAACAGATGATCCTCCGGATCCGTAGTCGCGTCGTAGGATTTCATGGTCGGTATTTTGAACTTCGCAGGGAGCGGGTAGTTCTCAATATCAGGGACAAAGGGAGAGGCGATGTACCTGTCCGCCTCAGAATCCAACAGCAGGTCCAGCTCGTCCTGCACCTGGTGCGGCTCTCTCCGCTGGGAGAGATCTCCCCTTGAATGCCTTCGGAAGAGCTCCGGGTGCTCAGCTCGGGAGTGTTTGTGAGAAAGCTCCACGACGTTGACCTGTTCACGCGTGAGCTCCCGGCGCACCCGCTTGGGCTGGGGGTTAGGGCTCCCTGTTCGGGATTCTGACAGCCCATCTCCTTGGCTCTTTAGCCCCTGGCCAGGATCACCTACTGCCTGTCCCTTGAGGTAATTCACAACTGCCTCAAAAGTTGGCAGGTTCCCTGCCACCGCCTGGACCAACTGCTCCGGCGAAATTCCTGAGAGCCCCACACCCTCGTCTCCCTTGGATCCATCGGCATTCCTCTGGGACCTCGTTCTTGGCATGATTCGCAAGAGAAGAATTACGTTTTCCCACAGACGGCGCCAATTGATGCGACTGCCAAAAACAAGATCTGAGCTGAGCTGCGACGGGCTGAGCGAGCTGAGAGGGAGCGAGCTGGCGAGCTGGGCTGGTGAGCTGTCAAGGACGCAACCCGAGCTGAGCTGCCACGAACAGAGCTGGCTGAGTGCAGCCGAGCTGAGAGGGAGCGAGCTGGCGAGCTGGTCAGGTGAACGAGTCGACCTGCAAATGGACAGACGATGGGGCTAACAGAGAGTGGCCGAGCTGATAGGCCGAATTGACGGGGAGAGAACGGACGACCTGTCCTGCAGAGAGGGAAATAAACGGAGGGACTAGAGTCCCCGGAATAGCTCCGACGGCCAAGTCAGTAGAGCTCAAGAGTAGAGCAACAGTAGAGAGAACTGTGGATGGCATACCTTGTGTCGTCTTGTGGTGCTGTATATATAGGCTTAATGGGTGGTAGTTTCCATATAGGAGTCAAAGTCCCCTTAGGGTTCGGAGTCTTTCTAGGGTTTCATACAACCACCCCTGAAGATCCGGAGGCGGCGGCCCATCAGGCCCACTTCATGGAGAGGCGGCGGCTGCAGCCGAGCTGACCTCCCTCTTCTCCGAGCTGCTCTGTCCGAGCTGTCATATCACAATATCCGAGCTGACATGTGGCATCCGTAGATTAGTTGGCCGAACTGATAGGTCATCATATCCGAACTGACACGTGGCTACTGGGAAATTTGCCCCACTACAGAAGCCAAGTCACCTTCTAACGGTGCATTTTCCCGATTTGCGACCCAAACAACTCTATGATCAATATCAGTCTTGTGCCAGATTCCAATGTACAATCTACTTGAATTACCGGGACTGAAGAATCCTAATTCAAAGATTTGTCCAGCGGAAATTAGAGCTTGTCCTACCTTGAGTGGTTGGGATGGAGTTAAGGTGTCATTTGATGCATAGCATGTTGGTAAAAAGAAGTGGATGTTAAAAATCGCAAGCAATGATATGCTAGCGATATCCTTGTGCTTGTCCATATACTATGCTATTAGTCTCTATAGTAGTCGTTGAGCCCAAAAGAGCCTCAAGAATTTGTTCACCAAACAAAGTCTTGAGATCGCTTTTGCCTTCTTCTGCCTTTAACCCTTCTTTGTAGTACACCATAAGCAAAGGTCATCGGTCAATATGCTTGCTCAACAAATTAACTTGACTGAGTTTTTGTTCAACTTTGCACCTTAGCAAGGTGGCTTAGTCAGATATCATTTTCTAGCCTAATCTTTTCTTATGTCATGAATCATGAGGTCACTCAATCCCTCCCCAGAAAATGTTTACAAAAATCTTTAATTAACTGCTGTGGATCCCTAAAAATAATGCTTTATGTCAACTAAAACAAACAGTTGTCACACATGTAGAAAGGCTAGAGTATGGTATCAAATCAGTGGATTAAGCTAAACTTTATTTGCTACACTAATTTTGATATCAATTCTAATCTAGTTACCAACTAACTAATCAACTTTTACACAACTACTTAAAGTTTAAGCAGCTTAGTTCAGTTTTTTGTAAACAGTTTCTGACGATAGGAGGAGTTAAAAATGAAAAAAATAAAAAAGAACTGCAAAGAAGAGAAGGCGAAGTAAATTACTGGGACAATTTACGAGCAGTATACTTAAGTTGACCGTTAACACTTGGTGTTTCAGTTTCGCAAAGGGGATGTTTCCTATGGCTTTATTTAAGTTGGATGAAGAATTGAAGATTGATGGCATGTTAGAAATGTTTCATTCATAAATTATAGCCAGAGAACTTCGTTCGGAAGACGATTCATACTTAAGGATCTCCAATCGCAGAAGACGGGTCCCAGAACTCCAGTCATGACTCATTCATTTAACATGGGATTAAATTACACATAACCCCCTATGATTTCATCTATTGCCACAGAATCCCCTTAATGTTTTAAAATATCCACTTCATCCCTCTATGGTTTTATGTCAAATAGAAACTTGATGAAAAATATCCTATGTAACGGCGCCAATTGATATATCAACAATGTTCTTACTTAAATGCTACGTCAATCGGCGGTTTGGCCACATTGTATAAAAAAGAATAAAAAGATTACGTGGATAAATATAAAAATTACATTAGCATAAAGTGAATATTTATACAAATCATAAGGGGATTACATAGATATTAAGATTTTTTCACACGTGTTTTTAAAGCATATTTGGTATAAATGCTGTAACTGATCGTAGATTTTATCCATTTTCCACTTTACACAAAACCACACGAGAGTTATGTGACTATTTTAAAAGTTTTTTTTTGGGAGGGGGCTGATCTGGCATTATATAAAATCACAAGGGTGTAATAAATAATTTATCCTTTAATGTGGAATTTGCATATGCATCCTTAATTATATTAAAGTGGAGGCCTTCACGTGGCAAAGTCATACTGCAAGTTAACTTTCTGTGCTAGCAGATTTATAGTTTAATGCTTATCATGAGATTAAAGACTTCAAGAGTTATAGTTTAATGTTATATGGTTGATCAATAAAAGTTTTCCTTTGCTCAAAAGGAAAAAGAAAAAAAAAAAGACTTCAAAGGTTATATTAACTCCTCAAGTGGAAACATTGTAACCAAGGTTTTCAAAATCGGGATCCTACTTAGGATCGTTTTTTGGTTTGCAAGATCGGATCGTAGGATCGGATCGTAGAATCGATAGATCCTATAAAAAATGTAATAAATTGTCATATTTATAATTTTTAAGTTTGCAATTCATAAATATAATAACAAATAATGTAATTCATGTGCAATCAATATAATTATATTGTTAATTAAGGTTAATTCATTTCTAAAGGCTCTAAACCATATTAATTAATTATAATAAAGACACAAAACACTAGTTCCATGTGATAACCTATAAAAAAGATCATTTATTCACTCTAGTGAATTATATGAGTCAAATTTAAAGATTCATCAAATTTTCTAGGTTTGGAATTGGGCTTAATTATTTACATTGATTTAAAGCACTCTGAATATAGTTTACAACGTAACAAACGACACTCAATTTCGAGTTTTCTACACAAAGATATAGTCAAAATACTAAAATTGTTATTTAATTTATTAAAAATAGTAGGATCGTATTAGGATCGTAGGTTGGATCGTTAGTCTTAATTCAGATCGTAGGATCGTACGATCCTACGATCCGGATCGCGATCCTAACAACTATGATTGTAACCCCCAATTCTACAATTAAAAGGAAAAACAAGACACAAAACTCAAACTGTAAGCTGCAAAGATTCCAATATTCATTGCACTTGAATAAGCAGGACTCAAGAGCCCTAGTTCAAATATTTGCCCAGCGGAGATTAGAGTTTGTCCTACCTTGAGTGGTTGGGATGGAGAACATGGTGGTAAAATGAATAAGATGTTAAAATGCACGAGCAATAGTAAGCAAGCAATAGCCCTCTACTTTTCTTTATATTCTGCTCTCTATTCTCTTTACTGTCCTTGAGGCCAAAAGACCTTCAAGAATTTGTCCACCAAACGGATTCAGATCTCTTTTCCTTCTTCTTCTGCCTATAGACCTTTTATCTACTACAACATAAACAAGAAAGGTCAATGGTCGATATACATGAATAAACTTGGCTCTTTTATTCAACTATGCGCATACATGCCGGCTTAACTGATTATCAATTTCCAGCCTAATCCTGTTTTTAATATCAATAATCTTGAGATCACTCAATCCCTCCCCAGAAAATTCTAACAGAGATCTCTTCTTATTCACTTGGGTGGTTCCATTAAAATAATGCTTTGTGTCAAGCAAGATAAATAGTTTGTAGACGTGTAGATAAAGCTAGGTGTGGTATCAACTTGTTAAACGGAGACCTGACGTAGCCCCTTTATTTATTTTTGGCGTCTGATGATAGGAAGAGAAAAACAGAAGACAGAAAAGCATTACTGGACAATTCAGTAGCCATGTACCTCAGTTGAGAACCGTTATTATTTTGGTGTTTTAAATTTTGCAAATGATAGTCACAGGGATGTTTCCTTGAGCATTATTAATTCAAGTCCACTGCTGGAAGGGTACGCTTGAAACGTAATCTCTTGCTTGATGAAGACTGATTGTACATTAGAAGCGTTTTATTATAAACAATAATCAAAAGGACTTTGTGCAAGAGTACCCTCATTTTTATTGATCTCCAACGCCAGAAAATGGGTTCCAGACTTCCAATAACCAACTGGTTTCTTTCTTGGAGATGCAAGCATAGAGGTCTTGATTCGAGTTCAGATATAGCAACATGATGTTGCTCATTCAGGATGAAACATGAATATTTTTTGGAAGTACAACCTGGCTGCAAAATGGTTATACCCCTTCCAGCAGAACTAGCTTCAAATGCTCTTAACAGAAACAATCATGTCAAGCATTCTCATTCTTATCTAAGGAATCCAAGTCATATTGAATCACTAGCCAATAAGAAGTTTCATTTTCTAAAGGAAACACTCCTATGAGCTTGAATCCTAAATTAGTTCTGCAGAGGCTGCGGAATTCGTTACAAATAAGTGGATGGCCTATTCCGATATTCAGTAGTACCAATTACCATACAGCACATGGTATGAGACTATTCGTTCTTATTCAAAAGAAAAATTGTACTGGTAATGATAGGATAGGTTTTGAAAACTACACTTGTTTCCGTGTAAAGATACCTCTACAAATGCAAAGCTGAAGCAGAACTCAGATGAAAATCATCTGCCAAGAATCACTCTAAACTCAAAAGTTTCAGGGATTTCATCAACAAATTTCTGCAACGAAATTTGTTTCTGCTGATTCATTTCCAGATATGACAGCAGATACTGCTCATTCAAATTGAAGTATGTGTTAAGAGTAAGGAATTACCAGTGCCGAAGCCAGGATTATCTGTCAAGCGGCAGGCATATATGTGTTTTTGAGTGCCATTTTGAGAATTATGGATTGCATGTACAATTTTTTTATTCGTTCCGGATGTCACTTTATCCAATCCAAATATCTCATTATAGAGCAATCATATCTCAAAGTACAAATTGGAAGTGAAAAAATAACATTGCTAATTAGCTATACATGTTGGTTTTGTATGATTAGGAGCATTTCTTTAATGTACAATTTTATTAGTTTTTTTTCTTACATATAAAAGATCACATATATGTAAAACCAAGTATTTAAATTTTAATTTTGGTAGATTAATAATAGAAATTAAAATAAACAAGTAATCGAAAAATGTGCAATTTAGCTATTAAGAGATTTTTCTTAACACAATAGATAAAATTGTAACAAGACAATAGATAATACTAAAGCAGTTAACAAGAAGTGATCAAGTAATTATAACGCAATGTTAAAAAATATTTAAAGAGAGGAAAAAGTTCAAAATTTTCATAAGCAAATGATAGGAAGAGGGGAAAGAATTTTGTCAATCTTTTTTTCTTTTTCAAGGTAAAGACTCTCAATGAAAATTTGTAATAACAACTTTTTTGGGGCAAAAAGGAAATTTCAAAACTTGGGGCTGGCTGCACGGCTGCTCCCCGGACTTGATGAACAAGCATTCTCTATCCCACCTACAACGACAGGACTGGTAGAAAAATGTTGTACGTTGCTAAACAGCACCACTTTTCAATGAACAATATTGTGCTAAATCCGCTACAGATTAACACACACACACACACACACACACAAATTGTGCTAAATCTACAACAGACTGACTAATTAAGGATTTTTATCTAAATTCTGAACCTATTCAATTTTATTCACCAATAGCATATGATACATGCTAGATTTCACTTGTTCCAGACGTCTTGTGTCTCGGGTAGACTATTCATCGACCTTCAACCAATGAAATACTAACTTCATTTGTGGAAACATTGAACGTGCAAACCCCTGATTGAAAATGCTCAGATTCTAGCAAGCTTTGAAACGTAAATGTTGGTTGTCTTGGTTGAGGAAGTTCCATTTCACTCTCAGAACTGCTTAGCATCAGTACCACATTTGACATTGTAGGCCGATCTGCAGCATGGTCTTGAACACAAAGAAGTCCAATTTGAATGCATCTTATTACTTCTGCTGGGGTGCAAGAATCCGCCAGTGATGGATCCAGCAATTCTGGAGCTTTACAATCGTTCCACAATTGCCACGCCTGAGCAATGAATCATTTCCAAGTCGCCCTTTAGAATTGGATTCGAGTACCCAAATTGTAGTTTGGCTTCCCACTATATTCGTCTTTTTATCTTAATTCTTAGACAAGACAGATTTTATCTGATCTACCTGAAATTAAACTAACACGAGAATAAGAAAAGCTTTATCCACTTACATAGCCAAGAAGGTTCAAATATTTTTCATGATATCCAAAACCAGTGTTCTTCTTGCTACTGATAATCTCTAGCAGCAAAACTCCGAAGCTATAAACATCAGATTTTTCTGAAAAGAGGCCTCCCATGGCATATTCTGGAGACATATAACCGCTGCATCATATTTGAAACACAAAAGTATCAACTGTTTACAAAATTCACCTATAATTAAGCACATATTTCTCCATGCAATAGATATTAGCTTTATCTTTATATTTTTTTTGGTTGGCCACGAGTCAGGGCAGACATGCTTTAGAAAAGATCAGTTGATCACTTACAAAGTTCCCACAACTCTGAGAGTGTTAGCTAGTTCTTGGGTGACTCGGAAAGTTCGTGCCAGCCCAAAGTCTGAGATTTTGGGGTTCATGTCATCATCCAAGAGAATATTGCTGGCCTTCAAATCTCTGTGAATGATTCTCAAACAAGAATCTCGATGGAGATATAGAAGCCCTCTGGCAATGCCCTGAAGTATGTTGAACCGTTTTGCCCAATCTAGCTTCAACCTTTTTGTTCGGTCTGCCCATTATCCACATAAAACAATTTAATGCATGAAAGGAAAAGGTCAGTCCACAATATACACTGTGTGGTGTTCCATTGCAATAATAAGTAGAAGGATAATGTTAATTTTTGCTGTTTTTGACAATTTGGTTGCAGTTTAAAGCTGGCATTCAATGGTTCTAGATTAATATACATTACATAAGTAGAAATCAAGCTTCAATCTTTGTAAACCCCGCATGGTGTCAGGTTACCTGAAAGGACATCATCACAATAATTGAAAAAACAGGAATTCTTCTAGTCATGAAAAAGACCACCTGAATCTAGGAAACCAGTTAGAGAGCTGGTAATGTAGATTATTATTATTTGGACATGGAAAAGCTGTTTTCCTGTAAAATTTTAATTTCAAAATCTCTGAGATTTGTCTGTAATTTTTTCAGTATTCCATACAATTGTGGTAAATGTTTCCTATTCCTCTAGAGAACAAGATAACGGAAGAAGGAAATTTGAGAAAATTATTGGGGCAATTGAAAGGGTAAAGAAAACTTTAGAATTTTCGGGGGTGCAAATGTAAAATACATTAATTTTGCCACCCTAAAATACTAGTTGTTGAAAGTTGAGGTGTGACATTTACCCATCGTTGCTCTTCAGGATTGACGAAGTGTTTGATGTCACATAACGTGCAAAAACTATTCATAACGGGATTGAGGACTTGCAAGTAAAGGATGGATTCAATTTTCCAATTAAGCAGTTGTTCTACAAGATATTTATACATATACCCTACTATCTGATGAGAGATAATTATGAACCATAAAGCAGATCACTCCGCTGACCTCAACTGGAATGCAACTGGCACAGTCCTGATCGTCGTAGCAAACAATACACAGGAAATTACTTAGAACTCACTAGCCTAAACTAATTAAAAGAAATTTTGAGTTAGTAATTCAGTGAAGTACTAAACAAGAATATTTACCAAAGAGGAATTTGTCCAAGCTTTTGTTTTTCATGTATTCAAGAATGACTATCTTTTCTTCTCCTTGAATGCAGCAACCCAACAGCCTTACAAGATTTCTGTGCTGAAGTTTAGATATCAACATAACCTCATTCTTGAACTCCTCCATGCCCTGTCCTGAGTGACTTGAAAGCCTTTTCACGGCTATTAGCTGTCCATCTTCTAATTTCCCCTGGAATTCAGGTTCACAAATTATGCATAAGTTCTATCCATGCCCAAGCTAATATCGGTGTGCAGATACTTGTTTAGAAGTTTAATTACCTTGTAAACTGCACCGAATCCTCCTTCACCAAGCTTGTCAGCTTCACTGAAGTTGTTGGTAGCTCTCTTTACCCTATTAAAATTGATAATTGGAAGCTCGGATGACCCCTTTGCTGATGCAGGACCTTCCTGGACATCTTCTTGCGAAATATCTCTCACAGTGCCGTTTCTCTCGGACACAAAGAGACTCTTTACCATGCACTTTATCCTGAAGCCCTTCATTATGCGGCATTTACTTGTCTCTGATTTTTGTTCACGTATATGTGTGTCTGAATGCCTAAGTGCTGTAACGTTAACAATAATTACAAAGAAAATCAGCACTTATTAACTTTTTCTGAGTTGTAGAATCAGTTTGCTTGAGATTAGCAATGGACTACTCAGTTTCCATGGAAGGGGAGGGTTAGCGTATATTGAATACTGAATGGCTGCTAAATGATCAAATATGCAAATTTAAATATGTTTAGATGCATTTTCAGTCCTATGCAGTCAGTGATAAACATTTTTACCTCTTCTGTTTGCTTTCCATCTCTTAATACAACATATCAACAAGCCCACAAGTAAACCAACCGATATAGATAGGACGCTGATGATGATTGCTGTGTATCGCTTTTTTACTCCTGAAAATTCCATTAAACACATTGTGAACAGACAAGCTTTATAATGAAGAAACAGTCCAGACTAGACCTAGATTACCTAGCTCTGAATTAGCAAGGCGGAGATATAGATCTTCCCCACCGTCTGAGAATTGCTGAATGTCAACAAGATGTGTCACCCAAACCATACACCCTATACCATCTGGATATGCATAAGCCAGACAAGAGCAGTTACTCAGGCACCATTGGCTACACCCCCCTTGGTCAGTCTTATCATACAAATACAGATAATGATCTGGTAATTTCATCTGACTGAGCTTCCAGAAGCCATCCGGTTTCGATGCTTTATATGTTAAGTTGCTACTGTTCGTAGTGCACATCAACTCTGTACGCCGCAAACATCCACTTGTCCAATTTCCCTTACTCCATTCCTCATTAGATTGCGGATAGAACCCTTTCAGGCACTCGCAAATTGGAGATCCACTCATGCTACAAGCAGTGAAGGGTCCACAAGTTCCATATACATCGCATGGATGTTGAGGTGCTGCCCAAAGCCGGTTCCATTGATTTTGTTGACCTTCCCATTGCAGTAGTTCCAACATACCTGTTGGTAAAATTACCATAATGTAAATATAGGACTCGTTGAAAGTGCTGAAAGTCATATATGCAGCTCCCGTTTGATTATTTGGTATCAGACTCATTCCATTTGCGTACCCTTTAGTCGCATCTGGAATTCCAATGAACTGCCATCCGTTCCATGGCCCTCCTCTCCAGTATGGTTTGGTGCCATTACATGTGAAAGCTTGTGGTGGTTTTTCATCTGAAAGTGTATTAAAAAAGTTCCCAGGTGCTGGATCATTCTCATTTTCCCAGGACATTGAGACGTTTTTCATTCCAGTCATGTTTGGTAAAACTGTATCAGAAGGGTAATAAAAGCTTTCCCATAGAGTTGCCCCTGAAACATTATCTTCAAGGATGAAATCACCGTCATCTCTAAGCACTGCAATTGTGCTATTAGAATGGGCGGAAGCATTAGTTGACCAGATAGTATTTTGCTTCCCATCTAGAAGCTTTAGATTCCCGTCGCTGCTGATTATCAGCCTTGAAGCCAGGTCACGCGCCGAGAGTGCATTTTCTCTGTTTGCAACCCAAACAATTCTACGGCCAGGATCAAACTTGTACCAGATTCCAACATACAATTCACTTGCATTACCAGGACGGAAGAAGCCTAATTCAAAGATTTGCCTAGCAGAGATTAGAGTTTGTCCCACTTTGAGTGGTTGGGATGGAGTTATGGTGTCATTTGATGCACAACATACTGGTAAAATGAAGAGTATGTTATAAAACACAAGCAACAATAAGCTAGCTTTATCCATATACTATGTGCTCTCTATTCACTGTACTGTCTTTGATGCTAAAGGAGCATAAAAAATGTGTCCTCCAAATGAATTCTTAAGATCACTTCCTAGGCTCTTAGTCTTTGTCCTGCTTGGCCTTTTATTTACTACCACGTAAACAAATAAAAGTCAATGGTCAATATACTTTGATAAATAAATGAACCTTTCAATTCAACTATGCACAGCTGCAAAGTGGGTTGATTGAATATCATTTTCTGGCCTAATCTTCTTGTTATGTCAATAATCATCAGATCAGACAATCCTTCCCTGAAAATGTAAGCAGATACGCCATGTTAACCTCCCCTTGGAGGTTCCTTTTAAATAGTGCTTTTATGTGTCAACCAAAACAGACAGTTAGGACACCTATCAAATAAAAAAAAAAAATAGAAGCTTATCATATCATAGTTTATTCTTTCTGATGATAGGGACAAAAAACGGAAGAAAGAAAAGCAAAGAAATTAAGGTTAAATACATCAATGGACAATTTACAAGTAATACACCTGAGTTGACCAATATTAGTTGCTGTATTGAGATTCGCAAATGACAGTCACTGGGATGTTTCCTATAGCATTGTTAAAGTGGGACTTGGGAAATTGCACTTGAAATGCTATCTTCAACTTGATCAAGTAAATTAAGTGTGAATAAAAAGTGTTTCCTTGTAAAAATTATACTAATTAAAAGAACGTTCTTATAATATGCATTAATATGACTGCGATGGTTCTTGTGGTTGTGTAACACTAATTATACTTTTAGTTAATTTGTTGAACTTTACGGTATCAAACTACCAAGTAATCAATGGTGTAGGTCTTTTGCAGCCGTCGTAATTCCTAAATGTTGCCCACGCATTACTACTTTTAACTGCAGTTTAAATCAAAAAGATCAATCTGAGTGTTATTTGCCAATTGCCCCCTCGGAGAGATGATTTGGTTTCACAACCACTTCAAATAAAATGATACTTTCACGGTTTAATATTTTTCTTCCCCTCAGCAATCATCTTCTCTTATCTGAACAAAGCCTGATTTTTGAAGGATTGTAAGTTACATACGGTAAGATTACTGCCCCCTTGATCTAAAAAGAAAGAATACTAATATTGTGGCCTTGATACGAGTCACCACTGGACTAATATCATAATTTTAGAGGATCTTTCAAAAAAGTTCCAGCAAAGACTTTTACTTTCTTTCTTTCTTTTTTCCTTTTTTTTTTGGTTGTGTTTCAAAGGAAAAAATCCACTTTTCCTCCCTATACTTTGGGATAGAGATATATTTCGTCCCCAAACTTTTAGGTGCAATGTATTTAGTACATAAATTAATAATTTTTGACCACATTTAATTCAAAAACGGTAAATTATTCAATTTGGACGGAGAAGACTCACGTGTCTGGCACGTGACCGTTGACTTTAACTAAGAAATTAATTTGACTTAACGCCACGTACTAGACACATGAGTCTTCTCCGTTCAAATTGAACAATTTACTATTTTTGAACTAAATGTGATCAGAATTTATTAATTTATATACTAAATATGTTGCGTCTAAAAGTAAGTTTGTTTACAACTTAGGATAAATACTTATTGCATGAACATTCTATATGACTATCCAAAGTACAAGACTCGTAGGGGGAAAAAATTACACTTTCGCTGAACAGCACCAGTCCCAATGAAACATATTTTGCTACAGATTAACTAGACAAGGATCAATCCCCAACCCTGCACTTTGTTTACCATACCATACAACACATGGCCTGTTCTGATATTGGTAGTAAATATTACCATGCAACACATGGTATGAGACTATTAGTTCACAAGAAAAATGTACTAGCAATCAAAGGATAAAATTTTGAAAGCTATACTTGTTTACGTGTAGAGACACCTCTACAAATGCAAAACTGAAGCAGCAATGTTTACGTGTAGGGATACCTCTACAAATGCAAAACTGAAGCAGCACTCTAATGAAATCATCTGCCAAGAATCACTCTAAACTGAGAGTTTCGAAGAAATCTGCAACAAAAATTCAACAAAGAAATTTGTTTTTGCTGCTTCATTTCCCGACATAACAACAGACACTGCTCATTCAAAATGAAGTATGTGTTTTAGTATAGACTCATCTGTGCCGAGGCCAGGACTATAGGTCAGGCGGAGGACATACATGTGTTATTGAGTGCCATTTTCAGAATGATCGATTGCATGTATAAGTTTTTGTTCCGAATGTCTCTTTATCCAGTCTAAATATCTAACTATGACTTAAACTAAAAAATTTTTTAATTGAGATTCTACATTGGCAAGTTCTCTCTCTCTTTTTTTTTTTTTTTAATCATTTGATTGTTTAACAACATTACAACTATATTTAAGTCAATGGAACATAGTAAGAAAGCTATATATTAGCTTGCATGAACATATTGAATAAGTATAACTACTCAATTCTCTATCTTCTTATTCTTACAATTCCATTGAACAAAAATATAATTTGACTATTCTCTAATATCAAACTCTGGAGAGCAATCATATCTCCAAGTATAAATTGGAAGTAAAGAGATAATATTGCTAATTAGCTATATATATATATATATATATATATATATATATGCTGGTTTTGTATGTTGAGGAAGAGTATATCTATAGTATACAACTTTATTAGTTTTTTTCTTACATATAATATAAAAGACCACATATATGTAAAACCAAGTATTCATATTTGAATTTTGGAGATTAATAATGGAAATTAAAATAAAACAATTAATTGCAAGGTGTGTAGGATTTAGGTATTAAGATTTTTTAACACAATGGATAAAATAATAACGAGGCAATACGTAATACTTAAGCACTTAATAAGAAGTGATCAACTAAATATAATGCAAGGTAAAAAAATATTTAAAGAGGAGAAAAAGTTCAAAACTTTCACCAACAAAAGCTAGGAAGAGGGCAAGGAATTTTGTGGATTTTTTTGTTGTGGCTCCGGGGGGGGGGGGTGTGACGCCCCCGCTTCTCCCAAGAGCGAACCCTAGGGTATCGGCGGGACGCCTGCCTAACTCGCGCCAGGACTCGAAACACAAAACTAATAAAACTATATTAAACCAAAAGAGAACTGTTTATAATATATACAATTCCCAAAAGTTCTATTTATTTCTTCAAAAGTATCGAGTCAAACCACTCTAATATCAACTTACGAACGGACTGGGGCCTCACAATCTCCCCCACTTAGGACAATTTCGTTCTCGAAATTAATTCTTTGGTCAAAACGTACCTTCGAAACCCGCCGAAGGGTCAGTCACTTCTTGTTGACCCATTGCATACACTCTTACTGGCCCTTTGGGTCGATTTTCCCCTGCATTTGACGGTTTCGTTATGGTCCCTTCTGTTGGTGGTTTGAGTCCTCCCTTCTGCATCTTAGGGCACCGGGCAATCAAATGTTCGGTGCTACCACATTTGAAGCATTTCCGTACCGAACTATTTTTCCAGCAATTTTCATCGGTGTGATTGCCCCCACAGAAACCACAGGTTGACTTAGTGGCCGTACTTGACCCTCCACGCTGGGCACTCCTCTGGGGCTCTTGCATTATCTGACCTCGTCCAAAGCTATTCAGGGTTCTTGCAGGTCGTGGACCATCTGTGCCTTTGCTTGTCTTAGTAGGTGGCTCGTTTCGCGAACTCTGTCCAACCATGGAATCATTCGAGCTGGGTTGCCTCCTTTTCCGGTCATGGAAGGCTTTAACCTGTCCTCTCGCAGTTTCAATCCGCTGTGCTTTTTCTAGTGCCTGGCTAAACGTGTCCAACTGTGCAGCTGCTAGTGCCTCCTGGATCTCCACATTCAAGCCTTGGGTAAAACGGCGAATTCGCTTTTGCTCCGTCAGCACCAGCTCTGGGGCAAAACGGGAAAGTTTCGTAAACTAAGTTTCGTATTCCGCCACACTCGATACCTCTTGACGTAGGCGGATGAAGTCATCTTCCCGTTTTTCTTGCACAATGGACGGCAGGTATTTTTCGTTAAATTCCCGTGTGAAGTTGATCCAGGTCCAGGAGGTTTGTTCGCGCTGCCACTTGGTTTTAATCACGTTCCACCAGGCTCGGGCGGCCCCTTCAAATTGAAAGGCAACAAAGGATATCTGCCGTTCCTCCGAGTACCTAAGCGCGGCAAAAATATCTAGCATACGGTCCATCCAACCCTCCGCTAGGTCAGGGTCGGGTCCACCTACAAATTTAGGGGGTGCAAATTTTTGGAACCGTTCTAAAACACGGTCCTCTCCCTCATGATTACCCGGATTATGTCCAAGGTTCGCAGTACTGCTCCCCTGGCCCTGTTGATTTGACATTCGCTCCAGAAGATCGGCCATCCGCTGGATGGCTGTAGCGACTTGGTCTGGCTCTTGTCCTTGTTACCACCTGTGACGCCCCCGCTTCTCCCAAGGGCGAACCCTAGAGTATCGGCGGGACGCCTGTCTAACTCGCGCCAGGACTCGAAACACAAAACTAATAAAACTATATTAAATCAAAAGAGAACTGTTTATAATATATACAATCCCCAAAAGTTCTATTTACATCTTCAAAAGTATCGAGTCAAACCACTCTAATATCAACTTACGAACGGACTGGGACCTCACAGGTAGGGGTGGGCACGGATCGGGTACCTGCCCCTAACATGATTTGGCTGACCCGACCCTAATATATCAGATCAGCCATTTTGGTACCCTATGACCCGTCCCTTTTTTTCGGGTACCCGAATACACTTGAGATCTTCGGTGACATGTTTTCTATGCCAATCCAATGCCACCAATAGTATTGTGCCAAGTGTCATGTTATTATTTACCCTTGTGTTAAATCAAGCCAAATTAAATTATTAGAAAATTAAAATGTAAATAATAACATGACACTTGGTACAACATTATTGGTGGCATTGGGTTGGCATAGAAAATATGTCACCGAGGATCTCAAGTGGAGTGGCGGCACTTGAGATCCTCGGTGACATGTTTTCTATGCCAATCCAATGCCACCAATAGTATTGTGCCAAGTGTCATGTTATTATTTACCCTTGTGTTAAATCAAGCCAAATTAAATTATTAGAAAATTAAAATGTAAATAATAACATGACACTTGGCACAATACTATTGGTGGCATTGGATTGGCATAGAAAACATGTCACCGAGGATCTCAAGTGGCACTTGAGATCCTCGGTGACATGTTTTCTATGCCAATCCAATGCCACCAATAGTATTGTGCCAAGTGTCATGTTATTATTTACATTTTAATTTTCTAATAATTTAATTTGGCTTGATTTAACCCAAGGGTAAATAATAACATGACACTTGACACAATACTATTGGTGGCATTGGATTGGCATAGAAAACATGTCACCGAGGATCTCAAGTGCCGCCACTCCCTCCACTCATGGACTCTCTCTTTTTTTTTTTTTTTTTTGCCAAAACTCTGTACATGGGGATGGGATGCCAACCCCTCCGCTCATGGAGTAATATGCAGACGACAACTACAAGACCGACAGAAAAATGTTGCACTTTTCTAAACAGCTTCACTTATCAATGAACAATATTGTGCTAAATCCACCACAGATTAACACAAAAAAAAAAATAGAAAGAAAAGAAAATTGTGTTAAATCTATTACAGACTAATTAATTAATGATTCATCTAAATTCTGAACTTTTTGTTACGTTTATTCACAAATAGCACATGACATATGCTAAATTTCACTGGTTACAGCGTGTTGCGTCCCGAGGAGACTATTCATCGACCTTCAACCAATGAAATACTAACTTCATTTGTGGAAACATTGAACGTGCAAACCCCTGATTGAAAATGCTCGGATTCTAGCAAGCTTTGAAACGTAAATGTTGGTTGTCTTGGTTGAGGAAGTTCCATTTCGCTCTCAGAACTGCTTAGCATCAGAACCACATTTGACATCGTAGGCCGATCTGCAGCATGGTCTTGAACACAAAGAAGTCCAATTTGAATGCATCTCATTACTTCTGCTGGGGTGCAAGAATCTGCCAGTGATGGATCCAGCAATTCTGGAGCTTTACACTCGTTCCACAATTGCCATGCCTGAGCAATAAATCATTTGCAAGTTGCCGATTAGAAGTGGATTCGAGTACCCACATTGTAGTTTGGCTTCCCACAGTATTCATCTTTAAATCTTAGTTCTTAGACAAGACAGATTTTATCTGATCTACCTGAAATTAAATCAACATGAGAATAAGAAAAGCTTTATCCACTTACATAACCAAGAAGGTTCAAATATTTTTCATGATATCCAAAACCAGTGTTCTTCTTGCTGCTGACAATCTCTAGCAGCAAAACTCCGAAGCTATAAACATCAGATTTTTCTGAAAAGAGGCCTCCCATGGCATATTCTGGAGACATATAACCGCTGCATCATATATGAAACACTAAAGTGTCAACTGTTTACATAATTCACCTATAATTAAGCACATATTTCTCCGTGGAATAGATATTAGCTTTATCTTTATATTCTTTTCGGTTCGCCACGAGTCAGAAAAGACATGCTTTAGAAAAGATCAGTTGATCACTTACAAAGTTCCCACAACTCTGAGAGTGTTAGCTAGTTCTTGGGTGACTCGGAATGTTCGTGCCAGCCCAAAGTCTGAGATTTTGGGGTTCATGTCATCATCCAAGAGAATATTGCTGGCCTTCAAATCCCTGTGAATGATTCTCAAACAAGAATCTCGATGGAGGTATAGAAGCCCTCTGGCAATGCCCTGAATTATGTTGAACCGTTTCGCCCAATCTAGCTCCAACCTTTTTGTTCGGTCTGCCCATTATCCACAAAAACAATTTAATGCATGAGAGGAAAAGGTTAGTGCACAGGATACACCGTGTGGTGTTCAAATTTCAATAACAAGTAGAAGGATATTGTAAAGTTTTGCTGTTTATGGCAAATTGATTTCAGTTTAAAGCTAGTATTCAATGTTTCTAGATTAATACACATCACACAAGCCGAAATCAAGCATCCATTTTTGTAACTCCACATGGTGTTAGGTTACCTCAAAGGACATCATCATAATAATTGAAAAAACAAGAATTTTTCTAGTCATGAAAAAGATCTCCTGAATATAGGAAACCAGTTAGAGAGCTGGTAATGTTGATTATTATTACTTCGAAATGGAAAAAACTGTTTTCCTGTTAAATATTAACTTCAACATCTCTGAGATTTGTCTATATTCCCATGTAATTTATTTAGTATTCCATACAATTGTGGCAAATGTTTTCATTTCCTCTAGAGGGCAAGATAACCGAAGAAGGAAATTTGAGAAAATTATCGGAGCAATTGACAGGGTTAAGAAAACTTCAGAATTTTCAGGAGGTGCAAATGTCAAACACATTAATTTTGACGAAGTGTTTGATGTCATAAAACGTGCCAAAGACTATTCAGAACGGGACTGAGGGCCTTGTGAATTGAGGATGAATTCGATTTTCCAATCAAGCAATTGTTCTATAAGATAACTATGCATATACACTACCATCTGATGAGAGATAATTGTAAAACGTAATGCGGATCACTCGGCTGACCTCTAAGTTCAATTTCACTAGCGCAGTCCTGATCCTCCTAGCAACGAATACACAGGAAATTACTTAGAACTCACTAGCCTAAACTTAATAAAAGAAATTTTGAGTTAGTAATTCAGTGAAGTACTAAACAAGAATATTTACCAAAAAGGAATTTGTCCAAGCTTTTGTTTTTCATGTATTCAAGAATGACTATCTTTTCTTCTCCTTGAATGCAGCAACCCAACAGCCTTACAAGATTTCTGTGCTGAAGTTTAGATATCAACATAACCTCATTCTTGAACTCCTCCATGCCTTGTCCTGAGTGACTTGAAAGCCTTTTCACGGCTATTAGCTGTCCATCTTCTAATTTCCCCTGGAATTCAGGTTCACAAATTATTCATGAGTTCTATCCATGCCTAAGCTAATATCGATGTGCAGATACTTATTTAGAAGTTTAATTACCTTGTAAACTGCACCGAATCCTCCTTCACCAAGCTTGTTAGCTTCACTGAAGTTGTTGGTAGCTCTCTTTACCCTTTTGAAATCAATAATTGGAAGCTCGGATGACCGCTTTGCTGATGCAGGACCTTCCTGGACATCTTCTTGCGAAATATCTCTCACAGTGCCCTTTCTCTCGGACACAAAGAGACCCTTTACCATGCACTTTATCCTGAAGCCCTTCATTATGCACCGTTTACTTGTCTCTGACTTTTGTTCACGGATATGAGTGTCTGAATGCCTAAGTGCTGTAGCTTTAACAATAATTACATAGAAAATCAGCACTTACTAACTTTTTCTGAGTTGTAGAATCAGTTTGCTTGAGATTAGCAATGGAATAATCAGATAACAGGAAAGGGGAGGCTAAGCGTATCTTCAATACTGAATTGCTGCTAAACGATCAAATATAAGAATTCAAATATATTTAGATGAATTTTCAGTCCTATGCAGTCAGCATGTCAACAGAATAGCTCCTAACAAGCTGCGAGTAATTGATAAACATGTTTACCTCTTCTGTTTGCTCTCCATCTCTTAACACAACATATCAACAAGCCCAAGAGTGAACCAACCGATATAGATAAGACGCTGATGATGGTTGCTGTGTATCGCTTTTTTACTCCTGAAAATTCCATTAAACAAATAGTGAAGAACAGGCAAGCTTTATAATGTAGAAACAGTCCAGACTAGACCTAAATTACCTAGCTCTGTATTAGCAAGGCGGAGATACAAATCTTCCCCATCATTTGAGAATTGCTGAATGTCAACAAGATCTGTCACCCAAACCATACACCCTATACCATCTGGACATGCATATGCCAGACAAGAGCAGTTACTCAGGCAC
Organism: Coffea arabica; assembly: GCF_036785885.1. Lineage (NCBI taxonomy): Eukaryota > Viridiplantae > Streptophyta > Magnoliopsida > Gentianales > Rubiaceae > Coffea > Coffea arabica. The sequence continues at coordinate 10,475,326 of NC_092312.1, forward strand.
CATTGGCTACACCCCCCTTGGTCAGTCTCATCATACAAATACAGATAATGATCTGGTAATTTCATATGACTGAGCTTCCAGAAGCCATCCGGTTTAGATGCTTTGGAGATTAAGTTGCTACTGTTTCCATCACACATCAGCTGTGTACCCCTCACGCATCCACTTGTCCAATTTCCCTTACTCCATTCCTCATTAGACAACGGGAAGAACCCTTTCAGGCACTCACAAGGTGGAGAGCGACTCTTGCTACAAGAGCTGAAGGGTCCACAAGTTCCATATACGTCACATGGATGCTGAGGTGCTGCCCAAGACACGTTCCACTGATTTTGTTGTCCTTCCCAGTGCAGTATCTCCAACATACCTGTTGGTAAAATTACCATAATTGATATGTAGGACTTGTTAAAATTGTTGAAAGTCATACATGAGGCTCCTATTTGATTATTTGTTGTCAGACTTATTCCATTTGCATACCCCTTATCCTCATCTTCAATTCCAATGAACTTCCATCCATCCCATGGACCTCCTCTCCAATATGGTTTGGTACCATTCCATGTGAAAGCTTGTGGTGGTTTCTCGTCTGAAAGTCCAACGACAAACTTTCCAGGTGCTGGATCCTTATCATTTTCCCATGATGTCAAGAAACTTTTCTGACCACTTCTGCCGTTGAATCCTAACTGCATGGTTGCTAAAATTGTATCAGAAGGATAATAAAAGCTTTCCCACAGAGTTGCCCCTGAAATCTTATCTTTAAGGATGAAATCTCCATCATCTGTAAGCACTGCAATTGTGGTATTAGACTGGACAGAAGCATTTGTTGACCAGACAATATCTTGCTTTCCATCCATAAGCTTTAGATTCCCATCACTGCTGATTATCAGCCTTGAAGCCAGGTCATCTGCTAAGAGTGCATTTCCTCTGTTTGCGACCCAAACAATTCTACGATCGGGATCAATCTTGTACCAGATTCCAATATACAGTTCACTTGCTTTACCAGGACTGAAGAAGCCTAATTCAAAGATTTGTCCAGTGGAGATGAGAGTTTGTCCTACCTTAAGTGGTTGGGATGGAGTTATGGAGTCATTTGGTGCACAATATACTGGTAAAATGAAGAGGATCTTATAAAACACAAGCAATAATAAGCTAGCTTTATCCATATACTATATGTTCTCTATTCACTCTATTGTCTTTGACGCTAAAAGAGCTTCAAAAATGTGTCATCCATATGAATTCTTAAGATCACTTTCTAGTCTCTTCTTCTTTGTTCTGCCTTGATACTTAATCTACTAAAGGTCAATGATCAATATACATGATCAGCAAATGAACCTCTTGAATTCAACTATGCACAACTGCAAGGTGGCTTGATTAGATATAATTTTCTAGCCTAATCTTGTTGCTATGTCAATAATCATCAGGTCAGACAATCCCTTCCCAGAAAATGTAAGCAGAAAACTCTTATTAACCAGGGCGGTTCCTTTTAAATAATGGTTTATGTCTTGCAAAATAGACAGTTAAGACACGTATCAAACGATTGAATAGAGACATATACTATCCTAGTTTATTCTTTCTGATGACGGGGAGACAAAAACAGAAGAAAGAAAAGCAAAGAAATTAAGGGGAAATATATTAATGGACAATTTACAAGCAAGCAATATAGCTGAGTTGACCAATATTACTTGGTGTATTAAGATTCGCAAATGACAGCCACTGGGATGTTTCCTATAGCACTATAAAAGTTGGAAAATTACACTTGAAATGCTATCTGCAGGTTGATGAAGTTTAACTGTAATTAAAAAGTGTTTCCTCATAAAAGTTATAAGAGCGTTCTGATGATATGCATTAATATGACTCATCTTCTGGTGATGTAACACTAATTTTATAAGAGCCTGTTAATACGTCAAACTTCAACGGTATCAAGTAATCAATATTCTAGGTCTTTTGTAGCTCTCGTAAGTCCTAAATGTTGTTTACATGTTACTACTTTTAACAACAGTTTAATTGAAAGAGATCCAATGTAAGTGTTATTCGCCAATTCCTCCCTAGGAGAGATGATTTTGGTTTCGCAACCTCTGCAAATGAAATCATACTCTCACGGTTTAAAATTTTTATTCCTGTCAGCAGTCATCTTCTCTTATCTGAACAAAACCTGCATATTTTTGAAGGATTTTAAGACACATAATGTAAGATTACTGCCTTCTTGATCTAAAAAGAAAGAATAGTATTGTGGTCTTGACGCTAGTCACCACTGGACTAATATCAAATTTTCGGAGGATCTTTCAAAAGAAATTCCAGCAGACCTCTTATTTTATTTTTTCGTGTTTCAACTGTCAAATAATTCCTTTCTTGGACATGCAAGCATTGAGTCCTTAATTCAAGTTCGGGCATGGCAACATGATGCTCCTCATTCAGGACAAAACATTTTTCATCTTTTTTTGAAGCACAACTAGCTCAAATGGAAGCAGCCAACCAAAATCCGAATGCTGTTTACATGAGCGACAGTATCAAGCGCTCTCATTCTTGCCAATGAAAAGATACAGAAATGAAGTCTGTTTAGAACTTGGAACAAGGACTTATTGCATGAACATTCTCTATGATTCTATCCAAAGTACAAGACTAGTAGGAAAAATATTACACTTTGCTAAACAGCACCAATCACCAATGAAACAAATTGTGCTAAACCTATTACAGATTAACAAGATAAGGATCAATCCTGAACTCTGCACCTTAATTACATTAGTATGTATCTGAAACGAGCAATATTAACTTGTTCCAATTCTGTTTTGTCATGAGTAGACCATTCATCGACCTTCAATCATTGGAATACTAACTTCATTTATGGAACCATTGCATATACAAACCCCAGATTGGAAATGATCATGTAGACACCAAAATTTTATCTTTTTTATTTTTTTTTTGTTTCATCGGAAAAAAAAAAAGAAAAGAAGAAAAGAAGTGTTAAAAGAAATCAAATCAGTTTTTGCAAAAAAAAAAAAAAAAAATTGGGAAGCCACGCGCGCCATTCCTTCTTCTTCGTACGAAGAAGATGAAGCAGAAACAGTACAAGGTCTTGCAGCAAAATTTCTTGGCCTTTTTCCATTCTTTTTTCTTCATTTTTTCGCTCCATTGGATCACTCCAGTACCAATCCACCTGGATCTAATCTAAACATCAGGAAAATCCCAGGACAAAGGCCATCTAGTGGCTCAAAAATCATCAAGAAAAATGCAGCTCCAATCTCCTCCCTTAGTTCTAGGTTTTGGGGATTTTGTAGCTATAAAAGGTCCTAAAAACAGCCCTAAAGGGAGAGGAACAAGGGGATGTGGCGGAAGAGTAGATAGAGAGAGAAAAGAGAGAGAAAAAGGAAGAAAAGAGAGCAGAAATTTTTCCAGAAAATCTTGAGCCAGGGTTGACTTTCTGACCCAATTTCAGCTCAAAACCCGACATCAATTTAGTTATTTATGGAGTTTTCTTTGTTGCTACACCATCTAAGTTTGTAGAAGGGCAATTTTTGTTCACAAAACTTCAAGAAAAACAGTCTCCAGAATTCTCAAATTTTGGCTCGAAATCAGCCAGTCGTCAGCACTTGGATCTTCGTTAGCAAAGATTTGCAGCTTCAGGCCTTTCATTTGGACGCGATTTTTCACGTTGTTTTGGCTCCATAATACCTTAAGAGGTAACCCTCCCTCACTTTCCTCTCTTTTCCAACCTGTTTGCACGTAAAAGATCAAGAAATCTGGTCCCCTTTTTGTTCATGGTGCATGAGTTTGTGATTTTGTGCTGGGATCTGGAACTTGCATTTGGTAGCAGAAATCTTGTATTAATGGTTGGGGAGGTGCGTGATTTTGGATGGGATTTCAATCTAAACTTGCGGTTTGTTCCTTTTATGCAAAAATTTGGTAAATGATTATGGAGGTTTCATTTGTGTTGTTGCGGCCCTTCAAAGTTGCAGAGGATAGTTGCAGAAGCACACGGATCCTCAATGCCACTTTTCCGGTGGGAAAAGTGACAATTCAGTACCACCTCCATATTTATGTCAAGTGTCCTATTTATTTAAATTTCTTCTACCATTACCATTATATGATAAGTGAAATTATCACTGAATTTGGTACCAAGTAGTGGCACCGAAGATCCAGTTGTTGCAATTGTTGCAGAAGAAGCTTTCTTCGAACCAGTTGCATGTGACTTTCTAAAATTGCATTTTGGTCCCAATTTTTAAAATAATCTTACATTATGGCCCAAAAACTTCTGCAAATGAACCATTTGGATCCCTTTTAAATTTTAATCATATTTTGCATTTTTCAAACATGTTTTTGGTCAAGTTAAATCTGGATTTTAGGAGATAATTAGGGCTTAATTAATTTTTGGTAGATTTAATACCCTGTTGGGCTTAGTAAAAATAGGTTAAGACTTGGGTTAATGTTTTCTTAGGGCTTTTGGGCAGATTAATGCTGTGGATTTTGATAGGCTTGTAGCATGGGCTTCAGGGCCAAAGCCCATGCCACTTGTGGTTGGGTTTAATTGGTAAAAGGGTGGGCTGATCCGCTTCATTTTTCTTGGACTTCCTGCCGGGCCAAGTGGTCTTGGCCCAAATAGAAGTCAGACAATGACCCAAAGGCCCAATCCCTTAAGTGATCTGGTGACAAAAATTGCAAATCAGTCCCTAGACTTTTTAGTAATGGTGATAAGTCCCTAAAAACCTTTAACTGCTTTCAATTAGGTCCCTATTTTAATTGCATTTTGGTTCCTAAATTTAATTTTGACCTCTAATTTTTGTAATAATTACAATTTATTCCTCAAAATTTTCTTAATTTTTATAATTAGGTCTCTAACAGATTTGATTTCTTAGAAAGAAGTTGATTTTCTTCTTTAATTATTAATTATATTTCATTTGAATGCTCAATTGATAGATTTCATGTTTATTTCCATTTTTTTATGATTTATTAGTTAATTAAATTGGTACCTTGATCATTTTTGTTAATTTTGGAGTTAAATAGGGCAAATCCAACCCACATTAGCTACTATTTCAAGGGAAGTATCTTCTTTTATTATTTTAAATCCTCTTATGTGCTCTTATGTGTTTTTATGTGTGTAATTGCATGTTTTTGAGTGATTTTTCTTTTAGTTATTCATTTTATTTGTTTTAAGTTTCATATATTTAATTTAATTTTGGTGATTATTTGAGAGGCATTTAAATGTCAAATTGCAATAGTTAGGTTCATGACGTGTATTTAGTTAGAATATGTAATAGATAGGTTCAAATTTTGCCTAAAATATATTTAGTTAGATAAATATAATAATTAGGTTATTATTTTAAATTTCCCCGTTTAGATTGTAATTAATGTCCCAAATGTAATAGTTAGGTACTTATGTGTGTTTATTTGCTTGTGTGCTTGTATGTCTATGTGCTTACGTGTTTTACTCGCTTTCTTAGGAGATTTGCATTTAGATATTATGCTTACGTGTTATGTGCTCTATGTGCTTACATGTTTGCTTTAATTACGTTTATATGATTTCTTACATTATAAAAAATGCATGATATCACCACACTAGTCCAACGCTAGTTGTGGCTATTCTCCCCGATTTCTCACTAATCCAACGCTAGTGAAGACTTGTTGAAATGGGCTAGTTCAATACTAAACCCTTTAGGCCGTCCACGCGCTAGAATCACATGCTTGCGTGACATTCACTACATTTCATACATATTTTCTACGTTTTAAGATCTTTACCATTTTGCATGATATTTCCTCTGTATGTATATCCCTTATCCTTATGTGTAATATGTGACATTTAGACTTGCATTCTATTTAAGAAAAATTAGAAATAGGTTAGTTCACCTGCTTGAATAGATTAGGGGAGCTGTCCTTCAAATATGGGAAATGGACGAGTATGGCTTCTTAACCTTAGCACGCTCGTATTTCCTCTATAAGAAGGAAAATTGAGTCACGAATCTTAGTCCCCTGTACCCGTTATGTTGCATTCCTTTTTTTTAGGTCACGTATTTTTATATATTATAATTTTTTCTTTTCTTCGAGTCTCACTCTTTGCATATTTGTGACCTTTCTAAGAATTATTTTGGGCATCACAATTAATGTGATTTACACCGATTAAACTTTGAAGAGATATTTCGACCATTTCGATATCCATTAAGTTTAGGTTTGCATTCATATAGTAACATCCAAATGTAATAAGTTTTATAGGTTAAATTAAGAAAATTTTCGATTAAATCACGCAACTAGCCTTGACTAGTTTGAAAGGGTGCCTTGGATTTTATCCTTGCCTTCCCTTTTTTCAACCGTGACTCCCGAACCCTTTTTTTCTCATTTTTTGAAGACTTGGAGTCGTTTAAAAAGGATTTTCTCAATTTTTATTTAAAAATTTATTTTTAGGTGACTTGGTACACCTACTCAATACCAAGTGACAACTCCTATTTTTCTTAAAAACCCTTTTTAGACTATTATTTTGGGCCAAAACCATAGCATTTTTTAAGTCCCATTTTTTGTCATTTTTCTTTATTTATTCTCTAAAAATCAAAAACTCATTTTTACTCAAAAATAAATCAAAAATTTATTTTTATAACCCGTAATTTTATTTTTCAAAAAATGAGGCGCTGACGGATCATATTGAAGCAAGCTTTGAAACGTAAATGTCCTGGTTGAGGATGTTCCATTTCACTCTCTGAGACCACGCTATATTTTGGTAGAGTAAGAACCTCGAGGGGCGGGGGAGTCACTTTCTTAAGTGCACATTAAAAACGTGAAGAAGACAACTGTCGTCTGATTAAATTTTTCACCTCAAATTCTCCGAGATGCTCTCAGGTCTATATGATGAAGAGACAAAAGTTTTAACCTTTTTAGAGGCCAATAAAATGGACAAGGAAATCCGAGAAAATTGGAGGGGCAACGCAAAGGGTGAATCGAGTTTTAGAAGATTCAGGGGTGCAAACATTGAAGAAAACTAATGAACTACTAATACCTTTGCTAGCCTAATATACTGATGTTTGGATCATTTGCCCACCATCATTATTCAGGAAGCACTTCAGCTAAACAAAATATAACACAGACGGTGCATAGCTGAATCAAGGGCCGCGCAAGATGAACGATAATTACAAAATATGATATAGACCACATTTTGTTTTGTTGTTGTGTACACCTATACTTGTTTAATTTCATGCTCTAGTGCATTGTGTTTGTGATTTTCAAAACCATAATGTCTGCGTTGTTATGATGTTTTACTCACTGAACTAACTGTTTTACACTTTGACTGGTAATGCAAATTGAATTCCATCTAGCTCAGTCCTGGTTCCCATAGCAGAAGAACACACAGGAACTTAACTGTACTCACTAGCTTAGAGTGAAAAATTCGATTGAAACTTTTAAGTGTAATATTTCAGTGAAGTAACAGAAGGATATTTACTGAATAGGAATTTGTCCAAGCATTACTTTTATGAAGTTAAACCTAGCAGAAAAATGGTTATACCCTTTTCAAACAGAAAGTCTAATGCTATTAATAGCAGCCATATAATCAAGAATTCTCATTCTTATGGTCCAATATTTTTCTCCCTCTCAGCCATATAATCAATAGTTCTCATTCCAAAATATGGACTTGATGCATAAGCACTCTCTATGATTCTATCCGCACAATAACACTAGTTTGGAAAGAAAAAGGAAAAAAAAGAAGAAGAAAAAAACCGATACTCTGCTATAGACCACCAATCTTGAGTGGATTGTATTATGTTAAAATATGGTAGCGATTCACTACATAAGAGTTAATCCGAAATCTGAACCTTAATTACGTTTATTTATACAATGGTTTTAGTACGAGCTAAATTCACTTGTCCTATCCGCGTTTTATCTTGTGTTGACAACTCATCGACCTTCAACCACTGAAATAGTAACATCATTTATGGAACCATTGAATGCTGAAACTCCTGCTTGAAAATGATTATATTCTAGCAAGCTCTGAAACGTAAACTTTGGTTGTCTTGGTAGAGGAAGTCCCATTTCGCTCTCTGAACCGCTTAGCATGAGAACCACATTCGACATTGTAGGCCGATCTTTAGCATGGTCTTGAGCACAAAGGAGTCCAATTTGAATGCATCTCATTACTTCTGATGGGGTGCAAGAATCAGCAAGTGACTGATCCAGCAATTCTGCAGCTTTACATTCATTCCACAATTGCCACGCCTGAAGAATGAATTGTTTCCAAGTAGCTATTTAGAATCCAATTCAAGTATCCAGATAATAGTTTGCCTTTCCGCTATATTCGTCTTGTTATCTTGATTCCTAGACAAGACAATTTTTATCTGATCTACCTGAGAGTAAATATGTGAAATAAAATATGCATTATGCACTTACATAACCAAGAAGGTTCAAGTACTTTTCGTGAAAACCAAGCCCCGTGTTCTTCTTGCTGCTGACAATCTCTAGTAACAAAACTCCAAAGCTATAAACGTCAGACTTTTCTGAGAAGAGGCCTCCCATGGCATATTCGGGAGACATATAGCCCCTGCATTACATTTGAAACATGAAAGTTTCAATGGTTTACACCTATATTTATGCATATATATCTCCATGCAATGGAAATGAGTTTTACCATTATAACCAAGAATCAGGCAGGCATGCTTTGTCTGCTACGGGAAGATCTTGTCATGCCATGCCAATAACAAAGGTTAATTACAGTTTACCCCCCAAACTTGGGATAAAGCAACACTTTGCCCCCCCTAAAAACCCACTTGGATCCTCGGTGACATGCTTTCTATGCCAACCCAATGCCACCAATATTGTTGCTCCAAGTGTCATATTATTATTTACACTTTAATTTTCTAATAATTCAATTTGGTTTGGTTTAACACAAGTGTAAATAATAACATGACACTTGGTGCAACACTGTTAGTGGCATTGGATTGGCATAGAAAACATGTCACCGAGGATCCCAAGTGCTAAAAACCAGCCAACTATTAGACATGACATCTCCTTCTAAAATTTGACAAGATATAAAGGAGGGATATTGGTTAAAATATCTTTAAATAAAGTTGAAATTCTACCCACTTCCATATGAAAAGCTGGAAGAAAAATATCACACTGAGAAATATACCCGTCGTGAAGAGCGTGAGATTTTAATATAAATACATATTAGTATCTCAAAATACCCAAGTCATGGATATAGTCAAGACACACAAAATAAGTATAGGAATTAAAATTATTTAAATGGTGGATGACAGCGTTAAAAAAACCAAGTTGCAATTGTATTACAGGAAACAAGTATTAGCACATACCTGTGAGATACTATAAACTAAGTTGACCACTAGAAAAAGCATAAGATACAAAATTATGCAACTAGTATAGATATAGTCGATTGACAAAAATACATTTGAGATATAAGCAGTGCAATTTTGGTGCTTTTGCACTAAACATTGCGTTTAAAAATTCACCATTGGCCAGGTTATAACTTTTGCTTTAAATTTACTATCTTCATATTTTAATACAAATTATTTTAATATGAATCTTGATAAAGCGATTCCAACTTTTTCTTTTTTTTTTGGTATTATTTTTATACTATAAATCAATTACAATGAATGAGACAGTGTATAGTACAATTGGGAAAGAATTGAATAGAAGAGCTGGTTTTATCTCACAAAAAGCAAACTATGATTAAAAAAAAATTATGAAAAACTTATATGAAACTACATGAGATCTTTTTTCCTTTATAATTTCTAAAGAATTATATTGAAACAATATTGAAGCATTCAGAATGAAGTATCTTTGATTTTAGAAGAGTTTATGTCTATTTGAAATAGACTTTTTTTTAATAATATAAGTAGGAGGGATTGAATCCGAAATCTCTCACTTATACTCCCCCTCCCTCCCACATTTGAAATAGGCTTCATATTGCCAAATAACAAAAACAAAAACAAAAAAAAAAAAACCCAAGAAACGTTTTTTTCCCTAGGGGTATTATGGTCATAAAAAAGTAACATCATGTTGTTGTGACAAATAGTTCTAATTGCGTTAGTGACCCAAAAAGCAAGTATGTGAAGTTTAGGGAGGGCGAAGTGTTACCGAAACCCAAATTCAGGCAGTCAAGTGTAATTAACTAATTAATTAAATTTACATTTGCACGATCAACTTATTCAATTTGTTAACCAAGGATTTTTTTTTAAAAAAAAAATCCAAAAAGAAAAGGGCAGTTGCGGCTACCTGCCCGCCACAGACAAAAAGCACCAAAAGAGCAGGGGCAATTGCATCTACGAGGATGATTTTACTGGGGCCCGGGTAGAAAACGACTTACATTGTTCCCACCACTCTGCGGGTATTAGCTTGTTCTTGTGTAACTCGGAAAGGTCGTGCCAGCCCAAAGTCTGAGATTTTGGGGTTCATGTCATCGTCCAAGAGAATGTTGCTGGCCTTCAAATCTCTGTGAATGATTCTCAAACAAGAATCTCTATGGAGGTATAGAAGCCCTCTGGCAATGCCCTGAATTATGTGGAACCGTTTCCCCCAGTCTAGCTCCAACCTTCTTGTTCGATCTGCCCATTATCCACGCAGACATCTTAACGCATCAGAGAAAAAAAAAGGGCAGTCCACATGTCATTAACCCCCACCCCCACCCCCCCCCCCCCCCAAAAGTGATCTTCAATCATCAATGAAAAGTAGAATTATACCCCCAGTGATAACAACAATGGTAGTAGAATACACGAGTAGAAATCAAGCTTGGATGGGGCCTTGATATCGGTCGAGTCAGGACCTCAAGGCAGGGGATAGGGAATTGAGGAATCATGACCAATAATGTAAAATCCCATTATAAGTTTTGGGAAAATCTAGGGAGGGAGTGCATATACGAAGAAACTGACGACATAAGAGGTCTGCTAGTTCTATAATTCTGACCCTTGAAAGTTGAGGTGGTGCACCACTATAAGGTGGCTCCACCCTGGGATTCAGGAAGCGCTTGAGGTTACTTTCACTTTTTTTGTTTTGTGATTGTCTACGCTTGTTTAATGTTCATATAATCACAGCAATTTTAAACGATCGAGACTCGATTGACCATTGTAGTTGCTAGCCTGAAGTTAGAAATGCCAAGAGAAACTTTAAGTTGAAAATATTTCAGCGAGGCAGTAGAAGAAGATGTACCGAAGAGGAATGTGTCCAAGCTTCTATTTTTCAGGTATTCAAGAATTACTATCTTTTCTTCTCCTTGAATGCAGCAACCCAGCAGCCTTACAAGGTTCCTGTGCTGAAGTTTAGATACCAGTATGACCTCATTCTTGAACTCCTCCATGCCTTGCCCTGCGTGACGTGAAAGCCTTTTCACAGCTATTTGCTGTCCATCTTCTAATTTCCCCTGCATGGAATTCAGCTTCACAAATTACTGATCAGTTTTATTCATGCCTTAGGTTAATTTTAAATGTCCAGATACTTGGTCAGATGCTTGGAATGATAATTACCTTGTAAACTGTGCCAAATCCTCCTTCACCTAACTTGTTAGCTTCACTGAAGTTGTTGGTAGCTATTTTTATCATATTAATATCGATCATCGAAAGCTCCGACGAGGACCCCCTGGCTAAGGCAGGTCCTTCCTTGATATCCTCTCGTGTAGTCTCTCTCAAAGTACCCCTATTCCCGGACAGAAGGAGACCGACCACTCTGCAGTTTTTTCTGAAGCCCTTTATCGTGCACCAATTTCTTGTCTCTGAATTTTTTTCATTGAGAGGTGTGTCTGTATGCATAACTGTTGAAATTTTAATGATAATTGCATAAAAGAGCAGCAATGATTAACTTTTCCTGAGTTGTTGACATCAGTTTGCTTGAGATTCGGAAGGGAATGGTTAGATTTCTGGCTGGGGAAGGGGAGGTTAAGTCTATCTTTGATACTGATTTGCAGCTCAATGATCAAATATATTAGTTTGCAGTGCATTGCTGTCAGTATGTTACCAGAATAGCTCGGAACATGCTGAGATTAATTGATAAACATGTTTACCTCTTCTCTTTGCTTTCCATCTTTGAACACGACATATTGACACGACCAAGAGGAAGCCGACTGCTATAGCTACGCAGCTGATGATGACCTTGGTATATCTTCTTTTTACTCCTGAAAATTACATAAAACAAATTGTGAAGAATGGGAAAGCCGTATTATGCAGTAAAAGTCCAGACTAGACCTCAGTTACCTAGCTCTGAATTAGCGACCCGAAGATATAGATCCTCTCCACCGTACGAGGATTGCCGAATGTCCACAAGCTCTGTTACCCAAACCATACACCCGATTCCATCTGGATATGCATATGCCAAACAAGAGCAGTTACTCAGGCACCATTGGCTACACCCTTGGGCATCTTCATTGTAAAGAAACAGATGATGATCTGGTAATTTCATCTGAATGAGCTTCCAGAAGCCATCCGGTTTAGATGCTTTAGATGTTAAGTTGCTACTATTCGTACTGCACATCAACTCTGTACGCCGCAAACATCCACTTGTCCAATTTCCCTTACTCCATTCCTCATTTGACAACGGAAAGAACCCTTTTAGGCACTCACAAGTTGGAGATCCACTGCTGCTACAAGCACTGAAGGGTCCACAAGCTCCATATACATCGCATGGAGTTTGAATTGCTGCCCAAAGCACCTTCCATGGTACATTTTGTCCTTCCTTATGCATTACCTCCATCACACCTGTTGGTGAGACAACCAAATTTGTAATGTGTGGCTTGTTGAAAAGGTTGAAAGTCAGAGATGGTTTTCCCATCTGATTGTTTTGAGTCAGACTTACTCCACTTCCATACCCACTATCCTTAACTTCTGCACCAATGAACTTCCATCCATTCCATGGACCTGATCTCCAGTATGGTTTTGTACCATTCCATGTGAAAAGCTGTGCTGGTTTGTCATCTGAAAGTCCAACAACAAACTTTCCAGGTGCTGGATCGTTCTCACTTTGCCAAGCTGTCAAGAACAATTTCTGTCCACTCCTGCTGCAACATCCAAGCGGCATGGTTGCTATAAGTGTATCAGAGGGATCAGAAAAGCTTTCCCATAGAGTCGCCCCTAAAAGGTTATCTTTAAGGATGAAGTCCCCATCATCTTGAAGCACCGCTATAGAGCTATTTAATGGGACAGAAGCATTTGTTGACCAGACACTGTTTTGCTTTCCATCTTCAACCTTTAGATTCCCGTCACTGCTGATTATCAGCCTTGAAGCCAAGTCACTAGCTGAGAGTGCGTTTCCTCTGTTTGCAACCCAAACAATTCTACGATCAGGACCAATCTTGTACCAGATTCCAACATACAATCCACTTGAATTATCTGGACTGAAGAATCCTAGTTCAAAGATTTGCCCAGCGGAGATTAGAGTTTGTCCAACCTTGAGTGGTTGGGATGGAGTTATGGTGTCATTTGATGCACAACATGCCGGAAAAATGAAGAGGATGTTAAAAAGCACAAGAAATGATGAGCTAAAGATATCACTGTACTTCCCCATTAACTGTGCTCTATGTTTTCTGTGCTGTCTCTCTAGGCCAAAGGAGTTATAGGACCCCTTTCTTCTTCCTCTCTTCTTCTTTCGCCTGACACCAACCTGACAGACAATGAACTTGACTTTTTCATTCCCTTACGGAGAGGGCAAGGTGGCTTAATCGGATATCATCTTGCAGTCTAATTCTGTTGTTATGTCAATAATTATGATTTGACTCAATCCCTTCCCAGATAATGTTACCACAAGTTCCTAAGCAGCTGCACTCGTTCCATTCAAAGCAAAAATATGAAAAAGCTCTAAGTCGACCAAAACTTCAACTTCTAACAAATCTGCAGAAATGTTAGAGCACAAATATAAGTATCTATATATGTACAGATATGCATATTATCCGTATGTGTGTGTTTGTTTAGATATTTTCTGATGATGGAACTCGGAAGAGAACCACAGAAGAAAGAACAGCAAAGAAGAGGATGGGAAACAAGCGGACAATTTACGAGCAATACTCCCAGTTGACCATTAAGACTTGGCCTTTAAATTTCAGAGATAACGGATGTTTCCTACTTTCCCCTAGCATCGTCAAAGTTGGACTGCTGAAAGGTAACAAGTCGGATGTTTCCTTTTGTTGTTCAACAGTCCAGTCGTTTTATCGATCTCGAATGGCAGAAAATGGGTTCTGACTTCCAGTCAACAGAATAATACAAAATATAGGATAAATTATTATTTACTAGCGGTGGTGTTTTTATATTATCACATGACCCTTTTAACATTCGAAACTATTCGAATAACCTCTTGTAATTTTGTGTAAAGTAAAAAAATAGACGAAAAGCAAGTGAAATTATGGCGATTGATCCAAATGTTTTCTAAAATTGCGCGTGCTAGTATTATAATACCCACTTGACTAGTCGGTTGTTTCGCATATATTTTCATAATTTTCTTTATGATTTTATGCAAAGTGTCGCACCCCACTTTTGAAAAATAGAAAAAAGGTGTTTTAAAAAAATAGATCTTTTTTATTTTAGAAATAAATAAAGAAAAATGGTCTCAAATAGAATTTAGCAAATGCGATGGTTGGGCCCAGGTAATAGTCTAAAAGGCGTTTTTAAAGAAAAAATAGAAATCGTCACTTCGTACTGAATTTAGGTGTACCAAATCACCCAAGATATATTTTAAATGAGAAAATAATAAAAATCCTTTTAGATGACTCCAAATTTTTGAAAATAAAAGAAAAGAGTTCGTGAGTCATGTTTGAAGAAAGGAAAGGCAAAAATTTGATCTAAAACACCCTTTCAATCTAATCAAGGTCAGTTGCGAAATTTAGTCGAAAATTTTCCTAATTTAACATATAAAACTTATCATATTTTGGATGTTTCTATATGGATGCAAGTCTAGACATAAGGACTATTGGGAGGGTCGAAATGTTTTTTCAAAATTTAATTGGTATCAATCACATTAATTGTGATGCCCAAGGATGATTTTTCAAAGATGTCAAGAAAAATACAAAAAGATAAGACTCAAAAAAGGAAATTATAATATTTAGATAAATATACATGGTCTAGAAAAAAGGAATGCATCATGACGGGTATGGAAAACTGAAATTCATGACTCAATTTTCCTACTTAAAGAAGAGTAATAGTGTGATAAAGGTAAAAGTTATACTTGCCCATTTTCCATATTCAGAGGGTAACTTTTTTAATCTAGTTAATCAAATGGACTAGCCTACTTTTAATTTCTTAAAATAAAATACAATTCTAAATAATAGGGTCCAAACATATAGAGGATAAGGGAATAAAAGTGGGGGAAACGTCATGCAAATTGAAAATAACCTAAAAATACGAAAAAATACATGAGATGCAATAAATGCCACACAAAGTATGAATCTACCACAAAAACGGCGTAAAGGGTCTAGCACTGAACTAACCAATTTCTAGAAGTTCTTACTAGCGTTAGACTAGTGAGAAATCGGGAAGAAATGTCACGATTAGTATTGGACTAATGTGGTGACGTCATGCATTTATTATAAATAAACAAAACATATAAAATATAATTAAAGCAAATAAACACATAAAACATATAGAATATGTAGAGCACATAGCACATAAACATAATATCTAGATGTAAAACTATAGAGAAAGCTAATAAACATATAAGCATACAAGCAGACAAACATGTAAGTAAATAAAAACTAACTATTTCATTCGGGATCCTAACTACAATTTAGAAGGGGAATATTTGGAAATAATAAATCTATCTATTATATTTATCAAACTAATTATATTTTTGATAAAAATAATATCTATCTATTACATGGTCTAACTAAGTACATTATTTGGACACATATCTATTACAATTTGACATTTAAATATCTCCCAAATAATCATCAAAAATTAAATAAAACAAATGAAACTTAAATGGATAAAATTAGTAAATGAGAGAAAAAGCATTCAAAACATGCTTCAAAATATGCTTCACACATAAAAAAACTTCAAATAATAATAAAAGGACCTCTCTTGAAGTAGTGGTTAAATGAGGTAGAATTTGCCCTATTTATACTTCAAAACCAATAAAATAGTCAATGCACCAATTTAATTAACAATTTAAAAGAAAATGTAAATAATATAGCAAATTCACTTTATTTATTTCAAAGAAATATGAATGAACATAAAATTCGTAAAATTTACTCATTAAATGCATTTAAATGAAGCATGATTAACAATTAAAGAAGACAAACAATAATACTTGAGAAATCAAAACCATTAGAGACCTAATTGCAAAAATCAAAAAATTTTTAGGAACAAATTATAATTTTGAAAATATAGGGGTCAAAATTGAATAAAAGATAAAGTTTAGAGACCAGAATGAAATTAAATTAAGGTCCTAATTGAAAGGAATTCGAAATTGTAGGACCACAATAAATTTACTTAAAAGAGAAGGGGCCTAATTGTAAAATTTTGCTTATGGTTTCTTAAGAAAACATTATTGGGCCATTTTATTTTATTTTGGGTTAAAAATCTCTTCGGCCCAAGACAAAAAAAGTATCCGCCCATCATTTTTAAAAACCAAATCCAACAAAAGAAATATTGGGCCTAACATCATAGCCCATATGCAAACCCAAACAAAACAAGCCTTGGCCCTGTTTCCAAACCCAAAAACATACCCAATTTACATCTTAATTGATCAAACATAATAGGACAAAAAAAAAATAATTGGAGCAAAAATAGAAGAGAAAATATCAAGAATTTTCCGGCCGTCGACTGCCAAAAACTGGAAACATTCAACCCAAATTGGCTGAAATATCGCCGGAAGTCCTTTTTTCTAACTTTTGAGACCGGATCTTTTCATATAAATGCTTCCCATGATCTCATGAATTGATTTAAATATCAAACAAGACCATCAAACACTATAAATTATGAGAAAAATGAGATCTACGGCACAAAACTTATGTAATGACTTAAAATCTCATAAAAAGCGTTAAATCCACTGAGAGAAAGGGTTATAATTACCTAAATATGTTTGAGGACTCTAAACAACGTGGAGAAACTCAAAAAAAAAACAGCTCCCAAATGCGGAAAACGAACCAAGCAAGTTCTTGCTGCAGTGGTCCAAGTGCTCAAATTCAAGGGGCTTGCAGACGTTTTTGCAGGGAATTTTCAAATAACAATTTCTCTCCTACAAGCTTAGATGGTGCAACAGCAAATATTCCGCCAAACAGATGTCAGATCAACTCGAAAAGTGTAGACGAACAGGGCTGTTCGGTCAGCCCTGGCTCAATTTTTTCTAAAAACAGTTTGGAGGAGCAAAGTTTGGGCAGAGATTTGAAGGGTTTATGTTGGTTTTTTGCGAAAGTTTTCAACATAAAAGTTATTCCCCTCTGTCTCATCAAAATGAAGAAAGAAAAATCACTCGAATCCGATCTACAACGAAGGAAAAAGCCCCTCCAAACTAGGCTGGTTCACCAGCTTTTTTCCAGAATTTTTGCAGGTGAAAATTTTTTTTTTCCTCGCTTTTTCCTCTCTCCTAGATCCTATGGCGGCTACCTTTTTTTCCTTTTTCCTCTCCCCCTCCATAAATACTCTCCATTAGCCTTTTAAATGAAACAAAACCTCTTAAAACCCTAAGAATAATGGTTAGATGAAACCAAGGTTTTGTGGCCATATTTGGTCCATTTCATCTTGTTTTGCCAGCTGTTGCTTGAGAGATTTTGGGTGATTAGGTGTCCAAGTACTTGCTAAACTTGGAGGGAAAGAAAACAAGAAGCCAAAACGAATTTTAGTTGCCTAAAAAAAAACAAAAATCCAGCCTTCCTCGTTGCTGGTTTGCTGCAGAAATGGAGGAAAAACAAGAGGAAAATCAACCTTCCTCGTTGCTGCGCGAGATTTTTTTTTCTTTTTTTTTTTTAAAGAAAAACAAAGAAATGGGTTGATGGGCCTCTTTTTGTTTTCTTTTTCTTCCAAGTTTTTTGTGGGTTTTGTTTGAGTTTTTATGAAGTTTTTGCTTGGGCTTTGTTTAAGTTTTGGATTGGATTTTGTTTGGATTTGGGGGGAATTTGGTTGGGTTAAAACAAAAGAAACTCTACTATTTTTCTAATTTTGAAAATTCCATATTTCTTTTCTTCATTTTCCAAACAAAACAAAAGAAAAATGATTTTACTAAAAATAAAAATAAAAATAAATAAATTATCAAAATTTTTGGTGTTTACACAAAGTGATTAGCTCCTCATTAAGTTTAGTACTAAAGTAATAGTAATGCTAAAAGAAAAAACTAAAGCAAGAGTAATAGTAACATTTCAACTAAGGACGTTAAGAAGTATTGGCAAAACCAGGACCTATGGCTAGTGGAGGCAGCATTATACACCTAACAATATGTTGTTATTGTGCAAAGAAAATTTTGATTAAAACTTATGTATTATTGTGAGCTTTTTGGTGTTGTAAAAGTATTGAAGTTATTTCTTATTTGAGTAGTAATTAATTTTGTGTTTTAATAGCTTTAAAAGATTAGTAATGTAAAAGAGAATGTCCAAAAGAAATTGGTTGTTTAGGGAGATCATGCGAGGAGAATGAGGATTTCTTATAATATAGTGAGGCAATGTAAAGGGAAAAGGATATTTTTCAAAATTAAAGAGGTGTAATTATGATAAAAAAACATAAGAATTTGTAATAGTTTTGAGGCTATTTTTTAAATTTTGTAAAGTTGAGGAGGGGGAATTGCCCACCCTCAAAGCGCAGTGCGGCTCTACCACAAATTTTTTTTTTGGTAGGAAAGACTTGCATAAAATAAAAGGAAATGTTACAACTTAGCAATGTATCTGGGGAAATAGACTCCCCTCAAATCATCAGACAAAATAGATCCTAAGCTGAGAGGACAGGAATCTAGAAGTGAAAAAGAACACAAAAGCTTTTCACCCAACTTTGCTAGTGCATCTGCTCCTCTGTTCGCCTCTCTGTAGATGTGCTTCACTTGCACTTGCTGGAAATTAGAGAGAAGGTACCTGCAATCATTTAAGATAGGGGCAAGGTCATGACCTTCAGGAATTGAAGCGTTTAGCATGTTAAGGACAACTTCACAATCGCATTCAACAATCAAACGTTGGATATTCAATGATCTTGAGATTTCGAGTCCATCTCTGATGGCCCAACATTCTGCAATCAGATTGTTGGTGAGGCCGAGCTTTTGAATCGACCCTTTAATCCAAGTACCATGATGGTCTCTTATCAGGGTCCCGTATCCATCGAGGCCAAGATTGGGTGAGCAGGATCCATCAAAATTCAGTTTAAGCCATTCTCTAGATGGTGGAGTCTATCCAATGAGGGCCTGGCTTTTGGGTAGGGGAAGGGGAGAACGGCTTGGATCAATAGCGACAAATTCAGCAGCTAGATTTAAAGCCTGAATGTAAGGGAATTTCCATGCTCTAATGGGTTCGGACAAAAATTTGTTTCTATTGTTCCAAAGTACACAACAAGAGAAAGCAAGAATGACGTTCCAAGAAATGGAACCGTAGAGGGAAGGGGAGGAATTTTCGCAATTTTGAAGGAGCAAAATGTTAAAAGGTATCCAAGGGTGGTGAAAGAAGGAAGGCTGTATTTTATCCCTGAACTCTAAGGCTCGAGGACATCCTCTCACCACATGATCAGCATCTTCTAAGAAATGGTTACAGAAAGGACAAGAGATGTCAGGGATAATATGCCGGTCGAAGAGGTGTTGCTTGGTGGGAATTCTCTGTTGGGCTAACAACCAAAGAAAATGTTTATATTGAACCGTTTCCTTCAGTCTGTTCATAAAATTAAGAACAAAGAAGTCATATGAATACTTTGAAACCTTAAGAACAATCATGTGGCAATAGAGAAAAGGGTTAATCACATTTTATCCTTTTAAAGAATATCCCATTTTTCAGTTTATCTCCTAACCTTTAATTTTGCTCACTTAAACCCCTTTAGAACAAAATTACCTTTGCATTATTTTGACTTTTCATTTACCTTTTTTTCCTTTCTTTTATTTTTTTTCTCTTTCTTCTTCATTTAATTCTTCCTCTTTCCCACAAAAATTTTCACCTTAATGATTGAAATTAAAAAAGAGAAATTACAGAGATCTATCTTCTCCTTAAATGATTAAAAAAAAATTCAAATCACTTTCCTAAAATACAATTTTTTTAGCCTTTCAATTCTTTTAATTTTAGTTTTTCCTCTTTCCTTTCTAGTTTCTCATTTTGTTCTCAAGAAAATATCTTAAGATGAAATTGTGACATGATTAATAATCATCAATTAAAATTTGTGACATGTGGCATCATACAAAAAATTAAAATTAGTTTTTGATACTTTTTAAACCTTCACTCAGAAATATGCAATTACAAACTCAAAACAAAAATTTTCGTTGAAATGGAATTTCTATTAGGAATGATGAAAGAGAGACGGAAGAGAAAAAAATATAAAAGAAAGGAAAACAATTTCATCTTATGATATTTTCTTGAAAATAAAACAGAATTTTGATATCATTTCCTTGCATAATTCTATTGTTATGTCAATAATAATGAGATCACTCAGTCCCTACCCAGATTATCTTGAGCACAAATATGCTATTAAGTATTGACTCGGTTGGTTCCATAAAAGATAATGCCTTGATCTCTGTTACTTCTAAGCTTAAGCATCTGTTTCAGAAAGGAACCTGCACCGTCCTAGTTATTCACTCTGTCGACCAAAATAAAGAGTTAGTGACGTGTATAACAGCTAGATCAGGCATTCAAATCGTTGAACAGGGAAATAAAATATCCAACATATAGATTCTTCCATCTTATGATAGGAAGAGTAAAACAGAATAAAGAAAAGCCAAGACAGAGGGCGGATATGAATTACTGAACAAT
The DNA here is from genome assembly GCF_036785885.1 of Coffea arabica. NCBI lineage: Eukaryota > Viridiplantae > Streptophyta > Magnoliopsida > Gentianales > Rubiaceae > Coffea > Coffea arabica. Next base: position 10,496,135 of record NC_092312.1, read on the forward strand.
TTACATAATATGTAGCTTAATTAGTTGAGTCGTTGACCATTGGTTACTTGGTGTTTAAGCATGGCAAGTTATAGGTACCTTCAACATTATTAAAGTTGGACTGGTGGAAGTTTACACTTGAACAGCAGTCTTCAGCTTCATGAATTGAAGGTTGCTTGTAAATTGGAACTGTTTCCTTCGTAGACAATAATCAAAAGAGCTTCTGTAAGAGCTAGATTTTTTTTGGATAAATTACTTATTACCCCGTGATTTTATATAATACCAGATGATCCCCCTAATGTTTTAAAATAACCACATAACCTCTCTGTGATTATATATAAAGTGAAAAAATGGATGGAATGCATAATAAATTAAGGCATTTATATCAAACGCGCTTTAAAAGTGCATATGATAAAATCTTAATATCCATATAACCTCTTTATGATTTGTATAAATATTCACTTTACCTCCTGTGAATTTTGCATTTGTCTACGTAATCTCCCTATACTTTTATACAAGATGGTTAAACCATGATTGATTTAATATTTAAGTAAGGATACTATTTAAATATTAGAGAGGTCATGTAGCAATAGATGAAATCATAGGGGGTTGTATGTAATTACCCTTTTTAATGTTTTATCTGATGAGAGGAAATGGGAACTTTTACGTGCATGATTTCCATGCAATTTGCAAATTGTACACTGAGGATGCTAGTTGAAAATGGAGGTACTTAAATTTGATATGTATTTTTGGCCAGCCCTGAATTTTGTGAAGTAATTTGTTTATCCACTGAATGCCAGTTTTCAAGGAGTAGAAGAGATCAGAGTGATTGTTATTCGGATAAATATTGAAAATTTTTGTTATTTGATAAATCAATCATGGTATCTGATGATGGGCGCCCTAAAAACATGAACGCTCAGTTTTCCCCTTACTTGGTGCTTTTGTATGCTGATGGAACATTTAAGGGTTGCTTGTTTCACAGATTGGAATCAGAAATGGAAATGGAATCATAGACTCTGGTTTTGGAATTAAACTTTTCATTCTCGTTCGGTATCTTGATTTTTGTTCGGTGGGTGGTGTCACATCTATTAATGTCCCATCTAAGACACCTAAACAATTCTATTTTAACAAAAATAAAAAATGTAAAATGAGTTAAAATGTCTATATTGGATAGTTTGGATGAAAATATACATTTTATTAAATGATTGTATTTTAATGTTTGAATTACCTTAAAACATTTCTATCTCTCATCTGTGCAATCTTCGATAATAGGCTCAGACTTCTTAAGCAATATAGTATGCAATTTCAAAACTGCTAGGAGGCAAAGATTAAATTGACGACTCACTGTTTCTCTACTTCTTCAAAATAGACCACAAATTGTTCTACTTTTCTTGTGGTGAGCCAAAACATATACAAACGTGGCAACAATTTCTTCTATTGACATGTTTCTTGTAGCTTTCAAACCTCCAGTGTCTCTAATCATTTCACATAATATCCCAAATGTTCGTCTATCCATATGAAGTTCACTAACGCAATAAGCATCACTCTCCCTAGTCAAATTGAATAAGTGTTGCATGCGCTCAGTGACTTTTTCTTCTTTTGATTTTATTTGGCGCCTTGTACTTTTGAGAGGAATGAATATTAACTGGTACCACATCATAAACAGTGCAATAACAACCATTATCATTCCCGATAAAATTTGGCTTTGCTCTCGATATTTTTTGCTTTCGATATTTTTTGCGTCTTCTGTTTTCAATAGGCAAACGTGACATCTTTGTCTACATAACAATATGACAACCAAACGTAAGTTTTCGCCAAACTAGATTACGACATCAAAATCTTCAAATGCATTAAATATCAATTGATCTTATTAAAAGGGCCTAGACATGCATCATACATCCGTAACCACAATGATGTACATATATAAATAAGCATAAACAAATGAAATTGATGGTTGAAACTCGAAATCCTAATGTACGAATAACTATGAAACTGAAAGGTATTCAAGCAGACAATTTTACAAACAGGTACAAGGCAACCAGAAGCCCACCCAAACTACACCAGTATTCATGGAACAAATAACCAAAAGATCAAGAATCGATTGACCCTTTGTTTCTGAGCTTCCATTGAATGCGTAATTCAAGAAAACACATTAAAAACATAAAAATGACAAATCTAGTGACATTAACATTTATCTCACCAAAAAAAGAAAACAAAATAATGTATTTGTTGAAGTACATGAATTAAATTACATGTATTACAACAAAATACATGGATTAAAAACATGTATTATTCTCACCAATAATAATGTATTTGTTGCGGAAATAATGTGTAAAGTACTAAGTAATCTTCTTAATTAATTTCTCATTGCGTTTTGTGACAAAAGAATATGAATTCATGGAAGGAAGACTTTTTTGCAAAATTTTATGTTGTGTAGCGTGAGTGGAATAAAAGTGAGAAGGTGATGGGTCCAGAGTATAGTATTTTGGTCCAGTTAGTGTTATTGTGTCAGATTCCCTTCTTTATTTTTAGCTAGCCAGTGAGTAGTCTAAAAAAACAGAGAAGAAGGAAAATAAAAGCTTGCATACAGAGAAGAAAATTGCAGAGGCAAGGGAGTTTGTAATCCACTTACTTGGGATCAAGGAATTCACCCTAATAGAAGACTCTTCAACTCCAGAATTCCCTATCCAGGAAGATTCGAAACCCACTGCTCTTTGTCGCTGTCCAATTGGTCCTTACTTCTTACCAAATTCTTATCCCTAACTTGAAATCTACTCCTCTTTATCGCTAAAGATATTTGCCCATTTCTATCCCATTTAGATCTACATTAGATTTTTTTTTTCAAAAAATTTTGGATAAGAGATGAAGACTAGATGATGAAGTAGAAGAGATAGGAAATCTGATAAAGAAGAAGAACAGAAGGTGCGGCATGTGATGGAGAGAAAGAGAGGGTAGGTCCATCATAAATGTTTTTGGTCGGAAATAAGTTGAGGGTTTTATCCAAAACCTCCCAATTTGCTCGGGAATGAGCTAAGTCCAATTTTTTAGAAATGATTGCAGAAATTGCATTCCAATAGGCTTAACCCAAGCAGCCCCTTACTTGTCAAAACAGTGGAACTTCAGCTTTCACAAACGAGTTATATGACAAGTTGTTGAGGATGCCAAACCTTGCATTAGAGTGGAGGATTCCTTTAGATAAGGTCTACTAATTTGTTTCCTTAATTTTTTATTTAAGGGCTACCCTGTGTATAAACTTCAGTTCTACATCAAAAATAAAATGATTCTTTTTCTTTACCCACAAAAAAAAAAAACATATGGGGCTAAAAATACAAAAAGTAGCTCAACAGGTTAAGTCCAAAAGCAATCTGAATCTTGCTTACGGAAAACATATGCTACGCGCTAAACTTTGTAATCCCTCTAAGGTTACTGTTGTGTCTCCTGACTCTCGTGTAAATCGACCATTCATCGTCCTTGAACCATTGAAATACTGATTTCGTTTATGGAACCATTGCATAAGCGAATAGCTGATTGAAAACGATCGGATTCTTGCAAGTTTTGAAACGTAAATGTAGGTTGTCTTGGTTGAGGAAGTTCCATTTCACTCTCAGAACTGCTTAGCATGAGAACTACATTCGACATTGTAGGCCGATCTGCAGCATGGTCTTGAACACAGAGAAGCCCGATTTGAATGCATCTCTTTACCTCTGTTGGGGTGCAAGAATCTGCCAGTGATTGATCCAGCAACTCTAGAGCTTTGCACTCGTTCCACAATTGCCATGCCTGAAAGAACCATTAATTTCCAAATGTTAAGAAACCGTTTTTGACGGCTTGTCTTTCTTGTTAAACGTAATGAACTCTCATCTGATCTTGCTATAAGTAAACATGTAAGCAATATGCACTTACACAACCAAGAAGGTTTAAATATTTTTCATGATAACCGAACCCTGTGTTCTTCTTGCTGCTGACAATCTCTAGCAGCAAAACTCCAAAGCTATAAACATCAGATTTTTCCGAAAATTGCCCACTCATGGCATATTCAGGAGACATATAACCGCTGCAATTAAAAAGAACATGAAAAGATTAGCAATATTTCACATCTATATTTAAGCACATTAGTCTATGCAGTGGGTATTATCTTTCAGTTTATTTCTATTTTAACATGGCAGATAGGATTTAGACGCTAAACGACGATATACCTGTAGTCCTGCTCTATGAATCAAGGGCATTCTTGTGTCCTTGATGAATGGAATGACAGCTAATGAACTTCAAACTACGTCCCTTTTTATTTTTTTGGGTTCCCTCAAACTTATTCTAAAAAGAGTTCAATGTGCAGGAATTGAACTAAAAAAAAAAAAAATCTAACCAAGGGTTTTTTGTCATTGCATCAATTTTTTTTTTACTTGAATAATTTAAGTGAAGAAAAGGACATTCTTTTGTTGCACGTATTTTTCATTCATGAAACCTTCAAATTGCTCTTTACTAAAATCTCAAGAAACCCGCAGATACACGCACAAATATCATCATAAAAAAAAAAAGGTAAACACTAATAATTTTATTAAAACAGCTAAAAATAACTTTGCTTAATCAACTAATGTTGTAGTTTGATGCTTTCAACAGTGCCAAATGGGCTACATGATTAATTTAGAATAATTCTCTCAAATTGGATGATAAAATTGAGATTGTTTTCTGCAGTTTGAATGGCCAAATTAAGATTTTTAATACCAAAACAAGACCTCCTCAATTTGAGAGACCAAATTGAGAGGCTTTGCTAATGTCAATACCAAATTGAATAGTTTTCAGCTCAAGGGACTATATTGAAAATTTGCACCAATGTACTAAGATGAAATTAATCCAGAAAACAAAGCCGTTAACCATGAAATGGGGTAGGTACAATTGATTTTAGGTGCAATTGATGCTGGTTGTTATATTCTTTTCATGATTTAATATATACTCGCATAATTTTGTAACTTTATTGTGTTTCATGATTTGACATACATTTGCATAATTTTTATTGTACATCATGAAATACAACAAAATTATGTGAGTGCATGCTAAATCGTAAAAAGGAGTATAGCTGTGGCTAACCGCCCAAACCCATCCCAGCCCCGGTGCAGACAAAAGCACAAAAGAACACTAGCACAGGGGAATTGTGGGCATGAATTAACAGAATCTCCTGACTAGTCACTAAAGGCAAAAAGAAGACTTACAAAGTTCCCACAACCCTGCGAGTGTTGGCTAATTCCTGTGTGACACGGAAAGTTCGCGCCAGTCCAAAGTCTGAGATTTTCGGATTCATGTCATCGTCCAAAAGAATGTTGCTGGCCTTCAAATCTCTGTGAATAATTCTTAAACAAGAATCTCGATGGAGATAGAGAAGCCCTCTGGCAATCCCCTGAATGATGCTGAAGCGTTTGGCCCAATCTAGCTCCAGCCTTTTTGTTCGATCTGCCCATTATGCACGCAGACATTTTAAGGCATCAGAAGAAAAAGGGGCAGTCCACATGTACTTAACCCCCAGAGATGTTCAATCATCAATGAAAAGTAGAATTATACTGCCCAATGATAACAACAATAGTAGTCGAATACATGAGTAGAAATTGAGGAATCATGACCAATAGTGTAAAATCCCATTATAAGTTTTGGAAAAAGATCTGTTTCTCTAGAGGGCATTCTAGTGGAAGAAGGAAATTTGAGAAAATTACAAAGGCAATGCAAAGGGTGAAGGGAATTTTGGAACATCTAGGGAGGGAGTGCATATACGAAGAAACTGACGACATAAGAACTCTGCTAGCTGTATAATTCTGACCCTTGAAAGTCGAGAATCTCGAGATGGTGCACCACTATAAGGTGGCTCCACCCTGGGATTCAGGAAGTGCTTGAGGTTACTTCACTTTTTTTGTTTTGTGATCGTCTACACTTGTTTAATGTTCATACAATCACAGCAATTTTAAACGATCGAGACTCGACTGACCATTGTAATTGCTAGCCTAAAGTTAGAGATGCCAAGAGAAACATTTAAGTTGAAAATATTTCAGCGAGGCAATAGAAGAATATGTACCGAAAAGGAATGTGTCCAAGCTTCTATTTTTCAGGTATTCAAGAATTACTATCTTTTCTAGTCCTTGAATGCAGCAACCGAGCAGCCTTACAAGGTTCCTGTGCTGAAGTTTAGATACCAGTATGACCTCATTCTTGAACTCCTCCATGCCTTGCCCTGCGTGACTTGAAAGCCTTTTCACAGCTATTTGCTGTCCATCTTCTAATTTCCCCTACATGGAATTCAACTTCACAAATTACTGATCAGTTTTATTCAGGCCTTAGGCTAATTTTAAATGTCCAGACACTTGGTCAGATGCTTGGAATGATAATTACCTTGTAAACTGCGCCAAATCCTCCTTCACCTAACTTGTTAGCTTCACTGAAGTTGTTGGTAGCTATTTTTATCACATTAATATCGATCATCGAAAGCTCTGACGAGGACCCCCTGGCTGAGGCAGGTCCTTCCTTGATATCCTCTCGCGTAGTCCCGGACAGAAGGAGACCGACCACTCTGCAGTTTTTTCTGAAGCCCTTTATCGTGCACCAATTTCTTGTCTCTGAATTTTGTTCATTGAGATGTGTGTCTGTATGCATAACTGCTGAAATTTTAATGATAATTGGATAAAAGAACAGCAATGATTAACTTTTCCTGAGTTGTTGACATCAGTTTGCTTGAGATTCGGAAGGGAATGGTTAGATTTCTGGCTGGGGAAGGGGAGGTTAAGTCTATCTTTGATACTGATTTGCAGGTCAATGATCAAATATATTAGTTTGCAGTGCATTGCTGTCAGTATGTTACCAGAATAGCTCGGAACATGCTGAGATTAATTGATAAACATGTTTACCTCTTCTCTTTGCTTTCCATCTTTGAACACGACATATTGACACGACCAAGAGGAAGCCGACTGCGATAGCTACGCAGCTGATGATGACCTCGGTATATCTTCTTTTTACTCCTGAAAATTACATAAAACAAATTGTGAAGAATGGGAAAGCCGTATTATGCAGTAAAAGTCCAGACTAGACCTCAGTTACCTAGCTCTGAATTAGCGACCCGAAGATATAGATCCTCTCCACCGTACGACAATTGCCGAATGTCCACAAGCTCTGTTACCCAAACCATACACCCGATTCCATCTGGATATGCATATGCCAAACAAGAGCAGTTACTCAGGCACCATTGGCTACACCCTTGGGCATCTTCATTGTAAAGAAACAGATGATGATCTGGTAATTTCATCTGAATGAGCTTCCAGAAGCCATCCGGTTTAGATGCTTTAGATGTTAAGTTGCTACTGTTCGTAGTGCAGATCAATTCTGTACGCCGCAAACATCCACTTGTCCAATTTCCCTTACTCCATTCCTCATTTGACAACGGAAAGAACCCTTTTAGGCACTCACAAGTTGGAGATCCACTGCTGCTACAAGCACTGAAGGGTCCACAAGCTCCATATACATCGCATGGAGTTTGAATTGCTGCCCAATGCACCTTCCATGGTTCATTTTGTCCTTCCTTATGCATTACCTTCATCACACCTGTTGGTGAAATAACCAAATTTGAAATGTATGGCTTGTTGAAAAGGGTGAAAGTCAGAGATGGTGTTCCCCTCTGATTGTTTTGAGTCAGACTTGCTTCATTTCCATACCCATAATCCTTAACTACTGCACCAATGAACTTCCATCCAGCCCATGGACCTGATCTCCAGTATGGTTTTGTACCATTCCATGTGAAAAGCTGTGCTGGTTTGTCATCTGAAAGTCCAACAACAAACTTTCCAGGTGCTGGATCGTTCTCACTTTGCCAAGCTGTCAAGAACAATTTCTGTCCACTCCTGCTGCAACATCCAAGTGGCATGGTTGCTACAAGTGTATCAGAGGGATCAGAAAAGCTTTCCCATAGAGTCGCCCCTAAAAGGTTATCTTTAAGGATGAAGTTCCCATCATCTTGAAGCACCGCTATAAAGCTATTTGATGAGACAGAAGCATTTGTTGACCAGACACTGTTTTGCTTTCCATCTTCAACCTTTAGATTCCCATCACTGCTGATTATCAGCCTTGAAGCCAAGTCACTAGCTAAGAGTGCGTTTCCTTTGTTTGCAACCCAAACAATTCTACGATCAGGACCAATTTTGTACCAGATTCCAACATACAATCCACTTGAATTATCTGGACTGAAGAATCCTAGTTCAAAGATTTGCCCAGCAGAGATTAGAGTTTGTCCAACCTTGAGCGGTTGGGATGGAGTTATGGTGTCATTTGATGCACAACATGCCGGTAAAATGAAGAGGATGTTAAAAAGCACAAGAAATGATAAGCTAAAGATATCCCTGTACTTCCCCATTAACTGTGCTCTCTGTTCTCTGTGCTGTCTCTCTAGGCCAAAGGAGCTATTTAGGACCCCTTTCTACTTCTTCTCTTCTTCTTTCGCCCGACATCAACCTGATGACAGACAATGAATTTGACTTTTTCATTCCCTTACGGACAGGGTAAGGTGGCTTAATCGGATATCATCATCCAGTCTAATTCTGGTGTTATGTCAATAACCATGATTTGACTCAATTCCTTCCCAGATAATATTACCGCAAGTTCCTAAGCAACTGCACTCGTTCCATTCAAGGCAAAAATATGAAAAAGCTTTAAGTCGACCAAAACTTCAACTTCTAGCAAATCTGCAGAAATGTTAGAGCACAAATATAAGTATCTATATATGTACAGATATGCATATTATCCGTATGTGTGTGTATGTTTTGATATTTTCTGATGATGGAACTCGGAAGAGAACCACAGAAGAAAGAACAGCAAAGAAGAGAAGGGGAAAGAAGCGGACAATTTGCGAGCAGTATTCCCAGTTGACCATTAAGACTTGACCTTTAAATTTCAGAAATAACGGATGTTTCCTTTAGAGCATCTCCAATGGGAGCCATTACACCCCTCCATGACACGGCTCCCCATTGGAGCCGTGTCATGCGGATTACACGCATCATATATGATGCGTGTAATTTCTTCCCAATATATTTTCTTCCCAATCCGTTGAATTTTCTTCCCAATATATTTTCTTCCCAATCCGTTGAAATTTCTTCCCAAAAATAATAATATATTATTTTTGAAACATAGAAAAAGATATATTATTCAAACTTAAAAATTAATAATATCATTTTTAGAAAATAAAAAAATTCAAAATGTACAAAATTTAATGAAAGTTAGTACTTTATTTTTTAAAAATAACAAAATTAGTTTTAAAAATTACTTTATTTATTTATGGAATATGAGTTATGCATTATTAAAATAAATATTTGATTAATTGTGGACCCATGCTATTACACCTTGTGGAGTGTAATTCATTGTGAGTGAAAGTGTAATAAAAGAGGAGAAAGTGGAATGCTGACGTGGCATGTAGATTACACTCCACAAAGTGTAATAGCATTGTAGATGCCCTTAGTATTGTCAAAGTTGGACTGCTAAAAGCTAACAAGTCGAAACGCAGTCTTAATTTTGTTGTTCAACAGTCCAGTCGTTTTATCGATCTCCAAAGACTCCAATGGCAGAAAATGGGTTCAGACTTGCAGTCAACAGAATATTACAAAATATAGGATAAATTATCATTTACTAGCGGTGGTGTTTTTATATTATCACATGACCCTTTTAACGTTCAAAGCTATTCAAATCACCTCTTATAATTTTGTATAAAGTGAAAAATAGATGAAAAACAAGTGCAATTATGGCGATTGATCCAAATGTTTTCTAAAATTGCATGTGCTAATATTATAATACCCACTTGACTATTCTGTTGTTTCGCATATATTTTCATAATTTTCTTTATGATTTTATGCAAAGTGTCACGCCCCCTTTTTTACAAATAGAAAAAAGGTGTTTTAAAAAAATTATTTTAGGAATAAATAAAGAAAAAGGGTCTTAAATGGAATTTAGAAAATGCGACGGTTTGGACCACTAATAGTCTTAAAGGGGTTTGTAAAGAAAAAATAAAAGTCGCCACTTCATATTGAGTTTAGGTGTACCAAATCACCCAAAATATATTTTAAATGAGAAAATAATAAAAATTCTTTTAGATGACTTCAAGTCTTTGAAAACAAAAGAAAAGAATTCGAAAGTCGTGTTTGAAGAAAGGAAAAGCAAAGATTTGATTTAAGATACCTTTTCAACCCGCAACGGATCTTCTGTCCCACACCCTGTGCCACTCTCTATCCCATTTTTTATTATATTGCTATTTTTCCTTCATAAACATCATGTTTTAATTCTTGTTTGCTTCCTTAAGATCCAATAACTATTAATTCAGTAAAAAATAAATACAACAGTTTCAAAAAAGTAATATATAATAGAAAATTAAAAAATACAGCAGAAAATTCATAAAAAATCTCATTTTTTATGTATTTTGATTTTTTGAGTTTGTTAAATTTTATGTATTACTTAATTAATAGTTATTAGATCTTAAGGAAGCAAACAAGAATTAAAACATGATGTTTATGAAGGAGAAATAGTAATATAATAAAAAGTGGGACAGAGAGTGGCACAGAATGTGGGACAGAAGATCCGTTGCGCTTTCAACCTAACCAAGTTCTGTCAGTTACAAAATTTAGTCGAAAATTTTCCTAATCTAACCTATAAAATTTATCACATTTTGGAGACATAAGAGATATTGAGAAGGCCGAAATGTTTCTTCAAAATTTAATTAGTACCAATCACATTAATTGTGATGCCTAAGGATGATTTTTCGGAGAGGTCACGAAAAATACAAAATATAAAACTCAAAAAAGGAAATTATAATATTTAGATAAATATACATAATCTAGAAAAGGGAATGCATCGCGACGGGTATGGAAAATTGAAATTCGTGACTCAATTTTCCTCTTTATAAAGGAGTAATAACGTGATAAGGGTAAAAGCCATACTTACTCATTTCCTATATTCGAGGGGTGACTTTCCTAATCTAGTTAACCAAATGGACTAAGTCTACTTCTAATTTCTTAAAATGAAATACAATTCTAAATAACATGGTCCAAACATATAGAGGGTAAGGGAATAATAGTAGGGGAAACGTCATGCAAATTGAAATAGGAAAAAATACATGAGATGCAATAAATGTCACACAAGGTATGAATCTAATGCGAAAACGGCGTAAAGTATCTAACATTGAACTAACCCATTTTTACAACTTCTCACTAGCGTTAAACTAGTGAGAAATCGAGAAGAAAAGCCACAATTAGTATTGGATTAATGTAGTGACGTCATGCATTTATTATAAATAAACAAAACATATAAAGTATAATTAAAGCAAATAAACACATAAAACATATAGAACATATAGAACACATAGCACATAGGCATAATATCTAGATGTAAAACTTTAGAAAAAGCAAATAAACACATAAGCGCACAAGCAGACAAGCAGACAAACATGCAAGTAAATAAAAGGGAAAATCGTTCAAAACGTCCCTCACATTTTATAAAATAATTTTTTTCGTCCCTCGCTTTTAAAAATATAATTTTACGCCCCTTACAAATTCACATTGGTCAAATTTGGTCCCTACTTAGATTTTCGAAGAGTTTTTTATCGAAATTCACCACGTGCCTTGCACATGATCATATTTTAAGAGCAAATTTATCAAATCAAATTTTATATAATTCGATTCATAATTTCTCACATTTCATAAAATAAATTTTTTCGTCCTTCACATTTTTCAAAATGATTTTTTTCATCTTTTATTGATCATGTGTGTGAATAATTTTTTTAAAATCCATGTATATATTTATTTGATTTCACTTGAACAATACGAATAGCATGTGAAATCAAATAGAGATAGGGTTAAATACCAAAAATCCCCCTGTGATTTGACTAATGTTCACTTTACCTCCATATGGTTTGGAAACCTACAATTTGACTCCCCGTCGTTTCAATTAAAGTAAAAGTCTGACGGAAAACATCTAAACTAATGTCTAAAAGAAAAATGTCAAAATTGTCCCTCTATAAGTCAAACCCTTGGAAGAATGTTTCGTGCATTTGAGAATGGGTAAAATACCAAAAATCCTCCTATGATTTGTCAAATGTACACTTTACTTTCCTACGGTTTGAAAACTTACAATTTAACTCCCTGTTATTTCACCTAAAGTGAAAGTCTGACAGAAATACCATTATTGTAGATGTTTTCTATTAGACTTTCATTTTAGTTGAAATGACAAGGAGTTAAATTGTAAGTTTCCAAACCATAAGGAGGTAAAGTGAACATTAGTCAAATCACATGGGGGGTTTTTGATATTTAACCCAATAGAGATATATTACACACTATTCGTATTGATCAAGTGAAATGAAATAGATATATACATCGGTTTTAAAAAATTGTTAGTTTTTCACTTATATTCATTTTCTTTTATTCGAAATTTGAAAATAAAGAATACATTTAATCCTAAATATTATCAAGTGTTTATATCGAATTAAATTTGGATAGAAAAAGTAAACAAAAGACAAGTATGACAAAAAGAAATAAGTGATTGACACTTTCAAATTTTAACACAATCACAAGGCAAGTAATTCAACTGTTGGTTTTAAAAGTGTCGAATAGAAATTTCAGATTTAAACTGAAATTTGTTAGCACAATTATAAAATTCGAGTTAGGACCCATTAATTAGATGACCTTATTATACAACTCAATAAATAAATTATTATCAAAAGAGAAATGTCACAAATATTGAATAGCTTCAAATGGTGAAATCATATAAATATATACATGGGTTTCAAACAAAATTATTAGTTTAAAACCCCTATATATATATATATATATATATATATATATATATATATATATATATCTATTGAATAGCATGTGTATAACTACGATTAGCATGTTTAGATAAAATCCAATGGAGATAAATTACATGTTATTCATACTGTTTAGGTAAAATCAAATAGACATATATGTAGATTTATAGGAAAAAAAAACCATTCGTATACATGATCAATGAGGGATGAAAAAATTCATTTTAAAAATATGAGGGATGGAAAAATTCATTTTTTGAAATGTGAGGAACGAAGCAACTCATTTTGTAAAGTGTTAGGAATGAAAAAATTCATTTTGTGAAATGTGAGGGACTATGAATCAGATTATGTAACAATTTGATTTGACAATTATGCTCTTAAAAATGATCACATGCAAGTCACGTAGTGGATTCCGGCAAAAACTAGTTGGAAACTTAGGTAGGGACCAAATTTGATCAATATGAATTTGTAAGAGACGTAAAATTATACTTTTAAAAGTGAGGGACGAAAAAAATCATCTTGTAAAATTTGAGGGACGTTTTGAATGATTTTCCCTAAATAAAAACTAACTATTACAATAAGAATCCAAATTACAAAGGGAAATTTTTGGAAATAATAAACATATCTATTATATTTATCTAACTAATTATTTTTTTGACAAAAATAATATCTATCTATTACATGGTTTAACTAAATACATTTCTTGGACACCTATTTATTACAAATTGGCATTTAAATGCCTCCCAAATAATCGTCAAAAATTTAAAAAAATGAAACTTAATGGATAAAATGAGTAAATAAAAGAAATAGCATTCAAAACATGCAATCACACATAGAAAAATACATAGGAGCACATAAAAAATATAAAATAATAATAGGACCTCTCTTGAAATAGTGATTAAATGAGGTAGAATTTATCCTATTTATATTCCAAAACCAATAAAATAGTCAATGAATTAATTTAATTAACAATTTAAAAGAAAATGTAAATAATATAGCAAATTCACTTTATTTATTTCAAAGAAATATGAATGAACATAAAATCCCTAAAATTTACTCATTAAATGCATTTAAACAAAGCATGATTAACAATTAAAGAAGATAAACAATCATACTTGAGAAATCAAAACCATTAGAGACCTAATTGCAAATTTTGAAAAGTATTTGGGTAAATTTATGATTTTTGAAAAAAGAATCAAAATTGCATAAAAGATAAAGTTTAGGGACCAAAATGACATTAAAATAAGGACCTATGTGAAAGGAATTCAACAATTATAGGGTCAAAATAAAATTACTCAAAAGAGAAGGGGCCTGATTGTAAAATTTCGCTTCTGATATCTTAAGAAAACATTATTGGGCCATTTTTGTTTTATTTTGCGCTAACAATCTCTTGGGCCCAAGATAGAAAAAGTACCCGCCCATCATTTTTTAAAACCAAATCCAACAAAAGAAATGTTGGGCCTAAGCATCATAACCCATATGCAAATCCAAACAAAAATAAGTCTTGGCCCGTTTTCCAAACCCAACATCATACCCAATTTTACATCCTATTGGATCAAACATAATAGGACAAAAAAAAATAATTGGAGCAAAAATAGAAGAGAAAATATCAAGAATTTTCCGGCTAGTATGAATATTCCGGCTTTCAACTGCCGGAAACTGGAAAACTGCCGGCCAAAATTGCCGGTATGTCGCCGGAAGTCATTTTTTCTAACTTTTGAGACCGGATATTTTCATATACATGCTTTCCATGATCTCATGAATTGATTTGAATATCAAACATGACCATCGAACACTATAAATCATGAGAAAAATGAGATCTAAGGCACAAAACTCATAAAAACTCATGTAATGGCTTAAAATCTCATTAAAAAAGTTAGATCCACTGAGAGAAAGGGTTATAATTACCTAAATATGTTTGAGGACTCGAACCAACGTGGAGAAACTCAAAAAAAGAGCTCCCAAATGCGGAAAATGAACCAAGCAAGTTCTTGCTGCAGTGGTCCAAGTGCTGATGAAGATGCAATTTCAAGCTCAATTTCGAGGGGTTTCAGATACTTTTTCAGGGAATGTTCAAAATAAAATTTTCGTTACTTCAATCTTAGATGATGAAACAACAAGGAATTCGCCAAACAGAGGCCAGATGAATTCAGAAAGTGCAGACGAACTGGGCTGTTTGGTCAGCCCTGGCTCAATTTTTGCAGAAAAATGTTTTGATGAGCGAAGTTTGGGCCGAGATTTGAAGGGTTTAGGATGATTTTTAGCGAAACCTTTCAACACAAAAGTTATTTCCCTCCGTTTCACCAAAGTTCAGAAAGAAAAATCACTCAAATCAGATCTATAACGAAGGAGAAAAGCCCCTCCAAACACGGCTTGTTCACCAGCTTTTTTCCAGAATTTTTGCAGGCGAAAATTTTTCTTTTTTTTTTTTCTTGCTTTTTCCTCTCTCCTAGATCCTATGGCTGCTAAATTTTTTCTTTTTCCTCTCCCCCTCCCTAAATACTCTCCCTTAGCCTTTTAAATGAAATAAAACCTATTAAAACCCTAAGAATAATAGTTGAGATGAAACCAGGGTTTTGTGGCCATATTTGGTCCATTTGATCTTGTTTTGCCAGCTGTTGCTTGAGAGATTGTGGCTGATTAGGTGTCCAAGTATTTGCTAAACTTGGAGGGAAAGAAAATAAGAAGCCAAAACGAATTTTGGTTGCCAAAGAAAAAACAAAAATCCAGCCTTCCTCGTTGCTGGTTTGATGCTGAAATGGAGGAAAAACAAAGGAAATGCAAGAGGAAAATCAGCCTTCCTCGTTGCTGCGTGAGAATTTTTATTTTTTATTTTTTTTAAGAAAAGCAAAGAAATAGGCTGATGGGCCTCTTTTTGTTTTCTTTTTCTTCCAGGCTTTTTGTTGGTTTTGTTTGGGTTTTTATGAAGTTTTTGCTTGGGCTTTGTTTAACTTTTGGCTTGGGTTTTGTTTGGATTTGGGGGGAATTGGGTTGGGTTAAAACAAAAGAACCTCTACTATTTTTCTAATTTTGAAATTTTCATATATTTTTTTCTTCATTTTCCAAACAAAACAAAAGAAAAATGATTTTACTAAAAATAAAAATAATTAAATAAATAATTAAATTTTGGTGTCTACACAAAGTGATTAGCTCTTCATTAAATTTAGTACTAAAGTAATAGTAATATATATATATATATATATATATATATATATAAACTAAAGTAAGAGTAAAAGTAACATTTCAACTAAAGATGTTAAGGAGTATTGGTGAAACCAGGACCTATGGCTAGTGGAGATAGTATTATACACCTAACATGATGTTATTATTGTGCAAAGAAAATTTTGATTAAAACTTATGTATTATTATGAGCTTTTTTGTGTTGTAAAAGTATTGAAGTTATTTCTTATTCGAGTAGTAATTAATTTTGTTTTTTAATAGCTTTAAATGATTTGTACCGTAAAAGAGAATGTCTAAAAGAAATTGGTTGTTTAGGGAGACCATGCGACGAGAATGAGGATTTCTTATCATACAGTGAGGCAATGTAAAGAGAAAAGGATATTATCCAAAATTAAGGGGTTGTAATTATGATAAACAAAAAACATAAGAATTTGTAATAGTTTTGAGGCTATATTTTAAATTTTGTAAAGTTGAGGAGTGGGGGATTGGCCACCCTCAACGCAGTGCGGCTCTGCCACCGTTAAGGTGGCTGCTTTTCGTTGAATTTTGTCTGTTCATAAAATTAAGAACAAAGGAGTCATATGAATCACTTTGAAACCTTAAGAACAATCAGTTCTGGTGATGCACGCTAGTTAATAGCTACTTCGTCAAACTTCTACAACATTTAAAGTAATTCAGGGTCCTTAAGGTTGTTGATTACAACTCTTAGGAGCAGTTCAATACAACAACATCAATCAATGTGTCATCTGCCACTGTGCCCTCAGAGAATTGATTTCTTTTTCTTTGCTAACCGATTTAGGTAAAAGCATGATATTATGGTTTGGAAGTTTTTCTCCTCCTCCTTGATCATCAGCTCTTATTCTGAGTAAAGCCTGATTTCCGAAGTATTTAATGATGCGCATTTGTATGGTAATTGCCCCCAATACCCCTCCCAATCAGAATTTTCTCTGCTGTTAATAGAAGTGTTGCTGTCGAGGAAGCCAAATTATGCTGTAGCATAAGACCAAAAAAAAAAAAAAAAATTTTTTTTTTTTTCATTTTCTGAAGGAAATAGTCCTATGAGCTTGAATCATAACTTCAATTATTCAGGTTGCAGGATTCATTAGGAGGCCCTGCTCATCACCATGACAGACTGCAGAGAGAGTATGGCGTGTCCTGACCTTTGGCACTGATAATTACCAAACAACACATGGCAAAATGTTCTCAAAATATGTCTGTTAACGGTGTAAAGATGCTGCTGGCTGCTGCAAATGTAAAACTGAAGCAGCACTGAGATGAAAATTATCTGCCAAGGATTGCACTAAGGGTTACATTGTTTGAGGTTACAACATCATGAATTTCATTCCACATATCATCCACGTCTAGAGATCTTCTCAATGAAGTAAACGTAGGCTGTTTTGGCATGGGCAAATTTGCATTTTCGCTCTCCAACATCAATACCACAGCTGACATAGTTTGTCTATGAGATGCTGAATCTTGGACACAGAGCATGCCTATATGGATGCATCTGAACACTTCATTAGGGGAACATGTATCTGCGATTGAAGGATCCAGCAGGTCTATTGCCCTGCCCCTGTCCCAAAGATCCCATGCCTGGAACAATACAGAAGTGAAAAAGGATAGGCCTCTAATCAGATTTCCACACTACTAATTATTATTATTATAACCCTGAGGATCAATTGTTCAAGACAGAGAATATGGTACAGGCTTACATATCCGATGATATTTGAGTGCTCAGCTGAACGGAAGCTGGTGTTTCTCCGGCCACTTACAATCTCTAAAAGCAATATGCCAAAGCTGTAGACATCAGACTTCACTGAAAAAAGACCTTCCATCGCATATTCAGGAGCCATGTAGCCACTTAATCGAAAGCAAGAGGTTTCAAGTAAGACCAATATCATTTCTAATAAGGAAAACGATGGATGGAAGTGTTTGTACTTACTATGTTCCCACAACCCTGTTTGTGTTTGCTTCATTTTGGTTCCCTCCAAATATTCTGGCCATGCCAAAATCTGAAATCTTTGGATTCATTTCTCCATCCAACAAAATATTGCTGGCCTTTAAGTCCCTGTGAATTATTCTGAGTCTTGAATCTCGATGAAGATACAGGAGACCTCTTGCAATGCCTTCAATTATGAGGAAACGAGTTCTCCAGTCTAGTTGATTTTGTTTTACAGGGTCTGATGTACATTTGTGCATGAAACCAAGAAGTCGTTGACATAAATATCAAATACATGTACTTGACGGTGTAAAGGTAGGCATTTACAAGTACTTTCATAATATTGAAAAGAATATCCATTGCAGAATTAATAAATGGTTTATAGATGAAGACTTAAGCAACCAACAGGAAACTAGACCACTTACCAAAAAGAAACGAGTCTAGGCTTTTGTTGGGCATGTACTCGTAAAGTAGAATTTTCTCCTCTCCTTCAATGCAGCAGCCCAAAAGTCTAACAAGATTTCTGTGCTGTAACCTGGCAATTAGCATGACCTCATTCTTGAATTCCTCCAACCCTTGTCCAGATTTTCTTGAAAGCCTCTTGACAGCAATATCTTGGCCCCCTGGTAGCTTGCCCTGAATGTAAGCGGAAGAATAAGCATGTTTAATCAAGACAAGATACAAGATACTTTCATATCTCTAGTCACAATCTAATATAAGATATCTAATGTGGCAAGCACTATACTTTATAGACATGGCCAAATCCTCCTTGTCCTAGCTTGTTTATGTCTGAAAAATTGTTTGTAGCTGCTGACACACTACTGAAAGTGAAATACGTTAATTCTTTCCCAGAACATTCCTGCCCTTCGACGCTAAGATCATCCGGTCCTGAAAAATCCCTTGAAAGTTCTCCACTCTGGATTGGATGAGTTTCTGGAAATCTCTCCCTCTGCTTCGATGATTTGAAAACTTCTGCAGTTGAATATCAAAGATAATTATGCAGACACCAAAATGTCATATGACTGTTATGGGTGATAAAGCCATGTAACCTGAGTGATTAGCTTTTAGGGAATAAACCTTGCAGTTTGTCTTTGCGCCTCCAAAGCAGCCAGATTGACAGACCCAGAAAGAGCACTCCCACCATAACAGTTGCTACTATAAGTAATTTTGTTACCTTTCTCGTGCCACCTGTTTTCAAAAGAGGTCCATTCAAGCAGAATTTGACTGAGTTTTTACGTGAAATCTTGTGTTACTTATTGTCTCTTAAATTTCAAAAATTTCAGACGGATCGCTATTTGATCTTGAATACTCATTCATGACTTGGATTCTTATTCCATGTGCTTGCTTCCCTCTGATAATGACCAACAAAAAAGTAATGTTGGAGGATCATTGAATGTCTTGCAAATTTATAAACTATTAATGAATCCTGTTGTCTATACGACATTCTGCTATCTCCACCACTTGTTTAAACCTGATAGACATGTTAACATTTATGTCACCACTTTGGCAACATATTTTCTATAAAACGGATGACTTTTAGAATCAAAATCTGGGATAAGAGCAGGCCAAGACCCTGGAAAGGGACAAATACCACTCTTCCCTTTGAAAAAAGTTTGAGTTTAACCATTTTTCACATCAATGAGTTGAGGATTTAGGCAGCGTATCCTAATTACAAAATGTCTTAAGAAAAGCCTAAAATTGTAAACAGCGAAGAAAATTTCTGCATATTGTGCTAGTGAAATTGATTGGAAACATTACCTAGCTCAGAATGAGCAAGACGGAGAAACACAGTGTTCGCTCCATACTGAAACTGCTGAATGTCAACCAAGTCTTTGCTCCAAATCATGCAGCTGATACCGCTTGCAAAGGAGAAGGCAATGCATGAACAATTATGCAAACACTTATTTCGACATTCTTGAACATTTTCTGAACCCACATAATCTACGAAGTCTGGCAATTTTAAATCCTCAACTTCTAGAAATCCATCTTTTTCCCCACTTTCCCCCACTCCTCGCCCCCCCTTTGTCTCACATTGTAGCTGTGTCCTCCTAATGCATCCACCTGACCAATTCCCAATGTTCCACTGATCATTGTCCTTAGGCACGTACCCTTTCAAACAAGTGCATATCGGTGAATTCATAACATCACAAACCCCGAATGGTCCACACCTGTTGTACAGCTCGCACTGATTTACTGGCTGTAATTGTATTAAACTCCACTCCTTCAAACCAGTATCCCAAGTTCTTTGCTCCTCAGTGCCATTCCAGAGTAGCTGGAATTTTATCAAGTCTGAACTATTAGACGGGGTATAAGTGAGATGCAACCTCCCATTCCCCTCGTTGATAAGCTTAAAGCCATACAAGTAGATAGCCGTCATACTCGGAATACCGGTGAATATCAGTCCATTCCAGTACCCACTTCTCCAATGCCGGTTCCTTCCTTCCCATATTAGTATTTGTGGCGATCCACGAGGATCAATGCCCATTGAGTAATTGCCGAGCGAAGGATCATTCGCACTTCTCCAAGAAGTGAAAAAACGGTTCTCCCCAGCTGAGACATTAAAGTAGAATTGCATATCAGGCAAAAAAGTGTCTGTTGGATTATCAAAACTCTGCCACGAAAGCTTCCTGTGATTAGTCCACAGAATTAGATTACCAGAATCTTCAAGAATTGCAGTAGAATTTCTTGATGCAGCTGGAACATTTGTCGACCAGATCGAATCACCATTAGCATCCAAAATGGCTAAATTACCATGATTTCCCACGGTCAAAGTTCCTCCAAGACCATGAATAGGCTTGTCTCTATTTGCAACCCATACAATTGTCTGTTCTGGAATTCCGTAAAACCATATGCCAACATACCTTAAATCTGGATTTCCGGAGCGGAAGAACCCCAAGGCAAACTTCTTGCCAGCAGAAACAATCACATCTCCATCTTTGACTGGATGCCCTGATGAAATCCTGTCAGTAGAAAAGCCAAGAAAACAGAAGCAATAAATCATGCACAAGTAACACCAGAAGTAGACATGTCTGAACCTCCTGAAATCCTGTCCCATTTCGGAGCCTGGATTGTTACTGACATACATGTATAAAGAAATCAAACCAGTTTAAAGAATCAGATATTGTATACGTGCCAGTAGAATCAAGAAAGCGGTTTTTGTGCAGGCCTCCCCGGCAGGAGCTTTAGGGGAATTTTATAACGAGTTACAAAGATTGACCTGGAAGCTGAAACACATTGTTGAAGATTCCTAGTTGACTAGCCCACTGGGACAGGCCTTAGACATCAATCCAGCGAAAAACTGCGATGTTGTTAGGTAAAGTTTGATTTCCAATATTTCATCTGCTTTTCTAAAAACATGCTCAGAAAACAAAGATCAAGTGTCATTTTCCGAAAATTCTCCTTTCCCACTCAGGAGAACAACAGAAGAAATAATTCTGGTCAATAAATGAACAAAGGACAAATTGATATAAATTGGTAGTTAATCTTTGAGGGAGCCTAGCCATCTCTTATGTCAAATAGAAAAGAATTTATTTATACTGCAGCCGTTCTTTTTTTAAGAAATTAATTATAGCGAGACAAACTAGAATACCATCCTGTGACGTCAGTATCTTATAGGCACCTGGTCATTGTTGCAGGGCACTCAAGGATGTCTTTTTCTCACGAGTTTTTGGTGTGCATAAGATTGCTTAGTGTGTCGTCGGCAACATTTGCGATTGCGATCGCGATCGGATTTGGTGTAATGTCCAGTCTCTACTCTTGAGATTACACATCGATACATGTTTTTCTTTTAGCATAAAAGTAAATTTTATTAATGAATTACTTAAAATCGTTCAACATGATTTGATTTACATTAAATTGAATGTGTACTAAAAATAATAAATAAGATCTACAATTCACCAAGTACAATAGATTACTGCATATGTACATCATTTTTAACGTCATGTATAAGATCCACAAAAATTTATTTTGGATTCAAAGCGAGTTACATTCTGAAAAAATAAATGTAGATCTTGTGAAATTGAACAAAAATCAACAACAACTTGACAGCCGTCTGTACCTCAAGTCTAATTTGGAGATTGTCACTAACATATAGTACCATTAAGTTATACAAGGATGAAAGCTGGTCCGCCGGTTGGCGCAGTATAAAATAATGTTCACACGTGTCTCAGCACATTGTTATAAACTTTGTAATCATTTATTCGTGAGGTCGAAGGTATTGTAATGGGACTAACAAGAGTTCACACTCTGGCGTTTATTTGACTCGACTCAAGGGATTAATCTCCTTATCAGGTAAACTTTGCAGCACCCATGTCTTACTAATTTCTTCTTTAACCGATAATGCATTGTTGCTAATCTCTTACTGTTTCTCCCAGAGATTCGTTGTAATCTTTATTCAAAAAAGTAATAAATTGAACTTATGGTGAATGAGTAAGCATGTAGTTGTAGTAATTAACATTCAAGATTTGTTACAAAATTCATTAATAGCGCCCCATGCTCTAAATGAACCCCCCCCCCCCCCCCCGCCCCAAAAAAAAAAAACGAATACCATTATTAGTTGTTAATTTGTCCATGCACCATTAAGCAGTTGCGAAGTGAAAGCCAAAACTACCCTTCACTAATCAAATCGTCTTTACAACTAATTCCCATCATTCCCACTTCAATCTCTTTCAATATGTTTCATAGGAAAATGCTGTAGTAACTATCGTTATGGTAACTAAATAGTTGTTACCTGATATAACAGGTTATTATACTTTTAGTGACCATTTGATTACCTATTGGACCTATCCACCTAAATAGAATAATGTCTAAAAATAAGAAAGTAAGTTTCTCATCTAAAATAGTAAGTTAATCGTGATAATTAGTAACTTTTGTGTCTCAAAAGATAAATTGGAATAAATATGAAACTTACTTTTTAAAGAGATAAATTACTATTTTATATTCCAAACATACTTTTGAGAGAGTAAGTTTAGTTCAAGTAATAGTAAGTTTTTATACATAAATAGTAATTCTTACTTATAATATAGAAAATTTGATTAATGACCAAAACTTACTAATTTAGAGCACAAATGTACTATTTTGCTTTAAAAACTTATACCAAACCAATACTAGGAAGTTTATTTGAAATAACAATAAAATGTTTCATTAATGATTAAAACTTAGTACCTTAGTTAGTAAGTACTCGTAATATACTTGTATAATACATGATTATATGTATAATTTAAAAATTTTTTGTATTTATATATTTTAAAATACTATGAAAAATATTTTAACCTTTCACATAACCTTATAAAATAATAAAATTTTGTCATATTATAATTTTGAATAATTTTTGAAAAGTTTAAAAGTTTGGATAATAATAACAACACAACTTCCTTGTTATATATGGAATATCACTTATCAATGTAATTTATATAATTTAAGACCTATTAATATAATAAGATGATAAAGTTTTGATATATTTATTGTCTGGGACACAAGAAATAATAAGAATTAAACTTGTATTATATGTGCAAGTGATTTTCATTTAATTATTGGATCTTATTTTTATGAACAATCTCCTAAGGAAAAAAGTCCAGATCATACTGATTTTCTTATTTAACTGTTATACTAATTTTGTCATTTTTATTGTTATACTATTTCTCATTTTGTTTGGGCTTTAATTCTTATTAATTCTTGTGTCCCAGATGTAAATTTATTAAAACTTTATTATCTTATTATATCCATAGGTGTTAAATTATAAAAATTGTGATATATAAACAAGTGATATTCTATATATAACTAGGAAGATTTGTTATTATTGTTATCCAAACTTTCAAACTTTTCAAAAATTGAAAATGATTAAAAATTTATAATATGACAAAATTTTATTAGATATTTTACAAGGTTATCTGAAAAGTGAAACTACTTTTCATCGTATTTTAAAATATATAAATAATAAAAATTAAATTATACCTATAATCATTTATTATATAGGTATATTATGAGTACTTACTAACTAAGGTACTAAGTTTTAATCATTAATGAAACATCTTATCATTATTTCAAATAAACTTCCAATACTAGTTTGAGATAATTTTTTAATGTAAAATTGTACATGTATTCCAAAAATCAGTAAGTTTTGATCATTAATCAAATTTACCATGTCATTAGCAATAATTACTATTTATGTATAAAAACTTACTGTTATTTGAACTAAACTTACTCTCTAAAAAGTAAGTTTGGGATATGAAGTAGTAATTTATTTATTTAAAAAGTAAGTTTAATCTTTATTTCAATTTACCTTTTGAGGTATAAAAATTACTAATCTATTAAGGTTAATTTACTATTTTAGATGGGAAACTTACTTTCATATTTTTAGGTATTATCTTATTTAAGTGGATGGGTCCAACAAGTAATCAAATAGTCGCTACAAGTGCAACAACTTGATATCACATTTTAGGAAGCTTAATCTTGCCGCGTTCAATAATTAGGTGTTAAGTGTTTTACCCTCCCTGAATCCCCGGCCACAATCACATTACACAAAATCCTTTAGGGATAATTTCAGAAACCTCCCTTGAGGTTTTTAACAATTTCATTCAGCTCCCTCGAGATTTTTAAAATTACACATACCTCCTTTATCATTTAAAATGACAATACAACCCTTAAATATTTTAATGCAATTCCCTTGTTTGATATACTTATACTTAGAATGGCTTTTAAAATTATTTTTTTCATTCTCTTACTTCTTATTCTTTTTTATTTTAATTTTTTGCCAATAAAACTGTAGAACTACCACTATTATCTCTAGTTTCTATTGTAACCAAATGTTGAATTAGTGATTTTTTTTATGAGTTAACTTTATACGTAATCCAATTTTTTTGCTAATCTTTGTTTTCTATTTTTTAGTATTAAAATTAACAATAAATCAAAAAGAAATGGCCCACAATCACTACTAAATTATGATAATCCCACTACTCAAAAAATTCATAAGCTCTAAATCAATTATTTTGACATTTTCTTTTCTATCTTATAAATCTAAATTCATAATAAAATACCATAAAAAGTATCCTATCATAGTGATAAAATTATTATTATAGTTGTTTAGCAAATAGTAGGTATGTACATGAAAATTTTGGCATCTTTTCCTTATAATTACACTAGATAATCTTATAATTGGATATGAAAGTAAATTAAAACTCACTACACAAAGGCATTTTTTGAGTATTTATTTAAAAATGTAACCAAGTCAATATTATTTTAAGGTTTTGTTACTAAAACTATCAAATCAAGGAAGGTAGGTGTAATTTTTCAAATCTCAGAAGAGCTCAGTAAAATTGTTAGAAATCTAAGGGGAGGTTTTTGAAATTATCCCAATCCTTTATTACCAGTATCCTAGAATGATATAAAATCTCCAGCATTATTAATTAAAAAGAATTTTTACAAATTTTTCTTTTCCTCCTTCATATAACATCTGCAGCAATATTGACAGCGGAAGCAGCTGAGCTTAAGAGCTATTTAGTGATACAGTGCCAGAATCCCAGAACGGAAAATGCATCTTCGACTTATTAGTTTTTCAACAAAATAATAAAAATAAAACACACGCACACACACGGAGAAAAATGCTTCCAGAAGCGATTGTTTTTATACCTTTTGTGGTTGCCCAAATTGACGGGTTGGCTAAGATTAGAGACGGGGGCTCGGCCACGAATCGCGCCAACTTTTGCCGACTCGTGCTACGAGAATAAAAAATGAGTTTCGCACTAGATCAGCGTAATCTTTTTCTTAGTCAAATAGGGGACGAGATTAGTCAACTGGCGTCATAAACTCGGGTTTGACCAACTTGAGAAATCGAGCCCCACCAGTGCTGTCTCTTTTCGCAAAATAAAAGGTCGTTAAGAACGTTTCTCACTTTCGAAGTCCCAAAGGTCGAGTAAAATGTACGGGCCTAAATGAACTGTGCTGGTTGGTGGTGGACTCTGGACTCTAGGTCGAATTTGAGTTCGAGTTCGCGTTATTTGAATAATAAATTGATCTCAAACTTCAAAATAATAAACTTCGATGCCTACGAGCTTTATTTATCAAACATTTGCGCTCAAATCTAAATCTAAACTCAGTCAAAAAAGAAATAGAGCTTTCAGCCTCCTAGATTTCGAGTTTGTATTATGAGGTTCATGTTTATCTCAAAACTACATTAGCATTTCAAGCCCATCTTAGGTTGGGCCCAAACTCGTAATAAAAATATGTAATTATATATAATATATTGTAAATGTTTAAGTATTATATAATATAATTATAAATAATTAATTTGTGTGTGTGTGTGTGTGTGTAAATTTTTGAGTCAAACTTAGGCCTATCAAAGTTGAATTTAATTGAGCAGGGCCTAATAAAGTCCAAACTCAATTTAAATTTAATTCAAGTAGTATTATATTTATGCTGCCTAGAAGTTAAATAAAGCCCTGCCTATCAAAGTTAAACATGAAGCTCAGGCCCAATCTTTTTTAGATTGAGCAAGCCTAGTTTAGGCTGCTCCAATCCTATTACCAGTCCTAAGTATCCCCGTAAGCGATTTATGGTTCTAGGATCTATTTTGGTCCATCACGGTGACTGAAGCTAAAATTATTTGAAGTTTTTTTTTTTTTTTTTGCACCAATAAAAGATCTAAATTACCAAGTTTGAGCTATTAAGAGATAGGTAAAGTCCCACAGTTAATCATCCTTAAAACTAAAAAGAGAAATTATTAACAGTCGCCTTATGTTGCACGGTTGTTAGGATATCGTTTTGCCACTCCATGGAACTCAACTATTGTGCCAAGTTTGTTAGCACACAAAATCACATAGTGGAGTGGAGGTGTATTTGACACACACACACACACACACACACGTATGGGAGAGGGTAAGTTTTATAAATCGCACAAATATTAATCACATTCAACTCTCATATTGAGAAACCAGCATAAGTTTTAGATAGAATTACCTTTACAGCAATCACACAATTTTATATATAGCACACAAGATGTGGTGAATAAGAAACGATTAAGACAAAAACTATCAAATAATTATTCCATACCCAAAAAACAAGTAAATTACTAAAACTTGACTATATATGAAAATTTCTAAATTTGAAATACGAAGCATACACTATTAAGAAGTT
Organism: Coffea arabica; assembly: GCF_036785885.1. Classification (NCBI taxonomy): domain Eukaryota; kingdom Viridiplantae; phylum Streptophyta; class Magnoliopsida; order Gentianales; family Rubiaceae; genus Coffea; species Coffea arabica. Next base: position 10,523,170 of record NC_092312.1, read on the forward strand.
TAGCTTAATTTTGCTAACAAAGTTGATTAACGCTTCAGAACCTAGAAGTCCTTGGTTCAAGTCTCACTATACGTTAGTTTTTTCTCCCACTTTTGCAAGTCTAATATATTGCAATTAGAGGTGGCAAATCAACCCAATTAACTAGATTTACCCATACCCGCTCATGAATAAATGGGTATGGATATCTTAAATTTTTGTATATGGGGATAAATGGGTTACCCAATAATACTAACCCATTTAAAATTCTCTTCCCCCAAGTCTCTTCTTTTCCCCTACTTTTTTTTTTTTCAAATTTTTCATTTTGTCATTATGTTAACATTATTATTATTATTATTATTATTATTATTATTATTATTTGTTGGTTTTATCTTATTATTTTATTTTTTCTTAGTTTGTTAACTTGCTCATTTTTTAGCATTACCAATTTATGATAAATTTTAGCCTATTTTCTTATCTTTATAAAATGAAATTTTAAATTTATATATGAAAAAAATGTTATGGGTTCAAAATTTTTGGATTAAGTTTTTATATTAATTTTTATAGTACTTAATTCAAATTTTTATATTCGTATTATTCAATTATTAAATAATAGGTAATTTTGTGACATAGAGTATAAATGAAAAAAATTGGTAATTAAGTTTATTGAACATTATAAGTAAATATTTAAAACTAATGATGGGTACAAAGAGTGGTATAAATTGATAACTTAGTTTGCAAAAATGAATTTAAATGAGTTTGCAAAAAGTTAAAATAAATGAGTTATAAATGGGTAATTGGGTTACCCAATTCATTTTTTGACTTACCCATTTATACCCATCTAATTAAATGGGTATAAATGAGTTGACTCACTTATACCCATTACCCATTTTACCCAACCCAAACCCGCCCAAGTCACCCATTTTGATACCTCTACATAGAGGTGTCAAAATGGGTGATTAGATAGGTTTGGATGGGTCATAATTAGATCATGGATATAATTGAGTTAACCCATTTATATTCACTTATTCAAATGGATACTTAATAAATAGGTTGGGGTATATTCGATTATTCATTTATGACTCATTTGAAATTATATTTATTTTTTTTGCATATTCTTTGACAAGAAATAATGGTATTTTATTGTTATTAGATTGATAGCAAATTCAAATTTACCTCCTTAAAACTTATTAAAAATTGAGTTTAAATGTATAATTATTTTTAAATGAATATAAATGAGTGAGTAGAGTCAATCCACTACCTACCAATTAAATAAATTTAATTGGGTACCTATCTAAACCCATTTAAAGTTAATGAACAGGTTTGGACGAATTATTAATTAGTGGGTAGATTTGTACGAATCAATATAATTCAATTGTGACCGACACCTCTACTCATACACTTATGTTTTTTGAAAAAGAAGGCGAAAATTTTATTGACGAGCTTGCTGGAATTTGTCCAGCACCAGTTGCTCGGACATGAGAATAGTTTTTTGAAAGTAATTCTAAGCCAAGAGGCTACATAACTCGGACATGATTTAGTGCGAAATTCAAAAATATTCTTGTAAATGTGGAAGAATGACTAGCACTTTATTCAAGCTCATTTAAACTTGTCTATAACCATTCCAAATTTGCCTATAACCACTCAGCCAAATTCAATTTTACATAAATCAGGTTGGTAACTTGCTTCTACGAGAAATATGTGATAAATGGAATTCTTTGGAGACTGCCTCCAAATTAAAAGTTTCTGCCCAGAAAGGAATGTGCTTGCCGTGACTGCTGACCACCTAGAGCCAAAGCCAACGTTATCTTGAAATTGGTTTCGGGCAGCTTCCCATGCAACTTCGAGGAAGGCCTACCCGTGATGCCACCATGAAACGGCCAAGAACCTTAACTGCAAAAACACCCCGATTCCAACGCAAGACCCCTTCTGATCTGTAACTTCGTTGGCATCTCCTTCGCCCCTACAACTACTCCATCCACCAAGAAATTTCGCTGTTTTATCGATCATCTGCCCGTCTCTGATTATTTAAAGCCTTCCTACACCATCCCATGTTTTGCATCAAATTCTTGTTTAATTTGCATCTCCTACGTGCTTGCATATTTGATACAGAAATTAATGGCATTAAAAGGCAATCTTGCTGAGTTTGAAGATTTTTTCCCCGCAATGGCGGAGAAACTTGGCGCAGAAGGATTCTTGGATGAGCTATGCAATGGGTTTAGGTTGCTGATGGATGAAAAAAAAGGGTTGATCACATTGGAAAGCTTGAAGAAAAATTCAGCCTTGTTAGGTTTGCAAGACATGAAGGATGATGAATTTCTATCTATGATAGAAGAAGGGGATTCGGATGGTGATGGGAATCTGAATGAAATGGAGTTTTGCGTTCTCATGTTTAGGTTGAGTCCCGAACTAATGAAGACTTCAAGAATGTTTGTTGAAGAAGCCATATTAAATGAGTTATAGGCTCTAATTTAGTAAGTAATGGTATTTTAGATTAATAGATCAATCAAGGGCCTCCGTCCGATCCGATTGCTTGTATTAATTAATAATAATTTTCGAATTAGTTTTGCTCCATCGTAGGGGTAATTACTTGCTGTAGATTTTGTCTGATGAATTTGGTTCATCCATGGGTGAAAACATCAATCAAATTGAAGTAACCAAGCAACACTACTGAGTCATATTTTCCACAGATGGGCATTTCTGAAGCCTGGTTTTAAGTCTAATTAATGTTCAGCCAATGACAAAGTTTGGAGTTGCATCTCCAATGAGAACGCGTGTGCCCAAACAAAAAAGGGACAAAAAGCAAAACGTAAAAGTTAAAAAAAGAAAGATCGTCCAATCTTATAATGCACTGGAAGGCATTCGAAGGCAGTTCTTTTAGCCGTACCAGAACAATGTCCCAAAAAATTGTTTGCTAGGCTACAAATATGCACACGTGAAATCTCTATTTGAAAGGGAAAATGAAGGCCTATGAAAGAAGAATAAGGAGATTTTTTTTTTCTTTCCGCTACTCTAGGCGTGGTCCAACTAAGTCGAAAGAATTAACAGAAATTGAATTACTATCGGACCATGCATGCGCACCACGCACTCATATGAATTTAGAAAAAATTACATGTAATGACACATTGACGGAAGATAGGTAAGGTTTGAATCCTTAACCTTCTATCCCACAATACTTGTGGTGCCAACTCCTCTAGAACAAGTTGATTAGTTGATTAAGAATAAGGAGATTAGACTTGACCATTGAAACACCGACCAACCAACCAACCAACGAACGTAATACTACTGTATTGCGTGACGCTTATACGTGTAGCGTACGATGGAAGCTTGGCTTTGTTTTTTACGTACTTTGTTATCCATTCATATAAGCTATCACAGTTTTCTCGGGTGGAGGATTCACTTTTTTTCGCCCCCTTTCTTAGGTTGCTGTTTTCCCATTAATTAACACGGTTACTTGTGTGTGTGATTCCAACTCATCATCTTCTTATTTTAGGTGACTTGAGAGGTTTTACTATCGTCTATCCAATGTGATTCTAGTGAGGAGACCGAAAGGTTACATGGAAACTAATTTGTCATGAAGAGATTTATATGAATTCAAGTTTTTTGGATAGTGATTTATTTACAAAAAATTTATTTGTTTGTATGATTAACACATTTTTTAATTATTTTTTTATTTCATATACATCATATCAAAAAAATATTATAATAAAAAAATATTTTAAAAAAAAAAAATAATTATCGCAAATAATCTACCACCCAAACACACTCAAAATACACGGTAGAAAAGGGGGTCGTTGATAGGATGTTAATAAAGTTTAGTTAACGAAAGTGCTTACAACCGTTGAATCAAACCAGACCAGCATAGGTGCAGCAAACCGAACGACGAAAGCAGCCGGAGCTGGGAGTCATCAGGAATGAGAGAGTTTTCTGGATCGTGGGTTTCTGTGTTAACCTAAGACCTGCTACAAATTTTGCTGCGGAACTTGAGGCAATCAACTATGGGCTGAAGTTGGCGTGGAAATGAACTTTTAACGAGGTCATAGTGGAAACAGATTCATAAACAGGCATTGAGCTTATCCAGAGGATTCCAAGAGAGAGCCCTCACCACAACCTCATCTGGGTAGCTAGAGAGGGGATGGATATGCAGTGGGGTTGTAGGCTGCTTGATACGAACCCCACCATTTGACGACGAAACCGTATTAAACAAGCCCTAGAAATCAGCAAATCCGGGTTTCATCATCAATTGGCCGGGTTCGTTTATACGGGTTTTTGGATTATTGCAGTGGTATAAGCATCAGTGGAGGGAAGGAAATCAGTGCGCTAACGAAGTTGAGCTCCAACACCAACCAGGAGAGAATCTTTTCATCCTCTTGAGTCCATTAATACTTTCTACTGATGTAATAGATGTGACTACCCTCAGATTAGTTCCTGTCTTGGGACCCAATAATCTCCTTACTAACCCCACAAAAAAAAAAAAAAAAAAAAAAGACAACATAGGTGCCGCCCATCCACATAACCACATATGTATTGCGGAAAAACTAATAACTAGTTTGGATTGCATTTTTCATGATTTTTCATGAAAAAATTATTGTAACGATTTGATGTATGTGAGGGAAAAAGATAATAGGGAAATGTGATCACGGAAAGCAATTTAATTTTTCGACGAAAAATTGCAATCCAAACAAAGTGTAAATTTTCTTGGAAGCAGAGAAATACCCAGAACAATTCCATAGTGGTTTATTAATTACACCCAAATCACAATAAAAATGTCAAAATGAAGTTTATAATTTTCATCAAGGTATTCCACGTGGAACAAACAATAGTTGCACCTCTTACTTCTAGACATGAATCTTTTTTACCTCTTACTTCTAAACAAGAATAGTTGTTTATGTGATTAATAACTGAAATGCAATAGAATAACTTGCAAAGGAAAAAAAAGAATAAAAAAATGGATATTTCCTTTGAATAATAGAGTTTGGAGTATTGGAGAAGAATCGATATTGAAAATAAACTACAAAGTCTTTTTTATATAGATGCGTTGATTGACTAATACTTCTAGTTTCCCTAATTTCCTATTCTAATAAGGTTATATCTCCTTATATCTTTGGTTTCCTGTTATTCTATTAGATTTCACAATTACTTGCTTTCCATAATTAACTCTCAGCTAGTGCCAATAAAAAATTTTAGTTTGCTGAACTTTGGTTAAAAGGATTAAATTGATTAAAAATGACACTTTAGAGACTAAAATAGCTAAATTATGGATTCAAGGACTACACTGTCAATGTATTGTGTCGTGTTGTGTTATAATCATACTCATATTTAACGAGTCTACTAAAACTTGTACATAACACATTTGATTTTAGTGCCAGTGTATATAAGATTTACTCATTTATTAACGTATCATGTTATTGTTTAATTTATTTGACACATTTCCAATAATTTAGCAACTTATTCGAGTATCATTTCCAGTAATTTGACACCTTTCCTAAAACATGTTGTGTTGTCATTTTGCAGAGTTTCATTCCCAGTACTGTTAATTCTTTTATTTTTCCGTATGTTACGCTCATCTGCAAAAACTCTTCGAAATTAACTCCAAAGGATATAAACACGCCTTAATCACTCCCCCCTCTCCTCCTGCCCCCCCCCCCTTTTGTTCCTCCACTTTTGGTCAATTTCTTTTGTTTTTCTTCTCCTCCGTTCTTTAACAAATTATGCATGGAACATCTAAAATTTAAAGTTTGTAAAAAAGAAAAAAAAATCATCAATAGCTGGAATGTATATCACGTGAAAGATCGGGCTGATTAAATTAAGCAATTAAACAAGCTAGGGAAGCTCGATCAACAACCGTATGCGTGTAATCAAAAGTAATCTGATCGACGTGTGATTTAATGTATATGTCTCACAATATATAGCCTTTGATTAGTATTGATACGTCTGATAACTAATACTTAATTATAATTCTAAGTTAGTTCTATTCCAGCTCAGTACCATAATACTACTATAATGTGCAGATCTTAAAAACTACCACTATATATATATGTGTGTGTGTGTGGGGGTGGTTACTGTTCTCCTAAAAAATAAAAAAGACCTAATATATGCTTTGTATACCATTTGAGGATAGCACCAAGAACCATCAAGGGCCACAAAATGTCAAACTATAATCTATCACATACCAATTTTATCTGTATTGTCGCAAACGTCTTGATCTAGTGGTCAAGGATGAAACTCCAGAATTTAAAGATTTTAAATTCAAATCCTTCTTTTTCCTTCCACTTCTTAAATCTCACCATTCCTTTATTATAAAAAAAATTATTTATTATTTTAAAAGGCTATAATCTCTTCAAACTTTTAATAAAGTCAGATCTCGTGTTCTATCTATACTTCTAACCTCCTTTTTGTGTGGAGTATAAAAAAGTCCGATGGATCTTTTCGAAGAGAACTGCAAGGTATGAAAATGTAGGTGATTGGGATATAGAAGTTATAACAGAATCAATCTTTTCAAAGAGAATTCAGGAAGAAAATATATATGAGACACAATTATAGTTTCATTTTTCACACTTGATAATATAATTTTGATATATTTTAGGCAATTGCCAAAAGTCATACTTCAGTCTTTCAAAAATTGTGTGTGTGCACGAGATATTGTTAGATTCATCAGTTAGTAAAGTATTTCAATATAATTGTATTATCTATTATGTCCTTAATTATACCTTGGGAAAGAATTATTTAGTCCTTCAGCCTCAATTGAAAAGAAACCTTTGGGTTGTGACCCGCCCCGAATGTTTTGCCTCATATCACTAATACCGTGGGAATAGTTTTTTAAAGTAATTCTAAGTTAAGTGATCGCATTACTTAGACATGACTTAGTATGAAATTCATAAATATTCTTGTGAATGTGGAAGAACGACTTTCCCATTATTGACGCTAATTCATAGGAAAATGTTATTTGCACTAGCATTTTTATTAATTACCCTCTCACTATCGTTTTAATAATATAATTTTCATTTATTAAATCATATTATATTATAAAATAAATGGTGCATGGGAGTGCAAATAATAAAAAGTGAAGTAGAAATAACATTTGTCAATTCATATTTATTTACTATTACTATTTCAAATTTGTTTCTAACTGTTCCTTCAGATTCAGTTTTATACGAATTGGGCAATAATTTGCTTCTACAAGAAATATCTGCCTCCAAAAGAAAATGCTTGTCGTGATTGCTGACCCACTGGAGCCAAAGCCGATGATATCTAGAAATCGTATTCGGGCAGCTTCCGATGCAACTTCGAGGAAGCCCTACCCCATGATGCCACTATGTAGCGGTCAAGAACTTTATAACTGCAATGTAAAACACCCCGAAACCCCTGATCTGTACCTTCGTTGGCATCTCCTTCCCCTACAGGCGCACCTTCCACCAAGAAACTTCGCTCTTTTATCGATCTTCTGCCCGTCGCTCATTATTTAAAGCCCTCTTACACCATTACTTTTTTCCCATCAACTTCTTGTTTCAGCCTCTCCTACCTGCATATCAATATTTGGCACGGAAATTAATGGCATTAAAAGGCGATGTTATCGAGTTCGAAGATTTTTTCCCTGCAATGGTGGAGAAACTTGGCGCAGAAGGATTCTTGGATGAGCTGTGCAATGGGTTTAGGTTGCTGATGGATGAAGAAAAAGGGTTGATCACATTGGAGAGCTTGAAGAAAAATTCGGCTTTGTTAGGTTTGCAAGACTTGAAGGATGATGAATTGCAATGCATGTTAGAAGAAGGGGATTTGGATGGTGACGGGAGTCTGAATGAAATGGAGTTCTGTGTTCTTATGTTTAGATTGAGTCCTGAATTAATGAAGACTTCAAGGATGTTTGTTGAAGAAGCTATATTGAATCAGTTTTAAATAGGCTCTAATTTAGTAAACAAAAAAAAAATGGAAATTTGGATTTATATATGAATCAAGGGCCTCCATTCGAATGCTTGCATTATTAATGCTTCTCCAATTAATTTTGCTCCATCATAGGAGTAATTACTTGCTGTTGTGTTATGAAAATATTGATCAAATTGCAGTAGCTGTGCAACACTGAATTATATTTTTCACAAATGTGCATGTCTGAAGCCTGATTTTAGGTATAATTCATGTTCATCCAATGCCAACTTTTGGAGTGGCATCTCTAATGAGAGCCCGTGAGCCAAAAAAAAAAAAAAAAAAAAACCAAAAAAGAGAAAGATCGTCCAAGCACATATGGCTTTGCCATTTGAAGGGTTTCAACGATGCAAATTTGCACATGTGAAACCATTTTCTTTATTGGAAAGGAAAATCAAGACCTGTGAAAGGAGATAGGGAAATTAGTTAGCATTGACCATTAAGATCCCACCGTCATAATTTATTGCACCACGCATATACGTGTAGTGTAACAAGGAAGCTTGGCTTTGTTTCTTGACATCACCTACCTGTCCATAGTTTATTGCTAATCAGTTTTCTCGCGTGAAGGATTCACTTTTCCTCCCTTTTTTGGGTGGTTTTTCCCATCAATTAACACGGTTACTTGTGTCATTGCAACTCATAATCTTCTTTGTTTAAGAGACTTGAGAGGCTTTGCTATCGTCTACCCAATTTGATTCTATTTCTAGCAAGAAGACCGAAAGGTTACGCGGAAATAATTGTCACTCAGAAATTAATAAGAAATACAGAAGCTCGGAAGTTTAAATCAAATATGAAGATATGCAGGATGGCCAATTTGCAAAGTTCTTGTGCATCTAATGCATAAATGGTCAATTTGCACAAATACAAGAAATTAAAAAAAAAAAGAAAATGAGATTTAAAATCTTTTCAAGTACTAAGCACAAAGAAGCAAGACAACTTTCCGATGAGAATCAAGAATGTTTTATGTTAAGTTGTCCTTACTAAACCAAGCATATAACCGGACTTTGATAATGATGTGAACGCGTGGTGTGATTAATCTACGACATTTTTCTCCTCTTCTTTGTTTCATTTTCTTATAAGATCTAGATAGGGAGACTAATGACAGTTTAAAAAATTTAGGGTAGAAAGTCTATGGCAAGGGAAAATACTTGAGCAGTGGCAGTTAATTGGAATATTAGTCAACAAATCTTTTCCTAGATTTTCATAACGATTTGCTTTTTATGTATTTCTACTTTTCTTCCTTTGTCACTTTTGTTTGTCACGATCACCAAGCTTTCTGGTGGTCAGTAACCCAACCCTTCTGTGGCAGTACTGCTATAAAAGATTCAAACGGGCAGGTAAAGATGGATATTTCCTTGGGGTTACCTCAAGTTTTAGGACCATGAAGAACTTACACGCTCAATCAAATAAAATGACAGCTATCATTTCAATTTCTATTGTTCATGGAAAAGGACTGAAAACAGTTTCCAATTCAATGCTTAGCACAAAGATTTCTAAACATACCTATCGCTACCCCTGCTTTAGATATCAAACAACCAAACATGTGCGAGCAAATTGAAAGTTGTCTTTTTGCTTTCTTCTGCTTGGTCGTAGAAAGTTGCAGGACATATTTTTGAACAAAACATTTTTATTTTTTGATTCATTAGAGACTGTAATAGCAAAAAGAAAAAAAAAAAAGTACAGAGTTTTAAAGTCAAACCGGAGAGTTAATGGTCGCTAACTAATGTTTGAAGGAACCTTTCATGGACTGTGACAGGTGTCGAGCCTATATAACAATAAATCTACTCATGACACAAGATATAAATGAATATTTGTCTCCACAGGGATTAGGGGGAAAATTTGTCTCTCTCCAAGTAAAAACTAACTGGGGATTTTGGAAAATTAAAATTAAAATAAAATACTTAACGGATATAAAAATAATTAAACGGAAGCAAATTAAATTTAAATCAAGGATTACCAAACTCTGGAAGTGGTTCATACAACTACTCAATAATGCAATGATTATTTCATTTATTTGTTAATAAACAAATTATAGTTGCCAAACAAGCAATGACAACCAACTTTTCCTTACCGTTTCGATAGTTAAAGTACGTCCTTTACCTACTTCCCTAACCAAGAAACAACTCTAAGTATGTCCATAAAATTTAATTTCTTGATTACATTAGAAACTAGAAATGCCTTGTTCCAATCAATAAACACACTATCAATGTTTATTTAAATTATATCATATGTTTCCCTAACATGAAACCAATCATGCTAGTCATCACTAACTTAAAATAATTAAACAATTACAGATTTAAATGCCCTAACTGGCAATAGTTTGTTAAATTGAATTAAATATTAGGCGCTTTTTATATCCAAACAACTAACAACTATGAAAAATTAAATTAGAAAACATACGAATACTAACACATAAAAAAATTAATAAAAACAATTAGATTTCACAAATATAATTGAACCAAGTCCTTTGTTGTTTTTCAGCTAGAAAAGAGAGATTTAGTTGAGCATCGTCAGGAAAGCCAAGCAATTCCATTGAGTTCATTCACATAAGTGTTTTTCCAAGAAAATAATCAAGAAAAGAGAGATCTTGTTTAATGCAGAGTCACGACCCTCTCAGTCTTGCCACTTACCGAAGTACTAATCAAATAGGAGTCCGGCCTTTTTCTTTTTTCTTTTTTTTTTTTTCCATTTCCTACTTCGTATCTACTACTAATAATAAAGGCATATTGCGTCATTAGAAAAAGAAACTACAAAAGATAATCGTTCACGTTTCTTAATCCAATACTACGACTAATAAAGATAATAAAAGTCTTCCAAATCTTCAACCAAAAATTGTCCATAGTTAACTCAAACTAATAAATCCTCGTGCGCGGTAAATTCTCAAGTCTACTGGACTTGAAAGCAGGTCCCGATCATGTCACCACCAAATTAATTCTTAACATACCGAAAAATTGCCCCTTTTAATCACGTTTTGGTCATTTTCCTACAATTAGTACGATTAACCAAATATAAATAGAATCTATTAATTAGCACAATATTTGGCTAAAATCAAGGGAACAATAATGATAAATTTAATAATAAAAATACATCCTATTAGACTATATTGGGTACAGATTGCAGTTTTTATGTCCTAATTCAATCAATATGGACATTAGTTTAAGTGATTATAAAATTCATAATTCGACATTCAAGAAGAAAGGGGGCTGATGTAGCATGTTAAATGCAGCAATGCTAGAATTTCCAAGGGGTTCTTGTTGGGCCACAAAACGCGCATCTGCTCCGCAAAGCAAATCTTGAAGTTTCGGGCTCCTTTGTTGCGACTATTTTCTAACTTTGTCAGCTTACTAACTCCATTTGCAGTAAAATTGGCGTTCTATTCACTCAAAGAAGGTCTGAGCTACAAGAGAGTAGTGTATATAATCCAATTTCGTCCCCTTCTGAGTTCGGCCTTTTGTTGTTTAATTTGTTTTAAGGTCCATTTTTTCTTCCAAAGTTGTCTAAAGTCTAAACTTAGATTGCAAAGTTTTCTCGACTTCCCTCAGAGGATCTCACTTTCTGAAGTCAAATAATTGACATTGTCCGTCCATTGCCTCATGTACATGGTTCTTCAAAAATCAGTAACTTGTTTTTGAGCGGAATGGTTTTATTTTTCGTCCATCTTTAAATCCAAAATATAAAGAAAAAGAAACAACAAGAAGAGAGATGAAAGGGAGTATGAGATATAGAGCCATGCACCTATTTTGCTTTTCTGCCTTATTCATCACAATAAGTCCTAGCAAGAATTGGAAACCCATGCCCCGTAATTAATTGTTAAACTGAAGTACGTTTGTCTAATTTCGATTGTGAAATAATTGATTACCGCACGTGTGTAAGAGTAATTTATCTGGGCAGTTAAGGTCCCAGTATATTCTCCTAGGGCAGGAGTAAACTACGAGCTACAAGGCAAAAGATGGCTAAGTAATGAAAGAATGTAAGATTTTTAATCAAAGATAGTTTCAGACACATCATATTACTATCTTAAGGGACATTAAGATTAAAGAATTGCAGTAGTAATTTAAAAGTTTCATTTATACTTCAAAAAAAGAAAAAAGAAAAAGTTCATTTCTGCTCAATAAGGGTTGTATTAATTTGTTTCTTTAGTTAGCACAAGAGTCATGCTAGTTAGGTACATAGCTTAAGAATCGGTGAACATTTTCTTCGCAAGTCAGATCTATGTTCAGTTTTCTTGGTAAATTACTTTTTACTCCATCGTGGTTTAATGCAAACCTCTCCTGCTATTTCATGATTTATGTTTTAGCTAAAGCTGGCAAAATGGGCCGGATGGGCGAGACTTGCTTGGGGTTGAAATAAAACTGAATCATATGGATTTGGGTCTAACCTTACTCATATGTGCTTTGGAACTAAATTGGGCGGGTTCACTTTGGAATGGTTTTACATTGATCCCGTCCAATGCCCAAATCTATTTTCTATATTTTTTCCTTTAATTCGATTTTATTTTTTTATATAACTTTAATATTTTTGTTATTAAATTTCTTTTGATCTTATTGTGAATTTATATTTTCCTAAATTTATTTTACATTCTAGAATGATCAATAATTACTTCAAAAGGACATAACATTTTGGTAAGAATGAACATATCTTCTCCCTGTACTAAACCAAAGATTGAATGTTTTGGTGTATTCATACATGAAGTTGAAGTTTTCACTTCCTCAAAAGCATGTAAATAGCTAACAAGAAATAAACATGCAAGTGCCTTATACTCAAGATTCCCACCAAAAATTGAATTAACAAATAAAGAAAAAGATAGATATACAGCCATATTCCGACAGATATCAAGATAGCCAGGCACCGAGGCTGCTGAATATTTATCCTTATCACCGTCCAAGAATGGCAAGTCTAAATTGACTGAAATGCTGGAAATTCTTGGATAAATGAAACTTTTTGGGAAGATATTTGGGCCCAATGGGTACCCAAGTATTTCCCAACATATCCCATCAATTGATGGATATAATTGGGATATATCCCATTTTAAATCCAATATCAAATTATAATACCTATTCCACCCAAAGTTCCCTTGGGCATGAGTAGTGCTTTGGAACTTGGGATAAATTGTCACCTCTAGTTTTAGTTCAGTGGAATGGTAACTTTTATGTTAAGGGACAACGGTTAAAAAAGTCGAGTGCATTTAAATTGGTTACTTTTAAGATATTTCTTTGGTATGATAATACATTTTTTAAACTATCTTGTTATTCATACATACGTCAACCGAAGAAAAGTAAGTAATATAGCACTATTAATATATGTACGTGTCTGTACATGCATAGATTTTGTTAGGATGCCTTCCTACAGAGAGCGTCACTTCACATGTTTGGGAGGTAATGGGACATGATCTTATTGGTGAAGACAGATAACAAGAAACTCTAATTGTCGATAAGTTACCATTTTCTTGAAGACTGACGAGTGGTGACAGCATCCCTTGAACCTCCAGGTTGGTTAAGATTTAATTAACTTCACTGAAAACAAGCTCAAGAGACATTTCCAACAGCAACCTAAAACTTTTCTTTCTCTTTCCCTCTTTTTGTTCTTCAATAAGCAACAGAAAATGTTTATCTGAACTCAGTTAATCAAGGCAAATGGTAGCATCTACAGAGAACGTAAGTTATTTATTTAAACTTTACTGTGTTTATCCCACACTGGTTGTGGAAGAAGCAGGGTAATTGGCTATAAGTGTGAGGGAAATCCTTATCCCTTGAACTAATTTGCGGGATGGGAAGACCCAATATCACCCAACACTGGTATTAGAATCAGATTATGACAACTTCTTGTAGCAGTCAAACATAATAGAATGAACTCCTTGTAGCAGTCACACGTACTAGAATGAAATGATGCCCATGGGATGAAATCCTGTGTGAGGGGGGGGGGGGATTATTGAATTTATCCCACATATCCTTCCAGTAGTCACACATATTCAGGTGAAATATTGCCCGTCAGATGAAAAGGAAAGGGTTGGGGCAATTCCAACCTAGATTCCAATATGTGAGAGGAAGCATCATGCGATAAAAAGGCAGCTTGGTCTATCGCGGGATTAGCTGCATTTTATATGTTTCGGATCTATTCACTTACTTTTGAAGCGCATATATAAGTAAGTGTTCATTTTCAAAATTACATTGGTAAAGTAAAGATATTTTTGGTATTCAATATGTTTATGAGTTTATCCCACATAGTTGAACTCAAGTGAAACGTTGCTTGTTGTGTGATGTGTAAGAAGGAAATTATTGATTCTGTCCCGGCCACATCGATTATGGAAAGGGCACTTGGCCTGTTTACATCACTTGTTGCCAAGTGCGAGCATTGGCTGTGGAAGGGTTAGGGATGCGACTTTGTTTGAGTTTATTTGACGAGTTCGAATAATCCTTATGCCGGACACTGTTGTCGCGAAGTTTGAAGACGACAGAAAAAGACAAGTCAAGATTTATACAATCAGACATATCTATGTGGACAAAATCTTAAAAGATGGAAGATTCACGTACCGACGTTCCCGCGTAAGGCAACGTTTCAATTCACTCGGGTCGGGTATGGTACAATTCAGTTCCGACGAAAGGTAGCTGTTCCGAGGTGAAACTCAAGGGCCACGGAGAAAGGCAGGTCAATATATTAGAGAAGTAAAGCATTACTGATTATCCCCAAACAATAATCTGGTGCTTGTGCCCCATTTAAAATTTAGGTGCGATATTTATGAAATTAAGTTGTAGAATACCGAGTTAATTAAGTTCAATAAAATTTACAAAAGTTGGCTTGACCTTAATTCAATAATTGTATCTTTCAGCGCCTGCTTTGGCGTTCTTCAAATTCCCCCCTGTTATCGATCGACACAAGAAACTCACATTTGCCTAAAGAAATGAAATTTATAATCCAATTTGTAGCAATTAACATTCCCATCTATTAAATAAAATGTTGATTTTGTTTACATAAAAAAAAAAAAGGGTTTTACTTTTTCTTTTCCTTTGATGTACCAAAGACTCGTTAGCAATTGAGTTTTCACTATACTTATGTCTTCTGATTATGTAATCACACACACACACACACATATATATATATATATATATATATATTCATAATATAATTCAAATTTGGAACCAATTAATATGGTGATTCACTTGTTGATAGGGTTAATTACTACAACCACCCTTGGCGTCTGATATAAGTTCAAAGATGCGCTCCTGCATATTAGTTTATCAATTTACAGAAATGATCCCCTCAACAATTAATTTTCTTTGTTTTGAAACAATTTAGAATTGGTGCGTTGGGAGAGAAATAGCAGAGAGGGAAGGTAAACGCCGAACCATAGAACAAGAAAACAAATGCCCTTATTCATTGGGTGTTATCCAATTTTCTACTTCTCCTCAACCCCTCCAACTTTTTTTCTTTCTCCTTTTAAACATCCTTGCCCAAAACTATACCTCTCGCCACAGAATTCATTAGGCAATTCTTGAAATACCAAAATCGTTGGAGTTTGGCATAAAGATGTAGCAGCACAGATCGACTTGTAAGTTACAGACGATCCCTTTATCTTTACCCAATACGAGAAGAAGTTGGTTATTTTTGTTTGCCAACGCTGGAAACCCATGCACACTCCAACCATACGCAGATGATACTTTTGCTTATAAATACTACTATTTCATGACCAGATGAGCCAATCCACTGGGCAACCAAAAAAAAAAAGATATGGCTCTCAAACAAGGCTTCGAGGTGAAGGTAACCTTGACTCAGGTAGTTGCTGCAGTGCTTCCGATGCAAGAACATTGGTTGCCGCTGTCCAACCTCGACTTGCTTTTGCCTCCCGTCGATGTCGGTGTCTTCTTCTGCTACAAGAACCCCTCTTCAGCTGCCACCACATTCGGGTCCATGACCAGCGCTCTTAAGAAAGCACTAGCCCAAACATTGGTTTCCTATTACGCTTTTGCGGGGGAAATGGTGCAAAATCTTTCAGGGGAGCCTGAGCTTCTATGCAACAATCGTGGGGTGGACTTTGTTGAAGCATTTGCTGATATTGAGCTTCGACAGCTCGACTTGTACAATCCTGATGAGAGCGTCGAAGGTAAACTTGTGCCCCAAAAGGAGCAAGGCGTGCTCTCTGTTCAGGTTAGTAATTTTATCTAAGAAGTTATCATTTCCAAGTCCTGATGACCATAAAAGAAATGCAGAATTTGTAAGATTTCTAACCAAGCACTTCTCGATTGATTCTAAATTCCGTTTAATTTGCTCCCTGTAAGTTTGTCACTTTTCACTTTTCCACCGAAAGATTTATGTTTTTGTATTGCAACATAAATTTTATCGGAATTGCACTTATGAAAAGTAACATGATTCGGCATCGTGGCCGGCAAATTACCCTGCAAAAACTCATGCATGCTCATATTCGGGATTGCAAGTTCGTGCCATTTCAACCACAAATCATAGCAGATTTCTACGCTCCCTTCTGGGTATCGTAAAGATGAGATTAAATTCACTTTTGGATATCCAAAAACAAGAGTTATCAATTTTTAGATTATTTCAAGAGTTTAAATAACTAAATGATATTGTAAGATATAAGTCAATTAGAATCATAGATATAGTACCCCAAAAAGGGAACGTAGCATTTTCTTAAATCATAAATTAGGTGAACGGGTTACTTGCTTCTCTGGTGATAATTGTTTTATTAGTGAAATGCTGGCAATAATGAGAGGTATTTTATCTGCTGAAATAAAAAAAAAACATTGAAAAACTACTTACAAGTTGTAATCATCAAATTTCGAAAAGAAAATATTGCATGCGTGTCTATTCTGATATGTTAGATTTTTATAAACTATTTTGATCCGGTTTGAGACGTTGCATTATGGCAATTTGTAAACTATGTTGAAGTTGAAACCATCTAAGGATGTTAATTAATCATCAATCGCTGTAGTGTTCATCTAACATTGTAGGAGGCCTGATTTAATAAGATATCTAATTAAGGAACCAAAGTTTGATTTACAACTGAAAATTTCAGTTGGACTAATTCTGAAAGAACATAATACTTTAATTGATGAATAAAAAAAAAAAAAAAAAAAACCTTTAGTACCTCCTCTGCAATGCAAGCGGTTTGCTTGAGTGCTCCAGAAAATTTATTCTAGAAAATCTAGTAATCCAACTTCTTTTTTTTTTTCCCTTTTTTCTTTTGAGATATGTTTAGCTGCTGTTTAAATTAACTAATATCAGCGGATGAAGTTTTGATTTAGTGGCCAAAATTGAAATCCTAAAAATTAGAGACTTTGAATTTAAATCACTATTCTCCTCCATATTTCTTTTTAAATCCTTATTCTCCTCCATATTTCTTAAATCCTACCTCTACCTGCTTTAAAAAAAAAAAAAAAAAAAAGTCATTGTTAACCAATATCTAACCCGCAGGCAACTCAACTCAAGTGCGGAGGACTGGTGATAGGATGCACGTTTGACCATCGGGTTGCCGATGCCTACTCGGCCAACATGTTTTTGGTGTCATGGGCGGAAATGGCTCAGTCCATGCCGGTAACTACGCTTCCTTCACACCGGCGGTCACTGCTGTCTTCTCGCCGGCCAGGGCACTTCGACATTTCAATTAACGACATGTACATGAAAATACCACAAATGCCACCTCCAGACAAAGAATTAAATGACCACATTAATAATAATCAGGCACCAATAAGTCGCATCTATTATGTCAAGGCCGAACAGGTCCACCAACTACAATCACTAGCCAATGACGATAAACGTGGTAGTAAAAAATTTGTAAGGACTAAGCTTGAGGCCTTCACTGCCTTCCTCTGGAAATTAATTGCCAAAGGGACAGATGCAGGGGACAAATATTGCAGGCTAGGAATCGTGGTCGACGGAAGGACTAGATTGAATGATGGAGAGGAATCGATGATGAATAAATATTTTGGAAATGTTTTATCTATCCCATTTGGCGAAAAGAGAAACAAGGAGCTGAAAGAGATGAATTTAAGCATGATAGCCGATGAAGTCCACAATTTTCTCGACGGGGCAGTGACAAGAGAACACTTTCTGGGGCTGATTGATTACGTGGAGGCTCACCGTCCTGAACCGGCATTTTCCAGAATTTATGGTTCTAAAGTAACCAGAGAAGAACCGGCATTTGTGGTGTCATCAGGGCAGCAGTTTCCAATAAGAAAGATAGACTTCGGGTGGGGTGTGCCAGTATTTGGCTCGTACCACTTTCCATGGGGAGCACAATCGGGCTTTGTAATGCCAATGCCCTGTGCATCTGGAAATGGAGATTGGATTGTCTACATGCACCTTCGTCAAGAGCAGATAGAAGTGATAGAGCTTAAGGCACCACATGTTTTTAGACCTTTCAGCCATGATTATCTCTGATCAGCTCCATCTGATTTTCCACTGGATTAATTGGTTCGCTACAATTGATCAGACACAAGTAATGTATTAATTTGAGTTGAGTTCTTTTAATGGATTTCTTTGTCTTTTTTTAACTTTTGCCGAAGTTAAAATTGTACTCCCCATAACTCCAGTTTTCTAGAATTATACGCTCGTGCACATGGAAAAAAGATTCTGTATTACTCCATTATTAATCATTGGTTTGGAATTGATGCTTTCGATAACTTTTTTTTTGTTTTTTTTGCGCAAATGCAACATTTTATTACTGGTACACAAGGGAACCCTCTAGCTGCGTATAAGAACCACTATTCCGTACATTCTTCACAAAGGACTGAGGAGGGAAAGCTAGCCCAAGAACTAACAAAGTTTGTCTAAAGGAAAACCCCATTCTAGTGCAAGTTCATAAATAGTTCCCTCTATTACTAGGAATCTTACCCCAGGACTGTACCACATGCTGCACAGAGTTTACAATAGCATTCATAACGTTCACAGTATTTGAGGACTGCAATTGAAACATTCCTAACTCTCCATATACAGAAGATAAACAGTTACAGCAAAAACTAGCCTCTTGAACTAACTAATGATCAAATTAAAGAATCAGTTTGCCAGTAAGAAGCAAGTCACCTGATCTCTTCCTCCCACCCCTAAACATTACACGCATCCTTTGAGCTTTCTGCCAAACTATTTGAGACAGATTACACTCAAAAAACAAGTGATCGAATGTTTCACCAGCTACTTGACGGAAAACTCATTTGACATTGGCCACATGCATTCCCCATTTTATCAGCCTGTCCATAGTACTCGACCTCCTTAGTCACAAAACAAAAGCAAATCTGGTAACGCAGTTCTTTCCCCCCACACATTTCAATTATAATTTTGGTATTGTAATAATTTGCATAATTTCCCTGTTAACTAGTGCAAGGAACGGGCTGCTGTTGTTGCCCATTTAGTCCAATCAAATTCTAGCGGAAACACTCAACTTGAATGGTTTTTGTTTTTTTCCCCTGATAAACAATGAATCCTGCAATGACTCCGGAAGACAAGTTGCAATTTCCAATGAAGACGATGGAGACTGTATTTAGTAACAGTACCTCATGTTCATTGTTCAATGAAATCAGTAAAAATGATGGATCAAATTTTGCATTTCAGCCCTTTCCTAGACATAACATGTACACCATGAAATGATTGTAGTTAAACTACATTTGTTAGGTATAAGGAGACCCACGTACTTTATGTTGTTTTGTCAAAAAATATATATACAAAAATGAGGGTCATTTTATTTACTTTAAAGTAATCTGCATTAATGTCAAGAACTACTGCATAATGGCCTCCATTACATGCACGAATGGAAAAAAAATCTCCTTCCAAGTTGAGAAATTAATGAATACCAAAATTCATGAAGGATTTATTTGTTTTGGACCTCTTATTTGTCAGCTCCTGCTCAAGTATTTATTTGCTTTATATATATTCATAATATGAAAATGTCAAGTGCAACATTTGTCCTCTCCAGCTTATCAGGAGGTAATTAAATTCCCCTTATCTATTGCATTTTTCATGTATGTGTGGACATCATTGGCGGGCGCTTTCAATACAAACGGCTATCACTTTTATCTTAAAGATGATTTACCAATTAATTAATTTATGATATATATTGACAATTACACCTCAATCCTCAACACTTGGACAAAGGGCAGGTGCTAAGCACAGAATTGAGGTATTAAAATTGTGGGAGAAGCGGTTACTGTCTCACTGATGTGATAATTGGTCACCTTTCAACAACAACAAAAAAAATTGAAAAATTGGCTTGCCTAGAGAGTCGGCAGATACATTTGAAATTAAAGGACAAACGTACACCTCAAAGGATTGTCAATAACTCTAGCTAAGTTGCAAATGTGTCATTTAGGACAGGGATGTTTCCTGAATTCCATTTTAATGTAGAGTGAGTAGACTGATGACCTTTTCCTTATTTATCATACATTACTTATGGCTACACTAGGGCTGCTGATAGGGTGTTAATTGTTAGTTATTTTATTATTAATCTCCCTTTTTATCCTTGCCAAATATTGCTTAATTGTTAATATTTACTCATATTTGGTATCTGCACTTAATTTCAGGAATGAAGTAGAAAACTACCAAAAAGGAGGGATTTAATGGAAAATATGGAAACTTCTAAGGGCTTCAATTCTTGGGCCCTTGAATTGGTGGGGACCACAAGCTAGTGAAAGGCATTTAGTCATTTGGGCTCTTCAAAAGAAGCTACGTAGAGAGACTTGGAGAAAGAAGTACTTTGGAGGCTTTGTCCATATGTGTGGGGACCACCTAGATAGCTTTTAGTCATCTTTCTTTTGTTGCTTTAAAAGGGGACAACGTACAGAAGCAAAGGACATCTAGGGCTTTAGTTTTAGTTTTTTAGTTTAGTTCTATTTTCCTTTCTTTGGACTGGCCTCTGACACACGCCAGGTGTTCGACAATATTCCCCAACGGGGAGATTTTCTCATGAGGCGTGGTTAAGCTTTTCTAGTCAAGGGGACAACTGACGATTTGGTTCGACAATTACTGTGAGATCGAATCTGTTTTAATTATTTTCTTCATTTATTGGTATTTATATGTTCCTTGATTTTAATTGCTATGGCCTTGTGTATGATTGATTAGTGCGCAATAATTAATTATTCATATAGGCTATTTTTGCTAAATAGGGGTAATTGAATCCGTAATTGTTCGTTATCTCTACCTCAGTAGCAACTGGCGTAATTGGGTTTATGTCAGGGGAGCATATGATCTAATTTAAACAAACCCTCGTAGCGTGTTTGTTGGTTAGGATTGGGCCTCTCTAATTATTAATGCAATCTAGAAATTAAATCCTACGGTCGTACCTAGGGTTATTTTTGGGTTAGAAAAATGGCTAACGGTCGTACCTTAGCTATCGAGAAATTAAGGAAGGGTTGGTTGTTTATCGCGTGCATGACAACTATAACTAATCTATTGCTAAATGTTGGAATTATTTCCGCATCAATGATCAGTGCATGAACCATCTCTGATGTGTACCCTTGGCTAGAGTTTCCTTAATTATTTCTTTTAATTAATTATTTTCTGCAGTTAATTTATTTAGTTAGCACTCAATCCAAAACCCCCCATACTCTGGACTCTAGAAGGAACGAGTTATCCTCAGTCCCTGTGGATTCGACCCTACTCACCGCTATATACAAAATCTGTATTTTTCTCGAGTAGGTATTTATTATTGTACAGGTTCGGCACCTGTCAATTTTTGGCGCCGTTGCCGGGGACTGGTGCCTGATTAATTTGTTTCTTTTTCAGTTCATCTTGTCTTCATTTTTTTTATTTATTTTTCTCTTTTTTTTTAATATAGTTTATGGCTGCTAACATTCCATATTTTGATGATAGACTGGACTTTGTTCCTGAATGGGGTTATGAGACTCATGTGTTTCCTAATGATCAATGGGATAGTGCAAATTGTGGAACTTATTTTGACTCAGATTATTCAACTGACACATGCCCCGCATTTCAAGATAATCTAAGTGCTCCAATTGATACTTTTGGAGATTTTTCACCTCAATATCAAATGCAGTATGACCCTTATTCAAACGGGTATGATCAAGGATGGTGGGATAATTCCAATTTTGATTATGCGACCGGGCCAATGGATTTTCAACAGCAAGAGTCTCAACAACCATCGTCCTTGTCAGGTATGTCTTTTCAGGAATTGGGTGAATTATTTATTAATACATACCGATTCCAACAGGAGACACAAATGAGGAATGAGATGATGAAGGATCCAATGAGTTATCTGGCAGATCAACTATGTCTATTGATATCCAAAATGAATCGATTGGCTTCTCAAATGGAAGAATTGTCCTCGGAAATCATTGTTGATTTTGAAGAAAATGAGAGTGCAATTTGCTTGACTAGTGATGAGGAGATGCAAGAGTGTAAAAATGAAAAATCTACAGATGCAGTTGAAAAAGAAGCCGAAAATGAAGAAATGGAACCCCAACCGCAACCCATTCAAGTGAATGAATCCAGTGAACAATCTCCAAATGCGGTGACATCTTCTCCACTCCTTAATCAATATTTTCCTGACTCCTATTCTTCAATTCCTGTTACTGAAATTGATTTTATTATACCAGAAAATTTAAAATTTCATGACAGGAATAAGTTAAGAGTGGAGATGGCAGAATATCTTGAACCAATGAATGCGTGTGATGGAGGAGTGAGTGGAGAATGCAAATCATTGTTGACTTGTTTAGCGCCATTTACTAGTCCATGGAAGCCCGTAACTCGTGTGCCCAAGAATTACTCCATCTATGAGGGTTACCAGGATCACGTTGAAGATGAAGCATTGAAGCGAGCCACAAGATTTTATCCTCCATGAGCAAAACAGGATAATGTCTAGCCAAAGACATTAAAGAAAGGCGCTCATTGGGAGGCAACCCAATTTCTTTTAGTTGTTTGTTTGATTTTATTTGTTAGTTTAAATCTGTCTTCCTTGAATTTGACTGATTTTGGGTGTTAATTTTCGTTTTTGCTGTTTTGTAGGTGACCTTCAGTCATGACGCGCCCACGTGGTGATGTGCAGGACGCTCACGATCAGGAATTTCTGCAACTTCTGGGAGCTCTCTTGGCCTCATGACGTGCCCGCGTGGTGACGAGCAGGAAGCTCACGATCAGAAACTTCAAACTTCTGGGAGCTCTCTTACCCTCATGACGTGCCCGCGTCACGTTCGCGGGAAAGGTAAGGATTAAAAAAAAAAATGAGAAAAATTTCTCAACCGTGGCTAGGTTTCTCAACTTAAAAAAAAAATCTTTCTTTTTTTTTTTTCTTCTTCCCTTTTCACCGTAGCTCAGTTTTCCAAAAAAAAAAAAAAAAAAAAAAATTTCTTTTTCTTTTTCTTTTTCCTTCTTTTCTTTTCTTTCTTTTCTTTCTTTTTCTTTCTTCTTTCTTTCTTCCTTCTCCCCTGCTCTCTCTCTGTTGTCCGAATCCCTTTTGCCCGCCGCCCACTCACGCCGCCCACCTCACTCACGCCACCACATCAATTCGCCAGCCACACTTCAGCTCACCTCCGCAAGTTCTTCCCCAGCTTCGTCCGCCGCACGCCGCCTGTCTTCTCCCTCGCTATCACAGCCCTGGCAGCTGACAGCTCGCGCGCAACCACCAGCAACCACTAGCTTCCCGCTGCTATCCCTTTTCCCCCTTTTCCTTCTTTTCTTTCACGCCGTCCACGGTTCTTGTTGCCCCCTCCACTACTGTCCGCAACCAGCTCCACCACCACAGCAGCTCCACCCCGCGCGCGCAGCTCGCAGCCGGCAGCCTCCACTCTCCTCTTCCTAGCGCGACTGCCTCCACTCACCCTAAGCCGCCGCTCCAGCCAGCCGTCGAGCTCTGAGCTCCACCACCAGCCCATCGCCGCCCACAGCCGACAGCGCGCGGCCCTCTCTCGCTCTGCTTCACCACACGCGCAACTCCAAGCGCGCCGCTGCCTATTGGCCTCGTGACCGCCACTAGCCGTCGCTGCTCCGCTGCTCACGCCATCCCACCTGTCCAAGTTGACAGGTGGAGGTATTCCCTTTTCAACCTCGATTCGTATTTTTCTAGTTCTTCTAATGCTGGAATTTGCATTTTTGGGTTTCTTGATAGCTAATAGCAGGGGGTGATTGAGGCATTTTCTGGGGTTCATTTAGAACTGAATTGAGTTTAATTGCTGCTAGATTGTTGGCCGTTTGATTAATTTTTCCCTGTGACTCACCAGTGGTACTGGTTGATTAATTTTAAAGTTTAAGTTCTTGCGGTTGAGTTGCTGCCATTGAATTTAATTCTTTCCTGTCTGTGCACCAGTGGTACTGGTTGCAGTGTTGCTTTCCATTTCTTAATCCTCTGTGCTGGCCTGCCTATTTGATTCTTGAGTTTTGGTGCCTGAACTGTTCTCGAATCCTAACCATTGGTTGTTGCCATTGCCTGCTGCTTGGCCCAATTGCTAAGTTTTGATCGTTTGAGTTGGGTACTTGACTGTCCAACTGGAGGCAGTTGTTGAGATTTTGGGTGGATTTGTGTCCAATTACTGAAATTTGTTGCTTTGTTTAGTCACTCACACTGCTCCTAGTTTGTTCGAATGAAATTGGTTGGACGTCCTTTGCCCGGGGAGTTTAACTGTTACATTGTTTGGGGTGATTTTCTGGTATTCATCGAATTGTTGGGCATTATTTGGGATTGTGGCTGCTGGAGACCCCTATTGCACCCTTAGTTGAGTAATTTTCTGGGTTGGTTTGTTGAATTAGTATTGCCATTGGTTGACTCTAAGTACCTTGTTTGGGGAGTATTCGGTTTTGTGATTTCAATTGCTAAGCTCATTGGAGCACTTGCCGAGATTTTGAGTTGCATGATTTCTGCATTGACTAATATTCGGACCACCATTGCTTATTGTTTGTAATAGCTGCTTTGTTGAGACTTTCGCCTAGTCCTTAGGTGCCCGAAGTTTCCGTTTTCTTGATTGGGGTGGCCGTTTATGTTGCTTCATTATCTGTGGGATGCACCAGTGGTACTGGTTGGGGTATTATAACTACATTTGTTGCCACTTGGTTCTAGTTGGTGGGCTACTTGATCGAAAACTGCCAAACATTTTGATTTAGTTGTAGTCCAAAATTTGAACTACTATTGCTGGTTTTGACGGTTTCTTGGCTCATTTGCTAATTTCGGTTGGTTGAGTTGTGTAATTTCTTATCCAATTGGAGCCATTTGGACAGATTTTGGGTGGGCAAGTTTTGTCACTCTCTGTTGATCTTTGGGAGGCATTTCTGACCGTATTCTACGTATTCAAATTGGTTGAATTCACTGCTTTGTTGAGGTTATTTTTGGTATTACTTGAGTTTTACTTTGCTAATTTCTGTCTTGCGTCCCTTGAAATGCCTTTGGTTGGGTATTTTCTTCATTTGTTTGTTGAATTGGAAGGCTACTGTGCCACTTCCATTGCTTATTGCTGTTGGTGGCGTCTAATTGACTTGTTGGGAGTATTTTACCTATTGATTTCAATTGCTAAATCTTTAGAGCATTTGTTGCGATTTTGGACTACATTGTTCCTGCATTTGACCCAATTGGGGCCACCAGTGAGTATTGATTGAAATTGCTGTATTGTTGGGATATTTGTATAGTCTCTAGGTGCCTGGGTTGTGCATTTTGTTGATTGGGTTGTCTACGAAGGAGGCACCAGTGGCTATTATATTGTTATTGTTTTGAATTTGCTAAGTGGCCTCTCCCACCGATGGCCTCTGATGCTCAGTGGATGAACGAGTAATGCATATCGCCAACCAAGTGGCTCCAATCCCTAAGAACCTGGCCGGGTATTTCCACCTGAACCGCCCCTATTTTGATGACTTCAGGGAAGTAGTGTTGCCCCTCTCCTTCCTTCTACTTTTACATTATCACATTGAGGGCAATGTGTCATTTAGGTGTGGGGGGGAGATCAGTTGGGGTGCTAGTATTTTTGTTTTTAGTTTCTTGGGGCTTTTCCTTTATTTTTAGTTAGTTTTTGCCTATCTTTCATTTATTTTATTTTCTTTTTCTTTCTAGTGGTCAGTCCTTAAATGAATACCAAGTTTTGATGCTGGATTGTTGCCTCTAATTATGCTATTGCCAAGTTTTATTAATAAAAGGGTATCAAGCTAATGTGATTGAGTTCAGGAATATCTCTTTGGTGAATATCAATAATTGCTTAACTTTTCCTATTTTTGGTTAACTTTTCTAGGCATGGGGAATGATTGTTGGCATTTTTCATGTGAATTGGTCCAATTATTAATTTTAGTTCTCCATGTTTGGAATTTGAGGCTGGCTGCTGTTATTTTTAGTTATTGTGCTTTATGAGTGTAAATAAGAGGTGACTGTACTCCACTAGTTGTTACTACTGAGTAACCGGGGATTTTCACCTAAAGTGTCGATTTTCGCGTCAAAAGGTAGTAGTTGCTATGAGTGCATGGTCTCGTAGCGATTGGAGCTGAGTAACCGGGATCCTACATCTATCAAATGTTGGAGTTCGCGTCAAAAGTCTCTAATAGCTAGAAACTAAGTCTTTTGTTATTATTGAAAAAGAAAAAAAAATAAAAATAAAAAAAAAGAGAAAAATAGAAAAACGTGATAAAAAAGGTGAAGGTTGTGTAAGTGTGTGTCTAAAGTCAGCTTACCGATCTATGGGTTAATGTTGAGATTTGGATTAATAGTTGGACCATTTGCTGATAAATGTGAGCAACCATTCCTTTTTCTTAGATTAGTTTGCTTTAAATTGGAGGAGTTGGTAGTTTAGATGCTAACCGGGGTGATTTTTCTTGGATCTTGACCTGTGTCGCTTGATATATGATTTTCTTGGTGTCTTGGCAATATGGTAGTTGGAGTAACAGCCATGGTCAAATTTTGGTGTTCAATTGTTGTTCCCATGCTTGAGGGCAAGCATGATTTAGGTGTGGGGGGAATTGATAGGGTGTTAATTGTTAGTTATTTTATTATTAATCTCCCTTTTTATCCTTGCCAAATATTGCTTAATTGTTAATATTTACTCATATTTGGTATCTGCACTTAATTTCAGGAATGAAGTAGAAAACTACCAAAAAGGAGGGATTTAATGGAAAATATGGAAACTTCTAAGGGCTTCAATTCTTGGGCCCTTGAATTGGTGGGGACCACAAGCTAGTGAAAGGCATTTAGTCATTTGGGCTCTTCAAAAGAAGCTACGTAGAGAGACTTGGAGAAAGAAGTACTTTGGAGGCTTTGTCCACATGTGTGGGGACCACCTAGATAGCTTTTAGTCATCTTTCTTTTGTTGCTTTAAAAGGGGACAACGTACAGAAGCAAAGGACATCTAGGGCTTTAGTTTTAGTTTTTTAGTTTAGTTCTATTTTCCTTTCTTTGGACTGGCCTCTGACACACGCCAGGTGTTCGACAATATTCCCCAACGGGGAGATTTTCTCATGAGGCGTGGTTAAGCTTTTCTAGTCAAGGGGACAACTGACGATTTGGTTCGACAATTACTGTGAGATCGAATCTGTTTTAATTATTTTCTTCATTTATTGGTATTTATATGTTCCTTGATTTTAATTGCTATGGCCTTGTGTATGATTGATTAGTGCGCAATAATTAATTATTCATATAGGCTATTTTTGCTAAATAGGGGTAATTGAATCCGTAATTGTTCGTTATCTCTACCTCAGTAGCAACTGGCGTAATTGGGTTTATGTCAGGGGAGCATATGATCTAATTTAAACAAACCCTCGTAGCGTGTTTGTTGGTTAGGATTGGGCCTCTCTAATTATTAATGCAATCTAGAAATTAAATCCTACGGTCGTACCTAGGGTTATTTTTGGGTTAGAGAAATGGCTAACGGTCGTACCTTAGCTATCGAGAAATTAAGGAAGGGTTGGTTGTTTATCGCGTGCATGACAACTATAACTAATCTATTGCTAAATGTTGGAATTATTTCCGCATCAATGATCAGTGCATGAACCATCTCTGATGTGTACCCTTGGCTAGAGTTTCCTTAATTATTTCTTTTAATTAATTATTTTCTGCAGTTAATTTATTTAGTTAGCACTCAATCCAAAACCCCCCATACTCTGGACTCTAGAAGGAACGAGTTATCCCCAGTCCCTGTGGATTCGACCCTACTCACCGCTATATACAAAATCTGTATTTTTCTCGAGTAGGTATTTATTATTGTACAGGTTCGACACCTGTCAGCTGCAAATGAATCGAGCCGCTCGCGAGTGGCTCGAGTCAAGCTCGAATTGAACTCGATCAATATCGAGCTCGAGTTGGCTCGAGTCGAAATCGAGCTCGAACTCGAGTTCAAAATATTAAACTCGTTAGCTCGCGAGCCGGCTCTCGAGTTTGAGTATATATATATATATATATATATATATATATATATATATATATATATATATAATATAATATATTTTTTATTTTAAGTATATATATATTTTTTATTTTCTTATTTTAATAGTAAAATTACATATACATCCTTAATATTTTATTATTTATTAAGAAAAAAATATTATTTTATTTATTTTTTTAAAAATAAAATAATTATTTTCTAAAAGTGGTGAACTGTTGAAAACTATAACTTTGTCTGCTTCAGTTCGTCAAAGAAAATTATTAATTTTTTTTTTTTAAAAAAAGCATGCTATATGTTGTAGCTGGAGATTGAAATGTAATTTAGAGCAAATACCAATTAATTGCCATTCCTTTACATTGAAGGAAAATGAAATACGAAACGGCCAAACCCACAAAAGAAATAAGACGAAACAAATCGAAAACGACAATAAGACAGCCGATTATGATAGAAGAAGATGATGATCGTAGTTCCATTCCATCTTTATCAATTAATTAAACTCTCTAGCCGGGAGGGCTGATGATGCGACAAGTGCAACAATATGCATCAATTCCACCCCGCTCTTAAACGTTTCGTAGTCGACTAAAAAACCGATCCTATGCAGTTCGTCGCTATCCCGCTCCCTAACGAATATTTGATTTTTTTTTTCTTTTTTAAAGAGGATCAACAGTAATTCCTCACTTATTTTTTGATGACTCGAACTCGTGATCTGTTGATTACCGGTGAAACATAAGCTACGCTTTGTTGTCAAATATTTGGTACCTGAACAAACAAAAAATAGCAATTGAACTTGTCCAATGTCCCGCGAGCATGAATTCAATGTGATACCATAATAAAGGTAGACCATATAGACCGAATAAATTTCAACTTTCTATCTAAAACACTTCAATTATTCCCTCCATTGCATCTAAACTGTCAAAAACGATTGCAGATCATTTCATATTCTTTAATTTAAAAAAAAAAAACCAAGATTTTCATAATATAGACTTGGGACAAATTTTTTTAGACATTGTTCCAACTCGCATGAATAATCACAGTACAAATATTTTAATATTCCAGCAAAAAAGTTTACAGAAAAAACAAGAAATTAAAAGCTCCAAAAGTTGTCCGTTTAGCTGAAGATAACAATAAATGAGGCAGAAGGTGTACATTCTTTTGTTGTTTATGGGAGAATTAGACTGTCATCTTGAGAAACGTAAATATTGATATGTTAAAATAACTACAAATCTTATAAGTTAGTTGCTTCTTAATTTGATACATACCAACACCTTGTCTTGGAAAGATTAACATATGCAGCAAGAAAACTAGAAAATATGGTTCATAAACAAGAGTTTAGTAACTTTGAAGTGAAGGTAAGCAAGATTGAGCTTGTGGCTGCAGTGGTTCCAAAGCAAGAAGCCAAGAACATTGGATACCACAATCCAATCTCGACTTGATCTTGTTTCCACTTGATGTAGGTGTTACCTTTTGTTACAAGAAGCCCTCCTCTTCCGGCCCCCACACCACACATTCGAGTCTATGGTTAGCGTTCTCAGGAAGGCTTTTGCCCAAACACTAGTCTCCTACTATGCATTTGCAGGAGAGTTGGAGCAAAATGGAGCTGCTATGCACTAACGGTGGGGTGGATTTTGTCTATTTGTACAGTCCAGATGAAAGCACGGAAGGCAAAATTGTCCCTAAAAAGAAGCTAGGTATACTCGCCGTTCAGGTAACTAACTAGTATATGAATGTAGAATTAAAAAAAAAAATTAAAGATATATAATTAACTATCATACAACATACATGTTGGAGATAAACGAATAATCTCACAATAGACCGAAGAAACAGAAATGAAGAAAGAACGATTTCAACTCGTAACCTCTAACCAAGTCTCGCCTTATTTCTTCTTTTATTTTCTTGTGAATTTTAAACCATGCCCTCTAGTACTCCAAAAATGTTTGATATTAAACGACGGGTCAATGCTTGCCCAAGATCCTACGCAATTGGTCGGACCAATAGCAGTACACATATTAACATTCATGTGTACGTTGACATATGATATGTGCATCTTAACCATGATGACATGGAAATTTACAGAAATAAAATGTACACTGTTCACATTATTTATGTGCACCCGTGACATTTCCTTAACCATTGGTTTCCTATATCATATCAATTCCTTTAAATCAATAATTGGTCCTGCCTTAATCCAAAAATAGAGTATGTTAACCCCACTATTTCCTTACTACCACTGGATCGATCAGGAGCCTCTCAAGTTGGTTTCTGTCTAATTCAGTTCCGTTGACATAAATTTTTATAACTTTTGTTATGTGTAATTATTTTTTTTTTCACTTTAATTTAGTCGTATGAATTAATAAACTCATGTTTATACGTACCAAAGTTATAGCAACTTTAAATGAAATGTTGTACGAATTTCATTTTTTTTTATAAATAGTAAATTTCATTTACGCACTGTTGAAAATCATCTAGCACGATTTGATTTGTACCACTACTTTAATTGCAGGTTAAACATGCAATAGAAATTACAAATCTGCAATTTAACAGATACAATAAATTTAAAAAGAGTTATGAATAGATTTAAAAAATATAAGAAATTTCAAAATTATCTTCTACTAGATAAATCATTGCAACTCCCTTTTGTGTATATTGCAATCACTAGATCTGCTAATCTACAATTGCAATTTTAAACTCTAATAATGATGACGAGATCTATCAAAATAGATCCAAGATTCAAAAAAAATTCAAATCTAATAACCAAATCTAAAATAAATTCAAATCTAACAAGAAAATAAGGGAAAGACCATAAAAGTCTCCATAGGAATAATCCTTAGGAGAATAGAAAATTCTCACTAAAAATCTCTAGGAGAAATAGAAAACTCTCATTAACAAAATTTAGGAGTGACTTTGTTCAAAAAATAAAATAAAAAAAAAAATCACGGGAAGGAAATTATAGTGTGGTCTCCCTCCTTAAGGGAAAACCTTTATAAAGAGAAGAAAAAATATAGAGAAGTTAGAGAAAAGGAAAAGGTATATTGTACAAATTTCCTAATTAGACAGAATTGAACAATTATTCAACTTGAGAGGTTTCGATCCATTGCAACCTTGATCCATAAGACAAGAATTGGAAACATTTTATCCAACCAAAGGCTACAAAATTCAATTGCGGAGGCTTGATGATCGGCTGCATTTTTGACCATCGAGTTGCAGACGCCCGCTCTGTCAACATGTTTTTTTGTGTCACGGGCAGAAATGGCTCAGTCCAAATCCTTATCCGTGCTACCCTCATTTCGGCGGTCAATGCTCTCCCCTCGCCGTCCTGGTGGCTTTGGTGGTCTAGTCAGTGCGACACGTACATTATCCCAAACTTGAAACTAACACCTCCGGAACAAGAAACCAACAGTATCCATCCATCATGATCAGGAGCAAACAAGCCGTATTTACTGTGTCAAGGAAGAAGATATCTGCAGATAACAATCTTTAGCGAATGATGGTGACTATGCTAAAGTTTTGGCTTTAAACTTTGCAGGGATGCTAAACTTTGTACATCAAAGTATTTTCTGCTAAGTCAAGTCCGTTTTCAAGGTGAAGTAATCTCAAATGTTATGGAGACACAGTCCCTTGTAATATTTTGCAGAATTCGTGGTATTTTCTCCTTTTATGAGACTTAGGGTGTGTTTAATAAAATTGAAGTCTGAAAACTGAATCTAATACATTTGAGTACATATCACATTCAAGGATAAATGAATATCTTATCACCTAATTTTGAGAGTAAGTTTTGGTTAGAAAATTCAATGCCATTTAATTAATTCACATGTTCAATTTTTGGTTATCAAACGATCTTATGAATATGTTAAAATCTAAATTCATTAAATTTAAGTGCTGAGTTGGGTTATCAAACAGGGTTTTACTAAAATAGTCAGACCCAAAAGTATGTGACCCATTGGGTTCCGATGAAAATACTAAGCCTCTGGCCCAATAAATAGATTGTGGCCCACATCAAGTCAATACCAAAAGACGCTTCGTTTTCTTCTACCATTTATTTTTGCCCATTTCACAAACTTTCAACTCCCCGCTGGTTTTGGTAAATGCATCTAAATACTTTTTCCTTTTATTTTTAATTTTTTATAAGTACTTCTTGTTTTTCAAGTAAAATTGCTGAAGAAACTTGGAAAGTATTTTACCTCTCTCTTGAAAAGAAATATTCGAATGCATATTTTATAACTGTTGAACACTACTGTTAGAGTTAAAGAGATTGGAAGTATAATTAGTGGTCGAATGAATAAAAACCAAATATCTTCAATTTTTTTAGTTATTTATGCATTAAAAACTAAAAAAGGATGTTCAATATTCAGCTATATATATATATATATATATATATATATATATATATATAGTTACCCACTATTCCTTTAATTATCTTCGTGAAGAATATTACTATATTAAAACCTGGAGATGACCTGGGGCAAAATTATCAAAGGAACTAGAGGTCTCCTCCCTCAGTTAACAATAGAGCATTTGCAGACGTAGTAAGCCGTCCTGGTGACATGTGAAGCCAAGGGTAATCTGGATAAGTAACTATTTCAGTTAACAATATACAATGTTTTTTATTTTCTAATTCATCACAAGCAATTTAAACAACTAAAAATAATGTAAAATTGAGTCTCTTATTTATTTTGAAAGAATTTTTCTAATGGATGTTTAATAGGCACTCATTGATGTAGAAATTAAACTTAATTTACTATGTGAATGCACGCATTCATATTTAATCCCTCTTATATTTAGACGTGTTCAGAAATGATCTTCACTTTTATAAAATAAATAAATAAATAAGTAAATAAATAAAACTCGAGCCCACTCTAGTCAAACTCTACCAGCTTCTTGCCTCCAAGACACTAAAAAGTCGTTGTCCCGACCAAATTCCATCATATCGACCCTTAATATCCAGACGACGTTTTTCAAGAATTTAGAAACTTTCTAAGTAGTCTAATCGTGTGGTGCGACCGCTAGCAGCTGCAATGAATTTGATTTTGCAAGTAAAAGAAGAAACAAATCTTGCTATGCATGAGCATTACGAGGGTAAATAACATGATTATAAGGCAAGTCAAAATTCCTAACTTGATTATGCAAATTTTTTTTTCTAGAAAACTTGCTCAAAATTGGTTTTAAATTTCTTCTAGCAAAAGAGATGGTTGAGATTTAAAAAGTAAAAAGGTGGAATAAGGATTTAAAGCCAAGACTGCTTATTTATGAGGTTTCAACCTTAGTCACTAAATCAAAATCCCATCGTTGCTGCGATTTTCTTTGCTACTGAGTAAAACATAATGATTGTGCAAACTCACGAGAGAGTTTCAGCTTCCTGTCCAACTGAACTTCTAAATTTGACAGAATTAGCTCCTGCAAGACGTTCATATTCCATCATGTTAAGTTAGAAAATCAACCTATATTTTAGTTTTTTTTTTTTTTGCTCTTTCTCTTTCTGATGAATAAAGTATTATCCATCCATAACACCCACCCACATCGTCGTACCACCCAAGGAACAGGCATGGGCCCAATAATCAGCTGCATTGCTCCAATGAAATGGCACCTGTCTGCTGACTCTGCTCATTCTTGCCAACTCAAAATTTTATCGGTCATGAACTAGGAAACATCAAACATGTTACCATTTGGTGCTGCAGAAGCACAAAAACTAACAGATAGATCCCCTTGTTATATATAAAGCATGAGGCTGATGGATACATTTCTCAGTGTTAGCAATTATTGTGGATTCTTGGAACTTTGTTCAGTTTTCCATCCTTTTGTGGCCACTATATAGTGTATATATATATATTTTTAGGTAAATAAATGGATTGATGAAATCGTCCTAGATGTTAGGTGGGACTCGAGAAGAATGAGACGACAAGGAGGGCAACTGGGCAAAAACAACGGGCGGATGGAGATTCTGAATATGTGGACTAGGAGGAGATGAGAGATATGTTGACATGTTACTTGTGAGTTTCTGTTGCCTGTACCCAGAATTTAGAACGTCCAAGTACGATGATGATGATGATGGATTTTGACTTTTTATTTTTCATCGCTTAATGAGTATTCCATTTCTTTTTCTTTTGTTTTTTCTTTCCCCTCATATCAGAATTCAGAAGCAGAAAATACAAACTCAGAAAGTGGAACTTATGAATGGGAAAGGATGGCGTGTTTAAGTCAATGAGTATCTGAATTGGCCGTCCACAAAATAGACAAACTTGCGTGTGACAAAGTGTGTGGATTTCAACGGACACCAGCTAGCGCTCTCACTTCCCAGCCAAGGAAATCGGGTTACCTTACGGGGTTGGGTGTTTTTGGTTTCCATTAGCTAGGAATTAATAATGCGTGCTAATTTTTGATCATATCCGTTTTATAGATGTATATATATCCACGAAGCAAATATGGAAAGTAGATTCAACTTTTTTATTATTTGGAAAAAAAAAAAAAATAAGGGACTTGCATGAATAGTAATATATATGCTCTAGCAGTCTCCTGAATACGCAACGGATCTTCTGTCTCACACCCTCTATCCTGAATGGAATAGACAGAACAGAAATAAATCTCATCCCTATCCCATGTAGTCCCAATTGTCAAACAACAAAGAGGATATAATTCAAAGATATAGAGAAACGAATTTTGAAACTTTAATTTTGTCATTTGATTAGTTCTCTATTGATGGTTTTATTTCACTACTTGAGGATAATTTCCAAGATTTTTATCTTGCAAGATTCCCAGGCCTCTTTGCCTCATTGGCCGTGGCGTCTGGCTTTATTATTGCATGAGTGATACAGAATAGTAGATGAAAGAAGACCATAAAATACAAAGAGACCCCAACACAGCTGCCACTTGCCCCCCCTCTCTCACTCTCTTTTTCTTTTTTTTTTTATCCTCTTTGTTTCAGCCGGAAAACCAGGAACAAGAAATATAAACATAAAAAATTAATAAAAGAGCAGCCACCCCACCTGAAAGCATAATATCTATCAGACCCCTTTTGGTGGCACATAAAGATTTGATCATAGGGCGAGACTTCTTGAGAGAACTCACAAAGGTGAAAGACAAACACCCCCCGACACACACAGACACACACCAAACCCCCTCAACCCCCCCCCCCCCCCCCCCCCCCCAAAAGAAGGAAAAAGAGAAAAAGAAAACAATATGAAGAAATGTGAACTCTGCAATTCTACAGCAAAAATGTACTGTGATTCAGATCAAGCAAGCCTTTGTTGGGATTGTGATGCCAGAGTTCATACTGCCAACTTCCTTGTTGCTAAGCACTTGAGGACTCTTCTCTGCCATGCCTGCCAATCTCCAACACCTTGGACTGCCTCTGGTCCCAAACTTGGACCTACAGTTTCAGTTTGCCAGGCCTGTGCCAATAGAACTTCAAGTAGTATTGACGGTGATCATGATCCTGAAAATAATAGAGACGACAGCGACGAGGACGATGATGCTGATAGTGAAGATGAAGATGATCAAGATGACAATGATGATGGTGATAGCAGCGATGACAGTGGCGATGAAGATGATGGAGATAATCAAGTTGTGCCTTTGTCTCCCACGCCTTTACCTCCACCTCTGATCTCGAGCTCTTCTAGTAGCGAAGATTCATCGAGAAGATCTTCTCATAGAAGAGATGGAGGCGTCTCAAGTTCAAGAATTGGGTATTTTTCCAATCATTCAAATGAAAATGGCAGATTCTCCTGTGATGTATGTGCTTTCTTCCTCAAATCTTTCTCTCTCTTACATGTGCATTAGCAGCTACCCCTTTAATCCTCTGTTTCCTCTGTTTTCTCTGCACAACCAGTCTCAAAAATGTGAATTTACCTTAGCTTCGCACAGCATTTTTCTGTTGTTTACTCAGAGACAATTTCAAAGTTCGCAAATGAATTTAATAGAGCTCCTTGCTCTTCAGTTAATCACAGTGCTGTTCGGCACCTTTTTCTCATAGCAAAATTTTGTCCTTCAGAGCATTGAAAGATCAAGGCAAAAGGGCAATTACAGGATCAGTTCTCCAACCTCCTGGGTTTGAAGATGAAGAGATTAGAGATCAAAAGGGCTACTAGATAGAGATCATATATTGACATTCGAGGAAGATTGTTCAATATGACCTTACAATTTTACTACTTTTGATGTAAAGTGAAGAGAGCATGAAGACGGTTGTGTAAATGGCATTCCAGGTAGAGTGCTAGTCTTCCGGAATAATGTGATTTATTTTGACAAATTTGTGGAGTCCTCGAAGAATCTATTCGATAATCTAACATCTGCTGTTACAATTTCTGTGTTCATATTTGCCATCTTTTCTGAATTTTAGGCCATCAACAGTGGTAGGCTAGCTTTAAAATTTGTTAGATGCTTATGATTTGGAAAAATTTTAAAAAACAAAAAATCAATTTTTCATGCATGTTAAATACTGGAGGAGAATGTTTGAAGAAAAAAATTTGTACTTGGTGGGAGAAGTCGACAAGGACAGGATAACTTCCAGCTGGAGACGGTGTTTGACAAGTCATATTATTACTCATTGGCAATGAAGAATGCTTTTCATTTGAGAAATAAGGTAATCATCAATGCATGATGTGTTGTTCGTTTCTGAAACAAGATAAGATGAGAATTGACCATCTTTTGCACGTTATATTGGCAGCAGCACCTTAATCTATATGGAAATATATATATATATATATATATATATATATAGGGCCATTTTTCTTATTTTCGTTCTACTCTTTCTCAATGGGATATTGAGTAAACCATATGGAATCAAGATTTAATTTTTTTTCAAAAAAAACTTCTGATATGGGCTTTATCCCTTCAGCATGTTGAGGTGTTGATTTTCCAATTTACTGTAACAAATTGAAGGGAAATAAAATTAATCACCTAAACTGTAAATTACTCGTGGTCTTACTACATTAGCCCCAACCGTCTATCTTAATGTCTCCGTTGTAGGGATGGTAGCAGAGATAGGGTAAAACTCGATAGCTGCAGTAACTCGCTCCGATGGTTAATCCAATTAAACGATCAATTGATAATCCGATTAGATAATAGATTGATAATCTTAGGGTTTGGCATTGATTAGGGATTACCAATGGGTAATCGAATAAAATTTTGTAAGAGAATCCTAAAAGATCGATACTTGACACACACACACGCGCGGACTCAATTTTATAGTTTAATAAAATATAATTTAAACCTAGCTCTTTACATAACCCTTCATAAAAATGTTGAATTCCTCTCATGCAAATTTTATGACTTTATCGAAGTTTAAAATTTAAGGTAGTGTGTTAATTTAACACGGTATATGTATTAATTTTAATTTGATGACAATTAATTCTCTTTTTTTTTTTTTTGAATTATTCAGATTAGGTGATAGAGGGTATGCGATGAATAATCGAACTCAAGAGAGGGTTTCGTAGAGGGAGTTAAAATTTGCAGGATTACCAAATAAGTTAAGGATTTGGCTTTAGACAAGATTTAGATACACGGTTAAGGATTTTGTAAAAGGAATCTTTGAGAGTATCCAACCCGCTCCATTCCTACTCCACTCCTTCCAATGCCATAAAAAAGAAAAAACCCAAAAGTTAGGACTTAGGACAAGCAAGCACGCGGCATAGCAAACCGAATAGATATAATCCTTCTTTACCGTATGGTTTTGTTCTATAGCAAGTGGATGGAAAGAACTCCTGCTTCCGGTCCTTTGGTTGAAGTCATTAAATTATCAAACCAACCCCACCCAACTCGTGTTGACTCCATAGATAATTGCCGGCGCTCATTCCACTGCAGATTAGTGTAAAAATTGGTCGCAGTTGAACTTTGAGAGTTCGAGCAAGTGGGACCTTTGACTACGGGGGAAAAAAGAAATTTGTGGACAGCAATGGTTTTGGCCTCCTAATGAAAGCAAAATTCTTTCTTTTACTCAAAAACTTGCGTGGTCATTAATTAATTGACTCCCCTTGTCTCTATCTCCCTGCGTACCATATTCCAAGTATGCAATGAACCTGAGGCTGTTGATTGAAGATTCAATCTCAATGGACAATAATGTCAGTCACTACTCAAAATTGGTCATTGGATTTGGTGGCAGTAGCATTCTATTCTACGTTTGGCTGCGCCACAAGTTTTCCGGACCCCGCTTTTGTTATATGCTTGAGCCTGCACCATGCACCCCCCGGCTGGTAGTAGTATTGTGTTTGCCATTACATAAGCCAACCTAATACTCTACTCGTGACGCTTCTTTCTTTGCGTTCATCAAGGTTCTGGTTATGGTAATAGAAAAGAAAATTTTGGGAAGAGAAGCTCTTGGAGTTAATTTAAAACGAAGTGAATGGTTATTTTGTTGGGTTTATGGTTTTATACTTGGATTCGATCATGAACAAGTCTAAAAACCACTTCAACCTGTCCGAGTAAACGCCAATGAACTACTACTAGCCCAAAAAAAAACAAAAAAAAAGAGTTGTGATTGGCCAAAAGTATTTTTGCTGCTTTTCTCTTTTCAAATGATTCTTGCTCTCTCAAAATCTACTCCAACAAATATATAGAAAATTGGAAATTCTCAAAAGAGCGCAAGTCAGAGTTCTTAGACGACGAGGAAGAAGGTTGGATTAAATAGTAATTAAGATGGGAGGGATAATAAGAAGATAGATAGTGCTGAACTATTCAAAAGCTTCCACTTAAGGGAGGGAAAAAAAAAGAAAGAAAGAAAGAAAGAAGTCGTGCTTAGATAACGTCAGAAGCAAGAGATGATGTCAAAGTGAATCGGCTAGGGTTTAAGATCCCAGAATGGTTTGCCAGTGGACTATTTATATTTTGTTTTGCACGAGTTTAGCAGCAACACGAGCCAATAGTTGCAAGACGGTGGTAGTACCTGACAGGGCTCAACTTGGGGAGGATTATTAAGCAAGCAGGTTAGGTAACAATGAAGGAAAAAATCTTCCAAACTGACCACTCAATTAATTAAACCTAGGAATAGAATAGTGTATAAAGTTGATATGGGATCCTAAGATGTGAAAAGGTATGATTCACCGACACCTCCACGTGCCTAACATAACCACATATTGATATTCTAATCGTAGCTTTGATGATGGAACTGCTTGTTAATTAATTGTTTCCTGCTAAGATAATCAAGAGAGAGAATCCAGGAAAGAGGAGTTTGAGGTGGGGGGAGGCCTCAAACTGTTACGTGGCGGAGGCGCCTTATGCGATGAGGAAATACGACTTTAATTTGTGTGGCTCTGTGTGTGTGTTTTTTTTGTGTGGAAAATGTCTCTCCACCATGAAGGACGAGAAGTGATTAATCTTTTATTTCTTGAGTAGAGTAGGTTCGCGCATTCATCCCTGGATTCTGACTCAACTTTATGAACTTCGCTGAAATAGAAAGCACTTGTTCTTGGTAATTGCCTTTTCCGATCATGGCCGCACGTACTTTGAAACTCTTCTTCTTCTTTTTTAGAATAAGCGGAAGACTTACAATTTCTCCCGTCTTACTGTCCAATCTAAACGTCTCGGATTATTCTTAGTAATAGCTTTTGCTATTTTTTTATCATGGCCGTGCATTTTTTAAGTTTTGAAACTCTTTTTTTTATTTTTTTGCCTTGTTTGGTTGATACATGCATGAGAGGACTTGAATCGAAAGCTTCTAGCTTACAATTCTTTCCATTCCTCCTCCCTTTGAAACTCTTTCTTTCTTGAATAATCTTTCTTCGACAAACAAACGATAATAATATCTTTTTTCCAATAGGTTTTGGAGGGGAACAGGGCATGAGATTTCAAACCCTCGATCCTCAATATTACTCCTTCATCTTGAATCAAAATTCGTGAAATTTTCTTTTGTACCGGACCCATGCATTCCGGATGCATCTCATGCACGAACAAACTTGGAGCCATAAGACAACAATTGCATTTGAACTTCAAAGTGTAAGAAGCCCTTGACAACTTCTCAAACTCTTTTTCTTGGATGTTGTAGGAGTAGCTATCCCAAGTGCCTGAGCTAGTTCTTGGTTTCTCTATAATTGCTCGTGACTCCAATCTCTATAACACGTTTTTATGCTCTTAAAGAAGCTTTTTGTTTCTCAAAATCTTTTCAAGTGACGTATTGTGAGAATTAGGAGATTGGAATCCTCTGTTTAATTGGAGAAAAGAAAGCTTAAATTTATGTTCATTTTTCTCCTTCTGTCTATATATAAAGGGGAAAAAAAAAATAATCTCGTGCATTTATTAGTTCCCCATTAACATGGCTCATTTGCAACTGTGCCACCATTTAAAGTCCATGCCGGGCTGCAAAGAAGGACTGGAAGAAACATAAAGAATCACTCCATCCATTGAACTTCGTCCGAAAACATGCATCTCATCTCACCTGTCTCGTGCAGTAACAAAACTCTCTAAACATGCATCCATTAAACTTTGTTTATTTCGGGAAGTGAGGCCCATCCACCATGGTAGTACGAAGATGGTAGGATGCTTACAAAGAAAACTCACTCTATTTTGAAAAATTTGTTCACAAGATTTTGAAAATAATTTTCTTGTCAATTCATCGTAAGGTTTCCAAGATATTAGAGGAGTGCTTATTGCTCTGCCAAAAACCCTTAGCATAATAAATGACCAGAAAAACCTCGACAGAGAATAATAAGGCAATATAATATGTTTTGTCTTTCTCAATTAAAATGAAATGAATACTATATTGGATTAACGTAATTCATGCTGCGTGAATTCTTTTTTATTTTTTCTCATTCCATCTACCATTTTGATCTATTCATATGGGCTCGAAATGTTCACTTGGGATCCTCGATGACATGTTTTCTATGCCAATCCAATGCCATCAATAGTGTTGCGCCAAGTTTCTAGCGGCTTATTCGTTTCCTTTGACAGCAGCGGCTAGATTACTTGCATCCGACCAAGAGAAAGCGCCGAAAGCAGGGAGGAAGGAGCCCTTGACCCGCAACAGACAGAGGAGGATTTATTCGATCAATTACATAGTTTGAAGAAAAATATAGCACATTGTTTCATTCTATGGCAACTGACCAAGTTTTGAAGTATTAAACTGCAGCCGCATCTGGGAAAAACGTGCTCTAGGAATTGTTTAGCTTAGTTGAGAAATCTCCTCCCTTTTCTGCAAACAATTTGAGAGGTTTAAAATTCCATTTTTGGGAGATCTCCTTTCACCGAAAAAAGGGGAGAGGCACCAAAATTGGGGCATGTTCTTTCACAAAAAAAGAAAAAGAAAATCACTGCTATTAATTCGCCTGTCAATTCTGCTTTTTCAGATAAGAATCCCATCGGCGCCACCATTACTGTCAAGTGTTGATAGGAGAATATAAGGCCGGCTATGTCTATCTGTCATTCGCTCCATGGCTTCTTGGTTAGACAACTTGCTTGGTAAAAGTAGAACACACCATCAATCATTAATTTTGGTTTTTGGAATATAATCGAGTTTATTAGTGTTCTTACATATTTGGAGAGAGAGATTAACTGTTAAAAATTCACCATTATAGTGGTGATTAGTACTCCCTCCGTCCCACTTTTATAATCTTGTTTTCCTTTTTCGTCCGTCCCAAATTGTAGTCCACTTCCCCATTAAGGAATGTAGTAATCTTTCAAATTGTCTAAAATACCCTTATTAAATATCTTGTTATTAATACATTGTTATTAAATACTAACTCACTACATTGAATACATTGAGCTTTTCCAATGCACTCTTCGTGATTAGCATAAGGGTATTTTAGGAAATTATTAATCTAAATTTATGTTTCCAACCAAATTAATTACACTTTCTTAATCTGTGTGAAAAAAAAACCAAGACTAATAAAACGGGACGGAGGAAGTATGTAAGTATCAGTGCATTACACCTACCGAACACGTCATTAATCGTTCAACACGTTAATTAACCGGACATATTTGGAACATCGAACGCTCCAAGGTTGACATCAAGACGGTAGTACTAATTAAACTACAAGAAGTAAGAGCCCAACCTTCCAGCCTCCATCAAAATAAACATTCATCAATCATACCTCATTTCCATCAAAATAAACATTCATCATTCATACCTCATTTCATGGTGTACTAAGTTCAGAACGCAAAATGGACAACGGATTTTTCGAATTCACATTCACTTTCTTTTATATCATGTTGACATGGAGAAACGAAATCAAGAAACAATTGCATCCCCTTTTCCATGGCGATACAATACAATTGTAGTTCGCCTGTCAAGAACCTCCGGGCACCAGGCCAGCCTAGTCAAGCCAATGCTGTGAGAGGAACTCCAAAAATTTACACAAACCTTAGGCCACACCACACACTCATTCATTTGTTAATTGCCACTCAGGAAACCCCTCAGGCTTATCAGGTTTCTCATCTCCTTCCTCATTTCTCACCATGTGTTCAAAACTCCCCTCACCTCCCCTTTTCAGAACATATCAGTACGGAGAAGTGGTAAATTTGCCCGTTTATTTAAGTCATCATCCTCGAGCCCTTTCATGATTAGTCATTCAACAATCTTACCTACTTTACTACCATATATCACTACTACAACTCATTAAACTACACGGATCAATTTGCAAGTCGGTCTGCGTTGAGGTATAAATTAAGGCAAAATAAGAGCATTGAAACCCATTTTGGAAGCTTAGAAGAGAGCAAAGATACTCATTAACAATCCCATTCAAACTTCATTTGTTC
This sequence comes from Coffea arabica, assembly GCF_036785885.1. Lineage (NCBI taxonomy): Eukaryota > Viridiplantae > Streptophyta > Magnoliopsida > Gentianales > Rubiaceae > Coffea > Coffea arabica. Next base: position 10,566,033 of record NC_092312.1, read on the forward strand.
TTGAAAGACAGTTGCCAAGCATAGGCAGAAATAAAGACCTCAAAACAACCACTCCCCAATATTCAACAGGAAGAAGTCCACACCACTCAGGTTCATTCGGTCACTTCGCTCCGGTTCCATCTTCATAAGAAGCCTTCTCCGAATCTGTATCATATGAAAAGCTTCAACACAAATCAGAGCTTGACCAAGACGAGCATAACAGTTCCAGATATATAATCACCAGAAAACAGAGGCAAGAGGTAAATTACATTAGAAAAAGAGCACAAGTATCGCATAATACATGAGTGGCGTGGAGTGCAAGTAGAGTGTAATTGCTCCACTAAAAAAGTTGAGCTAACTGTTGTAATCATGCTTCCTACCACCAGTCAGAAGTCGTAGTAACAGGGAGGAGGCTTCAAATGTACAACTGTCTACTGAAAGAACCAGTGCATGGTCAGGAAAGTGGGGTAATATAGTGGTGAGGGCCATGAATTAAATTAGGCATGCTAAGTTCTTATGCAGTAGTTATAACCCTTATAGGAACTCGCACGACATGCTCCTGAAAATCATGAGGAACAAACAGGGACTAGTCAATCGCACTAAATGAATTGTTCTACCAAGAAATAAAAACTTGCGTACAATCTCCGGAAATTTTCAAAAAAGAGGAGAAATTCAGCAGATGATGAAAATTATGTTCAGGATACAGCAAAAGCATACAATAAGATATGGTTGCCTGCCCAAAGACGAATGGAGAAAAGGATATACTAGACCAGTGGGACTGAAAGGTGCTTTACAAATGAAGAAATTGGTTTGACTTTTGAGCGCCAAATGAACCAAGCAGCATATCTTTAATTCATGTTCTCGTTCCTGTCAATGTTGAATTTGCTTTTACATATGCTAGGCTTTAAAAAAAAAATGCCAGGCTCTAAAACATTCAACAGCATCTGATTATCATGTCAGCTGTTTTTTTACTTAAGTTTGAGCTAAACCACTTCTTTAGAAGCAAATGATTTTTGTCTACGTACTTTCAGCAAATCTCATATCAATAATACACACACACATATAATGGCATTATTTAGCTTTTTGTAAGGAGGCAAGGATTGCCACAGTCCAGTTTCCATAAAACCATAAAGTGAATTCAGATCATTACTAAATCTTGCATGCTTGGAGAATACTCAACTACAAGTTTCCCAATCCTTAGTTCTCTAACAAATTTCTTTTATAAAGAATAATCTCTCCTTAGAATCGTATAAGCATTAGTACACCATAACGACAGGTTTTACCATGATCAACTTTAACAAGCCATAAACTCTATAGCTAACAAGGAGGACACACTGCTTGAAGCCTGAGACATGAGCATGCAGTCATGTCAGTGCAGATCTCTATATCCATCACCATTCTCTATTCATATAAAGTCAGTCAGCAAGATTATTGCTACATGATGGTTCAGACACTAGCAATCTCCAAAAACTCCACAACATGCATTCACCATCACCTTGATAATCAATCAATACGTAAATTTCCATCACAAAATCGACACTATCTGGATTGAGTTCAACTATTTATGGGTTGTGTTATGCAGTGTATAGTTCAACTATTTTTGTGACTCATAGGTCATCTGATACTTTAAACTGATCTCCTATTATTGTTCCCCATATAAAATTTTGCATTCAATTTTTATGTCCACTTTCCAAGAGCTGAAGATATTGATTATCCATTAAAGTTTTTCCTAAGGACTTTGTATAACAAAAGAAGTGGTGGCCCCTCGTATACTACATCAGCCATTATTTTGCAATTTATACACATTAACTCCCATATTTTAGCAAACCAACAAATAGATGGAGATTATTCTTGTGGTAGTACTCCTACAACCACATACAATGACACTTATGATCCTGAAGATGTTGCTGAGTTAAGAGTCCGTCGACGTGAGCAAAAACTATAGAAACTTGTGAGACTAACCAACCAGAAAGGGGTTTTCGTCAATTACAACAAGTTTTGTCAAATTTCTCCTTATTTCACATCATATCGAGGCAACTATTTGAAATTTCAAACAGTCAATGCAACCGTAACAGACACCATATGAATATATCAAACAATTCCAACTAACAGAGATGAGAGAAGCATGTACTCTTTTGTTACTTCCTGTCAAGCTACTTTCCGTCTCCCCGTACATTAAATTTTATAGTCAATTTTTATCAGGTCACCATTGCAATTACCAGAGATACGTGAGATGGAACTTAAGAAGGTGATAATGGTTGATACCATTCCAATTTTATTTTCATATTCATTTTGATTGCTGTTCAAGGACAATGAAATGAATAAATCATGAATCCAATAGAAGACAATGTCAATGATATTCAATTAGAAAGGCAATTCAAGTTGAATGATTGGAAAATCCCTTGAAGCAAAGAAACATTTATACTCTATTTTCTCAAACATCTGGAAATGTCAGAAGTAACCTTCTTTACGAACATGTACCATTTTCCCAAGAGAACATAATGCATTGGTCATATTTCAAACACTTCAAAGCTGAAAGAGACATAATAAAAAACCACATTTTACTGCTTGTTATTCTTGCATTGAACTATTCTTATATCTACAATGTCCTTCATTGTAGCAGCTAGACCACTACTTTAGTACCATCACCTACCGAGTCCATAGAGCTGCATCCCTATACACCTAATAGTTAAACCCAAATATTACAGGCCAATACTTTCATCCTTTATACAAGGTCCAAAGGTTCTAAGACTGGAACATCTACAAGTAAGATGTCAGATAAATTAGAAACCATTTCAATAACTAGACCAAATGACCAAATGAAAGAACCATCAGGTCATTGTAGGAAATCTGCAAGAATAAATCAAGCAGTGCCTCAACAACCTGAGAGGCCAGCATTTGTAGCCAAGAGCAAATGAGAAATGAAGTATGCTATCCAAATGAGAACCAGATTGATAATGTGAAAAATCACATCTCCACTCACACAACAAAAGAAACAACTCAGTCCAGATCAGATGAAGGAAGAGTTGAATTTTGAGGAAATTGAGATAGGAACAACATCTAAATCAGAAAAAAATGTGATATTTTCGGAATCATGATTGACATCAATAACACTTGTTTTACAGATGATTTTTGTTCATTAACAATGCAAGGCATCTTGAAATCAGATGAAGGGAGAGAGTGATTTTTGAGGAAGTTGATATAGGAAAAGGCATCTAAATCAGATGAAATGTGACAGTTTCAGAATAAAAATTGACTCCAATAGCACATATTTTTTGTTTTATAATCTCCTGGTGCTAAAGCATCCTTAACATGACAGGAGGTGTTCAATATAAGGATCTCAACAATCAGCATTATTGCATCTTTTTGATCTCCTATTCCACTATGGCCTCATAAAGCTTGCTCCTTCAATGCAGATGTGCTTAGAGGTGAATCAATGAGCGATATAACTTTCTCAAACATCAGGCTATACTTTTGTTATTCTACTCCATGGACGCATTGATATGTGGCATTGACACTCAGCAGTCAACTCTATTAACTCAGGCTACATGTTTTATTTCCTTAGATCTTTCCAAACCCCAAAATCAGTAGCAATATCTGGGAAGAAAAAGCATGGCAAGAGCTGAGGCACAGGATAAACAATTATTCATGAGCTGTTAAAGCTCTTCAACAACACAAACCAACAAATCCCAATGCCAACGGCGACTGATTTGTTTCCAAATAATCAAAACTCTTAAACGAAGCAGGCCTGCAACTGTTATACCTATGGCCCAAAGCATACTAGAAAGGAGATACATCACCACAATCATTTAAATTTCATAGGAATCCTGTGAAGTCTACGACCTCCTTCCCCGACATCAACCCTATTCAACATAAACATCAGCTGTTACCATCAATCAAGTCGTTTTTAGGGTACATTCACCTTTATTATCTACTATCTACGCCTTTCAGAACCCTAATGTTGTTCTCATGTCTTGAAAAGCCCAAAGATTGAGTCACTTCACTTTAGTTTCACCGAAGCTGCATCCCTGAAACTTCAAGCAGTCTCTCTTCAACTATTATTCCAAGTAGGCTTATGCCAGCATTAAAGATTCAGCAATTTGGACAGATCCCTCAACAAATTAAATTTGCCCATTCACTTCTTGATGTAATTTTGTCCTATGTACGTTGTACATGTCACCTGAAATCTTCGATCAAATACTAGACCTCAAAGTCATCTCCAGGTCTCACCACTAACACAAATTTAATGCCTTCCTTGTCTCAATATCTTTTTCTCCCTCTCCATGCTTTTATCAAGCATCTGATGATGAAACTTTTCATTCTCTTTTCTCTTTCTTTTAATTTGACAGAATGATTCTTCTTCTAGATGCATTTGAGACAGAGAAAGAAACTCTAAAAAGAAGAAAAGAATTTCAAAGCATCATTTCCCATGAATAAAGCAAATCGCAAACTAAATTTCCAGATGATGGTTTCTAACCTCCTAAAACTCCACATCACTAAGTCGCCATCATTCTCTTTTAGACACTTCATGATCTACCAAATGCATATCAACCCTAGAGTGTATTGTACTGGTGCACTTTACACAATTCCCTACCGTTACTATTTCGGCAACAGGAAAACAATTTCTCTATGCTTAGAAACAATGAATGAGAAGATCACTTTATTCTATCAAACATAAACCAGACCACAGCTTGCAATCAAGAAGGTTTGATAAATAAGACACTTAAAGTTTCTTGGAAATTCAGGTACCAATAGTTAAACATCAAACCAAGACAAGCAGCTAATCATCCCATTTCAATAGATAAAACTAACAGAGGCAGCTTTTTAGACCATCTGAACCTTGTAAATCAAATGAGGAAAAAAAGGCTCCTCTTTAACTCGAACAATTAGGAGTAATCCTTATTCATCCAGGAGCTTGTCAAGCACAAGTCTTTTTTATTTTGGTACCGCTGCAGCAAATTAACCAAACCACAATCAATCAAAGGGGGAGCAAAAAGAATAAGGGTCACGTACAAGAAGAATTCGCAGTAAAAGTTTAGCTAATCAAAACCAGCCTTGATCCATTTTGGCACCATTCCCCTATCGAAAACTAAAATTATTTAAGCTGAAATCATTTCTCAGCACTACAAATAAACACCAAATAAATAAAAATACAACTGAACACAATCATTTCATTAATTACCTGTAGCTTTATCCGAGGAATCATGGTAGATAGGCTCCTCCTCAGGAACAGGGTGAAGCCCTTCAAGATTCTTCAACTCCCCTGATTTTTTCAAACCTTCTCCTACATCAGAAGCTCCATCTTTTTCATCAGGGTACCTAACAACAACCACAGGACAAACACAATGATGGACACAATAATCACTAACACTCCCGAGTCTTCCTTTAGTGCTTCGCCTCGCCGCCCCAAACCCCCGGCTTCCCATGATTACCGCACTCAATCCCAATCTCTCCACTTCCAAACAAAGCCTTTCTTTCATATCATGGTCTTTAACAATATGGATCTTGAACGGAATATTGGCTTCCACCAGCGGCTGCGCCAAGTCATTAGCTTTAGTTGTGGTGAGATTGTCGAAATCATCTTCCATTTTTTGCTGGGATTCCTCGTCGGTGACTGATAAGTCGACGGAACCCCAGTCAGCGCCATAGAGAACGGAGGTGGGACGGACGTGGAGGAGGATCACGGCGTCGCCGGGACGTAGGTAATTCTGAACAGCCCATTTCACCGCGTAGGCGCTCTCGTCACTGAGATCGACCGCGATAGCTATCTTCCGATTGGCCCCGGATGTTGGTGTCCCAGATGGGAAGCGGGGTGAAGCTGGCTGGTGGAGAATCGCGGCCGGTGGTCGGTCCGACTCCGCCGGCGGCTTTTGCGGTGATGCCATGCGGAAAGGATAAAGACTATAACTTTTTCTTAATTCCTCTTTCCCTAACGGATTTTAGGTGGGCTTTAATGAATAATTTGTGGGTTTCGATTAGTTTCTGTTGTCTTCTGGGGTTTTGTGGGTATTTGGAGTGTGTGAAGTGTGCGTGTTTTTCTCAAAAGGTTGTACAGGAAGAAGTACAGGGCTGTTGGAGGTGGTGGAATCTGGTACTACAAATGAACATTCGTGAAGTTGGGGATTTATGTCGAGAAAAAGGTCAACATTTTGACGTCAAACCAATCGTATTCGCCAGCTTTCGGTTTCGCTTGGTACATATTTCATTTTCGTACATTACTTGACTCTCGTCCCCCATCTCCATCGACTACCTTATCAAAGCAATCTCAGAATTGAGATAGAGTGTATTGTACTGGTGTTTCCGTTTTGGATTTGTCTATAAGATGCGAGATGAACTCCGATTAAGAAGAGCACTGTGAGTATTAGTAGTTAGTTAGTAGTTTGGAGAAGGTGGAATTGAAGGTGCTTGAAAGTGACAAGTCCCAATAAATGGGAAATATTTGTATTTTTGTTGATCCCACTCGCCTGTCATTTTAATCATATAATTTTTATTTATTAGCTTATATAATAAAATAAATAACGGGAGTGCAAATAATAATTTAAAAAAAAAAGACTGCACGTAATTTTTTTTGTCCAATAAATGTGTATTACTCGCCATTAGAGAAATTAATCAAATAAAAATGAAGGTTTTCTTTTGGATTGTTTTTATTTTTTAAGTGTTTGCTATTTTGTTTTCTTTTGACAAAAATTAAAGGTGAGATTTAAAAAACAGGCAGGTGAAGAAGAATTTAAATCTAAAATCTTTAAATCTTTGAGTTTTAACCTTAATCATTGGACTAAAGTCTCGTTGACTTAACAAAATTTTTAATATCTTTGAATTAAAAAAAAAAAAAGAAGGAAATGTAAGTGCATATGATTAAAGGGTAAATTATTTGTTCTTAATTAGTGCCGGATAGACCGTCAATGGAAAAATATTCATTTTTTTCGTTATTTTTCGTTTTTTCCCCGATCATGCTATAGAATTAAAAATGATTGGACCATGTTGTGACTTGTGAATTCATTATAGCGGTGACTATCAACACTTAGGGAGTAGGGATAATCATTAATCTCCCCATATTATAATTAGGTAGATAAGATCACCTTTTAATTGAGCAAATCCAACAATAAAACAAATGTTTGCTTAAAAAAACAAGCTACTCCATGGTAAAAGAAAAAAGAAGAGTAGGACAGCCGCAAAGTTTTTTTAGTGTTTTTAATTAAAAACATATACGATTGCATAGATTAGAAAGCAGCAGAATATTAGTAGGATTCAAGTACCATCTTTGGATTATTCGTCTCAAGAAAGAATTTTGTTTTCTTTTTTCAAACTATTATTAAAAAAAAAACTATAGTTATCTAGTTCTCATTTTCACATGACCGTTAAGTTGTGGATGAATGTGATGAGTTGATTATAGGGATAATTTCAGAAACCTCCCTTGAGATTTCTTTCTATTTCACTGGCTTTCTTGTAAGTTTTAAAAATTACATTAATTCACTTGAAATTTATTATATTGTAACATTTAAATTCAATCAACAATTAAAAAATGATATAGGAGAAAGAAGATAATATGATTTTATCATTTCCCCTCATCTACTAAATATTTTAATTAATTTAATACCAAAGAGCGAGCCTTAAAAAAAAAATATATATATATATATATAATTAAAATATTACAAAGAGTGAGCTTTAATACCATAGAAATTTCAGTAACTGACTTTAATTTGTTGACAAGAATATTTATGATGTTAAAGTTTGTTCTCTGTAATATTTTGGTTGCAAATTTTTTGACTATTTATTGTTGATCATGTTTGACAATGGATATGTAACTGAAAAGAGTAATTTGGATTTTGTATTAAGGGAAAAATATAAAATTATATATATATTGATATTATATGTTATTTGATTCCTAATAATAAACAATAAATTTTAGTGTTTTTCTTTAATACGTGAGTTGGTATTAAATTAATTAAATAATATAGTAAATGAGGGATAATAATGAAATCATATTATGTTATCTCTTCTAATATAACTTTAAATTATTGTTTGGATCTAAACGTTACAAGATAATTAATCTCAGAGGAGGTTAATATAATTTCAAAATCTGGAAAAGAGGTTAGTAAAATAAGGTTTTTGAAATTATCCCTTGATTATATTGCTACATAGTTGGATCTAATGATTCGCACGCATTCTCATTGGAACTCGGATCCAGCTAAAAATATTCCCAAAATAATTGCTGGCAGAATCTCTTGCCAACTTGGGTAACTACAATTGGCATTTGATGATGAATGTGGAATTTGATAAAGCATATTCTCTACTTATTTTCTTCTTTTTTCCCTATAGTCGTATATTTTAGTTTCCATCAAAAAGTTTTTGGAGCCATTCCCCAGTGGAATTCAACTTTTGTTAATGGGCTTGAGAAAACGACCCATCAATGTGATTGCCAGTTGCCATAACACTCAAACAATAGGAAGCCCATATCTCCTCTCGCAGGCTGAAAACCTGCCGCCGTCTCCAAATTCTACAAGTTGAGTTGGATGCACAACAGCCCATTAAAGGGTTTGGGTTTGATACAACTCAACGCCTTTCCCCATTCCTGAGACTGCAAAGCAAAACTCCTTCCAAGGCCAAGGGAACCGCCCTCCTCCACCACCTCCTCTTCTTTTCGCTCTAGAAGTAATACTCGCCGGCTAAAGTCCGTTCTTGTTAACCCCCTCTTGCTGTCGAAGGCCAACTACCTGTTTAATGCTCAAATAATCAAAGCTTTTACTTTGATAAACAAAAGGTCTTGCTAAAGTTAGTTGGCAATTCCAGCAAACCCAGATAACAGCTAAGAAACTTGAGACTTTTTTTCGATTCAATTCAAGGTACGACAGCTTCTCACGCTCCATGAGAATTTGGGTATTTTGTATGTATGCTTTTCATTGAATTTAAGTTGATTTTTGAAGAGAGTGTGTTGTGCAATTTTGTTATTTCATCCCTGAGAAAAATGGAGCCTTTGGAATTACGACTTCGAATTCTGACGCTGGATTACAGTAGGACAAGGCAGCAGTTAAATGTGGTTGTTGGGATCCCCTTAATTAGTTGTCAGGAATTTCTACTCTTTTTCATTTTTTTTGGGGGCAGGAATTTCTACTTGTCATTGGCAGTCAATGAGTTTCCTATAATGTGGAGGGAGGATATGTTTGTTAACCTGTTTAGAGTTGTCAAATCAAATTTATATGAAACGGAAGTATATTGTCGATTATAAAAGTTGACATGAATTAGGAAGTGGCCCGGGAGAGAATTATCATCGGCAATTACGATTAATAATAATTCTTCCTTATGCATATGAAGAATTGCTTGAGAAGTTGTAGAATGAGCATGGTGGCACTTTTTTTTTTAAATAGTTGAAGATTGATGTTTTATGTGTGTGCTTGTTCGTGACTATTGAAGTGGCAGTGTTTAAAAGTAATACCAGTATGAACTGATATAATTCTATGATCTTGGTTTTACGGAAAACAGTAGAGTATTTCCAGGTTTTACTCGCTCAATGCAGATTGTTGAGGCCTTCATTGTGTAGTAACTGCTTGTACTTTCCTTTTTCCAGATAACTGGCCTTGTTGGCAATATAGCTGTGGTAAATACAGACTCTTTAGGATGTTGTCGATGGAACTGGAGAACAAAGTATCGTTCAAAAGATGCATTCGTGAAGGAGATTTGGTTATTGTATATGAGAGGCATGACAACATGAAGGCTGTGAAAGTTTGTGAAAATGGAGTTCTCCAAAATCGTTTTGGCGTTTTCAAACATTCAGATTGGATAGGGAAACCATTTGGGTCTAAAGTGTTCAGTAATAAAGGTGGATTCATTTATTTGTTAGCACCTACTGCAGAGCTGTGGACTTTAGTTCTAAGCCACAGAACTCAGATTCTTTATGTCGCTGATATTAGCTTTGTTATTATGTATCTGGAGATTATTCCTGGTTGTCTGGTTCTTGAATCCGGTACTGGAAGTGGATCTTTAACTACCTCACTTGCAAGAGCTGTAGCACCCACTGGGCATGTCTACACATTTGATTTTCATGACCAAAGGGCTTCCTCAGCCAGGTTGGCAGTGAAACAGATTACCTGAGGCTATTTAATAATGTAGTTGCAGTTTATATTGCTTGAACGAGTAAAGTCACTCCAAGTTGGAGTATTTTTTTTTTTTTTAATATTTGCCAGTGTATCCATTCATTCAGAAACTAAATTTATAATTTATATCACGGCAGGTACTTAGGAGTGCATGACATTGTTTTGTCTAGGCATGACTAGAATCCTAGTGGTTTGATTTTCTTTTCGGCTATTATGTAAAATGCTTAATCTGATTCATAATCTCTGCCGTAGGGAGGATTTTGAAAAAACAGGATTGAGCAGTTTAGTAACAGTGGGAGTCAGAGATATTCAGGGTGAAGGATTTCCCGATGAATTTATTGGGCAGGCAGATTCAGTTTTTCTTGACCTACCTCAGCCATGGCTTGCCATTCCTTCTGCTGGGAAGATGTTGAAAGAAGATGGGGTCTTGTGTTCCTTCTCACCATGCATTGAACAAGTACAACGATCATGTGAAACACTAAAATCATGTTTTACTGGTAAAGTCCATTTGTCATTGTCTTATAAAGTTGCATTGTTTTCTACGGCTAAATGGTGTTTATTGAGCAGTTTGCTGCGACTTCAGTTAAAGAATGCATTAAGGGTGAACTTTATGTTAAATGCTTCTGTAGATATAAGAACTTTCGAGATACTTCTCCGGTCTTATGAAGTTCGAGGAGAAAGGTTAGAAAGCTGGGAGAATCATGCAGGTGGTTCTCTTGGGTCTCGTAAAAGGAGGCAGCGTTCCACTGATGGAAGCAATGGAGTTGAAGCTTCTGTTTCTGCCACGATCGTGGCCAGGCCTTCCAGTGAAGGGAGAGGGCACACTGGCTATTTGACGTTCGCTAGACTCCGGTGTGTCATCTAAACTGCCCTTTTGTCCTGAAAGAAATTTTGCCATCTTGGTCAAGTTCGTTCGGTCCATTCTTATTTCTTGGATGTTAGTCTGGTTGATGGTAACATCTGAATCAGCAGCAGCTTTTAGACTGTAGGTTTTCCATTCTGTAGCAAGCAAGGATTTTAGCTAGCTACTTCTTGTCAGCACTAAACAAAGATTTCATGAAATTTTGTTCGGAAAGTGCAGTAGGTTGCCCCAGAGTAATCTGTGACCAAAAATATGTTTGTTACCTAGATTGTTTGAAATTTTGTTGCGTTTAGTATAATAGGAGCTTCTATGAGAAGAAATTACAAGTTTCAAACTCGGAGACATAAATGAAGTTGTGTAATTACGTGGTAACGTATAATTTTCATAATGAGGTCTTATTAGATGATTCCCATACTGCATTTAGAGTTGGAGCCTTCCAGTCCCAAGTTGACTGGCGGAAACTGGGGATGACTAGTACATAAAGGGTGAGAGAAACATTTTGTATTGACTACCCCCCCGTCAACCATGTATATCACCTGTTTCTTGAATTTGTATGTGTATTTAATTGTAATAGGCATTTACCTGCCATGTTTATGTCAAATTCTGTCAAAATAGAAAGGGAATCTGCAATGCAGCAGTTGTTTCTACTAATTCTCTGTTTGCTTATCATGCATTGGCATCCTCTGGCAGTAAGAAGCTGCATATCTCCATAGATATCCTAAGTTGGTCCCGTGGATGTATGATTCTAGTCTGGAATTGAATGTGAAAATCCAATTGAGTCCCAGGGGAGTTTCTCTTGCTTGGTAGAAGAAGCGTAGGGGGTTCTGCTCCCTTTCCTCACTTTGCAGTCTTCCTTTTGCAGTGAAATTCGCACGAGGCTAATAATTAATAGTTAGCGATTCCATATGAAGGGTCCAACCGCAAAGGGTTCATATTTTGTGTGCTAGGTACAGTAGAGGTCGTATTGGTGAAAATGACGAATAGGAACGCTGCAGCAAATGGCTGTTGTTTCGTCCGCTGTTTTACCGAGCTACTAGCATTTTGGAAGTAAAGTAGTAATGATAATCTTAATTCTTAAAAATAAGTTATATGAAAAGAAAATCGTAAAAAGTACAAAAGAGTGCCATGTTTGTGTAATTAAATTTCAATCTGAATATCTTATTTTGAACGCTCAAAATAGATTGAAAATAGGAAAGTTGTTGCGGTGGATTTATTATTGATTACACTACTACTATTCCATTAAACCCAATCATTGTGATTTCAAATCATCATTTCAATTTCCAACCCTTTCCACGTCACCCTCCCCATTCCGCTCCAAAAACACAAAAAAAAAAAAGAAAAAGAAATGAAAAGATAAAATGTGACACTTATAAAAATAAAAAATAAAAATGATTAGTGATAGCATCATAACTAAGACCATACGCAACCCTATTTAAAAGTAGTATTCTTGATGAGATTATTATTCAATCAAGTGGCCCAACAATTCTTACAAGCCATTAAATTGGTCAATGTCAGTTGCTTAATCAACAACCAATTTAATGTCCCGTGACACTCCGTTCCTTTACGCTCTCTGCCTCTCTCTTCTTAATTTAATGTCCCATCCAAATTAAGGAATATAAAATTTTGAGGAATTATTCCCTATAACGCAAAAAGAAAAATGTTATTTCCCTATAACAAATTATATAACCTATAACCTATTCCCCAAAAAGAAAAAAAAAAAAAGCTATTTCAAAAAGAAAAAAGGGACAAAAAGCAAAAAGAATCCAACTCGAATTGACCAACAAGAAGAACAAATGAGTGATTGAGCACCGGAGTAAATTCAACATTTCTTTTTCTTTTTCTTTTTTTATTGGCTGTGATGATTACATGGAAGGATAACTTTAGACTTAAGCAATGTTTGATAACTCAATTCAGCACTTAAATTTAATAAAATCAAATCTTAATATATTCAGACCGTTTGATAATTACAAATTAAACATGTAAATTAATCAAATAATGTTAAATTTTCAGGACAAAGCTTGCTGTTAAAATTAAGTGAAAAGTGAATTCACTTATCACTTAATGTGACATGCACTCAAATGCATTAAATTTAATACCTAATAAATTAATAATTTAATTGATTCAAATTTTAGTTTTATCAAACCTACCCTAGTTCGGACTTCAAAGTAAGAACTGTCAACATACTTGACTTTTTTCTTTATAGATTAGATGGGATACTCTGCTTTGATTTTTCTTCTTTTGAATTTCGCAACTCATAATTTTTCGTTTAGCCATTGAAATCGCTCGGACAATGCCTCGTCTTCTTATAAATCATAAATTATTATAATATTTCAAATATATTTTGATGATTAGTGAATTATAGATCTATTTGTTAAACTATCTAAATAATCAGAATATTTCAAAATTTTCATCAAATTTTGCGATCCTAAAATGAATTTTTTTAAAAAATAAAAATAAAAACCAGCAACGTGACCAGCCAAAAAAAAAAAAGAAAGAAAAAGAAAAGGTTTTTTTTTTTGAAGCAAGAAAAAGAAAAGATTTGGACGTTGCAATTTGCATGCCTTGTTGTTAGTTGTTGCGTACATGAAATGAGAATTTGACCATCCAAAGCGTATGATAGCTTTTGGACAGGGTTAGGTCAGAATTAGAGTCAAAGATACTTTTGACCCCGTGGAGTTTATCCTGTTATCCCACTTTCAGTGGCGGCGAGCAAAATGCTCTTAAAATGCCGCTTTGCACACGTGGCACGAGCTGAGTGGCAGTTGTCCCATGGGGCCCACATCCCATTCACGTTCCCCTGTCATCTCTTAATTGCTCGCGCCAACCAGAATCCACCTCCCCAACGCACATTCGGCAGCCAACCCAGCCTGAAGGGCCATTTTCGTTCCCCAGCCAGAAGATCGAAGGAAAATAAAAAAAAATTCCATTTTCGGACGGACAAATACTGCTGCTATAAATATATCTTGGGAATTGGGAAGATTGTAATTTATCCGAAGAGAGCTAGTTACTTGCATTTTATCACGAAATAGCCTGAAGGACCAAAAGGGTCTGCAGGATTGATGGCAGAGATGGAGAAGAAAGTGGTGGTGGTGGCTGATCAGAGGAGGGAGGAGGAAGAGGAGGAAAAGGAGAGTTTGATGGAAAAGGTGGCAGTTTTGGATTTTGATATGCTGTGTGCGACGGTGGCTATGCAGAGCCACAAGGGGAAGTGGGATACATTGAATGCGGGTGAGAATGGTGATGAAGAAGAAGATATAGTGGTTTATGGTAATGGAGGAGGAGTTTTGAGGATGTGGGAAGGTGAGCTCCTTTACGATTGCTTTGATGACCGCCGCATCGCCCTTCAATCTGCCTGGTGAACGTTTTCTTCCTCTGTTTTTTTCTTTTTCTTTTGTTGCGAGTGTTGTCTTATTGCTTCGAACTTTCTCATCTGGCATGTGCAAATTTCAGTTATTGTATTTTGGAAAAGATTTGCTTGTTTGTTTATAGGGATGGAAACTTCTTCATCTTGCTTGAATCTTGTACAGCTTCTTTAAGGTTGCCCATTTTCCCACCTTTTAGGAAAAATGCGGACAAAAAAAAAAAATTTGGTTTTTTTTTAATCTAATTTTATGCCTAATTTCTTTTTTCTGTTGCCAATAAGGGATTTCTGAAAGGTTTACGTTGTTAACAGCTGTTGAAGCTGTTTTTCTTATTTCTTTATTCTGCCTCATGTTTTCAGAAACTTAGTTTGACCGTCTTTGCTCTATAGCGGAATTCTGAAGTAATTCTGAAGAGAGGGAGGGGAAGGGGGGAGGTATGCTGGGAAGGTTTTGTATCTATAAATGTTTCATACCCAAGGCATATAATCATGAGCATATGGATTTAAAATATTCCAGTTTCTAGTAGAGATTCACAATTTGTAAGGATTAAAATTAATGAGCTTAGTTATATTATATGTAACGTGAATTCTTTGGTTTTGCAGTTGTCCATGCTATAGATTTGGGAAGAACATGAGACGAGCTGGTTTTGGTTCTTGTTTTCTTCAGGTAATTGGCTTTTGTTTTTTTTTTTTTTGGAATAAACTCTTGAATTGATTCACACCCCATAGGCCAAAACAAAAAAGAAGAAAGAAGAAGAAGAATCCTGTGGATATATGATACAATTGTTTGACCTTAATTTCCAATCTATTCACTATAAGTCTATAACCAATATAAGTCCAGTAGAACTTGGGTGTCATTGACATGGTATTTATTGTCTTATCTTCTGTCTTGGTCAAATATGGTCCATTTTAATTGCCAAACTGATGCTGACTGGTCAATTACTGATGAAATATGAGTTGCAGAAATAGGTAAACTTATCTATAATCTCCTTAGAAAATTTGTAGTCACGACTGAGTTTGGAATTAAACTCGTGTATGTCTCTTGTATGGTGATGCCAAAAGGCATGAGATGATACAAGCTTGTATATATCCCATGTTTGTTGCTTTAGGTGTACTTACCAACAGTTTATTGCTTATGAGTTTGTAATTATTTTGTTTTTTAACTTTACTTTCTGTTTTTGTGCGCTTAAGGTTAAAATAAACTTTTGAGATTTACCGATAATCTGTAGATTCTTACAGTATGTTTCACCGGTGAAAGTACTTGGGGAGATTTCAAGTTAGGATAAAGAAAGTAATCTTAAGAGTAGGTGCCAAACCATGCAAGAAAATTTGAAAGAGTTGAATGTGTCAAACTATCTAAATGGCAATATATTATTTGTATTTCATAAAAGAATTTTTGATAACAACTTGTGTTCTTTTTCTGCAGGGATCTGTTTATATGATTCTTGTTCTGCTTGCACTTCTCAGTATGCTCACATTTCTGGGTACAAAGAGACGCTGCTTTCTTTATTTGGCTGCTGCTTTTTCTATTTCAGTGGGAATATATTTGGGAATTTACCGTACTCAGATTAGGAAAAAATTCAATATTAGGGTAAGTTTCTTGTTCTATATTGTTGATTCAAAAGGTTTGATTATTATTACCATTTCTCTGGACTTACAAGTGACATGACCACATTAGTCAATCTTATCCTTGTGCCTAACGTTCATGTGGGCAACAGTGAGTCATGGTTGACTTAAAGCAAATTATTTTAGTTGTTTAAAATCATTGGGGCTGTCAATTTGTAGCCAAATTTTTTCAAGGCAGGGTGAGAGAAAGTAATCTTAAGAGTAGCTGCCAAACCAAAAATTTATGTGTAAAACGACATAGACAAGAGTTGCATGAGGCAAAGTTTCTCTTTTCACATGTTCAAAAGATTGTAAGAACCCAAGTGCAGTTTTAAAAGGATTTTATCTTCTTGTATTTGAGGATGAGGGGAGGTACGACTGGATAGTTTCTGCTTAGAAGTAGATAGAACTTTATCAGTTTGGGAAAGTTGGCCATTAGAGAGGAACTTATCCAGGACAATTCTGGGGGAATTTAGTGAATGGCACGAAGGGAGGTAAATGATGTATATTTGATTTTGCCACATTTGTATGGAGGGTTCAAAACTGCACTACTTGTTAAAGACTTACTGAGAAGTTATGCTATTATTTCCATAAGGTGTTGTTTCTTACTATTGTGCTTAATCTTTTCACTCCTTTATTTTCTGTGAAAACTTGGAAGCTGACCGGTATTTAATATTAACTTTCTGAATCACAAAGTCTATTGTCTCAAACAAATATGTGATGTTTCCCCAAAGATCATTCAAGACTATGAAATTGAAAAAGAGCCAGCTTTCAGGGTAATCCCAGTGTTGCCCTAGCTGAAGCTGCTTCTGATGCACGAATTCTGTCATGTTAGTGTGGTGGAATCCCAGAAATCGTGGACGACCTTTTTACTTTACAGAGAAGTTGTTTGCTAGTGTTAGCCAGGGTCTACTATAATGTAATGCACATCCTGCCATTCAAATGTTGTTTTCTAGGTACATTTTTTTACCGGTATTCTCTAGTGTGGTGATCTTTGTTGAACCCTCTAGGTTCATGCTATCAACCAAATATTCCTCTGGAGAGCTTGAAATCCTGCAAGTAGAATGCGACTGGTGGAGTTGGATTAAACATGAATAGACCACCTAATTCAAGACCTGTATTAATGTCTAGTAGGCATTTTTTTCACCTCTATTCGTGTTTGTCCTTGTTTGTGAAAACATTGACAAACTATTGTCACGTCTTGTCTCTAAACTTTAATTGCCTCAAGTTTCTCTATTAGTATTTCTGGCATACTTTATCAAATTGGTTTGCTAAAAATTTGAGTGACAAGTTAAAAGAAACACGATGTTCGGGACTAGAATAGGATGAGTAATGTGATGGATCTTACGAACAGGACTAGAAGATCAAGTAACATGAAATAATTAGCGATAAAGGAACTAAGGGAGTCTCCCTAGCTCTGCTCTTCCGGGGAGGGGGCAAAAAAAGGAATTGATGTTGTTTATTATATATGGCCTTAAGTAGAGCTACTATGGGTGAACTTTAGGCTGTCTTTGTCCTTCTACTTGATAAATGATATATGTTTCCAGTAAAAAAGGCATCTCAGTGAATGTTCTGCTAACCTTGGCCATGTATGTGTTTTCTTCAGGATAGCGAGAGTTCTTTCGATGATTGTGTATACCATCTCATTTGCCCATGTTGCTCCTTGTGCCAGGTGTGTGCATATATATATATATACACACACTTTCATGAATAATAGATGTGCTAGTTGGCTCAAATTGGCTGTGTATCAATTCAAATTATGTCTTTGGGTATTATTTTGAAGTTTACTGTAATGTACACTTTGCTATGACTTGGAGCAGGAATCGCGAACACTAGAGATGAATAATGTTCAAGATGGCATCTGGCATGGTAGAGGTGATACAATATGCATAGGAAGCTACTCCGAAGGTGGTGGTAAGGCACTTTTTGAGCGAAATCCACCTCCTGTTATGTCAAGACAGTCTCCAGAGCCCCAATGTATTTCAAAAGCTACAGATGAGAGCAGTCATGTATGGGCTGCTGAAGTTGGTCAAACTTCTCCCCTGGTTTGACCAGCTCCTGAACAATTGTAACACTCAGAATTAGCTAGCTAGCTCAGACAGAAAGTCGAAGCTTCAGATTAATGTCGCACAAAAGCGAGGTGGAAGCATGAGATTCATTGCGCCGGTTGGTCTCGAGCGCAGCCTTCTTGTGGAAGAGTGGTGAAATATTTTCAGGTAGGTAGATAAAGATTACATCCGGACTTTCTGAGAGTGGGGGAATTCTTCAAGAAAAAGACCCTCATCTCATGTGTATATATGGTTTCCACGAAAATGTTGTAAAAAGAAAAAAATGTATCTTTAATTCATTATTGAATATCATTAGATTTCCGGTCGTTGGTCTCGAAATTGATCAGCTAAATGAAGGGTTCTTTGAATCTATCCTATGCAACTCTGTAACCCGTGTGCTGAAGACCAGCATCGTGTAAATACTTCTGGCTTTGTCGTTTTGTTATGATCTTGGTTTGCTTTGGACTAGTTTTTTTTTTTGGTTTTTTCGGTTGGGGTAGGACTCAATTGCTTATTATTTATAGTTGGAAAAAAAAAATACAAATTTCAGTACCCACCCTCATTTAGTAGATGATATATAGAGAAGTGCCACCCAATTCGATCTTTAGTTCTTCAATTTTTAATGATCAACAAAAGAATCCTCTTTTTTGTTGGTTTTTTCCGGTTGAAAGGCAAAAAAAAATAAAAAAAAGGGTGAACTTTATCTTTCAGTTGACAAATTTTGGGTTCAGAGCACTGGGGGTCCTGGTCTTCACAGTACTGTATATGTTTCATTGACGGACGAGGGAATCCCCAGGAATTCACTGAACATTTATGTAGTAACTTCTGCCACTGTTATATAATGTTTTTATGAAGGTCTACCTTCTCTCTCTCTCTCTCTCTCTTTTTTTTTTTTCAAAAGAAAAGTCTATAGGGTTTCCGAGAACATCTCCTGAAAAAACAAAAAAGTGTACAAAAAGGTTTTGCAGCTGGAAAATTTTCGGAAGCATCAAAGCAAATGGGATGATGGTTCGTGACAATTTACGTACTGCCTCAACGTTACACGAAAATGCTCAAGTCTGAGACAACCCGTATAGTAGTTAAGAACGTTCTTTGCCCACTGACCAATTGATGCATGAATTTCCAGGAGACTATGAAGTCTAGTACACATAAAAGGAGTCTTGTGAATTTCTTGTCCTTATTTTCTTTTTTTCTTCCACTCTCTTTTATTTTTCTTTCAATTTTTGGGGCCAAGATACCAGAAATCTGAGACTACATCGCCTTCAAACTTGGCGGCTATTGACTGAATGTTGGAATTATTTTCTAATTTGGGCTTCTACGGATTAATTAATTTTGTTTTCTCAAAAATTAGTTAAATGAAGCTCAGTAAAATCTACAACATTATGATCCATTACACTTGGGGTCTAGAACTATTTCAGTCAGTGGTGTAGGGTCTATTCAAATTAGAATTATCAATGTAGGACCTATCCAAATTAAGGTTACCTTAATGGGAGGTTTCACTGTGAATATAAAAAGATTAGGTTTCTCTTACATTAATAACGCTAGCATCTTATTACTAAGGTGGCCTGTCTCATTGATGTCATCATACAAAATTCGAACTTGAACTTGAACTTGAATTTGGAGAGAGAGAGAGAGAGACTGAACTTGGTATCGATAAGTAACACTAGCATCGTATTACTAGATTAGCTTGCCATCAATGGCTTGCCCTATTGATGTCCACTATACAGAATTTGGAGAGGGAATCACCTGTATCATGCAGGTGAACTATAACATATCGATCAAAATTTTCAGACATCTCTCACTCTTTCAAGCTTTTCAAACATCTTTCAATATCTCGGTCTATCGTCGAGAATCCTAGAAAATCCTACACAGAACACTTACAAAATTTGCCAATAAAATTTTAGTACCTTTATACTTTAATGATGATTTACGACAATGCATGTCATATATTAAGGCCAATGTCACCGATTTTTTTTCTACGCCAATAACATGTAGATATATATGGGAGTAACGGGGAGACAGTATGGTACCATCAAGCCTCCTGACTAAGGAAATGCATTGTGTGCATTTGGTCCTTAGTTCTTCTTTGTAACGAGTTTGGAGTAAATATTGACCCAGGGGATCACCACAACCCTTCACGATTTAGTTTATATTTTATTTGGAGATTAGTGGAGAACTAATAATTAGTGAAATAGAGCACATGAAGTTGATAAGAATTAGCTAATTATAGTTTCAAATTAGTAATGACCGTAACTTTTTTTTTGAGAAAATTTGGTGATCATGATTTTGGGTTTTCCTTTTTTTTTTTTTTAAAGAAAAAGCTAAGTGGGGCCTATATGTATGTAACTTTATTTGCTTTGATAAAAAAACAAAAAATTAATGAGTCGTCAAGAACATTTTATCTTCTAATTAAGATTAAGATCTAAAAAATTCTTCAATCCTTTTTCAGTTTTTTAAATCCCATCCTTTCTCCGTTAGGAGGGAAAAAAATGAATCAATGCCTTCAAAATATATGTATACTAGTACTAGGGGCACTAGGCAAGTTTCAAGATGAGAATACGTCGAACGGGATTTGGGGTGATGACCGTCCCTGTACGGTTAAGGGTCAAGATTTGCCCTCAAAATTTTGTGCGGCTGAGATTACACCATGTAACTCGATTTCCGCGCCAAGTGTGGGGCCCATCACTATCTGTTCTGAAAATACATCTTGTGAAAAAAAAGTTACATCGTGTTTAACCAATGTTACGCACAGTGCAAAATGAGGATAACCGGTACAAACGGTTGCACCTGCAACTGTTTGTGCCCCGTATCCCGTCGAAGGACAGTCCCATAAAACAATTTCTAGGAGACTATTTGTAGCACTAGAGGTTTTAACTTGTTCCTCTAAGTAGTCTAGAGAATTAGACTATTTGTCCGACTCGACAGGAGAATTAAAAGTTTGAAAAAGCATGCATTGCATTCACAAAGGGATACCATTTTTCTCTGTATACTTTGAACATCAATTCTCTTTCCCATACTCTTTACTTTAGCCATCAAGTATCACTCACACGAGCATCTTTCTCTGCAATTTCCAAGTGCGATATTAAGTGATCATTACCCTGAAGTTTCCGTCTTTTTTACCCGCGATTAGGAATACAACTAGAAAATTTGACTATTACTATGAAATTTCCAGAGCATTAGCCCATATTAGGGGATACAAATGGAAAGCCTAGTAAGTTGTGACAATCGTTAGGCGACACGTAAGACCCAAAATTTTTTTTTGTTAATCATATTTTGGTCAGCAAATTAATATAATTTACAGCGTTGGGTCTATGCACATAAATACCATCAACTTTGGTATCAAGTCCAATAGGCAGTACTCTTTGTTTTGAAGCTAAAGTTGTGCTTGTGCAAGAGAGAGATATTTGGTGCGTACTGGGATGGTAAGGTCTGGAAAACAAGAGAAGCTAGCAGTTAAGAAGGGTCCCTGGAGTTCTGATGAAGATAGGAAGTTGATAGCTTACATAAAAAAATATGGGATTTGGAACTGGAATCAGATGCCTGAATTTGCAGGTGATTATTATTATTATTTTTTGATAATTTGGTAAATGCATACTTGTATCGTGTATAGATGATAAACGTCACACACATGCAATACTGAACATATATCCTGATCATTGTTGATTCTTGTTTGCTTATTTCTTGCTAGGTCTATCAAGGTCTGGCAAGAGTTGCAGACTTCGCTGGGTGAACTACTTAAGGCCTGATGTAAAGCTAGGAAACTTCACAGAGGAAGAAGATCAAACCATAATCAACATGCATGCAAATCTAGGTAGCAGGTGAACAATCATACTAGACTGAGTTTTGAATTTTCTGTTCTAATATTTGTTCTCTTGCATGCACTGCCATCACAACTACATCCCATGAATAAATTTCCAGGGCATATACATGCAGACGAGTTAATGGTATTGGTATTTGTACATTTTACTATGATATGGCATGTACCCTGTACGAGTTGTCCATAGCTTTGATTTAGTAGTGTTTTAATTTCCTTTTCCCAAGGAAATAAGGCAGGCTAGTCTATACATCATAGATGATCAATCTTTGCCTCAAACAATTATGATTAATCTAAGTTGCAAGGATGTCGCAGCATGTCTACATGATCCTTAACTATCATTTGAACGCCTTTCATTATTTTGTTTTCAGATCTCTTTCTTATTTATTTATATTTATATATGTTGTAGATGGTCCGCAATTGCAAAACAACTTCCTGGAAGAACTGACAATCAAATAAAAAATCACTGGCACACGCGACTGAAGAAACGTCTTCTAGTCAAAACTAGTGCTGCTAAATCACAAGGCACTGATGATGGAAAATCCATCCAGGAGAATTCTCCTGGAGGAAATGCCAAAGAACCGGCGACAGATACTTCTGAAGTCTCTGAACTTGAAGGCCTACTCCACGTTGAAAATTCAATAAACATTCCTCCAATTCTGTCTCCCTCTTGTGGCCACTGGGATTTTGGTGGGAGCATGCAAGAAAATACTTCCTCCACGGAAATTATTGAAGATTCTGATCAGATATTTTGGACGCAGCCATTCTTGATGGGAAATTTGAGCATGGAGAGCCAGCCATCGGCATACATACATTCTCAGTTTGATCCTCTAATATGGGCTCAAGAGCCCCTAAGTCCATCTTCTAGCTTCCTTGATTCTGGCTATTGTGATAGTATTCTGTTTAATTATTCAGAAAAAGAAGATGTTTCCTGCTTGGAACGGCCAGAATTTCAATTTTAATCCGCTTAGAATTACTTCTTTCCATGGCCTGGATGACTGGCTAGGGCCCTGCTTCTGTTGTATAATGTACTCTTGAGACGCTTCTGAATATCTCTGCATGGTTAATGTAAATAATTGTTCAAAGAATACAAATTGGTTCCAGACCAACAACACTCTTAATGCCTCGCTTAAATGTAACCTCGTCCCCACCTGAAAACAACCCCAGTCATACATGTTCTAGCATTAATTTTGGAGAAATACTGACGAAGAACTTCTTCTCTTTTTTAAAACCAGTAAACTCCTATAATCTATCGGACGAGAAGACAACCTTAAAACTATATGGTATAATCGTTAGACAAATTTCAGCTATGGAATATATATTTGGCAAATGTGCTATCTAACTGTCAAATTAACATCAATCAATATGATCATTACAACTATTATAAAAGGTCTACATCTTATGTAGGTAAGTAATCGTTGAAAAAACGTCATTAATTTCTGTTGAGATTTTCAAGGGTCCAATATTTATCCAATTCTTTTGCTAAATAACTTCTGGTCCTTTAACTTCAATTTGGGACACTACAGTTCGTTTAACTTTTATTACGAGTTAATTTGGTGCCTCTACTTTAAGGAGGAGCAAAGTCGTCATTTACAGCAGACATCTGGGACATAGTACATCAGAAGCCAAGGTGCCCTTCGTCTTTTATTCTACAGTATTATTCTTCTCATGTCCCACATCCATCTGCATGAATCAACATGATGGGAGAATTTTGCTGTATTTTGCTTTAGTAAAGTAAAGCCAGGGACTTTTTGAATCTCTTAGCTTCAGATTGGAGGAAAGAATGCACGTAACTTCCAGTACTCTACATGGTACAAAGAATGATTTGACTGTTGTAATCGGGAGTGTGATCCCTGTTGGTAATTTTGCAATTAAGCAATTCCTGCCGGCCCTCACATCATAATGGCTTGTGTTTGAGATTAACTGGAGACAGCTTGCTGCTTTTGCCAGGTTTTCTTTCTCAGTTCTCCCCCTGTTTGTTCTTGCTATTATTTCAGATTATTCATGAATTGAAATTTTCTGTTATTAGCATCTTCAGCTATTTCTCTTTCCATTGTTAGTAATATATGCGCGTCTGCAAGTCTCAAGATTCATCTGTAGTAAAATGAGTGGACTTAATCGAGAATCATTCGTACCTTCTGCACTTGGATGTTAGTGCAATTCTTAGTATCAGTGTCAAAATTAATGATGATATCTGCTGGAAAGAAGTGCCAATTAAGTTTTTGCTTATGTTCTTTATGCTTTGCTTATGAGGAATCTTGTTGTGAAATAAGTCAAGAAATGATTAATTTTACTCTTGATGTTTACAAATTTTTGTCAAAGCAAATGATAAAAATCTATCAGTAAGGTATAATGGAGCTTGAAATATTTTTGAAGCTTAATTGTTTCTGATCTACAAATTTGATTTGATAATTCTTGTATCATCCTGTATAGGCTCTTTGTGATTACCATCAAAGCCCTAGTGCGTGGAAGCATCTCAACTGATTTATATGCTTGCTTAAGTGATAATTGTGTCATTTAAGACTTTGCATTAACTATGAGGGAGAGGCGCTAAATAAAATTATGGGCTTTGCTGGAAATGATGAGGTGGCATGAGTTTGCTAGAGTACTAAACCACAGTGTTAAAGGAATAGGTTAAAGTTTGAAATGCTAATCTGATTAGAAAAAGGTTTTTACACCAATGAGGGTAAGCATTATGAATCTTGTGGGGGGGTGGAAAGCACTGCTTGAAAATCTAATTTTTTTGCTTCTAATTAAGGTGCAAACAATAATTATAACAATGAACGTGTTGCTTAGAATTTTTGCAATGAAGTGTGGCCAAGATAATCTTCCGATTAATGTTCACATATATGAGTACTGAGATGTCATCTGCCTAAATTTATCACTCTTTTTTTGTTTTGAACTACCTGCAAAAGAATCTTGTAGTTTATTATTGAAAATTGGGCTCTTTTCCTTTCTTCCTAAAAAATCATCCTCACATAGGGACTCTAAACTAGAAAAGCTGAGAAAAATGGCTCATGCATACAACCTTATGAGAAACAAAACTTGCATAGTTCAAGGAAGATAGCTTGTGGGCACTATGATTGGGAAAATTTTCTCAACTGAAGTCCCAAACTCGTACATCCAAGCCTGATCATCTCATTTCCCCTCTCTACATCAGGGTTGGTGTTGTCAGCAGTTCAGTAAGTAACTTCCATTGATTTGTTGGCTTGTGCATCTTTCGTAATCCAGATTCATATTTCAGATGCACACTTACTACTTGTCTGTCTAACAGCACTAGGACAGAAAGTATTGCATCCTATATTGTTATCTGTCAGCCCCTTCACACATTTTTTACTTGTCATGATATTGGGAAGATATTGCAACATATGTACCATTTTCAGTTTGAAGTAGTATAGACCTGAAATATATAGCTTTTAGAACATCTTGTTAAAGTTGAATACTGTTTGTCAGTTGTGTTTAAGGTAAAAGTTTATTACACTTTTTAGATTCTGAAGAGTTCACTTAGGCATTGAGAGTTTTAGTCATAACTGCTTGACTTAAATACCTCTCTTTACGATCCTGCACTTGATTCAATGGTTTTCAATTTTTATGGCTTCCCATCATTAACTTTTACCTGTATTTATACTTTCTGAAGGACTGCGCTAGGAAACTTTTGGATTTAAGCTTCACTAGTTCACGTTTTGCCCTTCTAAGCTCAAACATGTACTGCATCATTATGTTTATCCAGATAATTTTCAAAGTTGACATAATCTTATAACAACTTCATAAACTAACATGTATTCCCTCAATGTACATGCTTCTATTGTATTTGTTTGGGCTGTATTGTAAAGTTTCCTTTAACATATTATAGTCTGGTGTTAAGCCTACTAGGTTAAAATTGTTCTTTAGAATCTTTGTGATGGGGATACCATGGAGTATTTGCACAAACAAAATAGTTGATGGTACCATGATAATATTTTACCTGCACGGAATTGTTGCTTTTCCTTCACCCGCAAATGCAGTAACATTTATGGACTGAAAGACTGTACCAGAGAATAACCATAAGCCAAATTTTTTATGTCTTACTGGCTGAAATCGCTTTTTTTACTACTTGCTGTGACAAGAAATGCATGATTTACTTGTACAATACTGCTTTTAGCATGTACCAACCTCTTTTGCTTTATAGACTCTGGAAATTGCTTAGAGTGGAATGACTTTAATGATATTTTATCTGATCCATAGGTGTCATCTGCAATGGCAGCTGGTTCAGGGGAACAACTTGAAACAGTATTTGAATGCATGAAAAATGACCGTCTGAGGACAATTGTCCTCGTCGGGAAACCAGGCGTTGGAAAAACATGGATGGCAAGGAAATTAAGTGATCGTGCTATTAGGGAGGGACTGTTTGACCTTAATCTATGGCTGCCCCTTAACAGACATTATGACTCTATAACTCTTTGCAAGAGTATTGCTCATCAGTTATCTCTACTTCCTGTTTCTGACGAGTGGAAATTTGAAGAAAGTAGCGAGAACTTCAATGAGAATGATATTAACCATGAGCAAAAAAAAGAGTATCTAAGAGCAAAAACATTGGAAGCACTGGAACAGAAGAGGTTCCTTATAATCTTGGATGCTGAGGGAAGTCAAATGACCAGTCATGACATTTTGCGTGAATTGAAAAATCTGCAGCTCCTAGATGGAAAAGAGTCATATAAGTTCTTAATCACTAGCACACAACACAGAGATGATCGTGGTCCTGAGGGGGAAACAAAAACAATAAATGTAGAGTGCTTGTCTGAGAATGAGTCACTAAACTTGTTGCAAAAGCTTGTTGACACTAAAGTTTATAAGCTTTCCCGCATTAAGGACTTGGCTAAATACTTCCTTGGGAAAAGACAAAGATTTCCATTTGAGGTGACCATCATGGCAAAAGTCCTAAATCATTTTGGGCAAAACGAGTCAGGAATTTGCCATTTGGAAAGCATTAAGGAGAATAATGTTGAAGGTTGCAATGTACTGCAGTTGCTGACCTATGGATACGAGTTGTTTCCAAGAAACATATTGATTGATTTCTGTTGGATTGGTAACCACTTCCTCCGTAAACGTGGAAGTTTCTACTTTGGTGAATTGATTAGCTATTGGATACTAGAAGCATATCTTGACAACAACTGTTCCATTGAGGATGCTTACAAGAAGGGGCACACTATTTTGATGGAGCTCGTGGATTGCGGGCTACTCAAACAGCTAGAGTCTGGTCATGTTGGCATGACCGAGGCAAAATATGATTTGGATGATTTTGATTACTGTAAATTTGTTCAAACAACTCAACTGGGATTGGCTTCTGTCTTTGATGGTGAACTTGGCAGAGTTGTGCAGGCAAAGGGAATGATAAAAACAAGTGGTGCTGGTGAGATTAGGAAGAAGATATCAACATTATTGCTTGACCTAGATTGTCTCGACAGTGAAGTCCCCAGTGATTTCTTTCATTGTGGAAAGGAACTTGAAGTTCTTGCTATCTTCAATCCTGGACTTCAACCATTCCCTCTGCCCTTATTTGAGATGGATAAACTCCATTTACTTGTGCTTCGAGGATGCAATTTGTTGGTGAGTATTGAACAATTCCTGAAATTTGAGAATCCAATTTGTTCTGAAAACTCTGCTCCTCTCTGTGTCTTTCAAAAATTAACTGTTCTTGAAATATCGGGTCCTAGTGCCTTGAAGCATATTCCAGATAAACTTTTCAATCATACACCTCATCTTAGAAGCATCAACCTTTCGTTTCTTGAGATCGCCTCATTACCATTGTCTCTTTATGATCTGAAAGGACTAGTTTGGCTCATCCTTAGAGGCTGTTCTGATTTGCAAGAAGTACGAAGCTTGAAAATGCTCGACAAACTTGAGGTGCTTGACCTTAGCGGTGCTAGATCTCTGAAAACTATCCAAGACAAATGCCTTTACTCAAATCAGGAGCTCAGAATACTGAATCTTTCAGAGTCCCAGATTACTAGTTTACCATTGCTTAGAGATCTTAAAAAGCTCACTCATCTCTTGCTGCGTGATTGTACCAATTTGGAAAGACTTCGTAAGATTACTGCACTTTCCAGTCTCCAAATTCTTGATCTTTCAGGTTCCACAAACTTTAAGGAATTCGTTGATCCATCCTTTGAAAAGCTTGCCAGCCTGAAAGTCCTTGATGTATCACAAACTGCAGTTGATAAATTACCCTTAGACATTGGCAGCTTGCACCAACTCTGTGTAAGAGATTGCCCTCAGCTAAAAGAACTGCCGCTTACAGAGTCCGTTAAGGGCCTACTAATACTTGATCTTTCAGGCTCCTGCTATCTGGAAGACATTCCAGAAAGTTTCTTCAGTCACCCAACAAGCATTGGAGTACTCAATCTCTCACAAACAAACATCAAAAGGCTACCTGCCCTTTCTGACTTGCGTAACCTGCGTCACCTGTCACTTTCCCAGTGTATTTCTCTGGAGACATTGGGAGAGTTAAAGTCTACAACCAAATTGGAAATTTTGGATCTTTCAGGGTGTAAAGCTTTAAAAGAAGTACAGGGTAGATCTCTTGAAAACATGCATCGCCTTCAAAAACTTGACCTGTCTGGAACAAACATTACTTGTCTGCCATCTCTTTCATCAAACCTCCATCACCTCATACTGAAAGGTTGTTCCAACTTAAAAGAACTTCCGCCACTGAATCATCTATCAAGACTTGAAGAATTAAATCTCTCTGGAGTCAGTTCTACAAAAAAAGTCGCACCTGATCTAGAGCATATGGTCAATCTTCAGATCCTTGATCTATCTGACACCCAGTTGGAGAAGTTGTTCTCCTTGTTAAAGCTCAAAAACCTTAAATACCTTTCCCTCAGAGATTGTCCGTCTCTAAGTGAGGTACCAGGTCTAGAAGCACTTACAAAACTTGAAGTTTTGGACCTTTCTGGAACAGGTATCAAGGATTTGCCATCCCTTGAGAATTTTGGCAATCTTCACAGGCTTCTCCTCAAAGGTTGTTTGAGCTTGGAAAAATTTAAGGATCTGAAGATGCACGAAGTTCTGAAGGCTACTATTGAAGAGCTTCCATATGAGATCTCAAAAGTGACTTGTCTTGAGCAGCTTGAACTGCCAATTTTCAGAGTTGGAGAGCTTGATTCTGAAAAGGACAAATTGCCATCAGAAGATCAGAGTCAGCTCCCATGGAGCATTTCCAATTGGCCGAAGGAACCAGCTTTTGATAATAAACTCATCATAACTGTGAATAGTATTGATTTTCTTCAATTCTTGAAGGATAATCCATCATTTTGGAACGCAAGTTTCACTCAGTTCCATTTCTTTGTTCATCCTACTGAGGCATATGGTAGATATGGGGATAAGAATTTCTACAGAAATGAACTGTTACTCAGAGATCTCTACTTCAACACAAGGCAACTTTCTGCTCCTATGGGGAGAGAACGGTCCTTGGAAATTCGCGGATTCATTTCTTTCCCCAAGTGTCTTGGCCTTATCCTAGCTCATGCTGAATGCATTATTTTGGTTGATGATCCATTTCTCACATGCTTATCTGACGTAGGCACTGACAATATTAAGAAGATGAATGCCTGTTGGATAGAGAGATGCAATGAAATGAAGGATCTTTTTCACACAGAAAAAGTCGAAGATGCAGCCAGATCAGGTGGAAGTACCAATACTGGGTTGCCGGAGCAAGATGTTGGAGATTTAAGAATCGGGGAGAATTTAGAAGTTCTCTGTGTTACTCATGCTGCTAGTTTGAGGAGCATTTGCAAAGGGGACATGCAAAGCAGTAGCCTAAGAAATCTGAAGTGTTTGTTGCTAGAACATTGTCCTCAAATTTCAGCTCTTGCTGCTTCACCCGAACAGCTAGGAAACCTTGAAACTCTTCAACTCAGATTCTGTGACAAACTGGTGACATTATTTGAACAAGAGCTAGCTGCATTTCCAAAATTGCATACCTTAAAGCTATGGGCCCTCCCAGAATTTAAAAATGTTAGATGCGTCTTGCCAGCTCTACAAACTTTAGAGATTGGGGAGTGCCCCATGCTTATAAATGTCTTTTCTTCCCCTCACGTATTAGTTAACCTCCGGAACCTCCAAATCAAATTTTGTGACGCAATGGAAACTGTCTTTGGATGCGGCAATTTGACACTTCCAAATTTGGAAATGTTGTGTCTGTGGAATTTACCAGAGCTGAGGAGTATTGGTGCTGACTGGCCATCATCAAGCAAGGAAGTTGTTCGTGAATGCCCAAAACTGTCTCTGCGAAAGAGGAATTAATTTTCATAGGTCAAGTTCATATTGGAGTATGACATTGAAAGAAGAATAGTCGGGTGGAGGGAAGAAATATGATTCTTCGCGTGCGGATTGCTGAATAGATACAGCTTCAGGTTTGTCACCATTTGATATTGTTTTAGTTTAAGTGCATATTTTCATGTCCACTCCGTAATATATGCACTGATAGAAAAGGGTTTACTGCTTCTTGGTGAAATTCTGCTGTAATTATGGCCATTCTCAGGGTTGGCCTAACACCATGAATCAGGTGAATTTTCATGTGGACATTATCTGCCATGTCGTTTCAACATTAGTGTAACTATTTTAAGATTGATTGTCTATACACAGGTTCCCAGATGGAGTGGCGCTTCAACAATTAGCCAGAATTGGAGTCATTAAAGAAAGATGGGCAATGGAATTTTGTGTATTTTTCTTTGACACAGGAAACATCATGCTGCTTTCTTGAATGGACACTCATGTTTATTTTGTTAATGATCTTGACGTTGCAGCTGTTGTACGTACGTGTGCAATAAGAGGGAAGTTTCAGTATCTCAGTAATTGGGTTGTTGAAAGCATGAAAATTCGTTTTGGACGAGAGTACGGAGTTTACCATTTTTGCTCATGGTGAACATGTACTGCTATTATCATCAATGAACAGTTGTATTTTGACTAGTTTCTAACCCACAAAGCAAGTTAACTACCTACAAAGGCTTTATTATGGTAAAGATACCAAAAAGAATCTAGAAAAATGTGCAGGGAAATTGCATATTCCAATACTTGGATAATTGTTTTCTCGGCTAGGTCTGGTAACCAATACTTTGCTCCATTGAAATATCTAAGATTGAAAGGCACACCTGAAATTTTCATTTTGCTAATTGATGTACTAAAACGAACACAAGTTTCTCTGCTGCTCGCCAAGTTCTCATAGAAGGCCAGTGTACGTTGGCATAAGTCAGCAGGTTTCAAGATAAGATGCATAGAATTTCATTTTTCTCATACAATACTTTTAAGAGCCAGCTGCCATTAGCTAATCTGGATGAACACAACCGATGTCTAGGTTTGAGCTAATTCCTCACAATTATCTGCAATTTTAACAATGAAAGGGATAAGATCATGATGTTGGCTTGGTAATATGGATAAATTTATTATTTTGAATAGTAGAATAAAGAAAAAAGAGGAAACTTTTCCAACCAAAAGAATAAAAAGGAACCCAAGAATAATTGAGTAGTAGAGGTTTACGCAACTCTAAAAATTACACACTTTTTGTCTCGGGTCGCACTCACACCCACTGACCCAAGTCAAGTCTTCTCTTCACCCAGCACCAGCAGCAAGGTGAAAAAAAGAGCAAAGGAACGGATTATTCTTTGCTTTGGCAGTTGTTATTACGTGGGATCTTTCTTCTTTAACAAACATAATAATAAAATGTTGCAATTTCATGCTCCTGTGCTATGATTTTTATTGGGTTCCAGCCTTCTAGGAATTTTTTTTTTTTTTTTTTTTTTTTTTTACATAGAATTGGAATATGTAGTTTTAACGGGGAATGATAGGATACTGCACCTCCAGTTTCTTCACAAACAAGTGAAACAACCAGCAAATTATGTCCAGCGCCTCAGAAATTCCACAAGACCAAGCGGAGGAGGAGAATGTCTCAAAACCTCAGAACCAAGAAACCCTCCCCACCACCACGCCGGATATTACCCAACAAGAAGCCGCCCAGGTGGCCGCGGCCGAGTCGGCAAATCCTCCCACTCCAGTCAACGACACTGCAAAGGCAGCAAATGCTGGGGACCAGCTAAAGGTGTCCAGCAGCTCAGAAATCGCAGCAGAAGAGAATGCAACCGACACTGCGCAGGCAGCAACTGCTCAAAGCCAGCAAAAGATGTCCAGCAGCCCAGAAATACCAGAAGAGGAAGCAATAGCCAATTCCCCTAATCCGCCCGAGTCCACATCGAGCAACCAGAATCAAGAAAAACCGTCCAATGTCCAAGAAATTTCTCCGGGTGCAGGCGTAGCCGCTTCAACTGGTCATCCCAAACTCGACTGTTCAGCCCAGCCCACGGAAACCCAGAGTCAAGAAACTGGTTTTTCCAGTGTCCCAGAAAATACACCAGAGGAAGCCGGAGCCAAAAATGCCGACGCCACCACTCCTCCTAAACTCGATAATACTCCTGCTCAGTCCACCACCGGTGAAATAACCCGTGATCTAAAGAAAACTGATGAAAATGAAGCTCCAAAGAAAGATTTAACCACCAAAGGCAACACTAGTCCTCCTGTAACTGAAACCCCAAAACAAGATTCAACCAATGCTTCCCCAAAACCAGATTCCTTTCCGACAGGCGTCCGTTCGAAAAAAGACTCAATCTGCCTCCCTTTTCTAGGCTTCCACAAATCCAAGGAGAAAAAACCACAATCCAAGAAGAAGCCAGTCCAAGACAGCACTGCCACTACTTCTTCTGGCAAAGATGAGCTTCGCAAGTTGATTGATGCAGATATTAAGTACATAGAGAAGGAGATAATCAAGCTCGACGAGTACAAGGCCCAAGTATTTTCGCAGGTAAATGAGGCAAAGCAGAGGTTTGACAATCTCAGCAGCAATGATCAAGGTACCGAAAGAGAATTTGCCGATCTCAGGAAGGAAGTGACCAAGTTGAAGCTTCAGATACCATCAAAACACAAAGCTGATGCAGAAGAGAAAGATTCACACAAAAGTCAGCAGGCCGGTAAGTCCTCAAGAAACATACCCGACGCCGTGAAGGAAAAAATGCCTCAGTTATATAAGAGCAGCTCGATTGAAAATTGTGTTGAGGTGAGAGAATTTAAGGCTCTTTTTAACGGGCTTGCTCTGGAAGAGAAGATCTGTTTGCTCTGTTTTGCTGTGTTCCCTGAAAAAGCTATTATCAAGAAGAGGCTGATGGTCCACTGGTGGATAGCAGAAGGTTTCATGCCACCAAGACAACAAGATGCCAATCGGAAAACTGCTGAGGAGTTTGCTGATGAGTACTTTGAGAAGCTAACAAGATTGGGATTCATTGAGCCAGTGAATAAAAAGCGTAGCCTCTATGTGGGATGTTACAAAATGCAACCTTTTGTTAGGCTTGCACTGATCACGATGGCTGAAAAAGCTAAGTTCTTTAAATTTGACAAGGAGGGTAATCCAACTGAGGATTTTTCTGGCACATTGCAGGCGTGCTTGATGGGCAGAGGTCTGTTGGACTATCAAGATTTACAGAACGAGCGCGCAAATCCAGATTTGGAGAAACTTCATGCTGTGTTCAATGTCAATGAGGCGATCCTTGACTTTAAGCCCGAATGGTTTTCAATGATGAAGAATCTGAATTTTCTTCATCTAGGAAGTTGGAAAGTGTCACCCACTGATCACATTGAGGTTGACGAGTCCCATTTCTTGAATGGATTGAGCAGTATGGAGCATTTGAAGTTCTTTAGTCTTCAAGGAGTTTCGAGAATAATGGAGCTTCCTGAATCCATTTCAAATTTGTCAAATTTGATAATCCTGGACCTGAGAGCCTGTCACAGCCTTGAGTCAATTCATGAAGGTATCCGCTATATGAAGAATTTAACATACCTGGATATCTCCGAGTGCTATTTGCTAGAGCGTATGCCCAAAGGTATTTCTATGCTCTCAAATCTACGCGTGCTGAAGGGGTTTGTCGTAAAATCAGAGCAGGGCCAGGGCAAGGGCAAGGGCAAAAACACTTGCACTCTTAAAGACCTGGCACAATTGAAAAAGCTGATCAAATTAAGCATTTATACTGGCCTTGTTGAATTTCCCACTCGTAAGCATCTTGAAGATTTGCAGAAGATAGAAGCTCTTAAGAAGCTTACCATGGCATGGGGTGGGACTCCACTGCATACTGAAGATACTAGCAAGACTGAAGACTCTATACAACTGACGAACCTGGAAAAACTGGACCTTAAGTCTTTCCCCAAGACTGCCACCCCCGGTTGGCTGGAGCCTTCCAGTTTGAAGTCACTAAAGAAACTATACGTTCGAGGTGGGAAGTTCTCTGATTTGGGGCAATACCAGTATCTTGATCAGAAAGGACCAAATGAACCAGCTAAAAACAAATGGAACGTAGAAATACTGCGACTCAAGTATCTAAGTGAAATAAAAGTGGATTGGAGAGAGCTGCAAGACTTATTTCCAAATTTGATTTATTTGGAGAAAGTCAACTGCCCCAAGCTTTCTTTCTTCCCATCTGATGGATATGGAGTTTGGATCAACGAGGAGAAGTTAAAGCAGAAGCAAGTGAGGTCACAATGAATTTGTCAAACATTCCTCGAATAATCTTGGAATGCTGGGTGTATGGTGGTTGCCTCTGATCAAAATTTCACCATGATATTGGGGTTGTCTTTTTTTTGGACTTGCTAGTAAACTTTTTTTCTTGTTTTTTTTAATTGCCTTCTATGTTTACCAATGTGTTAATGAATATCTTTTATTGTCTTTTTCTTCTATGTTGAAGTAATTGGTATGGTTGTGTTTTTTGTTGAATGTCTTGTCAAATTTGTTGGACACGATGAATTGTAGGTAATCATATCAGAAATATGTATGATTATTGCAGCTAGCCAATTGAGCATTTCTTGAATTTCTTTTATTTATTGTGCATTACATCCCAGCATTGCAAAGTTTTCTTCTGCATTGTAAATCAAGAATGGACGAACTGTACATAGGTGCAAGGTCAATCTTGACATTCCTCAGATAGTAGTAATTCAAGGGGCAAGCTATAAAGATGTTGGCACGGCTAAGAATAGTCCGCTGGTTCTTTTTTTTTTTTTTTGCTCTGTCTTTAAGTCTCAATTGAAAAATGCTTAGTGGTCCAGAATGAACTGGAGGTGCATTGGAGAGTGCAGGATTTATTCTCCTGTTTGATTTGCTTGGAGAAATTCAATTATTCCAAGCTCGACTTCCTCCCTTTTCATGGATATGGAGTTAGGATCTACATGGAAATACAACTGCAGAAGAAATGATATCATGATGAATTTGTCAAACATTTCTCAGATAATATACTTCGACCTTGCATGCCAAACCGGGCTGCTGGTGATTAGAATTGAACCTTAGTTGGAAGATCAATATTCTGCAAGTGAGTTAACATTTTGGACTATTTAACAATGTGAATCTGCACGTTTTTCCGAATGCATTTCTCCTTAGATTTATCAACATGATATGTGGCTTGTTGGATTCTTTTATTCTTTTTATTCGATAACATGAAATAAGAATGGATGATCTGCAAGCATGTTTGGCCGACTGTGGCTCATCCTTTCATTTCTTCAGTCTCAGATGTCCTTGTTAGCCGTTTATCCAGACTATATGTCTCATGTGGCCACATGTTTTGATGCCAAATACTTTGCTTGCCAATGGAATTCAATAAGATTAGCTTTTCATACTTCTAATGTAAGTTAAATAGATTCTGCTGTCATTTCCCCAAGGGCGAGGAGAGCCTCCTTTTTCTTCTTCTTCAGATGGGGCCAAGATCATTCCTGTGGAATTTACCTCGCACAATAGAATACCGTGCATGGCCTTTTTATGGCGGCCTTATCTTATGAACCCAGTATTATGATAGAGATCATGTTTTCTTGAGAAGAAGATAAATACCATGAATTTTCAATCCCCTAACAAAGAAAGCCTGTAAATGATTTCCAGCATTCTAGTTATTCCACAGAATTTCTCCACCAAATACATCATGATTATTACTTTTCTGTTAATTCCACAAAAAGAAGCCAGTACGCAAATGCATCTATAAGCTTCAACCTCTTATTTTATTTGTCCCTGTCATTTATGTCCGCCCTGAATCAGTTGAAAGCAGGTCCTGAACAGACGTCCAGATAATAGAAGAGCTAAATGCAGGATTGCAGACTAGGTGTGAAAGTGTGGTCTAAGTGTCTTCTATGTAATCGTAATGTGCATTTGAGTCAGTGAAACTGGTAAAATCCTAGTATCTTACAGCATTGATTTGCCGTTCTCTCTTAAAATCAACTGTATCACTATCAATACACACCCCTAAGAAGTTTGCTAGAAAAGGCTGAGCAGGAATATGCCGCATTCAAGGATAACTTGCGATTGAGCAGGGATCTTAACTCATGATGCATGTTTTCTTTTCCTTTTCTTTATTCCCTACACTTTGTTTCACATCTTAATATCCCTTTTTTATTTTCCCATTGGATCAAGATTCAAAACTTGTAATAGCAGGAGAATAAGAAGCAAAAAGTTGTCGTTTATGCTCTGGCATTCACAAAGCGGTCCTGTGAAAGCACATGACGAGTAAAGAAAGCTCAAATTGAAGTAATGAATCCGAAATATTTCGTTTAGAAAGTTGCCTACGACTCAAAAGGTAGAAGAGATTGAATGAGTTTGTTCTTATTCAAAGTAAAAAAGATTTTTTGTTTGTCCTGGAATGGATGTTGATTACCAGACCATATTTTGGCCCCAGCAGTTATTTCAGATGAAATGCTTTATGTTAACGGGCTGGATAGTGAAGTTATGGTCCCATGATTGAAGTAATTATACATTGCAATGGCAGAAAATATCTGTAACATTTTATAAAGATGCTATCCTAGATCATAGATGATAGATCTTGAATTTGATGGTAGATATTCAAGAACGCAACCTTGTCCAGAATGAGATAGAAATAAACAAAATATCAAGGAACTTTTAGTTGCCCAAAAAATAATAATAATAAAGGCAGTTTGAAGACCGGGTCTACCCAAGTTTTGGCCTTCCTCATGACTTGTGCTGTTGGTAAGTGGAGCTTTCATCTTTTGCAGCTTTTATTTATTCTCAGGTTCTAAGCTAATTATATCCTTGATTTTTTCCAAATTAGAAAATATTCAGTAAAATCCCAGCATGAAACTGCCATAAGTTTAGGTAAAAGTAACAAAAATATGATTTCTAACCCCTTATTTCATGGAGGGCTATCATAGAAATAACAAAATCCAATAATTTAAGAGAGCCGGAACCACAAATACCATAAATCACACAAAAGTTATAAGCTTGCTACATAGTTGTTTTTTGTTTTCTGGTTAGACTGTAGACTGTTGTGATTGCTGCTGGTTTTGGCTCTCTGCTGGATTAGTTTGTGTGTTGGGTTGTTTGGGAAGTTGCTGATGCAGAATTTCGCCCATCATTTTAGCAGCCAGTGGCAGACCAGCACATTTGTCAACAATTGTGTCTTTTAGGGGCATAAGATTTTCTGGGAACTTTTTCCCATCTTTCTCAACTGAGTCTTTGAATATTTTCCAGCAGATTTCGTCGTCCTTGAGGATTGGAAGCCGATGCAAGTTCTCTTCACCAACCATCTTCTTGGCAATTTCTTCGGACCTGGTTGTGATAATGACTGTCCCACCATGCCTTTTTGGGAGCCCATATGCAAGTTGTCCATAGCATTTATCATCCTCTGTTGACTCAGAAGCCAAGTCCCCAAAGCACTCGTCCCAGTTCCTAACATCGTCCGGCTTCCTAACATCATCCAGCACAATTAGGTACTTCTTCCCCATCAATTGTAAGCGAAGAGCAAACATCAGTTTCTGAAGACCAAGATTTTGATCTTTACCGGCTTCTTGGATGATCTCACCATCCACTCCCAAGCACATCAGCATCCTCTTAACATTCTCCTTGCTGTTGTCCTCGTCATCCTCGGGCTGCTTTGACAGACACACCCAAATCCTGGGGAGGAAATGATCCTTCACCTTCTTATTGTTGAAGATTAGCTGACACAGGGTCGTTTTCCCGACCCCGGTCATTCCAACTATTGCAAATGCCTTGAACCCATTTTTGCTCTCTTTCCTGAGAAGCAGCCTCTCCAAGAATCTCTCTTTGTCCTCGAATCCATGGACTTTGCTTGGATCCACCGTTCGCGAGCTCCACCGATAAGTATCCAAATTCCCAGTTAAGCTCACGTCTGCAGCATCCTGTGTAGTAGCAGTAGTAGCAGCAGCAGCAGCAGTACTAGACCCTTCTCCTTTTCCACTGCCTTCCCCACCTTCTAATTTCTTACTAATCTCCTTGAGTCTCTTGTCAAGTTTATAAGCGAAAGCTAGTGCCTCAGGACTGTATATACTCTGGCCTTTGGAAATCAGCTGCCACTGGGTCAGTAGATTGTTGAGAAGGTAAAGATTTTCCCTGTATTCTTCAGGTTTGATAGCCGTTGACTTGTCTTTAAGCAAGTTCTTCAATTTTTCGAAGTCTCCATGCAGACCAAACAGGACTGTCGACAGACAATGCTCTGTGGACTTTGTTTCTTCGATTGCTAATTCCAGTTTGTTAAACAGGTACTCTTCTATTAGCCCGGCCATCTGAACAACCCCAACACGGCCTCTAGTTTTGCACTCTCCCGGCAGAATGTGAACAACTGGGTGGATCTTTCAGCCTTATAAGAAAATCTGAGGACAAAAACTTTGAGATGCTGAAAACGGGTAGCTTTTTAAGAATGGGATGATAATATGACCATCCGGAAAAGCATCCAGCTTGATACTTTGAGTAAGTTCGTGGGTGACTCAAGTGTTCATACTTTACCAGGTGAGCTCATCTTTCAGCAAATAATTGGCAACTTCAGGGTTTTTGATTTTTCAGGCTTTTGCTGACGTCCTGGGCCTCAAGATGCATGACATCACTTAACATGCTTTTTAAGTATTAGTAGTTTTTAGAAGGCATCTTGGTTCAACAATTTGAAAAGCGAAATAGTAGTTCAAAATATTTGCCACATGAATTTTCTCCTCATCTACTTTTAAAATATTAATTTTATGTCCATTCATAAATTTAAATTAATAAAATTGAATTCCAATCTAATTTTTTTATCACTTTTAACCCGAAATCACCACCTGACCTACAAAAATGATTACAAAAATAATCCAACCATGTAGTTATTATTTATGTAAAAAAAAAAAGAGTCAAATCTCACATTTTTAGTGACAAAAATAAATATGAAGCAAAACTTCCAACTCGAACTCAGATTCTACACCTTTAGGAGCAAAAATGAATATGGTACTTGTCAATTATCAATTATAAAAGGGATTTATCTTTTTA
The DNA here is from genome assembly GCF_036785885.1 of Coffea arabica. Taxonomy (NCBI): domain Eukaryota; kingdom Viridiplantae; phylum Streptophyta; class Magnoliopsida; order Gentianales; family Rubiaceae; genus Coffea; species Coffea arabica. Next base: position 10,605,107 of record NC_092312.1, read on the forward strand.
TCTCTAAAAAAAATGATCATATGTGAACTACATGATGGATTTCGGATAAAAAGTTGTCAAAAACCAAGATTGGAACTAAATTTTATTGATTTAATTTTGTAAGAAATATAAATTTAATATTTTAAAAATAAATGACAAAAAAGTTAATTTGATAAAATATGAATAACATTTTGAATGATTTTTCCCATTTGAAAACCACCAGGGCCTGCGTCAAAATGTCGGCCAAGGTTGAATCCTCTGGGGAAAAAAAAGTAAAAATAATTCGCCACTGCTTTGTGTAGGGCCCATTATCCTGTTACATAATAATGCAAGAAGCTTTCCATTAATGCATGAATAAATGACCAATATTGACCTATTTTTCAGTTCTTTAGATTTACTTGTAAGTCATAATCGTCGTGAATGGATGGACGAAGCAGATGAAAGTGAAAAGATGAAGAATTCGCCTGATAAAGATGATTTAAACGACTAGTAGAAGTAAAGAATCCCGTCTCTCTCTTTTTTTTTTTTTTTTTTTTTTTTTTGTGGTCTTTTTCAGGCTCACTCTTCACTGTCTTTCCCCCCCTTTCTTTGTTTCCTCGCTGTGTTCTTTAAAGACAATAATGAATTGATTCAGTCGGACTCACAATTATCTTAACTCCCTTAATATTGCTTTATCTGCTCTCTGGCATGATTCATACGAACTGAAACAGTCCATTTCTTCCTGACCAGGGTAAAGAAGAAGAAGAAGAAAGAACGCAAAGTGTACTATGGAGCTCCCAAACTTTGATTATTGGAAGCAGCTGTGGGATAAATGGGAACTTCGGGCATTTATCGTTATAAGCCTCTCCCTTCAGACCTTCTTGATTCTATTTGCCCCTCTGAGGAAGCGGGCATCAACAGGTTTCTTAATAATGGCAGTATGGTCAGCCTACTTGCTGGCAGATTCTGCAGCTATTTTTGCAGTAGGACTCATCTCCAACAGTCAAGGCAACTCAAGACCTCATAAGGATCGCGATGACGATGCAGATCTATTAGCATTTTGGGCTCCCTTTCTTCTCGTGCATCTTGGTGGCCCTGATACCATCACAGCTTTTGCACTGGAGGATAATGAGCTCTGGCTTAGGCACTTGCTTGGACTCGTATTCCAGTCCGCAGCAGCCTTTTATATCTTCTTCAAGTCACTTGAAAACATGCTATGGATCCCAACCGTCCTCATGTTCGTTGCAGGCATCATCAAGTATTCTGAGCGAACGCGTTCGTTGTATCTTGCAAGCTTGGGTAGATTCAAAGACTCCATGCTTACAGAACCTGACCCGGGTCCTGACTATGCTAAGCTCATGGATGAATACTATTCAAAGAAAGAAGCAAAACTTCCAACTCGAATTCAGATGATTGGGGAATCTGGTAGAGGAAACAAAGCTTCAAGAGTGAAGGAAGGACCGTTGACAGACCTGGATGTGGTTCTCTATGCTCATCAATTCTTCCGAACCTTCAGAGGCCTATTTGTGGACCTCATATTCAGCTTTCGCGAGCGTAATCAAAGCCGGGATTTCTTCCTCAAGAGAACAGCGGACGATGCTTTCAGAGTATTAGAGGTCGAACTCAATTTCTACTATGACGTCTTCTTCACAAAGGTGAGTGTGATGTACACTAACCTGGGATGTATTGGCCGGTTTGTTTCTGTTGTCTGCACTGTTGTTGCTCTTGGTCTGTTCTACTCAGAAAGAAAGAAGAGAAAATTCAATGGCTTCGACGTTGGAATTACCTACACCTTGCTTTATGGTGCGATTGCCTTGGATGTCATAGCTATCATTATGCTCATTTTCTCTGATTCGGCCGTGGTTAAAAAGAATGAATTTCGACGTCGACTAGCATTTAAGAAGCAGAATGGAACTACTCAAGCAGCTTCCCAACAAAGTGCTGCTGCTGGCGGAGCATCAACACGATCTCCCTTTCGAAATTTTTTTAGGCGGCTTTGGCATGTCTTCAGCAGGAGGTGGTCAGAAACTGTTTCGACTTACAACTTAATAAGCTACTGCCTTCATCCTCGCCTAGAAGTGAAGGAAAAGTTCATTGGATATATTGGACTGGCCAACATTTTGAACCAAATGAAATATGTTAAGACGGTGCCCTTTTCCACGGAATTAAGGGATCTCATCTTCAGAGAGCTTAAGAAAAAATCAGATATGGCTGACGATTTAGATACTGCTAAGGACATAAGTTCAGCCAGAGGTGACTGGATTCTACGACTAGAAGGTTTTGGTGAGTTGCTGCCTTACATTTCCCAAATGGACTACGATCAAAGCCTTCTCTTGTGGCATATTGCCACTGAACTCTGTTACAGTGATGAAGCAAAAGGTAAAGTCAGGGATAATCTATACTTACACTATATATGAAAGTGCGATAGATGATTTACGAGCAAGTGTTTCTTACTTTTTTTATTTGCCTATTTTACTCATGAGTTTACAACTTAGAAGTTTAAAATGTTGGACAGAGATGTCATGATACTGTCGAGATGAACAAATTCTGTTTTGTTTGTTTGACAGCCTCGAGTCCTAACAAGGACCGCGATTTCTCCAAGCTCCTTTCAGATTATATGCTATACCTTCTTGTCATGCAGCCTACAATGATGTCTGCAGTTACAGGAATCGGGCAAATAAGATTTCGCGATACATGTGCAGAAGTTAAAAAGTTTCGAGGAAAATTAAAAAAAAAGAAAGAAGAGCCTAATGTCATTCAAGTCATCTGTTACGTGATTCATAGCCTCTTCAAATACTTTTTCCTCTGTTTATATTGGTTCATCCTGTGTTTAGTCTTCATTATCACCTCTCCCTTGTTGATTATCCTGGAGATTAGCAAGTCCCTCTTCGGATGGGAAGCGCTAGATGTGATTCTGGGCAATGCCAACAAGTGTCATCAATCCATTTTGGCAATCTTTGGCAAAGGGGAATTGGCAAAGACGGAAGACGATCATGCAAAAGTATGTAAAGAAATTCTTGACGTGAAAACTGAAGTTAAACCAGTTGCTATCAAAGGAGACAGGAGCAAGTCAGTTCTGTTCGATGGTTGCATTTTGGCCAAAAAGCTTAGGGGCTTGAAAACATCAGATGAGGGAATAGAAGTAGATAAATGGGAGATAATGAGCAAAGTGTGGGTGGAACTGCTATCCTATGCTGCCATTCATTGCAGAGCAAGCGCTCATGCACAACAACTTAGCAAAGGGGGAGAGCTCATCACTTTTGTGTGGCTGTTGATGGCTCACTTTGGCTTGGGAGATCAATTTCAGATAAGTGAAGGACATGCCAGGGCTAAACTGATTGTGGGGAAGTAGCTCAAATGCTCAATATGCACTCTACTCTCCACTCTCTAGTCTGTCCAGTTAATACTACTTTGTTTTGATTTGCACGTTCGTTATCTGTTGTACTGCCTTTTTTTTTTTTTTTTTTTTTTGAAGTTGCTGCAATAAGTTTTAAGTTTGCTAAATCTTTCCTCAAAGAAGAAATGCATAAGTTGTTCTTGAACTTTGCTCTTACAAATTTCGTTTAGCACCTGATCAATGAATAGAAATTCGAGTCTCAAATCCTAAGCTCGACCATGGCAGAAGAACAAAGGGAAAATTGACAATCTTTTACCTACAAAATCTTGCTGCCATTCATTGCAATCAGATGGTGAATATCTTAACTACAAGCCCGAGGTTTATTATGGAGAACCAAAGACTATCCCTGGGCTATGTTCAACCAATCCAGGAGCCCAAAAAATGAGATGGATCCCTCTGTCAATGATAAGGCTTTTCCGTAATATTATTCTATAATATGGGATGGGCAGCATGCTCAATTATAATGGAAAAAGGCCTTCTCTTTCACACTTGAGCGACTCATTTTTTTAGCGCGTGGATGATTTGCGTTCAGATGTTGGCCCTTCCGGACCGTCCGGATACAGTTACTTAAATCTTTGTTCGCGGCTGCTATTTTTGGCTTTTTCTTCTTTAACTATATATTTTTGGTGCTTCTCAAAGTACATTAATAAGTAGTATGTAATGGTGGCCTTTGACTTGCTCTTATGACTGAAAAGGAAAAAAATTCTCACTCAGCAGTGAAAACCAATTTCACGTGCCTCTTCTTTCATCTTTTCCTACTGTCTTTCTTGCTTCTTCCTTTTATTTTTGAGACGAAATTCTACGTATTGCCTCTATCTTTCTTTTTTTCCGGAGAACATTCTCTCTTGCTTCCTTTTCATATTTGTTAGGGATTTTTTTTTTTGGGTAATTGAATATGCATCAATATAAGAGAGAGAGAGAGAGAATGCATCAATCTAATAGTTAGGTGTAAGCAAGTCGAACTCAATCAAATAATTCACAAGTTTGTTCAATCAAAATTTGAGCTTGAAATCAAGCACTTCAATTCTAGTATGTAAAATTTGAAAGTTGATTGAACTTAATCAAACTCAATCAAGCTTCACATATATATGCCTTTTTTTATTTCTTAGTATAAAAGGTTTATTTTGTTCCTTGTTTAACATTATATAAAATAGAATAAATTGTGCGAAATGCCACTAAACTGTTGCGAGACGCCGGTTTTGATCACAAATTTTTTTATTTATAAAAATGTCATTAAACTAGTAAATCTGTATCGTATTAATTATTTTGTATATTTATGCCGTTAGGAGAGACGAAAAATCATTTTTTTGAGAGGCAATTTCGTCTAAACAGCTGTTAAAAAATTTATACCCTCGTTCTTTTTCACCCACAACCACCCATCACCTACATTGCCACCCACCGCCGTCATTTCCACCTCCACCTCCACCTCCACTCTCCTTCCTCTCCCTTTTTTCTTTCTTCTTCCTCCTCCTCCCTCTTCCTTCCCTCCCCTCCTATCTCTTCCCCTACGCCCTGCCTTCTCGATGACTTCCCGAGAGTTTAATTTGGTCTAACCGTCGAATCCATCTTTGTTTGGGGCAGTTGTACTTGGCAAGTCAAGAGAAATTTCACAAGGAGGTTGATAAGCACTATTGGAAAGCCATAGGAGAATTGATTCCGCATGAGGTCCCGAATATTGAGAAAAGGAGAGGGAAGAAGGAACAAGAAAAGAAGCCATCAATCACCGTCATCCAAGGACCCAAACCTGGCAAACCCACCGATCTTTCAAGGATGCGCCAAATATTAGCGAAGCTCAAGCAGAATCCCCCACCTCACATGATGCCGCTGTTGGTTTTAGGGACACTACGCAGCGGAAAAATAAAATAAAAAAAAATTTCCCTAAAACCATCCAGGAATCACCCTAGATTTTACGTATGATGTACTAAAAGTAGGGTTTTAGGATTACCTTAATCCAAGCGGCGTCTCCTTGCAGCGTTGTTTGAGGATGGTCAGCCCTTGAGCAGTCCAATCGTCCTGCCTCTACTGATATCCACGCTAGAGCAACCCTGGATCGTCTCACGAACTATGTATTGAAGAGAAAAGGTGCTAGCCTTTTTACTCTCTTCGAACGTATAATTTTCTCTCTCTATTGTATGTGACGCTCACACACTCTTTCTGTATCTCAGCTAAACCCAAAAAAAAAAAACCATCGGAGAAAGAGAGAGATGTATCTCATATGATAGATTAATTAGTCTTCTTGTTTGATTCAAAAACAAAAACCTCAGACTTCCCATCACATAAGACTCTATCTATCATTATCTGATAGATAAGAGATAATCATTTACTCTTATCTGCTCAAATAGGTCTGGGATTAATTTTCTTTTAAAATTAAACCCCGACATTTTACATAGTTTTAATCCAGGATTCAATCTCTATTGCGTGTGACCCAATAGGTCCCGAATGTATTAGTAACAATTATGGTTTAATAATTAGATAAAATAAACAACTTTATTTTATCATAACTTATAATAAATAATTAACCCATAATTATAAATCACGAGCGGTGTCTAGCAACACATCGCGACTGCCCAATTATTCGGAATTAGTCAAGGGAATTTGACCTAACATTTCCGTGAAAAATTACCGTGTAATTATTATCCTTTCACCAAAGATATCCAATCAGTCAGGAATAAGGAATAAGTGCCAATTCCTTGATGACTAATTAAATTTTCCAGTTCCCGAAATTTACCCTTAATTAGGTTAAATTGAAGACATTCTTCAATTTACCTAATAGTCGACTTTAGGGTTAATTTCTCACTAGTGGCCATCCGGATATCAACTCCTTCTATCAGAGTGGTAAATCCTATCTTGATCACCCATTTTCTTTACGTGCTTCACACTACATCCAACTTCTACACTTTAAGGTACTCACAAAGAGTAACAAGTAAATAGAGTCAAAATGTAGCGATTCACACTCAAGATACTATGGTGATCTCAAGTCGCAGGATCACTTACACAATTTTTCACTAGAGATACACCATTGGCACTAGATAGATATCCTAACGGGATCTCTAAACGGATCACTCCAATGCATTTGTACTTTTCAAATCATCTACACATTAGCCTAAGTATCTTTATACCATAGTTGATGAGAACAACCATTAATTACATTAATTAGAGGCTAACTGTGTACTAGTTTTACCGTACTAAAGATGTCCTATTTCATTAGTACAAAAACTAGGGAATTTTAATAATATTACTATAAATGTGATTGATATCTCATAGTCACCAACTCTTGTGACTATCATCACATTAGTAATATTATAAGGACTTTATCGGTTGTATCTAATATTTAACAGATAAATAAGAAGTTATTAAAATACAAAACATATAATAAAGAATGTATAAAATAAAAACAAATACATTGTTTTAGGGCATACATTCCAACAGCCGCCTCCGCCTGCTCCTTCCAAGGATGATAAAGATGGGAAGGACCCATAGGATGGGAAAAATGCAAAGGCCAACACTGGAAAAGACGCTGAAGCTAGTGCCAAGGGATCTGCAGTCGGTGAGGCAGCTGCCGCCCCCACTAAAGAACCAATTGCTAATGGCTCTGCTCCCGCATCTGCTGAAGAGACTGAAGCCGTGGCCAGTGAGCAGCCTGCTAATTAAATTTCAATGGTAGTTAGTCTTGATAGCCCCCCCCCCCCCGCGACATCCTTTTTTGTGATGGGTGGTTGAGGAAGAGAGAGGAGGGGGGAAGGAAGAGGGAGGAGGAGGAAGAAGAAAGAAAAAGGGAGAGGAAGGAGAGTGGAGATGGAGGTGATGGCGGTGGGTGGCAATGTAGGTGATGGGTGGTTGTGGGTGAAGAAGAATGAGGGTATACTAAGAACACTGGTACATGGGAACTGGGATGCATGAACCTCTCACGGCGGCGGTTTGAATGAGGGGGAAGACGACTTCAAAAATGTTGAAACCCATTTCTTTTCTGTAGTTAGCATTTAGCAAAGCTGTAGTATTAGTGCTCTTCTTTCTTTCTTGGAGGCTTCTGATTCCTTTGACCGGTGAAATGGCAATGGTATTGGTGGGTGCAGCGGCGTCCCGCTGTGGGGTGGGGTCTGAATTTCCACTTGGGATCCTCGGTGACATATTTTCTATGCCAACTCAATGCCACCAATAATGTTGCGTCAAGTGTCATGTTATTATTTACACTTTAATTTTTTAATAATTCAACTTGACTTGATTTAACACAAGTGTAAATAATAACATGACACTTGGCGCAACACTATTGGTGGCATTGGATTGACATAGAAAACATGTCACCGAGGATCCCAAGTGCTGAATTTCAGGTAAAACCTTGACTTTCTCTTTGGCCTTTTGAACTTTCAACTGCTATAATAACATGAGAATCAATTTACATGCTGGAGAGCTCAGGGAAAAGGCTGTACTGACGAAATTGCCCTTCAAAAAATCAATTTCCGCCTCTGCTAACGGCATTAGTACACGGAGTGATCAAAATGGTACAGATTTATTAGTTCAATGATATTTTTGGCTAATAAAAAAGTTTAGTGATCAGAACCGACACCTCGCAATAGTTTAGTGACAATTCGCGTAATTTGCTCTATAAAATATAAATATAAATTTTTTTAACCCCAACGAGGCTCGATTAAACTCGATCTATATGAGTTTGAGTTCTAGTAAAATAAAATAAAATCGTACTGGAATTCGAGGTCAATGAATTGGAATTCAAGTTTTTTAACTCGAGTTGAAGTCAAGCAATGCACTAATTGAACTCAAGTTGACTTGACTCGATTGCGGTCTTGGTCAAGAAGCAAAATAGCAATTTATATAGGAACTACATTATCTTTTGTCCATTCTTGTTGACAGAAACAGGTTGTGACAAAAAAACCTTAAAACCGGAAAACACGGAGTACTGGTCGAAACTGAATTAATTGTTGCTCTTATTTCAACTTCAATGTACTCTATTTCCCACATTGAATGTCTCTTGCCTTCATGCATAAAAAACCAAACATTACTGACTAAAAACCTCATTTGATTGTGATTACTGATTATGGATCATCCAACCTTACTTAGCAAGGCTGAAATTGTGAAATCTGGACTGCCTGGTCATCGCAAAAACCATTCAATCTCCGCCGCTTGATCTTGTCTTTAGCAGTCGCCTCCTCGGTCTCAGAACTTGTAAATTGGCGAAGGATGCTACCTGGCGTCGAGGTACAAATTGATACCGCACCGGACGCTTTAAGAGAGTTATCCATTACCATTTCTCGCATTGCGTTCAAGCACTGCAGCAACTTTTCCTATTAAAATAAAATCAACAACGACTTCCGTCAATTCAAATAACAATCATCACATTATCCCAAACTTTAATACGAAGAAATATGCATCCCATTTTCTAAAATTCTTTTTCGTTACAAAGAATTAAAAAAAAAATGGAAACAAATACGCTGTTATATCACAAAAAGTTATTTTGTATCCAAACACACTGTTAAATTTTCATCCAACGTACTTTGGTTATTCTTACTTTTTCAACGTGTTCACAGGACAAAATTGCATCCCGCAATGAAGGAAACTCCATTGGAATTAAGTCGAGAGTAGCACAGAGAAGAGCCGAGGCAGAAATTAATGACGGTTTGTACTCCAAAAGCTTCATTTCTGCAAATGGATGAATTAATCAGTCGACCGTGGTGTTTTTTTTTTTTTTTTTGTCTGATACTAATAATGTATTAATTATTGAGATGGATTAATTCTATTAATATTACCGTAATGCGTGTCTAAGATGATATCGAAGGCTCGAAACTTGAGAGGTCGAGTCAATGAAGAATCTTGGATTTTGAAGAGAGAAATGAAAAAATTGAGAAACGAAAATGGGGTAATGGATCTCATTCGCCAGCCGAGAGTGGTGAGGATAAGCGCTTCCATTCGATGAACCCATCGTGGATGAAATGCAAAGCCTTCTTCCCTCTGTTTCATTCAATTTGTGTCAATAATATGTTGGCATTTCAATCATCTGCTCATTCATAAACAAGTCCAGTGACAAATTTGAACTGATCAGTTTTATGATTCCTAGTTTTGTATAACAGTATATATACATATATATATATATATATATATGTGTATATAGTAAGTACCTGTACATGTGTTCTAATCTAATCTAAGTGTGTGAGTGTGTGTGAGTTTCTTCCGTTTCGGAAAAAAAAAAAAAAAAAAAGGTACCTGTACATGGGAGAGCGAAATTGATATATCAGTGTTCCTCATCTTTGCCGCAAGTGAAAGGCTACTTATTGCTAAAATTCCAACAATCCACCTCTTTTGTTCCTGCAGTGGCATCTGACATTATGTTTTACCGTCTTGGTGCTATAATTAATTAAGACACAATTAAACATGCATGTACATGCACTTGATTTTATATTCTAATTTATTAATAAAATAAAATCTTGAATTTATTAATAACAGCTTTAATCGATTTTGATTGTTCTTTACAGGGTCACTTCCCATAATCAGGTTTTTGCAAACTGCACAGCAAACAAGGACAGACAACACCTACCAATAAATTGCGTAAGAGCCCAGAGGTCCGGACCAGCGATAGATAGCATTCATATTAGTTAATGCCAGGGATAGAGTATGATCCAGTTCCACCTCCCGCATCCATTACAAAAATGAATTTAAAAAAAGAAAAGGTATAGAAATATTACCCGGATATTCGTTTTGCTGATGAAGCGATCCATGTAATTAACAGCCAGGTAAGTTGTGAAGGGATTAAGCTCGTAACAATGCTTCGCCTGAAATGTTCATGATTCAAGTTCTTTTTGTTTTTAAAAAAAAAAAATTAATTGTTATAAAGAAACCGAATGAACCATTTGGGATTGGAGTAATTTTATCCAGACAAATGGAAGTAGTAAGAGTTTACGTGGGAGATGAGAGAGAACGCTTCGCGGCGGACGGAGAAGACATGGTGGTCGTCGGAGCTGTTGAAGGGGAGGAAGATGGACTGCGAGGGCATGTGGTCTATTTCTTGGGCGAAGAGAGCTGGAAGGGCTTCTTCTTCCGATGAAGCCATTAGAGGATATTCCAAATCAAGTTCCATTAATTCTTGTTCACTAGAATAAAGGCAGTTAGAACTTTGCTGTAACAAAGGAGCTTCAAAGAGATAAAGCGAAAGTGAGAGTCATTCTCAGGTAGCGTAATCTATTGCTTTTGTCTCAGTTTCACTTTCAGACGTGAGCGAGAGAGGTTGCTAGGTAGCAGTCTCTAGCTTCTTACGATACGATATTTATACCAGTTAGAAATAAAAAGAACTCGACGACTGCTTTGCTTCTCCTCGCTCGAGGAAAGAAACCTGTCAGCAGTGAGTCGATGACCAGTGAGAAAAATGTTTCAGCAAATTTAAAAGTGTCCCCTCCTCTCTCTCTTTTTTATCTTTTATCTTTTCCACCATGCACAGGATAATCAATACATACTACTGCATTTTTATGGGTGTTTGAACTACAATGCTGCTGCATTCTTACTTACTAATATGTAGTAAGAATTACACCAAATCAATATTACTGCAATGCGAGTTTACATCATCACATCAAATGTAGTGATATTATTGAAGATGAGAGCTCTCTAGCTAGTATAGGTTGTGTGATTCACGACGTTAAACAAATTCCATTCCGCGTCACTTATTCTTCTGCCTAAAATATTAAATTTCCATCTTTGGCGTAGTACACTTTAAACATAAAAAATGATTATGATTATCAGGCAAGTGTGATCATTTGGTCCTAATAGAGGAGAGGATGGCGAAAATGAGAGTGGATGAGTGAGATTGTCTTAATTATAAGCCAAATGCTTTTTTGATTTCTAAAAACAGCAATATCCTTGATACTACGACACAGTACTACTGGAACAGGCTCTTATTAGAATCCTCTCTACTGTCAGATTTAAGGTTCGAATTATTGACTTAACAGTCATAAATTTTGCTTTGGTTACACGCTAGAAAATTATCTATTTGTGCCAATTTTAGGCACGCGCCAGAAAAACTCAAAATACATTTATCTTATCAATAATTTTGAACTACGTGAAAATATATTGTGAGATATCTTTACGAGAAAATAGGGACATGGAACTACAAATAAAGGGTGTGAAACAAAAAAAAAAAAAAATTAGATAAATACAGAGCGAGACCTACGTCTTATCTATATACGGTGCAATCTCATCTTGGAGCGCTTCCAAGTTCCAACACTGATGAAATGTTCCTATATGACCGCAACCCATTCGAAGTGTGCAAGTTAGCTTCATCGCTTGTCCAACTGTAAATTTGCCTTGCTTATATTTTCATTGCAAGTAAATGAATATTACTCGGAAAGTTAAATTGGTGCATATGAAAATGCCTTTTTTTTTTTTTTCAAAACATAAAATCAATCAACTAACAGAATGGTCCACAATGTCTTTCTCACTTTAAAACATGGCATTAAATCGGGTCATGACGTTATCGTCTCTGTCATCTGGGAAGAATTACAAAGCAGTTAACCTGGACTTCAGAACCAGAGTTGATCAGAGTGTAATCTGAAAACTTAGTACAATGCTGAAGCTGGATCACCATTTCCTTATCTTCAGTACATACGCGATCTATGTATCCTGGACTCGAATACTTTAATGCAATGCCCTCTCCTCTCTGCCTGGGCCAAGCTTTTAGCTTTCAGCACGGACAATGACTTTGCTGCAAACTCACATGGGATTTTACATTTTCCTGCTCACCTTCTGTTTCTTCATTCAGTTTCAATTCAAATCTGCCACAGACAGAAGAAGATATTGTTTTGATTTCGTCAAGATTTTTGGTCAGGCCATTTTCCGAGAATTAGTTCCTAATGCGAATAAAGCATAAGACCTAGAGATACCTTATTATATTGAATTAATGGGCAATGATTAATCAGTCCTTAAACTATTGTTAATAATTCCTGATGCGAAAATTTTTAGGCCTTGACATCACACGTGAATAATGCCCAGTAGCAAAACGACCAAAAAGCCAAGTTTTATAGGATTGTGGTATAAAAGCAGGACAATTTGGTTTCTTGAATATGCATTGGCAGATTATGAAGTCTACTCATCTATTTAAGAAAGAAAGAAAGTTCGTTCACATGATTCTTGGAGTGGGGTGGTGGGTCATGATGGATATCAATGTAGACAGTAGTGTGGAGTCCTATGTTCTTGGAGTTTCTCTGCATGAATGCTAAAGGAGTTCCAAGCTACCAAACAAGACTCGGAGGAGAATACAAGATTGCAGGATGAATAATTCTAGGTGCGACACACGTGAGTACAATCAATGTCAAAATAGTTCACAGCTGTGCTCTCAGTACTTCATTATTGATCTTATATCTTTGAAGGCTCAGATTAAGTTATGAAATTAAGAGTAATTCTATTATAAGTACAACTGGGGAGAAAATTATAATCAGAGGAGGAGAAGGTCAAGTTTACTTCTCTCTTAGGCTAGTAATTATTTAGGGATGGCCTAATATATATAAGCTCATTTATGTGGTGAAATTGCCGTCTCAAGTCTCAAAGCATTCGATATAGGAAGCGAAGGGCAGGAAGCAGATTTGCTGGTCCGATATCAACCATTCAACTAGGAACCCCACCACCTTTGTCACCTCTATTTTTGGAAATTTCCCGTGTGTGTTTTTCAAAAGCTTCAGCATTCATGTTGAAAGTAAACCATGCATCTTTAATTCTAAGTGAATCTTCTAATTTCCCAAGTGACTTGTAATTTGGTTCCCCATTTCACTGAGCATGATAAGGCCATGGAATCTTTGTGATTGACTTGTAATTCTAAGTGATTGTAAATGTTTGCTTTGCTCGAGGGGAAAAGAGAACCAAAAATATAAATTGAGCTCACATGTTTTGCAAATTAATTGCCTTTAGATGCCAGATGCTTTTGGGTATCTTGAGAGTTCATATTCTATATGCGCACACCCTAACTACAAAATTTTGTACGAGTGACAAGCAACAAGGAGAAAATTTGCATGTAGTTAAGCATATTATGAACTTTCACTGTTTTCTTTTTTAACTTTTTGCCTCCACAGCCACACAGAGAAGAACTTGCACGGAAAAGAATGAGTGAGCCCCATTTTCTCCACTTCGTCTTGTGGATTGGCTGAGAAAATTTACTACCTACTGAGCTCTTACTCTGCAGCAGATGTTTTTTGGCACTATAGGAAAAGCCAGGAAAGAATGTCTAGAGTCTGAACTTCATTGGTAACTGCAAATTTACTACCTACTGAGCTCTTACTCTCCAGGAGATGTTTTTCACTTTCCAACTTCACAAACATTACAAATTTGAATGGTACAGAGGGTACAGCTGGCCTTTCGTTGTCACGACAGCTCGTGCTTCTGTCCCTTTGCATGCATTTTCCAATTTACACATTCTCCTTTCATATTTGGCTGTCAAGTGGTTATTTTGTAGGTTAGTAACAGTCTGAGATAGGGACATTTAAATTCACAATCGTCTGTCATTTTATCGATAGGATTTAGTGCATACTAACACTTCTGTTATATGATCTTTCTTCTTCTATACATGCATGCATGGCCAGTATGATACTGACTTGACCATTAAAAGTTAAGACTAGGAAATTTTGTATGAAAAAAAAAAAAAGAAGAAGCTAAGATTAGAAGAATGATCTACCAAAGACAAGAATTCTCAAAATAATTGAGACCACAACAACCCTTTCGTTAATTGAAAAATATATATAAAAGCACATGTTCACTAGTTGAGTGTTTTTTTTTTTTTTTGTTCTTGTACAATCGTGTAGCGCGCTGATAAATAAAGTTACAAGCTTTACCTAAAAAAGTTTAAAAAGAAAATAAATCTAAAGGCAGAATTAAGCCAATATATTGTTGTATGCGAGAAGGGACACTGATAAAAGCCAAAAAGACTGGCTTATATGCCGTTTTTATTTGGAGCAATCTGTAAGACTGAATCCATATCTTTAAAGCATCGTAATTTGCAGTGCCTCCTCTTCTTTTTCTCTTTCACTTTCTCGAAATTATTGCTTCTTGATTATGGCCTCAGGACTTGATTCCAATAGAGTTTTCTTTAACCAAGCAATTACACCAAGTTCTGTACATTAACAAAATACTTTCTCAGAACCTGGAGATGCTATCGTCTTCCTCCGACGCTTATTCTTCTTGTAGTTCCGCAATGTGACTAGATGAATAAATCAAAAGTCCACGCCTAAGATCTCTGAAGTCTGAAGTATAATTTCCCTTGAATAATGCAAGCAGCATGAGGTCGACTTTTCTTCAATAGTACAGACGTACAAGGACGAATGCTGCCTCTAGTGAAGTACTGAATCGTGCGTGGTTTACCGCTTTAGTCAACACAATGATTCAGCAAAATACTGAGAACATAATGATGCTGTAAGAGCTTTATATGAGTGCTACTGTGCCTTTTTCCTTTTGGGCGAGAAGCTGATGGGTTGTGTGCTATAAAGCTTCGTTCGATAAATGGAAAACACCAAATTGACAACAAACTAGGCGGGCCAAATGGTCAGGGTTGACATTGTGGCTTGTCGCATTCTATACGAGAAGCCGAGAGGGGCAAGAGCAATTGTTAAGATAAATTAATTATTTCCCAACGATGTAATAATAATAAATTATAATTTGTTATAATTAATTGCACAATTCCGTAACAACTTAGCTACTGCTCATATGTATCCGTATGCATTAACTACGTCTTTATATAACGAAATTATATCAACAGTTCATAATGAATTATAACTCGTTCGAAATATAAGCTCTAGAGAAAGAGCAGAGCTTATATGCGGACGACAAGCCCTCCAGTGTAGCTTTTACATCATCAGCTTTCTGTTGCTCTCACTTACATTTGCACATTTTTCTTTTCTTTTTTTTTTTTTTGTTTTAAACCAAGAATTCTCTATTTTCTTGTTGCAAGAGAACCCAAGTAGGAGTATTTAACAACTTGCTTTAAACCAAGTATTTTCCCTTTTTTTTGGTAAAAGAGAAAGCCCTCCATAAACCCTTTTCAACGTCCCCCTATACAATTATACTTGTTGCAAGACCAATTGACTTTTACTTTTGCCCCTTTCCTTTTCCTCTCCACCTTTTGCCTCACAGTTATGCCTCCAACTTGCAACTCATTAGACAGACTTTAGCAGGTTTTTAATTCCAACCCCAACGAAGAAATTAAAGAAGCTCAAAAGATTTTTGTCAGGGCCACCGCCTGTCCTGATGTAAATATGGTGGTGGGATGCCATTGCATTCTGCTCTTTCATCAGAAGAGTATATGATATTATAATATATATATATATATATATGAGGGTTAAGGCGTGGAATTGTGGAGGGTCGATTCGGAGAAGAAAAAAAGAAAAGAAACTGCATGTTTCTCACGCCTTCTCCCCATTCACATAGCAGCATCATTGCCTTCTGATCAGTACTATGAGACAATCCCGTGGGCCTTCTCCACCAGCAGACACAGGGATAAACTGAGGGACGGAATGATGTTTATTCCTTGTGTATGAAGGATGCTAGTTGGATAGGAAACGCTGATCTTAAGTGGCTTTTGGGTGTGGTGTGGCGAGTAAAACAAGAAAATTCAAAGCACCATCGTTACGTACGTTGGAATTTTGAAACTTTACAACATAACCCAGAAACTTTGAGTGCCAAAACATTTTTCTCTTTTCATTTTTGGCATTAATGTTGAAACCGTGCAAGGTACCTACAATACAAGCTTGGGAACAAAGCGTTCCAAATATTATTATTTTAGGGGTCAATGTGAGAGTTCAATTTGAAGTTTGCTCACAGTATCAAGACGCAGTTTATAGCCCCCCACGGGAGTTTAAAGCTCCACATAGGCACACACACCACAGTAGACTGGCGCCCATTGGTTATGTTAAAATATTCCTATAGCAGGCTGGAGTTGTTACGACTATGGCCATTGGACCGGCCACCAAGCCTGTATTGTCTTGCCCACAAGTGTTGGATTCGCTTTTAGTTGCCAGCCAGAACGGTCCCCGGAGTCCAAATGCATTTTGCCTGCAGAAATAATGGGCAGTTGAAATTGGGCATCAACGGAAATGGTCAGTCCAGCGAGTGACTTTCCTACTGCGAAAAATGCTTGCAGCTCCAAGTCTCATCATTTTGCATTTGCATTTTCATCCACTAATTAAAAGCAGGAAAGCCCCAAACTTTCTGATAAAGGAGGGATGTCTCTGGCGGAACTTATTGTGCTGAGTACATACGAGAAGAATGCAAATACAACATATCTTATTTTTTTCCTTGAGAAAGAAAGTCCCAAAAAAAAAAGAGAAGTCGAATAAAGGGATTTGAGTTTTCCAAATCATCCAGCACGAAAGACAAGAACATTTTTCTGGGACATCTTCCATCCAAGGTAAAATGGATTTTGCAGGCCAACCAAGGGAAGCTCTACTCAAATGCCCCAAAGCATGTCAAATAATTCATTATTTTAATCCAATTAGTTACCCGCAAAGCATATAATCCAATTCAGTATTTGCTGCTTGCCTTTGGGTCTTCAATTGGCAGGCAAGCTCATACGAGTTTTTCAAGTGTATTAAGAATCAGTACTCTTTCTACATTTTCTTTCGGCATACAGACAGACAGCAAAGGGCGCTGCTGCTTTTATCCAACAACTACTACCATTCGCCACTATAAAATCCATTCTTATATTGTTTATCACACAGTTACAACTCTAATAAGCAAGGCTCTCCTACACAATTACACTTCACCCACCATTCTGCTACAAATTTATATATATATATATATATATATATATATATCACAACCCCCACTTTATGACTTACCCCATCTGATTTTTTTTTTCCTTTTTTTCAAAGTATTTTATCAAAATTCCAACATCAAAGAAAAAGTAAGAAATACCAAAATAAGTACCCGATTCTTCCGTCCAGATATTCAAGATTGAGATACCCGGCCCATTTTGACATCAAGTCCACGTCCCTGTATTTCTTCTGCACCCGAAACCCCCATTCCTGGATAAGTTGTAACCATCCCAGCATTTCTAACCCCATAATACATAGGTTGGTTCACCCCTTCGGTCACTATTCTTCCTGACATTGGATCCACTGCCGTGATCGGTCTCCCTCCTCCAGCGTAAACTTGACCCAAACTTGAAACGGGATGATGATTGAACCCGAGTGGTACTTGGCCCGGAGGAACCGGTATTTGCTGGACATATGGAGCCCCGACGGGTACCTGCTGGACCGGAACATGCCCAGCCCGAACTGGACCCTGGACGTAATAAACGGGTACTGATTGCACGGTCCGACCCGTGTAATGCCACATTGGATTACTTGTATACCCCGTTTGCTGTGGAACCGCAATCTCGCCTCCTTCAACAACAACAGCCTCAACCGGAGCTTCTCTACTGGGTTCGCTGGTATGAACCGGGTTGACGGGCTTGGTTTTCACCGGTGGAAGGTCCGGAATCGCTGGCACGCTGGCAGGAGCCAAGGATGAGGAAGTGGAGCAAAATGGAGAAGAAACAACTGGTGCGGGAGATCCAGGATCCGAACCCGGATGAGTCTCGCTCAAAATGCTCTTGCTCCTAAGTTTAGAGTTAGACTCACGAGGAGCATCGTCGGAATTATCCAACCCGAACAAATAATCCGGAACTTCGGACACTATAGATGACACCTCGGACTGCCCGCGTTCCGAGCCCGGCTCGCGACCCGACCCACCATTGAGAACATCCACGAACCAATGCTCCCGCTTGATGGAGCCATCGAGAAGGGAGCTGATGGAGCTGGTTCGTGAGTCAGAATCGGACGGAAAAAGGAAAATCCGGAGGCGAGCCGACTTGTGGGTCTGAACAAGCCGATCGTACTCGTCCATCATATTTTCCACGTCTTCATCGGTGGTGACAGTTATCAGAGAATCCAAGTCTTCGTTCGGAAGCTGATACTTGATGCTGAAGTTGGACGTCCCAGAAAGTTTGGATAGTTTTGTCAAGAGGAACGAAAATGACGTGTGGCGGTTGACGGCGACGATACGGGTGTCGCCGCCCACGTAGCGCAGTTGGTTGTCGTGGGGACGGGGGAGGATTTTGCCCCCGAAGCTGCACATGAAGCGGACCCGTGGTGGCTGGGCCACGAGGTTGTCGTCGTGGACGTTGTGTTGGATTGAGCGAGGCGTAGAAGTGACCGAGTCGGTTGCGGCCGAGTCGAGGTCGGTGGCGGGGTAGTGAGAAGCCATAGCTGTATGGAAATTAGAGAGGAAAATATTGTATGAGGACGAAGGAGTATGTTAAATATATGCAGAAAGATAAGGGAAGTTTTGGAGCATCAAGAAAGAAGGGGGGGGGGGGGGGGGGGGGAGGTGGTTACCGGTTAGCGTGGAATCAAAATGGCGAAGAGAGCGTGGCAAGGACAAAGGTGCATGGACGATGATGAGGCGAGGCGAATAAACACTACTACTAAGTAATTAGGGGCGAAACTAACTGGGGTAACCGTCGTGTATGGAAGTGACAATCAAATGCCAGCTTATTTTCCGTATATTTTCTTATTTTCGACTAACTAGAACTCCTCTCTCTCTCTCTCTCTCAAATTATTTATTACATTTCGAGATTTCAACCTTTATTTTAAGAAAAAATAGTGATTTGATGATGATTTAAATTTAGTAGTATAAAGTATAGATAAATGTGAGAATAACATTAAAATTAGAAATCAAAAGTAATTTTGACTTTAACATGATCTTAAACTAAAATAGAAAGCAGGATATTTTCTCAATGAGACGGAAAGAGTAATTTTTTTTTTTTTTTTAAAAGGATGACGGTGAATACATGTTTTCGTTTTGGTTTTGAGGAAAAAGAAATGATGCAGAAAGCAAATACAGCTAAAGAGTCAGAATTAGGAGCCAAAATTATGAAACGTGCAAGGGATTAATGCTGCTTTGCACCATATGGAATTTGTAGTACTATTGTTCGAGATGCTCAAACCATATATTATTGATTTTGGGTTGTGAGATGCTTCATGCTTGGAGAATAGTACGCTCGAACGCCACAAAATAGATAGGGACAGGAAGAATTCCCGAAATATCATCAATTGCGAAAGGATTTAGAGGTTGTGGAGATTTGTGGACGTTCCAAGTAGGATCACATATTTATTTATTTATTTCCTGGTAGTCAAGTAGGAAACTATATGATACTCTGATTTCATCATCATAGATCAATATGACGAGAATAAATCCATCCTCCCACCACTAATTTTGCAGCTTATGAAATTTTCAAGATTTTCTTCGAACGTTAGGAATTAAGCACTAGCAATTGACTCGCTGTATAGAGTAATGTCTAACTTCTATTTGGAGGACGGCTAACAACTCCGTGAGGATGATGATTGATGTGATGACCGCTCCACCCTATAATCGTTGGCGGCAATTCAAACATATTATTGATTGATTGACCATGACCATCAACACCAAATTAGCAAAAATTAAATTCACTCAGCCTTTTCTAGCTCTTATGTTGACAGAATAGAAACCTTTACAAGGAGCCTTCTAATAACCTTTTGTTCCCCTTGTAAATATGAACCAAGAGCCTCAGTGACAACTTTTATATTTATACCAAACATTCTATTATTTAAGTTATTGCGTGCTATTTGTTTAACTCCCGTAGCAGCAGTAAGTGGAATCGATACTAAATTTGATATTAAATAGTGACACAGAAGATCTCAATTGACCGCAAACCAAACCGGAAATTAACTGACCTTCTGAATATGTATACTGAACTTCTAGATGATGACTGTTAAATTAAATCACACCGAAAACGAAAATGCAGGGCCTGCTGGTTTGAAAAAATAATTAATGGAGCCAACCGTATGTTTGGATAGAAAATTATTTGGGATAAATAATTTTTTTAAAAAAATATTATAACATTTTTTAAATATGATATATATAAAATAACAAAATTTATAAAAAAAACGTATTTATAATGTAAGGAAATAGATTTGTATAAATAATAATGTATTTATGGTGCATACAAATAAATTTGTGTGAATAATTTTCACATAGCAGCTTCACATCAGAGGCAATTTTAAACTCTGTGACTTCAGAACAATTTACTAGTTGAACTATTTAAAGAAGATCCCAAATTTCTAGATTCTTTTTAGAACTTAAATTTCTAACCCTTTTTTTTTTTTTTTAACATTAGCAACAAAATCGATCGTCTTATTTGTGCATAAGAATATTCGCCAACGTTCGAACTCTCGTGGTCTATGCACACCACACATAAAGTTAAAAGAATATATAGATCAAGGACCATGACAAACTGACAAATGACAATAACAAATAACCCACCACATTAGACAGCGATATCTGCCCAAAAAAAAAAAAACTAACAAAAATTGTCATCTTCTCTGTCCATTTCACTTTGGTTAATCAAGAATCAGCATATCAAATAAATGGCACTGCAGGAAGCTCTTTAGTTGATGAAGGAGTCTTGAATGAGAACCCTTTTCTCGTTTCTTCTCAAATTAATGTTCGATTGTAGATAAAAGGATCTATTCTAACCCCTACTGATCAATAACCAGTCGTAGCCCAGCAAAGAAGAATTTAAAACTAATCGAATCAATCAATCATAGCTGTCCACTTCTATAATTTCCAATAAAGAATTAAAACGCAAATCTTCAGTTACCAAGAAATCATGTGAATGAGACTCTTGATTCAGCCGCAAACAAGCAAAAAGCCAACATACTACACGATTAAGCATACTTCGGCTTCATGCATGTCACTTTAAGCACGATAAATATATGATAGAAACCATGAAACGGGAAACCTCAGCGTATTCGAAGATCAGTTTAAGCATGGACGAAAGCGACGAATCAAATTCAACTCAACGAGTAGGGTTGGACAGCAACTTACTCGATTACACAGTGATCGCTCGAACCCTTTTCTTCAACGAATCTTCCCAACCTCTGCAACTCTGCCGGGGGCCGGGCCGGACGAGGAACCGGAGGAGACAGCAGGAATTGAGAAGATATGCGTATATATAGGGAGTTAGTTAGATTCGGACTTATAATTTACTTATCCTGGACAAGTTTAGTTTGGGAGTGGAGGAGGAGGCTGGAAATTGGAGTATAGGGTCTATAAAGTGGTGGGGCCAAGAAATGGTTAGAAACAGAGCTGGATGTGGGTCCCTCCCTGTGTCCAAAGTGACGCTATTTCTTATCAACGTGGCACCCAATTATTGCATGTCTCCAACTGAAGGCCAGCGTTGCCCTGGCGGTGCCCGAGATCTCATCATCCCATTTTTGCAATCTGCAATAAGTCCAAAATGGGTCCTATTCCTTCCCATTGGGGACTTTGCAAAAGGCAAAATGGGGCGGTTCCTACATTTTTCCCCAAAATAAAGGGAAAAAAAAGAAAAAGAAAAAGGTGCTTTTAATTAACAAAATACATACAAGGGAAAGAAGAAAAGAACGAATGGTCACTGGGGCACAGCACACCACAAAATGTATTTGATCACGGGAGTGGAAGCATGAACTACTGTTGTCAAATTCCGGTTGGATAGAGGCGATCAGGTAAAAACCAAGTAACCATATTAAAGGGCACGAATTCATCTTGAATTCTTGATCCATGATGAAATAAATAACTAGTAGTAAAATTTATGTGCATCCTTTCATCTCTCACAAACCTGATGTTGGCTGTAGCTTTTCGGAGCAATAACAGCCCCAGAATGGGGGATGGGCATGGGTTAGTCCCCTCAATGTCAATAATTCAAATCCTTGTGATATATAAGAATGAATTGTGGTTAAAGGGGATTTGAATTTCAAGTGCATTGATGGGGGTCTTTTGGAAACGTGAAATATTGTGTAGTTTTTTTAAAATTTTTGGTATAACTGAGAACAGCATGTGTTTAAATATATTTAATAAAATTTCCTCATTTTGGTACATTTAAAGTTTTAATTTGTGGAGACATCTGAATATTTTTGAAATATGAAATTATTTTGCAACCGTTTTTGCATCAAATACAACTCATATAAACTTACTGAAATATAGACATATTATAGACATACTGAAATAATATTATAGACATATTTAATTCAAGTGTGGCTTCTATTGTGCAATTAGCATAAAGACATATTAACACGTCGTGCAATTAACACGTTACTATAACTGACTGTTTGAGAATATTCCTTTGTCCGAAACAAATTATGTTTACTCTTGGACGACTTTTAGCAGATATCTGTGGGGGCCTTTTGAGAATGATAAAATTGTAAAAATATTGATAAAATAAAGTGTACAAGTATGTGATGTAATTAGAATATATTATTATTAAATTTTTCATATTTGATGACTATTCCTTCCTCGAACGTACTATTATTGTTTGTTCAATTGAAAATTTTCTTTAAGCAAGAGGGACACGAAACACCCGTGTGAGCACTCCCCTAGCTGTGCAAAGAAAAAGGTGTTAAGCAAGAGGGAGAAAAACGTTGACTTCTTGAGGAAACTAACCCATACATTAGATCACGAGGTTTCTTGATTCATGAAAAGACGAAACCCAGCCAACAATAGCCCAACCTGATGATAACCACTTTCTACCCTGAAATAAAAGCTGCCCAATATTCCACAGCAAGACTAGAAATTAATATGTACCAATATTGAATGTTAAAAATTTTTATAGTCTTTAACCACCGGGGATATGTTCCGGCAAATAGGTCTGATAATTTCAGCATATTTTTTTCCATCATTATATGAGCATCAAACATGACACGGCAGTCACTTCTATTTGATTCACTACAGGATCATATCTATTAGTCGTACTCTTTGAGTCCATGTTGGCCTTTGCTTTTAACAGTCTCTATCAATGTATTGTGCCAGAATGAGCAAAGTTGCGTATGAGTGCTTTCTTTTCTTAGTTAGAATTATGCATCAAAAAGTGATAAAAGCTACTTTTTTTTCCTTTCTTTTGCTTGATTAAAGTTGCTACCGGATACGATCCAACAAAAACAAATACTTGTAAAAGTTACCACTCAATGCCTTCTCAGATTGAAAATAAAGAACTGACACTAGCGGCGTGATTAGTCTTCCATTTTACTGGCAGAGTGCTCTCTCAATTATGCATTGACTTTCTTGTATGTGTCGTGATACACAATGATAATTTCCGAGTTTGTATCAAAGCAAGAATATTCACAATGAGACAATTGAAATATCTTTTGAACGAAGAAGATACCCTTAACATGGCAAAACTGGTTGTAGTCTGGATTCCATGTACTCCTAGGGGTTGTCAAACGTTCACAGCAGGCTATAATTGGTCACCTATTGCCGTCAACCCAAGCTATTGCAACCACCAATGATTTGATTAGGATATTTGTGAGAATATGTACATGGAGTTAATTTAGCTTAATCGTTGTTTTTCTTTAATTTTTATAGCAAAGGAGGAGTAAGATTTAAAAAGTGTAAGGGGAAGGAAAATTTGAACCCAAAATCTTTAATTCTTAGAGTTTTAATCTTGATTACTAGACTAAGGTCTTGTTTGATAATCCAATTCAGCACTTAAATTTAATAGATTCAAATTTGAGGATGTTTAGACGCGCTTTATAACGAAAAATTGAACTTTTGAATTAATTAAGTGGCACTGAATTTTTTAGACAAAATTTGTTCTAAAAAATAAGTGATAAGTTATTCACTTATCACTTAATGTGATACATGTACACTCAAAATGCATCACATTTAGTACTTAACAATTCAACAACAGAATAAATTCAGATTTCAGATACCAATTTCAGTTTTATCAAACGTACCCTAAATCCTTCTCGACTAGCTTAATCATTATTAAGATGCTCTAAGCACTTGTTTAAATGTGTATGTGCTCGCTTGCACTCCACAAGGAATTAACTATTGTCATACAAGAAACTATTGCTTGTGGCATATAGGGAGCTGCGACTTCAGCGCAACATTATCCAGATTTTAATTAGAAAAAAGAAACCATTATACTTTTCAAATTTGTTACGGAGAAAGAGGCGGAATTCTCAATTATTGAGGGCAGTAATGCATTATATTTTCCAACGTCTAATCTGTACCTAAAAGTGTTACCAGCGGATGGACACGGGATCTTTGCTTCTTTCTTGATACATTAATCCCATCTGATCAATCATGCCAACTTGGATTTGCTTCATATACATGGATACATATGTATGTTGGTACTCACGAAATCACTCAGATTTAGGTATAATCGAAAATAATAGACTAATGATATCAAAGCTATTTATATAAATATGTAGAAATTTTTCATACTTAACCAGATTTAAGGCTTAATTTTGGGCTATAATTTCTGTGATATGAGGTTCCGTTGACATCTTTACAATAATAAAACCTGTGTATCTTTTTCAAATTTACCCTTATTTCTATTATTCATTAACTCTTACTTCTATTATCCATTAATCTTTTATCTCTATTATCAACTGACACACAGACCTACTGAAGCAAAATTATCTCCCTCCCATTCTCACGTAACGGTTCTTTTACTTCCAATTGTACATATTTTCGGTACAATACACTTGCACTATTTTTGTGACTCTTTCAATTAAAAATAATTTTTGACAAATTGCACACGCATAGAATCGAATGGTGTCTCAATAGCTAGTTTCCTACATACGGGGAAGAATTTGTAAGACTGCTGCTAGGTGAAACTATGGTAGTGGTTGGAAGGTCATCATCACATTGGTCTGAAATTAAGTTAGGACTTTGAGTGGATAAATGTTAAAAGGCCTTCATTTTCATGCCCGGTTTTGGTCGGTGACAATCCCTATCAAGAAAATGACCTCAAGCAGCCGAAGACACGGCTCCAGCAATAAAGACGAACAACTACACCAAAGCAAACAAACGTTCGAGGAAAATTTGTAGGACCAAGAAATCAACTCAAGGACTAAGGTTGTTAACCCAATTTCCTTGCATTATTTGCAATTTTCAATCATGCACATCTTGTGGGGGTCAAGCACTACTAGTGGATCTCGGACACCAAAGAATTAGTAGTTCATTATTTTGTGCTTGCTTTTTTTTATTTTTATTTTTATGGTAGTTTTGAGTTTGAATTTCGATTCGATTAGACTTAAAGATGAAAAGGAAAACCTTTTTAAGCTCTCGGTTGCCATTCTAAGCTGGACCTAGCTTGGTTGCCAGTTTTTCTATCACTTCCAAGCAAAGCAAGGGCAAGAAGGCGAGGTTGGGAATCGCAGAGAAGCTCACGAACCAATCAATGCTCTTTGTGAACTTACATGTAGTTTAGATTGAACTAGGAGGAGAACACCGCGCCATGCGCGGTGAAAATTTTCATGTTTGCCCAGTTATGCATGGTACATAATTAAATTTCTAGTTTGCCCAATTATTTAGGATTTTTCCAATTATACAAAATACATAATTGTTGCAAATTATATTAAGCTAAATCATAAACATTGTATGCATCCGTTCAAAATTAGATAAAGCTGTATCGTATTTATCCATTCAAAAGTTTCTAAAACAATTAGCAAAAGTAATTTCCGCTAAAACTGTAACTATGAAGTGCATCCATGTTAGCAGACTTGAGGAAATGGACTCTCATTTAAAAACAAAACGAAAAGTATAATTGTAAGTTACAGGACTTGCTGGATTTCTTTCTCCACCAGATTTTACCATTAGAAAGCAGTATCAGCACAACATTCTTAATGTTCCAAAAGGTATAAATTATAAAAATACAAAAAGGCTATGAAATGCCCACGTTTGGTTCTCCATAGAATTGGAATTGAAACCTCAATTTCAATTCTTGTGTTGGGGTATTATTTTTCCTATAGAATTAGAATTGAATTGCAATTCTAAATACATCGAATTCCGTAGTTTCAATTCTTTGGCTGGACCAAAGAATTCCAATTCCAATTCCACGCTTGAACTCTTAAATCGGGTCAATACGCGGGTCTTTTACAGGTAAAATCTCAAAAATTGGTCAACTATAAAATTGATGGAAAAAACTCAAACGTCTCTCTTCTCTTCCCATTATCGATCGCCATATCTAATGCTCTGTTGGAGCATTCCTGCTGCCGCCTCCTCCACTTGTGCTGGCCACTGCATAACACAGGTTGAAATTATGGGGTTTTAATTAGTTTCTGTCAGCCTTCCCCTTCTCTTTTAGTGAATGAATTGAGAATTGATTCGACGAGTGAAGAATGAAATTTCATTACCAATTTGGCAAAATTCATTGATCATTACTTTTGTATTCCATTGTTGCTCTGATTGTCCACTGTCACTTGATTGATTATTTTCCCTTGAACTTTGATGAAAATTGGAGAGCTCATACTGTAAAAGTTGAAAGGATTAATCATGATATGAAAAGGGAACCTTTTTGTTAGTGTTTTCTTGTTGAATTTTTGGTGTTGTTTTGTCTTTAGACAAGTAAATTGTTGAATGAAATTCTGGTTGATTTGTATTTGATTGGAATTTTGTGATCCCTTTTGTTTCTTATGGTGGATGGTGTGTAATATGAAGAACATACCTAGATATTGATGAATAAAAGGTTGAGCCTGGCAAAATTTTAAGTGAACAGCCTCTGCAACGACTAATTTTCTCATCAGAGAATTCATCGTCTTTGAGTTTGCTCAATATCAAGGGATGCTCATGACTGAAATGTTGGATCTGCTCCATTAATTCTCTCTTGTGTGTGTGTTGTGTGAGATTGAGGAGAGAAAATGAGGGAATGCTGAATTTAATTCTCTGAGCCTTAGAGCTTAATTATCAACTTTCCTGGTCAATGGCTGCTGAAATGTATATTAAGAAAAAAAGGTGAAAAATGCTTTACTTAAAGATCAACATAGCTTAAACCTTTTAGACTGCATATTCTTTGCTCTTAGTAGTAGCTAACAAATTGGAACTCACTTTCTTACCGAGGAAGTAGTCTTCATATTCACAAAAGTTTTAACACATCCTAATAAAGCATAAACAGTTTGTGTGAAAAAAAATGAAGGTTCGTTTCAGTAACACTATCTTCCTGCAATCATAAGAAAATGAAAAATCAATTTTGCTTTTATCGTATATGATAGAATTCATCTCTTTAAAACTTGTATTATATTAACAAAATCTATTTCACCAATACGCATAAATTTGTTGGCTGTTGGCTGTTATGATCAAGTATATAACGTCTCCAGTTCACACTCCAAGGCTGTTGGCTGTTATGACCAAGTGTCAGATTAAAAAATCTTCTTAAAACCAGTTCTACTCTTCTTAACTTAGTATCTAGAATCATAGAAGGAATCACAAATTTACTTTGACAGAGCGAATTTTTAGTTCTATACTGCAGTGGCTGTTGAAAAACTTGCTGTTAGGGCCTGAAAAATCTTTTATGTATCAGCTCAAGGCTGCTAAATTCTCGTCAATGGACATGGAATGTGATGAATGTTTGTTTTGGACTATTTAATGTTGTCATAAATTCTCACACACTCTCTCTTAGCGTATATTTAAATGTGTTTGATTGTTCCTAATATGTTACAGGAAGGCTTGTTTAACTTTGCCTTGCATTTAAGTGAAGTCGGTGCATTCTTCTTGATAGCAAAGTTGTGGGCTGATATGAAGTTGGGTATGCTTAAAGGCTGAAGATCGTCACTTCAGTCTTCCTTGTATCTGTGGTTTTATAAAGGTATTTATTTTCAAGCACTTAGAATGCTGTGAATAGGTTTTTGATGTGAAAATTATAGCTCTATCTCTGGCTTTCATGTTTCAACTCTTGAGCCTGGTAATAACGGTTCAATTTTGACACTAACTAGAACAGTTGTCCTGCAGTTCTTTGGTGTATGTTTCTGTATATAATCAATTGTTACGCATATTTTAAAGCTTATGTGGTGTAACAGTTGGGCCTTCCCTGCAATTCATTGCTAGTTAGGAAATTGTAAATAGCTATCTTTATCTCACACACACACACACACTTATATAGAGGAGTTTTAAGGGGAAGATAATTAATCTTTTGTTCTGTAACTCACAGAATTGAGTGTAATAGTTTCCCAAGCTTGTTTTTCAAGGCAAAATGGGCAGTACCAAATCGAAACACTAACCTAATCATAGCAATGAATCACAGAAGCTAATAATTATGTTTACCAACAACTTGCACAAACTAATGAATTACAAAATTGTAGCTAATTCCTAAGCGATCTCTAAAGTATTAAAGGTGTATAAGCCAATATATTTGTTTCTGTCAATAGTTGTATTCACAAGCTGTAAATGTAATATTTCGGGAAAGGCAAAAATATTATTGCAGATTATTATGTCAGAGGTTTCATTAGCTATCATTTTAGCTTCAATTGACTATGTAGAATTTAACACACTCACTTTTTAAAATTTGGTCTTTTGACTTACCTTTTCTTATTGTTGTCGTGATTTTGAATTGCAGAATTTGGATATTGACATGGATAAGGAAGGAGACGAGCAAAAAACTAAAAAGAGAAAAGTGGTAGTTGCAAATTATATGGTAACAGTAGCCACATTAGTAGCCTTTCTTGGACTTTAAAGTAGCACGTGAAATATATCTAAGGCGTCTTTACTATGGAAACAATAGAGTTTGTGTAGAGCAACTTAGACTCAATAAACATTGTTTTACTGTTTTATGTACAAATTTAAGAGAGCATTGTGGGTTGAGGGATACTAGAAATATTACTGTTGAAGAAGCAGTTGCAATGTTTCTCTATGTTCTTGCTCATAACTTTAAGAATCGCACTGTCAATTTTAATTTCATAAGATCAGGTGAGACAGTTAGTCGATACTTTAATATAGTTCTATGTGCTATCATAAAATTGGGGAGACACTATCTTATCCAGCCTGAAACGGAAATGGAAGGTTACGAACATGAAAAGTGGGAATGGTTTCAGGTAATCAATATTTTTTGATATTTGTTAATGAAGATAATATCTATAAGATTCATCAACTTATGATATTTTGTTTATAATACAGGATTGTCTTGGAGCGTTAGACAGTACTTATGTTAAGGTACATGTTCTTCTTAGAGATCAAGGAAGATATAGGAATAGGAAGAATGAGATAGCAACAAATGTTTTAGGTGTATGCTCCCGTGACATGAGATTTACATATGTATTGCCTGGATAGGAAGATTTTACAGCAGATAGTAGAGTTCTACGGGATGCATTAGTTAGATCAGATCCATTAATTGTTCCCAAGGGTATGTGACAATTAGATATCAAGTGTTTTTTTTCTTTTAACTATAAATGAGTAATAATTTGTTGTCTAACATTACAGGCAAGTACTTTCTTGTTGATGCGGGTTATGCAAATAGCTCCGGTTTCTTAGCTCCATATAGGGGAGTTAGATATCATCTTAGTGAGTGGTCTGCTAGTGGGAGCAAGCCTCAAAATTTTAAAGAGTTATTCAACCTTCGACATTCAATTGCTCGAAATGTGATTGAAAGGACATTTGGTTTGTTCAAGAAGCGGTGGGCCATTTTGAGAGATGCATCTTTTTTTGATGTTAAGACTCATGTCATGATAATTAATGTATGTGCCATCCTTCATAATCTTATTCGAGTAGAACAACCAAATGACCCTTACTTGGATGAAGTTGATGCTGAGATGCGAAGAGTACAACATGAGGTTGATGATGAAGATGAAATGGAAGATGAAGATGAGGAAAATGGAATGGAAGATGATGGTCCAAATAATGATGGTGGTGTAAATGCTATTAACGAGAATCGAATTCGAACAGTACAACCAACTAGCGAGTGGACACAATTTAGGAATGCTTTAGCACGAGCAATGTTTATTGACTATCAAATTAGACAAGGCCATCATGGAAGTTGAAATTTGATAGGAATTTATTCGAACTTAATTTAATATTAGAATGGCCATTTATTGAAAAATAGTAGCAATGTATAACTGTGCTTTTCTTTCTCTTTTTTTTTTTGGCTAAAAATACTTTGTTTGCGTATTCATCTATTGGAATTTCTTGTAAGATACAAAACTCAAATATTTATAATAGGTACAAGTTATGACTTTCCTCCCAATTCATATCATAGAGTAGGCTTTTGATTTTCTAAAATTTAAAGTTCTTAACTTTAAAAAAGTATC
This sequence comes from Coffea arabica, assembly GCF_036785885.1. Lineage (NCBI taxonomy): Eukaryota > Viridiplantae > Streptophyta > Magnoliopsida > Gentianales > Rubiaceae > Coffea > Coffea arabica. The sequence goes on from NC_092312.1 coordinate 10,635,512, forward strand.
AAGGTTTTAACTCGATAAATATTAACTACTTTTTAAGTTAGAATATACAATTATTTTTTATTTAATATAATTTAATTTAAAATAAAAGAATTTTTTTATTTTTGCAAAAAAAGAACTAATTTTTTTTCTTTTAAAGCTTTATTAACAATTCGTTAAATGCAAGAAAAAATAAATTATTAAAGGCACTAATTGGTTTTTTCCTTAAAGCTTTAGTAACAATTAGCTAAATGTTAAAAAATTATTATATAGTAAAAAAAAGAAATTTTTTATGTAAGGAAATATTAATTGGAAACAATTCTAATTTTTAATGAATTCTTCTCCCATCCAAACAAAGAATTTGAAATTTCAAATGAATTATGTATCAATTCTATGCATTTCCCAAACAAAAGAATTGAAATGACTTGAAATTTCAATTCATAGAATTCTAATTCTATAGAATTTCAATTCTAATTCAATTCTAATTCTGTAGAACCAAACGTACCCTTATTCTCTCAACTACTAACACCCATGAAGGCTCCTTTTTTTAATGTAAATAGTAAGAGATACAAGACTCAAACACAATCGGGAGTGAAAAACTGCATATGCTTCCAGTCTGTGATAAGATAACAAGTCGTTATCTCAAGTTTAAAACCTTATTGACATAACAAATGAGATATGATAAAGCAAATGAAATAGATATATAATGGAAATATTTTGGGCACATGATAACAACAAAGAAAGGTATTAATACCTTTCAAAATGGCATTTGAGGCCAAAATATCACTTTAATTTATCACTTTAATCTTGTTTACCTGCAACAGTTGAAACTTATTCAAAACTATTTTTGAATCTTGGAATTAAAATCACCAAAAGCCGAAAGAAGTTCGATTTCTTTGGAATTCATAAAAGGTAGAGACATCAAGAAATGAATATAGGAACTTGTAGAATAGAAGACTTGCAAATATTATTTTTTGAACTAATTTTGACTATTTAAATAACATAAAGTAAGAACTCAGCAAGGAGGCTTCATATTCCTGTTTCATCAAATATAATAAAAGCATCTCTACACTTAAAGTCACCAAGCAGATACACAACTATTTATTTGGTTGAGTTAGACTAAGTATAAAAATTGTATATCTCAGTTTAAAGGTTTGAAACTGCACACTTGTCAAATGGATTTAAACGAAATTTTGCATTCCTACTTGTGCTCCCAAAAAAAGGACAAGATAACAATCAGCCAATATTTTGCACCTTTTTGTCATTACTTATGGGTTGTATATAAGTTCTTACTTGAATTCGAGAAAAGAAGAAAGCAAAAAAAACTTTGTATAATACATACTGTATAAAAAAAGAAAATGACAACTTCTTTAGTGCTACAATTTAAATATGTTTCACCTTTTTGAAAAAGACATTTTTTAAACCATTTCAGCTATTTAATTAGTTAAACCACTTCGTAAATTGTCAAGTCCTTGTGCTCCAATGAAACAGCAAAAGTGGCACGCCACTTAGGTTCCCAATTTATATTAAATCTACCATAGAAATTTTTGTGCTTATTTTAGTAGCCAAATTTTTAAAGTCAATGATTAAGAAACTTAATTACATAGCACACCAAACATCTTACTAAAGCAAGCAGCACATTGTGGGCATAATCAAACTTTTTAATACAAAACTACGAAAACAAGAAGCCAAGAATTTAATTTCACTTACTTGAGCTATAAAATGCTATTCAAAAGTGTGAAATAGTTGGCTACCTCTCTCTCATAGTAGACCGCCTATGCATAAACCGTTGCACCTTTGCACCTTTATCTTGGGCACAATTTTCTTCTATTTTGAAAAGCAAAAAAGAAATTTAGAACCCAGTTTTTACCATAGCCATGATGCACAGGTATTCAAAGATTCAAAAGTCAAAAGAATTAGCTTTCTGGATGATGCTCTCTGTGTCTTGCTTAGGAACCTTATAAACGCTTCAATCAAACAAATTAAATTGTAGTAAGAAGTACAGTTACTAACATGCATATCTTAAGTCAACCATTTTCTTCTTTGTCAGGAAGAAATTACCATATTTCTATGTGCTTTGGTAGCCATCTAGCATGAGGAAAAAATGATCAAAAGGGTTAAAATAAAAAAAGATGTCCCATGATAGCTTAAACAAATAAAAGCTAGAACAAGAACAAAACCAAGAAAATGATTTGAGAAATCACCAAACAACAGAATCATGATGGGAACAAAAGGAGCATCAAAAAGAGTTGAGAAAGAGTATTCATTGCCAAGATATCATCAATATACATTATATTTAGTCACACTTACACAAACTCAATAAGATTCCAACATTAGTACAATATGTCTTGTTTTACAACTAAACACTTACCAAGGGACAAAATGCAAAGATAATCTGGCCGCAACCAATTGTTTTTTATTTTGTATTGCTAGCAAAACAGTCAGATATTCCCCTATACATGAAGTTTCACTTAGAGGTTAATCTTTTCATTCCTACAATCCATTGACTATGATTGGAAAAAATAAGAGACGATGCTAATGGCGGTTGCTATGATTGGAAGATGTCGGGCACTATATCTCGGTGAGCATTGACTAAATTTCTTCTTTGGCTTTCTCCTTTGGAAAATAGATTGAAAGTACAATTATTAATCTTTCCACAGCGTCTAATTAAGAACTTCATAGTTGGTACTTGTTCCAAGCGTAAAATTTGCGAGCATGATAAAGCACAGGGTAATATCTTCACAAATAACTTAAATTTACAGAAATCCATTTTTTCAAATAAATAATGCATAATATCAAATATATATTTAAAGACAATAAAATTTGAAATCACGAGATATTTATACGTTTTAGTATGAGGAACCAATACGACCCCACACACCTCTGGCTATGATACACGTTATCTCCTTAAGCACATCATTGTCAAATGTTCAAGATCTAACCTCAACAGAGCATCCATGAGTATTACTGCCTCAAGACTTGCTTTCAAAATCAAAGATGGTGCCTAGGATACATCATATCAGAAAAAACCAGTTTAGGCCACATCAGACGAGCATTAGTACCACTCTATGATTTTATGAAATCTAAATTGGAATCAAGATTCTATAAGAAGCAAGCCATGAAGAAGGAAAACTCCTATTGAATGGAGAACTTCGAACACTTACTGTCTGACCAATTTCTAACATCAAGCAAGCAATACCAGCAATCACTTTCTCGTCTCCCGTATTAAGAGTTGGAAGAAAAAGCATTTCCTTTAGAAATCCAATTCTGCTTAACAAAGCTTGTGGCAAACCCTATGCAATAAAGGACAGGAAATTAGGATATAATACAGAAGTTCTGATTCAGGAAACTTGATTGTTTATACTCCCCAGAAAAGCTCCTAAATAAGCATGAAGAATAACTGCAGTGGAATCAAAACAGTATAGCTAAAGAATTGCAAGAACAACTCTCCCTTGTTTTGTCAGTAAGGTTGCTATGTTCCCCAATATAATAATCTCCCATGGCAAAATAAACTGATAATATTTCGTACACATGATCTTAGTTTAAATGCTGCATTTTCTAGAATCATGTAACAGCTATTATATCAGTACATATTTTTGACTTTTTTCTTTCAGCTTCACTAAAAAAAGCTTTAATCATCTTCTGACGTCTCCCTTAGTGGTGTTGGCAAGAAGGTAGCAAGAAGAAATATGTTAGTCTTCTCGTGAATTTAGACAACATGGATGGATTTGTTTTGCGTACAACATTCATATAGTGCACAATGGCACTTGAAGAATTAAAAAGGAGATTCCGCACAGGAATAAGATTGTTCAGCAGTTTTGCTCTCCAATTCTGCATCTAACACTACTTCTGAAATGGAGTTGTTTGATGCATCTGATGCTCAAGGCTAAGCTATTCAAATAGCCCAATGAACTTTATGAAATTAAGAATCTCAAACCTGATAGTACCTTTAAATGGAAGCAATACCATCTACTCAACATCTATGATCTTTTACTGGAAACAATTATTTTGATTAGTAAAGATTTCTTTATGACGATAGACACTTGGAGCTGTATAACCACAGTTAATTCTTGAAATAACATGCCATCTAGTTCATGCAAAAATCTGCTTTTTGCATCACCAGAACTTATTTATCACAAAATAGAAATAATAAGTCAAGACTGCAAAGAATTAATATTTTCAACCAATATAAGAGGAAAGAACAAAATTCATAAAATATACTAAAAAATCATATTGAGAAAGTCAAACCGGTAATAGAAGATCAAGAAACAGCAATAAAGAAATGACAAACATAAAAACCTTACGTTTTGGACAGAGCATAAAAAATGCTCCGAGCTTCAGCTGTAACAGCAATCCTAAATCTTTCAGCCTCCAACTCAGCTTGCCTGAAAAATGCCACTTATAAAATCAACCATAATAATCACAAAATAGTCCAAAACCAGAACTTGTTCAGTAATTAAAAAAAATAATTCGAAATACGTAATGGCAGAGTCTTCTCTGGCTTGAAGATTATTAAGATCAATAAAAACATTTCTTGAGACCAAGAGGGTCTTCACCTTGACCCAAAAAAGTAAACTTCTTGATGTAATTGGCTTTCAATAGCCTAATATTCCTGTTTGGCCCTGGCCCTGAATTTATTCCTTCTTGTATTTTTCAAATCCAAAGTTAAAGAATTTCAAAACCCACAAGAAAAATTACCAATTCATAATAAATACTATAAATGCATGCGAAAATACTGAAAAGAAAAAATGAAACTTTTTAAGGGAAAATCTTGATAAAACAGGAGGAGAAGGATATTAAGAACAAGTGTGTTGGATGAGCGGTCAAAGGTCAAGACTTGGCCTTGAAATTCTTCTCCAAGAGGGGTCTTGATGGAGAGTATGCATCCTACTGTGAAATCTTTGTTAATGTTATGAGCTTCCATGGATTTAGGCTTATCTTCTTTTCGGCTTGTATTTCAGCTGATTTGAGGTTTTGTAATGAAGCACCAGTTTCTGAAGAGGAGAGACAGAAGAGAGGAAAAAAAAATGAGGGAGCGAATGTACGGAAGCTCAAAAGATAAGAGTAAACCCATCGCCCAAAAGAAAAATCGTGTGGTGTGGAAAAAGGAAAGGAAAAACAAAAGGAAAAGAAAATGAATGACAAAGAAGATTGACCACAATCGGTGCTCTACAAAGGTACAACCAATCCCCCCAGCTCACTTACTCTCTGACAACAGAGGAAGAAGCAAGAAACAAAGAGGAATAGAAGAGATAAAATGGTAATATCAACGGGGCTAGGAGCCCAACGACCACATTACCAAATCACTGCTTCACCGCTTTAGCAGCAACCACAGGGGGAAAATAGTTTTGGTAAAAATTGTACGAAATAGCAAGAAAGAAGGAGAAACAGGGAAATGAACCAGTCTCATCAGTAGAATCAGGTTGATCCCGGGAAAGAAGACAAGAAATCATGGAGAAGTTGACAGTAGAAGATAGAACAGAGCTTCGGTGGCAAGATCAAGAAAGAAGAAGCGTAATTTCTGCCAAAGCCACATTACCAACAACATGCTTCATGATGACAGCCATTACAAATAGCCTCTCCCTGCTAACAACATGCTAAATAGCCTCCCTGCTAAATTTGTAATATTTCACCTGCAAGTTCTTCTCTCCCTGCCAAATAGCCTCTCCCTGACAACCATTAAAGTTTGGCAGGGAGAGAAGAACTTTAAAACAAAGAGCCTCTCTAAGAAGAAGGGAGAGCTTCGAAGATGAAGAAAACCATCTTGGTTATTGTTGCTCTCAGGTGGAAGATGAAAAAAGAGAGAGAGAGTTGTTCTAAGAGTTTGAGAAAGTGACGGTCGATGAACAAAGAGGGAAAAAGGGGACTTTTGATGCATCGAGCCCAACCCCTGTCAAATCCCACCAAAAAAAGCTGTTACGGAGAGAGGAAGTCTACCCACCACATGTTTATTCAGAAAAGAATTCACGCGTGGGAACGGACGACCATCAATTGAAAATTCGCACAGGCGGACGACCACCAATCAACCAATAGCAGCGCACCACATCAGCAATCACAACCCAATTGAGAACAATGACATTCCCCAATAGACTAGATATGTTAATAATGTTCCTAAGTACTCCCTCCCTTTTTTTATAACTGACGTTTAAGGTTTTGCACACCAATTAAGAAAAATTTTTCATTGCTTAAATCTGTACACTACTTTCTTTTTGTACCCTCATTAATTATCCAATTCACCCATATTTTCTCTCATTAGAGTACTAAATGGTGCTGTTTTACTAGACCAAAAGCAATGCAAACTAACTTCCACCAAACTAGAGTAGTAATTAAGAACCCTTTATTGGAAAAGAGAGATAAAATGGTAAAATTGTGAAAAAATAATTAATATTGTATGGGGATAATAAAACGACAGATAAAAGTACATTAGAGCAAATTTCTTAAACGTCAGTTATACAAAAAGGGAGGGAGTATTTGACAGTACAAAAGATGAGTGAATTTAACATAGGTTTCATCCTCAAATACCTCCCTCTAATGTTATTTTAGTAGTAAATTACCCTCTGTGTTCGCGAATTACACAAAATATCCACTCTAAATTATGAAAAGATAGCGATGCCCTTATGCACTTTTTTTTTTGACAATTTTAACCTTTTAACACACAAAAAAAAACTAAATTTCTATATCAAATTTAACATTTTGGCTCCAAAATGATGTACTACCTTTTCATTTACAGAAAAACTGTTATATCAACAGAGGTAAAGTTTCACGAATGATTAAGTTAAATGTGAAAAATAGCTTATAGTTTTTTGGGTTAAAAAAATAAAGCATCTAGTTTTAATCTTAACAAAAAATTGTCTATTTCTTCCTCATACTCAAAACTCAAGAAAAAGCATGAAAATTCATTGAAAAAAAATAAAACTCAAAATTTACAAAATATTAAAATTTTAACTGGAAAATGTTTCTTTTAGTTTTTCCTTCTCTTTCCTTCTTTTTTTCCCTTTACGTCTCCAAAAAAAAAAAGAACTATAAGCTGTTTTTGGCATCTAACTGTATCGTTCATAAGGTTCTATCCCTGTTAATACAAAAATTCTTCGTAAAAAATGAACATAATTTTGGAGCCAAAGGGTTGAATTTGATATGAATTTCGTTTTTGGTTGCCAAAAGGTCAAAACTATCAAAAGAATAAGTGTTTAAAGTCATGAATATCTTTTCATAATTTAGAGGGGACAATTTATAAGCTCAAAATGAATTGCAATAAAGTGGCAAACCTAAATGAACGGGTTCTGCAAGCCTCATTTGTTTTTCATCATCATATAGAGAATCAATTTTATGACCTATTATTGGTTAAATTAATTTGAAGAAAAAAGTGCTAGTAACTTTTTCAAATAGAACATTTGGAAATTTTAGCTCTTCAATGGAATTTTGCTCTAGTTTTGCTCTTATTAACAATAACAACAGCTCTTCTCCGGCCAAACAAAATATAATTAGAACGAAAATGGGCCTAATGGCCCCCATTACATACTCTCGCTAAAACAAGTGGTCATGGGCCTTCCCCTCGAAAAAGAATAAACAGCAGAAAGACAGGACATGGCCCCATTCTCCGCTAACAAACTGCAGAGGAAAAAAGCAACAGAAAATTTGTCCCACCACAGGTCCGCAGGAGAAAGTGTCACTAGGCCCAGTTGGGCAAGGCCATCTGATCCCCTCTAAGGAGCTGGTAATTCTCTGTTAACTGAGTTGGTCAGATATGAAGGCCTTAATAATTTGAGTTTTAAGGGCCCAAATAGTTCAACTTAGACACATAAGAGTTAAACGCTTGATATACAGAGGTTACGTAGAGCCTTGAGGAGTTGAATATTAGTATCGATAATGTAAACTAATTAGTAATCTAAGCGTGATTTGTTTTTAATTAGTTTTAAAAAGACTCTAAATCTTGTAGTGGAAAAAAGCAAAGTGGATGGCAGAGTACTTTGAACTCTACAAGTTAGGTGATTCTAATGACTCTTGTGTGCAATTACACCACTATAGAGAAATTCCCATCTAATTCCAAATTGGGCAGAATACTTTGGTTCGCTGATGATTTACTCCCTTGCGTGAACAATAACTCTTCTTGGACACTTCTAATACGTATCTCAAATACAAGTTCAACTTCCTCCATCTTAAGAAAAAATATACTGCAGAGAAAGGGAAAATACTGCCATAGAATTTTCAGTAAGCACTTACATCATATCTTAGACTACGGCGTTGAAAAGTTAAATCCTTATTCTTTTACATTACTGTCATAGAATTTTCAGTAAGCACTTACACTAACCCTTTCACTCTTGTACTTAAAAAAGGCTTAGTTAAGCATCATAATTGTAGATTCCTCCAAATAAATTTGGTGCGTAATTTTTCTTTCTGTGCATACAATGGTAGGCACAAATTAACTTATATTTATAATAATATAAATTGTAGATTCCTCCAGTTGCTAATAAACATGTTCCAACGCAACAGGATCGATTATTTCCGTGTGTACTGTATTCCCTTTTCATACTCAGCAGTCAATACAATAGAGAGAAGAAGATAAATAGTGTGCCATCATCATTCTCCTCTCAAGTCTCAAAAGGCAGGCAATCTCAGCTGACCATCTTCTGGCTCTCTTCGTAAGCTTTCAGGTGACAAAACTTCATGCATTGTCAGTTCTTTCATGGGTTTTGGTTACTATTTTTGTCAGTTTTGTTTGCTGATTGTTTTTGTCTGGTGTAAGGACACCGATATCCCTTTGTGGTGAAAGTGTCTTAAGAAAGCGATTTCGTGTTTTATGCGATGGATGTGTCTGTTTCCTTGAATATTTTAGAATCCCAATACTTCCATGACAATGGTTTTTATTTAATATAAAAATTGTCAGAAAAAAACACTGAAGTTATCAAGTTACCGTCTGCAGTAGAGCAGCCATAACAATGGCGGATATGAACGGCTCTCCAACGCCTGCCAGGCTCGAGGTTTGTTCTCTTAATCTACTTCTTCTTCGTCGGCATTTTTTTTAACAGGCATTGAGATTTTATTATGTTTTCTCAGAGTGCCAATTTTCTTGAAATTTGGCTTTAATTTCAGGGGAAGTTGACTGCAATTGTGGTGTGTTGGGTTCTTGGATTGGGAACCCTTGTTGCTTGGAATACTATGCTGACCGTTGGAGACTATTATTATGCATTATTCCCGGTAAGTAGTATCTCCGGCATTGTTTTTTTTTCGAATCATTCTATATAAATTCGTGGTTTGATTATGAGATGAATTCATGGTTTCTTCCTTGAGCAAATTGATATATGTTTCTGCAATTTCTCGGCCTTTTAATTTTCAAAGCTGGCCTTGCCTTTCAGAGGACTGTGTTTATGGGTAGATCAGATCGAACTTTCTTAATGAACCATTGAGCCCTAAAAGTTGCAGAGACCTTTCAACTTCTCCAAGGAACACATGAATACAAAAATGGCCACTATTATCATGAAACTTTCCCGTGTTTATTTTCTATGACTGATTCTCCCGTGAACGGAAAAATGGCCACTGGAGGCTGAAAATTACTACTGCTATCTGATTTTCTTATTTTACTATTCTTTTCCCTTATTTTCAGCGGTATCATCCTGCAAGGGTACTTACCCTTGTTTATGAACCATTTGCCCTTGGAACGATTGCAATACTTGCATATAAAGAAGCTAAGATTGATACAAGGAAGCGTAACTTGGCCGGGTTTACTCTTTTCTTCCTGAGCACATTCGCCCTCCTTATTGTAAGTTTGCCATTTTGCAAAAATTGCAGTTCTTATTTCACGTTTCTTTTTCTCAGCTATTTCTCTTTAATCCTGGCTTTAAATGTTTTCACTTTTGGCAGCTAAGATTAGCCACCTCAGGAAAAGAGGAATCGGAAATTACATTGGTATATGCATCATTGTTGCTGTTTTTGGCACAGCAGATGCCCATATTGAAGGTGGAATGGTTGGAGATCTCTCCCTCATGTGTCCCGAGTTCATCCAAGTAAAAGATTGCTGCATACCAAGTTCCTTCTACCTTTCTACTAAACATGTTCATGAAGTTAACTATCATTCGTTGTTCTTGGAATTACCTTGCAGTCATTCTTTGCTGGTCTAGCTGCCTCAGGGGCTTTAACATCCGCATTAAGAATGATGACAAAAGCAGCCTTTGATAAAACAAATCAGGGTCTCCGCAAAGGCGTCAGTATGTTCTCTTCTTTCCAACTACATAGATTTAGAAAATGTTGTCATGTGTTTTTGTATTTTTGACCTCCTTACTTTTTCCACTATCTGGATTTAGACCTCCCTTTCTCGGATTTGGGAGGGTGGGAGGGAGGGAGGGGACTGAGAATACAGGGATATATGTTCACATTAAGTTGGTCCAAATGGGATAATTCATGCAAATTCCAGTGATAGATAATACCCAGATATGGTCACATTAACTTATCGAACACAGGATGATTCGTTTAAGTATCAATATAGATGGAGACTATGTGGATTTGGCAGTCTCTCTGCAGAGTTGGTCCTAGCATAATTAGGTACAGCATCACAGGCCAAATCAGATTCCAAAGCTCTGCTGTTCCTATAATTGAAAAGACACTGCACAACTGTTGGCCTTCTGAAGTTGTAAATGATCAGCTTTAGTTAGCCTAGTTTTTCGAGTCTCTGATTATGCTTATTTTTATGAAACCTGCATACTAATCATTAGTCCCTGTTTGTACACAAGAACTTCAATTTGATCAAGATCTGTTGGACAATTCTTCAAATTTCTAAGATATATATCAGTGTGTGTGTATTTGATGTTTCTAATATTCTGGCTTTAATGCTTGTGCAGTTCTCTTTCCGATATACGTCACATTCCACACAAGAAAACTTCAATATCCTTACGTATACACAAGAAGCACTTTTTGTGTTTCTACAGTGGGGCCACTTTCAAGTGCAAGTCTGCTTGCATGGGTTGTACTTTCGGCTGCTGCTCCTTGCTTTAAACTCTTGTACATTCATTGAAACGGGCATTGAACAGCCGCGAATTTGGATTGTTTTTTGTCCTGATGCTCGTGGGGTTCGCTTTTAGATGGATTGTACTTTCAAGTGCATTGGGTCTGCTTCAACATGTTGTACTTCCGAGTTGGTGCTGTTTGTACTTTCCACTAGCTTTCTTTGCTTAAAACTTTTGGACGTTGGAGTGCACATCCATGATCCACCTTTGCTTGAAACTTTACGTCATGGATTGTGTTCTCTGCTAATCTGCTGAAAATACAAGATACATCTTTATTAGCAAGGATGTATACTTTTTCTATATTTTGATTTCTTATAATATTATATATATATATATATATATATCTAGATGAATACGCTATAAGAAGTACTGGTTATACAGATTTTTTTTTTCAAACAAAAAATATTTTGTCTACAGTTCTTTTCTTTATTTTTTCGCCTCCATATATATTGTTATTATTTGTAAATACAATAAAAATTCTTAAAAAGTAGTCTAAAAGATAATCTAAAAATTAGTTTAAATTTTTTAATATGTTGTAGAAACTATTCTATTCTTAAATACTTTCTAAAAATATCCTACCAAAATTTCTTAAAAACACTTTCAAAAATAGCTAATTCAAACGGAATCCATATGTATGTCTATCTGTGTATCAATAAGTACATAGATAATTGCAATTATAGATAACTCTGACTTTTATAATATTCTAAAAACTCTTCTATATTATTTTTTTATATACAATAAAAATCCCTAAAAAATATTCTAAAAGGTAATCTAAAAATTAGTTTAAATTTTTTTAAAATTTTAAAAAATCTTTCAAAATATATTCTACAAACTCTTCTATTCTTAAATACTTTCTAAAAATATCTCAACAAAATTTCTCAAAAACACCCCTAAAAATAACTAATTCAAACAGGATTTATATGTATGTTTATCTGTGTATCAATGAGTATACATAGATATATAAGTACATAGATAAGTGTGATTATAGATAAGTCTTACTTTTATATATGTTAGGATATATATAGGTGAATATGCTACAAGAAGTACCGGTTATGCAGACTTTTTTTCAAACAAAAGATATTTTGTCTACAATTCTTCTCTATACTTTTTCGGCTCCATATATATCATTATTATTTGTATATACAATAAAAATTCTTAAAAAATAGTCTAAAAGATAATCTAAAAATTAGTATAAATTTTTTAACATTTTAAAACATATTTCAAAATAGGTTGTACAAACTCTTCTATTCTTAAATATTTTCTAAAAATATCCTACAAAAATTTTTTTAAAACACTTTCTAAAATAGCTAATTCAAACGGGATCCATATGTATGTCTATCTGTGTATCAATAACTACAAAGGTAATTGCGATTATAGATAAGTTTGACTTTTACAATGTTCTAAAAACTCTTCTATATTATTTTTTGTATATATAATAAAAATCCTAAAAAATATTCTAAAAGATAATCTAAAAATTAGTTTAAATTTTTAAAAAATATTCCAAAACATATTCTATAAACTCTTCTATTCTTAAATACTTTCTAAAAATATCTCAACAAAATTTCTCAAAAACACCCTAAAAATAACTAATTCAGACAGGATTTATGTGTATGTTTATTTGTGTATCAATAAGTACATAGATATAAGTACATAGATAAGTGTGATTATAGATAAGTCTTACTTTTATATATGTTAGGATATATAAACATGTGTGTATCAACAAGTACAGGTTATTACACATACATAGATAATTGTGATCTCAATATCAATATCAATAGATATGCATCATCTAAACTCAAATACTTTTTCAAATTTATGCTGCACACTCTGCTATCTAGCTGCTTAATATATACGTTGTGTATCTGAAAAAGGACACATGGGACTTTTTATTACAAACTGATGCTCAACTTTAGCTAGCTATCGGCCACTGCATTTTCTTGTTTACCAAATTCTCTTCCAAGTTGCTTCTGTTCTAGATTGGTCTTTATTTACTTATAAGACATATACATGGTCTTCATGCAACCTCTCTTATATGCTTTGCCCCCCAGATTGGATGAAAATCTTCTTACCAAATTTTCCGAATTAAACACCTAAGACGCCAGATGCTCCAATGTTACTTGTTCCATAATTTTTTCTTTAGTATCTTCTGATACCATTATGATGTTTCATCCTACTCATTTCCTTATTGATCAAAAAATCTGTGTTTACTGACTTTAGATCTTTTCTTCAGCTTAGCACAAGTCTGCTTCATAACTCTGTGCCTTGACTACCGATGAAGGTATTCTTGCACTATATGAGACCCCGAAATTTTACTTGTCTTTATAGTTCTTATTTGAACTTACTTGCCTTAGATTCTTGGTTGTTTTAATGGTTGAATTTGAGCCATAGGAGTAAATTTTGTTAAGAAAAGTTTCATAATCTGAAGTTGTTAGAAAATCTAGAAATTTTCGCAGGAGGCTCTGCGCAGCTTTGAGAAATTGCCTATAACTTCGTATAGGAAAGTCAGAATTGAGTTCCGTTTGTCGCATTTGAAACTAGACTCATAGGGCTTCCTACAATGTAAAATTTAGAGTTTGATTCAATCTCCATAAATTCTAGGAAATTAGCAAAGTTGACTGAAAATTCTGCCATGCACAAGTAAACATAGGAATGTTGTAGTAGCTTATGGCTCAATTTGGACCAACTTATGAATTGAATCTCTTTGAGGTGTTTTCTAAAGATTATTAGTATTTAAAGTCTAGTTTTTAACAGGCCAAGTTGTATGAATTTTTGATAGTTATAACTCAAGTTATGATTTTTCTAAAATAATGGCATAAGTTAGGGTTTTTTGTACATACTAGGGTTTTTGGTGTGTTTTGGTGCATTTTGATAGTGCAATCACTTGGTGAGGTATGTGTGCTAAATTTGGTGAATAAGAATGAGTATTAGATAAGAAAAAATGTGTGATTAGAAGTGTTAATAATAAGTGAGTGAATCATAAGTGAAAACTCTAGTACGCGTGAGTTAAGAAAAATCAGCTTGAACCGACGTGCACCGTTTGCTATCGATTGAGTGCACCACTTGAACACTACTTTATTACCTTAATTTTCTTACTTTTATTTCAGCTAATCACCCCTAAAATATCCTCCAAACCAGCCGAAAATTTTGACTAAGGAAAAGGAAAGAAAACAAAAAAAATGAGATGGAATCTTATGGTGACACTTGTTGGAAACCTAGAGGTTTTGACCAAGTAAATTTTCCTTCCTTCTTATCTTTCTTCTTGGCTGATTTTTCTTCATTTCTTGCTGGTATTGGTCGTGAGTTTAGGAGAAAAAATAGAGGAAGAAAGCTTGCAACTTCAACCCTTGAATCAAGCTTGTTTGAGTGAAATCAATAAAACCAAACCGATTAAACTTACTTCTTGGTGATTGGAAGACTTGAGGTGCTGAAAATTTGGGAAAAAAATGGTTTGTTTCTCACTTACAAGGGGCTTTGGGAAGGTATAATGCTTGAACTTGCTTTACTTTTGTTAATTTTGCTAAAGTTGGGGATAGAAGTTCTTAATATTGGATTTTGATGGTTGAATTCCCAGTTGTGATGGTATAGTGGAATGTTTAGCTAGGGTTTGCAATTTTCAGCCTTGATTATCTTTGTTTAACTCATAATTTATGGTATTGAGCTAGGAAATGAATGTGGTGAAGTGTTTGGATATGAATTTCTAGAGTAAAAGTTCAATTTCAGCAATTATAGTGATTCTGCCTTGTTTTTTGAGCCGAACTGATCTGCATATTCATCCATGATAAAGGCCAAATTAGGTTTGGATCAAAACATGAAAGTTGTAGGAAATTGAGTGAACTAGTTCCTTGTAAATTTTCAGCTCAATCGGAGCACTGTAACATATGAAATGACTAAAATACCCCTAACTGCCCAAATGCCTGTTTAACGGACAGCTTTCTATTTTCTCTGAGATTTCACATTTTGACCTTGAAAATGCAGGAACTGGGTGTCGATGTTTTCATAGGAAATGTAGGTCTCTGTCTTAGCTTCGAAACTCCATAAAATTTACCCCAATCTGATAAGCGTAGCTTTAGTTGTGACCAAAATGGTGGAAGATGTCAAACCTGCTACTTAGACATTCTTCTTTAATACTAGTTTCCAACTTTGATTTTGATAGTTGCATTGCTAGAATTGCCTTGTATTGGGATGACATTCAGCCTAGTGAAGGGCTATTGTGTTAAGATTGTTTATGTGTGAATTTGGATTGAGTTGAGGAAAATAATGAAGTCATAAATGGCTGAAAATAGCTAAATACAAAAGGGCATGCTGCCCAAATTTCTATTACTTGCCCTTATGAATATTAGTAAGATGTAAGATTTGATTTTTAAGGTTAGTTGGATCTTAAATTACATTTGTTCACTTTAATTTGGGATTGGTTATTCTTAGGGTTTGTCGATGATCAAGGGTATAATCCAGAAGGAAACTTTTGACGTTATTTTGACTTAGACTGGTGAGTATTCTTTGTATGTTGTACTTCTAATGCCTATGTAGATTGTTGTGAATATTTGCTTGAATGTTAAATGTTTTCAATGATTGTTAAATGAATTTTCAATAGGCGAGTGTATACTTTATCGCACTCGACCTAAGTTAACGTGAAATTTTCAATGATTAAATGATTGAATGCTATTTGTGCATGAATGTAAGCCTCTCGGCTGAACTAGGCTCTTACCCTTCGTTGCCAGCCTACTCGAGCCAGAAGCGGATTCGGTCGGGCGGTAATGAATGAATGTTAATAAACTGGAGGAATTTTCACTTGCAAATGTTTTCTAATGTCGAAGGGATAAGGAAAATGATTGGCGAATGAATGAATGATTGACTTGAATGAATGGCTCCAAGTGAGCACGTATCCTTTCAATGATTGAGTGTTTATTTCTTGAATGATTGGATATTACTGTGCAAAATATGCAACTTGTTAAATGTAACGTTTCCTTGATTTTTATACCTGATTACTTGTTTGGGAAGCTCGCTGGGGTTTTAACTTATTCCACGCCATTTGTTTTCCTTACAGGGGATATGAGCGAGGTGTGGGACTGGTACATGCTAGTATAATCTAGTTTTTTTGAAATTTTGCGATTGTACTAGCACTAGTCGCTCAATTAGGGTTGAATGTATTGAAAACTTAAATCTTTCGATATATTTGGGATTGGATGGATGTTTGAGATTGAAATGAATGTATCTGTATGTTCCAAACTTGGGAACTATTATTTCCTTTATTCTTGAGGTTACACCCTATTTTCTTGACGTGAGTGAGTGAGTCCTGGCGAGAGTTAGGCAAGCGGTCCACCGAACCCTGGAGTACGCCCTACGGGGAGATGGGGTCGTCACATACTAGCTCCTTTAACACACTTTTTAGTTTATTCAAAGTGCATCTGAACGACTTTTGTTGTTTTTGCTTTGGTATGGTTTACTTATTTCATGCCACGAACTCTGCTCTCTTCCCTGCATGCTTATATCGACAATAAAAATATGTTCCATTACCCTACAAACATTATGAATTCCTCTGAGTTATATCCACAAAACGATCATCTCAAAATCCGTGAGAAAAAAATTGAGCGAAATAAAAAAAGAGAGAGAAATTTGCTGCTCTTTCTGTCAAACAAAAGGAAGCTCATCGAAGAAAAAATAGAGAAGCGTATCACAGAAGAAAGATAACGAAACTGTTGTCAAAGACGCTCGATCCACAATCTGTACAGCCTAGCAAACAGCCGAACATCAAACCATTCCTCAGAGCAGCCACTTGCAACAACCATGATGATGGTACGTATATACTCCAGAATTTCTGGTTCCTTGCTGATTTATACTCCACTTGAGAGCATTTCTCCAACCATCAATTATATTCTTAATTTATGTCTTCCTTATTACTTAGCAAAGCTTACAAACCTGTTTACTTTATACTTTCTGTAACTATAAATTTGAAACAATGCAAGTATTTATTACTATACACAGGAGTACTGATGCCACAGTTAACTGATCAGTATCTCCATCACACAGGTATGTATCTTGAGCTTCACCCAGTTTTTTTTCCCATATTATTACATTCATATTCACTTTTCATCTCCTAAACATTCCATTTCTATTGTTTTACTCATATTGACGTTTAAATCCCAAAACATTGTAGTTCTAGAATATCAGAGAAGTATACTTCCTGGAATATCTGATACAAATGTCAGTACAACTCCTTTTTCTAAGCTTCAGTTACTTGGCTCCAAATATCAGAGTAACAGAGGTAAACTTGAACAAAATATCCCTCTCTACCATTACCCAAGCACTTTTGAATACAGCACTTCCATCTGCGCAATTTCAATATACCAATTAATTTTGCACATTTTCTAATTTTTTTTGCTTCCTCTTTGCTTTACAAATGCACCATCCTGCTTCCTGTGGACTTAACTTTGGAAATACCCTGCTTCTCTTCCGCACCATACACATACAAATTGTTATCCACATTTATAAGGTCTATCAATTGATTTTAGAGATCATGTTCCACATTCAAAAGTTCTATCAATTGACGCTGGCAGCCAATGCAATCATGGTAAACACCTAATTCTTCTTCATATCCAAAACTACCATAATAACATATTTCTTGTTGCCTAATATAATCAACTATTTACTTCTTTCTATGCCACAGATAATCAATTTTGTGTATCCCACACTGGATCAAACCTAAAGAGTAGTGTCTCCTGCTTCTCTACTTATGAAAAAGGTCTCCATTTCTATCATCTTCATGTAAATATAATTGCTTTTATGACAATTGTTATTTCAGCTATATAACTGATGTGAAACCCCGATCTAGACAACCAAAACACCATGGCTTAGGCAGCGGAAATTTGACCCAACTAATCCCTAAAAGTCACGAACAATTTTGATATTATCTCAACCCGTAACTACTCGAATTAACGAACCAAATTGGAGGTAGTAGAACGCCACAATCAAGGAGATACTCGATTGATAAGTTCGGGTGAATAATTTGAGAAGATTCTCAAGTATTCAAAGGCAACTCTCTTGCCAAAGAGAAAGTGAAAACTCACTAATTGTATTTAATAGTCAAAAACTGATCCCAAACAAAGAGGAAGTGGGGCTATTTATAGCCCTTACAAGCATTAACCCTAATCCAAAAGTTGACCAAACTACCCTACATACTTAAGAAAGATTTTGGGTCTTACTTACTAACAAATGGGCCGCAATTAAACTATCTTAATTACCTAGACTTTTTAAAACGAGAAATAACCAAAATCAACGAGAAAAATCAAATAATCCTACTAAACTCAAGCATTCGTGCAATCAACTAGTCTTCACTTGAATCTTCCAATTCCCCATGTGCTTGAATGGGCCTTGGTCTTTATATTCTCATCATTCCCCTCCTCTTAAAAGCAATTTGCCCACAAATTGAAGCACGAATGGTGACAAGACGAGTTACATGCCTTCGACTCAATCTTGTTATGATGGCTACAGATGGCATCCAATGCAAAGCCCATGTGCTAAGTTGAAAAATAACCCTCGTCGAACCTTGACTCTCACAAACCATCTTCAATGTATGCTCAACTTTATTATTTGTGGTCATGAGGTAAGGGTCCTCAAAGTGGTATGAAGTGTATCCCGTGAAATCGAACTCCGGCTCCAACACACTTGCAAGGCACCAAGGCGGATTTGGTGATGTTGGAGCTGCATGTGGACTAAGAGCAAGACGAAAATCATAATGGTCATTGAGGTACTTGTTCTTTAAACGAACCCTTGGTACACAACCATCCCTAAAATATGGAGTGTTCCCTTCAAGATGAGCTCGAATCAACTCCCCTTTGGTGTGGACTGATTTGAGTTGACATTGTTCCATGAATGGATACCAAGGGGGTTTAACTGTTGGAGTACCAACTCCATGGAGGCTTGCAACGTCTACAATTGATTTTGGAATGGAACACACCAAGATCAGCTCAACTTGCCTTTGTTTGATCTGTATAAAAGAAGAAACACTAAACAAAGCAAAGGTAAGTTTGTTAAGAAAATAATAGACCTTCACCGGGTTGCTCAAGATTAGCCCACTTTCTCTTCTTTCTTCCTTTTTACCACCCATGTCATTAGATTTTTCCATCTCTTTTTCTAGTTCAACAGCTGACCCTTTTATCTCATTACTTTCAACTTCCTCGGATTTTACCTCTGCAGTCACAATTCCCTCATTTAGCTTTTTCTCCATTCTATAACGCTCAAGCTCACTTTTCATGCATGCTAGATCAATACAAAGTTGGTCATAAGTAAGTGATACAAGTGCAAGACGACGACTATTAAATACGAAGGAATACTTATTAGTATGTCCATCAATTTTAACTTCTCGCCTCGACATCCATGCTTTGCCCAACAACACATGTGTCACTTGAATTGGGACTACATCACACAACACCTCATCCACATATTTGCCGATTTGAATAGGTACAAGTGTGTGCTTAGTAACCCAAACATCCCCAATGGTTGGAAGATTTAATTTCTCAACCATGATAGCACTTGCAAGATTGACTTCACAACTACCATCAATGGCCAAGCTACAAATTTTATCTTTGACACCGCAACGAGTATAAAACCAACCAAGCAACTGAGATTTGACGAGATCCAATTGCTCATCTACACCACGTAATGCCACTTCTTTGACTCCCTTAGGATCAGGAAGACAATGTTGTGGGCTAACTTTTAGGCGTCTTATACTCGCCATGACGTATGAGGGAACCTGCAAAAAGTTAACAACGAAACCGAAGATATTGTCTTTCACGCTCCCTTACGTGTATCCACTCGCACTCGTGTATATGGATGTCACTCTAATGGACTTACCAAATACCTTTACCTGTTGGGTTAGGTAGTTGAGAAATGCTGCTCAAGTCCAACAACCGTGACCAACCTTTCCACAAGTGTAATCACAAGAATATAGGAGAAAATGTAGGAAAGTGTTCCTAGAATCTAGGAAGAGAATATAGGAGAGTTTCCTAAAGTGGATGAGAGAATATAGGAAAGGTCCTAAAAATGGATGAGAGAATTTTAGGAGAGTTTCCTAAAAAATGGTTGAGAGAATTTAGGAAAGTTTCCAAAAAAATGGTGAGAGAGTTTAGGAAAATTTTCGAAAAAAATGGATGAGAGAATTTAGGAAAGTTTCCTAAAAAAGGTAGGAGAGAGAGTG
Organism: Coffea arabica; assembly: GCF_036785885.1. Lineage (NCBI taxonomy): Eukaryota > Viridiplantae > Streptophyta > Magnoliopsida > Gentianales > Rubiaceae > Coffea > Coffea arabica. The sequence goes on from NC_092312.1 coordinate 10,655,678, forward strand.
TCCAAATGAGTATAAAGAGTTATCCAAGTGCTTTACTTAGTTTCCTAATTGATTTTGGAAACAAGTTAGTTTTTGGAAACCCTTTGAAAAATCCTTTTCCTCTTGAACAACTTTTGGTAACCTTCTTGAAACAACTTTTGGTAATCTTCTTGAAGCAACTTTTGGTAACCTTTTTGAAACAACTTTTGGTAATTTTCTTGAAACAACTTTTGGTAACTTTCTTGAAACAACGTTTGGTAATTTTCTTGAAACAACTTTTGGTAACTTTCAAATTCTATTCCAAGAAAGATTGCACAAATCAGATTTGGTTCCCTATTCAAAACAATTCGGTTTCCACTTTCTTTCCTTTCCTTTTTTTTTTGACTACAACTATCAACCACGACACAAAACAAGGAAGTCCACAAATACTAACTACCAAGAACTCCAAGATCTTTCAAGAACTTTCAAGGAAGTTGTCAGGAACTTCAGAAATTTCAAGATTGTGATCAAGAATGCAAGAATCTCAAGATTATTGTAAGTTCTCTTCAAGATTCACAAAATTCCAACAAGTTTTGCCAAAATTCAGATTTGAAAACCAAGTAAACAAGTTGGATAACACAAACAACAAGGCTGGACAGATTTGTATTCGGATGAACAGTAACTATGAACAGTGTCGGTGAACAGTACGGTGAACAATACGATGAACAGTGTTGGTGTGAACAGTAACGGTGAACAGTGACTCTTTTTTTTTTTTTGGTTCTAAACAAACGAACAGATTGGGATAAACATATATGACTCGAAATACACGAAAAAAAAAAAGATATAACCTGGTGGTTGTCGACTAGCTCTGGTACCAATTGATGTGAAACCCCGATCTAGACAACCAAAACACCATGGCTTAGGCAGCGGAAATTTGACCCAACTAATTCCTAGATGTCACGAACAATTTTGATATTATTTCAACCCGTAACTACTCGAATTAACGAACTAAGTTGGAGGTAGTAGAACGCCACAATCAAGGAGATACTCGATTAATAAGTTCGGGTGAATAACTTGAGAAGATTCTCAAGTATTCAAAGGCAACTCTCTTGCCAAAGAGAAAGTGAAAACTCACTAATTGTATTTAATAGTAAAAAACTGATCCCAAACAAAGAGGAAGTGGGGCTATTTATAGCCCTTACAAGCATTAACCCTAATCCAAAAGTTGACCAAACTACCCTACATACTTAAGAAAGATTTTGGGCCTTACTTACTAACAAATGGGCCGCAATTAAACTATCTTAATTACCTAAACTTTTTAAAACGAGAAATAACCAAAATCAACGAGGAAAATCAAATAATCCTACTAAACTCAAGCATTCGTGCAATCAACTAGTTTTCACTTGAATCTTCCAATTCCCCATGTGCTTGAATGGGCCTTGGTCTTTATATTCTCATCAATAACTATACTTTTCTTCATTTTCTAAAACCTAGGTAATTCTTCAGGCACCAACCACAACCATATATGCTTGGATTGTAGTGCAGCAAATGACAAAGGTCTAAAACTGCTCCAAATAACTTGTTCTTTGATTCTTGAAGACTATCTTGAACACAAAAATGTAGTGTTCAATATATAATGGTTTATCACATTATTCTCACTCTTCAACTATAATTTATATTGCACTAACAGCTGAGTCCTTCATGTGTATGAACTGCTTCAAATTTCTGCCCCAAAACATAGAAGATGCTTTAGGTACTTAATACTGTTAACAACTTTATGTATACAAGATTCTAGTGAACCGTATTCAACTTCTGGATACATTTCCTTTCTTTACAATACCATTGATTTTAGAAGTTTGTTTTTGTAAAACTGTTGGCATTTGCAACACAATATCAAACCAGTCAACAATGCTCAAAATCTACTGCTAAAAAACATAAAAGTACAGATATAACCTCTGTTATCAATTTCCATCATCTAATGATCATTATATTAACGCTTCATCTATTAGAGTTAATAATCCTCTGTTAATTTTCACATGGGCAACAAAGGTTCAAGGTCAGGAAGAACTCAGAAAGTTCATAACAGAGGTACATAAACTAAAAGTATTGTGAATATAACATAATATACATCCAGAACCTTTTCTGATTCCCTTTCTTGTATTCAATAATTAGTATCACATTCCTTGTACTGTAGGTCAAAAAATTCCAGATGGAATTGAAGCATTCAAATGCATCAGCAATGAACCAAACATATTGCCTCTCAAACTAGATTGCAGCTATTGCGAAGCAAAAAAATTCACTCTGAAACAATAAATTTCTACTGTTCTGGTGGTCAGATAGTTCTCCAAGAGAATAAACTTTCAAATATTCTCATGGAACTATACACTGGTCATTCTGCTGAAACTCTTTCTTTCAGAACATACAATAAGATGTTTGCCTTCACCTCTTTCGGAGTACATTATGACAAATCTTTATGCAGAAGAACTAACAGCATCTACACATTTAAAATTCAGGGACAAACCTATCACTCCATCAAGGATCTTATTCCACATGGAGATACTACTGTTTATTTGCAGCTGTATTTTCATGATACAGATCATGAATTAGAAAACAGACTGGCTACATCAAACAAGCTAATAGAGAGTGCAGTGAAAAAAATTATGCATGTCATGGAATCCAACCCCTATGCCTCTTTTCTCCGAAGCTTAAAAAATGTTTTGAATCTTGACTCATATCAGATAGTGCAAAAGTCTCACTCAGAGAATGATCAGAGAGTTTGGAATCAACCAACTGCATCACAAATTGTAGCCTTATGGGTAGAGGGCCAAGATTCTGGAGAACGATACAAAAGATATATCCAAATCTATACTAAAGAAGGCAAGGATCATCTGGTGCAATACTATTATGGATGCTATGATCCATTGCAATATCCGCTGCTGTTTCCATTCGGAGAAACTACCTGGCATCCTGGTATAAAAAGAATACCAACACATAATCCAAACAAAAGAAAGAGATGCAATAGAACGATCAACTGCACTCCTAGTCTTAGTAATTACAAATCTGCAGAAGAAATAATAGGAGTTGAACATTAAGATATACCAAAAATTATACTGCATAATTATATTTTGCTCAATATACAGTTACCATATCACTGCATTGACACTCAATAACATGTTCTACAGCTTGTGACAATCCTGAAAACAATAAAGAGTTTGTATCTATACGTGAGTATTATGCATACAAGTTGCAGATGCGGGAAAAGTACACTCTTGGCATACTCAACACCGGCCGACGACTGCAATAATATGTCATCGATATGTACATCAAGATAGAATCTCAGAGGCTTGAGTATTACAAAAGCCGACAAGAGTTAATAAGAAAAAAAGAACTTCAAGGAATAATGGACAGTGTCATGGTAGGACATTGTCAAGGATCCAAAATAGGTCAGCGAATTATCCTTCCAGCATCATTCATACGTGGTCCTCGCGACATAAGAAGAAGATATGTTGATGCTATGGCTCTTGTGCAAAAATTTGGCAAACCTGATCTATTCATCACTATCACATGCAATCCTTCATGGCCTGAGGTAAAAAAACACATGTTTCCTACTGATGAAGGTCATACCAGACCAGACTTGTTAGCTCGAGTTTTTCATGCTAAACTTGATCTTCTGAAGGACCAACTCTTCAAAAAACAAATATTTGGAGCAGTCACAGCTTATACCTATGTCGTTGAGTTCCAAAAACGTGGTCTACCTCATGGTCATTTTCTCATAATCCTAGAGGTAGCTTTAAAGTTTTATTCCACAAAATCCTATGATAAAATCGTCAGTGCAGAAATTCCTGATAGAACAACAAATCGACATTTATTCAGTATGGTTCGAAAGCATATGATCCATGGTCACAAAATCCAGATAACGTTTGTATGCAAGGAAATCAGAAGAAAAGATGTAGAAATAATTATCCAAAAACATTTGCTTAGACAACCTTTCATGGAAACAATGTGTATCCTATTTACCGAAGAAGAAATGATGGACAGAAAATAATGGTTCGTGGCCATCAGCTTGATAACAAATAGGTAGTTCCACACAATACATACATATTGGCAAAGTTTGATTGCCATATAAACGTCGAAATCTGCTCCACTATGAAAGCTGTGAAATACATATACAAATACATATACAGGGTCATGATAGGATTCATTTTAGAGTAAACTCAGATGGCTCTATTGAAGACAATAATAATTTCCAACCTTTTCCAATCGATGAAATAAAGAACTTCCAATCAGCTCGATGGGTGTGTGCAGTTGAAGTAATTTGGAGAATATATAGATTTCACCTCAGTGAAATGCACCCCTCTGTAATTCATCTCTATCTCCACTTACAAAACTGCCAATCCATGAACTTCACACTTGATCAAGACCTACGAGATGTAGTCAGAAACAAGTATGCAAAGAGAATCATCTTAACAGAATTCTTTGACATGAATTCTATGGATAAACTAGCTGAGCATCTTAACTGCACATACAAAGAATTCCAAGAGCACTTCGTCTGGTACCCCGAAAGGATGAAATGGGAATATAGAAAGTAGAAGGACTGTATTGACAGAATTGTCACAACAACCATAAAAGAAGGAGAACGTTACTTTCTTCAACTGCTCTTAACACATGTTAAAGGTCCCAGATTATTTGACGACTTTAAGACCGTTAATGGAACATACGTCAACATATTCCGTGAAGCAGCTATTCCATGACGATATTTTGAATCAGATACATCACAAGAAGAATGCCTCGAAGAAGCCCGTTCATATCAAATGCCATACATATTGAGAAGGCTATTTGCAACTCTGCTGGTATATTTTCCTCCATCAAATGCTAGACATCTATGGAAAAATTTTGAATATTGTCTATTAGAGGATTTCATGAAAATACCAGAAATATCACCTAATCAAACACGATACAAGGTTCTGGAACAGATAAACAATTTCCTTCAATCAATGGGAAGAGATATCAACTCATATGCCCTGGTTCCATATGCTCTGAATTTTAACGATTTGAACAAGAATACGAGGAACACAATAGCAGAAAGAAGAATCACTGTGCTAGAGTCTGATCTCCAAAGGATTGATCAATTGAACAACGATCAGAAAAATGCCTTCGACATAATCATTGATGCAGTATTCCAGAAAAAACATGGAAGCTTCTTTGTTGATGGTCCAGGTGGAACCGGAAAGACCTTCCTCTATCGAGCATTATTAGCTGAGATAAGATCCAAAGAATTCATTGCGCTTGTTACAGCATCCTGCGGAGCAACGACTTCAATATTTCCTGGTGGAAGAACAGCTCACTCAAGGTTCAACATACCATTAGATACAACAAAAAATAAGAATTGCAAAATTAGCAAACAAAGTTCATCAGTAGAACTTTTACAAAGAGCCAATCTTATAATTTGGAATGAAACTCCAATGACAAATAAAGCTTCAATAGAGGCTGTTGATCTCCAAGATCTAATAGACTCAAACGCCTTATTTGGATCCAAAGTAATTATTTTCGGAGGAGACATTCCACAGGTATTACCAGTTGTTACTAAAGGAACAAAATCATAATTTATTGATGCTAGCATAGTCAAGTGATATATATGGCCACACCTTCACAAGATTCAACTCACATAAAACATGAGAGCAAGGGATGATCCAGAGTTCATTGAATATTTGCTCCGTGTCAGAAATGGAACAGAACCTACTGTCAACAATGACTGTATCCAAATACCTCCATCATTGTTGATAAGATATACAAATGACGAAGATTCAATTAGAGAGCTGACTGCCACAGTATTCTTAGATTTGACAATATTCTGCCATTATGATTTCTTGGCTGTAAACCGTGTTATACTCACAACAAAAAATGAGTTTGTTGATTAAATTAATCAGCACCTAATACACCATATGCCTAGTTGCATTCGAGAATACATTAACTGAGACAAATGTATTGAGGGTTCGGACCAGACAATCATGGAGGACTTCATAAACAACCTAACACCAAACGGATTTCACCTCACAAATTGATTCTCAAGCCAAACACTCCAATTATGCTGCTCAGAAACTTTGATCCACCCCAAGGACTATGCAATGGAACAAGGCTTATCTGCAAGTCTTTAAACTCCAATGTGATACATGCAATAATAAGTTGTGGAGAATTCATTGGTAAAGAGGTCTTTCTCTATAGAATCTGTTTCAAAATAGAGAATAATCCAGAGTCACCGGTTTCTTTTGAGAGCATACAGTTTCCAATTCGACCATGCTTTGCGATGACTATCAATAAAGTTCAAGGGTAGACCCTAAATTTTGTGGGAATATATTTATGTGAACCGATTTTTTCACACGGCCAGTTATATGTAGCAATGTCAAGAGCCAAGAACAAGACTTCAATAAAAATTCTTATCAAGCCATCTATATTCAGCACTGTAGAAGACTCAATAACACAAAATATTGTATATAGAGAAGTATTAGATTTAGCAAATGAATAACTTGCTTATCTACTCATACGCATATCATTTTATGACATAGATTAACTATTCTGTTCTTATGTTTCTGCTCCGAAACTACCCAATACTTGCATTCTGAATTACAGGACGACAGAAAAGTCATAGGATTTGCTGAAATCGTTCCCGGTCTTCAACACTGGACAACGATACTTTAGGCTCTTGACAAACAAAAACCCCTGCTATTAAAAGTAGGAAATCGTTATCAGAAGCTTACTCTGATTGATCACCAGGTAAACACACTAATAAATTCTTCCACAGAGTTATTATACCTCAGCATACACATTCACATTCTAATCGAAACCAAAATTTATGTATAGGGCATAACAGTAGAAGCTATGATATACAAATCAGATATAGAGTTCTTCCGCAACCACTTCAACCTATACGAGCGTTACATGATATCCAATGCAAGAGTTGAATACACTCCACTGGAGTATCGTGCACATGAAAATCAATGCACCTGGTATATTAACAACTCTACTGTTGTCCAAGCAATCGATGAAGCAAACTCTCCAGAAATCTCTCATGTTTTCACATTTACACCTTTCAGAAGATTCTATCAACATACTGATGACACCTCAGACATAGGTAATACACTGACCTTAAATTCAACTATATAATACTGAACACATCACTACTTAGTTTACCTTTCATAAATGACAAGAATAGATGTCCTTGGCATTGTTGCACAAGTCCACCCTTGAAATCACAGAGAACCTACTCCAATCAGAGAAATTGTGATCATAGATAATAGGTAACTTCCATGACTGATCAATTGATAACTCTATGTACATCACACTCCTCATTTTAACACATACACAACAATGCCGCATAAATATCTAACCAGCTGTATTGCAGCTTCATGCCAGTCATCTTAACTTTGTGGGGTGAGCATGAAATAGATGAAGGGCAAACAATTGCAAAAATGATCCAATCAATGCCACTCATTGTCGCACTTTGAGTGAAGGTCTCATCATATCACAGTAAGTAAACCTCAAAATACTATAACTAAACCATTTATACACTACATCATTTTTTAATACACATAATATTTCAGCTCTAAATCTGTCAACAAAGTTTGGATCAAACATCTTGGTCAATCCTCCAATACAACAAGGTGCTTCACTGAAACAATGGTAAACACTTGTTGCCATACAAACCCACCAACTGTTGTACAATCCACAGAAAATGAGCTCTGCACAATCGCAGACTTCCTAAAATTCCCAATGGTAAGATTCTCCAACTTTCACATCCATAACTTTTTCATTCATCACATCTGGCACAAAATTAACCAACTGATAACCTATTTTCTTAGCAGAAAAAAACTTACTGGATCCAAGGAACTCCACGATTTCTAGACAGAAGCCAACGACAATGGTATAATGCACGCTCAAACTGCCACAAACCATTCAGAGCAAAACCATTATGAAAAATTATTTGCACTTCCTGCAACAAGCAAGTCAATGTCGTTCCAAGGTAACTAAGACAACAACATTATCACAGGCTATTCCATCACTTATTACTGCACTAATATCTAATCTCAATGGCAGATGCAGACTAACCATAGAGTTGGCTGACTACTCCGGAATACTGACACTTGATTTATATGACAATGATGCAGAGCAACTATTACCCTTCACTGTGCTGGAAATCCAAGAACTTGAAGACAATGTCAGTACATGTCTACCGCTAAAACTTATTAACCTCCACTTACACAATAACTGCCATACATTGTGTCAACTAATACTGAAATATGAATATTAAAGCACCTACTCAACTATATTGCTATTGAACAAGCTATCAAAAACACCATCCTCACTTGCTTTGTCAAAAAAATGGTGGGAAACTGTGGATCTAGAGACACAGAAAAATATACAGCCATAATAGTGCACAAAGCAAATGCTGCAGAAATCATATCAGAGACTTCTACAACTCCAATATCAGTTGCTACTTCTTCTACATGCCCTTCCTCGACTCCAGGGCCATCAAATGCAGAAGCTATCCCAAAAGCCACAAATTTCGACAGCAACTTGTTCACAGCGCTGACAATTACAAAGAGTCCAACTAAGAGGCAGCGCACTGACGTAACTGATATGGAGCAGTAGAATGTAACATCTCTACTTACACTTTTGATAAACCTTTTGAACGTCTAATCATCAGCAATCCCCATCATTGTATATAACGCTGATGTACCTAAATAGCTAAAGATCTAAACCAGATCATTAACTCATGTTGCCTATGCTTTTGAACATTTTGTATATCACAAACAACTCTAGACTGTGCTTTTAGAATTGCAACTATGTAAATTACATCCAGGCTATGCTTATAAAATGTACTTCTATATAGGCTGCATGCTTCAGCTTCACAAAATCCCCTTCTCTGCAGACTTCTATTTTTTTCTTCTGATCTTCAACATGCAAACTCCCAGGTATGTCCTCTGTATTTTTCTTCTCTTCTTTTTTCACGTTGTAAATTTGTCCATAAAACCATTTGAGTATAGGAAAGAATAACTGTTTATTGGCTTTTGTCATTGGGTTATTGGAGAAAAACTTGAATAAAAACAAATGAAATATTCAAAGTTTAGTTTGAATGGTGAATTGCAAAACAGAATTCCTACAGAAGTATGAACATATGATTTTTGTCAACAGCAGGAATATTTGACGTCAATTGCTTTTGTTTTTCCTTTTCCCTTTTCTCTCTGTTTCATGTAGTTTACTTATTTGACATGCCTCAACCTTGGGATCATCACGATGGAATCTGCTGAAAAATCCACGATCTTTATTTTTGAAAATATGTGCATTAAGTAACACCATACAAAAACCCAAATACTTCAACAGAATACATTCTCAGCATCTATAGAAAATAATAACTAAAAGCAACACAACAAATACGTAAAACAAAAAAAACATAAACACACTAAACCATAGCACTTCTAACAGCTTTCTTCTACTCTTCGACCTTAATCTCCATACGTTGGGCAATTATTTGAAGAAACGGAAACTTGCCAATATCTCCCAAAACTTCATCCAGCACAGCAACCCTAGCAGATTTACGATAAAACTTCTTAAACAAATCATATATCTCATTCCACAACAAAACACTATTTGCCAAAGCCCTGTCAGAACCAGCCAAAGAAGCGTTATGTCCATCACGGCCGGCCAAACTCCCCGCAACATCGGCTAATGATAATCTATTAAACATGAGTTCAACATCCAGATGCAAATCTCGTAACACTCCAAAACGATTATGGCTATAATCCATTTCTAGACGATAATGCTAGAGCATAAAAAAAAAAGGAAACTACACACTCTACTTATAGACAATAAAGCACAATATCACCTATATAATACCACAAAGCTCTAAAACTCCATCACAAAATCACATGCACACAGGACCAAAAAGATTCCACAAAGAAAAAACAAATCAATTCACTGCACATTACACACACACATCACGCAGAAACAAACCTTATCCATACCGTTCCAAAAACTTCCAAACGCCTAGAAGCACAGTCGGAGAAATTGAACACAAAAAATAACTAAATTAAAACAGCATCATAAAACAATTCATTATAAAGAAACAATTCATTCCCACCTGTTTACAAAAATTCACACTGTTTTATTACTCAATTTAATTAATAATACATAAAAACAAAGCACTACTGCTTTATTTACTTACACTAAAAATAGAGACAAACCAAGTGAAATTACACAACACAACGCCAACAAACACATAAACCAATGCTCAACTTACTAAACACCTTACTAAACCTAACAGTTCTCATAAACTCAACAACACTCTATCAGTCATTGTTACTACCGGTGCTGTCAAAAGAAGGCGAACAGGGCAAGACCAGCAGTTCCTCAGCTACATTGAACTTGATCCTCGAAGCTATAAGTTCTAGCATCGGCAACCTTCTCCCACCAACCAATCCGCTGTCCAGCACAAGTCCCCACTCCCGCTCCCTATATAAAACCCTAAACAAATCACAAATCTCGTTCTTCAGCATCAAATGAGTAACTCGAGACCGAGCAATAGGTTCAGTAGCACGGTTCCGACAAGAGTTTCGCATCGGGTAAGCACTAGCAGAACCAATGCTCAACCTACTGAGCTCCTCCTCCAACTCTAGACATAGATCTTGGACTATTGAAAATACTCAATCATTATGTGCCATTTATCCACCAGCAAATCAATCAAAGACTGAGCAACACTCACTCACAAAATCAAATTAAAATAACCAGCCCACACTTATATACCAAATAACTCTCACAATGATCACATGTGCTGAAGGTTATTAATTGATTTTCACCCTTTGAATATATCCACTCTTTACCACTACACAATGCCTCGCATTGCCAGCTACAATCCATACAATCAAAACCACGCAGCCACACGTTTCCTCAATAGTAAAACCCACACGTGCTTCTTATATGCATACAGGAAAAATGATATATATATATATATATATATAACATAAAGAATATCTGACTTCCAAACAACCACCAACTATACACATGTGAATACCAAAAAACAAACTCTACCATCACATAATATCAAATACAAATACTATGCGAACATTGAACAAACAACAAATTCAAAATACCAAACAATTCAAAATAAAAAAAAGGTGAAAAAAATAAAAAAAAAACCATATATAAATAGATAAAAAGTAAATTAATGCTAAAGAAGCCATAATAACAAATAAAAAAACTTTAAAAAATTTATTTAAAAAATAAAATAATGCTAAGAGAACCATATCCCATGAACAAACTTTTTCAAAAATCTCCAAAACATACTAACACATCAAATAATCCACCGATTTTTAAACACAACAACCTAGCGCCCGCGCATTGCGCGGGATAGCTCACCTAGTATAAGTAGAGATTCTTCCCTTCCTTTACGGAAAGTAAAAGATTGAAGATTCTTTCCATAGGAACAGCATTTAAAAAAAAAGATTTTTAGCATTTTGACTCCCCCATGTCCTTCCAAGAATGCAGTCATAAAAGATTTCCTAAAAGGTCACAAAATGCCACTCCTTTAAAAGTAGGGCAAATTATATTTTAATCCCCTGTGATTTTCGCAAAAACCACATAACCCCCTCCCCTATAATTCAAAAAGCTATACATAAATCTCTTGTGGTTTAGGTTGAACTGTCAAATAGACGGAAAGCACCCATCGTGACGATTCGTGGGCAAAACGCGCTTGTACTACTAGTATCAGTAAGAAACATTTTCATATTACCCCTGACCATTGTAACGCAACCAATAAAGCCTAACTTTGTGCTCCTTATCTCTTTCCAGCTTCCGAAAGTACTTTGTTGGTGAAGGCTTGCGCATGGATGGTGGTTTATATTTGAGGAAAATGAAAAACATTGAAGAAAGCTTAGAAGTCATGAAGATTTGCGTGGGTATGGGCTAGATTGCCTTATTCACTATTAGGGGTGCAAACGAATCGAGCCGCTCGCGAGCGGCTCGATTCAAGCTCGACTCGAGCTCAAAACATTAAGCTCGTTAGGCTCGCGAGCTCGAGTATATATATATTTATTTTTTTATTTTTATTTTTAATAGTAAAATTACATAAATATTCTTAATATTTTATTATTTATTAAGAAAAAAATATTATTTTATTTATTTTTTAAAAAATAAAATAATTATTTTTTGTTTTTTTCGACCTTGAACTCGAGCTCGAACTCGGCTCGAATCGAGTCGAGCTCGAGCTCGAGCTTGAAAATTACCAGCTCGTCGAGCTTGAGCTCGAGTTCGAGTTCGATGAAATTAAGTCAAAGCTCGACTCGATAAGGCCAAAGTTTGACTCGACTCAACTCGTTTGCAGCCCTATTCACCATAAATAACAAGCAAGAAACAGAAGTTAGAAAATATATAGATCTTCCAACACAAAGAGGACTCATTCCCCTCCTGTGTGCTCCTCCTCTACAGTTGCTAAGTAAAGTAACCCAATTTCTGTACAAGGGAAAAAATATTTGAAAAAAATAGAAGACACAAAAGAAGAAGAAGAAGAAGAAGAACCTGCTAAGTCTTCCGGCTGCGTCCTACCATATCTCCCCGGTGGCTAACAGATTCTTTTCACAACACAATTCTTCACGCTACCCATAAATAACAAACCCCTTCACAAAATTCAAAAGGAGGGAATAAAAAATAAAGTGAAATAATACAAAAATAAGGAAAGGAGCTGTAAGAAGAAATCCCCAAAGCAGCCAAATTCCGCAAGCCAAGATCCCCACCACCCTTATCACTGCCCACCAGTCACCGACCCTCTCCAAACTCCGAAGGTAAAAGCCGATAACCCTCTCTTTCTCACGACAAAAACCAGAGCAAGGGAGAATCTGACTTCATTTGCTTCCTTTTTGTATTTATATTAGGGTAATTTGAACATTTTGCCCACGAATCATCACGATGGGTGCTTTCCGTCTATTTGACAGTTCAACTCAAACCACACGGGCTTTATGTATAACTTTTTGAATCATGGGGGGTTATGTGATTTTTGCAAAAACCATAGGGGATTAAAATGTAATTTGCCCTTAAAAGTGTTCAATCTTTTATCAGTCTACTTCAGGGTTTTCAGATTTTGCATTGGAGTCAACAAAAAAATTCCAACAATCATTTGCAACTTGCAATACCAGAAAAGAACTAGACTAAGCAGTCACGTAGCTCCCGGCTTTTAATCTTCAAACTGTTGATAAGGTTTCTCTTTTTAGTTTTTTTTTTCTGATTTTTTCATAATATTTAGTGTATAAATGTTTGAGCTACAGTAGTGTTGCTTACACGTCGTCTGGGCCTGCTGTCTTCTTCACGGTCATTTTTTCTATGCCTGGTTTTTCTTCCTTTAGATATTAGTACTAATGTTAGTTATTGCTTTCTGAAGCTGCCAATTCTACAGGACCATCATTTCCAACAAGAAAGGCTCCAATATTCTCTCTAATATATCGAACCAATAAACAGGTTTGAATTACGATTCAGTTTTCCAGTATTATCACTTGTCAAGATTTTTCTCTCTGAAGCTTTTCTGTACAGTTCTAATATGTCCTTTAATGCAGTGCCAAAATGTCTTGATTTAGACACACAACTATGAATCTGGGATTTCTTATTCGGCCCTTTTCTTCAAAGGGATTGAAGATAAGGACTCTTACTTTTAGTGTTATCCTATTTGCAGGCTGAATTCTTCGAAAGTTAGCTGCCGGTTTAGAGACGAACAACTATGACTGAAGTTGGCTCAAGTGGGTCTCCCACTCCAGGCAGGCTTGAGGTTCATCCCAATATTGTGCATTAGAAATGGAATGGTATTAATTGCCAATTAATTCTTGACTGGAATTGTTTGATGATTGGCATCAGGGAAAACGTGCTGCGATGGTAGTGTGTTGGTTTCTTGGACTGGGATCACTGGTCTCATGGAATAGTATGCTGACTATTGGAGACTACTATTATGCCTTGTTTCCTGTAAGTACTCCAATGTGCTCTGTAATCCTTTTTGATATAAAACACCACTTTTTGGTCTGGCATGTATGTTATTCTGTGCAGTCTTTAGTTCCAAAATCACTGAGCTAGGAATTCTGTGTAGACTTTCAATTTGAATTTTCTGAGGTGAATTAATTTAGAAGTTGCACAACTTGGCCTACTTTTGTTGAAAAATGATGATGCAATGAGACATCAACATGACGAAATGTCTATACTGTTGTGCTGATGGATTTTTCTGCTCTGGATGTTGGCCCTGCCATGAATAATCTCTCTGCCAGCCTTGAGTTACTACTAGCTAGCAAAACTCGTGGCACATAAACTGTTGCAGATGGATACATAATAAAAGAACATTCATGATAATCTAATCTGTACTGATAGGCAAACACTTTAATTTCCCATCAATGATAACCAATTTCTAATTCCCAATTTTTTCTGGGCCTCAAGGCGAACTGATGCCATCAAGTTAGTTCATCTAGAATGAGTTGCATTTGGAAGAACTTAACATTGGTTTTCTCCGTTTCTGTTTGAAGCACTATCATCCTTCAAGGGTACTCACCCTAGTTTATCAACCATTTGCCGTTGGAACAGTTGCAACACTTGCATATAATGAGGCAAGAATTGATACCAGAATGAGAAATTTAGCAGGATATACCTTATTCTTTCTGAGCACATTAGCGCTCCTACTGGTAAGCTTTCATTTCAGCAATCTTTAGCATTCAATGTCTGAGTTATTTCACATGCATTTATTTTGATGTTAAACTCCGCAGCTAGATTTAGGCACATCAGGAAAAGGAGGACTAGGAAATTATATTGGCATATGTATACTTGTTGCTGCTTTTGGAGTTGCTGATGCCCATGTCCAAGGAGGAATGGTTGGAGACCTATCCTTGATGTGCCCTGAGTTCATCCAAGTCAGTCTTAAAATCACATGTTCCATTTACTCTCTAAGATTGTATTTCTTTCATATTGTTTAGAAGTACTATTCATAGCACACGCGTTTTCATTTTAATCTTATCATATGTAACTATGCAGTCCTTCTTGGCTGGTCATGCTGCATCAGGGGCACTCACATCTACTTTACGACTAATGACAAAAGCAGCCTTTGAAAATTCTAATAATGGCCTTCGCAAGGGAGTTAGTACGTAATTTTCTCTTAATGCTTAGTGAACTTCCAGGCATTTACATGTCGTCTCGTTCCTGAATGATATGGAATTCTGTTTCTCCAATTTGCAGTTCTATTTCTTGCCATCTCGACATTCTTCGAATTCCTATGCATTCTGCTGTATGCATTCATCTTTCCTAAACTGCCAATTGTAAAGCATTATCGTGCAAAAGCAGCTTCAGAAGGATCAAAAACTGTCTTAGCTGATTTAGCCGCTGCTGGCATCCAGACCGAGGCAAATGAAACAGTATGAAAGTTTCTTTTGATCTATACGTCCAAGTTTCTGATGAACTGTTCATTTGACACCTTAAGACAGCTTTTGCCATCCTTGCAGGTCGATGATGATAAATATCCTGAGCGCCTGAGCACCAAACAATTACTCTTTCAGAACTTTGATTATGCTTTGGACCTCTATCTGATTTGTGTCCTAACTTTATCTATCTTTCCTGGCTTCTTATATGAAAACACTGGACACCACAAGTTAGGCTCCTGGTAAGTGATAAAATTCTTTCGTGATTCAACCTGTTAGGTGGTTACCTTTATCTTATGTCAAGTAGGATGAAATGATCAATAGTTTTCGAGAATCAAATACAGCTATCCTATACAATCAAACACTAAAAAAAAAATGCTATTTATTCATCTCTTTGATAAGTTTGTCGACTTAGACACCTCCATTTTTGGTTATCCATTATTACTCCTAAAAGTTTAATAGCTTTCATTTTACTATCACTTAGTCCCCTATTTTTAGCATGCTGCTCATACAATTCCATGTACAGGCTGTCCAATTAGCCTTTTCTTGAATTAAGTTCCCATCAACCTTATTTATTTGAAAGATTTGAATAGGGTGGCCCCGATGTAGTAACTATATTCACTTCATTGATGGTCATCCCATCCCAGGTATGCTGTTGTTTTGATCGCAATGTACAATGCGTGGGATCTCGTATCAAGATACATTCCACTCATGGAATGCCTCAAGTTAAAATCAAGAAAGGGCCTCATGCTGGCAACATTATCTCGTTTCTTTCTCATCCCTTGTTTCTATTTCACTGCAAAATATGGTGACCAGGGATGGATGATATTTCTCACGTCCTTCTTGGGACTGACCACTGGTTATCTCACAGTATGCGTCCTCACTGCAGCTCCCAAAGGGCACAAGGTTGGTGAAATGTAGATCATCATGAATGAAAGTCTTTTTCGTCTCAATTTCGTCTCAATTGCTTGGTTTTATCATTGAGTTAATTGCTTTGGTTTTCCCCTGAGAAAGAAAATTTTACCGTTTTCTGGTACTGCAGGGACCGGAGCAGAATGCACTAGGAAACTTGTTAGTCGTATTTCTCCTTGGTGGCGTATGTTCTGGCGTAGCCCTGAATTGGTTATGGCTTATTGGCAATGGGAAATTCTGAGGAAGCATCTGTAGCTGAGTGTTGAATATTGATGCATGGATAGTCGCCAGGATGTCTGTTAGGGGATATCAAATTGTATTTACAAATTGAAATTGTTATGTGTTTTTAAATCAAAAACCAGAACTCAATTCTTATTGCCTTTCATACATATGTTCATTTTGGGCTAGGAAATTAAATGTGCCTGCTCCAAAAGATTATGGTTAGAATTATGGTACGGTTAATTGCACTGAACCAACTCAACTATTACCTAAATTGCACTTTACTCCCCTTGATGATTTTTATTGGCACTTAAGTCCCTTTTTTTATATGTTAAAGATAAAACAATCTGTGCTATTCTATTTCTTTCAGTTTTCCTTTTACTCTTTCAAATTTTTTTTCATTTTTTTCATTTCTTATTTTCCCCTTCTTTTCATGCCACTTGCCACCTCTTTCCCTCTACTACTATTAGAGTGCTTACACTAGAATTTTTAATTTCTTTTACTCATTCCTTTATTATGATTGAATAGATTGTTTATTTGTTAAACTTCATTATTTTTAGTATTTACCATAGGGGAAGGTTGGGTTGGGTGCTAAGATAAGAGGAATTGTAAATACGAGATCTTGACTTCAAGATTTCCCACTTACCAAACAAAAAATAAAAGTCTTTACCATAAGGTCCATTCTACAACACAATATATGTTCATATCACAAGCACATTTAATCAAGTTATTCAATAATTTATTTACACGTAAACTAATTAGAGTAAACAATTGATCAGTCATTAATAGTAAAACCAACATATTAATAGCGCATGCAAGAATTAATTGTCAACAAATTATTAATTTTGATTACATTAAAAATGAATAAAAACAGTACTAACTGATTTGTGTGCTTACAATTTTAATTGTAATTAATTGATCGTTTATAAGCTGAACTTTGTATCTGGGTTGGAAGATAAGGGAGGCAGGAAGGATTGCAAGTAGGAGATCTTGGATTCAAGCACTCCCACTTACCAAAAAAAAGAAGAAAAAAAGAAGAAGCTGTACTTTGTATTTATGTGTGTGTGTTTAAATAATTTGCTATCTTAGACTAAACAGGCTTTGCAATGTAAGAAACATAGATAGTGTTATAATATAGATTTTGTTATTAATTGTTAATAGTGAAAAAGGGAAAACTAGTAGACAAGAAAAAAAGGAAAGAGGAGAAAACAAAAAACGAATAGGTGAATAAGAACGAGAAAAGTAATTAATGTAGCAAAGATAATTTTGTCTAAGAATGTCATAAAGGGGCTAAATTGCCTATATAAAAACTTTAGGAGGGTAAATTACAACACGACGTATAATTGAGGAGGATTTAGTGCATTTTACCGCAAATGGCCAGCATCGTCTTGTGTAGAGCTTTAGACGTAGTTTTACAAAAATTTAAAATGTCAGCAATGAGTTTAAAACTCAGAAAATCGGAAAGTTATTTTCTCTAACACAATTAAGTCTTCACTGAACGTTGAAATACGAAATATTCCTTTTTTCGGACTCCAAATATTGCATCCTGAACAAAAATGTAACATCACAGCCCAAATATTTTTGCGTGAACAGTGAAAGAAAAAAACTCAAAATCTTTTTGGATAGACAACGTCGGCCGATTAATTTCCATTTTTTGTGCTATACTACTAATTAGTTAATAAAGTAACTTAGTGGTCTTCTTTGATCTAAGTTGAAAGACCGAAACAGGTACAGTTGAAGGTCAATGGTCACCATCATGGTTAGCAACATCAGCCGACACCGATACGTATCAGCCTGAGTCGTAACCGGAACGGAGGAGACCGGTATGATACCGAACCCCGAATCGCGGATATTATCATATCTGCGGCGACTCGCTCTGACTCGATCGATATTGGCCGATTTGAATCCGTGATGCATGATATCAGTCGATATATTGGAGTCGATTCAGATATTTTTTCAAATTGTGTCTTTTTGATATTTTCTAATTTTAGTAATTTTTTCAAATTTTTTGAAAACTATCATTTGCTATAATGTGCGTATCATCCGATATTCAACCGATATATCGCGACGGATGTAGAACAACCGAAACCGCGACGAGATTGCAACCCGCGATGGCGAACCACGGCCACCATTTGATAAAAAACTAGTCCACTAATATATCCATGCATGCCCAAACCCAATTTTGGTACATGGCTGTCACGCTTTTGTTGGGTGAATTCTTAGTTTATGATGAAAAAAAAAGGCATTCTACAATTGGGGCGGTTTTTGGAGACTGTTCTACAAGTGGGGTCTTCGCATTCCGCGAATGCGAGGTCAATGAACTCGCATTCGCAAAATGCGAGCTCGGTGAGCTCGCACTGAGCTCGCATTCCGCGAATGCGAGCTCACTGACCTCGCATTTGTGGAATGCGAGTTCAGTGCGACCACCGGGCGCCAAGCCCCCATTTCGAAAAAAAAAAAGTGAGTCAAAGAAGTAGAATGCAATATCGAAACATAGCTGTCGAACAGCAAAACAAAGAAAACAGAGCTGTCGAATAGCAAAACAAAGAAAACAGAGCTGGGTTCTGCACATCGAAGCATCCAAAGACCGGAGCTGGCCACCATTTGTCCTATTTTGTGCTGCCCAAACGCCAGACGGCAGAAATAGGAGGAGCGGCGCCACCATCTCTGTTGTTCTGCTCCACCGGAAGCCACGCCTCCTTCTCTTTGTGCCTCGCTGAAGCAAGCCCTCCAGATTGTAGCCGATTTTTAGAGCTTCTTCAACCACCAGATTGCTGACCCATTTGCGCCTTTGACCACCCACTGCCGCCCCATTGCCGACCCAAAATTTGTCAGCATTGCCGTCCCATTGCGACTCTCAAACAGCATAAAGGTAAACCTTTTCCATTTGTAATGCCTCACTTATAGCATTTTAAGTTTAATTAATACTTGAATACTTGAATCTAACGACAAGTTCAGATTTGTTGTAAAATTTGGGTTTAAATTTGATGTGGATTGTGCTTATTTTTGCAATTTTTGTGATGGATTTGAGGATATACGTTACATTTTTTGAATTCTTGCAATTTTTCTGTTTCCAATTTGTTGCAGTTTATTTGCAGTTTCTGCAATTAGTGCAGAAAAAGCATGATCCGAGCTCGGATCCGACTCAACCCAGACGGATCCGACCTCAGTTCCTTTGAGGATCATAGGCGAAATTGGGTGATACGACCTCGGATCCATAGTTGTTCACTAAGATCCGAGGGCTCGTCTGATCATCTGTTGAGACGGATCCGAACCCTGTTGGATCCGATGGATGCCAGAAATTATCCGAGCTCGGATCTGTTCGCGGACATAGCAGATCCTATGCTCTGTTTCTTTTCACTGACCTCGCATCTCAGTGACCTCGTATGTAAGAGATGCGAGGTAACTGACCACGCATTTCATAAATGCGAGGTCTGATTTTCTTTTTGTTTTTTTTTTATTTCGTTGTTCAAAAATTCGAGGAGACTTCGCATTCAGCAAATGCGAACTCACGGAGGAGACTTCGCATTCAGCAAATGCGAACTCATGGAGCTCTCATTTGCTGAATGCGAAGACCCTTTGGACGGAATCCCATGCTAAAAATGCCCCCCCATTTGTAGAATTTTTTTAAAATTCATCATAATTTTAGAAATTTCTCTTTAATCATAATTTTTTTAAAAATGTCTATTTTTTTGTGTTGAAGAAGATAAAACAAAAAAAAAAGGGGCAAGTTCCATTTAAAATAGAAAATGGGTTCTAATTAAGGGAATTAAACATGAGATGCAAATGAGGAACGAATTTCTCTAGGGCAGCTATTGGTAAATCGTACATTAGAGTTGTGTTCGTAGAGAAGATTTTAGAAAAATAAGGGCCTTGAACTAAAATGGAAAAATAAATTTTGCTAAAATTACAATATATGTTAGCGTGACCCAAAATTTGATGCCGAGCATTGAATTTGTCTTGGATGCATTTCCGTTGCTTTAACAGTCTTAGCATGCGATTTAATTATTTTTTATATACATTTAGACACTATTGTCGTACTTTAACAAGTGTATATAAATATATTTGCCCAAGTACTTATTTTTCACTAATGTAGTTATCAAAGTCATTTACAATAATTAGTACTTTAATACGCCTTGTATAATTTGAAATGATAATAATTACAATAATTAGTACTTTAATATGTCTTGTATAATTTAAAATGATAATAATTAATCATCTCTGACTAGTTTAATGTACAAAATAATTCTCTAAAATGCTAAGCACATAGTAGACAAAATCTCTAATACTCAATGTGGGGGCAAGGGTTATGTACCAAATTTGGGTGGCAAGTGCCCACTTTTCAGTTTTTGCTATTAAAATCTATTTCGCATCTATTATTTTTGGTCGAAACACTATCTACATTGGACATTGTATGTTTTGCAATTGGAGTTTAGAAATTTTATTGACATTATGTAGTTTATAGATTAAAGGTTTTGAATTTCATGGATATTTGGATTGTTTGACAGGGAATTTTAGCCCATTTATAGGGGAGACTCTGTCAAATTTTTTGTAGAGTTTTCTTTGTGAGGGCAACTGACTATTACAAATAAATGTCGCAACTTCTGTTTTTTTAAATGGTTTTTGTTGTAAATTATTTCTTCATATAGGTACATACAAGGTTGGTGACAGAAGCTTGGCACGTTTAGAGGCTGGCGTTGGTACCTCTAATATCCTGACCACAGAAGTTGGCTAGATTCGAATTTGATACAAGTCATTCGGTAATATATTTTATATTACAACTTTTGGATTTTTGACGTCGAATTGAAATAGTATGTTTTGTTAAACTTCTGGATGTAGAAGAGGGCGTTAGAACACGTTAACAGATTTATTTAAAGTCGAATCGATGGATTTAAAGTTAAATCTAATCTTGTAGTCTGTATTTACAATATATGCATGTCGAGGTTAGGGAAATAACTGAGAATGTTGTCAAGTGGCATTTGGATATAGCCAAAAAAATCTTATTGTGTTGTTGATGAAAATAGCATACGTATATGAACATAGATCTTGTATAGCTATATGGATGTGGAGCCCAAAAATTGATTAAATATTCTTCCAAATCGCATGTCAATCAACTCTCTTTTGCAATTCGTAGGCGGCTTATAGTTGTTAGGATTCTAAATTATAGGGGACATATATATTATACAGTGTGGTGTTGACCGATTACAACTTAATATAGACCCTGTTTGTATCATTGGTACAGTGAGTTTTAGCCTACTTATAGGGGAGACCTTGTCAATTTTTTTTAAATATCTTTGTCAGTTTTTGAATATTTATAGCAATTTTCGTAAGGAAGACTTTGCCGACATTTTAAAAAGTTTTTGTAATCCTCGTTAACTAACTATTACTAATTGGGATGCAAATAACTTATATGAAATAGTTTGCATATTGAGCAGTTGTTGCTTCATGTAGGTGCATACAAGGTTGGTGACACAAGCTTAGGAGGCGTAGAGACCTGGGTTGGGAAGTCTGTCGTCCAAACCACAGAAGTCCATCTTTCGAATTCGATACAAGCCATTCGGTATTAATTTTTAGTTTACAACTACATATTATGGACGTCGAAACAATGAAATAGTATAGTTTGTTAAAACTCTTCCAAACCACGAAGGCGTTAATGAAATTAAATAGATTTATTTGAAGGCGAATTGATGGACTAAAAGTACTTTAATACGTCTTGTGCAATTTGAAATGACAGTAATTTGGATTGTTTGACAGGGAGTTTTAGCCCATTTATAGGGGAGACTATGTCAAAATTTTTGTAGATCTTTCTTTGTGAGGGCAACTGACTATTAGGTAATTTATTTTATATTACAACTACCATTTCTTTGTGAGGGCTACATTCGGATTTAATACAAGCCATTAGGTAATTTATTTTATATTACAACTATTGGATCTTTGCCGTCAAATTGAAATAGTATAGTTTGTTAAATTTTATTTCAGTAGAAAAGGGCGTTAGAATATGAAATACGGATTTATTTTAAGGCGAATTGATGGATTTAAAGTCAATGACCAACCTTGTAGTATTTTTTGTAATTGGCAAAATCTATAATGCTAAAAAAGTGGCAAAATCTGCTACAGGGAAAAACATTAATTTTGTAAGGTTCATTGCTAGAATATCCCATCATTATGAATGTGAATTTTGTTATGCGGTGTGAATGTGGAGCCCAAATATGTATAACTTCCCATACTTTTCTTATACTTGTACTTTGAAAATTATAGGGTCTCTTGACAATATGTAATGTGGCAAATGTCATTACAACTTCATATAAACCTTATTTGGATTGGTTGGCAGGGAGTTTTAATTTATTTTGTGAATTGGTTGGCAGGGAGTTTTAGTCTATTTTTTGGGGAGATTCTGTCCAAATTTTCTAAAAATTTCGTTGGGAGTTTTAGGCTATTCCTATCGTCATTTATAGCATATTTCATACCTGTTTTCAATTTTTTCATAAACATCTGGATCGAAATTAGTCTATTTAATAGTTTCAATTTCGACCTAGAGTCCATCCTCTTGAAATTTGTTTGGACCCTTGGACTACTAATTCTAATTTATTGTCCCTAAAATAGGGATTCATTTCACAGACATGTCTGTAGAAAGATCTCTACGGGTAAACCTATACTAGGGAGGAGAAATACATTACGATGGTGACTTTGTTTGTTATTTGTCTCGTAGTTCCAACCGGACATTCACTTTGAGGCATAGAATTGGATACGGAGAGTTGGTTGACAGGATTTACCACTATATTGGGGTCGATAAAGGGATGTTCAAGCTGAAATTGTTTCTTCGTCAACCGTTGGAGAGTTCCAAATATATTGTTTCCGCAGTGGTGGATGATGAAACTCTTGATGTAATGTACGATCTTTGGATTGAAAGAGTTTCATACATGGCGGAGATTTATATCGAGAAGGAAGAAATCGTCCAAATGCCTGTAGTTAATAGCATATTCACTGGACCAATAGGTAATGTTGGTCCAATGATGTCGCTTGTACATGCATTCATGGATCCAACAAAGTTTAACTTCGATTCTAGTTCAGTCGTTCCAGAGATTTCATCGGCATCTCACTATATACATGATGATCGATCTATGGATTCATTAGAACCAAGGCTCACATCAGGGTCCATGGGTGTCCAAAAATATTTTCATGGCCTGGATTCGATTCCAAGTTTTGGAGATCCTGGGCCATCATGCCATATTTCTCCACATGGAATCGAGTCTAACCCTGGTCAAGGTTGTCGCAGTTCAGCTGAAGATGATGTATATGCTAATGGGCATGATAGGCTCCTTGTCTTTGAAGAAAATGATCCGGAAGAAGATGACCCGGAAGTTGATGCGGAAGAGGTTGAAGAGTTGGAGTCGTAAGATGTGTCCGGTAATGACTCGGATGATGAGCATGAAGGTGGGGGTTTAAGAATAAACCTCGATACCTAACAACCCTTTGGAGAGGTTAGAGAGGTTACCGTGACATTACAGAATGTAGAGGTGTTGTGGGGGTTGCACATCGATGGTCCACCGGTTATAGGGATAGACACATACTGCAGCATTCAGGAGTGGGGAGCTATTTGTGAGGAGCTCATTGGATTTTCTCCTGTAACTGGATACTTTGATGGACAGAGGCTAAAATTGGGATGTTTGATAAGAGCCTTGGATACAGAGTTGCCACCCGATGCTTTAGATGTCGAATGTAGGCAGCCTGCGCGCATCTATCTCTTACTGGTATTAGGTGGACATTTATTGTCCGATAAGTCCGGCAACAAAATACCTTTGTTGTATGTTCCATTACTGCGGGACTTGGAAACTTTTGGGCAATATAGATAGGGGTTGTGCGTGTTTGGCGACTCTCTATCAGTCACTTTGTAATGCCACGATCCTGCCAAATCGGCTATTGCCGGTCCATTAGTTTTGCTACAGGTACATTGCACCCAATAATGATATGTCTTCGATTTTTTGGATATTATCATTTTGTAATTTTAACATTGAATCTAATTTTCTAACAGCTCTGGATTTGGGAACATATACCAACCATGCGTCCGGACCGAATCGCGCCGTTGGAGCATTACCCTGGTCCATATGGAGCTAGGTGCGCATTTCGCCCTTATTTCGGTTGTTTTAATGACATTTGTTAACGAAACAACTTTAATTTGTTCTAAACAGGTTCCTACTTTATTAAATATAGGTGGAATAATGACTTGGACGTACACAGAGTTGTTAGGCATGTTGTGCCCGCATTCCGAGATCAGTTGACAGGCCTGCATCCTGAAGAGGTATTGTACATATGTCCGGACAATAGAAATATTTGAAAATCGTGCCAGTAGTCTTGTCATAATATTTCTTGTCAACTGAAAGCATAAGTTTGCAATATTGCACTTTGTAAATGGAAATTGAGTTTGTTGGCAGGGAGTTAACCGAGAGTGGATATAGGGGAGACTCTGTCGAATTTTTTTTAGAAATTAAAAAATTTTTTAATTTACCGGAGACTGGCATTTTTTTCATGAAATTATCCAATTTGAATATTGGGAATTTATTATTTTTTAATAGAAAAAATGAAACAACTTTGATTTTATATTGTTTTCAGTTCATATGGCAGCCATATTCGGAGGACGTTCTCACTTCTCTTCCTGCATATTGTACTGCAGGTCGGGACATTTGAAGGTCCGTAATGTATCTTATTTGCTGGGATGTAGTTGAGCCGCACCTCCCTCATCGGGTTATGCAGCAGTTTGGGTTTCATCAGTCCCTGTCTGATATGAGGTTGACAGATAATCAGGCAGCTCTATATACTCTAGATCGTCATGGTAGGGCGAATCAAGACTGGAGCACCACGCGTAGACAATATATTGATATTTGGACTGATCGACGTGTGCATGTACAAGATGGCACTGTAATTGAAGATACTACATATCCATCGGATGAGTATGTTCAGTGGTATCGGGAGCAGACGGTGATTTATATTTCAAATTCGAGTCGATTTCCCGCTTTTCCAGAGGGCTTTCAGGGTGATAGCGTTAGAGCACAATATCTTGTAAGTTTATTTCTAACCCACTTTTAATAATCACTTTGAATTTGCTCACTTTTTAAAGTATTTTTTATCACAGTATCTCCTTCTTATTGTTATATTTGTTTCTCCAGAGCGATGCCATGTCTCGCATATATTTCATGGTACAGGACTCTCTTGCAGTTAGTGATGAACAACACAGCAGATATTTTCAAGAGTTGAGGGACTTTGCATCCACATCTTTGCATCATGTAGGAGAGTCACGCCGACTTGCATTTTGCCCTCCACACGTACCACAGGAAATTCCACTATATGCTGATTCATGTCGTGTTCAGCGAGCTCCAAGAAATACCCACGGAAGTCAGCATAGCGGTGGACGACGTCGTAGACTCCGATCACCAGAACCCGCCATACAAACTGGATTCCATGGATGTTCGATGGCTACTGAGGACCAAACTGGCATATCTACTTTTGTCACACCTCAGACTGAAGTTATGCATGAGAGAGGTGTATCGATTGGGCATTCTAGGTCCCCTGTGACTTTTCCAGAGTTTACGACCGATAGGGACTTACATCGGTATACTTCTGAGTAATGTGAAGGAGGTGAAAGCACAAGCACTCAAATTCAAGATGCTACACTGTTGACACATATTACTCAAGTTCATACAATAGTGCCAAACCAACCACATCAAAATCAAAGAATACCCAAACCAACAACATGTGGTACTCATGAAAAATTTGGGCAGCATTAATGGCACGCTACTTATATCGTTATTGTATAAATAACCTAACTTATGGATTGCATACTTTTTTTGTGACATTTTGTATATATTCTAAAATTTCACGAATATGAGTGGAACAATGCCATCACGCGTATCTTATTTCTCACTTTATATGAGTACTCTTTTAAACAAAACAAAAAAAAATGGCTACATATGTAAACCAAAAAAGGTAAACTATACTAACCTCTCCTCTAGTTCATACACAGTAAGTTAGTTACATGTCGAAACTTCTCGTTAAAAAAATTAAACATACTATTTATAATATATTTATAAATTGTTATTTTTTACCTTTTGTTATTCATAGTTTGTTTCCCCATTAAATATAGGGAACAAACTTTAATATTCTCATATGGGCAAGTTAAAAATAAGATTCCAATTTTGTTCATGAAAATTAAGCCCTAACTTATTAACAATTTAATTTAATTTTATATTGACCTTGAAAATAAAGAAGCAAGATGTGTAGTTATTTCGTTTGAGGAACAAGTGTAAAAAGGGAGGTTTTCTTACCAAATTGTGCTTTAAGTGTTTAGAAATCCCAAGCATACATACAATATTGCATTTTCAGTATATTCAAGTGAGTTTTGGTGATAACATGTTTATACATGCTAATGGACTCATTTGATGTGCATGTAATTTCCAAAAGTGCCATTTTTGTGTAAAAATGTAAAAATGATCAAAGAACCTCACCCTTCGATTTGCAATGTAGATGTGTGTTTGATGTGTTTTAAGAGATTGGATATTGTACTTTTGGTATATTACATGTGCATGGAAGGTTAGAATTCATAAAACGTTTTTCCAACGCGTGTTTTGGAATTGGCCGGAAAAAGGGAGAAAAAATTTAAAAAATTGCAGTTTCTGCAATTAGTGCAGAGAAATACAGATCCGAGCTCGGATCATAAGTGCCCAGACGGATCCGACCGCGGATCCATTGATCCGAGCTCGGATCCAAAAATTTTCATATATATCCGAGGGCTCGTCTGTGCTTCTGGCGGTGCGGATCCGAACTATGTCGCATACGAGGGCTTTCAGTAACGAGCCGAGCTCGGGTCGGTTCGCGGATATAACAGAAACGAAGCATCGTTTCTGCACTTTTCAAAATTTTCTTCCCTCTTTTCACCGAACCCTAATCCTCTCGCTCTAATCTTCCATTTCATCCATTCATTCCCTAATCTTTCACCTCAAAATCATTTTCCAACATCTTGTGATCATAAACCCTCAAAGATTTCATTTGAAAAACATCAATTTTGGGGGATTTCAAGTGTTAAAACTGAAAGGAGGGCCGAACTGAAATCTTCAAATTTGGAGCGAATTTGGACTGTTTTCGTCCTCATTTTTGCAACAATATCTTCTTCTATCATCACTCTACACATTTGAGGTAACAATTTGCAACTTCTTTTGAGATTTTATATTTCCTATTTTTGCATTTTTCTAGTTTTTGGGGATATTGTGATAAATGCATATTTGTTGAAATTTCTTGTTATAAATGTGCTACATTGTACTAGAATATGTTGTTACTACTATTTTTATACTTAGTATGGAAAAAATTGTGGATTTGGTGATATTTTTGGTATTTTTTTTAATTTATTAGGCTAATGGCAATTTGGTTCTTTAGGCTTGTGAATGTTGGTTTCCATTGAATATATAAACTTGTTTTGAGGAGTATAAGTCACTATTGTACTAATTAAAAATGATATGCGATTAATAGAATCAATTCCATTGGGTAAAAGAGTGTGTTTATGATTAAGTTTAGCACATTCAATTTTTTTTTTTTACTTGAAATCTCTTATCTCTTTGAGTTCAATTGTAATTGTTTTGGTAAATTTGGAGCTCATTCGTATGCACTTTATTAAGAATGGGTATAGCCAATTGTGGTGTGATTCGTGGATAAAGTTATGAATATATCGGCATGTTCATTCTTGAAATAATGGTTGAAGTTCAAATGATCGAACTCTTTGATAAGATTCTACCTGAAAATATGCAATTGAGTTTGAAATGAGTTAAGTAGAATTTTTGGTTGTTTTTTTGGTACATGTTGGCAGGGAGTTTAGCCATTTTATAAGGGGAAACTCTGCTGTATTTTCTTAAATTCTATGTGAGCAAGTTTATATTGTTCTAATGAACGTTCATCTTGTTTTTATATAGGAACTATGGCTCGCACAAGGTGGGCTCGTATTCATACTCCTACACCATCTTCAAGCGAGAAACGCACTCCCTCACATGAAGAGTCGTCTGAGGCAGAATCTCCTTCGCCTGAGCCACCACCTCGATCTCGCCGGAAGACCGCATCCACTAGCCGCGACGAGACGCTTCCAAATTATGACACCACTGGATTCACGTCACTCGAGAATCAACAGTGGTACGAACCAGGCTTAGATAAGGAAATTATCATTGAAAAGCACCTGGCACCAGAGGTGGATGCGCACTACCACATCTCTATGGCATTCAAGAGACTCGGATGGGAGAACATCCTTCAATTGCCCAATCACTACTACCCCAACCTGGTCCGGGAGTTCTACGCCAATGTAGAAAATAAACAGAGTCACAATGGCAACCTCATCGTCTCTTGGGTTCGAGAAAAGAGATTGGCTCTTAACCGGGATACAGTCGCCAAAATCATCAAATTCGAAGACGAATGAGTGGATGTTAAATTGACTAAGGAATTCACGGCACGCGACCCTTGGCAGGTGGGAGAAGCGGTAGCATGTCTAAAGGGTCAATATAGGGAGCGAAAAAGTTCAAAGAAGCTCACCGTATATGCTGACTCCTTCGAGCATAGGTACCACTTGATCTTCTATCTCTTCGCCTTCAATGTGGTACCCAAGAGGAGTGAAAAACGAGAGCTCCGCAATAGTGACATCTACTTCTTGGATAAGATGATGCATGGTATGGGTGAGCAGTTGACTGGTATTCCTTTGCCCAGCATCATCATCAGTTACATGCGGACCACAGCTCGCATGAGGGCTGGCGAGACTTGCTTTGGATTCCCTCGACTGCTATCCCTCATTTTTTAGAAGCTCAAGGTTCTTCTTGGAACCGAGCGAGCCATTGTCACTAGGTCCGCCGACGAGGTTAGTGCCTCGATACTCAAATCCTTGAGTATCTTTACAGATTTTGGAGCTACTCTGGTTCGAGACACTGGAGAAGTTTCAACTTCTGCTCAGCCCCCACCTCACACTCAACAGGAACCAGAAGCTCAAGAGACAGGGGCACAGCAGACTCTTCCTCCACCTGTTTCACGACCACCACCTCCGCCGCGATCCAAGTGGCAAGAGCTCCTCAATGCCATCTGCTGTATGGAGACACGAGTCGTCGAGCGCATTGACCAGACCGAGAGGATGATGACAGAGCGACTCGACAGACATGATCGCCGTTTTCGTGCGATCGAGGATCATTTCCATATCCGCCGGTCACCTACTCCGACGCCTCAGCAGGAGGAGGGGCATATTGGTACATCACAGGGTCCTCATGGAAATGAGGAGGCAGTAGACCCTCGTTCTGGGCAGCCATGAAGATCTTTAGCTGATTATATCTTTTGTTGCTATATTTTTCTTTTATTGTGTTCGGTTTAAACTTTGTAGTTTTCATATTGGATTCTCTTGTGCTACTCATGGTTTTTTGTACTCTTTTGTTTCATTGTGAAGAGAATTTGGATGATCGTGAGGATTAATGGATTCAAATTGAATCACCACTTATTTTGAGAGAAGTTTCAGTTTCTATTACCTTCTTCACAATGAGGACATTGTTAAATTTAAGTGTGGGGGAGGGATTACTTTATCTTATGGGGATTATGTCTTGAAATGCATGATTTGAGTTGTCTATGGCTTAAAAATGTTGGAATTTTATTTGAAAATGTTGTTTTGTGGTTAATTTTCTTGAAATTGAGGTTGTTGACTGGGAGTTTTGTCCATTTTTATGGGAAAACTCTGTAAAAAATTTTTAAAATATTTTCCAATATTTCAAGTTAATGGCCAAAATGTTCAATTCTGTGAAATTGTGAGTGGATTAATGAGTGAATTAAATGAGTGGATTAATGCATTAATTTTATGAAATTGTGACGGATATCGATATATGAAATTCATGCACGAGCTGAAAGAAGTGTAAGGATTGTCCAGAGGATAAAGTACATAAGAAATTAGGAGCAAAAATGAAGGAAAAAGGAAAGAAACGAAAAAACTGAAAATTTAATGGCACGGATCCGAGCTCGGATCCGTGAGACCAAAGAGAGATCCGATCCCTCATCTGTACTTCTGGAGGAGTGTATCAGAGGTCAGAAGATCCGACCCCGGATCCATCATGGGAAGTCCTCGGATCCTAAAGATCCGAGCTCGGATCTATATTCAACCCTCGAATCTGAGGCTCGGATCTGTCTCTCTCTTCAGTAAGTGGCACAGTCGTTTTCCTTTACCTTTCTCACAACTTTTCCAACTATTTTGAGGGACAGAAATCGGTGGGACATGCTTCTGCAACAAAAGAGAAGATCAAATGAATTGTAGGCAAAAGAAAACATCATATCTTTGGTTCAGCTACTGACTACATTAGAGATAGCACTCAGGGTTTGAAGCTTTTAGGATTCAGGGTTTTAGGGTTTTAGAGATCAAGATTTAGTGTTTTAGGAGAATAGCACTTTCGGGTTTAGGGTTGTAGGATTTTACTTTGACAATAGTGTGCCTTCATTAGGACTTTAGATTTTTAATTAAAATAGTAATCCTATCGTGCCATTAAAATATTTTTTAATGGATTTTAATAAACCCAACAACCTTGATTTAATGTTTTAGGGTTTACAAGGATTTGGTTTCTAAGATTTACGATTTAGTGTTTTACGGCTTTAGCACTTAGGGTTTTAGGATTTTTGCATGACAATAAATTTGCCTTGATTATCGCTTTATTTTTTTAATCAAAATAGTAATCCTGCCAATAACTGTAAAAGGTAAAACACGCAAGATTTAATCGCTAGATATTTGATTTAATTTTTTTTCTTTTCCTTTTCAACTACTAAACAAATAACATGCACTTCATAAAAATAACTTATATAATTTTTTTAAATAACATTGCGTTATGAAATTTCTAAAATTACAGTTGAAATTGTAACAGATATTAATGACTATTAACTATTATATTCTTATAACTAATATTCATCGGTGTCAACAAATAAATACGATTCATTAATAACAAAGGAAAATTAGAATTTGATAAAAAAAATTTATTTGATAAAAAAGGAAAAAAAGTAGAGCTCAATAAGTAGAGCTCGCATTCCGCTAATGCGAGCTCAATAGAGCTCTCTGCTGAGCTCGCATTCGGGAAATGCGAAGACCCCCCTACGAAATACCTCACCAAAATCACCCCTTTTGTAGAATTTTTTTAAAATTTATCACAAATTTGGAAATTTCTCCGCTTTTGCTACATACAAATTCATAATGCAGATTAACGACTTCAATAAAATGTTATAAGCTTTCCCCTACGAACAAAGATTCTTGAATTGGATTTTGAGTTCCGTCAACTTCCTTGCTTTGTTAATGGGAATATGCTTAAACTACCTTACTTTCCCCATACTCCAACTTTTCTTTGCAAGAATGCGTGAATTGCTGGGCTAGTCTTCTCAGTTCCTACGGAAATTTTTACTTCTGTTGCGTCCGAAAATGTTCAAGTGTTGCTCACGTTGAATTTTCATATAACTTAATTTAACCGTTCATGTCCTTCACCATCTTTTGTACGTCTACTCGTGGGCAAGCATCTCTTAAAGGTGTTCCTTGCATTTTTGTAATGTGGTTAAGGTCACATATTTCTTCCCTTCCTTTCAAGACCCTTTTTGCATGGAATGCAGATTTTTCTTCATAAATGGTCTTCAAGCTTAGCCATTTTCACAGTTTTAAGCGCTCAAGTGCTTTCTTCATCATTCTTTTGAAGTTAATAAAGAAATTACAAATCGTCAAGTCAGAAAAAAAAAAAAGATAGAGGGTGTAAGATGAAGCTTATTTTTACTAAATCATTCGGATGTGGAAGAGCATTGCAGAGGCCGGTTGGGCTTATAGTCAGAAATTGGCACAAAGAACCAGTTCTGGTGGCATGGAAGAAACCAGAGATTGGCTGGACTAAGTTAAAATTAAGTGGCACTGAATTTTTTAGACAAAATTTGTTCTAAAAAATAAGTGATAAGTTATTCACTTATCACTTAATGTGATACATGTACACTCAAAATGCATCACATTTAGTACTTAACAATTCAATAACAGAATAAATTCAGATTTCAGATACCAATTTCAGTTTTGTCAAACGTACCCTAAAACCTTCTCGACTAGCTTAATCATTATTAAGATGCTCTAAGCACTTGTTTAAATGTGTATGTGCTCGCCTGCACTCCACAAGGAATTAACTATTGTCATACAAGAAACTATTTCTTTTGGCATATAGGGAGCTGCGACTTCAGCGCAACATTATCCAGATTTTAATTAGAAAAAAGAAACCATTATACTTTTCAAATTTGTTACGGAGAAAGAGGCGGAATTCTCAATTATTGAGGGCAGTAATGCATTATATTTTCCAACGTCTAATCTGTACCTAAAAGTGTTACCAGCGGATGGACACGGGATCTTTGCTTCTTTCTTGATACATTAATCCCATCTGATCAATCATGCCAACTTGGATTTGCTTCATATACATGGATACATATGTATGTTGGTACTCACGAAATCACTCAGATTTAGGTATAATCGAAAATAATAGACTAATGATATCAAAGCTATTTATATAAATATGTAGAAATTTTTCATACTTAACCAGATTTAAGGCTTAATTTTGGGCTATAATTTCTGTGATATGAGGTTCCGTTGACATCTTTACAATAATAAAACCTGTGTATCTTTTTCAAATTTACCCTTATTTCTATTATTCATTAACTCTTACTTCTATTATCCATTAATCTTTTATCTCTATTATCAACTGACACACAGACCTACTGAAGCAAAATTATCTCCCTCCCATTCTCACGTAACGGTTCTTTTACTTCCAATTGTACATATTTTCGGTACAATACACTTGCACTATTTTTGTGACTCTTTCAATTAAAAATAATTTTTGACAAATTGCACACGCATA
Source organism: Coffea arabica (assembly GCF_036785885.1). Classification (NCBI taxonomy): domain Eukaryota; kingdom Viridiplantae; phylum Streptophyta; class Magnoliopsida; order Gentianales; family Rubiaceae; genus Coffea; species Coffea arabica. The sequence goes on from NC_092312.1 coordinate 10,689,096, forward strand.
GAATCGAATGGCGTCTCAATAGCTAGTTTCCTACATACGGGGAAGAATTTGTAAGACTGCTGCTAGGTGAAACTATGGTGGTGGTTGGAAGGTCATCATCACATTGGTCTGAAATTAAGTTAGGACTTTGAGTGGATAAATGTTAAAAGGCCTTCATTTTCATGCCCGGTTTTGGTCGGTGACAATCCCTATCAAGAAAATGACCTCAAGCAGCCGAAGACACGGCTCCAGCAATAAAGACGAACAACTACACCAAAGCAAACAAACGTTCGAGGAAAATTTGTAGGACCAAGAAATCAACTTAAGGACTAAGGTTGTTAACCCAATTTCCTTGCATTATTTGCAATTTTCAATCATGCACATCTTGTGGGGGTCAAGCACTACTAGTGGATCTCGGACACCAAAGAATTAGCAGTTCATTATTTTGTGCTTGTTTTTTTTATTTTTTTTTATGGTAGTTTTGAGTTTGAATTTCGATTCGATTAGACTTAAAGATGAAAAGGAAAACCTTTTTAAGCTCTCGGTTGCCATTCTAAGCTGGACCTAGCTTGGTTGCCAGTTTTTCTATCACTTCCAAGCAAAGCAAGGGCAAGAAGGCGAGGTTGGGAATCGCAGAGAAGCTCACGAACCAATCAATGCTCTTTGTGAACTTACATGTAGTTTAGATTGAATAATGTTCCTAAGTATTTGACAGTACAAAAGATGAGTGAATTTAAAATAGGTTTCATCCTCAAATACCTCCCTCTAATGTTATTTTAGTGGTAAATTACCCTCCGTGTTCACGAATTACACAAAATATCCACTCTAAATTATGAAAAGATAGCGATGCCCTTATACACTTTTTTTTTTTTTGACAATTTTAACCTTTTAACACACAAAAAAAAAACTAAATTTCTATATCAAATTTAACATTTTGGCTCCAAAAAGGATGTACTACTTTTTCATTTACAGAAAAACTGTTATATCAACAGAGGTAAAGTTTCACGAATGATTAAGTTAAATGTGAAAAATAGCTTATAGTTTTTTTGGTTAAAAAAATAAAGCATCTAGTTTTAATCTTAACAAAAATTGTCTATTTCTTCCTCATACTCGAAACTCAAGAAAAAGCATGAAAATTCATTGAAAAAAAATAAAACTCAAAATTTACAAAATATTAAAATTTTAACTGGAAAATGTTTCTTTTAGTTTTTCCTTCTCTTTCCTTCTTTTTTTCCCTTTACGTCTCCAAAAAAAAAAAGAATTATAAGCTGTTTTTGGCATCTAACTGTATCGTTCATAAGGTTCTATCCCTATTAATACAAAAATTCTTCGTAAAAAATGAACATAATTTTGGAGCCAAAGGGTTGAATTTGATATACGAATTTCGTTTTTGGCTGCCTAAAGGTCAAAACTATCAAAAGAATAAGTGTTTAAAGTCATGAATATCTTTTCATAATTTAGAGGGAACAATTTATAAGCTCAAAAAGAATTGCAATAAAGTGGCAAACCTAAATTAACGGGTTCTGCAAGCCTCATTTGTTTTTCATCATTATATAGAGAATCAATTTTATGACCTATTATTGGTTAAATTAATTTTAAGAAAAAAGTGCTAATAACTTTTTCAAATAGAACATTTGGAAATTTTAGCTCTTCAATGGAATTTTGCTCTAGTTTTGCTCTTACTAACAATAACAACAGATCTTCTCCGGCCAAACAAAATATAATTAGAACGAAAATGGGCCTAGTGGCCCCGTTATATACTCTCGCTAAAACAAGTGGCCATGGGCCTTCCCCTCGAAAAAGAATAAATAGCAGAAAGACAGGACATGGCCCCATAATCCGCTAACAAACTGCAGAGGATAAAAGCAACAGAAATTTTGTCCCACCACAGGTCCGCAGGAGAAAGTATCACTAGGCCCAGTTGAGCAAGGCCATCTGATCCCCTCTAAGGAGCTGGTAATTCTCTGTTAACTGAGTTGGTCAGATATGAAGGCCTTAATTTTAAGTTTTAAGGGCGTAAAGTCCCAAATAGTTCAGATTAGACACATAAGAGTTATACGCTTGGTAAGTAAGACCTTTGGTGAGGAAGTTCCAGCAGGTTTCTGTTTACGACGCCTAAGGTCCATAAGTTTATGAATATTGGTGAGCTACTTTTACCGCAGAGCCCAAGTCTAGTGCCCGAACAAGGCCCAATTTCATTCCCCTATAGTGTCATCCATATGAGTTGCATGAATAATTAATTTTACATATTATTGATTATTATCAACTTATTTTTAAGCATTAAGGATCCACCAATAATGTGAGTTTATTTTTTCGGACATGCTATCCCAGGATCTACAGAGGTTACGTAGAGCCTTGAGGAGTTGAATATTAGTATCGATAATGTAAGCTAATTAGTAATCTAAGCGTGATTTGTTTTTAATTAGTTTTAAAAAGACTCTAAATCTTATAGTGGAAAAAAGCAAAGTGGATGGCAGAATACTTTGAACTCCACAAGTTAGGTGGTTCTAATGACTCTTGTGTGCAATTACACCACTATAGAGAATTTCCCATCTAATTCCTAATTGGGCATAAACAGGACATCTAACCATTGGATTACGGTTAGGGAGGGACTTAAGACTCTCCTGGTGTAATTAAGCAGAGGGTCCTACATCACTTGGGATTCTCGATGACATGTTTTCTATGCTAATTCAATGCCACTTATAGTATTACGCCAAGTGTCATGTTATTATTTACACTTGTGTTAAACCAAACCAAGTTGAATTATTAGAAAATTAAAGTGTAAATAATAATAAGACACTTGGTGCAATACTTTAGGTGACATTGAATTGACATAGAAAACATGTCACCGAAGTGGGATCCTGAGTCTAGGAAAACAAAAACTACCATTCCGCATTGGAACATGGCGAGCAGAGACGCAAGTGAACATGTTAACAAAATAAGAGCCGTCAGTCTGATGCGAATGATTTGCTTTTGATACGAAGAATATGAGCCAACTTTCCTTCCTTGCGTGAACAATAACTCTTCTAATACGTATCTCAAATACAAGTTCAACTTCCTCCAGTCCATCTCAAGAAAAAATATACTGCAGAGAAAGGACACTATGGCTAGCAGTATTAAATTAGGATCCTAACATCATATCTTAGACTATGGCTTGGAAAAGTTAATCCTTATTCGTTTACATTACTGTCATAGAATTTTCAGTAAGCACTTACACTAACCCTTTCACTCTCGTACTTAAAAAAAAACTTAGTTAAGCATCATATCTTAGACACTCATTGGACAATTATATATGGTTAGTAGTATTAAATTAGGATCCTAACATCATATCTTAGACTATGGCGTTGAAAAGTTAATCCTTATCTTAAAGCCTATATTATGGCTAGCAGTATTAAATTAGGATCCTAGCATCAAGTCTTAGACTATGGATAGAATTTTCAGTAAGCACTTACACTAACCCTTTCACTCTTGTACTTAAAAAAAAAAGCTTAGTTAAGCATCATAATTGTAGGTTCCTCCAAATAAATTTGGTGCGTAATTTTTCTTTCTGTGCATACAATGGTAGGCACAAATTAACTTATATTTATAATAATATAAATTGTAGATTCCTCCGGTTGCTAATAAACATGTTCCAACGCAATAGGATCGATTATTTCGTACGTTACTTCTTTACAAATTTGGATTCCCATTTTTTCGCGCGGAGAAGTCCAAGAGTCTTACGCAACAAAATTCCTTTTTTCTTTTTTTTTTTTTAACTAATAAAGATTCGTTCATATATAGCTCTGTCTGGCATTCGATCACCGTTAATTGGTCAAATAGATACTAACAGATTCTGAAGAAAGAAGTGAATCTTTTTTCCGTGTGTATTCAATTCCCTTTTCATACTCAGCAGTCAATACAATAGAGAGAAGAAGATAAATAGTGTGCCATCATCATTCTCCTCTCAAGTCTCAAAAGGCAGGCAATCTCAGCTGACCATCTTCTGGCTCTCTTCGTAAGCTTTCAGGTGACAAAACTTCATGCATTGTCAGTTCTTTCATGGGTTTTGGTTACTATTTTTGTCAGTTTTGTTTGCTGATTGTTTTTGTCTGGTGTAAGGACACCGATATCCCTTTGTGGTGAAAGTGTCTTAAGAAAGCGATTTCGTGTTTTATGCGATGGATGTGTCTGTTTCCTTGAATATTTTAGAATCCCAATACTTCCATGACAATGGTTTTTATTTAATATAAAAATTGTCAGAAAAAAACACTGAAGTTATCAAGTTACCGTCTGCAGTAGAGCAGCCATAACAATGGCGGATATGAACGGCTCTCCAACGCCTGCCAGGCTCGAGGTTTGTTCTCTTATTCTACTTCTTCTTCGTCGGCATTTTTTTTAACAGGCATTGAGATTTTATTATGTTTTCTCAGAGTGCCAATTTTCTTGAAATTTGGCTTTAATTTCAGGGGAAGTTGACTGCAATTGTGGTGTGTTGGGTTCTTGGATTGGGAACCCTTGTTGCTTGGAATACTATGCTGACCGTTGGAGACTATTATTATGCATTATTCCCGGTAAGTAGTATCTCCGGCATTGTTTTTTTTTTGAATCATTCTATATAAATTCGTGGTTTGATTATGAGATGAATTCATGTTTTCTTCCTTGAGCAAATTGATATATGTTTCTGCAATTTCGTGGCCTTTTAATTTTCAAAGCTGGCCTTGCCTTTCAGAGGACTGTGTTTATGGGTAGATCAGATCGAACTTTCTTAATGAACCATTGAGCCCTAAAAGTTGCAGAGACCTTTCAACTTCTCCAAGGAACACATGAATACAAAAATGGCCACTATTATCATGAAACTTTCCTATATTTATTTTCTATGACGGATTCTCCCGTGAACGGAAAAATGGCCACTGGAGGCTGAAAATTACTACTGCTTTCTGATTTACTGCTTTCTGATTTCCTTATTTTACTATTCTTTTCCCTTATTTTCAGCGGTATCATCCTGCAAGGGTACTTACCCTTGTTTATGAACCATTTGCACTTGGAACGATTGCAATACTTGCATATAAAGAAGCTAAGATTGATACAAGGAAGCGTAACTTGGCAGGGTTTACTCTTTTCTTCCTGAGCACATTCGCCCTCCTAATTGTAAGTTTGCCATTTTGCAAAAATTGCAGTTCTTATTTCACGTTTCTTTTTCTCAGCTATTTCTCTTTAATCCTGGCTTTAAATGTTTTCACTTTTGGCAGCTGGATTTAGCCACCTCAGGAAAAGGAGGAATCGGAAATTACATTGGTATATGCATCATTGTTGCTGTTTTTGGCATAGCAGATGCCCATATTGAAGGTGGAATGGTTGGAGACCTCTCCCTCATGTGTCCCGAGTTCATCCAAGTAAAAGATTGCTGCATACCCAGTTCCTTCTACCTTTCTACTAAACATGTTCATGAAGTTAACTATCATTCGTTGTTCTTGGAATCACCTTGCAGTCATTCTTTGCTGGTCTAGCTGCCTCAGGGGCTTTAACATCTGCATTAAGAATAATGACAAAAGCAGCCTTTGATAAAACAAATCATGGTCTCCGCAAAGGCGTCAGTATGTTCTCTTCTTTCAAACTACATAGATTTAGAAAATGTTGTCATGTGTTTTTGTATTTTTGACCTCCTTACTTTTTCCACTATCTGGATTTAAGTTAAATTCTCCCTTTCTCGGATTTGGGAGGGTGGGGGGGAGGGGCGGGGAACTGAGAACACAGGAATATATGTTCACATTAAGTTAGTCCAAATGGGATAATTCATGCAAATTCCAGTGATAGATAATACCCAGATATGGTCACATTAACTTATCGAACGCAGGATGATTCGTGTAAGTATCAATATAGATGGAGACTATGTGGATTTGGCAGTCTCTCTGCAGAGTTGGTCCTAGCATAATTAGGTACAGCATCACAGGTCAAATCAGATTCCAAAGCTCTGCTGTTCCTATAATTGAAAAGACACTGCACAACTGTTGGCCTTCTGAAGTTGTAAATAATCAGCTTTAGTTAGACTAGTTTTTCGAGTCCCTGATTATGCTTATTCTTCATTAAACTTGCATACTAATCATTAGTCCCTGTTTGTACACAAGAACTTCAATTTGATCAAGATCTGTTGGACAATTCTTCAAATTTCTAAGATATATATCAGTGTGTGTGTGTGTGTGTGTGTGTGTGTGTGTGTATGATGTTTCTAATATTCTGGCTTTGATGCTTGTGCAGTTCTATTTCTGGCCATCTCCACATTCATTGAGCTTCTGTGTATTTTCCTCTATGCATTCGTCTTTCCTAAACTACCTATTGTGAAGCATTTCCGTGCAAAAGCTGCATCGGAAGGATCAAAAACAGTTACTGCTGATCTTGCAGCTGCTGGAATCCAGACACAGGCAAGTCAGGAGTACAAGTAATTTTTGGATCTAATACTTGAACTTTTACTGTCTAGCTTGTAATGCTGAGAAAATCTTTTGTTGTCTGTGAAGGGTGATAATGATGATAAACAGTTGAACCGGCTGAGCAACAAACAGTTATTTTTTCAAAACATTGATTACGCATTGGGCGTGTTTCTTACATATGTCCTCACTTTGTCTATCTTCCCTGGATTTTTGTACGAAAACACTGGGAATCACAAATTGGGATCATGGTAAGTGCTCATTTGTCAATGAACTATGATTTATGTTCTATGAAGTTTTTGAACCAGCCATGGAGTTAGATTGCTGTGTACAAATTTTGAATAGGCATTGCTGATAGGTGTTCACGTCTCTGTAGTAGTTACTATCATTATCATTTTTGTTGGTCTTAGGATTTTGTTGCTTGATGCGTTGTTTTTCTGTAGATAAGGAGTCTCTTTGCTATACAAAAAACGTATTTATATTGAAGTTGAACGCATGAAGATTCACCACAGTTCTTGAAATACTCATCTACAGCAGATAAAGCCTGCAAAATACTTAAGCTTAGGAAAAACAACATCAGCAGAAGATTTATATGCTCTTTCCTTTCCTAAAGAAAATGAAATTACCTACAGAGAAAAGAAACTGAAATCAGTTTGGAAAAGGAAAAGAAAGGAAAAGTAACTTTTGGATACTTTCTGAAAACAAAACCCTTATGACAGATTAATCATCTGCTAACATCGAGTTCCACCAAAATTATTCTGCTGCAGGTATGCTATCGTTTTGATTGCAATGTACAATGTGTGGGATCTTATCGCTAGATATATTCCTCTAATTGAATGCCTCAAGATAGAATCAAGGAAAGGCCTTATGGTGGCAATAATATCTCGTTTGCTGTTCATCCCTGCATTCTACTTCACTGCAAAATATGGTGATCAAGGATGGATGATAATGCTCACATCCTTACTGGGATTAACCAATGGCTATCTTACAGTCTGTGTCTTCACAGCAGCCCCTAAAGGTTACAAGGTTAGTGCAACTATAACTGAATTAATTCATTCGTTTTGATACTGTTTATCATCTAACATGCTTAAAATGCATAAACTTTGTTGTTTCATATAGGGTCCAGAGCAAAACGCATTAGGGAACTTGCTAGTACTATTCCTTCTTGGAGGTATATTTGCAGGTGTAGCCCTGGATTGGTTGTGGCTTATTGGCAATGGAAGTTTCTGAAGGTGCAACACTTGTATTCATCCCTGCATTCGAAGTGACACTTCCCAATTTCGAATAATGATGCATACGTTGCTGAGATAGGAAGTGGAATGAAGATAGTCGATTGTTACCAAATGTTAGATGATAGATGTTTTATTTATAGAATCTGTTGTTCAAGGTTTTGGAAAGGCATCATTTCTTTTCGTCACATGGTTGAATTCTTGAAAAAAAAAAAACCCGGATAGTTAGTACTTTGATAAATATATTTTACCAATGAAGAATTGTACATAGAATTGAAGTACTAGTTCATTCTGTTCTTTCATTCGACTTGCTCCAAAAATATGAGAATTTCTTTTTTATGATGATTAGGTCTTCTCTCACTTGCTAAGCTTGATGCTTTACATTTGTACTACAAAGATTAAAAGGAAGAGACCAAAAAAAAAAAAAAAAAAAAAGAGGATAGAGACAGAGAGAGAATGAGGAAACAACTCGTAGAGCTGTTAATCGAGCCGAGTATTTGGCTGCCGAGCTCGACTCGAGTTTAATTCGAGCCGAGTTCGACTCGAGCTCGTTAAGAAAACGAGTTTTAAAATGTGTTCGAACTCGGCTCGTTAAATATACATGTGGCTCGAGCTCGAGCTCGAGCTCGACTCGTTTGTGATAAACGAGTCGAGCTTCACGAGCTCGAGCTCGAGCTCGTGCAAATTAACATTAATAAAAATTTATAATTTTTAATTTATATAATTTTGATTTCTAAAATGACAAATATGCCCTTCATTAACGAGCTCTAACGAGCTACTCGAGTATCAAACGAGCCGAGCTTACTCGGCTCGTTAACTAAACGAGCATGTTTCGAGCTCGAGCTCGACTCGTTAACCAAAATTAACGAGCCGAGCTCGAGCCTTAACGAGTCGAGCTCGAGCCTTAACGAGCCGAGCTCTAACGAGCTTTCGAGTTACTTGATTGGCTTAACAGCTCTAGAAACAAGGGATGAGTAGAGAGTCGCAAAAATTTTTCAAATGAATTTTGATACAAGGCTAAAAAACAGAATAAAAACATCCAAAGTTCATCCCTTTATACATTTTTAATCAAAGGTCTACATTGCTGCTGTCGAACTACGTTGCTTTCATCTCTTTATTTATAATCTTAATAAGCAAGATGGTCTAATGCTACAATGTTTAAATAGAAAATAAAAAATGTAGAAAGTTATCCTCTCCCTGTCATTATTGTCGTTTTTATCCATTTTGTGTCAGCAATAGGACCCTCAACCCACTTGCTTGATTTACACTAACCAAAGATTTTCTCGACAAATGAAAGATTTTCTCGACAAATGGTAGATTATCTATTCCTACTTCATTGCACACTTTGTAGTAATATGTCATAATTATCTATTCCTACAGTCCTTAAATTTCGTGCAATTAGTAATCACACGCTACAAAGTCATCGAACACCTTCAGTCAACCGATACACGTCACATTCCACACAAGAAAACTTCAACAAATAAGTAGAGATTCTTCCCTTCCTTTACGGAAAGGAAAAGATTGAAGATTCTTTCCATGGGAACAGCACTCAAAAAAGATTCTTAGCATTTCGACTCCCCCGTGCCCTTCCAAGAACGCAGTCACAAAAGATTCCTAAAAGTTCACAAAATGCCACTCTTTTAAAAGTATTCAACCTTTTATCAGTCTACTTCAGTGTTTTCAGATTTTGCATTGGAGTCAACAATAAACTTCCAACAATCATTTGCAACTTGCAATACCAGAAAAGAACCAGACTAAGGAGTCACGTAGCTCCCGGCTTTTAATCTTCAAACAATTGATAAGGTTTCTCTTTTTATTTTTTTATTTTTTCTGATTTTTCATAATATTTAGTGTATAAATGTTTGAGCTACAGTAGTGTTGCTTACATGTGGAGCTGGGCCTGCTGTCTTCTTCACGGTCATTTTTCCTCTGCCTGGTTTTTCTTCCTTTAGATATTAGTACTAATGTTAGTTATTGCTTTCTGAAGCTGCCAATTCTACTGGACCATCATTTCCAACAAGAAAGGCTCCAATAGTCTCTCTAATATATCGAACCAATAAACAGGTTTGAAGTACGATTCAGTTTTCCAGTATTATCACTTGTCAAGGTTTTTCTCTCTGAAGCTTTTCTGTAATATGTCCTTTAATGCAGTGCCAAAATGTCTTGATTTAGACACACAACTATGAATCTGAGATTTCTTATTCGGCCCTTTTCTTCAAAGGGATTGAAGATAAGGAGTCTTACTTTTAGTGTTATGCTAGTTGCAGGCTGAATTAATTCTTCGAAAGTTAGCTGCCTGCTAAGAGACGAACAGCTATGACTGAAGCTGGCTCAAGTGGGTCTCCCACTCCAGGCAGGCTTGAGGTTCATCCCAACATTGTGCATTAGAAATGGAATGGTATTAATTGCCAATTAATTCTTGACTGGAATTGTTTGATGATTGGCATCAGGGAAAACGTGCTGCGATGGTAGTGTGTTGGTTTCTTGGACTGGGATCACTGGTCTCATGGAATAGTATGCTGACTATTGGAGACTACTATTATGCCTTGTTTCCTGTAAGTACTCCTATGTGCTCTGTAATCCTTTTTGATACAAAACACCACTTTTTGGTCTGGCATGTATGTTATTCTGCGCAGTCTTTAGTTCCAAAATCAATGAGCTAGGAATTCTGTGTAGACTTTCAATTTGAATTTTCTGAGGTGACTTAATTTAGAAGTTGCACAACTTGGCCTACTTTTGTTGAAAAATGATGATGCAATGAGACATCAACATGACGAAATGCCTAAACTGTTGCGCTGATGGATTTTTCTGTACTGGATGTTGGCCCTGCCATGAATAATCTCTCTGCCAGCCTTGAGTTACTACTAGCTAGCAAAACTTGTGGCACATAAACTGTTGCAGATGGATACATAATAAAAGAACATTCATGATAATCTAATCTGTACTGGTAGGCAAACACTTTAATTTCCCATCAATGATAACCAATTTCTAATTCCCAATTTTTTCTGGGCCTCAAGGCGAACTGATCATATCTTCAATATTTTGCCATCAAGTTAGTTCATCTAGAATGAGTTGCATTTGGAAGAACTTAACATTGGTTTTCTCCGTTTCTGTTTGAAGCACTATCATCCTTCAAGGGTACTCACCCTAGTTTATCAACCATTTGCCGTTGGAACAGTTGCAACACTTGCATATAATGAGGCAAGAATTGATACCAGAAAAAGAAATTTAGCAGGATATACTTTGTTCTTTCTGAGCACATTAGCGCTCCTACTGGTAAGTTTTCATTTCAGCAATGTTTAGTATTCAATGTCTGAGTTATTTATTATGCATTTATTTTGATGTTAAACTCCGCAGCTAGATTTAGGCACATCAGGAAAAGGAGGACTAGGAAATTATATTGGCATATGTATACTTGTTGCTGCTTTTGGAGTTGCTGATGCCCATGTCCAAGGAGGAATGGTTGGAGACCTATCCTTGATGTGCCCTGAGTTCATCCAAGTCAGTCTTAAAATCAGATGTTCCATTTACTCTCTAAGATTGTATTTCTTTCATATTGTTTAGAAGTACTATTCATAGCACACGCGTTTTCATTTTAATCTTATCATATGTAACTATGCAGTCCTTCTTAGCTGGTCTTGCTGCATCAGGGGCACTCACATCTGCTTTACGGCTAATGACAAAAGCAGCCTTTGAAAATTCTAATAACGGCCTTCGCAAGGGAGTTAGTACGTAATTTTCTCTTCGTGCTTTGTGAACTTCCAGGCACTTACATGTCGTCTCGTTCCTGAATGATATGGAATTCTGTTTCTCCAATTTGCAGTTCTATTTCTTGCCATCTCGATATTCTTCGAATTCCTATGCATTCTGCTGTATGCATTCATCTTTCCTAAACTGCCAATTGTAAAGCATTATCGTGCAAAAGCAGCTTCAGAAGGATCAAAAACTGTCTCAGCTGATTTAGCCGCTGCTGGCATCCAGACCGAGGCAAATGAAACAGTACGAAAGTTTCTTTTGATCTATATGTCCAAGTTTCTGATGAACTGTTCATTTGACACCTTAAGACAGCTTTTGCCATCCATGCAGGTCGATGATGATAAATATCCTGAGCGCCTGAGCACCAAACAATTACTCTTTCAGAACTTTGATTATGCTTTGGACCTCTATCTGATTTATGTCCTAACTTTATCTATCTTTCCTGGCTTCTTATATGAAAATACTGGACACCACAAGTTAGGCTCCTGGTAAGTGATAAAATTCTTTCGTGATTCAACCTGTTAGGTGGTTACCTTTATCTTATGTCAAGTAGGATGAACTGATCAATAGTTTTGGAGAATCAAATACAGCTATCCTATACATTCAAACACTAAAAAAAATGCTATTTATTCATCGCTTTGATAAGTTTTTCGACTTAGACACCTCCATTTTTTGGTTATCCATTATTACTACTAAAAGTTTAATTGCTTTCATTTTACTATCACTTAGTCCCCTATTTTTAGCATGCTGCTCATACAAATCCATGTACAGGCTGTCCAATTAGCCATTTCTTGAATTAAGTTCCCATCAACCTTATTTATTTGAAAGATTTGAATAGGGTGGCCCCGATGTAGTAACTATATTCACTTCATTGATGGTCATCCCATCCCAGGTATGCTGTTGTTTTGATCGCAATGTACAATGCGTGGGATCTCGTATCAAGATACATTCCACTCATGGAATGCCTCAAGTTAAAATCAAGAAAGGGCCTCATGCTGGCAACATTATCTCGTTTCTTTCTCATCCCTTGTTTCTATTTCACTGCAAAATATGGTGATCAGGGATGGATGATATTTCTCACGTCCTTCTTGGGACTGACCAATGGTTATCTCACAGTATGCGTCCTCACTGCAGCTCCAAAAGGGTACAAGGTTGGTCAAATGTAGATCATCATGAATGAGTCTCAATTTCGTCTTAATTGCTTGGTTTTATCATTGAGTTAATTGCTTTGGTTTTCCTCTGAGCAAGAAAATTTTACCATTTTCTGGTACTGCAGGGACCTGAGCAGAATGCACTTGGAAACTTGTTAGTCGTATTTCTCCTTGGTGGCATATTTTCTGGCGTAGCCCTGGATTGGTTATGGCTTATTGGCAATCGGAAATTCTGAGGAGGCAATATTTTGATGATATTTTACCACGAAGCATCTGTAGGTGAGTGTTGAATATTGATGCATGGATAGTCGCCAGGATGTCTGTTAGGGGATGTCAAATTGTCTTTTCAAATTGCTATATATGCTGAATTCACAACTGAAATTGTTATGTGTTTTGTAAATCAAAAACCAGAACTCAATTCTTAGTGCCTTCCATACATATGTTCATTTTGGGCTAGGAAATTAAATGTGCCTGCTCCAAAAGATTATGGTTAGAATTATGGTACGGTTAATTACACTGAACCAACTCAACTATTACCTAAATTGCACTTTACTCCCCTTGATGATTTTTATTGGCACTTAAGTCCCTTTTTTTTTATATATATATATATATGTTAAAGGTAAAACAATCTGTGCTATTCTATTTCTTTCAGTTTTCCTTTTACTCTTTCAAAATTTTTTTCATTTTTTTCTTTTCTTATTTTCCCCTTCTTTTCATGCCACTTGCCACCTCTTTCCCTCTACTACTATTAGAGTGCTTACACTAGAATTTTTAATTTCTTTTACTCATTCCTTTATTATTTTGTTAAACTTCATTTGTTTTTAGTATTTACTATAGGGGAAGGTTGGGTTGGGTGTTAAGATGGGAGGAATTGTAAATACGAGATCTTGACTTCAAGATTTTCCACTTACCAAACAAAAAAAAAGTCTTTACTTACCAAACAAAAAAAAAGTCTTTACCATAAGCTCTATTCTACCGCACAATATATGTTCATATCATAAGCACATTTAATCAAGTTATTCAATAATTTATTTACACGTAAACTAATTAGAGTAAACATTTGCTCAATCATTAATAGCAAAACCAACATATTAATAGCGCATGCAAGAATTAATTGTTAACAAATTATTAATTTTGAATGCATTAAAAATGAAGAAAAACAGTACTAACTGATTTGTGTGCTTACAATTTTTATTGTAATTTATTGATCATTTATAAGCTGGACTTTCTATTTAGGAGAGGGTTGGCTTGATTGATAAGGGAGGAAGTATTGCAAGTAGGAGATCTTGGATTCAAACACTACCACTTACAGAAAAAAAAAAAAAAAAAAAAAAAGGCTGTGCTTTGTATTTATGTGTTTAAATAATTCACTATCTTAGACTACATAGGCTTTGCAACGTAAGAAACATAGATAATGTTATGATATAGATTTTGTTATTAATTGTTAATAATAAAAAAGGGAAAACTAAAAGACAAGAAAAAAAAAGGAAGGAGGAGAAAACAAAAAATGAATAGGTGAATAAGAACGAGAAAAGCAATTAATGTAGCAAAGATAATTTTGTCTAAGAATGTCATAAAGGGGCTAAATTGCCTATATAAAAACTTTAGGAGGGTAAATTACAATCCGAGGTATAATTGAGGAGGATTCAGTGCATTTTACCGTAAATGGCCAGCATCGTCTTGTTTAGAGCTTTAGACGTAGTTTTACAAAAATTTAAAATGTCAGCAATGAGTTTAAAACTAAGAAAATCGGAAAGTTATTTTCTCTAACACAATTAAGTCTTTACTGAACATTGAAATACGAAATATTCCTTTTTTCGGACTCCAAATATTGCATCCTGAACAAAAATGTAACATCACAGCCCAAATATTTTTGCGTGAAACAGTGAAAGAAAAAAACTCAAAATCTTTTTGGATAGACAACGTCGGCCGATTAATTTCCATTTTTTGTGCTCTACTACTAATTAGTTAATAAAGTAACTTAGTGGCCTTCTTTGATCTAAGTTGAAAGACCGAAACAGGAACAGTTGAATGTCAATGGTCACCATCATGGTTAGCAATATCGGCCGATACCGATATGTATCAGCCTGAGTCGTAACCGAAACGGAGGGGATCGGTACGATACCGAACCCCGAATTACGGATATTATCATATTCGCGGCGACTCGCTCTGACTCAATCGATATTGGCCGATTTGAATCCGTGATGCATGATATCAGTCGATATATTGGAGTCGATTCGAATATTTTTTCAAATTATGTCTTTTTGGTATTTTCTAATTTTAGTAATTTTTTCAAATTTTTTGAAAACTTTCATGTGCTATAACGTGCGTATCATCCGATATTCAACCGATATGCCGCGACGGATGTAGAACAACCGAAACCGTGACGAGACTGCAACCCGCGATGGCGAACCATGGTCACCATTTGATAAAAAACTAGTCCACTAATATTATCCATGCATGCCCATGCCCAATTTTGGTACATGGCTTTCACGCTTTTGCTACTTACAAATTCATAATGCAGATTAACGACTTCAATAAAATGTTATAAGCTTTCCCCTACGAACAAAGATTCTTGAATTGGATTTTGAGTTCCGTCAACTTCCTTGCTTTGTTAATGGGAATATGCTTAAACTACCTTACTTTCCCCATACTCCAACTTTTCTTTGCAAGAATGCGTGAATTGCTGGGCTAGTCTTCTCAATTCCTACGGATATTTTTACTTCTGTTGCGTCCGAAAATGTTCAAGTGTTGCTCACGTTGAGTTTTCATATAACTTAATTAAACCGTTCATGTCCTTCACCATCTTTTGTACGTCTACTCGTGGGCAAGCATCTCTTAAAGGTGTTCCTTGCATTTTTGTAACGTGGTTAAGGTCACATATTTCTTCCCTTCCTTTCAAGACCCTTTTTGCATGGAATGCAGATTCTTCTTCATAAATGGTCTTCAAGCTTAGCCATTTTCACAGTTTTAAGCGCTCAAGTTCTTTCTTCATCATTCTTTTGAAGTTAATAAAGAAATTACAAATCGTTAAGTCAGGAAAAAAAAAAAAAGATAGAGGGTAGAAGATGAAGCTTATTTTTACTAAATCATTCGGATGTGGAAGAGCATTGCAGAGGCCGGTTGGGCTTATAGTCAGAAATTGGCACAAAGAACCAGTTCTCGTGGCATGGAAGAAACCAGAGATTGGCTGGACTAAGTTAAACTTTGATGGTTCTTGCAAGTGCAGGACAGGGAAAGCAAGCATTGGAGGCGTTCTCAGAAACCATGAGGCTGAATTCTTGCTTGGATATTCTGAATTTATTGGTCAAAAGAACAGCACGATTGCAGAATTGGTCGCCCTTGAGAGAGGCCTGGAGCTTGTCCTGGAGGATGGTTGGAGCGATGTTTGGGTTGAAGGAGACTCCAAGTTCTTAGTTGACATCATTGCTAAAAAGCGACGAGTTAGTTGTGCGGAAGTACAAAAACACGTTGGCCATATAAACTCAATTATTCCAGCACTCAATAATTGCATGTTGACACATATTTATAGGGAAGGAAATAGGGCTGCTGATAAATTTGCCCAGATGGGCTATCATTTTGAAAAACCTCAAGTTTGGCGCCATAGTCCTCCGAAGGAAGTGCTGCGCATCGTACAGGAAGATGCGCAAGGTAAGAAGTTTATCAGAAGAAGAAGAAGATGAAGTGGATCTCACATGCTAGAATTTCTTTCTTTTCGTACAGAAGATTAGTCAGTAATATTTAGATTTAAGTGATCTAAATTTCTCTCCGTGGAAAGTGATCACCACTGTATGCAAAGGGATACCACAAAAACAAAGGAAATGTAAAGTCTTTCAATTCAAAGGAAATGTAACATTGTTGCATTTCTCACTACTGAAGAAATTCTCTATCAGCACACAGACAGCAAGTAACGGTGGTCCAATCTCTCCCAATCTTTTTCATAGAAAACCTGAATTTTTTATTCCAGATTTCAAATCCTTCTCATCCAAATACATAGACAAGCACAAGAATAGAACAAAGAACTCCCTGATGGCCTGACTGAAGCATGTCAAGGTGATGATGCCTTCCCTCCCTCCCTCAGATGTAGAAGCCAAAGAGTTTAAGTGACCACGTCCCTCTAACCATCCATCACACGCAACATGCAAAAGATAGCATATAACCAATGGTTAACTGGGAAAAATTAATACTGCAACCAGTGTTAAAAGCTGATCTTTGACAGTATAAATTATCAGAACTGATAAATCTGACTTCCACATGATCGAAGACATAATTGCCAATGTTGCTAAATCACCTTTTCTTTTGACTCGCAATTTTTTTTTTTTTCCACAGTTTCTTTCAAAGTCATCTCTACAAGATAGATAATTTTGCAAGTTGACAAGTTCGACACACATTATTTTCCCTTTTTCAGCATTCTCGTTAAGAACCAACAAATCAACATATCCAAAGAGCACAACTCTTACTACATCTGAAAGCTCAGCCTTGCCGGATGCAACACAATGCTTACTGGCCTGTTAACTTACTCACTGCCTTTGAAATACTACCAAAACCAAAAATCACCAATTAGGAATCATGTTATGCAGAGGATACAAACAATATCAAACTTCGAACACGTATAGCATGTCTATGAGAAGCAGCATGAATATGCAGATATCTGTTATTAATAGATGATGCATTAGCTGCACTAGATTTACGTATATTATCTCTACAACCTGCACCAACATGCAAAATTGGCAGGCACTCACTTATTTCAGTTTGAAAATCTGTTCCATTGAAAATTAAAACAAGAAAATAAAGGAATAGTGCATTAGCCCAGAACATAACCGAGAAAAGCAGTGAACTGGTGACTGGATAGAGGCAACACAAAGAAAAAGTGAAGGAATATCGATTAACATACTAATCTATGTCAGAAAAGAACAAACTAATTCCAGCCATATAAGTCGAGCAAGATGAATAACCACAACAAGCACAAAGAAAGAACCACAGAAAAAACTACACAAGGACATAGATGTACCATACACATGGTGTCACAACCTGAACCGAAAATACTCATCCTGCATTTATTTCCAAGTCCACAAAATCTCCTGCTATGATTACACTGAAAACAGTAAAAGAATCAGAAAATGCCAAATACAGTGAAAAATGAAGTGTGCAGTTAAATAATAAAAAAAATAAAAATAAAAACATGCATAGAGGGGCAGCAATGCCGAGCAGCAGAGTCTCGTAACTATTAAATGATAGCTGCAGTTGTGCAACTCAAGTGCATATTATATGGTTGAAAAGCCGCAAACTTTCAGAATTGTTAGCAAGCAGGAGAATACAATTCTAGGAAAGAAGCATCAGGTTACATATTGAATGCGACAATATCCAATTTAATAAACATTTAGGGTCCGTTTGTTTCGGGTAAAAATGTTTTCCAGGAAAATATTTTCCTAATTTCCCGTGTTTAGTTGCACAAAAGTTACTGAAAACATTTTCCTATATAAAATATTTTCACTCATCTTATGGAAAACAACTTCCCTTCCAAACTTACTGAAGTTGTTTTCCGAAATGCATGCGCCTGTAGTATGTTCCAAACTTATTGAAAACATCTTGTAGTATGTTTTTTTTTTTTTAGTGTAAACAGGAGGACTCGAATCCAAGACCTCTTCCTTACACTCCCTCCCCCGTACCACCCAACCCAACCCAACCCTCCCCCTAGTATATTCAAAATAAAAAAAAAAACTCATCCTGCTCATCCTATACTAGTAATTAATTATGTATAATAGGGACATTCTTTTCTAGAGAAACTTTCAACAGTGAGAGTGCAAGATATATGTCACAATAAGCATTGCATGTGATTGATATTTGACACTAAGTGGCCAGCAATTTATTTAATGCTTAAGGAGATATTTTTTATTCATATATACATTTCTCCAAGATTTTTTAAAGTTAAACAATGAGATAAATTTTTTTATTTTGCATGGGAAGAAATATGTAGTTATAATTTGTAAAAAGTAAATATAGAGATAAAAGTGAAAATATTTCAAAAGTTAAACAAACACCAGAAAAATGAAGTAAGAAAATATTTTCAATAAGCTAACCAAACACCTGAAAATGATGAAAGGGAAATGATTTTCATGAAAAATTACTTCCACGGAAAATATTTTTCCAAGGAAAACATTTTACTTCCAACCAAACAGACCCTTAGTATAACATACATCATGATATGTCTGTAAACACACACCCAAACAACTTTGTGTGTGTGCTTTTAAATGGATAAGGCAATACTTAAATGGAACTTATGCATGTACACCTGCATTGGAACTTATATGCATGCAACTGTGATGTACAAAGCACAAGCACATTGCAAGTAAAATATCATTTCATATTTGATAACTAAACCCTTTTTTTAAAAACACTAGCATTAGGATATACTCCAACAACTAACCTGGAAATAAATACAGTGGTGAATGGTGCAGATACCGTGGAGCGGAGGAGAAAGGCACCTCTATTACAACCAAAATTAGCTTTACTGGTTCCAGTCCAGCCATATGAATCAAAGAAGATTTAATACCACTACAAGCACAAAGACGAACAAAGAAAACACCATATGTAAGGACATTAGTGCTCCCTTAGAACTGGAGACACAACCAGGACTGAAAAATCCTAGTATTCAAGTTCAAGTTATCAAAAGAATAGCCCATAACTGAATGCTAAATGTCTGTCCGCCTATGTTTACAAGCAAAAAATTGAGAAACAAAGGTGTGAAGCCTGAAAGCAGCAGCAAATCAGCTTACTTGTTTCACCACAAATAATGAAGCAGCATTTGATATATGAAGAAAACTAACATTCTGAATATGCAACAGAGATACAAAAGAATCAGATCCATAAAGAGTGAAACCTCACCAGTATAATCTCCAGCTCTCTCTCTTTAGCCAAGTAAAGAATAAACTGTAAACAAGCACAGAAACATCCAAAAACCTCACCATTCAGAAAAGAAAGAAAAGACCAATCAACATCCCATGATACAAGTAATAGCATGATCTTGACTTACTATGCTGGACATATTTCACAAAGACTAGAGCAAAGATGAACCCGCTTCTTCCACAACTAAGAGAACCACCAAATGTAAACTGACAAAAACCTTGTTAATTGGCACACATAACATTTCTTTTTCCCAATATTAAACCAAACTGTTGTCTAGCACCAAAGCAACTCAAACCATATAATATGCACATATTACTCGAAAGCTAATCCCGGAAGCAGGAGAAAAAAAAAATTGCAAGTCCACTTAAATGAAAGAGAAAAAAGTTGCAAGTCACTTAAATGAAAAACCATTAAGAAAAAATTCCAAAATATGCAGGCAAGAAAACCTCTAGGGTTTGTAAGTAGGCATCAGTTTATATTGTAAAAGAAATCAGGCTCACTATTTAACAGCTCTTTAGTCCACAACTCTGCTTTCATAGAGCAAAAAACAAACAAAGCCTCGATGCAGGGGAAAAATGTACAAGTGAACTTTTGATAGTGCTTCTGAATACAACAAAAAAATCCACTTTACCAGGTACTGACTGGTGAAGCAAACCTAAAATTTTGTTTAATCTTCATAGACAAGTCAAATGCCATAAACCAAACCAACATTAAGCGTTTCGACTTCTTTTAAATCTTGCAAGGGCTCCAAGGTGACCTTCATCCTCATCTTTTCCTGCTGCAGCATCATCACCATTTTCAGGGTTATCAGTCTCTTCTCTTTTCCGGATCAGACCTCCAAATACAGCATTAGGAACATCTTTTTGTGCTATCTCAACCTTGTCATCATCTTCAGAGTCACTTTCCTCGGGTAGTTCAACATCCTCCTTATTTTCTGTATCCTTAGGTGCTCCATCACCCACAGACTGTACACCAGCACTTACAAAGCCAAGCACGCGATTGGAATCTTTAGTTACAGCATCATTAGCAGATGGCAACAACTTCTTTTCTAGAGCTGCCATTTGATCATCAGCAACCCCAGCCTTCTTTAGCACATCTTTTGCTTCCTCAAGAGTCTGCATCTGATCCTTTTGCATCAAGTACTCAGGAAGAATAAAGTGAGTCTGGATAGAAGAACCAAAGTGGATTAGCACCTATGGATTTTTTTTTTTTGGGGGGAGGGGGTTGTTGGGGTGCAGCAGTTTATACTAGAGAAACCATAAAGCTTTAAATGTAACATCACAACATCTCAGAGGATCCAAAATTTTTGTACAAAAGAATAGAACCAAAACTGACTTAGAAGAGGAAAAGAAAAACCAGAATCTCCCTAGAAGCATAATAAGGAAGTAACTTCTCTTCCCAAGTCTTATGGTTGCCAACCACAAAAACAGGAAATAAGAAGTTCTTATGTTGTAGTTGATATGAGTAATTATAGAAGCAATATTTTCCCAATAGCATCTAAAGAAAAGGAAAATAACTCGAACAGGTTGCACTCCATTGAGATTCACCAGCAGGGACAGAATGTTTCACCAAACTTTGAAAAAAAAAATCAGTAAAGACAAAACACACCTGGCTATAGCTTGCAGAAACGCTCCTTTTAACACGAAGCATCTCACGGAAGGTGTCTTCGTTACCATGCTGCACTTCAAACTCATGCCACTTCGACCAGAAGTCAGGGTCAGATCTTGGGTCAGCAAACTGCGATGCATGCTTGTATAGTGCACGAGCACGATCAACTTCTCCAAGGCTCTTCTCAAGCTCAGCATACCTCAGGCACATGACCTTCACATCCTTGTCAGGTAGACCAGATTCAATTGCCTGTTCATATATTTCCCTTGTTTTCGGAACACCAAAAATTTCAGCTGCACGAGCTATGTAGATTTCATACATGCTTAATTTCTCAGCTGCTGGAACAGCCTTTGTAGCTTGATCGTAAACCCTCATGGCTCTCTTTGCAAGACCACAGTCCTCTTCCAACTTGGCATATTGTAGATATAATGGCTTTACAACCTCCGCAGGGGCCTAAATAAAAATAGTATTAATATCTTCACTTGATGCTTCAGCAGCAGTCCCAAGATCATCGAAACCACAAGAGACAATAAAGCAATCATATCAAAGATAAACCATAAACTATTTAAATGCATACTCTACTGGTATGAAAAGTCACAAAAAGTAGAAGTTCTTGCTGGTACAATGTTCATGGACAGCTGCTTAATATGGATAGATATAAAGAAAGTTTCAGGTGGTCAGCACTGCAGAAAATATTATGGTCTTCTATAGGACAATTTGCAGCATCATATTTCCAGTAAGGATCCCTACACTAAATACTTCAATGGAAGAATCCTTAAAATCATACAAGTGACTTTTACTGACTGCTACTTGCGCAATGACTTAGCAATGGTATATGAGTACTGGATTAATCAAATTAACTACAAAACAAAAACCAATACCAACAATGAAACCCATGCAAACAATAGAAAGAGACAACTGTTCTAGACTTTATTTTACAGGATGTCACTACTAATAGACAAAAAAAAAGAACTGAAAATTTAAAAACAAATGTTGTGTGTTAGTTTTGGACATAATCTTCATACACACTCTTTAAATTTGCCTTCTGTTTTCTTCTAAAGCTTGTTTCTTTTATATTAGAATGCCCCTAGAAGAAAGAAAAGTGAATTAAGATCAATACAAGTAATCACAGGCATGAAGCATACACCAGAATGCAAGATTCTGGAGAATGAGACAAATACTTCCATACCACTTCAACCGCATGCTCAAACAATTCTCGAGCTCGTTCTAGTTTTGACTTTCCATATCTCTTCACAAATTTGGATAGGTAAGTAACCCATATATCCTTTGCATGTGGATATTTGAAAATCTTCACACCTCTCTCGTAAACTTTGAATGCATCCTCAAAGTACTTATGATCCTGACAATTCAATAACAGAAATTTAGATCAACAAAAGCAAATAGAAATTAAGGCAAAGATTACCTTTTCCATTTAAAAGAAACAGACAAACATGAAGGAGAAGATGATGATGATGATGGAGAAAAATAAACTTTTGGAAGAGAAGGTCTGACAAAGGTCTACCTCTAACAGCATAGCATAGTTTATTATGATTTGGGGTGTGGCTATCCTCAGATCCAATATCCTCTCATAAACTGCACGAGTGGACTCCAAGGTTCCCAGGCTTTCCTCCAAGTCAACATAAAATGTCCAAAGTCTTAGGGATTTGTGAATCTTCATCTGCACTGGTTCATTTCCATCAGCTGCCACTGTAACATGTAGCAAATGTTTAGGCGCCATTGTACTCTTAATGCCCAATTATTATTAGAATAAAATGCATCCTAATACAACCAGCAAAAGACACAAAGTATTGCCCTTTGCTTTGCAGAGACCTTTTGCTCTTCCTTGTCTATTTACAATTTCCAAACTAGCACATCTCAAAATTATATATCTGTTTTTGAGAACCCTCTTTTGACCATATCTTGTAAATAAATCATCTTTAGAAAATGGGGATCATTAATCTACCGTAAGGAATTTTATACAACCCCTCAAGCTAGAAGCATACAAACCAAAATAACATTAGACATCTAGGAAAGCAATACAAGAAGTGTTAGCTTTTATTCCAATCAGATTCTTTTTATTTTCTTACCTCCCATTTTTAAAAATTTTGTGAACCATAATAGTTCGTTTCCCATGGAAAAAGAAGACATAATGTATTTGCAACCACAAAGTTCAACAAATCTCCAAATTATAACACAAATCTGTGAATTTTTTCCAAGAGGACAAAAGTACAGTGCAAGGTAAATTGGGATCTAATGTTTGAATCAGCAAAAACCACAAAAATCATAGAAATAACTGGCTTCATGCTTGAAACTACCAAATCCTGATAAAATCATACTGATGCATAATGTGCACTAGGACGAGGAGCAAAGAAGAACTCACTAAAGTGGTAAAAAGAAGCTATAAGACTAAATTAAATGCACACTTAATGCAGCATATGAATTGGTGCCCATTAGAATCATTACTCTACTAGCATCTAGAAGTTATTTGCAAAATATTTTCTTGAAATTTATGGTATGCTAGAGAATAGAACTGGATACATTCTTTCAAAAAAAAATAACTACTAGTTCACATGACACAGTATGCTAACTGACTTCAAAATACAGTATTGTCCTCTTGACACCTTTCTTGAATTCACAGCAAGAGAATAACACTAAGATACTTTGATTTCTGGTTACATTTCTAACTCAAGTACCACTTCTTTTCTGCTTTTGATATTCAATTATGTCAGTCCACAGCCAATTCTATACAGAAGTCAACATCATATGCACTCAGAATACAAGAAGCCATACATTTTATCAGGAATTGAATATATAAAAAAAGAGTAAGGATGGATTACCTCTTCGTTTGACTTCAACTGATGGCTCTGCAGTTGCACGCCTCATCAAGTCCAAAGCACCCTTAAAGTTTTTGTGTCTGAGTTCCATCTCCGCCCATTCACACCAGACGCTAGCCAAATGATCTACATTCTTGTAATTAACCTGCACCGCCTTGTCAAAAATCACCCTGGCATTTGCAATATCCTTGTGGGTCTCATAAAGCTTCGCAAATGCAACCCATAAAGTATGTGGCTTCCCTACAGCCTTCATGGGGTCAACTGTCCTAACTGCTTCTGTGTAAGTCAATATCTGCTTCGTGGGATTACCCTCAAAAAGCTTAACCCTCCTATGCCACTGCTCCACATTATGTGGATTCTGTCTAAGCAGCACACTGTTTGCCAGTTCTGGTCTTCTGTCCATCAAGTGCTCCAACCTTGCCAACCTCAAATCCACATCCTTATCATCATTCAACCAGAACATTTTAAGTTTCCTCTCCAACTTTCTTATATCCAAACGATCATCCTCTTCTTCTTCCTCCTCCCCACCCATAGTCTCATTACTATCTTCCTCATCATCCAGCTCACTGCCACTCATCTCCTCCATCTTTAAAGCAAGCATACTCTCCTCAAACTGTGAATAAGCATCAAAAATCACGCTAAAATCCCTAACCGTCACCACTGTAGTCATGCCTTCCTCAAAAATATCCCTCGCCTTCTCCACCAACTTCCTCCGAATATAATAATCAGCCAGAGATGTCCACAACCTTCCAACCTCATCCGTAAACTTCCTAATCCCACCTCTAATGATTGCATCCACATTCAACCCAGAGATATCCAAAGCGTGCTGAGTCAACAAATCACACAACTCCAACCACAGCCTGTGTTTTGTCTTGCCCTTTATCGAATAAAACTGATCATCATTCAGAACCCCAGCCAACCTCTCTGCAGCCTCCTGCCACAGCTCAGAATTCAACAAAAACTCTATAAAATCCTCAATATGGCCAGGATCATACTTCAAATACCTACGATAAACTCTAAGCGATGTCTCAATCGGAATCCCCTTTTGGCTAACGAAAAATAAATAAGGAGCCCATATTCGATCATGCTGAGTAACGGGCAATGCACAAAGCGCCCGATCAAAAGCCCTACGAGTTTTGGTCACGAGCTTCTGATTAGTTAAAGACTCTAAGTACATAATCCAAATGCGAGGCATTTTATGCATTGTAACAAGGGCCCGTTCGAAAGTATTATTCAGAGATTGATACTGAGAATGAGTAATTGGAAGGTTCCTAACCAGCTCAAGCCGTTCGCGAAGGTAGGCATGCCATAGCTTGTAGCTTCCGGGCAGGGCTTTTAGGGCTCGCTCATAAATTATGGCCCGTTTTCGAAATGGGGCTTCGGATCTGGCTATCAAGTAACGCCACCAAAGCTTCAAACTGAAGGGGTTGCGGAGCAGCTCTTCTTCGTAGGCTAAATCCTCATCAGCCGGGTAGAGTTCCTGGGGTATAATCGCCGACGGCGCCGGCGCCACCACTGCCATGGTAGGGATTTAGGAATTCGAGGTTTAGGGTTTGGAGAGAGAAGTGGAATTGGGGGGGGGAAGGGTTTAAGATTTTGGAAAGGAAGCTTGAATAGGACAAAACTGAAAACTGGCGAGAAAAAGAGACGAGGTTGGCGTTGGGGATTGGGGGGGGGGGGGGGGGGGGGGGGGGGGGGGCTTTGGGGTGGGATATTTTACCGCACCTCCACGCCAGACGTCTGAATTAGGCGGGAGCGTTTCTCAGGTAATAGTTGTTGTTGCAATCCGAATGAAAGAAACTTGTCGCCGGCACCACCAGTAAACCCCAAAAGCGTTGCTACAACATGAGAGAGATGATAAAGAGTAAATATTGAAGTTGACACAATAAAAATAAGAGGACATTTTTTGGAGCACGGGACGAGGATAAATAGTCATATTAGTTTGTTATAATTGACACAATTGAATGGATTTGAGATTGGTGCGAAAATTTGATCTCAAATTTGATAGGGTGTAGTAAATTGCTTTTTTTTTTTTTTTTGATAATTAGAGTGTAGTAAATTGTTAAAATTAAAAGTTTAAGGGGCAATCTACGATTTTGAAAAACTTTAGGATTATGAGCAGCAAGTTATCCCTCGTTCTGGGAAATGTTTTGTTGTACTAATTAATTAACACACATGATACAATTGAGAAGCAAGTTATTGGGTTCTTTCGCTCTCTCTTGTAGTTCTTCGTCAAGTGGTGTCTTGAAAGGAAATTAACGAGTAAACAGCATTGTTTCAATTCAATATTAGTTAAAATTTGACTTTAAAAAACTCTGAAAAAATTTGTGATTAAATTGAAATTTTAAAATCTTTAGCATGCAAAACCATACTCTATATGAAGCGTTCACTTCCTGTACAGCTCACTCTCTTGTAGTTTTTCGTCAAGTGACGGTTTAAAAGAAAATTAATGAGTAAACAACATTATTTCAATTCAACATTTGTTCGAGTTTGATTTTAAAAAACTCTAGTAAAAATTGTGATTAAGTTAAAAAATCAAAATCTTTAGCATGCAAAATCATATTCAATATGAAGCTTTCACTCCCTATACAAAAATTTATATCACATTTAGTCAACTGTAATGTACCTTACCTTTAGTTTTCATATGTCAATATACAAAGTTTTGGCTCAAGTGGAACTGAACTGTGGATACTCTATTTTTGCTTATTCGAGCCTGTCAGGATCCTGGATTCAGCATTAGGGATTCTACACTCGAATTTGGGGAAAGAAAGAGAGAAAACAGAGTAGAAAAGAGAGAGAATCAGAATTAGTGAGAGAAAGAATGAAAAGAATGAGATTCTGCGATTCTTCTTGCCTGCCAATTCTGTTGAATGTTTACGTACAAATAAGTGTGGTTAACCGACTCTAACTAATCCTAACTGAATTGATAAACTGAATTGATACGCATGAAACGCCACCGTTTCACTTATTCTGAATGCTACTAATTGATCATGAAACGACACCGTTGCACTTATCCCTCTCCCTACTGATTTGTTTGATTAGTTACAAAACGATGCCGCATGATGGCTTAACTTCTGCATCCTGACATTGCTCTCCCCTTTAACAGTCTTGTCCTCAAGACTGAAACTGAGGGAATTGCGCGTGTATGAAGTCTTTGTCTTCCCAAGAAGCTTCATCCTGATCGAGTTGGCACCATTTGATGAGGTATTGTATCACTGATTGTCCATTTCGCATGATCACCCTCCGTTGCAAAATGGATTCTGGTTGTAGAGGACACTGGTCATCAATATCAATCTCAGGCAGTGTCGTTGAAATAGGCTGCAGAGGTCCCAATTTCTTCTTAAGCAAAGAGACGTGAAATACGGGGTGAATCTTTGCCTGTGCAGGTAATGCAAGACGATAAGCCACTGCCCCTACTTTAGCTACCACCTGAAAAGGGCCATAGAACCTTGCAGACAGCTTGAGGCACTTCCTGATAGCCACTGACTGCTGTCTATAGGGTTGAAGCTTCAGGAAAACCCAGTCACCCACCTCAAAAGTTCGTTCAGTACGTTTCTGGTCAGCAAAGAACTTCATTCTCTGTTGTGCCTTGAGGAGGTGATCCCTGATGCTGCTGGAGACCCTCAATCTCTCCTGGAGTAGGTGGGAAGCAGCTGGTATGATCGTGTCAAAATGAGGTCCTAAAGGCAAGGGAATAGGCTGGTACCCATACAAGGCTTCGAATGGAGTCATTTGCAGACTGGAGTGATAGGAGGAGTTGTACCACCATTCAGCTAGTGCTAGCCACCTGTTCCAGCGATGGGGTAATTCCCCAGTCATGCATCTCAGGTAGGCTTCGACACACTGGTTGAGACGTTCAGTCTGCCCATCAGACTGAGGGTGATAGGCTGAGCTATAACTCAATTCCGTACCTAGTAACTTAAAAAGTTCCTGCCAGAAAACACTTGTAAAGATCCTATCTCTATCAGATACTATAGATTCTGGGATGCCATGTAACCTGAATATGTGATCCATGAAGAGTTGAGCCACTTGCTTGGCAGAGAATGGATGCGCTAATGCGAGAAAATGTCCCACCTTGGTGAATCTGTCGATCACCACCATTACTGTGTCATAGCCTTGTGACTCTGGCAGACTCTCTATGAAGTCCATAGTCACATGAGTCCAAGCCATGCGAGGAACTGGCAATGGTTGCAATAGACCAGGGTAGTGCACATGCTCAGATTTGTACCTCTGACATGTATCACAGGCCTGAATAAGTCTGATAACATCCTTCTTCATCGTAGGCCAATAGAACAAAGCTTTTAACTTCTGCCAACAGCCCCTTTGTCCCGAGTGGCCCCCCACTGCTGATGCATGGAGTGCTTGGATGAGCTTGTCCCTCAATCCACTGGTTGAGCCTACATAAAGTTTGCCATTGTACTTCAGCAATCCCTTGTCCCACTCAAAAGGTTGGTGAGCTTGCGGGTCCAGCAGTAGCTGAGAAATAATGTCCTGGCATTGAGAATCTGACTCATAGCTTTTCTGGAGTTCTTGTATCCACAGTGGTTGGACAGTTGAAAGGGCAAAACATGATCCTGGTTGAGTAGAGTGTTCTTGAGTCGTACCATGTAATCTGGACAATGCATCAGCTGCCTTATTTTCTGTCCCCTTCTTGTATTGAATTTCATAGTCCAGCCCCAGCAGCTTGGCTAACCATTTGTGTTGTAATGTAGTAGTGAGCTTTTGATCTAACAAATACTTCAGGGATTGATGATCTGTCTTAATAATAAAGTGATATCCCACCAAATAATGCCTCCACTTGGAAACTGCCATCACTAATGCTAGCAGTTCCTTCTCATAAGCTGACAGTCCCAAATTTCTGGGAGACAAAGCCTTGCTCAGGAATGCAATGGGATGGCCTTCTTGCATCAATACAGCTCCAATGCCACTCCCACTAGCATCAGTTTCGATTGTGAAAGGCTTCTGAAAATCTGGCAGCTTGAGAACAGGAGCAGTACTCATAATATGTTTCAGTGATGTGAAGGCCTTCTGTGCTTCCTCGTTCCAACAGAAATTGTCCTTCTTGAGCAACATAGTAAGTGGTTTGCAGATAATGCCATATTGCTTGATAAATCTCCTGTAATAGCCAGTTAACCCCAAAAATCCTCTCAACTCTTTAATTGTACTAGGGACAGGCCAGTTGATAATGCTCTCCACCTTGGACTGATCCATGGACACTACATTCTCAGAGATAGTGTGACCAAGGTAATCCACAGTATGTTGTGCAAATGAGCATTTTGATCTCTTAGCAAACAGTTTGTGGTCCCTCAACACTGTCAGGACTATCCTCAGATGCTCTAGGTGTAATTCCAGGGTGGGACTGTATATTAAAATATCATCAAAGAAAACCAACACGAATTTCCTTAGATAGGGTTGAAATACTTGATTCATAAGGGCCTGAAAGGTTGCAGGTGCGTTAGTCAGTCCGAAAGGCATTACCAGGAACTCATAATGGCCACAGTGAGTTTGGAAGGCAGTTTTGTAAGTGTCCTTGGGTTTGACTCTGATCTGATGGTAGCCAGAAGTGAGATCCAGCTTAGATTTATACCTTGAGCCTGCTAACTCATTGATTAATTCATCTACGTTTGGAATGGGATAGTTATCTTTGATGGTCATTTCATTCAGGCGCCTGTAATCCACACAAAAACGCCATGTCCCTTCCTTCTTTTTAACCAAAAGCACTGGTGAGGCAAAGGGACTGTTGCTGTGAATGATAATCCCATGCTGCAACATGTCTGTGACCTGTTGTTCTATCTCACTCTTCTGGGAATGAGGGTACCTATATGGCTTCATTTTAAAAGCCTGAGACCCCTGTTTTAGAGGTATCTCATGATCTATTTCCCTGGCAGGGGGAAGGTCAGAGGGCGTCTCAAAAACATCAGCAAAGCCATCAATGATGCCTTGAACTTCAGTAGGCATATTCCCCTTCTCTGATTTCCCATTCTGTCCCATCCTCATTGCTAGACACATTTGCTTCTTATATTCAATAAAATTCCTTAGATCACTCCCCCTAATAAGATCCAAGTCACAATTCTCAGCTTGTCCCCTTAGCTGAACTACTTCCCCTTGATTGTGCAGAGAGATTGTTAATTGGTGAAAATCAAAAGTAATTGGACTAAAGCGAGTCATCCAGTCCACCCCCAAAACGATATCCCAGCCACTCAGGTCCATTACCTTTAAATCATAGCAGAATTTGTACTGATTGATCTCCCATACCACCTTAGGACATATGGCCTTACTAGTTACACAAGCCCCATTACCTACTACCACAGAGAAAGGTTCAACCATTCGATAAGGAACATCAAAGGCAATTACCTTTTCACTGCTGATGTAGCTGTCTGAGCTTCCAGTGTCGACTAGTATCAGCATTTCCTCCCCATCCAGTTTTCCTACCAGTGTTATGGTCTTCCTTTGCAATGCATCTGACAGCGTATGAAGAGACATTTCCATGATCTGTCCAGGATTGCCCGTGGCTTCATCTTGTTCACCTACTGCATCCTCAAACTCTGAATCCTCTTCCTCTTCTGTGACCAAAAGATTTAGGTGACCTGATTTGCACTGATGACCTTGTCCAAATTTTTCTCCACACTTGAAACAAAGTCCATGGCTCCTCCTGTACTGTAACTCCTGAGCTGATAGCCTTTTAGGTTCAGTATCTGCAGCAGAAATTGGCTTCCCTTTGAAAGAGGTATTCCTGAAGGTACTGATAGAAGGAACTTTATAGTGAGGACTATGGCTCTGTTGTTGGGAAGGACTCCTAGAAATTCCAAACCTGCCTTCAGGTGCAGTTTTCCAGCTTCTGGCCTGGAGTTTCAACGCATCTTCTTGTAATACAGCCATCTCAAGGGCTTCGGACAACGTTGCAGGTTTCAACATTTTCACCATTGTCCTGATCTCATTCTTGAGTCCACTGATGAAGCTAGATACAAAGTATTCCTCGCCTAGATAGGGATTCTTAAGCATCATAAGGGTCTTGAGCTCTTCAAACTTTTCCTGGTATTCCTCCACCTGTCCTGATTGTTGCAGTTTATTAAATTCTTCTACCACATCCCTGCCACATCTGTTGTCAAACCTTTTGTACAACAGTTCTACGAAGTTGCCCCATACTAGACCTGGTTTCTCCAGTTTTACTCCTTGAAACCAGTTATCTGCCCTTCCCTCTAAGTACATTTCTATAACTTCCATTTTATGATCTTCAGGAATTTGATAGTTTAAACAATACTTGTTGCATTTTCTAATCCATTCCCTCGGATTCTCCCCACTGAACATAGGCAAGTCAATTTTTGGAGGATTAGGGGCTAAGAACCTACCTACCTCTTTCCTGGTCATCCTGATGTTATCAGCCCCTACTGGTAGCCTCTGATTCATTGGTGGAGTTGGCAACAGCGGTGTTTGCTCGATTCTCAACCTGTCTTCCTCTAATGCCGCCTTCTCCTTGTTCACCAGTGCCTTCATAAAGGTGCTGAGTTCTTGCTTCATTTCTGCTACCAAACCTTCCATCCTCAGGTTGCTCCCTTCCAATTCCGTTCGAAATTCCTCCCTCATTCGCATCTGTTGTGCCTGCGAGGCTTGCAATCCTTCCATTACTTCCTGGAGCTTGAGATCTTGCTTCTTGATTTGTTCCTCCAAGGTTTTGAACCTGGTGCTTTCTGCCATGGAATTCTACTTCCTCCAAGGATCCGTCCTGCTCTGATACCAAATGTCAGGATCCTGGATTCAGCATTAGGGATTCTACACTCGAATTTGGGGAAAGAAAGAGAGAAAACAGAGTAGAAAAGAGAGAGAATCAGAATTAGTGAGAGAAAGAATGAAAAGAATGAGATTCTGCGATTCTTCTTGCCTGCCAATTCTGTTGAATGTTTACGTACAAATAAGTGTGGTTAACCGACTCTAACTAATCCTAACTGAATTGATAAACTGAATTGATACGCATGAAACGCCACCGTTGCACTTATCCCTCTCCCTACTGATTTGTTTGATTAGTTACAAAACGATGCCGCATGATGGCTTAACTTCTGCATCCTGACAGAGCCTTGTTGAACCAAACAAGTAACGTTGGAGCTGTGGATGATTGGATTGAACTTGCACGGTTGCCCTGAAGAAAATAAAAATCGTGTTTTTACCCTCTATTATTCTAAAAGTTCTAGTGAAGTCCTTTTAGAAATTAAAATTTGCCAAATTGGTAAAAAAAAAAAAAAGAGAAATCTTATTACAACTTTTTGTTCTTTCAAATGTAAACTGACCAACCTAAGACAAAAGAATTTTGACTTCGCCTAGGGTCTAAGCTAAGATTGTTCAAGGTTTCTATCGTACTCAATCTCAAGTTTGAGTTTTTCTGCTTAGTTTGGATGGCATGCAAAAGATGATGTAAATTACTAATTAGTGTAATAGTGATACTTCATTTAGATATTGAGAAGCTTTAATAGTTGTGACCAATACCTTTCTTCTTCTTCCCAGAAAAAAAAAAAAAAAAAAAAAAAGGTTCGACCATATCTAGGTTCTGATCAATATTAGCCTGTACTCACCAAGTCACACAGATATTGACATCTTGCTCTCAGGTTGACTGATAACATACCCTGCGTTATACTTATTGCATCTTTTGTTTGTAAGATTCGGTGGATAAGGGCCGAGGATAGTTTTTGTTGTCTGGTCTTCCATTTCCTTCATCAATGTGAACTAAAAAATGGAGTCTGCACCAAACAGATCCAGAAATTTCAGTAACTTCAGTCTATGTATGTTAAAGCTGCCTCTGATGTTTTGGCTAAACAGCTAGTCCAGCGCAGCAGACCATTTGAAGGCGCCCCCGCAGCACGTTACATGCCTATTCAAGACACGAGGAGTAGAATTAACGGAAAACCCCGCCTTTGGTCATTGACAATTGAAGGCGTGGACTTTTTATGAAATCCAAATTTCATCCTTTAGAAGTTACTGTTGGGGTCAGACGTTGAAGACTTAAGTGCGTTCGATAAAACTGAAATTTGAATCCATTCAATTTTGATGAAACTGAAATATGAAGTTTGAATCCATTAAATTATTGAATTGATAAGTATTAAACCAGATACATTTAAGTGTGTTTTACATTCAGTGATAAGTGAATAACTTATCACTTATTTTTGGGAGTAAATTTTGCCTAAAAAATTCAGTACCACTTAATTAATTCATATGTTCAATTTTTAGTTATCAGACACGTCTAAACATATTAAGATCTAAATTCATTAAATTTAAGTGCTGAATTGGATTATCAAACAGGACCTAATTAGTGTCGATTTCGACCTTTGAAATTGGTAAGAATAAAAGCCTTTATAACATTTGGCTGTAGAGTGTAAGGTGGTATTCATTAACTCAGTTTTGAAATATTAATTGCTTGTTTATGTAAAATAAATAAGATAAAATTTTATATGATATCAGTGTCTATATTTTTTTAATATTAGCAAGTTTAAATCATGCCACATAACTCGAATTCAATTTTGAAATTTAAATCATGCATATGTGTCAAACATTCAAAGCTGTTAGTGTAAAAAATTACTACACTGATTGTTGATTTATAAAAAATTAGTTCAAATAATTAATACCCATATCCTTAAATTACTTTACCAATGACATGGTATATAATATCGTTTCAATTTCTTTTGTTAGCAATTTAAGGATTTAAAAATTATTAGTCTCAGAAAAAGTAACCACTTGTACTATGATAAAATTTATGTAATTGAAATTCGAATATAGTAGCATTACAAATGTTGTAAATAGATTTTGCATATTCGTATGGATGTTTAAAATTCAGAGAATGAAATACCAATATTTTGAGGATAAGGTGATAGACTAACAATGGGTTGAGAAAATTAGCGATTCACAAGAGTTTGTAACTTTCAAAATCACAATAATCTTTCGACTTGCCTTTGATAATGTGCATACCGGCTGGCAAATAAACAAAGCATGAGTTTTACAAGGTTTAACAAAAAAAAAAATTTCCTTGATCATTCACGAGACGAATATAGACATACTGTACTGGAGACCAATGACACTAAATTATACTTGGTAAGGACTTTGCTTATGATGGAGAGAAGAGTCTTATTTCCTGTTAGCCCCCATGGAATAAACGTGAGTTTACAATTGTGCTTAGGGATGTCTCTTCAATTTACATTTGTGCTTATGATAGAGTATTTCTTTCTGTGTCTATATATATATATATATATATATATATATATATATATATATATACACATACATGCATGCATACATACACACACATGCATGCAGTGACGGAGCCGAGATTTTTTTAGGAGGGGGGCCAAAATTTTTTTCTAATAAAATTATTTTAATATATTATGTTCAAAATAATTTTCTTCTATTTAAATATATGACATCTAAAAATATCAAATATTAAATTTAATTATAAAGGTATGTCCATTCATAAATATGCGGTATAGTCATAACAAAAATTAACAAAAAAGATAACTTTTGATTAAATATCTTATAACATTACAAACCATCCAATTTGCACATTATGAGAAGATGCTCTCCAATATGTCACCTATGCAATATATATATATATATATAACTATGTAATATAAATGTAACTATTTTCAATTGAAAAAAGATAAAAGTTATGTTAACATAATTTGTAATTTCAACATCTTTTTTTAGAAGTAAATTGAGCTCTACGCTCTTTCATAGAATTAAATTCATCTATGATTGAATAACTGCTAAATTTTTCAGCAACTTCATTTTCTATATACACAATTAGACAATCATTCAAGAAATTATCTTCCATCTTGTTTCGGAGTTTTGTTTTGATTATTTTCATAATTGAAAATGCCCGCTATGTAGTTGCAGTTGATATAGGAAGAGTAATAACAAGTCTAATCAATATGTCAATAAGAGGATATATCACTGATTTTCTTGTTTTCACCAAATCTTGACATAACTCATGAATACCAGATAATTCTTGCAATTCTGGATGATTTGGATTGTCAAGCTCAAAATGTTGAAGTTCTATTCTTAGACGTACTAGTTCTTGCTTTTAACAATTATAAATTGGGTCTTTTTATTCTAATACATCACATTGGGTCAATTTACTGTGGAACATCAAATGATATGTTTAATTTTTGAATAATTAGTACAATAAAAATAAATAACTTTTTTTGAAGAAAAAAATTAATTCAAAGATGACTAATTCATATATATATATATATATATATATATATATATATATATATCAACTCTGATAATATAAACTAAAATTGTAAAAATTTAGGGGGGGCCAATTTTATTTTACACACATATTTACATATTATGAATTAAAATTTTCAAAGCCCCCTGGCTCCATCATTGATAGACTGTTAGGGTTTCTTGGTCATCGACCTCGATGTTATCCTGTACTTTCCAGTTTCCGGGGTCCCTTTAGGCCTTTACTCAGAGTCTTTCCCGTGTAGTATTCATTTCGCAATTAATAGACCCTCCATATGAGCATCCATCGGTCGTAAGGGTTTCTGGTTTCCTTGCCTCAGTCTATAATAGTTGTATACTACAATTTTCTCAAATCTGGCATAAGAAAGTAATTACTAGAGAATATAATCCCTGTATAGTTGATGCTACCCTTTCATGCTTTGAAGGAACGTACTGGAGGAAATAATGCTCGTTTTTATTTCAGAACTGTTATATTCTAGTGATTGTTTTCTTGATATTTATTATATATTCTACGGCTAAATATCCAATATGACAGTCACTGTACAGATCGATAACGAGCCTCACGTACGCATACCTTCTTTTCTTTTTCTTTTTTTTTTTTTTAAATTTACTGCATATAAATAATGCTTGCTTCCTCGGGGACCAATTTAATTTGTTCCATCCTCAGGAATTTTTCTGTTGCAATCTGCAGGTGTTTGCTATAACGCAAGCTTCAACAGCTCATCACATATATAATAGTAGGTTAGCAATGGTGCTGGTTTCCGTGTAGTACTCTATAATGGGAACAAGATGTCCTACAAAGATGGCCATGCTATATATATATATATATATATATATATATATATATATATATATATATATGCCACGGATTTCGAACATTGAACATTTTTTTATATTGGGTTTTACTTTGTTTAATTTAATGTGATATTATTGCTTTTTTGGGTCCATTTTTCGGTAATTTGGACCTAGTTTTTCATAAATAGCGCGACACTGGAAAATTGCTGACACAAGAGATGAAAGAAATTAAAGAATGGATTTTTCTGTCGATTCAGTTTGTCATCTCAGATACATATATTAACCTCGTCATGCAACCAGCTTTAAAACATCCACGATCCTACTGAAGCTGTCGAAGCTTGCTTTTACGTTTTTTTTTGTGGGTGGAACACTTGTCTGTCTGGTTATATAACTGCAAGTTTTCAACCTATCTTTTGCCTTTTGTCCATTTTGTTTTCCCCTCGTAGATTTCAGCTGATGATGATGATCAGTAAGCAAAACATAGTAGTACAACTTATCTTGATACACGGGATATATAAAAGCAAGTAGAATGAACCCGAGCATCTACTATACACATAAAATTCTGAATTCTAATTTATCATCCAGGCATCTTCTTCTTTTTTTTTTTTGGCTCATAATTCGGATTGTCCTTCTTGCATTTACAAGATTAATTAGCCTTAAAAGGGAAACACAAAAAAAAAAAAAAAGAAGAAGATTGGCTAGCATAATTTTTTGTCTCTAGTACAATATATAGGTGATCGGATTTGAATCTTCATGCAGGCCTAGGGTTAGCCAGACGGAAATTTGCATGTGTAAACCTGTTCATGGCAACCCCCGTTTGTAGTTTCGGGGCATTTATGCATGCATGTGAAGAAATTCAAATATGTATGTATATATTTGATGAATTATCACTGGAGTTGAGAAGGAAAAGAGGCATCAGGTGGGTGGGGTATATAGTCAAGACTAGAAGATCCTGATAGTCAATACTCGTGCATGCATGGATGGATGGAATGGATTGTTCAATTGTATCTGTTCCTTTATTCAATATTCAGTACATGATCAATTTAACTGGTGGAGTAATTGATCTGTTTAGTACTGATGATATAGTCCATCATATCGCTGGCAAATCTTTTACTGACATTGTTAGAATCAAAAGCTTAAATGGAAGTGTTTTTGTAATCTCAGACACGCACCTGGTCATCAAACCAGCTTGGCCTAGTTACTGGCCGGTTTCCTCAGTAACCAAGCCAGCTTGGCCAATGCTGATTTCAGACAAGAAGGCAAGAGGATCAGTTATATAAAAGCATAATGTAGGGGCACAGCTTGGACCATTTCTCCTGTAAAATTTGAATCATTCTTCTAGTGCTACTTATAATTTTGATCTGACTCCAATCTCTTGCACAATCAGGTTGTGTATTTAGGTTTCAGGGTCCGTGACAATTCAAAAGCCAAATGGGATTTGCATCAAAAAGCCTGTGCTGCCAAATGGGATCTCATCACATCAGTAGTTTCAGCTAGGACTTTACATCCGCATGCTTGAAGATTCATGTATACCTGCTGAATAGTTTTGCAATTGAAAACCAAAGAGGCACTAAATTACTGAATAGTATAACAGACAGCTCGGTACCCACCCACAAGAGGCCTCTTTTTAAAATTAAAAAAAAGAAAAAAAGAAAAAAAGATACTGCTCCAGCTCAAAATGCAATTTGAAGCGAAATAGTGTATTGGACATTGATGATTCTGATGTATACTTCTAATTTTCCCCATCCGATGGCACTAATTTACTGCAAAACTGCGGCCAAGCTAACTATTTCTACCAGCAATATATTTGCTAGTTCTTGGGCAGTTTCTTTCTGATCTTTGCAACGAAAATCATGATTCAGTAATCAACTGACACTTCACCATATTTGACAAGTAGTAGTAGTAGTATTTTTTTCTACTTTCACAGGTGCAACGCCACCTTCGAATTACCATCCAATCCATCTTCAAGAACCTAAATCACCTTTTCAGAAATAGAACTGATATGATATGCCTCCTAGTAAACTCCGAGCAAGGAATGCTTGTCTAAACACAATCATTTACCTCAAAATCCTGTTTTTTTCCTATTTTCACCAACTACTTTTCAAAGTTGCTCCCACATTTCATCATCCCTTTTTCGATCAAATCCAAGCTTTTCACCATCAATCATGAAAAGAACTACGAAATCCTAAAATCGACCATCTTTCATATACTCTATGCTTCTTCCCTTTTTAATTTCAGAGCATTCAGCAGAAATATCCATTTTTTTTGCATGCGTGAGGCCCTCCCTGTAAATACTACTGTGTCTTGCATTGGCAAGCCATTACGAGTACCAGAGGCTTATTTGGCTTTTGCGATAGACAGACTCCTGCCTAGACATTAAAATTGGAAGCTGATCGAATGTAACAGAGGCAAAAAATTAGGCTAATTAATTGTTTATCCATTGGGCGCATGTCATGGTCCAGAAGACTACATATCATGTTGATAATGAGCATCATGCGTCATAATGCAGAGTACCAACCATGCAAATTTGACAGCAAAATACACATTATCAGACACGTATAGTAAGTGACATTTCGAAATCTTGCAGACTGGCCACAGCCCAAAATGCACAATTGCTGCAAAATCCAGCCAACTACTACTAGCAATCTACTACCTTTGCACAATTACTGCAAAATGCAGCAGACATGCTACTAGCAATCTACTAGCTTCTGTGCAGTTCCCTCATCTGATCCTGAAAATCATGACTGAGAAACCTGCCAATTTGAAAGGACTTAGAAATCTTCCCTCCCTTCAGAAAAGAAAAGCCCCCAATTTTCTCAACAGATTTCCACTCTCAGAAACAATATCCATCTTTTTGACAAAAACCAAGCTATGCCTAGAAAACAGGAACTCTTATTGAAAAAAGAGAACCACATTCTTTGCCACTTTTCAAGATGTCATATCTGTTTCCAATTCTTGAACTACTGGCCAGACTCACCCTTCACATATCATCAGCCATCATCCCTCTTTTGATCATCCAACAATTCCACCACCAATCATCAAAACAACTCCAAAAACCCAAATTGATCATCAGCCAAAAAAATTAGTGTCAATCACAATCTTGAATATCCTCTCTCAATCACTGTACTGCATTCATTGTCTGATAAGGATCAAAATTCAACAGACACAAAATGACACATGACATTTCCAAGAAAATGTCGTATTAAAAACTCCCACAATGGCCCCCACTCATGCTTGTATACCAGATTAAAGATACAGGAGGATAAAGCTGGTGTAGAAAAATACGGATAAAATGATGAGAATAATAAAGATTGACAGTCCAATTAATTGATTGGTGGCAGCAGAGTCCAGTGTCCAGAGTCCAGAGCCGAGTCCCCCTTAGATTCCCACCTCTGAAAAAGTTTTTTCCCAAACAGTCTCCAACCCACCGCAGGACTCTCTCTTCGTCACTTCGCCCCGCTATTAATTAGTTAATTACCACTACCACACGCACTTCACGCACTGATAACCACAGAATCCACCTAAAACCCTAATTCTGTGAAAGCTCTGCTTTTTTTTTTCTGTGAATGGCTAAAAAGGAGGATATTCCGCCGGACGAAATCCGGTGCCGGAGAACGGACGGTCGGCAATGGAGGTGTACTCGGAAAGTAGTAGAAGGGAAAAAGCTCTGTCATATTCACTATCTCCAGGGCCGGAGAAGGCAGCTGAAGCAGAAAGTTCCGGAGTCGCTGAAATTGGAGAGGAAAAGCAAGAAAATTAGTAAGAAAGATGGGGAGAAAATCAGGGCTTGTTCGTCAAGATCATCGTCCAGGAGGATAGTGAAAATGGCGTTGGCGGCTGCCGTGAAGAAGAAGCAGAAGAAACGGTGCGTTTCTGAGGTTTTGGATGAGGCGTTGAGGAGGATGAAATTGAAGAGAGGTGATTTGCATTTGGAGTTGATCAGGGAGTTCTTGAAGAGGCAAGTAGAGAAGAAAAGGTTGAAGAAGAAGAATGAGGAGGAGGA
Source organism: Coffea arabica (assembly GCF_036785885.1). NCBI lineage: Eukaryota > Viridiplantae > Streptophyta > Magnoliopsida > Gentianales > Rubiaceae > Coffea > Coffea arabica. The sequence continues at coordinate 10,728,984 of NC_092312.1, forward strand.
GGAGAAGGAGAATGAGTGGAGTGGGGAGACTGAGTTGACTCGCGAGTTGCCAAATGGCATAATGGCGATTTCGCAGAAGAATTCCGACAATGCTGGTGGCCATGATGCTGTTGATGTGAAAATTGGAGAAAATTCGTGCTCGGGATGGAACACACAGAGGAGTTTTCGGTCCAAGAATATTGAACCCGTACCATTGAGTACAATGCAGGTTGTTGCAGTTGACATTCAGGATCTTAAATCGCTTATCTTGTTTAGTCATTTGTTTTTGGTTCATTTTCAGTTGAATTGGTGTACTTTTATTCTTCTTTTATGGCTATTGATTTTCTTGTGGAACTTTTTGGCTCCGTGGAAAAAGGTTGTACCATCTGTGAATGATTTGAGGAGAGTGAAGAAATGCCATTGGTGTAGGAGGAGTATTGGTTGTAATTTGATCAAGTGTTTGAAATGTAGGAAGCAACTCTTTTGTTGGGATTGTGTTAAGGAAAGGTACTTATTTTCTCTCTTGCCTTATTTGCATACTGCAGTTGTTTATGTTGATATATTTACGTAATTGTTATTTTGTTTTCTCTTGCATTTTTGTTGATCAGCATGCATGTTCTTGAAATAGAAGTTCTATGGACAAAAGTCAGAGTGACTTGGAGTTGGATGTGTAATTAATGGATTACCTTATTTAACTGGTTAAGCTACTTTAGAAAATGCAAAAATTATAGCCCATTCAAAAAAAAAAAAGTGTCTATTTGGATGCAAGTAATGTTTAATTGGTAGATTTGCTAGGATTAAAATGGACGAATAATTGGATAGAGTGTAAGAAGGTGATCAGATTTAGATATTACGAACCAGTATATTAAAAGAATTAGAACCTTGTTTATCCTAAATCTAAACCTGTCTGGGTTCTCTTTCCCAAGTATGCGATGATCGCTAAACTAACAAATTCACAATAAGATGAGGGGCTGTTTGGTCCCTACATTTTTTATTGTTAACTCAATCTCAATTGTAAACAGCATTTAGGAAAAAGAAATATGGAGCAATTAATAGTTTTAGTTTTCAAAATTGGAACTGTGTGGTTAGAAATGGACTTCTGTTTCTGACAGAAAGAGTAACTGATGTCTGGTCTAGTGAGAAGTTTGCTGATGGTTAAACTGTGTCATTCTTTTAGAGTTGCAATATATTCTGTTCCAGAAGCATACATGAGAATGTGTATTATTCTAGATTTGAACAGCTGTGTAATAATCACATTTGAACCGGACAGGTAATGCTGGTCTGGATTTTATTTCTCACATTAAATGGTGTACATTTTTCATTCTTAAATTAGTCTACATGTTTCTAATTAAAACCGGAGCCAAACTGAAAGCTATGGCATCTGACTGTGATCAGATACTTGGAGAAGAAAGAGATTAAGGTGGCGTGCCCTGTTTGTCGTGAAACTTGTAGCTGTATGATCTGCCTAAAACGTCGATGGAAGGAAATGAGTCATAAGGTTTGGTATATGAGATTTTAAAGTATGAATTAGCACATCCATATATGTACTTTTTGACTACTCAAGCTTCTACCTTTCTGCAATCTATTTGCAGGAGTTTTATAGGGATAAAAGGAAAATTGCGAAAATCCAACTACTTCATTATCTCATTTCCTTGCTTCTTCCTGTTCTCAAACAAATTAACCGAGAACAGAACATGGAGCTTGAGATGGAGGCCATGATTACAGGTACATACAGTAATTGGTAGAAATCAAGTTGTAATTGAGGCATCGAGCACCCTGTTTCAAGTTTCACGTGTAACAGGAGAAGTACCATCCAATATCCAGATTCAGCAGTCAGAGATGGGAAACAAGAAGTTATGTCGCTGGTGAGTTCTGAAATGCTGAAATGTTTTAATGCTGTTGAAGAATGTATACAACTGTCCTGCTGCGTGTTTTTTATGTGGTGTTTTCAATCCTGGATCAGCAACAATTGCAGAACTTCAATTGTGGATTACCATAGAAGCTGTGCGAACTGCTCGTATAATCTCTGCTTAAGTTGTTGCTGGGAATTTTGTCGAGGAAATTTATATGAGAAATTTTGTTCCAAAGGTTGCAATGGTAGGGAAATTCATCGGTCTGCTGGTGAGCTGCGATTGAAGATAAATCACATTAGCACTTCTTGCATAAGTTCTTGCAAGGCGCCCCTTTTGTCTCCGATGTCACTGAAGAGCTTGAAAGCTTGTTCTGATGGTAGCGTATTTTGTCCTCCAGTGGATTTTGGTGGATGTGGTGAGAGAAACCTTGATTTAAGATGCATTTTTCCCTTAAGGTGGATGAAAGAGCTGGAAGCAGGAGCAGAAGAGGTGCTTCAGTGCCATGACTTTCCAGAAACTGCAGTTGTGTGTTCTTGTGACTCATTGTGCAAGGGAACTGAGGACAAAGTTGAAATTCAGCCACTGCAAAAGTTGGCTAAGAGAGTAGAATCCAATGATAATTTCATCTATTATCCCACTTTAAGTGATTTAAACAAAGAGAAACTTGGACATTTCCAGCTGCACTGGGCTAAAGGTCATCCTGTTATAGTGCGAAATGTTATTCGAAGAACATCAGTTCTGAACTGGGATCCAGTTGTGATGTTCTCCACTTACCTTGAAAGAACAATTTCTAAGTCTCAAAATAAGAAGGAAGTGATTGATGGAGCTACTTGCTTGGACTGGTGTGAGGTCAGTGTTTGAGTTTCTCCCTCTTTACATAACAGACATCTAGTGAACTTCATTACAACTGTTGTTGCAGCTTAACAATAATTTACATTTCAGTTTTACCATTGAAAGTTAAGTATGCTGTGAAGATGTTATTGATTGTCAGCAGGTGGAACAACTAGTTATGTGACGCCCAAATAAATTATAAATAAATTGTGGCTGCATGATTTTGAAAAGATATAAGATCTGATTACCAGCATGGCAAAGTCAATTTTGTATGTTAGACAATTTGCCATTGTCCTTAGATCTAGTGAGGCATTTCACATAGGATAAACAATCCTCATATCATAAATTACTGCATATGTCACAATCACATTTGTCTATGTTATTAGGTGAGGACTGCTGTTGTTCTTTCTTCTAATTTCTTTGTTTTTTCTTTTCGTTGTCTTTTCCACTTCTGGTTTCTGTGCAAAATTGGGCTTGCAAGGGTAGGTTTTCTAATGCTGCTTTGATGTTTGTAAAGCAAGCTGCTGGACAAGTAGAAATGAGAAATGTTCAAGTTTGTTGCCAAAGTATTCTGTCAAACTATGTAGGAGAAAGACCTATTGCATGCATTTGGATCTTCTTATGTCTGTCTCATGCATCCCACTTTCTTCTGGTGCTAGTTGAATCTCTTCTGTTACTGTATCTTTGTAGTTGAATCTTTTTCTATCTCTGTCTCAGTCATATTTTCTTTTCCAGGTAGAAACTTCTGCCAAACAGATATTCATGGGGTCAATGGTGGATGGCACACATTTAAATGTGCAGCATCAGACCCTGAAAATTAAAGCCTGGCTTTCTTCTAGCGTATTTCAAGAGCAATTCCCTTCTCATTATGCTGAGATCTTGCATGTTTTACCGCTTCAGGAGTATCTAAATCCAATTTCTGGCCATCTGAATATAGCACTCAAGTTGCCAGAAGAAGCGGCGAAACCTGAAATTGGTCCTTGTATTCATATTTCATGTGGTGGTCTGGAGGACTTCATGAATGCTGATTTTTTGACAAAACTCTGCTTTGACTCAAATGATGTGGTAAATTAATATTTTTGTGCACGTTCAAAGTTCTTTTACATTTGAATTTATTTGCCTTCACGGTCAGTACAATTCTTGTGAGTATGCAATTTAACTTGCTGCAATTAGGTTTCATTGTGGGAACCTCTTTTCTTTTGTGGAGCATTTTAATTGAGCTTACTGCTTGACAGGTCGTTTAAAGTTGTGACCAGCTAGGTAGGTGCATGTCATAATTTTCTGCTCAAGAAAACTTGTCATGGCAGTTCTGTCACTTTTTGATATGTTGCAATAAGGTGACCTAATATTTATTGGTTTATTACATGTTCATGTTTTCTTCAGTTACAAGCATCTTATTATCTAATTGTGAAATCAGACTGACCTTCCATATTTGCATATTAAGTGTAACAATAACCATTATTGCAAACACTAGAATACCCATGAATACAATTTCTTTCAGTTGAAATGACCTTTGCATCTGCTTCTCTCTTTCATTCTATATACTCTCGGTGACTGAGCATACTTGAGTGCACGCACTTATTGGCTGATACAGCGGAAGGCAGTCGTTGCTGGAAGCAGAACATTCCCTGGTGCTGAATACTTGGGGTTCAAAATAAATTGCAATTGATAGTGTGCTGTGCATGTTAAAGTGGATTTCGACCGTGTTATGTAGTTGCACAACATGCGGAAATACTCGTGCATGCCTTGTCTAATATGATTCTTCCCATCTCAAATTTCATTGCTTTGTTATAGTGTTTAAGAAGCAATGTGTGATTAACATTGTTCTTACGGTGGATATGTTGAGAAAATATTCTACTAGGAGGATCTGGGCTTCTTTGAACTTCATTATTGGAAGAGTTCATTTCACTTGGATAAAGGAAATGTGTACAATGTCTTTTTATGCTTTGCTGCCTTACTAGCTCTCTGTCTGAACATATAAAGGATTAAAGGAGGGCTGTCCTGCAACTGCAATAAAGAGATCATCATTGCTCCATCTGTTGCATGTGCACATAGACGAAAGCATATACATCGACCCACCTTTTGCAATAATATCTTGGCTATAGCAGCTGTACTTGTTGCTAAATCGTGGATACATGATTTTTTTCTGTTATCCTGCACTTCTTTTGTGCATCATCATTACTTTCAAATCCAGAATATTGGTTACTTCCTTGATTGATGTCTATGTTTTGGCTATCACTGCAATTTTTTGTTGATTTTTCTGTTGCTACTGACTATTTGTGTTTGACCTCTTGAGACTTAATTTCAGTTTTCTTATTTTATTAAGCAGTAAAATGAGTAGACTGAACATTCTACGGTCACTTTTAGTTTACAGTCACCAGGAACCATACACTGTTTTGGATAAAAGGTGGTCTTCATGTACTTGCATGTGATATCTGGTGTGGATAGCCATAGGAAAAGATCCTGTTTCAGTAGGCTTTTTGTTAATTAAAGATTTAAAGCAACACATCTACTGATATATGGAGGTGCTTGTATTTAATTTTCTCATCTAATCTTTTGAGAGAGAGAGAGAGAGGGGGGGGAACAAATAAATGATGTATGAGATTGTGCCCCTCAATTTTGCAGCTGTGTACTGGTATCGTCAGAACAAATTCTAGGTCAGTCCACAATAAATTGGCAGGAGGATGTGAAACTAATTAAGATATGACTTATAATTGCTCCTTGACTCATCAACTTTCAGTCTAGCTTGCATATCAAGTTAGGATTCTTCTGAAGTTGTAAAATTATTTGCAGCTAACTCTATCTGCATTTCAGGTTAATGTTCTTGCATGTGTTACGGATGTTCCAATCACCAGAGAACAGTTCAAAAATATTCAAACATTGATGAAGAAGTACAAGGGTCAAGACCATTCGCAATCAAGCAGAAAGAACAATAATCGAGGTCATTTGCCTTCCAGCAGTAATTCTACCGAAGTAAAAGGAAAATCATCTTTACACAGCGAAGAAAGTCAAGAATCAGGCTTGCAAGATATGATGGAAGAAAGGTTAAGCTTACCTAATGGAATTGCGAAAGTGCCTCTTTTCACTGGCAATTCAATTAAAGGACAAATATCATGCTTTGAAAATGGGAATATACCCTTTGATTCTGAAAATGAGTCTGAATTTGATTCTGAGTCCTCAATGCTTTGTTCTGGAAACATTCAAGGATTGGAAGATTCAGATGATGAGACTTTCTTTAGGGATATCGAGAGCTCAAGTTCTTCCTGCGAGAAACAAACAGCCAATCCATCTGGTGCTCAATGGGACATTTTCCGTAGACAAGACGTCCCAAAACTTCTAGAATACCTCAGACAGCATTCTGATGAATTAAGTTCTGCATACTGCTATGGTGGACATGTAATATATTCTGAGACTCAAGCTTCTCAAATAAGATGAGGATGTAAGAGCATCTTGATTAAGTTGTTTGTGTCTATTGCAGGTGGTTCATCCAATTCTGGATCAAAGTTTCTTCCTCGATGCATATCACAAGATGAAGCTTAAGGAGGAATTTGGTAAGCATAGTTTCTTCTCCGTTAGCTACTCTCTATCCATACGAAGAAGAAATATTGTAACCGAGGCAGTTCTTATTCGTACTAATGGTACTTCAAACATGGAACATTCCTTATCATGGAGCTGCTTTTCACTGTTGCCAGGTGTTCAGCCATGGACCTTTGAGCAACACCTAGGAGAAGCTATCATGATTCCAGCAGGATGTCCATATCAAATTAGAAAACTAAAGGTGACGTAAACCATTCAGTCTAGTGTTGCAGATATGATTGAGTGTGAAACTTTTATGGTTGCTCATAATTCCTTTGTGATTTAATTGCTTTTACCAGCATGGAAGGTTGTCTCCTGTAGAACATTCTCTAGAAGTAGCGAAAATTGAATATCAGTATTAAGCTCAAAACTGTCACAAAACTTCTATATTCTACATTTAGGGTTGTCCTTTGTTATAAAAATGTTTGCTTGACTTCATTGAAGGACAGTCTCTGTTACTCCATTGTGAAATCTTCAACCAAATTGCATTATTACTGAGAGTTTTGCTTCTTGAAATTTGTATTTAAGCATTGTACTTCTCGAGTAATAGTTTTTGGACCTGGATGTTTAAGGGTTCGCTATCATAGTTGCTAACTGAATGGTTTTCTATATCCTCTAAACTGCAGCCATGTGTCAATGTAGTCCTAGACTTCATCTCACCGGAAAATACAACTGAATGCATTCGTTTAACTGATGAAATCCGTCTTCTCCCACTGCGCCATAGAGCCAGAGGAAAAGTGTTGGAGGTGACTTTGGATCAAACTCACTACTAATTTACTTCTGCAGAATTTGAGCTGCATTTAACAGAAAAAGAAAATAACGTGGAATCACATCTACAGGTTAGGAAGATGACAGCATATGGAATCAGCAGTGCAATTGAAGAAATCCAAAAGCTAATGTGCACAGAGTAAGTTTTCTTGGAAATATCAAAACGTGACAAGTAGTTTGTCATGCTTTTATTGTTTTACCTCTATCTCTTAGCTATTGAGCATTCATTTGACATGCAAAAAAAAAAAAAAAAACGACTGGATAGCAACTCAGTGTCCGATTAAGACAATTGTAGGGGTCCATCTCAAGTTCTTAAATTCAGTTGGGTGAGTGGTGAATACACATTCTTCACCCTTCTCTTCCTCCCAACCCCCCCCCCCACCCCCCAAAAAATAAAATAAAATAAAAAGAGAAAAGAATTGAATGTAAAGGGCTGGTGGCTGTGGTTATGAGGTGTGAAAGGAAATATTAGCTTCTTGTTTACTGGAAAATTCTTGTCTGAATTTATGTAATGAGTATTTGGACAAAGAGAAAAATTATTAATTTACTTCCATTAGTAGTAGATCGATCTACATTATGGTCTAATTGTAGATTATGGTCCTCTTAAAGTAGTTCAATGTAGTGGATTACAAGTGCATCTTCTCTGACCAAATTGGTCGAAGTCTAGTATTTAGTCAATATCTGTCATCCTTACTGTGACGTATCATTCATTGAGGTTACTGGCTGTGATTCTTCTTGACTAGTAAGGCTTTTGGGTCCAAAGCAAGAACTCTGAGAATAATTATGAGATATCTTCATTGCTGTAGTTACTGGTTGTTAGATGGACAACATGGCATTAATTCATGTAAATGGCTAATGGAGTTAGATAAGAACAGTTTTTCTTCTCCAGTTGTTTGCTGACCCTGTTGAGTCCAGGACCGGTGGCAAGCTTGCTGAGTGATGATGTACAAAGGGTAGCAACTATACTTTAAGCAGCTTCTTGTCCGAAGATAGGAGCTTTCTTTTTGATAACTAATGGCCTTGTCTTGCTACAAAGCTTGTAACGCTGAAGGTCACCACATCAGTTAATTGATGGCCTACAGTTAAGCAAGGGTCTTATGCCACCAAACTTTCAGATTGTAAAGTGGTAGTAGTCCTTTGCTGAACGAAACACTTCGTATCTGAGTCTTTGCCTTACATTTCTTACTTCTTTTCATCTGTTTTGAGTTGGCATATACGTCATAATTTTTCTTTATTACTTGCAGTTATGTGTAACCTTTTGGGGTGCTTCGCTAGCTTGATAAGGCAAAGGTTGATTGCATATCAACTGGGAGGTATTTGACATTCAATTAGAGCTAGAGCTTTGAGCTTCACAGAGACATTTGGCTGCCCCGTTTCTCTAAAGGAGGCTGTGATTTGATTCCCTGATGGTTCAGGATAATTGTGCCTGTGTTCTTAGTATGGGTGCAGATGGGGGGATATAAGCAAAACTCGAGAGAGAGCTTAATCGGTGATAAAGGAGGTTTTGATTGAGAGAAGACTAATTTGTTCTGCGCTCTTTCCCAAAATCTCCTTTTGAGTGAGATAAATGATCCGCATCTTCAATTAATATACCGCGAGTTGATGCCCGATATTGAATTGTACATAATCCACGATTATTTTCTTTATTTTTTCGAAATATGTAATTTTGGAAGTATAAATGAAAACTCAGTCAAAATGAAATTTAGCTTATTTTCCGACGCAATTTTATAAAGCTTGTAAATCGTATTTGAGGTACAGCAGGTAGTTTCAACTTTCAAGTCATTCTGCAGGTACTCAAGAGCAAATCCTTGCATAAAAACTAGAGGAAAAAAAAAAAAAGGGCATGGAAATTATAAGAACACGAGTAAGTTCAAGATCATCTTTGCCGAATGTAAAAAGATGAAGAGATAAGCTGAGAGATATGAAAAAAATAAAGGAATTCAATTTATTTCTTCACATCTTGTGTCTCTCGCGAGGCAGTATCTTTGAAAACAAAAATTTATGAATACAAAGACAAAATTTCCAATTGCAAAATTTGTGACGCAGCACCCCAAAAGGATTGAGTCTGTCTAGTTGGAACAGGTCTAAGTAGATACACGCAAGAAGAATACTAGTACGCTGTGAGATGGTATACATTACTGAAGTTCTATGCGATCAAAAGAATTGCTATGTAACCATAGCAGCGGTTAGAGATTTCCTTAAGGAGCCATGAGTCCTTCAATCGTGTGAGAGAGTGACTTTGCCCAGTCCGCTTTGAGTAGCAGCGTCTGAAGTGTATGCATTACATCATAATCAGGATCTAGCTTTCGCTGCCAACCCTATAAACAGAAAATCAAAGGCATAAAAGAAAAATAAAAAGTCAAAACTACAAGGCTCATACTAACACCAAAACAGTGGCAAGAAACATACCGCAAGAATAACCTACCTTAACAATAATAAAAATGATAAACGAATGAAAAAGGGACATGAGAAAAACCAGAACCAATATCAGCCAGTGAATAATTATTGGGAAGTTCTGCATTATCATTTGAATGCCGCAATATGACAAAAGCTTCAAAAGAGAGACAAATTTAATGCTAACATTTTTCAAATGTGTTGTCTGAATGCTGAACGCCATGTCAGCACCCGATATTACATCAAAAGCCCATAATCATATGAATGGACTAGTTATGGGGCCGTGGTGAAAGTTTAAAACTAAAATACAGGCTCTCACAGGTTACTAGGGTTATTGAAAGTCAACTTTACCATAATATAATTTTTTTTATTGGCCCAAACTGGATCATCAAAATGCCCACTACAGTGCTTGCAACAATGAGCATGGGATAAATGGTTAGGCCTAAAGCACATTATCCTTTTCCCCAATACCCAGGGCGGTTCTAGTTATCCATTCTAACTCTTAGTTTAACGAGCAGCAGAACTTCTTCGAAGCCTCAAAACATGAAAGTACAAATTGATGAAATAATTCTTCCAGAAATAATATATCTTTACAAGGGGATTTCAAACGCTTAAGAGCATAGGAGCATTAGTGGTCTTATTGAAAGCAATTATTCTCTAAGACCTTAAACTTTAAAGTCTCTAAGCATTTATTAATTATTTTCATTTTCTTTTCGGGCAGAGGGTGTTTTTGGAGTGGAGGAAAGGACAGCAAATTTGCTCAAGCAACTAGTCACATTTCAGTAAAAAAGCAGCATGAGTACTTCCAACACCTGAGGGCATGGGCATGACATGCATACAACTGTCAGACGCCAATCAACAAGAACAAGCATGCACTCCATCAAGCATCTTTTCACAAAATGTGTCATAAATCACACCAACATGAAGGGAATCTATACCTCAAGAACCAAAGTTGTAACCATGACTGTGCACACATTGCCATCGATGTTTACTCTATGACGCCGAACTTGCTCAAGTAAATGCTGCATGCAATCAGCCGGATGAACCAAATCACCTTCTGGAGTACCCCAAAAATCAAACGACTCTTTCACTTCCTAATAAAAAGCAGATGATTAGAATGATAACTATGCTAAAATTAGGAGGATCACTAATCACAAGCTTTACGCAATAAAAGTCTATTCTTTGACCCAAAAATACAGAATCTTTTCCTTGATTTTCTATTTGATGAACCAGTAGGAAATTGAAAGTTACAGAAGATAATCCTACACAAACCAGATAAAGGTGTAAAGGATAAGAATTCCAGAACCCCAAGATTATGTCTGTTTCCAATGCAAATGGAAACACAAAAGCAGGACTAGGAACTATCCTTTAAGGAGGTTCGCTAATATCAAACATCATATGTAAGATGCTGACGGAAAAATGTGGAAGGGTCCTTTAGTCCATAACCCTCCTTGGTTCTCCATAATAGTTTAGATGCTGGCACAATTTTAAACGGTATCAAAAGCTATATATAGTAGAAAACACTAAAAGAAATAATATAGCAGTGTTGAGTGTGATGATTGACGTGCCAGGTCAGCCTCCTACTTCCTATGGCACATAATAAGAGAATTACCTGGATAAAGTCCTGTGGGCTGGGACAATTCTGTTTTTTTGATAATCTTAGTGCGCACTCTGCTGCTGTTTGACCATCCCGACGAGCAACAGCCTTGAAAAACTCTAATAGATTACTTCGATCACTTTTAGAAAGCTCAGCAGTCATTCCTACATCAACGAAAATAACATGAGGCTTTGACTTGAAAAGGCGCTTCCGAGAAGGCTTGGTCTGAGCCTCCCTAACAAGGATGTTTCCAGGATGCATGTCAGCATGAATGAAGTTGTCTACCTGTTAAATACATGGGAAAAAATTCTCAGCCATGAGAACTAACACTTAATGTTAAAGACTAAGTAAATGTTCGTATCTTCCCCCAAATGTGTGACCAGACAATCTCAGCATTGTTTTAGGAAGGTAGGTGTTATTTACTAAAATTCAACTTAAGAGGGTGTTTTTGGAAGTGACATAGGATTCAAAATTTGTAACAAATTTAAACAAATAGATCAAATACCACGTTGCCCACTATATCAACATGGTTAAACTTTACTTGCAACAAAGTCAACAAAATATTGAAGCCTGCTTTGCTTCCCTTTCCCCCCTCCCCCCAAAAGGGGGGCACAGGAACCCAAAGAAAAAGGTAACAACATACATGGATTGGACAATATTAAAAAAAAAAAAATTACCAGAAGCATTTTCAGTAGTGCATGAGTTCCAATGTGAGCAAGTGAACTTTTAAGTCGTTCATGCCCCACAATCTCGTCAACATAGTGTGAAACACATTCCCCTTGCTCAAAGGTTTCCACCAACACAGCAGGATGCACCAGTGGATACACAGGCTTTGGGAAAGAGACATCCTTCCATCTGCGAAAATTATAAATGAAGCGGCTGAGATGGGCAGCTTCTCTTGCAAGATCAACTTGAGACATCATAAAAACTGCAAATTGCTGAACACTCTCATCCAATCTCAACCAATTTAGTGCCGGAATGAATTTTGATAATTTTGCCACTTTGTTGATTATCTCAAAATCTCTTTTAATTGATTCACCAACTCCAGGATGTCTCACCTTCACAGCTACCATCATAGGCTTGGTGTGACGACCACGATACCGATACTTCAAAGAAGCTCGGTGCACCTGAGCAATACTTCCAGATGCTACAGGTACTTCCTCAAAGTCATCAAAGATTTCAGTTAGCTTTCGGCCAAAAGCCCTTTCAATAGTCTTTTTAGTGTATGCAAAGCTATGTTCGGGTGCTTTGGTGTGAAGCTTGGAAAGCTCAGCACATAAATCTCTCGGAAAAAGATCTGGCCGTGAAGCAGCCCACTGACCCCATTTTATGAAAGCAGGACCTGCCCTTTCCAGCGTTTGATGGACAAGCTGAAGCCACACTTTCCTGTACCGAGGTCCAAAATAATCCACAAACGGAGCCATGGAAATGCTTGGTGAAAACAAAATCGCCAGATACAGGGCGCGAAGCAACAAAACAATCCCTTGTAATACAGCAAGGACCACTTTGACAACAAAAATATGCCCATCCTGAGCCCGCATGTATATTGTATTCCTTGGCTGAAAGAAATTCACGTCTACAGGGGCTTGTGCCCATGCTAAATTTCTTCCAAAAGCCAAGGCGAACATTCCAGGCATAACCACATAAGAGCGGCTCAATGCTAAGCTAACTGCCTGAGCAATCCGACTGATTGGCTGTGGAGTTCCTGTATTGCAGGAAGGTCTCCGGACAAAACTTTTCCAAGCAAGTTGGGCACGCTGTGCTAGTGTCCTACCAGGTGACACTGCTGAAAACTTCTTGACAAACCCGCTATGGGTCTGATTTCTAGCTCCCCACAATGAAGATGAAACTGGTCTCCTAGCAGGAAGCCCATACTGTGAATATAGTCTATAATTCTGTGAATATAATCCTGGTCTAAAAAGTGGTCCATATTGCAACCCATCAGAGTATATAATGGTCGACTGATTCTGACGTACAGATTGCACACCTCTCTTAACACTTCTAACCGTCAAGAATCTGCATTCCCACAAACAGAGCTTAAAAAGGCGGTAATATATCCAGATTCCTCTCATTTTGCTCTATAACATAATAAAAAGCATGAGAAACAATTACTGGGTTGAATGGTTTGCTAACCTTGTCCCAAAGAGTAGGAACAAAAAAAGAATGATACGTAGTGAATCAAATCCATATTCTAAGCTAGAGAACTACAAACACTAATAATTTAAACCCTGAAGGCCTATCTCATCAGAAGGTCCATATTCTAATGGCCAGAAACCAACCAGAGCACCTCACCATACAATGCTAGAACCCCTCTTACTTTCCACATGGGCAAAGCATAAATTTGAAGTAATTTGGGGGCCCAATAGCAATATCCACAACAAAATTCAGAAATAATAGAAACTAATGATTTTGCCCATCACATCCGATTAGTTATAATCAACGAATAATCAAATACGAAACCAGAAAGTGGGGGAAAGGGAAGACAATTGGAAGGCGGAGGCGAAAGAGGAGGGGCGAACCTTGACATGGCGAAGAGACGGTAAACGAATGAAGACATGAGAGGTCTAGGGAGCGGCTACAGCTACGGCGGCAGAGGAGGCTAAGATCGGCGACGAGCATTTTCTACGGAGGATTATCGGCGGCGGACGATATATTTGAACCATGCGGTTCATAAACAAAAACTAAACCCTCCCAGAATTAAGGAAAAACATATTGCCCAATAATATTCCACTTCTGTATTACTTCTATTATTAGGTGTCTGGATTTATTTATTTAGTTTTGATATCTTCTTGTCTACGTTGATACTTGAAAGAAAGTTTCTTTTTGACTCGGACAACTCAGCTATGGTTCTTTCTTCTTTTTGGGCGTAAGACCTAGGCCGAGAATAGTATTCAAGCTGGGCGGCGGCGAAACAACGCCATTGGAAATTAGAAGGAAAGAAACCCAAATGTAAATCTAGAAACAGAATCGATTGTTTTTTTGTGAAATTAAAAATAAAAAATGAAATATTAGTTGGGTCAGGGTTGGACCAAAGACCGAGGGTTCGAGCCCATGGTCGGTGCTGGTCTAATTGACTTCGCCGACGCGGCTCAGTTAAAGCTAGAATTGGGGACAAACAAGGACACGTATCCTTAGGTACGGCTGATTGCGAGCCGACAGCTTGGTCAACGCTCGGTTCAAACTCGATTTTCGAGCCTCAGCTTGAATAGCTTGAGCGGGCATGTAAGTGGTGTATTTTTTAATTTAAATAATATATATCTTTTTAAATATGAAATTACCACTAAAGATTTATGCTTGCAAATAATTTACAAGATGATTTGTATACTTAATAAAATTTTTTGATGGCAAAAAGGTAATAGAATTTGAAATAAATATAATCTAATTCCATTTTCCATGTCTTGAGCTTAAATGCTCAAAAATGGGATCTAATCGAACTTTTATACTTAAAAGCAGCATCAAGTACTCGAGCTCGATATGACTCGTTTTTTACTCGAGTCATATTGAGTTGAGTTCGGGTTTTTTTTATCATTTCATTGAGTCGAGTTCAATTTCCAATTTTTGAATTCGATCAACCTCGAACTCGAGTCAAGTAAGGTGAGCTCGAGTCAAATATGATGCTAATAGTGTTCGAGTCGAACTTGAATATAACATTATTCAAACTCGACTCGTATACACCCTACCCTCAGGGACCTAGGAATGAGGTAGGAGTTAGATTTTTCTCCCCCTGTATTAAATAGGGTAGGAGGCAAGGCTGCATACCCCCACCTTATCCTCCATCCCGCTACTGCCTATACTTTAATGCTATAATATTATTATTATATAAATATATTGTATGAAATAAATAACATGTTATGTTATTATGATAAAATGATGTAATTTTTTTTGCTAAAATTTCAAAATAGTGATTAATAAAACTATTAATAGATCTATATAAATTGAAAAAATTAAATTAAGTAAAAAATAATAATAATGATAGTGAGAAGGCAAAGGTACACCCACAAGAATATTGGAGCCCGGTAAGGGCGGGGCAGGACAGCGAGCGTGGGGGCCGGGGCGGTGGAGAGGAGTATTGTAAAGAGTTTATTGCCAAAATAACACTCTTGTTAAAAAATATTCTCAATGTGATTTACTTTCAAAATTTATTCCCATAATGATGTTATAGTTGCCATCTAGTTATCCTGATTACCATGCACGATAACAAGAAAAGAAAGTTCAAATCTAATTTAAAGTATCCAACATGAATTAAAATTTTAAATTTTTTTATTACAGAGGCACAAGAAGATTGCATAACTTTTATAATTTCTTTATAAATATTTAAAATAAATTCTACCATTATTGACCTTGCTATTATTGGACTCTAATTTTTTAAAAATGTATCAAACCTATTGCATATATATTTTTTAAAAAATAAATTTTAAAAATACAAAAGTTGCAACAAAAATTTCAACAAAAATTGTAAGCAATTAAAAAACTTCAAGACTATCATATTTATTTATGTTATCATTCCTACTCCTTAAAAAGACACGAGAATAATTTTCATTTGCCTTGAGATTATCAACTCAAGAAGCATATTTTTTAGATGCTGTTAATATAAATATTGATTTCTTAGAATTACGAGTGTGTTTGGATTGAAGATTATTTCACTTTATTTACACACACTGACTTGCTTATATCATCAACACATTTTTCAATCACATTTTTATCTCACATACATCATATCAAAAAAAGTGCTACCGTAAAAATATCTCAAATATAGGTTTGACAAGGGAAAGATAATGAAACAAAAAAATGCGGGAAGATTTAGAAAGAAAATTGGAGAAGATATTAGATGAAAAAGAGAAATGGAATGTGCTTTTATCTCCATCCTGACACATATACTGCCTAAGTGGCAAAAAAAAGGATTATAAAGGTAATATATTATAAAAATAGATTACTTTGGGTATATGTTTTGGAATAAGAGTTATTTTGGCAATAAACTCGTATTGTAGAACGGGGGCAATTTTGGAGTCGGGCGTTGCATCCCTTGCTAGGACTTCAGTTGATTGGATCTGGGACAGGAGTTTGGACTTCGATTAGGTCGGTTGACCAAGTATGTGCTTCGGTAAGAGATTATTTGAAAATTATTTTTAAATAATATTTTAATATTTTCGTGATGTGATATATATAAAATTTAAAAATTTTAAAAATGATAAAAAATGTATTGTGATAAATCTCTTTTTTTTTTGGTCAAATGATGAGCTATCCTAACAAATACTTGTCTCGATAAAACAAAATGAAAAAGGATTTTTTTTCTGTCTACATAATAGGGGTGCAATCACTATATTAATCACTTTATTATTTGGGCTTGGCTCCCATTGTAACTTCTTGTCCTTCATTGGGCTAGATGAGTGCAGTTACAAATTTTTGAATTCGTACTTGAGTTGATGTGAATGATGCACTATATTTATTTATTTATTTATATAAGTATAATTAATCTCGAAGAGCATTTTGATATTCAAGATGTGCTTGGTCGTAGCCGAGTTAACTTGAATTTTAGAGTTTAATATCACTATCTATTTATGCTTTTCATGGATTATATTTTACGGTTGCAATATATTTTTATTTTTTGAAAAAAAGTTTCCTGTTTAGATGACTATTTTTATAACTTTTTGTAGGAAAATGTATTGTAACAATTTAATGCATATGGGGTAAAATGGATATTGAAAAGTGCATTCACGAAAAATGTAAATTTTTTTTAAAAAAAAAAAAAATCACAATCCAAACTATGAAATCCATTTTTATTTTTCCTTCTTTTGGTTAGAGAAAATGACGGTCATGTGGCCATTTCGGAAACTACAAAAAGTGGGAGTACCATGTAAATTGATAGTTCAATATTGGAGTTTTTTTTTATTTTTATTTCCCCCCCTAACATTAATTATATGGAGTTATGGACTGTTCGAGTTGAATCATAGAAAAGTGAAACATTATCTGTAACATTAAAAGTTTTTGGACTAGAAAACGGGAATTCAAGTCAAATCAAGCACTCCCAATACAGTTAAACCACTAAAGATTAGTATCTGCAAATCTTTCAACACTTCCTCCTTTTCTTTTTCTCGTAATCTTTTGACAAGACTACGGTCTAGTTATATTCTTAGCACTTTTCTTATAGATGCTAAAAGTTTTTAAATCATATTAGTTTGAAAATATGACCTTGTCAATAGGTTAAAGGAAAAAAAGGAAATAATAGGAATTAATGAAGAAATAGTAGCTATTGCCACTGACAAATAAATCCCTTTTTGTTTTTAATAAATAAAAGATTTTAAACTCAGAACGTCTTGCTACTAATTCCTCCTAACTTAGGATCCAATTCAATCCGCTTGAATTTCTTACTTATAATCCCTCCCTCCTAACGTACAATCAAGCCTTATTTCTCAATTCTTCCACTGACAAGTAAGCCTTATTCCTGGAAGAATTGAGAGTCTTTCACCTGCTGCGACTGCAAATGAGTCAAGAATTCTCAAAACATTAATCATGTGTCAAAAGACTCGAAACTCGCATCCCTTGATTTGCTAAGCATCAAGGGAAAAAACACCGGGCCCCCGGGTGGGGTGGGGTTTAGGAATTAGGATTAGATATGCTTTGTGTTCAAATCAACATGTGAGATCCCAGCTGCACTGTGGGATAGCTACCCGTCAAAACGTGAAGGATGATATTTTGGAGCTTTTGATAATTTCAGTACCCGAACTTATAATTGTGATTATCTCAAGGTAATGAGTCAACCGAGCATGCATATTTTCAGTGTAATTTTCTAACATTTCAGGGACCATAATGACAAGTTTTGATGAGCTAATTCTGCTATTTTTTTTCTAGCTACTAAGCATTTAATTGGACTGTACTAGTTAGCTAGGTAAAACTATAAAAGTGATATAAATAAGCACGTCAATGTTACAATACATGTTCATATCTCGGATTGTCCTGGAGCGAATCTTCTACACACGTACATAAAAAAGATTCTGAATTCAAGACCTCTCAATCCACTTAAAAAAGTAAAAGGCTATTTTTAAATAGCGCTTCGAATTATATTATACGTACTACCCAATTTAGATACTACAATGACACGTACGTACAAGAAGATAAACTAAAAATAAAAACTTGACTGCGGTTGCACATCCCTTAAGAAGCTCTTAATGACCAAAACGAACACAAACAGCACACAGATTATACAACCACCTATAGTGATGGACACGTGTTGACCATGTAAGTGTTCCTCGGCTTGAAATCCACAAAACAGTCTGAAAACGAAAATTCGATGAGCTGTAAACGGGTCCAAAAAGAAAAAAGGTAAACGGATCAAATCGAATCAATCTTTTGGCTGGTTGAATTCGATTCAAGGTTTTGGGCTTGATGCGACTGCCAAAAATAAGATCTGAGCTGAGCTGCGACGGGCTGAGCGAGCTGGCGAGCTGGTCAGGTGAACGAGCCGACCTGCAAATGGACAGACGGTGGAGCTAACAGAGAGTGGCCGAGCTGATAGGCCGAATTGACGGGGAGAGAACGGACGACCTGTCCTGCAGAGAGGGAAATAAACGGAGGGACTAGAGTCCCCGGAATAACTCCGACGGCCAAGTCAGTAGAGCTCAAGAGTAGAGCAACAGTAGAGAGAACTGTGGATGGCATACCTTGTGTCGTCTTGTGGTGCTGTATATATAGGCTTAACGGGTGGTAGTTTCCATATAGGAGTCAAAGTCCCCTTAGGGTTCGGAGTCTTCTTAGGGTTTCGTGCGGCGGCTCCTACAAGTTCGGAGACGGCGGCCCATAGGCCCATCTCAAGGATCGATAAGTAAGGCCGAGCTGGCCTCCATATGCCGAGTTAGCGCCTGCGAGTTGCGAGGTCTCACAGCCGACCTGACGAGCAAGACCTGCCGAGCTGACACGTGGCACGCGCAGGTTCACCCCACTACACTAGCCCCCTTGAGTCTAGAGTCACTGATGAGCCATGTGGGTCTGGACCAAACTTCGAAGCGTCACGTCGGCTTCGTGCGGGACCCACAATCCCACGATCACGTATCTCCTCCGAAAAACTGCCACGTCCGCCGTCGTAACCGTCACTTCAAGGGTCACGTCCTTCATGATGGCGGTTTGTCAGCTCACGCGTCTTCCAAGGTAACTGCCCCCTAGCCATAAATTCGAACTTCTTCCTCGGGACTCTTCGGCTTCCCGCCCAGGGAGCCTATAAATAGGCCCCACCAAACGTCACTCTCAAGCCTTCCTTCTCATTTTCTCTTCTCTTCCAACCTTTTCCAGCTTGCTCCGCATTCAGTGAGGTCGTCCGAGAGTAGGATTACCCTCTAAGCACACCTCAGTTCTTCCCCCTCATTCATCAGTAAGTTCTCCTTTCCTTTTATGTCGTCTTCCTCCACACACTCAGACCTTACCAGCTCAGCACCTAGGCGTAGGATTACCCGACCTGTATTCATAGAAATACCCGACTCCAGTCCTTCTCCTTCCAGCTCGTCTGGGTCTGAATATCTTCCTCCCCCAATCCCAAGCCTTGCTATAGCCATGAACCGACCTGGTCCATCCGCTCAGCCCGAAGCTGGCGCTGCTGACCCAGAGATTCCTCTGGGGGTGGCTCCAGCTCGCGCCAGAGCAGGTCCCGTTAGGGGACCAGACATCGACTTTGGGGAAGTCGAGATTATCCCCCCCCTCCTCGACCAAGGGGATGTGGATGAACTGGTGGGGAGGTACGACATTCTCCCCCAGTTCGAGGCTCGGGCCGCCCAGCCAGGGGAGTACGCTTGCCGACCTCCCCCTGGGTTTGTGGCTATCTACAGAGATCAGCTCGTGGCTGGTCTTCGCCTCCCCATTCCCCAATTTCTTTACGACATCCTAACCTTCTGGGGCATTCGAATTACCCAGGTCGTTCCCAACGCCATTCGGTCCATCCTCGGCTTCTTTATTTTGTGCCGAGCTCTTGAAATCCCCTATTCTCTGGACCTATTCAGGTCTTTCTTTCAGATGAAGGTAAGTGGCCCAGTTCACGGTTGGTTCTACTTTGCTCGCAGGAGCGGAGGGGAACTTCCTACCCGCGAACTGTTCACTCATATGCCTTCTTCCATCAAGGGCTGGAAAGCCTACTTCTTTTTTGTGAAGAATACTGGGTTTCCTCCCCTAACCTGGAGAGAGGATACCCAAGTAATCGATCCAATCCCTTCTCCTCTGCCCGAGGCCGAGCTAGACCGGTTGGTCAGTTCGGAAGCTCAACTGAAGGTAAAGGAATTTAACAATGCCCAGCTCTGGTCGGCGGGGCTAATCCGAGCAGAGGTGAACGACCCTGCCCCCGATCTCCGACCTATCACCCCCGAGGAGCTAACAGCTCGTAATTTTCTCGACCTGCTCCTATCCATGAGTCCCCATCATCCTGACTGACCAAGTGTTTTTGTCCTGCAGTGAAGAGGTTTTCCCAGCTGCTGAACATCGGCGGAATTGGCAGTGCGAGCACGCCAACTCCTGCGCCTTCCACAGCGCCGAGCAGCACTGTGCCTCTACCTCCACCTGTGTCCACTCCCCAAATTGCCGCTCAGTCTTCACTGGGGGAGGGATCAAAGAAGAAAAGAAAGAAGTCCACGGCCAAAAAGGCCAGGACAGAGGCGGCTTCCCCCCAGTCCCAGGAGGAGCCCTCTACGGCTATCGCTTCTCATTATGGGGTGAGCTCCGCCGAGCAGCAGGCTTCGTCACAATCTCCCCCCGCTATGTGGCGCATGAGGAATGTGATTCCCCTGAAGCCCCCTACCGAGCTGGGCTCACACCCGCACCCCCACCATTTCTGCCCGAAGTGGGGGTTGTCGGTGAACGACCGAGCTCAATTCCCCGAAATGGCGAAAGAGCTCGTCAAAGGCGCGGTACTCCCCCGCGATCACCACTTCATCCAACTTGCCTCCAACGCTGAGCTGTTAGAGCACTTTTACCTCAGCACCACCCAGGTAACTTCTTAACCAGCACTTTCCCTGACATCCTTTCGAGCTTTGCCGACTACTTATCCTGTACCTAATATGCAGCTCAACGTTGCGGGGGCCGAGCTGGCTCAGCGGTATGAGAACATGGGGGTCAACCTGTCCCAGGTTGATGCTGCCAAAGAGAAGTTGTCGAGTCAGCTCGAAGCTGCAGAGTCCGAGCTGGAGACCCTGAAGAAGCAACTTGCAGATGCCAACTCCTCCTGCGAACTGGAAAAGAAGAGAACGGCCGAACTGGCTGCGACCCTGGAGGCAGAGCAGAAAAAATCTGCCGAGCTGGTGGAGGCGGCAAGGGAAGAAGGGCGCCAGCTAGGCGTCAAAGAGTTCAAGAAGTCTGAAGTCTTTATGAACGACCTGGCCCTCCTCAACGGCCCTGTCCTGCAACTCGGCTACACGAAGGCCTTGATGGATGTGGAGTCCCTGAAGTTGCCAGGCTTTGACCTGAGCAAATGGCCTGACTTCAACCCCCAATCTACCAACCAAATTGACAGGCTCGTCACAGGTTACTCCAATGGGCGCGACCTGGCTGCCCTGATTGCCGATCCTAATCTTCCTGCCCTCTCCCCAGAGCCAGAGCAAGAGCAACAAGGGGAGAGCTAAGCTGATAGGACTTAGACTAGCCTTGTAGGATGTTAGGCTAGAGTAGGGTCCGAGCTGGCCAGCTCGGTTTTGTATGGCCCCCTACCTGTACATGCTTTTTGATTTTGAATATATGCGGCCTTTTCCTTTCCCAACACTTATAAAAATTTCTATTTCATTTCAAAGCTTTGAATACATTCATAATTCCCAATGCCGAACTACTAAAATAAAAGCAGACCTGTCCAGCCGACCATTTTCAGCTCGGGCAGGATTCTTAAAGAAAAAGCCTTAAATTCGAGTTGTGCCACGTGCGTGGTACTTCGCTTCCATCCAGACGAGCTAGTTTGCAATAGCCTGCTTGGCCAACTTCCTTTACTTCGTACGGGCCTTCCCAGTTCGGGTCTAACTTGCCTGTGCCTACAGCTCGGCTGACTGAATTTCTGCGTACTACCAGGTCCCCTGGTTTAAAAGAAAGATGCCTTACCCTGGCATTGTAGTAGCGTGCAACCTGGCCCTTATACTTTGCCATCCTTATAGCCGCTTCTTCTCTTCGATGCTCGAGCAAGTCTAGATCGAGTCGCATCTCTTCCTCATTGCTTTGGGCCACGAAGTGCTGTACCCTGGCCGAAGGCATCCCAATTTCCGCAGGGATTACTGCTTCCACCCCATATGTTAGGACAAACGGAGTTTCCTGTGTGGCCGTCCGAGGCGTAGTCCGGTAAGCCCATAGTATGGTGGGCAGCTCGTCCAGCCAACCCGTCCGGGCTGATTCGATCCTTGTCTTTAAGCCGTGCAGGATGGTCCGGTTCACATTCTCGACCTGCCCATTGGCCTGGGGGTGCCCTACTGAGGTGAAGTGCTGCTGGATACCGAGCTCAGTGCACCACTCCTGAAGCGAATGATCTGCGAACTGCCGGCCATTATCCGAAACGAGAACCCTGGGAATGCCAAATCGGCAGACTACGTTCCTCCAGAGGAACTTATGTATCGACCTACAACTGATCGTGCTAAGTGGCTCAGCCTCTATCCACTTGGTGAAGTAATCAATCGCCACCACCAAGTACTCATGGCCACCGGGAGCTCGGGGAAAAGGTCCTAACAAGTCGATTCCCCACTGGAAGAACGGCCACGGGCTATGAAGAGGGATCATTTCCCGAGTTGGGGCATGATGAACTGGAGCATGTAGCTGACAAGACTTACATCGAGCTACCAGCTCGGTCGAGTCCCTGAAGATGGTGGGCCAATAGTACCCGGCCAGCATTCCCTTCTTGGCCAATACCCTGGAGCCAACGTGATTGCCACAGATGCCCTCATGCAACTCGCGCAAGACATAGCTCCCCTCCTCAGGTGTCATACACCTCAGCCAGGGCTGCAAGTAGGACTTCCTATACAGGACTCCCTGCACAAGCGTGTACCTCTGCGACTTAAGGAGGATTTTGCGGGCCTCTGTCCTGCTCGGGGGGAGTTCCCCCTGCGCCAAGTATCGAACAATGGGGTCCATCCAGGAGCTCACCACCTGGATGACCGCAGTACTGACCTGGTCATATGCCCGATTCCTGACGACCTCCACAACTATCTCCCGACCTAGGGTGCCAACCGAGGTGGAGGCCAGTTTGGACAGGGCATCAGCTCTCTTGTTCAGACTCCGCGGGATCTGCTCTAGCACAAACTGCTCAAACAGGCCCTTCAGCTCATGTGTCTTGGCCACGTATTTTCTCAGCGTCCCCTCTTTGACCTCGTAGCTTCCCCCTACCTGGTTAACTATCAGCTGCGAGTCGCTATAGACTTTCAACGAACTGGCCCCTAACTTCCGAGCCATCTCCATTCCTGCAATTAGAGCTTCGTACTCAGATTCATTATTAGATGCTCTGAAATCAAACCTTAACGCGTAAGGCAGCTCCTCTCCCGTAGGGCTGATTAGGAGAAGCCCTGCTCCGCATCCTTCTTTGCTGGACGCGCCATCCACATACAGCGTCCACGTGGGCTTTGTTTGCTCCGCTGTTTTCCTAGCCTCCCCGTCTTGGGCTGCTGTCCCGACCAGTTCGGCCTTGGCAGTTTCTTCGGGATATGCGACCTCAGCTGCGTCTCCGACCTGTTGGACCTCCGCTGCGTCTACGGCCTGCCTGGCCTCTGCAGCCTCTCGGGTCGGTCTGGTCTCCCCAGCTTCTCTGGCCGATCCGCCCTCTGCTACCTGACTGGCCTGTGCGACCTCAGCAGCGTCTCTGGTCCGTGGGACCTCGGCTGCCTCTCTGATCTGTACGGCCTTGGCAGTCTCCGGGGTCTGTATGGCTCTGGCGGCGCGCGCGTCCTCAACCTCCTTATTCGGTCTGGCCTGGTCTGTCTCCCCTCCAGTCGACCCAAAAGAGATGCCATCTGCTATGAAATCTGCTAGTGCTTGAGCTTTGATGGCCGTCCTGGGCTGATATCCCAGGTCATACTCAGACAATTCCACCGCCCATTTTACCATTCGACCTGAAGACTCTGGTTTGGACAAGATCTGCTTCAGGGGCTGGTCCGTTATGACTACCACGGGATGAGCTTGGAAATAAGTCCTCAGCTTCCGAGCTGCGTGAACTAGCGCCAAGACATATCGCTCTATCGCCGAGTACCGGGATTCGGCCCCCTGCAGGGCGCGACTGACATAATACACTGGCTTCTGTAACTTGTCCTCCTCTCGCACCAGCACTGCGCTTACAGCCCCCTCTCCCGCAGCTAGGTAGATGAACAGGGTCTCCCCCACCTCAGGAGAGGTCAGAGCTGGCAACCTAATGAGATGTTCCTTAAGCTCGTCAAACGCCTTCTGGCACTCCGGGTTCCACTCGAACTGCCGACCTCCTTTCAGGGCCTTAAAGAAAGGTGACCCCCGAACTGCCGATTTGGACAAGAACCTGTTCAAGGCAGCCATCCTTCCTGTCAGACGCTGCACCTCTTTAATATTCCGGGGTGGAGCCATATCCATGATGGCCTTAACCTTGTCCGGGTTGGCTCTCACCCCCTCTTTGGAAATCATGTACCCCAGAAATTTTCCCGACCTGACCCCAAAAGTGCACTTCTTTGGGTTTAGTCGCATGCGTGAGTGTCGAAGGATCTCGAAAATCTCCCTCAGGTCGGAGACGAACTGCTCCTGGGTTCGGCTTTTCACCAACATATCGTCCACATAAACCTCCAGGTTTCGACCGATCTGATTCCTGAACAACTTGTTTACCAGCCTTTGATAGGTTGCGCCTGCATTTTTTAAACCAAACGGCATGGTGACGTAACAATATGTGCCATCCTCCGTGATAAACGAAGTCTTCTCCTGGTCCTCCTCGTCCAAGGCTATCTGATGGTACCCTTTGAAAGCATCCAAGAAGCAGAAAATCTCATAACCTGCGGTTGAGTCCACGAGCTGGTCAATCCGGGGAAGTGGGTAACAATCTTTAGGGCAAGCTTATTCAAATCTGTGAAATCCACACACATCCTCCAGGCTTTCTCCTCCTTTTTGACCAGCACAGGATTAGCCAACCAGGTCGGGTAGTAGACCTCCTTAACGATCCTGGCCTCCAGCAGCTTACCCACCTCGCTTTTGACGACCTCCTTTCGTTCAGGAGCAAAGTTCCTTTTTTTCTGTTTCACGGGTCGGACGCTGGGATCCACCTGTAGCCTATGAACCGCCAGCTCGGTGGGGATTCCTGGCATGTCATCAGCACTCCAAGCGAAGATCTCAGCATATTCCTCCAGGAGAGCTTCAAATGAGCTCTTGACCAGCTCGGCTAGGCCCGTGCCGACCTTCACGGTGTGCTCAGGTCGGCCCTTCTGGACGGGCAGATCGGCTAATCCCTCGTCAGTTTCCAATCTCTCTCCCTTCTCCATGGGCTCCCAGGGCTCCAAGCAAACTGTCTGGGCTACTAACTTCTCTTTACCCTTGAGGGTAGCAATGTAGCATGCCCTGGCCACTTCCGGATCCCCGAGCACCTCAGCCACCCCCTCGGGGGTGGGAAACTTCATGCTGAGGTGCAACGTAGAACAAACAGCTCGGAGGGCATTCAGTGTGGGCCGTCCCAAAATCATGTTGTATGACGACGGCTCCTTAACCACCGCGAAGTTTACCGGCACAGTTCGGCACTTCGGGGATACCCCGACCGTAACCATGAGGGTGATCATTCCTTCTGGCCTCACGGGAGGGCCTGCGAACCCGATCAATGGAGTCCGAACCGGTACCAGCTGCCTATCCTCCAGCTGCAGCTCTTTAAAAGTCTTGTAATACAGCACGTCTATTGCACTCCCATTGTCTATGTATACCTTCTTCACCTTGTAATTGCAGGTGATGACCTCAATTACAATAGCTTCGTGGTTGTTGGAGGCCAAAGGGACTGCGTCCTCTGGTCCGTAGATAATTTCCTCATACATCTTCAGACGCTTGGCCGAGCTCTCCCCCGCGGGGGGAGGCCGATTGTGCCGCCGAGCTGTATGACTATCCCCGCCAGCCGGTCCTCCTGCAATGGTATTAATCACCCCGGCCAGATTCTGCGTTTCCCGTTCAGGAGCTCGCCCATGAGGCCCCTGAGGCCGATCCCGGAGGTAACCGGGTCGTTCTGACCGGGACCTCCCTCGTTGCTGGTCAGCTCGGTCCTCTCGTATGAACTGCCCGAGGTGACCTCGTTTGATTAGTTTCTCAATGTCCTTCTTGAGATGACGGCAATCCTCCGTGTCATGCCCCACATCTCGGTGATAGGCGCAGAACAACCCTTGGTCCCGTCTGCTTTTGTCCCCTCCCAAAGGTCGAGGAGGTCGGGAGAGCCCCTCCTGTTCCATGACCGCCAGCACCCGAGCTCGAGGTGCAGTGAGATTAGTCCAGGGCTTATCTCCCCCATTGGACGGCTCCTGGGGAGGCGATCGTAAGTGCTCTTTCTTCCCTGGTTGGAACGAGCCTCCACCTGGTCGGCTCCTCTCCTACGTTTGTCATCCCTCAGCCTTTCTTGCGCGCTCTTAAGGCGATTAGCCTCCTCCGCATTGGCTTTCTCATGAGCTCGGTCCAGCATTTCCCGTACCGATTTGGGAGGTCTCTCCACGAGCTCAGTGTAGAGCTTCTGCTTGCGCAGCCCGTTAATGAAGGCTGCCATAACCACCTTGTCATCACGATCCCTGACCTGAAGGGACTCGTTATTGAAACGCACCATGTATTCGCGTAGGGATTCCTCAGGCCTTTGCTGAATGGTCATCAGGTGCGCCGTGCTCTTGGAGAAGGCTCGTGATGAGACAAACTGGGCCGCGAACAGCCGAGCAAGCTGAGCAAAGGACCTAATGGACCTGGGGGGGAGCCCCTGGAACCACTGACGTGCCTTCCCCTCCAGAAACATGGGAAAAGTCTTGCACCTGACTGCATCTGCGGCAGTTTGCAGACGCATTTGGGTCAGGAACGCAAACAAATGATCCTCCGGATCCGAGGTCGCATCGTAAGGCTTCATGTTGGGTATCTTGAACTTCGCGGGCAATGGATAGTTCTCTATATCAGGCACGAAAGGGGACGCGATGTACCTGTCCGCCTCGGCATCCAAGAGCAGGTCCAGCTCGTCTTGCACCTGAAGCTGCTCTTTCCGAGGTGAGGGTTCATCCCTAGAATACCTCCGGACAGGCTCCGGGTGCTCAGTTCGGGAGTGCTTGTGAGTGGGCTCCCCCATGTCGGTGTGCTCACTTGCGGGCTCCTGGCGCACGCGTTTGAGCTGGGGGTTGGGGCTCCCCGCCCTGGACTCGGTTGGGCCTTCCGAGTTCTCCGGCTCCTGGCCCAGGGGCCCTCCTGTCTGCCCCCTAAGATAATCCACAATGGCCTCGAAAGTGGGCAAGTTTCCTGCTACCGCCTGGACCAGTTGCTCCGGTGGAATCCGCGAGAGTCCCGTCCCCTCACCTCCAGGGGTCGGACTCCGGGCAGACTGTTGGGGGCCGCTTCCTCCGTTCCCCTTAGAGCCACCAGCATTCCTTTGAGACCTCGTTTTTGGCATGATTCGCAAGAGAAGAAGAACGTGTTCCCACAGACGGCGCCAATTGATGCGACTGCCAAAAATAAGATCTGAGCTGAGTTGCGACGGGCTGAGCGAGCTGGCGAGCTGGTCAGGTGAACGAGCCGACCTGCAAATGGACAGACGGTGGAGCTAACAGAGAGTGGCCGAGCTGATAGGCCGAATTGACGGGGAGAGAACGGACGACCTGTCCTGCAGAGAGGGAAATAAACGGAGGGACTAGAGTCCCCGGAATAACTCCGACGGCCAAGTCAGTAGAGCTCAAGAGTAGAGCAACAGTAGAGAGAACTGTGGATGGCATACCTTGTGTCGTCTTGTGGTGCTGTATATATAGGCTTAACGGGTGGTAGTTTCCATATAGGAGTCAAAGTCCCCTTAGGGTTCGGAGTCTTCTTAGGGTTTCGTGCGGCGGCTCCTACAAGTTCGGAGACGGCGGCCCATAGGCCCATCTCAAGGATCGATAAGTAAGGCCGAGCTGGCCTCCATATGCCGAGCTAGCGCCTGCGAGTTGCGAGGTCTCACAGCCGACCTGACGAGCAAGACCTGCCGAGCTGACACGTGGCACGCGCAGGTTCACCCCACTACAGCATCCGCCTTCTTTGGACCGATGGTGGTTAAGCCATTCTACTCATTATTGTTAGTTTTGAGACGTAACTTCAGGTTATTTTGGAGTACTATTAAAGCTGGGCCTTTCTTTTCCTTCGAAAAAAGCTACGCCTCAGGCCTTCATCATCATTGCTCACTGTTGGTATTTCAATCGAGTGAAAAAAGAAGATAGTAATGGATGTCTTGAGGGGCTCCCATCCGATCCGACCTGGTGCCTTTTAACTTTTGTGACCACGTCAGATTCGCACCAAAATGAAAAATGTTAGTGCTTCTAACTTTTGTGACCGTATCAGATTCGCACCAAAAAGAAAAAACCAAATCAGATATGCTGGATAGTTGATGGAAGAAGATCCGTTTAGTTTGATTAAAATAAAATTGGACGAATAGCTGGAAAGTTGATATTATATTCCATAAAGGATTGATTGAATGACAAATTAATGAATTGTAGAGGGCTTTTTAGTACAATGCACTCATTTGAAAAAGTGCAAGTATTTTGTTTTCACGCCGTTTGCTTACCCACTTCCGATAAAAAATTTTTTGATGGGTTCCTCTCTTGGAATTTGGAAGCCTCTCCACCACTAAAAAGAGGGATGTCTGGTAAGCTCCCACGTCAATTGAAGACAGCAGTTTGTCAAAGGAAACACCAACTTTTTTGTTTAAAGACAAAAGCAATTTCTTTTTTAATGGGAGATGAATGGGATTTAAGAAAGAAGGGAAATTACAAACTCAAGACATCTAAGCCTTGGAACCTGAAAATGGTAACTGACGAGGGAGTCAAGAAAGCATTATTAAACTCGGCTCAGCTCAGCCTAGCAGTTAAACCGCTCAATTCAGTGAGTCAGCCATGAAACAGACTGGGTAATATTTATAAGTAATTTACTTGTAAACTCTACATATATTAAAATAATTAATACATTACATGTATTTATAAAAGATTATTTTAGTTACTCACTACTGATTGAACTAGTGACTCGTCCATGGACTTTTTCATTGGGTTCCTTCCCATGTTGGATTTAATAACTATGCACAAAAGCATTAAAAAATAAAATAATGACATCAAATAAAACAAAAGGCACCAACGGTTATTGAATCAAATAGCAAGAGACGTGTTGCCCTTTAAGCAGGGTCTCGAATTTGAGTCTTGTGAATGTAAAAAAAATGTTAGGAGAGTCATCTCTTGAAATGGTTTCGACAGTGCTCGATTTTAGACTAATCGGAGTCCAATACAGTCACTAGACATTGGGAGTGCGCACCAAGAAAATAAAAAATAAAAGGAAAGGCTTTCTATAGCAATTTAAATTGGGACTCCGAATGGCTTAAAAAAATTTTTTAGGCTTTCTAAACTAATATCCAAATACACCCAGATCCATTGGGTGAATATATGGACCTTGGCCTGTCGTCCTATAACCTTTCTCAGTCTTGGGCATGGCAGCCGAAATATGTGTAGCAGCTACGGGAATGGTCTTGAGGCCCACCAGTGACCTTGAAAAACTCTTAAGAAAAATGGGAAAAAAAGAAAGAAAAAACTTCATAAATTGTTTGTTTGCAAGAGAAAGTGAGGGAAAATTCTTTTTTTTTTAAGTTTAAGTGGGAGGTCTCGTATTCTGAATCTTTCATTTATATGCCCTTTTTTGTACCGTCCAACCCATCACTCATCTAGAGGAAAAGCTAGTCATTTCTTCTTCTTCTTCTTGTGTTTGTCTAGTAGAAAAAGTAGTGTTTGTTATTCCTGTACTTTTCCTTAATTTTCGCCAAGATTTTGGAGGAAAATTATTGGTTACTAACAGTATTTCCATTAACGATTCTAACTACTCATTTTCTCTTAGAATTTTCTGATTAAATAAACATACACGGAAAAGTGATTTTTTCTTTCTTTTTACTTTACGGCACTTTACTTCAATTTTCCTCATAAGAGATGTCTTTTGGTTAACGTAGATGCACAATGATTTCCACCCACCGTCCAGCAGCACCGATTGCCCAGTTCTTCATATACGTCTTAAATAATAGGGTAAAAAACAAAAAAAATCCTGTAATAAATCAAATATACAGAAATGTCCCCGTGATTTTAAAATATACAATACGATAATTCATTCTTTGAATTAAATTATAAAGGTGATGGAATTCGTTAAACTTAATGGAAATGATTTATCGGAACCTAAAAACAAAATTTATACCTAATTTTTAACAAATATACCTATTTTACCCCTTAACCCTCAATTTTCTCTCTTTAGAGAATAAACCAAATGATTTTATTGAACTGTCTTTTGCTAATTATATCAGGATACTTTTATCATTTCGTCCATTTCCTTTAAGTTTAACGGATTCCGTCATCTTTACAATTTAGTTCAAAATATGAGGTGTCATGCTGTACATTTTGAAAACATAGAATTTTTTTTTTTTTTTTGTATATTAGATTTACCATAGGGGACTTTTTTATGTTTTACCCTAAATAATATGTTCGAGTGTAAATATCATAAACTTGACGGATATGACGGGAATTTTCTGAATTTTACCGTATTAACTATGTTGTCGGTTTCCTCCAATTAACCTTGAGGTACTACTATTATTAATATGGTTCTGGCACACTTCAGGTCTATTTAACTCAAAAAAGAAAAAAATGATGGATATTCTTCGAGCTATTTTGAAATATTAAAAGGGGCTACTGCTTTTGTTAATAAGTTGTTTGAGAAATTTATATAATTTTGTTCTTCATTATGGGGTAATAGTCGTGTCTCAAAAAAAAAAAAAAAAGAAAGAAAATTTTAGCATCGAAGAAGTTGTTGCTTGGCTTCATATAGTTAGATAACGAGTAAAAAGAACGCATGTCAATTTGGCCCATCGACACATTTATTTTTACCAAAAGTTTCTTGTAATAAATCACCTAATCACCTTTCTTTGTTTACGAAAAAAAGACGTACTTGTGCGCTTTTATTTAAGTTTATTTCTATGAAAATGTCTTCAACATATTTTGACATATCAGGTTGAATTCTTCTTCTTTTTTTTTTTTTTTTGCCTTACGCAATTAGCTAGATTGGATTCTTGAATTGGATTTGATTGAAAATAAGTCCAAAGTATACTGTTATACGCAATCAACATGCATGATAACCCATTTGATAAATCAGAACAAGCCATTTCTGTCGGAATCAGTCACCCATACTTCTGGCTCGTGCTAATTCCTATTTCTTTTATTCAAAGTGGAAGATGAAAAATTTTGAAGCACTTTTACCTTTGCATGACTGAGTTCAAAAATATTTTGGCCAAAGGTCGGTGGTGTAGATGCATGGTGGCAATCCTGAGTCAATTCCCAATTTTCGTGTCCACGATGGATTTTGCCTTTCAACTTTGTCATTGCGTCTTTCACCAATCTATCCTTCCCACAAAAGCACCAAATAGTAATTGGGCAGCCTCGATCATGTATCCACATGATAAATATGGTGTCTTTCACACTGGGTGAACCAGTCCTACACGGGAAAAATACAAAGAACATCTTTTTTAGTGCGTTCATTCCTGTCTCAGTACACCACGCATGCTTACTGTTAGCGTTATCTCTTTAGGGTTACTCGCAATCTGCTCGCCCCCCTGGGTGCAGGCACTAAAAGTACGCGTAATTAAAGGTCCAAAAATGCCTTTATGGTCCAAATGCGCTGGTTTTGCTAAGAAGAAATGTAGTTAGTAATTATCTTCAACTTAAAACTAAAGGTAACAACCCTATAACATAAAGCTTGGAGCATCCTTTAACTGCACCTATATCCCTGTATCCCCGTAACTTGAATTTCGACTCTAAATTTTACACATGACATACATTTAGCTAGTCTGATTGGTATACATACGTCGTTACTGTAAAAATAAATTTGTCGTTTCTTCCGTTGATGGCCCGGAATTTGATACCAATCCCCAGGGGAATAGGCCAAATTATTACATGGACGGAGCACTACAGTAGTTGTCTTTTTCTTTTCTTTTCTCTTCTCAGTTGTCAATTTTCAAGAAATGAAGAACCATGTTTTTAAAACCGGAGAATGTCTACTTATGTACGTATGCACTGTACCTTTCCACTAGGCACGAGAATTGTTATCTATTTGTGCACGTATGCACTATTTCTTTCGATCGACTAGGCACGATTGATCACGAAATTCCTCAAGATTGATCACGAAATTGTCCTTCGATGATAAAATCTTGGCCAATTCTGATTCTGTATGGAAAAGCTATCTCGTTGCTGATGTATAGTAGAGCATTAATAAAGTCCACACTGATGCCTTCTCCCTTTCGAGTTTCTTTGCTTTCAATGAATTTAACCATTTATTTCATCGCCTGTGCAGGGAAACTAAAATAACAATATGGCTCCATGAATTGCTGGAAATCTCTTGCTGATGTATTGTATTGACAACTTCACACATTAGCAAGCACAATGAATTAAAAAGGAATTAAAGATACGATCTAATACTGTGGTGTTTATCACGATCCACCACCAAGTCAAATTTGTATTTCGGCTATGACATAATTACAGAGAGTGATTCAATACACATGCATCTACATCTCTTTCTTAACGTGCTTTGTTTGATCCTGGGCGGATCTTGCTAGATTTTCTGTGGTGGCATAAACGTTTTTCTTTGTCATCACACAAGAATGCTGTATATTCTCGGAATGAAGAGGTAATTATGCTCAAAAAGGACCTTTAAATCCGACATCCTTGACTATAGAGTTGGTGATAACCGATAAGGTCATTAGCTCTTGGGCCACATGTATACCGACAAGTGTACCCTTTTTTGGAGTTTGAAGATGTTAAATTCGGACCCTCAATTTATCTTCAAGGATAAGTGATACTTATTAGCCCCTTGGGATTGGCTCGGATGGTTTCAAGATAGTTTAATTAGGTTTCGAAATCGTGTGTTCGAGTCACCTTTCTATCGCTTGTGTATCCTTGGAGGCGGGGTGTACAGGTACAGAGAGATTAATCCGATAAAATTGAGATAGTCCCTGTGTTGAAAAAAAAAAAAGAAGTGATACTTATTATATATGTAAAGGAAATTCCTGCAAAATTCATAGGCATGTGAAAACACGACAAGTTTAGTTTCAAAGAAGTCAAAACATTGCTCAAAATCGAGGATGGTAAAAAGATGTCAAGAATTTGAAGGGCACCGAGGAATTACTAGGGCCGGAAAGCTGGAAAATCGCGTATGGCTCTAAGCATTTAACATAGTGTTAGGAAGCAGCTTTCGCTTCGGCCTGAAATTATGCCACTAGAAAGTCAACAAGATTTTTTTTTTGGGGCATTATTTCGTTCCAGTTAAGATCGAGTTTACTATGCATCGAGGAAACTTGAAGGAGCTGATCCATACTTCATACATTTGCCATTGACTAAGCTGCTCAATAATAGGCCTGAAAGTTCAGCTAATGTCGAAATGTGTGGGATCCACGTTCTGATTTCAACACAGCTTGTCTGAGAACGACAAGATTAGTTCATTTTAAATATAATAAAATATATATATATACACTTATTATTATCAACGACATTGTTGATAGATTGTATAAAATGCAGTAATATCAGGCTCTGGAGATTTGTATGACAAATTTGCACTGATGTTTTTCTTCAGTATTGGACCACTTTGGACTGACATTGCAAGGATAAACTTGTTTATCAATGTCCAACTTTAATAATGTAAGATGTAAATATAAAATTGGCCAATAATCCAACAAAAGTCACGCCCTCAAGCCTTGCCTAACTTTAACCCCACAGTCTCAACATTGGCAACAAACGAATATTTAATCAATAATCAAATGCTGCTCCTCTTTTGAGCCAAAAAAGGGATCAACTTGAACATGTACGTCTGTCTAATCACCCAAAAGCTTCTACAAAATGTAATGATACGATCTGTATTTAGTACATACACTTCTTGGCACTAGGAAACGAACGTGAATCACAGTCATGGTCATACATTACCAAGATCAATTTACCCCAAAACAACCAAACAAAAAAAAAAAAGAAACCATATGTCTCGTTTCCCAGTTTCTTTTGAACACCAACTTCCTTGATCTGAACACAGTTTTCGTCTAGTGATGTACTGTCAAAGGAGCCCAAACTTTCAAGAAAGTCGAGAAATCATGAAGGGGGGATATTTTTTTTTTTTAAAAAAAAAAAAAAAAAAAAAAAAACCATGAGAAAGGGAAAAGACACAGACCAGCTTTTGAAGTCTAGGATTTCAAAACATTTGACGGGCTTTTTCTTTGGGCGGTCGAGGAGAGAGGGACTGAAAAAGAGGGTGCGTATCTGATTGCCCCTTTGCCCTCATTTGCGTGCCCCGGTGCCCGTGGTCGGTTGATGGTCAAACATACACCAGCCGTATCACCTTAACATTAAAACCTGAGATGCTTCGACACGTTAATACCTTAGAGATACACATCATTTTCGGTTTTTCTTCGATGAAAACAGCAGCATTTGTTCTTTCTAAGAAGAAAGTTGCATGATTGTGTATTTATCTTCACCGCATATATTTGACGCACAAATGACGTGCAGCTGACGGACGTGCATGGAGACTTTGATCCCCAAGAAGGGTTTGACTTAGAGTGTAGCACTTACCATTTGCAGCTCCCGATCGTACGACTAGAAGATGATTGATTGGGATTGTGGGATTTCCAATTTTGTGGTTGTTCTTCAATCTCTTTATAACTCATCAACTAGGCCACTTCTTTGTGGCAAGCAACTGTGTGTTGTGTGTGTGGACTTGACTACAATGTGTACGCACATTTCATGCAAAAATATTGGGGCCACAATGTTTCGGATCCTCGCGTAGAAACTAGCTGGATTGGTTATTTTTGGAAAAGTAATTAGGTTCATTAAATTGGCGGAAGAAACCCGGCCTTAGGGTCCATTCTACAGTATGGTACAATAATTGGCTTCACTCCAATCATTTGGATGATCGGGTTCTCTTCTCTGGTGTACCAATCTCACCATTGTTTTCATCTTTGTCCATTTTCTCAACAGCTCCTTGCCCGAGAGTCGCACAAGAAAAGAAACGTCTAGAATCAGATTGGAAACCATACATGCCTTATATTACTAGTCATGAGAGGCTGGGTGATTAGATAGCCTTGCTGGTCACGATTGGTTAGTGCAATTATACGACATTTTCCCAACTGATAAGTGTCGCTATACCCTAAACCACAAAAAAGAAACTTAAGCAGATAAAAGTAGCTTGTAAACACACATGTCACGAAAATAATTGATTGTCCTGCTACTGCATAATATGCTTGTGGCCGATGTGAGGCCATACTGTCTGTCATGGTATCTGATTAATAACATGGCACGAAATGAACTATGATTCAAAGCTTCAGGGCATGCATATAAATTAATTAGCCTTGAACATACATGCGATCGGGGGATATTTCGATATGAATGAACTATAGATATCTTTTACTATCTACCTAGGGTCGATATTTCTTTTTCTATGGTAGCAATTTTACACAGAAGAAGGGATCATCTACGTATTTGATCTCTCATTTTATCGAAACTCAAGCACTTATACGAGACATCGGCCAATTGTTTAGATTGCCATGTTTTCTCAAAATATTTACGTTTTTTATGAATACATTTTTTTAATCGTCTCTTTATTTTACATGCATAAAATCGTTATAATTTATTTTTTACAAAAAATTCAGAAAATAACAATCAAAACGGATTGACCATAACCTATACTAACTTTTAGTAATTGAAGTTGCACGCAAGCACGATGATGGCCGGATATGCTAGGGGGGGAAAAAAAGGCATAAACAGTTGAATTTGGAACTTAACAAAATGAACTTTCCCTACGTACCACGAGAAGTTTCCAGATGTACTACCAATTAATGAACTTCGGTGGAAAGTTAAAACTGCATTGTGGGACTCGATTTCTAAATTAGGAAGCCAACCAACGAGCTTATATTCAAATCCTTGCTCCTCAATCAAATGTAAATTCAAACCAAATAAGATGTTGAAGATAAATGTGTAAAACTTCTTCTTCCTTTGGCTTGGCATATCTTAACAGGGATGCTTTCGTTTTAGAGGGCGTGGAAAAAATTACATGGACGACGATGCTGAACAAAAGTAGATAAGGGCCCATCTAGATTTCGTGTAAATGAGTTTCCACGTGTCTAGGATGATGACGTCACCAATAGTTTGACACAGCCGCATTAATTACATGGAAGGACAAAAAGGACAAAAAACACCACAAGCGGCACGCCATGATTTGCAATAAAGCCATCTGCAATAATTAAAAATCCTTTTCCCGAGTGGTCCCCACTACATTATCCACCGCTGGCACTTTGACACGTGCAGTATTTAGTCAACGCTTTACATAGCCCAGCCAAGCAAGAAAATGAAAATCTTTAGTTTATTACTACGTGAACTGACAGTTATCGTACAGGTGGCGCCAAGCCCTGCGACGCTCCCATTCTCAGGCCGAATTCGGCGGCGGTGTCGCCGGAATCTGACTGCTGGGATCTGTGAAACACCCTCCGCTAGATTTTATCTTTCTACTTTTAGTTTTAGATCATGATTGGCCTTTTTGCTTAACTTCAGCAAAAGGAAAGGTCTGCATGGGAGCTTTTACTTAAATGTATTGCTGAACAGAACTATCGGTTTTAATATGTTGTCGGATCATTGTTGGAAAGCTTCTGGTATGATGATGGCATACGTTTCAATGTTTTTTTAATCCATGCAATTATTTTTTTTTCTTACTTATGTCAACTGAACAACCTTATTTTACGTGAATATGTGTCGTACTAACACGTATGCAAATAAAGTAACACGCTTTTTTTTTTATGTTAATCCTATAGGATACATAATTACGTACCAGTAACGTATAATTTCGGTAACGGACCGAAGAGTTCTTGATTTGGATTACTCGTGTTTGTCCATCAATAAGGGAAAGACAACCATACGATAATGTTATCAACGATGAAAAAAAACCACGAAAGGACATTATACGAGAAAATTGATCAGTTAACTTGATCGGACAATTTCAACAAATTCTTAGTAGTAGGAAATTATACAAGAAAGAACAAGCTGTATGACAAACCCCCCAGAGCACTTAAAAAGGCCTCTCTAATTAATCTCTGATCCTTACAATTTTACATGAATTGATCAACATCCAAAAGCTCTGGGATTTCGTACTTCAAGATGTTGCTGCAATAGCTTTCCCTTTCGTCTTCAGTAGTGGTAGTACTGCAGCTGTTGATGTAAGTTGAATTTGATTGCAATGGTGTAGGGCTTGACGAAGGCGTCGATAAAGTTGACAAAACGGATTGGAAGCTGAAACTGTTGCTGTTGTTGGATTGGAAAGTTGAAGTAGTCTCAGATGGAGCTGTGTCCAAAACGGATTGGTTGTCGGAGCCATAGCAACCGTAATGCTGTAGAGGTACATAATAATCTTCTGAGAAATTGGGAGGCAAGAATTCGCTGTTTTGCCACTCGTTAAGTTCGCAACTTTGTTGTGAATTAATGAAGTCGGAGAGATTTGCTGATGAGAATTGCTCCGCATTGGGTTGCATGAGTTGTGCTTGATCACAAGAAAATGGAACGCAGGAAGTACTTGTCCTCAAGCTTGTGCCCAGGTTGTCGGATGTAGGGATATCTTGAACTGAGGTCTGAAATTCGCTGGGCTGTATTAATGGGGGCAATTGGTTTTGCACTTGGGGGGCAGTGTAGACTACTTGATTTTCTTGAACATCATTTTGGGTCGGGATATCTTGATGATTTTTCTTTTGGGAGGAGAAAAGAGAGGTGGCTAGC
Source organism: Coffea arabica (assembly GCF_036785885.1). Lineage (NCBI taxonomy): Eukaryota > Viridiplantae > Streptophyta > Magnoliopsida > Gentianales > Rubiaceae > Coffea > Coffea arabica. The sequence goes on from NC_092312.1 coordinate 10,766,915, forward strand.
CTTAGGAGTTCTGGATTAACCATGGGTTGCACCCCTAATAACCTGGAAAGGTTGATTTGCTGAGATGAAGAGTAGTAGATTGACGAGTTTAGAATTGAGGAAAGATCAAGAAGATCAAGTCGAGGACTATGAGTAACCGGATCAATTCCCATTCGAAGAAGCCTTTTCCTAATGTGTGTGTTCCAATAGTTCTTGATTTCATTGTCAGTTCTTCCTGGCAACCGAGCAGCAATTGCAGACCACCTAAGGCACAAGAAATCAGTTCAATATGAACCACAAAAGGCACAGGCCATAGAGAAAAAGAGAAAGAAACGAAATAAACAACTTCTTACTTGTTTCCTAGTATGCTGTGCAGTTGAATGATTGTCTCTTCTTCTTCAAATGAGAATCGTCCTCTCTTGATGTCAGGCCTCAAGTAATTTGTCCAACGAAGTCGGCAACTTTTTCCACATCTTTGAAGCCCTGTACACAAAAGTCAAGAAAATTGGCCGCATAGGCGCCCATAAGCTTTAATTCTCGCAAGAATTCCTACTACTACTATTTATCTAATTCAAATACATATGTTTAAACGAGATGCATGCTACGAAGAACAACGGAATTAGCTAGCTTACCAGCATTCTTTGGAAGTGTTCTCCAGTTTCCATAGCCATGCTTCTGAATATAATCAATAAGTTTCTGGTCTTCTTCAGGTGTCCATGGCCCCTTTTTGAGTCCATTTTTGTCACAACATGGTGATCTTCCCATGATAATATAGTTGTACAATGGAGAGATGATCGACACTGAAGTGAACCTTGTTTGATTTGGGTGGAGTAGTCCGGTCGCTGAGAAACTTTTGGGAGCAGAAGAAAATGAACAGAGAGACAGAAGAGATGCAAGGTCCGTAAGGAAAATACCAAGGTATATATATAGCTGGGATGAAGGGTTAACGACAAGTCAAAGGGATTCGGTGCCGTCCTCTTTTTATCGCGAACGCGACGTGTCCCCTCTTTTTGAAGAAAGTGTGAATTCAACTCCCTCCCCCCCTCCCCTCCTTTCTTTCTCCTTCCTCTTTTTTGTGTGTGTGTGTGTGTGTGTGTAATGTCCCTCTCTTTTCTCTTTAGACGATTAAATCATGATGCTGAATTACTAGAATCAGTTAAAAAGCCATGAAGGAAGATGGACCAGCAGACAACAAACTCTGATGTTTTAGTAAAGGTAAGCAATTGAACAAAGAAGGATTGTTCTTTAAATTTTAGATTGGAGGAGGAAGGAGCAAAGAAAAAGCATCGAGGTAAAGCGATATTTTGACAGTAAATGATACACTTGTTTTATGGATTGTTTGATATCTCAATTCTAAACTTAAATTATTTAATGGATTCACATTTTAACATATTTAGATGCATTTAATAGCAAAAAATAAGACATCTGAATTAATTACATGACACTAAATTTTTTGAGTAAAACTTGCTCTAAAAATAGGTGCTAAACTATTCACTTGTCACTTAATATGATATACGCTTACTTAAATATATCAGATTTAGTGCTTCATAATTCAATATATTTTAACGGATTCAAATTTCAGACTTCAATTTTATCAAACATATCATTAATATTAAGGAAAAAAAAAACTTTGAAAAGTGACTTGTCGTCATAGTAGTAGGAAAGAGTTCTCATGCACTTGTTTAGTTTACCACTAATCCACATTCATCATATAAAAAATGCAAATAAACATTAAACTAATCAATCATAAAATCTCGTGGTAATTCTTAAATAGTTTCCTCTCACATGTAATTATCTGTTTGTAAAATGTAAAGTACAACTCAGGCATTTCCATTTTCCAAGAAAAAAAAAATAAAGGAACTACAACCTAAGGTCATTTTCCAGTTGGGGCGTGAGCAATCTTGCTTCCTGGAATCAGATTAGCTGTCATCGACATGAAATAGGGACACGTATAACCCAGGGATCTCCTTACCTGGACCTTCGTGTCGCAAAAGCGTGACTAAAGTCCTGCTACTTCACGGCGTTTCGTCTTTGTGCATGGCTTGAATTCAAGCCGACTTGAGCCATGTGGAATGCGGAGCCGAGCTGGTCAGGCAAGTAGGGTTTCTATATAGCGGACATTACGTATTAATCTAGGTGTTTCATACGTAATTATTACTGTATGTTAATATATCTCAACCATTTTTACAATTAGTGGCAAAAGTTTTTTTTTTTTTTTTTTGCAAAGCATTATTTAGCCAAATGGAAAGGCTTCGTTAGTTCAATCATACAGGGGGATTGTTTATTATATAAAATAGTGTAGTTAATAAAACGCTCCACCTATGATCGATAAATTACGAGTTCGAATCATCAAAGGATAAGTAAGGAACTATCATTAAAAAAAAGAGAAAAAAATACAGGGGATGGTTAGCATTCCTATTTTAATTGGATAAAACAAAAGATGGTAATCCAAAATATTAGAGGTGTTGACATCAAAAAATTTCTTGTTCAAAAAAAAAAAAATCAAGAATATATGATTTGGAATGATGCGGCCGTCTAGCGTTTAGTTGGACTCATAAATGCTCATTTCATCATTTTGGACTGAGACAAAACGAAAAGGGAAATAATAATTGGATAGGGGTTTGAACGTTGAAGGGAGAGCATTCAATTCAAGGCGACAATAATAGAGTTTGGGAAGTGCCGAAATATAAGCAGGAGCATTTATTGAACATGAGATTAATTACGGGAGTTGAGACCAAACAAGTTCATAAAAACTCATGGGAGGGCAAGGCTTTTTCTAACCACCGAATCTTCTTCTCCACCGCTGTCCCCCCCCCTCCCCCCCCCCCCCCCCCCAAAAAAAAAAAAAAAAAAAGTGGTACAGGGGAAGAATTTCACCTTTGCCTTCTGTAAGAAATCAAGAATCCTTGGTTAACCCTAAAAAGAAGGGAAAAAAATAAAAATACATTTTTGTGGTTTTGCGGCCCCGGAACCGCTTAAATTAAATAAGGAAATGATGATTATATTTAAGCCTTGGTCAAATATGAAAAGAAATCAAGAAGTGAAAATGACATTTGATGGAAATTGTGGACGGGAGGTGATAAATATATATGGAACAAATGCAAGCAGAGTTAGGCGTATTACCCACTAATTCAACTTATGTCTTTGTCTGTTTTCAGAGATGAACAGCTTCTTGCAAGGGCCTTGTATTTCCACATGGAGAATTGACCAAAGCAAATGAATTGCCGTCATATCTGGCATCATCCGTGAAGAAATAAGATCAATTAAACATGTAGTCAACATTTCTAATTAGTAAATTAAAATGCTGAAAATTTCACAGGCTCCGTACATATATAGGGAGAAAAAACTGCAATTTCTTATCATATATGAGTACTTTTTTCTTGCAGTACTATAGTCTACGGCTCTATATATATATATATATATATATGTGTGTGTGAAGATCAAATCTTCAGCAGCATGGTCTTGAAAGATGAATGTAGAACTTATTAGTGATGACCAATTGGATGCTTGGTATTAGTGATTTATAATGTCAAACATTTTCAAATTCGATTATTGACTTTATATAGCAATCAGCATCCAAAGTATGAGTAGACTGCCAATGATTAACGAACTCCTCCGCATGCTAGCTAGATCCCATAAATCACCTCCGCAAATTTTTGTACCCTATGACCTTCTCTGCATTCGTGTTGATCGATCTCCCACCCTCTCCCGTCTCATTTCAGAGGCGAAATTAAGCACTGGCCGGCGGTTTGAACAAGCTGGAAATTCAAGATCATTTCTTGAATGTATGCGTACAGACACCTATACATATATAATACATGCACTATTGCAATTTTCGTATGTGGAGCCTTTTCCATTTTATTAAAATTATATATATATATAGAGGATATGGTAGGTGAAACATCCCACACCTAGAATTGAAGCATGCAGAGATATCAGTACTCTTCAAAGGGTTCACTTCATAATCAAAAAAAGTGCAAGAATTTTACATTCTTGATATCTTGGGACGTGACATGGAAACAGGAAAAAAAAAAAAAAATGGGGCATGATTAGAGTTGATGATTATATCGGCTACTTGGCTGAAACAGTAGCTTTGTTGTGCCATGTTAGGAGGACATCTTTTAGCCTAGCCTAGCCAAATTCAACACTAGTATTATGAGTATTGCATTAACCTTCTGACGACAGTCAATCTGACTACCATCAACTCTTCCAAATTTATCTGTGATTGTTCCTATTAATTTAATGAATGCTTAAGATGGAATGGAAACATTATTATTGTCATTAAGGAGAATGCTTATGGCGGGTATGACAAAAACCTAAAACACCTGGTACGTGGCTCTATGCAATACCCTAACAATCCCCTTCTTGGAGGGACCGCACCATGAAAAACTGGGACTCTCCGGCCCATCAAGAATGGGACACGTCTACACCAAGTGATGTAACATCAATGCCGTACTTTTTGAGGTCTGATTAAGAGTTATTTAGACCAAATTAGGAGCATCATTCTACTGCATTGACGAACGCAGTTGTCACGTACTTATCAGTGTGCTAATATTTGATTAGTGGACATCGTGTCATAGCCTTTACTTTTTCTTTTCTAGCTTGATTTCTTAATTTCAGTAAAAGAATCAAACTCTTAATTTTATCTTCTTTTTTTTTTTTGACCAAATTGATTTGGAATTAATTTATAACCAATATATACTTTTGAATTGTTACTGTCAAGTTGCAGACACAAAAATCCCGGATGCACCGCACCATACGTAGAATGAAAGTTTGATCCCATATACCTTGGATATTGATTCCATTAGTGATCTTGAGAAAATAAAGTCTGGATCAGCGGAATTGTGACATTGATCCTTTTTCTTTAAAAAAAATGAAAGCGTAATCCTAGGGTACAAATCTACGGTTGTTAGGTCAAGTGATAAAGAAGCTAATGTCCCTTAAACAAGATTTTGGTTCAATTCTTATGAACGGAGAAAATAAAATCGGGAGAATCAGCCGTGAAAAGTGTTTAACAGTGCTTAATTCTGAATTAATTATTTAGGGTCCAATACTCTATAAAGTTTACACACAGACAAAAAAAAAAAAAAAGGAGCCCTAAGGTACGAAAAGAGGCAAGAGTCGTTTATCCTTTATTATTGAAACCTGGAAAATTAGGATGGAAAGAGAGCATTTGCAAGAGAAAGTCAAACGCCTTCGCAGTTAACTGGTTACGTTTGGACGCGTATACGGATTCTACATTTTATTTCTTTTCCTTTTTCCTGTGCAAAAGTAAATTCATGTGAAGCTGAGTTTGCAGAAACAGTGAAAATCATGTGCAAAAGTGTCTGATTATCGTCCCACTTTATTGCTTTGCTCAGATGGTCAAATATTATTTTATTTGTCTACTTGCTGCATATGCTTTAGGTTCTTTTCTTATGTACAACTTTGACCAAACCCCATACAGCTTGCTTGCTTCCGTGCCCTTCCTCTTCTTTCTCTGATTGAGAAAGCTGACATGAAATCTAGAAAATTTTCGCTCCCTTCTATGTTTTTTTTTTTCATGGAAGATTGACCTCAACGAATCAAACTATGGCAGCTAGCTCTATCGCACATATTACAATTTCATAAACTTGGGTTAATTAATGTCTCCGTGCTTGCTGTCATGACTAAGGCACTCACAGCATAAAAAGAGTCGCAAATGCTTACAACTTTTTCTATAACAGAAGAAGAGACAACAATTTGTCCAAATCCGGGATTTTCTTCCGCGATGTTATGCGTAAGTTTCCAAATCGACCGGCCTACGCATAGCATAGATATTAGGTGGAAATACATCATCGAAAAATGCAATGAGTTTCTGTTTTGAGCTGCTCAATTGCTCCCAACAAACCCTCCTGAATTCTAAATCAAGCTCATGTAATTTTCTATTTGTTGCCATATCTCCAGTTGTGGGCGAGACTTCATGATTTGTTTAGAACTATTTTGAGGTGTATGGAGTTTAAGGATACTATTTCAAGAAATCCCGTGCATATTGTTTAAGCTATAGGTGTGGATGGCGTTTTCATGCATTTGACTTGGGTGGGATTCAGTCACCATTACATGTGGATGGAGTCTGTGTTAATGGAGAATACTCTAATGGGATGATCAGAACGTGGTGACATATTACAAGGAAGAAGAAGATTACCTGGCTGTAATTGAAATTCGAGACCATTCCCTGAAAAGATCAAAGATTAAATTAAAGGAGTAATGGAGGGATACGTGGGAGCTTCAAGCAAGATGATAAATAATTAAACGGGAGCAGAGCGTGTCATCACAGGATTATCATGGCAGAATGCTTAATCTACACCATGAATTTTATATATATATATATATATATATATATATATATATATATATAAAGAGCTGCTAATGTTGAACAAGCTACGATGTTAGGTTGAATTTAACTGAAGCCAAAAGGAACCCCAAATTTTAAACTTGTTGTGGTAAGTAATAATGGAGACTCTGATGAGAAGGGACAAATGGAAGATTTCTTATGGTATCTAATTGGCCACAAGACCAGTGAACTGTTCAATTTTTATAACACCCCAAGTAGATTACAAAATTAGATTAATTTTGCACTCTAGGAAGAGGAAATTTTAGTTTATGTAGTTTTAGTATTTCATTATGAAAAGCCAATTTTGATACTTGCTGTTTTGTCAATTGCAATATTGCAAACTTACCGTTTTTATACGAGAGCCTCGAAGATTAGGGGAGCAACAATTTGTGTTTGATGAACAAAGTATGCGAGAAATATGCCATCCATATAACAAAGACAAAGCCAGGGAAAAAGTCCGCAGAGGCTTTTGCAGTAATAGATTGTTTCATCGGAAATTGCAAGCATCCTAAACTAATTTGTTACCCTTGGATGGAATTGAAGCGCTTACAGAGAACGTCTTGCTCTCTCATTAGACTTTCGACAGACAATAATTCAAACAAAGGACTTTTGACATTAGAACACTAAACCAGACTAATAAATACTAGTTCTTCTGTTCACCAGGAAGTTTGTTATTGACTTAAAAGCCAATTCATGGGGTTCAATTTCAAGAACTTGGACGACTAAACGCACACAAAAAGAAAAAAGGGGACAAAAAGCCTGTACTTAGTACGAAAAGACGTACAGATTACCAGAAAAGGCTCTCATGTACGACAGGAGAAAACATTGACAACGAGCCTACAAACTTGAATGAGATTAGCGTCAAGTATTTGCCAAACTAATGCAAACTTTTGGAGTTGATAATGTACTCAGAGCAGCCTAGCTGGTTAGCAATAGCAACAAATGCTGGCAAATAAATATCACAAACAGCACGAAAACGAGTCTTCAAGATAGTCTGGTGGAACGGACATCTAATCCTGGTAGCTTAAGACAAGTCGAATATTCTCATTTAATAAACCATATCAATATCCAGAGAGAGAGCTACCTCAAGTTCAAAAGTGTCTGAAAATCATACAAACAAAAAATATCTGATGAATAATATGAACGAGAGTAGCTTCAGAACCTCTTACAAATAATGAACCCTTACTACTTGCAACAACTTCCTCTGCGGTCTGCAATTTTATTGCATGATGATTCATAACATCTGTCTCTGCACCAATGAACCTCAGTATGGTAAAACAAGGTATTTGGTACAATAGCAGGAATCTGAAAGAATGAAGCCATCAAGGGCACATAAATGTAGAAATCAATGTGAAACAGGCACCAAAAAAAAAGGGAATGAAGGATGTTGTCAAAAGAGGTCTCAAGTGCCTTGTACTATGAATCCACCAATGAACCTGATGATATGATCTCTAGTATAGCTCGGTGTAAGCTGTCGTTTGTCACAAGAACACCACCTGACGGAAATATGATTCTCCTTTTGACTTGATCTGCTGCAAAATCAAGTTCACTCCCTCTCCAGTCAGTCACCTGTTAACAAGCCAATCCTTTCCATCTTTCACCAACAATAAAGTAGAACTGTATAAAATGCAGATTTATACTTGTGGACCTATGAATTCTGCATCAGGAAAATAACCAACTTTTCTTCTGTACAGCACATAATCAAATGAAAGAGAATAAAAGCTTCTTTCCAAGCGTACAAGTAGACTACCTTAATTGACAAAGATACTACCATATTGGCATGAAAGAACAACAAAAGGTAGGAAAAGTTGAAGGTTCCAAGTACAACCTCAACAAAGCAGCCCACACTGAGGCTAATGGAATATGAAAAAATAGTTCGCTTTAAATGTTTGCCATGCATTTGCATGTCCGTTCTCCTGGTGCATGTATGCAGCAGAACTAAGTTTCAGGTTCCAATCCCTTCTGTATCTTTTCAAAATTTTCCCCTTTTTTAAAAAAAAATAAGTAAGAATGTTGTTCCACTATATGCTGCAACAGATTCATTCAAATACAATCACCAATGTAGATTTCACAATCTTTCAGGTGCGGAGTTTCATGAATTAGCTATTCAGTCCGATGGGGTAAACTAGTACACACAGAAAAAGAAATGAAGTTGGGTAGTGTACCTTTCCCCCTGCTTCATGGACACAAATAATACCAACTGCATGATCCCAAGCCTGCATTTTCAATGTAACGACATCAATGATGTTACTGAAATCACTCTTAACAATGGCTTGAAGCTGTTGTAATACCTTTATAGCTTTTCCAGCTTTTGCACCTTGGATGAAAACAGATGCCCTCCCTGAAGCCACCATCAGATACTTGCACAAACTGTACACAGGAAATAAAGACCATCTGTTTAACTATGAAATTATTATTAAACATCTCATCAAATTGTTTACACATTCTACTCATCTTTTTATTTTTCTGGAATAGATTTGAAGAACTCACTGAACTGAGGAGAATATACAAGTTTAGAGGTTATTTGATCACTAAAGGGACAACAAAGGAGGTTGAATTAGATCATGTGCCATGTTTTATTGACAACTCCAGATTGCCCACAGAAACAGAGAAACCAGGGGAATATGCATTGGACGGATGAGGACAGAGAAAAACACGTCTGACACTAGAAAACTGGACAAAGAAGTAAAGATCTTGTGGTGCCATTGTGAAATTCTCATGCTTGAGATTGATTGTGACATCTGACAGAACCCCAAGGAATAGGGAAAAGACTATGGTGAGATGTATGAAACGGTCAAAGAACAGAACAAAGAATGATGGTAGATTATATATAGCACTTGATATAACGGACCACAAGTAAATGATGCTGCGCAAAATTTTTGTTACATCACAGATCCATATTATCCTTGAGAAAACGCTACTTCAGGTTGGAAATGGTGTAGTGGAGCTCACAGCAGAACAATCAGACCAAGGATTGACTAGGCAAGGGAAAATTCCAAGATCTGATGCACTGAGTTCTTTCGAGGTAGACATAGAACTAGGCATTTTAGTGGAACATTAGCAAACTAACAAGAATCCTTACAAAGTAGCGTCTGAAATGAAAGTACATGCCGAACCTTCTGATACATCCAATAAAATTATAAGATATCCAAAAAGAAGACATGAGAATTTGCTCCCCGCTCATCCAATGACAGGATAAAACCAATTGAGTTCACAGCTTTAAGCTATTTCAAGTAAATCAAATAATTGAAGAATGCCATTCTAATAATCCATGAGATAAAATCAAACCTTCCACAGCAAGCAGGTAGAAGGAGAACCTCCTTACTCCCAACATACTCAGCTTCAGTTGTTGCATTATATAAAAGCGATAATGGCAGTGATTCCCATGTTTGACTATCAGGAATACAAAAGCGTGCTTCATGAACTATCTGACAATCATCAACAAAGCATCTGATCCAATTATCTAGTAATCCACCCATCATATTGGTTGTTTCCCACAAAGTGTTTCTCCATGTTCCACACCCTATGTGTGAGATCATAATTATTCCAGACATGGAGACAGCATTTTCATTTTCCTGGTTTTTTGAGCTAGACTTGTCAGGGTGGCTCTCCTGCCAGTTAGGGCAGCCCATGACTCCTAAAACAATCTCTCCATCAACTACAAGAGCCAAGCCTACCTGAAAATTCAGTTCACGTGCTTACCTCAATTTGAAAAAGAGAACAATTGAAATAATTGGAAATTCTACTCCAAGTGATTGCGGAGCGTATAAACTATTCGAATTGGCACGAAAAATGCATAAAGGTAGGTGCTACTAAGAAAGTGAAGTCAAAGAGTTGACTATTTATATCTTGCACAGAAAATACATTAGCAGAACACTGGATTGTAAGCAACCCTACTATTATCTATAAGATGTTGTCTCAATAGATGGAGAACCACTCGAGCAAAGCACAACTTACCACATAAAGAGCCTCACTACCTCTTACAAATCCTCTGGTACCATCTATGGGATCCAATACCTAAAACATGTCATTGACAGTAATCATTAGGAGAAGGCTATGAGAAAGAAACTATAACATCAAATGTAAAACAACATTCATATCATTTTCACGTGCAGGGAAGTAATTGGATATGTTATACACATTTCAACATTGTCAGAGGATCCGCCATCAATCACACATGCAGAGAGACACAAGGACAAATTAACTGACATATTTGGGAGTTAAAGGCTCAGGTTAACAGCTAAAGAGAAGCTCTGCAGCCAATTCTATTATTTCAGCCTTAAACACTATTTAAATACCAATTTTCTCCTTCCTCAAGCCAACTCTTGTTTGTAACTACCTCTATCTTCTGTCTAAAAGTTTTCACTCAGTTCTGATTTTTGTTTTAAATATGTTATACACATTTTCGAGAACAATCTCGTCCGCAAAACAAAACAATGAAAAGCATAACAGCTATTTATGGTATCAACATAGCTGTTCTGGGTTCATTGAATAAGAATTTAAAAAGTCAAAATAACTCACCCAATAAGTGGCTGGCTTAGGTCCAAAAGCATAGGCATCCTTGCCCCCTCGGTCAATTGCCTCTAAAACATCATCTTGTGTCAGTTTATCTCTGGAAGTTGCTATATCAGCAAGCACATCAACCACAGCATCAACCAGATTGTTCGTACGCAGAAACATGGAGTCCTCTTCTGCTACCAGAGGAATAGAAGGAAATAATTTGCTCATTTCTACAAAAGCAAGGGGATAAAAAGTCATAAATACCAGACAGAGAGGAGCAGTTGACGTAAATCATTTTCCATGGACAAACACGAAGTTTCTGTTTCAAGATTTATTGTATAACTCGACAAATTTGTTTAAAAATGAGTTTCCAGAACTGGCTCCCTGAAAATCTTACTTTAAATGAAGCAAGCCATGAAGCATAAACAGTGCTAAACCCAATAAAGCAGACGGAATCTGTTATTCATCACTATGCAAGTCTTGGTGATTCTATGATTAGCTGTAGCACTACGCCCAATTCTCTTGTCAATGCAGTTCAGTAACAATGATGTATCCGATAAAAGAAATTTGGCAAAAGTCACTTTATTAGTCATCTAGGCATTTATAACATGGACTAAAATGTTAAAAGAATGGGCTAAAGAAGTTTCAATGACTAACAAAAGGAAGCTCTGAGTAATCTTGTACACCATTCGTGAATGCAGCCTCTGGAAAACTCTTACTCCTATGTGTACTGAAGACAGTTTTCAATCGGGTCAGGAGGTTGTAAAGTACATATCTTCTTGCAATATATCTCATGACTCTAATGTGGATAGAGTACATATTTGTTGTACTTATCTGTTGCTAATCAGCACCAGAACCACAAACTCACAAGAATTGTGAAGTGCAGTACTGCACCAAAACTCGCAAACTTTTATATAACAACTAAAACTTTAGATCTGCTATAGATGCAATATCCTGTTAAAAAGACGAATGTGGTGGTACTCATGCAAAGGAGCTTAGTAAAATGCAATAATTTCACCACCATGGGTGGAGGGCAGGAGAAAAGACATTATTACCTAAGCTAACAAGAGCCTGCACCCCAAAATCTGCAATTGTCACAGGGGTTTGATCATTTTTCTCGAGGATACTTCCATCACTCGAGAACAAAGATTTTTTCACCTAAACGATTTGACACAATCCCATGTTCTCAATAAAACAAAAATGAAATCATTTTTTTTTTCCACCAATAGAACCAACTGCTAACTTGACGAATGAACTTATAACAAAAATAATCAAGATAAGTACTGTATTTTTTTTCTGGGCTCATGATGTCAAGAAATCATAAAATGATAAAATAGATAAACTAGTTTGAAAAGATATGCGTATTTCCAGAAAAGATTTGAAACTAAATTTTTTTCTACGGAAGGATCCATTTGACTGTGATATTGAACACATGATTTTCCATGCACTTTCTTCAACTAGTTATTTTATTATCTCACAAATACGCTTGTGTCCGAAATGCAACAGTGAAACTTTTTTGTAAAACTCTTCTAAGAAATACCATCCAAAAGTAACCTAAATTTTGGGGAAAAAAATTAATATTCTGCTCCAAAGCTTTAATTACACTATCCATAGTATAAATAACAATGAAGCTATGAAAGCAAAAATGAAGTCTTAATTTTGTCTCAATAAATTAAATACCTGGAAAAAATAGGTTCACAAATTGAATATGAATATCTCAGCTAGCAAAATGAAAAACAGTAATCATATACAAGCATCCGAAAATTAAAGAAAGGTAGGGAAAGTAAAAGGTCATATTACTATAAAATAAAGACCATAGTTATTAAAATTGAAAAAAAAAAAAAAAAGAGTTGCAGAGATTACATGGACGCAGAGACGACAAGCTCTGTCGACGACGTCGACTGCAGCTTCAAGATGCTTGTAATACACTGCTTTCTCCTCCGAGAAAGGTAGACTCAAGCTCGACCTGATGAAGGTAAAATTTCAAAATGTAATTTAATTCACAGAATTAACTCTGAAAATCTAGAAAATGTGCCAAATTTCAGAAATGAGAAAAGAAGAGTGGTGATATTAAACCTGACTGTGAAAGAGCGTCGACGAAGAGGTGCAGGGAAGTTAAGGTGAGGATTAGCCGTAGGTAATCGGGAGATTGAGTAGCGGAGGAGATCCATGAGGTGCCTCAATTACAAGAAAGATGGATTTGGATTTTATTTTGCCTTTAATTGGTGGCCCGCCGGTGATGTACAACACCTGATGCCCGCGTTACTTGAATTATTGGCGGAGGTTTACTCAGGATAGGAGCCGCAGCGCGGGCGAGGACGGCCAGTTTGTGCGTGTTGGTTGCCTGGTTGGTGTCCGGACTTTTCAGACTTCAACAAATCTAAAGCTTTTTTGGGCTTTTGCATTCGAGTAATTCAATGGTTTGGATTTTTTTTTTTTTCCAGCTACGATACATTTGTATAACCTATTCTATCCTAATCTAGGGGGAGGGGGAAGCTATTGTAGGGACTAGTGGATATACAGACCCAACTAAATCAAGGGAGTACTTTGACACAACCCTTAAATTTTTTTGCTGCTGGTGAGGTTTGAACCCTCACCTCCCTCCCAGGTGGCCACTGAACCATTGGCCTAGTGGTTAATTCAATGGTTTGGATCGATGTACAGTTAAAACCAAGGGTCTGTTTTGTACCCTTGCTTTTTCCATTTTAGACAAAAGATCCGTATTGCTTAGGTGTTTTTGAGTGCATTTCTAAAAAAATTTGTATTTATGTATGTAAAAAAAACTTTTACGGTAGATGATTAGATATTTTTGATGTGTTTTCAGAAATGTATATTATGATACTTTTAAAATTAAAATTTTTGAAATATTTTTAAAAATTATAAATAACATCACCCACCACTACTATCAATGATCACCACCACCATTCTCCTTCCTCCCTCCCCTTTTTCTCTCCCTTCTTTATTCTTCCTCCATTTTCCTCTTCCTCTCTTCTCCTCCTTTCTCTTCTTCCTCTCCCTCCCCTAGTCACACCCCATCTCCTTCTCCCTCTCCCTAGAGTCGCTTCCTCCCCCTCCATCTCAAATTTATTGGGGGGAAAGGGAACTAAGGGGAGAGGAGGAAGAGGAAGAAATAGGAGAAGGACTGAGGAAAGAGAGGGAGGAGAAGCGGTAGCGGAGGTGTTCGCAAAGAAAGGAGGAGGCGAGGGGGTGGTAGTGAGTGGAAGAAAAAATGTGATAGGTTTTTCATTTTTATTTTTTAATTTTTGTAGTTGTATTTTAGATTGTGTGTGTTTTTTGAGTTGTTACTGTAAATTTTACAAACAAAAGTAGTTTTTGAAAAAATAAAAGTGCAATCCAACCAAAGTTTTTCTCCAACTTTTGCTACAATAACTTGTAAAAACAAATCATTGGGTTGGTCCAATGGTCAAGGGAGGACTTTTAAGGTTCTCTTTACTATTAAGTTCAAGATTCCAAGGTGGAAGGTTAAAATAGAGAAAAACTTATAAAAACACCATTCAAGTCATATAAAAACACACTCATTTCCCTTTTCTACCACCAACTTCTCTAATAATTTCCACTTCAACCCGCCTCTGTACTTCCCTTAACGAACAACCATTGTTGCCGTCATCGCCACCTTTCCCCTATTGTTTTTTTCCTCCCTTCCTCTCATTCTTCTTCCCTCTCTTTTTCTCTCTTCTTCTCTTCTTTTTTTCAGAAAGGAAAGGGGAGGGGGGCAGGAGGAAAGGGAAATGAGAGGGGAAAAAGGGAAAGGAGGAGATAAGGAGAAGGGAAGAGAGAGGAGGAGGAGATTGAGAGGTGAGAGAGGAAAAAAAAGAGGAGTGAGGTGTCAGCTGCAGCCAGTGGTGGGGGGAGGTAGGAGGAAGAGCAATGGTGGTGCAAGGAGGAATAAGAAGAGAGGAAATAAAGGAGAAAAAAAGAAAGAAAAAATAAAAGGGAAAAAAGAAAAAAAGAAACTTTTTCTCCAAATCCTCAAATACATAGAAGTTTATCTATAATTTCTATAATAAATTACAAAAAAGCTTTATACAAACTCTTAAAAAAAAAACTCCATCAAAGTGGGCTAGATCCATTACAACATATTTAGCCTTAGCAACGAAAAAGGAAATTACAGTTTTGATACCAAATATTTGGCATATGATCATTTTTAATTTCTAAAGTTTGGATAAAAGCAAATGTAATTCAAAATGTTTCGATTTTTAGGCACATTTAGTCGTAATGATTGATTTTTATCAATTACTAAAAGAATCTAATCATGTGCCAGCAACTAAATTTTTAAAAAATTTAAAAAAAATCAATATAAAAATTGCTGGTCATAATCTGTAATAAAAATTGACTAATTACTCATATGCTAGTCATGTAAGTGACTAGTTTTAACCTAATTTGTTGTTCATCAACTGAATTTTTACATTTTTGGGTTAAAGATTTATTATTCACATCATTATTACGCGATTAATGAGTCCTCTTTTAGTATAAATTAAGGTCAACAATTTTTTTTTTCAACTTTTCTAATTATTTTAAGAAAATTAGTTAGTGCGATAACAACATGTAATTAGATTTTGATAGCAATTGATAAAAATAAGTCAATAATACTAAATGTATTTAGATATTAAAACATTTGGAACTTCATTTACATTCTTTCAAACTTTAAGAACTAAGAGTGCTCATGCTCCAAATATTTGGCATCAAAATTACAATATCGGGAAAAAAAAATCATCAATTTGCAAATGCTGTGCTCCCTTTTGGTAAGAAATGAAAATCAAATTGACTTGACCTCTCTTTGTGCTTTGACTTTGTGACTGACAGATTATTACGCAGGCCGCGGTTAATTCAATACTAGGGTAGCGGGTGCTGGAGGATCTTTATTCAATATTAGATTTATTTACGTAAATTCTTACTTCTGTAAGAAAATATCAGAAAGAAAACTCATTCTCAAGGACTTGGGGATCTTTATCTCTTAGCAGCAGGGTATTCTATGGGATTTTCTATTCCACATCGGTATTGGAGGGGGAAGGGTTTGGGTAGATAAGTCCCTCACAGGACTTCAAAAGTTGCCGATTTTTTAAGTTACTGGAGAGATTAGGTTTATCTACGTAAATTCTTATTTATGTAAGAAAATGTCAGAAAAAATAGGGTAGCGGGTGCTGAACTTTTTCCAACAATCTTGTGTCGACGTGGATATCCTTTGAACCAATCAAATCTAATCCGGATATGCTTGAGGAGCCCACTTCCTGGACAAATCATTGATTAATTGCCGTCTATGTGGATAAGTTTCGAAACAAATCTCCTTCCAGTTCCAGGTGTGTGTGACATGGAAATATCAAATACAAATCTCCTTCCAGGTGTGCGTGACATGGAAATATCATATGTGGATAAGTTTCTATTAACATCTCGTTACTATTAAAAAAAAAAAAAAGAGGTTGTTTCCCATCAAGACCCCAGTGTTTGCTTCTCGAGTTCTCTGTTGCTGGAATATGTTCTCCATAACCTTCATGTTACGCTTACGCCCCAAAAGATCTATTCCGCAAGGTGTATTGACAAAGTAAAAACTAAAACCGAAATAGGTATCATGCTAATTTCATTAAACGACTAGATCATTGTCTTGCTATTAAAGATATTTCTAAACATTAACAACCAGCTGGGGGCGTGCAAATTACTGCAGGAAACTCCGCCCAAGGTAAATACAAGGCTCAAGCCTGACTCAGCAAAGAGCCGGTTGCTTGACTACAAACCTCCCTCGGTGGACGCTAGCTTCCAAGAATCCATCAAATCAAATAAATCAGCCTCTCACTTATCCCATATGAATTCATCCCAATATATAAACCCTTCAATACGGCTGAAACAAAAGGAGTCGTCAAATTCCCTTCCATGCACAACCATTAATTAATTGCGAGAAGTTTGGTGCGTTTTGCTCATATTATGAGTAGGGTGGTGTACCAGGCAGGAATGAGGGCGGTGCAGGGGATGAAAGAGCAAGCATCAAAGCACGATTCTGCCGTCAAGACTTTGAAGGACTCCACTTGTGGTTCATCATCATCATCAAGGCACTGCTCAACGAAGGTCTCTGCAGGTGCTCTTGATTCTTCAACTATTAACAAGGTTGCTGCCAAGACTGACAAGCTGAAACAAGCTGAAGAATCTCTGCGGACGGTCATGTTCTTAAGCTGTTGGGGTCCTAATTAACCATATGTTTCTCTTAACCTAGAATTCATTTCTTATGTTTTTTTTTTTTTTCATGTTTTTGTTTTGCTGGAGTAAAGTGTAATATGAAACAGCAAGAAATGTTGAAATCGTTGCTTGCTCCTGTACATAACCAACATATAACCAAAACATGTGATAAAATTGTAGTCAGTTCGGTTCGCCAAAACTTGAGCGATTAACCAGGATTCCATCTCGAAACCTTTTTTTTTCTTGGGTGAAAATTTTCCAATCAGTTGGGTGCTTAATTGTAATTTTACCTGTCAATAAAACTATAAAACGTTTGTTGGCGTTTCGAATTATTAAATGAAAAAATCAGCGGAAGATGATCGAGTAAATGGTTTAAAAAAAAAACATCCCGGGCATTGTAGTTGCAGAGTTTGGGTCCTGCGAACGAAGCTAGAGCCTAGATGTCTGTTGATAGTCCAGGGAGTCAACAGGCCCATGAGCCTTATGGTCCAATTTGCACAATTTGACATGTTAGCGGAAAAAAAAAATTGTTGTCCTGCTATGGTTTGTGCAAATCGGACAAGTCATAATTTCATGGCCATGTTGCAACTTTTCTCCTAAATTTCTGAAAAAAAAAACACTAATTTGGTATATGCTATCAATATATATTATATAAATGTATGATATATATAATTAAAATTAAAATTAATTAATATAAAACATCCAATAGTATTAATATATATATATTCTCAGTATATACAGAAAATTAATCTAAAATAAATGTGATACATTGGTCTTTTGTTCAGGATAGAAATGAAAATGCCGTACTTGTGTTGTGTAATGACTAGAGATGATGAACATTCGTACCAATAAAACTAATAAATAAATAAAAAGATGATGATAAACATGAAATGATGCAAATGTCCGATTCCATTTCAGCCACACAAACACAAACTCGATAAAAGCCTTCGATAAACCCCCCTCAATTCTGAGCTTCGACCCCTCTGCCATTCTTTAGCCGGGCGCCAAGAAAATTACAGTCAACCCATATGCATATATCTCTTCGTCCAAACATCTCCAAAATGAATTCTGCACTCAAATATCCTTCTAAAAGACCATCATGTATTTCCAATCATTTCAAGCTTCCAAAAGCTTGCATCAAAAAAGGGCAAGCGAATTACGCTTACACCACTGCTTATTCAAGAAGAGAACTATCAGTAAAAGCATGCAGTCCTAGTAGCAGTGGCGGAGAGAAAAAGACTGCAAGGCGCAGCTTCTTGTCTCTAGAAGAAGCGGGTTTAGTGGAAGTATCCGGCCTCAGCCCTCATGAGCGTTTTCTATGTCGGTTAACGGTATGCTTCTTCTCTTGGTACAATTACGCAAAAGTTAAAAAGCAAAAAAAAAAAAAAAAAGGGGTGTCCATGCGATTCATTTAATCTGAGCTCTGAGTGTTTTAAGTTTTAGCAGTAATTTATTTAGTTTACAAATGAAATGGTGCAGGTATCGTCACTGAATCTGCTAAAAGTGATAGCAGAGCAGGAAGGGTGTGCGATTGAGGAGCTGAATGCGGGGAGAGTTTGTGATTGGTTTTTAAAAGATAAGCTGAAGAGGGAGCAGAATTTGGAGTCTGCGGTCCTGCAATGGGATGATGATGATGGTCCAGATTTCCAATTTTAAGCCTTATTCACGTCTACTCCTAGGTTCCTACCAAAAGCAGATGTGTCATTACAAAATTTTCTCATGATTTGATTTGATATTCACTACTGATTGCTCCTCCAAGAAATGACATGAACAAATCTTGAACAACTTCTGCAGGTGATTATTGACTAAAGGAGGATATTAATGCGTTGAGCTGTTGATGATAATTAATTAGGGGAGGCTCCTATTCTGACAGCTCAAAAGTACTCAACGATCTGTTTTAATCCTAATCCTAAACATGAGTTGCTTTTTGTTTGTTCTCCAATTGCATGTCCACGTAAAAGTGTAATGGGGTAAGGGATGATATTCGTCTATCTCCTTATATATTAATTATCACTGGTAGTACCTGTTTAAGTTGGCAGATTCATTTTCTTGCACAGCACAACTGATAGCTTTTGTAGTTTTTGGTCCACTGGACAGCTTCGGTATGGGATTCTTTCTTGGATTGCCATTTTTTTTTTCTTTTTAATTTTCCCCCCAAAAATGTTTGTGAGGAATATTGCACCAGAGAGCATGTAATTTTCATCAAAGTCACTTGCTCCGAGAGGTGCTAATTAAACCAATGTAGTTCTATGTCCGCTAAGAACATCATCCCAAATAGGGGTGCAAACGAATTGAGCCGCTCGATTCGAGCTCGACTCGAGCTCGAGTTCAAAACATTAAACTCGTTAGTTCGCGAGCCGGGTATATATATATATATATTTTTTTATATTTTTATTTTTAATAATAAAATTATATAAATATTCTTAATATTTTATTATTTATTAAGAAAAAATATTATTTTATTTATTTTTTAAAAAATAAAATAATTATTTTTTATTTTTTTCGAGCTCGATTTTGAAAATTATCAGCTCGTCGAGTTCGAACTCGATGAAATTAAGTCAAGTCTCGACTCGATAAGGCCAAAGTTTAACTCGGCTCGACTCATTTGCACCCTAATCCCAAACCAAACCACAATAAAGAAAAATCCCCACATTCTCACGCGAGAATAACAAGAGAAGTATTGAAGTCTACCTTCAGCAGCCAGAGGGCCTTTTTTGTGTTAAAATAGAAGACTGGTTCAACAGCAACAAGAGAATTACAGTTGTAGTCCTTTGAATTTTCAAATAGTTTCAATTTACTGGTTTCGTGTTTTAGTTCCAAGTTAAAATTATTCTCAATACTTTAATAGTTTGCACAGTAGTAGTAGTAGTTGTTGTTGTTTTTTAATTATAATTAACCCGAAAAAATGACTAAAAACAAGAGAAGTTACTTTACATGGGTTTGTCCATCTGTATAAGAAATAGGTAACCAAATTTTATATGCACGAAGAAATTAATTAAATTAAGGATAATTATACTCGTGGGGTTCATTCAAACATCTCGAATTTGAACTGAAATTGCAAATGGGTTAATATTACTGTTACGATTGGATGGATGGATGATGCAAGTGTGTAAATTTACCTCATCTCAATTAGTAAAATCATGTTTTGCAAACCAAACACTAATCCTCCCTT
The DNA here is from genome assembly GCF_036785885.1 of Coffea arabica. NCBI lineage: Eukaryota > Viridiplantae > Streptophyta > Magnoliopsida > Gentianales > Rubiaceae > Coffea > Coffea arabica. The sequence continues at coordinate 10,787,104 of NC_092312.1, forward strand.
TATAGAATCATATGTCTAAATCGACATTATTATTTGAATAGCAGACTCCACTGACCACAGAGAAAAAATTTAATATGATTCGGACATTCACGGTCAAAATTCTCAAGTCAATACGCGGAGTCATTTTATTTGGTGACCCACTCCCTCAAATTCCAGTGCTATAAAAATAAAATATTAAAATTTGAAAACTGGTACACATTGATCGCATAAATTTTAGACAAAAAAGGGGAGAAAGTCCAAGTGAGATTGATAAAACCGCGTGAAATTTTCATTCTCAGCCCCACTAATGCCTAATTCTATTTCATCTTCCTCTCTCTCTCTCTCTCTCTCTCTTCTTTTTTTTTTTTTTTTTTTATTGGGTACATATGATGCTTAAATGCAGTTGCATCCGTAAAGAAGAAAAAAAATTTCTTCCCTAAGAAAAGGAAAATGTTTTATTCGCACTTTTCAAAAAATTTTAAGGATCATTCTAATAGTGTGTACGCTATCATCATTGGATAGATGATAATTATGTAAAATTTAAATTTAAAATTTAACTTTTGCATATATATTATAGAGGTGATGGTATTTAAATTATTAGTGTATATAAGTTTATTCAAACGTCTTAAAAAAATTTTTGACTCAAAAAATATACAATTTTCTTGATTCAACAATATCAAATTTTTCTGTTAATAGTGTATAAATTGTCAGTGTATATAAGATTTACTCAATATTTTAAAGAAAATTAATATCTTGACTCAGCAATATCCAATTTTCTTTATTCAGCAATGTCCAATTTTCCACGAGAAAATCTCTTCCTTCCCTTTTTTTTTTCTTCTCATTTCGCATTGCTATCGATTTCCTTGTTAAGCAATAAATTATTGCACTTGTGTTGGCATCCCCATGAGAAATGTTAAGTATTTAACCTACTTAGGCAGCTCGTACGTAGACTCATCCATCCATTAAGATTCTATCTTTATTCTTCTTTCTTATCTGCTTCAAATCCAACCTGTTATATTAACTACAGATTCTCCCGAAAACTTTCCCGTTAGAGAACTGATTGCCAAAGCGCCGTCGCCTCCACTTCATACTCACCGGTAAACAAGCTAAATTGTTGCTTATACCTCCGGCGAGTAATGGCAATCGCCGACAACAAGTCGGCTTCTGATGGAAAAGTCTGGGGCCTGTTTAAACTTCCCTTTCGAAGTTCCAATTCTTCTGCTTCGTCTTCGCAATATGCAAGTCAGCAGCAGCAGTACAACACACGCGCCGATGGATCGAATGCAAACGCGAGTAACAGTTCCAGCTCCGTCTCCTCTGTCGCCAGATCTCTTCTCCGTACACGACGTCGTCTGAAACTCGATCCTTCCAATAAGCTCTATTTTCCATGTAAATTACTCGCCTTTTCGTATTTTTCCTACTACTTCAAGTCAACTATTTCTTTTACGTTTTCCTACTTTGCCTATTTGGTAAAAGTTTAAGTTGTACTGTTTATCAGTGCAAATAGGTAATAAAGTTATTAGCTGTAATTTTTTTTTTTTTTTGGTAATTTTCGCATATAAATGTCCATATGTCTAAGTGCTTGCTTTAGCTGTTGCTGTTGGAAATTTTACCCCTGAATATGAATTTTCAGTTAATTGTATTCGATATGAAGTGTTAAATTGGTATGGACACTAAATTTCACTAATTAATGATTGTTGTAGATTTCGTCAAAACAGGAATTAAACAAAGGTTTAGAGATGGTAAAAGCTTAAGTAAGTTTTTCACGTAGATTTAGCTTTTGAGGAGAAATGAGGAAGTATATGGTTCTAAAGAAGTAGTATGATTCTCTTGAGAATAATTGTAGCCTTTTAAGATAGGCTTCGGCTTAGTTATTGTTAAAAAGCCAATGTCAAGTATATGATTGTGAGATTTCCTGTTACTGTTGTCTCTGGTGTTTCATGTGTGTGCAGTGTGCCATTATTCCTTTTCTTTGGATGGCTATGATGGAATGGAGTTTATGCTCTGGTAAGGTTGGGGTGGGGTGTGTATAAGCTTCTTGATTCCCTAGGAAGAAAACTTCACTGGGTCAACCGATCTCTCTCTTAAAATGCGGTCAAATTAGAGAATCCGCAGAATTATAAATTTTTATTGAATGCCTTGCCTGTGTTACTATTGCTTAACTAATCTAATGGAAATAAATTTTTTACCTTTTGCTAATCATTACTTTATTTCTGCGCCTGCTTCATGGTGTTTGCTGATATTCTAGCAAAAGGACAGAATTTGTTCCACTGATTGTTTTGGCAGCAATTATTAATTGTGTCGTATTTTGTCGCTAGCTAAAAATAGCAAGAAGGTGAAGATTCGTGACAATGTGCCTTCTGTTTGGAACTGGCGCATTTGGGTGAAGAGTTGTGACATTGTGTCTTCAGTTGGGACAGGGTTACAAATGTCAAGAATCGGTCTTTAATTATTAGTTCAGCACAAGTTTTTAACTAGTTAGCATTCTGCTTTTTGTGCCTTACATGCAATTTGTTGTATACAACAACTAATCATGTTAATGATCAAACACTTTTGCAAATAAACATTGTGATACCACATGTTCATTTTGGTGTCAAATAAACATTGACCTCCTGGCTGCAAATAGTTCTCCAGTCCTTTTTCCCAATACTGATATTGAATAATCTCTTTAGATTGTTTTGGAGGTTCATTTTTGCTTTGCCTACATTTTTATGTAGTATTTGGAATTCTGTATTTGGTAACTTGGAATATTTACCTTTCTTGATTGATCTTTGTGTATTGAGTGATAGGCGTCTTTTATTTGTTTCTGCCTTTTCCCAGATGAACCTGGTAAACAAGTACGAAGTGCAATTAGGATTAAAAACACCAGCAAATCTCATGTTGCCTTCAAGGTATGTACCATGAGTACTTCTGATGCAATCTTTCAGAATATGTAAATGCTTTAAGACTGCTGATAAATGGTAGACAAATGCATTGCTTAACAGCCTCTTCCTTTTTGTTTGGTTCGAACTATCTAGATCAGAGCTCTATAACCGTTTGTTTTTGTTGCTTCTTTTATCTGATTAGTGGAATTTGTCTATTTTCCTGTAGTTCCAAACAACTGCACCAAAAAGCTGTTTCATGCGACCTCCTGGAGCTATTTTAGCTCCTGGTGAGAGCATTATAGCAACAGGTAACCTGATCATTATGTTAACCAATTTGTGCTTGCTATCTACATTGCTTTTTTCCTTTTTGACAAGTGTGCTTGTGAATCTGACAAATTTGTCTTTCTTATTTTGGGTGTTTCCAGTATTTAAGTTCGTAGAGCAACCTGAAAACAATGAAAAACCTACTGATCAGAGGAACAGGGTGAAGTTTAAAATCATGAGCCTAAAGGTGAAGGAACCCATGGATTACGTACCTGAGCTGGTATCAACATTCGTTCTTTTTATGCCTTTTATCCTTTATCTTTGCTTTGCTGTTTGGCTATAAGTGAAAAAAATGGAGCGACTTTCAGTTAACCACACTTTTGTTTATTTCAATTGAGATATGTTATCTTGGTGGGCGAACTGAAAACCGTTCTTTGAAGCCACTATCTACTTTAGATTATTTTTGAGTGTCGACTTCTAAATCCATAATCACTAATGGTAACTTTAATATGCTACGCCTTAGCCATAATTAGGTTCTGATATTTTGAGAGGAAAAAAAAAATTGGCGGTCAGCTTACTTCATCCACTATAAAAGTGACTTGTGGATCACTACCCAGCTTTTTACGCATGCATGTATGCAATATCTCGTTCACATTTATATTAGTAACCAGCAAGATGTGGTAACCAGTATGTTTTCCTTGGTTTTTACGAAACAGAAAAAAGCGTCATTTTGGGATTTTTCCTATACATTCTTGTCATTTTTTGTGTTTGTGGGCTCAGTTTGATGAGCAGAAGGATCAAGTGGCTGTGGAGCAGATACTGCGGGTCGTTTTTCTAGATGTAGAACGTCCAAGTCCTGTAAGCCAATATTAATTCCCACCTTATTAACAACTCTAATGACATAGACGATAATAAGTACTTAATAAATCTGTTAATTTTGCTAGGCACTAGAAAAACTGAAACGCCAGTTGGCAGAGGCAGAGGCTGCTCTTGAGGCTCGCAAGAAGCCTCCAGAAGACACAGGTCCAAAGATTATAGGTGAAGGACTGGTTATTGATGAATGGGTGAGCAATCTTCTAACATTCTTCTATAATCATATGACCCTTTGTTTGCGCATCTTCCATAATATTTACTGCCAACTGTGTTTTTAGTGAAATAAATACTCACTTTTGCTTTCTTGCTTGCATTTACTTTCAGAAAGAGCGAAGAGAAAGATACCTTGCTCGACAGCAAGTTGAAGGGGTAGACTCTTTGTAAATTATGAAGTGTGCATCTGGTTTTACTATGTTAAAGCATCCTGTATTTGCCGTGACTGGTTTGAAGATATCAGTGGACAGTCAAATGTAAAAAATGCTAGTGTGCAGTCCTGTAACTTGAGGCGCTACAACATTTGGTTCTTGTAGATAGCGTGGTTTGTTTTGTAGAAGGCCGAAAATGCCTATCCAGCCGAATGTAATCCAAACCTCAGAGAATCAAATTCTCTTGGGTTAAGGCATGAGTTGCAAATTTTATGAATGAATTTATGGTTTTCAATTATTGAGACTATGCATTGAACAAGAAAGCCCACCTTGACCTCCTTAGCTTTTCTTTCTCGTGAAAAGCTATTTCCTATTTGAAACTAAGGATAAGTTGCAAATCTTATGACCGAAATTCTACGTCGCATTGTTGAGCCTACGTCGAAAGAGTACACCTTGATGTCCTTAGGTGTCATTCTGGACTGGTACAGCTTATTTTTATCAGTATGTATCTCTCTATCTAATTGTGGTTCTTTGTATCATCAGAAAATAGGAGACAGTGCATGTGTTTGAAAAATGCAAAATGCAAAAGAGTTACGAGGGGAAAAGCCTGATCAAACCTGATAAGCAATGCACTTGTGATGCATTATTACGAAATCAATCCGTTAAGGCAATGTTATGCTTTAGGTCTTAAAATTTTGCTTCAATTGTATACGTATGTCCTAGAAAATAGAAATCACACTGGAAAATGCAATAATTCAGCCTGAGTGAGAAGTGAGACGTAGTAGCCGAAAATGGCATTGGGGGACGGTCCAAGCACACAGAAACATATTTGGACCATTTAACTAACTTTGGGCATTGGGTGGGCTGTCGACAACCTGTGTTAACAGAGAGCTAGAGGCCCCATGACTCGGGAGTGAATTTTTGCAGGTTTGTGGTCCTTTTGAATTACTTTTTTAATGCAATGAGAGAAATTTCGGTAAAAAGAAAAAAAAAGAAAAGAAAAATGGACTACCTAACTGTGGCTTATGAGCCCAGTTTTTTTTTTTTTTTTTGGGAAAATAAAAAATCATAATTTTAAGATGTAAAGGGACATCTGAATTGGAAAAAATAAAGGGAAAAAAAAAAAAGCAATAGCGTAAAATGAAAGAACGGAAGGCACCTCATAGTTTCAATAGTCATGATAATTGTTTTAAGGGGAAAGGAAAAAGTCATCGTGGAGTTGAATCAGGCAAGCTAGGCTCAAGAGGCAAAATTAGATTTTTATTTTTTGTGAAAAAAAGGATGGATTTGGCTCTAGTAACCACCATGGGACAAGGCATGCTTCCGAATCACGGGTAGTCCTTCAATACAATTCTCACACCTGCAACACATGCTTCCAAATTATAGATAGCCACCAACACAATTTTCACATTTGCAGTGAAATTGAACATACAATCTTTTATAAGGAAGTGATCTATTCTTATCAATTAAGTCAACTTGTGTTGATAAGGCAAAATTAAATAGATTTCGTGACAATGTCTGCTAGAAAATAAATGGATCTTATGGAAACACCAAATTTTCGGCACTTTTGTCACGTTTTCCATCGCTTTTTTGCTTGCAGATAGGTTGTTTTGATAATTTCTATTTATTCTTCAGGTTCCTATTTATGTCAATTTATGCCCCCCCTAAAAAATTAAAAGATGTTGAATTCTATTTATTTGTATCTCTCGTATATTTCAACTTCTCTAGATTCGACCTCAACCGACTAAATTAAACATTAACATTCTTTTTTAACAAAACAAGAGGAAAAAAAAAAGAAGACGAAGAAATGGAATCTAATTCATTTAGATACCCCATCTAAATTCTATCCATCTATTTTATAGACGGGGTGTATCCCATTGAAGTGGAAAACAATAATATGTATTTATTATGATCTAAACTACAAATATGAATGTGATTCATATCAATTAATTTATAGAAGAGAGACTTGCACAAATTAATCATGCGCCAGGAACCAGGTTTGAACCAGTACATCAGATAACTTTCAATTAAAAAACAGAACTAGCGGAGACAAAATTGGTGATATGTCGCCGTACAACTACGAAAAGTGAGGTAGATATCCAACAATCAATAGTCAGACAAAATAGGTCAGTTTTCAAGCCACTAGATATTTCTAAAACCACTGTCCCTGGCCAACTGATTATCTTCCTAGAAGTCCTATATATCAACAATTGGTCACTCGATCTTAAGTATTGAATGAAGGACAAGAATTTGCGAGGGAATTGTTGATTGAATTGATCAATAAATGAGTTATGTCAGCAGAGTTTCTAGGGGGGGAACTGGTACAGCTGCCCAGGGCCAAGAGGACCAATGCTCCAAATACAGCAGCTCTAGCCTTTTCGGTCTTCCTCCAAGTTGGCGTAGCAAAAGGTCCTCCCGTACCAGTAGTATTGTGCAAGAAGATGCAAGAATTTCGAGAGCAGGTGGTCAGGGAGAAGAAGAAGATAGGAAAAAGCTGGTGGATGAGTCTTTTCAGAAGGTCATGTTTTTGAATTGCTGGTCACAGAGCTAGCATTTTTAGACTTAATATTCGAGCAACTACAATTGTGTTGAAAGGAATAAATGCGACTATAGCAATGAGATTCAAGACAATAATTTCATTACCATTGATGTTTTGCTGCGTTATTATTTGTTTAGATGATTGGCAACCAATTCCACTCTAAACTAGTACATAATAGCTGCAAAATACCTTAAAAAGCTCATGTTTTTCAGAGCCATCTCAAGTTTGCGACACGCCCTGTTTGATCTCCTCTTCTTCTTCTTCTATAGTCTATGCGTGAAGCCCACAAATGATGTGGCCAAATTTGCTGTGATAAGAGTAGTATTCGCTCAGCGGCTTTTTCTATTCTAGTCAATAGAGGCCAAATTTCCTCGTGCGGTGAAAATCATGCGAGATTACGACTACTAGTTAGATTCTGCAGTTATAATGTCAGATTATATATATTACAGCAGTATTTCTCAAATCCCTCCTTGTACTTCTCCCGTCTCCACCTTGACATGGTTACTTTGTTGTCACCGGCTCCAATGATTAGATAACGGTGCAATTTTTTTCCCCTTGTTTTCTGGTTCATTCAACTTGTAGTACTATAAACTTGTAGTGAAAATATCAATATGAGTTTGTTTGGATAGGAGGTTATTTGAGATAATTACTGTAATACTTTTGATGATGTGATGTATGTGAGATAAAAAAGTAGTTGAAAATTGTATTTATGACGTAAGTAGGAAAAAATTTGAAATTTTGTATCAAGGAGGGGGGTGTAGAAGATGGCCAAAGCCACCGAATTTGTGAACATGGCTGCTTTTATCTTGCTTCTTTTCATTATCACGTCGGCTGATATTGGATTTGGATGGACAGGACCAGTCATGGTAAGTCTTGGCATATACACAATCCATCCATGATCCCTACTGGTTTTCTCCTTCAGCATTTCCGTCCCCTAATGATCATCATAATGATGCAAAAATATCCAATCACTTGTTAACATTTATAGATTTGAATTTCATATGACAAACTTTCTTAATACCATTCGTATCTGCTGTTGAAATGAACTGATCAAGTCCAACATGTGACCAAGTGGTGCCCAAGGATTTCCCCATTATCTAAACTCGCATTCTTGGCCAATAGCCTGTTGGCAACCCCCAGACTTTAGAACTCTTTACCTTCCACCAAATTTATCATTTAATTGTGGCTGCCATTTTCGAGTGATTTTTTTCGACTGAGTTTTCCGTTAACTCCCCTTTCCTTAGACTAGATTAGAATAGGTTATATAACTATAATCGCTGCGATTAAAAAAAAAAAAAAAGGCCCAATCTCAACTGTTTTATAGGCCAGTGGCCTTGCGTTAATGGACGTTCAGATTGAGACCAATTGATGTGGCCTACTTTGAGCTAAACTCCTACTTCTATAGATGCTGGAAGCCCTTAATCGTATTAAATAGTATGAATGGGCCTTTGATGAGGTTCATGTATTTTGTTCAACTAGACACGTTTTCCAATGGGCTACGAGAAGATCTGCTGTAGGCCGCGCCCATGCGACGTCGCTCAAATTGACCCATGTCCAACAGTGTAGCAGTCGCTGCACCACCCACAATTGGAAAAACAAAAAAAAATTTTTTTGTTTTGTGGGAGATATGCATCCATTAAAAAAATTTTGTTTTGTAGGAGATATGCATCCATTAATTGTTTTAGGAAATCAAAGTACTAAGGAATGAGTTTCGAAATTAATCGCAGTAATACATGTAATTTGATTAAAATTTGGAATGAATTAACGGGTACAATAAGTCTTTTCTCCAAAAAAAAAAAAGGGGGGGGGGGGGGGGGAGAGAAAAAAGAAATGGCAGTTTTACACTGGTCCCCTCATCCGTCGTTGCATCCATCGAAACGCCTTGTTACTTTATGATGATCCACATGCCCCCAGCTAAAGTATGCTAATCATCCCTTATGATTTGCTATTGTTTGGATTGCATTTTTTAGGATTTTTTTGTAGAAAAATTACTGTAGCGATTTGATGTATGTGAGAAAAAAAGATAATAGAGAAATGTGATCACGGAAAACAACAGAATTTTCCGACGGAAAATTGCTGTCCAAACGGGTCATCATCTACATGTGAGAGATATTTCCATTATGATTTGATAATAATGCATCATCATCATTTATATATATATATATATATATATATATATATATGAGAGACAATTCCATTATGAATTTTCTGGGCAGACCATTTATAGCTAATTCCAATAATTTGCTTCAACCTTATTTGTGAGATTCCAGAGAAACTGTGTGTTATCATCAACCCAACCAATTATGAGATAACGAATCAATTCCTCATTCAACCACATCTCCTTTGGACAAAGGCACAAAGTCGATAACGAGACCTTTTTTTTTTTTTCCTTTTCTTAACCTTTTTTTTTTCTTTGGCTCGAAAGTGGGAAACAAGATTCTAGCAACATTGTGGTTCCGAATGCTTCCCTCATGAAAAAAGTTTAATCTTGGAAGATAACTACGTACGAAAAGCAGCTTCCAAAGCCAAGCACAACGTCTTTGCGTCTCCTTTTCGTCTAGCCTTTCAATGCTTTTTCACGGGAATAAACCAACCCCCTGCGCGCATATATATATATACACACACACACACACAATGCATATGCATCTTTAATTACCAAAAGAAAAATACATGTACATATATATATGTATGTATATACGTATCACTGACCCTAATTCATTTATGAAAACCATCACAAATTCTCAATCTCAATCATATCTATTAGTATTTTTTTAACACTAATTCAAAGTCTCATTATTTTGTTATTTTGCCTAAAAGATTATTAAAAAAAAAAAGGCTATATTGAAGCTTGGTATATACGTTTCAAGAAGAAAGAGACCGTGTATTCATGTTGGTATCAAAATTCACCATAGTGAAGAAAAGATCCAAAGCAAAAGGAGCCATTAATGTATCCCTACTTGCTTCCTTGCAGTCGTGAGAACATGCCATATTTGCTGGTTAATGGCGAACAAGAACAAACCACACAACTACCTCCTCTCAAAATCATCCTTATCCAAAAATTAGTATCAATTGCAAGATGCAAAGGTGCTGTCCAATTGGAAAGCTGTTCGTGGAATCATGTGATTCATCTTTTCAATCCGTATTTGCAGAACCGTGACTTAGCTGAGTTTCCAACTTCCTACGTTCTTTATCCAATGGTGGTTAAGTGAACAATATCGTGACCAAATTAATTTAGCCATCCGTCCTTTGATTCCCAGATATAACACCAATGCAATGAAGATCAACATTATTGTTCTTTGTCACGAAAAGGGTGGAAAAAGTAGAAGATGGTGACTCGGTCAGTCTAATCTGAAACGTGAGTTTTTTTTTTTTTTTTTTTTCCCGGTTTCGTTTCCACTTGCAGATTGTGAAATTGTTCGGAAATGGATGTCATGGCCTTAGGGCCTCCATGAATCATGATCAGAAAGAGCAACTTTCGGAATTTCTGCTCTCTGTCGTCCATTACCTGACAATGCACATTTCTTAAGTTCGGTTTCTAATGATGTATAATGTTTGGATAAAAAGTTTTTAGAAAAATTCTACAGAATGGTACCGTATCTTATCTGTTTTGGGGTAGTATTATTGTGTGTTTGAAATAAAAATTTGATTAAAAATAAGATGATGATTGAAGAATGTGTTTAGGATGCAACGAAAAGAACTTTCACAGAAAACGGACAATCTAATTGAGCAGAGTTTTAGTTTAGTATAAGGCGTAGCACTCATCCATATAGTGTTCACTAAAAATATTTGATGCCATTAGGAGAAGTAATTTAATGTTTCCTTTTGTATACAACAAAATTAGTAGTAACTTTGAAGGGTGTGGAGAGTGAGCGCAGTGTGACCCCGGAGCCATTGAAAAATTAGTAGTAACCAAAAACAGATGAAATGAAAACCAAGCTGGCAAATCAATAATACTATAGTGTAATTTATCGAGATTCTGAGGGCCGGCACGGAACAAAGAGGAGGAGGAGGAGGTTGATCTCTTCAACTTTTCCTTCATTTTCTATTCTTTAGTCTTGGATTTTTGTAATTTTGTTTTTGACAAGAAGAAAGATATTCCCTCCTACCTTAAGCAGTTAACAATTTGAATTCAAATTGTATGTCATTACTTTGCTTTAAAAAAATTTTTTTAATGTAAGTGAAAGGTTTTAATTCTCGAATTTGGAACCTCTCACCTACACTCTGTTTCTCGCACCACCTAACTCATCCTCCCACCTTTTAAAAATTCTCAAGTTGATCAGAATTAATCAAATTGTTTTAGTTGACTCCAATTAAGGGTGTCAACAGGTCAGGTTTGAAATGACATTTAAAATTTCGGATTCGGACCCATTTTTATGTAGTAAATCTGAAACCGACTCGTATACTCGATGGGTCTTGACCTTAAGAGTTTCGAAACTAGGTCCGACAAGTCCGGGTTGGATCCGGATCTAAAAGGTCCAAATTTAAATATTTTAAAATTAAATAAAAAACAAATCACAAATCTAATCTCCAAACTTAAACAAATCAAATTACAAAACTAAATCACAAATACCTCGCAATAGTCAATCCAAACTAACCACAAATCAATCTACTAAGTCATTACTAAATTGTTAATTTGGAAAAAGAATGTATTTAGAAATATTTATATTTTATAATTATTAATATATTATTCGGATCCGAGTTGAATACGGGTCGGATTCCTATATTCCCTATCTACCCGTTTTTGTTAGAGTAAACGGATTCGAATTCGGATACGGGTATTGGAATTATTTTTCAATCCAAAGCCAGAAAAACTTATCGGATCTGGGTCAGATCCTGCCAAAACACGATCCGTTAACACCCCTAACTCCAATCTCCTAATAAAAATACTCTCTCTCTCTCTCTCTCTCTCTCTCTTCTTTTTTGGAAAGTGTCCTAAATTGCAAATACCTATCAAAATTTCTGGCTGTTGGGCAGGGGGACATGGAAGGCTGCAACTTCAATGCCTGATCCCTTGTATTTTCTATCTTCTTTACTATAATAGTGCCATACTCGTGTACCCAAGTACTTATTTCTGCCTAGTTTTTGACCTTTTTTTTTTCCCGGAGGGGAAGATGAAATAAAACAGTCATGTTATCCCTGCCATGGCCAGTTCAATATGGCGGTGAGTTTCGGTGCCATAATGCCCTTCCCATTGCCTGCATTAGTAAGCAGCGGAAGTACTCGCTTTTCCTGTGTTACAGTATTCTGGTAGAAACATAAATGCAAACAATAGAAAAATGTGGGATTTTCCCCACGTTTTGTAGCTATTTGACACCTCTATCTCCATAAATACAATTATCTTCTTCACCCCAAAAAAAAAAAAAAAAAACCAAGAAAAAAAAAGTGGGTTTTTGGTTGGTACAAAAGGGGCAATTGGAGTATATGACCTCAATGGTGGGCTAAGCTAACCGTTGGGAAAAGCCTAGCAAAGTGCTGTTTGAATGTCCCGCAAGAAAAGCATATACAACAGGATTGAAACCGGGAAACATGCATTCTGTACCTCGAAACACTTTCCTTGCTTAAGCAAGGTTTTAGCACCGAATCGATTTGGCTAAATTCTATCTTTAAGGGGAGCCTACCGTTCGATCTTTGATAGTTTGGTTTGGAGCCCATTTTTTGAAAGCACAATTGCAACAGAATTTTGTGGATCGATGAAAGATGTGGACGGTTTCTTGCTTCCTTTTTGTTGATTGGTGTTTTTTCTCCGGAGAGGATACAGTAGACAAGAACATTATTACCGTCACTATGGAGGATTAAAATCGATAAAATAAAAAAGCTAGCAAAGAGGGCTGGTAAAACATAACACAATTTACATATAGCATTTTGATGTTGGGATTCAACAGTGTCTAATGCTAACATATTTAAATTTGAAAACACTTGTATATATCACTGTCAATCAATTATAACAGCAGAAGGGACGAATTTATACTTCCTAACTGAATAAAAACAATGCAGCTTCTTCGTCCTCTTCACTGAGTAACTTTTTTATACTCGCTTGGTCGGCCCCAGCTCAACGTCCTTGATGCCTCCATTGGGATAATCAGCTTCTGTCACGTACCTGGACCAAAACCAGTGCTGCTTCCAGACCATATGCATCTCTTCAATTGGTATGTTCTTGGTCTCAGGCAAGAAGAAGTATATGAAGATGGTCATTATCAAGACAAATCCCCCAAAGAAGAGGAACAGCCCAAACTTCATGTGACAAAGCATATTCAAGAACACTTGGGCCACCAGAAAAGTGAAGAGCATGTTCACTGAAACGTTAACACTCTGAGCAGCAGACCTGATCTCAAGTGGGAAAATCTCACTAGGCACCAGCCATCCAAGGGGTCCCCAAGACCAAGCAAATCCAGCGACGTATATGCATATGAACAGCACCACCACAACTGCATACCACTTTGGTAAATGGCCAGGTTCTCCATTGACACCAAACTTCACACCGATGCAAATTGACACGATGATCTGCAAATCAAGCAAAGTTATTCAAGTGTTAAAACCAGAACCAGAACCATTTTCGATTCCAAAAGAGAATTAGGCATTAATTGGGTGGTTTTTTTTTGGTTGGGGGGGGGGGACGCGGGGTACCTGGCAGATGAGCATTTGTACGCCACCTTCAAGGAAAAGCGCTCTCCTACCCCATTTATCCACACCGTAAATCGAAACCATAGTTGCAACAACATTCACAATTCCAGTAATTACAGCAGACATAAGAGAAGCGTTGCTTTTAAATCCAATTGTTTGGAAAAGGACAGGAGCATAGAACATAATCACGTTAATCCCAGTAAACTGTTGAAAGAATGGAATGGCGATGGCCATCGTAAGTTGTGGCCTGTACTTCCTCTGCAAGATGTTCCTCCAGGGGTGTTCCACCATCTTGGAGGCCTCACTAGCTGCAACCAAGTCATTGAACTCTTCATCAACGTTGTCAGTACCCCTGATTCTTATCAGCCTGGCTTTGGCTTCATTTGTTTGTCCGCGTTCGATCATTGAGTTAGGTGTCTCCGGAAGGATTAGTGATCCAACTGTTATGATCAGGGCCGGCACCATTGCACCTCCCAAACTTAGTCGCCAACCCCATCCACCTTTAATTTTTGCAAAGAAGTAATTCAACACATTTGCCACCAGAATACCAATCGTGATGGACAATTGAAACCCAATGTTCAATGCGCCTCTGTACTTGTAGGGAGCCATTTCAGACAGGTACAAAGGCACAGACTGTAGAAAAGAAAACCAGTAAAAATGTCAATTTCATAACCGCTAGCTAACTTTTTACTCCTATATTTTCATCATACATTAAAATCACTGGAAAACAGATTCAAAAATGTCAAAAAAAAAATATAAAAAGGATGCCGTGGTCTAAGGGACCTCATGTTCTTGTCGTACTTCGAGGAGGAGGAGGACAATTTTATAATTGAAGCCAAGAAAAACAGAAAAGGGGCCTTTCATTTTCAAGTCAATTTGTCACTTTTTGCAAATATTAAACGCCGTTGCCATCACTGGTAACTAAGGTGGGGAGATGAGGGCCCTCTGCAGAAGTCATATGCGAAGAAAAACGTGCACACCTACAAGTACCACCCAACCATTTACCAGGAGAAAAAAATGGTAGTGTTCCATTTTTTCCACAACCAGAAAAATGATGGATTGCTATTTTATTCAACTGAGTCGACCCCATGAAAGACTCGACTGAAAAATTCTACAGCTCATCAAATCTTGAATTTATACCAGTGTAGGTGGCGTAGCAAAATCAAGCGAAATAGCCAGCCTAATTTTAGAATTAGACGAGTAGATTAGTACTCATCATAGTGGCCAAATTCCATTGCTGTCCTGTGTGTCAATAACTTAACATACTTAAATCGCATGATCTGTGGACAAAAAGAAACTCCGAATCAGATCTGGGACACACAGCTTTTTGACCAACAACTTGTAAGTTCGCAAGTCAATTTTTGGTTCAAAACCTCTATACTAACCATACAAGGAACAAACCAAAAACTGAAAAAAAAAAAAAAAAAATCTTGAGACAGCCAAACAAGCCCTCAAAATTAGAAGATGCGAATTTTTAGAAAAAGGAATTTTTTTTTAAAAAAAAAAGGTTCTTTGTTCCGTATAAACAACTCATACCACATCAAAACAAAACAGACCAAGGTGCCATCAAAACATGCAAATCTCTTTATCCGAACCCAAAGAAAGCAAAGAATTCCACAACTTTTGTTTTGCACACCAAACGCCGAAACTCCGAAACTCACACTGAAAAAAGGAAGTAAAAGAAAGGTTGATTTTGTTCTCGAGTAAAAAAGAGAATCTGCACTATATTATTACCTGATTGGCAAATCCAATACCAAAACCAAGGAGAATACGACCGACAATCAGCATCCAAACCTTCCGAGCAAAGCCATTGAGCAAAGCCCCGGCGAGAAACAGAACTCCCCCGAAAAGCATTGACAACTTTCTCCCCATTTTCCTGGTCACAATTGAAGCCACAAGGGATGAAGCCAGTGCAGCCAAGTACAAAGATGACGTGAACATGGTTAGAGTTTCACTGTCAAATTTGCAGTACTGGTTTGTTGACTTGTCATTATTCTTTTTGTCATATACTGATCGGAAGAACTTATGCAGAAACGAATCCATGGTTGTCACGCCACCTGCATCAATATTCAGTCCAATCCATGATCAGTTAAAATCATAATCAAAACTAACAAAATTTTAGTCTTCAAATAAGGAAAAAAAGAAAAAGAAAAGAAAGAAAACAGTTTTGGGAGGGGTTATGTTATTTTTTCCAGTAGGACATGGATAAATGCAGACCTGAAATACCAATATCGTAACCGAAGATCAATCCACCCATGGCTGCAACGACGCATGTTACGGTAACAAAAAGAGTAAGGTTTCCGGGATATGCTTTCCCTCCGTCGGGACCTACGAAGCCACCTCCGGCCATGTTTTGGCAGTTCTTCGAAGCCCAACCAACTCTACAATATTATCAACACAAGTTATGCAGAAACAAGTTTCTCACAGAAAAAATTGATGAAGGGCTGATGGAGAGAAGGACTAATATAGTATAAGGGAGACCAGAAAGAAATATAGATGTGACAGCTTAGAAAAAGGAACCAGTAATGGGAGGTCTTGCAAGGGAGTTGTAGGGAGTATATATAGATGGAAAGAGTGTGCAAGTATTTCGTAAGCCGACGAGAATTTAGCTGTCAATAAAAAGATGAAGGCCTATTTTATCGTATTTTATCAGATTAAACCATTCGTCCCAAGGATTATAATTATTATGGTAATAGAATTATCTTGGGTTAGTATACAAGACAAGTGGACCCAAAGCAAAAGGAAGAAAACAAAAAGTCCTTAATTGTAACGGTACTAAAGAGTATCTTTCAATATTCTTTGTCCAATTGGGATGTAAAAAATTGGGTAATGTTTGGCTTAATTTTGTGGCATTGCGATGTGGATAAGATATGAACCGAAAGATCAGACTTCTACCGTCCAAGTAATCATAGATCTTTTACAGTTCATAGGACAGTGGGAACTCGGATTTCGGAGAGTTGCTGCAAATTGCAAAGTGAAGCTGGGAAGTTGCCATCTTGGATTTGCTGGCACGGACACATCAGTGTTTAGTCATCGTGCTTTTTTTTTTTTTTTTTTTTTATCTTTATCTTTCAAAGTTGGGAGTGGACTGAAATCTAAAAGTCTTCACATAAAAAAAAAAAGTTGTTTTTCACAGGGACTTTTTTTTTTTTCCTTGTACTTCTTAGTTATAAAGGCCTTAAGGAGGGTGTGTTTGAATTATAATTTTTTAAAATTTTTATAAAAAATATATTATAGTAATTCAAGTGCATTAATAAAGAGAGGTAGGAAAATTGCAATCCAAACGCAAACTTCAGAGTGCGTCAACATCACTAGTGGATTAAAGAGAGGTAGGAAAAGCTAAAAGCTTTTGCAGAGCTGGAACTTGTTGTAGGCTCTTAATGCATTGACCTCAAATCACGAAGATTTGGATGACTCGAAAATCTTAGGTTCAAGTTCAAGCTAATTTATGTGAAAATGCTATACTATACTAAGCGATATGATCTAAGCAACAAAAATAAATTAAGAGATTTCCAACTTCTTGATTTTAGAAATTTCATATTTGTGCCTATCCTATATAAATATTGTCATTTTTAGTCACTTTTTAGTAGATAGACTAAAAAAAACAAAGGGTCCAAGATTAACTGTTAATATCTCTACTAATTAATTAAATTGGGTTTTAGAGGTTGACAGATTGGACTTTAAGAAAAGACAGGAAAAAGAAAACAACAGAGGATGGATAAACAAATTAACGTAGAAGCATGGGAATGGAAAGAAATTTATGATTTGGATTAACTATTAATCACTATTGAGGAAGTTAAGCATACTAGAACTATAACATCTCGGTGGGAGATATGACTCCTAAAATTCCCCGAAAGCAGTGCATGTACATGTAGGAAATGGATTATGCTGAGTCATCAAAATCACTGTCCACCTAATTTTCACCTTTATCTTTGTTTGGATAACGTCGCAGTTAGTGGCACAGATTTCCCAAACGTGACTCTCTTCAACTCCTTTCCTAAAATTGAAAAAATTCGGTGCCATCATGTCCATCAAAGCACACGCTTTCTTATACCAAAAAAAAAAAAAAATTTTTTTAATAAATAAATCAATGCACACGCTAGGCATTTCCCTAATCATAACGACTATTGTCTATATTGTGTAAGACATAATTCTCTTGTGTGGATTACCATTTACACGTCCATTTGGTATCACAAAAACAATTTCAGTTGCATCGCCAAAAAAACAAAAAAAAAAAAAAGAGAAAGATCTTCACATGTTATGGAAGTTGGACCAGCTTGAAACTATTATAAGGTGTATAATGAAAAATCATCAAATTAATTTCATCAATACACATTAGGGAATAGTTCATCACCTCAAGTTTTTCTTTTCGTAAAGTGATCAAAGTCTTGAAAAAATTTTCAATTCGAAGATTGCCAAAAATTTTAACAAACATTCTTCTTCTTCTTTTTCCTTTTTTTTTTTGTTGCATTTTTCTATTGGAGAATCAAAAAAATAAAAGTAAATTACAGCTAGTTCTTTGCAAATTTTATGCACCACCACTTGCCTAATGTCGAACCTCACCATATATGTCTGTGGGACGGGACTCTTTGCAATGGCAAAATACAGTTGATAGCTTAGAGTTGACTTGAAATTAATTGCATGTGTTTAGATTGCCAATTATTCCATTTTCTTTACACCTTATTTGCATACACTGATTTGCTTGCATCATCAACACATTTTTCAATTATCTTTTTATTTTACGTATATCATATCAAAAAAGTGTTACGTTACTTTTTTTTTCACAAAATTATCTCAAATAATTTACAATCCAAACACATAATTTCACATAACTCGTTATGTCTTAAACACATAGATGTTTAAATGTCTGCATTTTTTTTTAATCATAGTGTTGTAGTACATTATAGCATCTGTTGTGTTAGTGTTGTACATCATATTATATATGGGGCAATTAGACTGATTATTTATCCATAGATGTGCTTGGGTTTTCAGGTTATAGTCACGCTGTCTATTACTACTTCATTCTACTTAATTATTCTATCAAACTAAGTAGAAAAATGCAAAGGTTAGTCAAATTGATGAAAGGTATCAAGATTTAAAGCACATGCATTATCTCAAGCTTGACAGGTTCCTCTTCTTTAATGCAATATATGATTAACAAAGTGGAGCTACCAGTTTCTAAACTAAAACCAAGTGGTAGCAGCATGATTTAATTTGGTGTTTACTGAGTGGGATCACAATAGACCGCCCACTTGAACATTTTGCGCTGTCAATTGATGTATGTATGATTTTCTTGAAGAAAAGCTTGACAGGTTCCTCTTCTTTAATGCAATATATGATGTTTACGCAGTTTCCCTGTCCTGATGTCCTCTTCCAAGTTCCATGGCAGAAAGAAAGCAACTGCATTCTGGTAAAAGCTTGCATCAACCAACCACAGGAAAAAAAAAAAAAAAAAAAAAAGTGGGACAAAACTCCAAACTTCGCATCACCATTTACAGGAAAAATAAAAATCACGAAGCAATGGGGCCACGTTTAATCACCTCCAGCCCTGCATTTAGACCTGGACGTCTTGTCCCAGCCTGCGAGTCCCACTACAGTTTAATTGCTTTTTTTTTTTTTTTCTGGAATAGAAGACTCGTCGGTCCCGCTGACACCATCCCCATACACCAGGAGCAGAGCAGGTCCTTTTCCTGACCGTTGAAATTACGTTTTAGACTTTGATACTACAGTCTGAGGATCAGGTTATTCATCATTCAATAAAATGTAAACGATGTTAATTATTTCTCAAGAGGTGAACAGTGAATCAGAATTAAGATTTCAAGGAAATTTACATATTTTATACTGTCAAACACTGGATTGGGCAAAAACATATCTTTCACTTACCCAAAGATATGTGAGTTCTGAATAGGCATATTTGCATGCAGATAACCACAATGAAACGGGAATTTTTGATTTTAAACTTCTGAATTATGTACAAAAAGAAAAGGCAGGCATTTATTGGCCTGCCGCTCAAATATGCCGGAAAATTTTTAGCGGTGGTTTTCAGAATTCAACCATGGTGGCTTGACTTGAGCCTAAAAAATAAAATACTGGTCAACAATTTTCATTGGACGTCCCACTTAACTCAAATTCTGCTGCGGTGGTATCAGGTATGGAGTAGCATTTACTATTCCGCCGCACGGGCGTCTGTTTCATCTCCTTCACCCCAAGTTTTGCCTGATCCTTTTTATTTTTGGTGCTTGCTATTGAAAATCTTGGCTCTTGAGGTAATGGAAAAGACAAGAAAAGATTTTTTTTTTTTTTTTAAAACAATCTGTTTCTTTTTGTTTTCTTTTTTTGGGTTCTCCAGTTTATCCCAATTTTGGTCGAGTTTTAATGAGCAATCGAGTTTAAGCATTTGATGTCGATTCCTAGCTTAACCAGTTGAATCGAGCAATCGGTTCTGAACTTGTACTAAAAAAAAAAGTGCATTTCCTAAGAAGAAGTTAAAATGCAGAAATATTTTTTTTCCTTTTGGGTTCTTCTAAAGGGCCAATTTTGTTGTTTGAGATGCAATATACACTCAACATTTCATTGCGTTCTTTCTATTTAAAACCTAATTTCACTTTACGAAGAAGCCAGCTGCGAGAACCAAGAGCTACCGAACACCTATCAGGCAAAAAAAACTTTTTGTCATTAAAAATCATGTTCTGTGCTATTTCACTAAATTCGTTACTTGGGGAAAAAAAATACGATAGATTGATGCTTTTCTTTTGTAGCAAAATAGATCGGCATCCTGATTTAGTCCCCAGTGTATCATGGCGTAATATTGAGTATACTTTCTAGGCTCAAAAGTAGCAAAAAATGTAATTGGAGACTACAAATTAAGTTGTGTTTTTTTTTTTATCACCTTTAGAGATCCAAATGCATATTGCTTTACATTAATTAGGGACTAGCCTCATGCAGAGGCAATTATGATCCAAATAATTTATTCTAAAGTTATTGATATCTTAATTAATCGATTGACATTTTGTCGATGATTAATTATGTAGTACTCCATCAACAAGACAGTAGTCATAGGCTAGAAGTTCTCTTACTCTAAATACTTTGTTAGAATAGACCAAAAAAGAAGGCAGCAGGAAGAAAAGAAAATACACGGGATTAATTTCTATTCGATAATAATGGCTAGAGATAAATTATTTAGATTTTCATTGCTTAATATATGTTGTTTGTACTTACTATTTGGTTTAACATAACATAGAAAAGGATTAATGGTGAATTGAGGGACCATTTGTGCTATACTTCCTCTGAAAGAACATAAAACAGGTAAGCCTATAAGTTTGCTTTCTTACTATGGACGGTTTAACCTGAAAGCTCAGCTCTACGTATGTCTATGTGGGTTGCGCAAGAAAATCACGCGCAGAATCTCTAACATCGATATTTTCTTTTCTCTTTTTCTAACAAGAAGAAATCAAGAAAACAGGAAGTTTTGTATGGAGCACTTGTTCTTCTGTTTTGGGCAGCTCTGTGTGCTAGTTGAAACCAAGTAACTCATTTTGGCATTAACAGAGTTGAATTCATGCCAAAGATAGCTAATAGCTATAGTCTGAAACCTTGAATGCAAAATCATCTAAAAGTATATAGAAGTATAAAACAACTGAGCATAGAAGAGAGAATTCAAATCTGACACCTTCGTTGTCGGGCTAAATGCAAATGTATCTACCCATTTAACGTAGACAGTTGAACCCCCAAACAAAAAAAAAAAGGAAGAAGAACCAAAAAGGGAATTTTGGTCGCAACAAGGGACAAAAATGCAACCATCTTGATTTCACACTAGCTAGTCAAAGCCAAAGGCATCAAGATGGCAGTCCATCCATCTTGTTTGAGTCTAGAGAGTTGAGACATTAATACAATTAAGAACTACTTAAGATCAACTCAACAAGCTTCTTTTCGTGATGGCGATTGCTTTTGATGCCATTACATCCTAAGAAAATAACCTGTCAATGATATGGCAGCATACTTGCTTTTGTTCCAAACAACATTATTTAAGGACCCACAGCTTGGCCCATTCGTAAGTTGCAGGATTCAAGCATGTTGTATGTCGGTTTTGCGTGCACTTGATCAATCATCAATTGATTATATTTTGCAAAACCAACTTGCTTTTGGTAAGTTGGTAATTAAGAACCGATCAAAATCTCTCTTGAATTGTAAGTTAGGCGTTCGAATCATTAAATTTGTTGTTGTAAAAACACAGTGTAGGTATAGCAATATATTTCTTTGATCTAAATGGATCTTTCTCTTTTAACCCTTCGTATAATTCAATTGGTCTCCCAGTTCAATTAAAAAAGACGGATAGATTAGGTTTTAAATTTTGTCGCATGAGGAAAAAAATTGATCAATTTACGATTGAATATGCATATGGGTGTTAATCTTGAATTCGTGCTCTAAAGTTATGAACAGAAAAGCAAAGTTTTAAGTGGGTTAAAATGAAAAAAAAAAAGTAAGTTAAAACATGTGTTTATGACATAGGTAGAATAATATTTGAGATAATTTTCTATCCAAGAATTCAATTGCAGCCAAGAAGGGACAGACACATATTTCTAAGCTTCCCTTCTCTATTTACCGGTAAACATTTTCTTGGTTGCCCCCTGTCTGAACTTTGATGTTGTTCGAAGCTACAAGCCTACAACAAATTAATTGTCTGGTTGCTGGCCTATTCCCAATCAAAATTACATAGAGGCTGGTGCATTCTTGGCATCCCCCATGCTTGATATCTCGTAGTATAAAAATGCTTCAACGGATAACAAGAAGATGATTAGGGCAAAATCTTTACATGACGAAGTCAACTGCTGAGGCACCCACCATCATGTGGCAAAGTCAACTATTGTTTTTAAAACCCTATGTTCCATTTTGACGGACCATCCCCTGATTAAACCCCATAGCCTTCCGGAAACTTGGGCCGACCACATGCCATCATCCTTTTTTGGTAGAAACCATCAAGTACTCAAATACTTTTCTTTAAATTCCGGTGGCTGCTTTTTTTTTTTTTGTCTGACGTCATATAAATACAGGCTCTCTCATTGTATATTTTTTTTCTCAGTGATTAGGGATTTTCCTTCTTTTCTTCCCCACCTGATTGCTTTAGTCCTCGGTTTTTGAACAACATGTTCAGACTTCATAAGCATTCAGTCTGATGCTCGGGACCATTGCCAAAAATTCAAGTCATGTGCATTATTAGGTCCGGACCCGTTGCCAGCTGAGCTTTTTCTCATTGCTCCTCCGTTCACATAATCCAAATTCTTCACTGCCTAATAAACCTTGCTGATAACTAATAATATATGGTCTGATTCAAGATTCTTGAACCTTAGTGTCCTTATTCAGTCATTAGACATCCCTAGTCTGTTAAATAAGCTTTTTTCCGCCTTTATGGCTAAATGGTTTACAAATAAAACACTACTGCTAATTTCTAGCTAGTGACGTGCTATAATTTTGTATCTGCATCAAGAATGGTCAGAAGAGTTGAATATAAGCTTGTAGCCAATGAACAAATGTGAATGTTGTAGGCCTTATCTTTTTTTCTATTTTTGCAAGTCAAGGGTTTGCAACGAAAGAAGATAATTCTCAAAATACCGTGACATCACATATTTGAAATGCGACTACTCTTTCATATTGGCCATAAAATTTTTCAAGTATTTTTTAGTAATAAGGTGGCATTCCAATATTGGATTTGTAAGATCTTCCAAATGCTTTTTTTATCCATAGTATCTATCCATGTCTGTGTCATTACCAAAAGAGGCGAAGAAAAATTGGGATTATAACAAAAGATTACCTGTCAATATTAGAGCTGATTCAACATTTGACAAATTAATCTAGGGTGATTGAGCTTTACCATTTAATTTAGGATAATTGCATAAACCTCCCCTAACATGAACTTAGGCCTATAATTGACATAAAATAGGGTAAATTTACTTCCATACCCTATGAGGTTAAGGTTGTTAGTAAACAAATTTAGAGCAAAAAATTTAGGTTAACTAATTAAACAAGTTAATGGTTATTTCTTACCTGATTAGGCATTGTAAGTGCACTTACAAAATGGCACCACAAAATAGTGCTAATTGATGCTCCAACATGGTGTTATTTTGTGATTGACAACACTTGAAAGGACAATCCAAATCATATACTATATGCATAGAAGAGAAGCAGAAGCAAAGGGAAAGAAACCTCCAAGTAAAGCTCCATAACAAAATAAGTTCTGGTGGTTTTGGTTAAACTCACTTCGTCTTAAACATTCATGAAAACAAAAGGAGAAAGAAAGCAAAAATCAAGGCGAATTTTGAGAATTTTTCTGTTAAAAATTTGCGGTAATTAGAAGATAATATGTAAATAATCCTTTGTAGTTTCAACTTAATACACAAAGTTTCCATGCACACTAGTGAAGGCGAGTTTTTGAAGTTGGTTATACACATTCTATGCTTTAGAATCTTAGATTTCTGAACATATGTTCATTACTTCTTCCGGTTGTTACTGCTGCACTTGTTCTCTTTACATTTATGTGATTTTCACTAATTATTTCCAACTTTTAATTTTATTTATTCTTTTAGTAATTCAACCTCACAAGAGGCAAAAGGGGTACAAATGGAACAAAATTATTATCTTTCTCCTAAAAAAACTTTTTTAATGCAACTTTATCTAACATGGGCTGAATATGCTATCAAAATTTTAAATTCAGAAGAGGTTAGTGCTATTTTCGAAACCTCAAAAGAGGTGAGTGCAGCTATTAGTAATCTACAGGGAGGTTTCTACAATTGTCCCTTTAATATAACAGCGATTGTGGAAAAACCAGTAATCGTGGTTATGGAAATTATTATGGTATGCACTCAAATATTTTCGTTTAAGAGCATATGCCCGCTGGGAGAGAAACCATGAGTACGCGCAACTATTTGGGTCCCAATGTTATATTAAAAAAAAGAAAAACATATTATGTCCGATGAATTCATGTCTAATTTATAATTGAAGCAAAATTTGTGATGAAGCAAGATTTTTATTTTTAGTTATCCACGGACGATGTATATATAAAAATTTACGTGCCACATATCTCGTAAGCTTTAGGCATTGGAAAGAAACTGCTCTGCTGCCAGTTCATAGCCTGTCTCATACTGATAAGAAACTAAAAGTCCGTCCCTATCATATTAATTCCGTTCCGATAAAGGACCACTTGGGACGGTGGGGATATTTTACCTCCATGCTTGATTACTGGATCTATATATATGACCAGTGGACTTCAAAAGATTCGTCAACTTGAAAGTTGCATTTTGTTCTCGTCGACCACAAAAATAAATAAATAAATAAATAAAAAACCTAGTTTGTTTTACCCAAGATTAACAAGTGATCAAATTGATAGTGAAAGGTATTGAAGTAGCTAAACGTGACAGTTTATTGTGTAAAATGGTAGGTTGAGAGATGCATAATAATTGCATATCAAAATTAACCCTAATCTATAGTATTTTGTTAAGCTACATTATAATCATTATTACAGTTCGGGCAAATTCTTGATTTTCTCTCATCAATCCTTTGCAAATGCTTAAATAATTGAATAAACACAAGCACACGCAAGCTGTGAATGGGCACAAGTACGAGAGAGGACTAATTCCTACCTAATAGGATGTTTCGAGTTTGACAATTCAGAAATCAGAATAAGGAAAATTGATGCAACATTGACCCCCTAACCAATTAAGTGATGGGAAAAGGATGTGTCATCATATGAATACTACACCACATTAATTTGGTTGTTCCGAACAGGCAAGTCTATATTGTGAGGACAATTTTTTATATTTGACCGTTCCTGTGTAACATAGAGATTCTTAGTTTCGCCATTTTCCACAGTCTTTGGTAATTCACCAGAAGTTATTGAGTTGTAGCAATCTTTTTTTACCAGAAGTTATTGAGTTGTAGCAATCACACCAGAAGTATATTCCACGAGATGGATTCAGGCAGCTGCTTCGTTCGTATGAGCCTTTCTTTTTTTTTTTTTTGGGGCCAAAAGATCGGGATTATAGCCCAGAAGCGCATTTAATATTTTAGATCACTAGTCGACATCCATGCTCAATAGTAAATTTACCAGTATTTTTTTTTCTTTTCTTAATAGTTCTCTCAATTATTTGGGATAAACCAAGAATGCATTTGAGTAAACTTTTCACAGCATTTTGTTGGGGCCTTGGAGGTAAACAAGTCACTTACAGATCGCTCACTTACACAACTCTCGCATCAGTAATAGAATTCGAATGCATAATCTGTTGTGAGAAAACGACTTATTTTTTATCAACCGAATCAATTTGTGTTGACATTTATTCTCATTCATTAGAAGCAACCCAAAGTTAAAATATAACCTTTCTTGGGATCTATTCTTGGCTTATCCATACACTGTTGGTATTGGTTTAAAAAGTGGTTTTGTGAGCACCTTTTTTCAGTTTTCTTTTGGTTTTGCTGGGGGTGAAGAAACATTAAATTGGGATCGATCATAACCACGCTATTTAACATTGCATTGGATACATGCAAAGATTAATTCTTAGATGTCTATTAGAGTATTCATTCAACTGACTAGTTTTCTATAATCATTTTAGTGGTCTTATATATATGTGTCAAGTACAATGGATACAACATGAGATGAATTCCCCTAAAAAAATTAAAAAAGAATTACATGTGTGAATATTTTTCGGAATAAATTGCTATTCTATTCTAAATACACAATACACGCATAAATTTGCACTTACAAATTATATATACTAACATATTTCTATTTAAGTGAACGTGTCCTACATTAGCTCATTACGTGCAAGAAAGCGTAATACTTCACATCATGACAGAGTGGAATTTCAGCAATGAATTTTTCTAGGATTCGGATGACGACAGAGCAGAAAGCATGCATCGTATAATTTCAGTTTCTGAAAAAAAAAAGAAAGTATGCATAGTACTTGGTACGTGAAGTATAATTTAAAGTATCGGAAACAAAAATTATGCTGGAAAAGCAGGACTTCTTAACCAATGGATCTTGGTCAACGTGTAGTTTAAATTATCTTTTGCAGAAATTGTTAAGGGAAAATCATTCAAAATGCCCCTCACATTTTACAAGATGATTTTTTTCGTTCCTCACTTTTAAAAGTATAATTTTACGTCCCTTACAAATTTAAATTGACCAAATTTGGTTCCTACCTAGGTTTCCGATTAGGTTTTTATCGGAATTCACGACGTGCCTTACACGTGATCACATTTCAAGGGCAAAATTGTCAAATCAAATTTTATATAATTCGATTCATAATTCCTCACATTTCATAAAATAAATTTTTTCGTCCCTTACATTTCACAAAATAAATTTTTTCATCCTTCACATTTTTCAAAATGAATTTTTTCATCTTTTATTGATCAGTGTGAATAATTTTTTTTTAAATCCATGTATATATCTATTTAATTTCACTTGAACAGTACGAATAGCATGTGAAATCAAATAGATATATACATGGGTTTAAAAAAATTGTTAGTTTTTCACTTATTTTAATTTTCTTTTACTCAAAATTTGAAAATAAAGAAAACATTTAATCCTAAATATTATCGAGTGTTTATATTGAATTAAATTTGGACAGAAAAAATAAACAAAAGAAAAGTATGACAAAAAGAAATTAGTGATTGGCATTTTCAAATTTTAAGACAATCACGAGGCAAGTAATTCAACTGTTGGTCTTAAAAGTGTCAAGTAGAAATTTTGTATTTAAATTGAAATTTGTTAGCACAATTATAGTATTCGAGTTAGGACTCATTAATTAAATTAACTTATTAGACAATTCAATAAATAAATTATTATTAAAATAGAAATGTCACAAATATTGAATACGTTTAAATGGTGAAATCATATAAATATATACATGGGTTTCAAACAAAATTATTAGTTTTAAACTCCTATATATATGTATTGAATAGCATGTGTACAACTACAATTAGCATGTTTAGATGAAATTCAATAGAGATAAATTACCTGTTATTTGTAGTGTTCAGATTAAATCAAATATACATATACGTGGGTTTATAGAAAAAAAGCTATTCATACACATGATCAATGAGGAATGAAAAAATTCATTTTGGAAAATGTAAGGGATGAAAAAATTCATTTTTTGAAATGTGAGGAACAAAACAATTCATTTTGTAAAATGTTAGGGATCAAAAAATTTATTTTGTGAAATATGAGGGACTATGAATCAGATTATATAAAAATTGATTTGACAATTTTGTCCTTAAAAAATGATCACATGCAAGTTACATGGTGGATTCCGATAAAAAATTAGTCAGAAACCTAGGTAGGGACCAAATTTGGTCAATTTGAATTTGTAAGGGACGTAAAATTACACTTTTAAAAGTGAGGAACGAAAAAAATCATCTTATAAAATATGAGGGACGTTTTGAACGATTTCCCAAATGTTAACTTCAACAAATAGTATATAGCAGATACTGCGATTCAAACATCTTATAGAACAAAGTTTAGTTTATTCACCTTTCTTAACGGCTAATTAGATTCAAACCTCAAAGTTCATACGTTAATTTAGCAACGATCAAGTCAGCAATAGTCCTCCACATTACTGCGTAATACACCATAAGTAGACATTATTGAAAACATCATTACTCTAATCTCAAAGTCAAATTGCTGTCTACAGTCGCCAAGGATACAGCTAAAATGGAACAACTAATAACGTGCGGCTTCGGTCCAACGTCATAAAATTCTGAGTCCAGAGAAAGGTTGTACCAGTTGTATATTAATTGAGAACGGGAAGAAAATAACTCATGAGCCGATGCAGTAAAATATGAAACCAGGGCAGGAAAATTCAAAACATATCTGTTTGTCATATCATCCAATTCAACTCTCTCGTAGAATGTAAGCCTTAGGTGATTCTAATTTTGCATGGTAAATCGGGTTTGGACAAAAAAAAAAAAGAGAAGAAATTAGCATAGCCCTTCTAATGGGTGATAAAATTTCATATCTGAAAAACTTGGAAGCAGACAGTTTATAGGCCAAAAAGAAAGGAAAAAAAAGCACTTAAAAACAATTCGTGAATGCCAAAGACACATTGAAAACAATAACAAAGAAACTTCTTAGTCAAATGCAGAAATCATCATAACGCATGTGCAAACTCATGGGAAGCAAGTTTTGTCTGGAGATTGTTGGGCCATTTGGCATATCAGCACAATTTGCTGTCAAGCCCACGTATCCAGTTTAGTTTTTGTCTTCACTGACATCATGGACTCCTAATGAGGCTAGGAAAAGGTCAGAGAGTCCTAAAATAATGGGCTGATTCTATCTGGCCACAGTGAGCCCATTCCCAAGTAATGTCCAATAGTCTATTGCACCCATGGGTTAGGCCCACACTTTCAGTTTGCTTTGGGCACTTTTCCCATGAAGACAGCCCAAATAGTGATCGTCCCTTGTTAGTATCAAAATTCTTATGGAAAATTAATCATGTTTTATCTCTTCTAGGCGATACTGTGCTTACCC
This sequence comes from Coffea arabica, assembly GCF_036785885.1. NCBI lineage: Eukaryota > Viridiplantae > Streptophyta > Magnoliopsida > Gentianales > Rubiaceae > Coffea > Coffea arabica. The sequence goes on from NC_092312.1 coordinate 10,816,123, forward strand.
TAGTCTGGTGAAAATTAGAATAATGGTACCATATGTATTTGATAATTTGCGAGCTAATATATTTATGTGATTGATTTCTAAATTATATATATAAAAAAAAATGAAATAGCGGGTTAGGTGGATTAGTGGAGTCATAAGAAGTCAAAAGTGGTTATCATTTACTAGGATATTTTGCGAGTCGAAGAGCCCCTGCACCAAAGCAATAGACATTATTCATTCATTTCTATTAATGGTTGGATGAATGACCAAATAGGCTATTGTAGACCACCTAAGCAATTTTTCTGTCGGCTTATTTGGACATATAAGCATGGAATCTCGTAAATGCTCCTTTTTTTTCTTTTTCTTTTAATCCTTCTGAATCTGACACCGAGAAGAACTATCGCCCTTCTCGGTACTGGGAATTTTCTTTTCGTATCTCACCCAATAAAAGAATTACAGCACTAGCTCGTCCCAAACAACCAAAGGGTGTTTTTTTTTACCCTGTAAACAACACAACAGAAGTGATAGGACACTCTCAGGAACAATCTTGGGTTCTGACTTGCCAAATCTCTAGAAGTGACCGCATACTGTTGAAAAGGAGTCGTGATTAGCCGGAAATGCACAAACCGGCACAAACCAGCAACCGTTTGTGCCCCTTGTCCTGATTGGAAATGGAGCAGGAACGATTGTCAGAAACAACCGTTTCTGAAGGTTCACGGCCACGGTGTAGCCTCAAAAATTTGTGCGGCTCAGATTACAGCATGTAACTCGATTTTCACGTCATGTGTGGGGCCCACAAAAAATTGTTCTAAAGTTACTCCATGTGTAAAAAAAGTTACACGATGTGCAAAAAATGTTACGCGCTGTTGGAAAATGCACAAACCGACACAAACGGTTGCACCTGTAACCGTTTGTGCCCCTTGTCCTCCTGATTAGCCTTAGCCTGTGCTCGGGCCTGTCTAACTCCTAAATCGTGTGCATCATATTATCAAGAAATTCTCTTATCACCAATTGGTTGGATGGTGTTGATTTGTGGATTCCACTTAGACTGACCTTGGGTCCGATTTGGCGATGATTTCTGAGTGTTTCTAACCTAATTGTGTGTGTTACTTATTTCTGTCTACGGAAAAAAAAATATTATCAAGAAATTCATGTTAATGATGACGTGCACGAAACTTGCTGCTCCACTACAACATTCTGATGCGACATGGAACAGCCTCCCGTGATGCGCCGTTTAATCAAATTTTGCAAGGAATCCTTGCAACAAAAACTCAAGAAAGTTTAGAAAATATTTTTGTGTTGTTGTGCAGGAGCAGGATTTTGTGTCGTTTCAATCTGCAGGTGAACATAACAGTTATTAACATCGATGGACACATGGATATCAGTTCACTTGAAAAGTTGCGCCACTCCCATGATTATAGATATGGTCTATTGGGGGCAGTTTCATTTGAACAAGGCCAGCAAACCGGTCCAATAACTTCACTGCAATGGCTTGTGGACATAGAAGATGGTCCCCAATGTTTCCCTCATCATCGTGTCTATAATTCACTGAATTTTGCACTAAAACCAGTTGTATCCATGGTTCAAAGACTCCGCCAAGTCGTCACTGGAACGGGGCTTCTCGATCCGATACCGGAATGAGAGACTCTGAGATAATGAATCGCCGAGAACTCGGCCGAAACGTCTCCGAGACGGATAGAAACGGTCGAGTCGTCTCGATTCATCCCGAGTCAGCTTAAATTTTTATTAGTTTTGCTAATTTTTTAATTATTTTTTATCATATATTTTTTACAATTTTTAGAATATTAAATATTTTAAAAATTTGCGTTTTGCCGAAACCATGATCGAGGTGCTGAAACCAATATGGAATGGTCCGGACCATGGCCGCAACTGCAACCATGACTTTGAACCATGGTTGTTTCACAATGAACTACTCTATTATTGACCGCTATTAAGTCCACAACACAGATCCTGTTCATAAATTGGTGAAAATGTTGATAAACATTCCCTTTTTCTTTCGCCTTTTAATACTGAAACAATGTCTGGCCAGCACTTGAAATGGTTTGAATCAGAGACGAGAAGCCAAGTTTGCACAAGATTGGATGGATTTTGCATTGGCTCTTCAAGACGAAAGTTCTTCATGGGAAGAGAGGAGCAGCGCACACGTTATTTACACGCACAACACATAGTGAGAAAGAAAGAAAGAAAGAGACACTGGCTGAGGAAGGAAAGGCGAGCAATTAAAGGACTGAGCCAGCCAAATGCCCATATCATCCATCACTCTCTTCTTCGTACAAATTGAAGGAAGACAAAGCATTGATTGCTACTGATCACATGCCTATTATCTTCATTTCATGCCATTCCCATGTGCCCTTCACAAAACCATAGAAAAGATCTACTTAAATTCCCTTTTTCCCTTCAGAGGCATTATTGGCCTAATACAAAATTCTCATTCCAATGGAACCCTATAAATAATTAATGCTACGATGAACTAGATAGATGTTGTACACGTATTTTTCTTTTTGCAGAAGACAAAAGGGTAAGAAGGAGATCTACCTAAAATTACAACTGAAACTCACTTAATATAATGGTGATGTACAGGACAACTTTAATAAATAAGAAGTAAAAGTAACGTTCAGGAATTCCAGAATCCATTAAAAATGTTACGGAATCTATTGGAGGAAAGCCTTCTGACAATCCTTTTTGCATCTGAGTTATCAGACTCCGCAAGCTTTTCAATCTTTTTGAGGTACCCTGAATTTGCAATTTTCTTTCTTGCGCTGTTGCAGCTGGTCAGTGACATCAAAATGGAAAGCAGTAACTTTCTGTTACCTGAATTCATCTCCACTCGGTCAAGCTTTTGTAGAAGAAGTCCCACGTTCTGCTCATTCTGCACAAATCTCTTTCTGTTTTTGGGTACTAAAATCATTGTATAGAGTGTTTCAGATGCCATTTCACACACCTCCAATGACTTAGAATCAAGAAATTGGACCAATTCAGGCATAAATCCAGCATCCCCCATTGCTTTCTTTGCTTCCTCTGACGTTCCACACAGCCAAAATGCAGCCTTTAATGCTAATTCTTGGAGTGAAACCTCCCTATCGTGAAGAAAATACATGATGTGATCCAAGAAACCATAATTTAACAATATGTTAAAACAATTGACAGAGGAAAAGCAAAAGCTCATGATGCCCTTTAATGCCATCTCCCTTGCTTTTGAGGGGAATGATAATCTGGGATCCAAAACACGGACTAGTGCGCGAACCCCACCTTCTTTGACAATTATTTGCCTAATTGATTCATCTCCTGAGGCCATTGTTAGAAGAATATCAATTGAACTTATTTGTGAAACTGCAGCACCATCTCTAGACCGTATCAGCTTGATAAAGACAGATATTGCTCCTTCTTCAACCATGAATTTCTTGATTTCTTCTACTCCAACAAGATTTTTCAACACCCCACAAGCCAATCCTACTAATTCACCAGAATTATCACCATTATTGCATATTTTCATCAGGGCAGTAACCCCACCATGAGCTGAAATTGACCACGCATTATCTGAATTCTCAGTCAATTTCTGCAGACACCTTGCAGCAAATTCTTTACTCGATTCACTCGCACTTTCCAAAACTCTGATCAGTGGAGCAATTATCCCCGCACCAACCAATACTCCCCTGTAAGCCTGAAACCCTGCAATCACAGAAACTGCTTTTGCAGCCTCTTCTTGAATTTCAGTCTCATGTGAATCAAGAAAATTCACTAGAAGACCGACAAAATTCTCGATTTCCACCGCAATCTTGACATATTTGTCATCTTCTTGAATGACTTCATTGAAGCAAATCAACGCTTGTACCTTCATATCTGCAGAACCAATCTTGAGTCTTGACAATAAGTCCTTCACATACAGCTTCATGTCATCTTTCGAAGCTCCAAGATTCGGCCTTGATAAAACTATTGCATAATTCTGAGTAAGCAATCCAAGAGTGTAAATATCAGATAGACTTTTAGTATAATCGCTCAATCTTGCACAAACTATATCCAGATCACTCTGCATGAGCAGCTTCCCACTAAAGGATAGCCTCAAACAGCTCTTTGCAAGATCATCACAATCCTTAAGAGCATGAAGTATGGCCTTGAGAGTGCTAACAAGTGAAGGGTTGTCAATAGAATCACAGTTTTCTATAACCGTGAGGCTGGAAAGAAGTTCTTCAAGCCTGTCGCGAATAGATTGCCATTTTCCAGCAAAAACTTTTATGGAATGAGAGATAGAAATCAGTGAAGATATGACCTGAATTGCATGCTCAATACTTCTCTGTTCCAGGGTTGATGATGATGATGATCCAGATGAATTTTCGGCTTGTTTCGTGTCTAGGCAGCTTCTGCTCTCTTCACCCATATTGGTACTAATTGCTCATTGGCTGAAAAGGGATGCTCATTTCTTTCCGGTCGCCGGGGGATTCAAGATTCCGGTGACAGTTGAGAGTGTAGTAAGGGTTAAGGATCTCATCAACTGAAGAGAATGACCAGGTCTCCTATACCGGATCTTATCTGCAGTACTCGTAGCGAGTGCATGTAGCTGAAACTGACAGGAGGGTGAAACTACTATTATGGCCTTATACTTAGTATGGGAGCCTAATATCAATAGGGGAAATTGGAAGGGTAAATTATGAAATTTTGTGAGCCTAAAAGGGTTGCTTTGGTCGGTTGAGTTGAGGGGTTTGCAACAGTTAAGGGATGAGCATGAGAAATAATAGGACAACTTGTTTGAGAAATATGCAAATGGTAGGAATCGGAAGTTTCTCTGCCTTCTAACATGGAAGGACATCTATGGGTTAATTTACCTAATTGTTCTTGTCACGATCTAATATTTTGGTCCTATTTTTAGAAAAAGAAGTTTTGGTCCTAAAAGATGAAAGTATTCTCTTTATTTTGAACTTTGCGTAAAGTTGTTTAACAGAAAAATAACTTCTATAAAAGTTGTTTAAAGTGGTAAAAAGATGGCACTATTTGTTCTTACCTTTTAGTGGCATTCTTTTGAGGATAAATTAAGTTATAATTGGAGATACAAAAATATACTAAATGCTTGTAAGTGGGCTCGAGTTTGAGACGTCTCACTCGCACTTCTTTCTCACGAACCCTCGATCTATTTTCCTCCCCTGATCGTCTGGTTACGTCAGTTTAATATAGCAAGGATATTAACAAGATTTAAGTTCCTTACACACAATTGTTGAGGAAAAAAGGGGTTGAAATCACCTTAGTTCACGCAACAAAAAACCAGTATTTCATTTTCTATTGGTTCTTGATTAGTGGGGATGCAGGGCGCAAGGAGGGGGTACTGGTGAATGGTGATAATGAAGGATCTTCGTTACCCATCGAATTTTTTGATCCCAAAACTGGAATGTATAACCATTTTGCTCTGAATCTTTGTGGGTTTTGGATTCTTGTTGGGGGAGTTGGGCGAAGATGAGACAGTGAAGCTAGGTGCTACATGAGCGATAACAACTGATATCTAAGATGAGCATGTACAAGTTAAAGCCAGATTAATACCTAACCCTAAACATATTGTTGAAAGTTGTCTAGGACTGATGACAAGGTGACATTGAGTTCAACAAAAAGACAGAGGGGGGCCAAAAAAAGAAAAGAAAAGAAAAGAAAAAATCCAAACTAGTGAGCTGTCTTGAAGAGAGAATACAAGAAAGAAAGCGACATTATTGTTGTTTTGCCTCAAAATTCTTTGTACAATTAAAATAATCAGGAACCTGTTAGACATCCTACGGATATATAGGGAATTCGGTACCACAAAACAAATTCCTAAGATTTTTTAATGTAACCTAACTACCTAAGTAGAGCAACCAACTCCCTCTAGATGAGTTAGCCACCACATTAATTGTGGAATGGGAGGTCAAGGGTTCAAACTTTGTTTTCCATCAATGTGCCTTAATATGAGCTTTGTCCTAAATCTATAGGAGTGTTTGGTGCACCCGTGTGGTTTGATGGTGGTTCAGTCTCCGTCAGGTTCCCCCGATTCAGTTGAGTCTCCCCACATAGCAGATCCCCCCGCCCCTCTAGGAGTAGAAGTAGACTAGACATGTGCCGTTACGAAAAAAAACTACCTAAGTAGAGCGGTACAGCTGAAATTTGTTACGGTCAGCAAGAAAGTATTAATGTATATTTTGTATACGTTCTTTTGGTTGTATTCATTCATCTGGTAGATTACGTTTGTCAAAACCTTTTCCTGATTTATGGTATAGGTCCTACTGATTCTTCGGGCATAAGTTGGCTTGCAAAGGTTAATTAATGTATAGACGTTTCGTGGGATGGAAAATATTTATTTCGTGCACGTTATAACTAATGATATATTCAGGTTTTCAAGAATGATTAGTAACTCAGAATCCGGGGGATTCTGCAGTTTGGCACTACACTAGTGCAGCAGGAAATGCAGTAAAATCTATACCTTCCTTCTTAAGTATTGCTGAGGTGCGAAGAATAGAATACCTGTTAAAAAAATTCCATACCCAAAATAGTGAGGCCAAATTTGCATTTGGTCCAAATTTCCCGTGCCATTTTCCCAGTGCAAATTAGAGGTCAAAGAAAATCTTGATTTGGGAAATATCAGCAATGGTCTGCTGAAGTTCACTTTGATTTATCATTTATATACACATACATACCAAGCCACAAAAAGCGTGACGGCTAAGTATGGAAAGGAAAGATGCCGAAGCAAAGACAATTAACATTCAACTGGGAAAAACGTGAGGGATAATGGACCACCCTCATAAGGACACCCTTCTTGATTAGGTGAAAAGGGCAAAGAAAGGAAGGGGGGGGGGCAGCTTTCAATGCCCCTCAGTGTAGAGATGACACCACCTCACCCCACCATGTGAACCCCTCTTTGTTCTATTCCCCAAGCTCCGGTGCCTCACCTTTTCACTAGGAAATCAAGATTATGTATTGTATCCTCACCTCACAAGATAAAAATAAACAGAACTATTATTACCTCCTTGATGAGTTTAATTACAAAGTGTGATCCTAGAAACTAACCGGTCAAACAAATTGGCTTTGGTAATCTGGCATATCTAAACATTCAAGTCAAGTATTGGCTTTAGTAATGGTGAAAAACGGGCATCACAAAACACAGCATACATTGAAAACGTACTATTTGTGATATGGTTGGATGCCTAATTTACTACTAATTCATAGTGTTCGCTAAGTGACAAAATTAGCATGGATTGCTTTGTTGGTCACGGATTGTTATTTTTATAGAAAGAGCTTTTCAGCCTTTCTTGTCTACGGCATTGCATTTCTAACAAAGTTTTGAAGAATAACTTTACTGCCATGCCAAATTGGACTAAAGTAGCGGAGCATCTGCATCAATTCTATTTGTTAACTTATCCTGAAGGGCTTTCTAACTTGCAAGCGTGCAGGCCGACCAATTCACCCATTAAATGTTTGTCGAAATCCAACTAAGAGTCTTATTCCCAATCATTAGATTAATTTGAACTTAATTTCTTTTCCCATTTGCTTACTTTATTATTCTATGGTAACATTTTGCTGCCACGTGCATTACTTTACCATATAAAGTAAAATTCGGAAAGAATTTGCTTGTGAAGCAATTACTACTACATACTTATTATACTGCACACGACTTGGAGGAAATTTGATTTTCTCTTCTAGATGATTGTTATTATGCGAAAATCAAATCATCAGAGTATAATTACCTTAACATCTCTTTACACCCTTCATTTTCGAAGATTGCGACGTGAGGCAAATAAAGGGCCAAACTGTTGTTGTCTAATGGTGAAGAAATTATGAGGGGAGAAGCACAGGCTTGCTGCATCAACCATATGCTGTGGTGGTCTTTGAATGCGGATCCAAAGGTTAGGTAGAAAGGGCGATATGTGAGAGATGGAACAAAAATCCAGTGATCATATTCAAGACACCTTTGAGTGGAGAGGAAGCGAAATTCATAGCTGAACGTCCTCTGCTACCAAATACCTTAGCTTCGAAGTAAAAAACTACTACATGTTACAATTTCATAGGCTCATATGCATTCTCCAGCTTCATCATGCAAAGACCACTAGAAAAACGAAGGGCCAAAAAACACAAAGAGAGAAAGGAGAATTTATTATAAATGAGTGCTTGCAAAAAATCAACGAAAAAGTAGATCCAAATAATGCAATCATCATTTGCCGTACAAAGGGCTTGAATTTGTTTCAACAGCTAATACTCAGAAAGGGCTTGGGGGTTGTTAAAGCTTGGATTTGTCCAAGTGTTAGATTTTTTTTTTTTTTCTTCTTCAAAGTAAATCCTCAAGAAAGTTGTTAAGCAACAATTCCCCGGAAGATCAAGAGATGACGAGGGCCTGATGGACTGGTCATAGAAATAAAAATCAACTGAGTTTCCTCTAGCAATTAATAGTGCCAAAAGAAAATGGAAATACTAGATGGTATAGCAATAAAAACTTTCGGAATTAGTTAAAATGTGCTTTAATTAGCTGCCATGATGTGACCGATCAAGGGCTGTTGGCTTGTTGCAATTGTTGGTACGGACACTTGCAAGAGGATATATAATATAGTAGTGTTCTATTACGCTCTCTCGAGTCTTTTTCATTCAAGCCTCAAGGGAACCACCAGCCATTTGCATTTGCTAGTTAGTCAGCTTTGAAGTTGTGCGACGAGATGAGCCAAACCCATGAATCTCATGGCGTTGTGCAATTTTTTGGTTGCTGCATGGTGCATTTCATGACTTCAATTGCCATTTGCCAACTGCAGATTGCTAACTGTTGGCTATATATTGGGTTTCTAGAATTTAGGATGATACTGCAGATCAATATTTGTATAATGGTCGGTAGGAACTGCTTATTCTCGAACGAAATTAAAAAAGAAGCTCAACTTTGTGCAGCAGCATGTTCATGTAGAATGTCCTGCACATATGCTCTCTGACCAGTCTAGTTCACACTAAACATTGTTTAATCAGGTGCACCAATAGGTATCATATCAAATTACCTGATTTACAAGTCATGAAACATTTTGGACAATACCTTTTTAACTGTGAACACAGACATGATTGAAATTGAACAGACGGACGTACACCGTAGATAGATAATATAGGAGCGTTGAGATTGGAGGATCGGATTCTATTATGGTCTACGTCTTGATAGGTGATTTGACACGATTGTTTCTTCTTAATTGCTTGATATCTAAAACAATTATATGGTCTTAGCATAGTGTTTAACTGCTAGATCAGTCTTCATCTTAGGTCGCAAGTCATTGCGGTGGTTTATGCTAGATATAGCTTAGGGGTCATCCACCAGATCTGCATAGTGTTTCATAGGCTAATTAAGATAAATGGTTATTATTGGCCTAGAAGGTCAAATCAAGGCAACCTACCATACTAAAGATTGCTTAAAATTTTCTTGAAATTGAACAGTGGAACCACATACAGACACATACACACAAATTAAACGGGTAGCATTCCCTAATCACTTATGAGTAATGTATTAGGGTAATGTTGAAGAACCAAACATATTATATATAGGTTAATAACTGTGTTGGTCAAATTATAATCCAACTGAATTGGTAGGAAAATTGATCAGGTGAGGTGATCTTGAGGTTCTTAAGTTGATTCTTGATCGCAATCCTTTTTCCCTTCCCCTTTTGTAAAGTTTGAAGTCTCTCTATAAACCAAAAAAAAAATATTGAAGTTTGTCCAAAGTGGGTTTGTGCAGAACCAATCAGGTTACACTTACAAGTGGTTTCTTTTTCTTTAACTACTGATATTGAAAAGCCAAAAGAATTTTATTTATTTATTTATTCATTTTTGTGGTGGAGAGAGAAAGCAAAAGAAGCTTGCTACTTCATAGAAGTTCTTTTTTTTTTTTTTTTGGAAAAAGTACTTCATAGAAGTCCCACAGCCCCCACCCCCCCCCCTCCGGGTCCTCGGCCGTCCACCGCCACCTCCCCATCCCCAGTAACCACCCTTGCCAGAAAAAAAAAAAAAAAAAAAGGTGATGGAGCATTGGTGGGCCGTTGTCCAACAAGCCTTCCTCCCTGATTGGGTCTAACAATTTGGTTGGGGTTTGGGATATACATTGGGTGGCTATCCACTAATGGCACGCAGACTCTTCTCAAGACCTAGGACATGGATAATTTATATGATCTACTTGGACTTCTCCGATCATTTTTCATCTACAATTATTAACACTCTCAGAATTACATATCCTTGCACAGGTGGTGTAAAAAAAAAAAATTTTTTTTAAAACACAAACAGGTCCTATAATCTTTGTTAAAATTAAAAATCTTATTTTTGCACGTATGATATGCTTGAGAGAGAGAAAAATTTACACCCCTGCGGCACTCAAGTAAAGTAGTGCTACGGTGTTTATTTATTTATTGTTGAATTAGTGCTGTCCAGTCAACAGCATTTAGGTTCTTGTCTTATTGGCAGTGTCTTTGGGAAATGAAACAGGGAAAGATTGCATTCTTGTGTGTAATTTTGTTTGTGGTTTTCAACAAAACAAGTTGAACTGGTTTTTGTCTTTTGTATATATTTATATTTTTGGGGGGGGGGGGGGGGATGAATTAGTATCTTCCTGTCAACAGCATTTAGTCCTCGTCTTACTGGCTGTCTTTAGGAAATGAAACAAGGATAGACAGCATTCTTCTGTGTAATTTTGTATGTTGTTTTCAACAAAATGAAGTTGGAACAGGTTGCATTGGATCTTCATAAGTAAATAAAGAAACTATTCCTTCTTTATGTTGACAGTATGACAATAATGGGGAAGTAATTCCAGTGCAGATAAGGGCAGCAACAATGGAATTACTGCACAAGATCTCACCCCGAAAATTAATAAACCACGACACAGGAGGGCCAAAAAGGACTGGAAGTTTTAGAATGACAAACTGGGAAGAAGCTCAAGGGAAATGGCTATTCCTGTGTCTTGATCATGCCACCTCTAAAGATGTAGCCCATTTTGGCACTTTGGTTTTGGAATTCACCTTACATATCTATCTCTCTAGAGGCAAGGCATTTTTCTCAGTCGATTGCATTTCTTGATAGCTGGAGTACTTGCATGTATGATGATTCTTCAGTCATCGGATGCAAATACAACCAACTCCACGGCAATTGAAGCAGGAGGGCCTTACAATCCTTCCTTGCCTTTTGTTGTTATCCCGCTCCTCCATGCAAAGCGAACAGATAATATACTTGAAAGAGCCATCAGTCAAGAACTAGTGGACTTTTTTAGTTTCTTTACCACTACTATAACATTCATTCAATAATCAGATCCCAGCTGGAAGACTGCTAGGAAGTTATTCATCGTAAACCTGCATAAACCCTGCATGCACGACTTGTTACTTTTTGTTCGTGCCTCAAAAACTATGGGGAAACTAACAAAATAACATGAACAGCCTATGGGGAAACTGACAGCACAAAGTGCAAGAGAAGATGATTACCCCGGGCACAGATACCAGGGACATTCAATGCAGGCTTTTGAGCTTGTCAGCTGAATATGAATATATTTTATATCCAAATTCACAGCAAGTCAGATGTGTGTGATTCAAGAGGAAAAAGCTCCAATACTGTCAGCCAGGCTTGGCAGCTTGTCTTTAATATAGCAAATTCAAGAGCATATTATACTCAGGACTCAGCTTATACAATTTATCTAACACCTTAGTGTTGGCTCAGCCTTTTTATTATTATTTTTTTCCTGTGTTGCTTCAACCCATTTATTGATATCCTATCACATAGTTAAACTCATGGGGCATGTGGTACCACATATGCAATGCCAGCAAATTTTTACAATTTTCACTTGGAGATGAGGCAACCAGATTGTTTCAAAGATCCAATAACATCAAAGTTATCAAGGTAACTAGCAGAACTCTCCAGAAGCACATCTTTTTATTCCTATGCATTGACAACAAGAGTTTTTTATAACATGTTCAATAAATTATCAAGGCTTCACTGCTAGTGTAGAAGTGCTATATCCAGGATATGTCCAATATGATTATGAACACAGCAGATATCAGAACAAGGATTGCCCCTGCCAATGAACTAATGAACCAACCTTAACACGTGTTCTTGAATATGTACGAGTCTGCTGTAAAAAATCACAAACCAGATGCACATGCACATACCTTCAAAGAAAAAGATGACCAAGAACTGATTACCTTAGAATCTCACAGGGTAAGAACAAATGGTGGGGCGTCCCTTCTTGGCCCAGCTACAGAACGATATACATAAACTTTGTCCACATGGCTATCATCTTCCTCGTCTTTCATGACCTCTACATTCAATCTTGGCATCTCCTTTGCAAGTAAACGACAACCATTCATTGTTACATTGCATGCTGACATCCAGAGCGAACGCATTGATTCATATTTCTTCAACCCAGACAGTAGTGCAGCATTTCCAAATGGGCAATCTCTAATTTCAAGCTTCCTCAGCTTTGGACAACCACCAAGCACACACTGCATACCCCAATCACTGCGGCCAGCAAAAGCCACCGAGAGAGTCTCAAGATTCTTAGCGTACTTCCCAATGTATTCAAATGTCAGGTCAGTTAAGAGGCCTGAAACTGCAAGCCGCTGAAGCTTAGTGCAAGTCTTTACCACAGCACCAAAAGCCTCATCCATGGGTTCATCTGTCAGGTAATCTGGCTGGCCTGGATTCATTATGCAGAGACGAAAATGGGTAAAATCAGGGCAGTTCTGCACTATAGTTGCAACTGCAGCATTAGTCATCTGCTGACAAAAGTAGAGAACATAGTGGAGTTTGCGGCACCCATGAGAAACAGCCAGAAAACCTGACTCAGTCACGCCATGGTTCATATCTTGATCAAAAGGATGTGCAGGGAAGACCCTGATTTCTTCAAGCAAGGGACAGCAGGATCCTACAGCTTCTAGTCCCTTGTCTTCAACAGTATCAAGAACCTGTATCAGAGCATTCACATATGAGAATGCAAATTCCATGAGCATAGCATATTCAGTGTACATCAAGCAACAAATCTCAATATATCTTTTTCACGTGTAGAAAATTTGGTGGTTTTAACAGTCTTATATTCAACTCAGAGTAAGCACTGAGGTTTTCTAAGTTAAACAACTCATTTCTTGTATAAGTGAATTTAAGCTTTGTCAGAGGTGTATAGATGAAATGTCATGAACAGAGAGTACATATGCATATCTGAGCTTCAGGGGCAATGCATTCCCATCTCCCAAGCAACAAGTATGAAAAAAAATAAGGATACTAGTAAAAAGAAACCTTTCAAACAAATCATCAAGAAGTAGACAAATTGTGCACTACTGTATCAGACATCAGCAAGACGAACACATTGAAAACATGAGGGATTGTGTAATAGAAAAGCTCAGTTTTATACAAATGACTTAAAAAGTTTTATATTTTGTGCTGATAGTTCAGATTGGTGACTAGTAGAGAAGATTGTTCACTTGGCCAATGTCTGAACACCAAATTGTTCATGGTTTTCATGATGTCAGCAATTACTATGTTCGATAATCCTCCAGTCTTGATCATTCATTCGGTGTTGCAGTTTTAACAGATTCCAATGAAAGGAATTGATTGTGCAGAATCTAAGCAACTTCAAACGCAAAGTTTCTTACCCAGAGGCACCGCAGGTTAGGGCAGTGAGCAATTAACTTTGTGAATTCATCACTACGAAGGGTTGCATAGCTCAAATTCAAGAAAGTCAGACTGGAACAAGCTGGATATAGAACATGGAGATAGATGTAAGAGGCATCCCATAATCCAGCGAGGATTTGCAGGTTTTTACAGTTTCTGAATGCATTCTCAAGCTCCACACAATGGTGAGACATGAGTTCTTGCTGGAAAGAACCGGTACCAAGCTCCATAAGCTGAGGTGCCCGCACAAGTAGGCGCTGTAACTGGTCTAAGCCAATGCCTTTATTGACCTTCAAGACCTTTAAAGATTTGCACCTACTGACAAGTCTCTCAAGGGCATCAAAACTGACCTCGCTGTTCAGGCTGGCAAAGTTCAGTATTTCCAGTGATGTAAAGTTATCAGGAAAGGCACTTAGCCAACTTCCACTTATGTCATCGATCCCATTCTCCTGTATGTCCATCTCAGTTAGTTTCCTGCAAGCCAAATTACAAGTTATATTCTCATTAGGGAGGGAAAAAAAAATGAAAAGAACAAAAAAAGAAGGCTTTAGGATCATCAAGGGAAAAAGATAGATCTGGACATAAAAGATGATAAACTGTTGAAACACCAAAGTTGAAGAGCAGTATATGATGTACAAGAATGTTCAGTTTCATTGATGAAATTCACCAAAGAGTGATGGAGAAGTAATTGACGAGTCAGAATTTGTAATATGGAATATCTGAGGCGAGGCTGATAATTTTTAATGCTGACTCATGTTCTGAAGAAGACGTGGAGCATTTTCTAAGAAAATGACAAGATGCCAAATTGCCAATTATGAGTAGATCCAAGTTTTACTAAACTACATATGCTTCACAAGACTGAATTTCCTGTGTGGTTCTCTCTCTTAGCCATGAAAATGAATGTCAGTGGAAACCACGTAGTGGTAACAAACTAATTTGGTAAAACCTCTAATGATAATCAAAAGCGAAATAACTTCCAGTTGCTTTAATCCGTCTGATTTTTCAGCAGCAAAAGACACTCCTAAGGAAAAAAGAATATAAGTACAAAGAGAAGGTCTTTCCTCAGAGAGAATGATACCAAACCCTACAACAAGATGCAACGAAATATCAATGAAAATAAAGAATATCGAATAATCAATTGTAATGTAAAAATTCCAGGTTTGCTAATATGAATTACAAGACATCCAAAGTATCCTGATAGAATTTTCATCTTCCAGGTTGACAGCATTTTGACTTATGATACTCCATTTGTTCAGGGCAGTAAGCAGACTTGCCTTGGCATATATAGATTGGGCCAAATAACTGAGAAAAGATCTTTGCATATCAACATTTCTACTTCCAACATTTGTATTGAAATGGAATTATCTGAACTCAGCAAAACAGACAACTTTTCCAGCAAAGAATAAATAGCTTGTCGGATTTCAAGGCAAATGCGGCCTGCCTTGTACAGTGAGAATGACCGTATCTGTATAAACTATGGTATCAAGGACAATCTATCCATTGAATGCTCCTCAACAGGTCAAACGTCACATCCAGAAATCAACAGCAAAAGGAAGAGAAAAAGAACCCATAAAGTAGAAGCACTCAACTTCCACTACTACTACTCTGTTTTGTACAGGGAAAGCAAGAAAACAAAAACCCCTCCTATCTATCTCCTCCATAACTTTCCCAGATAATTTATACATATCAAACCATAAACAGTTTTCTCAACTTTTCTGATCCATGAACACTCAGAGAGAGAGAGAGAGAGAGAGAGAGAAACTCAACCCTAAAGAGTAATTACTTTTTCCCCCTCCAGTGATCAGATTCTCCTAAGTCCATTCTCAAGGGAAAAAAATCAATGAGGGAGCTGTAGATGATTCATGAACAACAAAGCATAAATCAAATCTGAATACACGTAGAACAAGCACGTGAAAGACACTCAAATAACAGATCACGAATTCTTTAAATCAATCATAACACAGTTTGCATAAACACACTGCGAACAGAGCCCAGATAAGTCACGAAATAAATACCTGATCCTAGTCCAACAAACATGAAACTCAGAAAAATAAATGGAAAAAACAGGTAAAAGAACTCTTACTTGCAATGAGTAGCGATTGATTTGAGCCCGTCACTACTAAAACCATCACAACTAAGCAATGAGAGTGCTTTAAACCCAGGGAATGACATAGCCAAGAACTCCAAGCTCTCATCACTCACAGTCATTCTTTTTAGTCTCAGCTCCTCCAAAAGGGGATAAACTTTCGCAAACATAACAAGCCAATCATGAATATTAGCACCCCAATTCTGTGGAACCAAATTGAAATCCGAAAATCTAGGCTTTCCCTTGAGAGTCACACTCTTAATTCTTGGAAATCTTCTGGCAACAATCTCAGGAGAGACAGAATAGCAGTTGCCTATAAATATTTTGGTCCGACTCCAACGCTCAGCATTGTACCAATCTTTGCAGACGAGGGAAACTGAGCTTCTATCCTTGTGGGAGTGCAGCATAGAGAGGACTTTCTCTAAGACCTCATCTGGAAATTGGGATGGTGACTGAATTGCCTCAGGGTAGTTCGCCGAATCTGCTGAGTTCTTGGTTTTCTTTATATTCGGATCCATTTTCCACAGCTGGTTCTGATTCATTAACATAAATGCCAAAGTTTAGACAGCATCACTGAGACTATATATTTGCTTTCCAGGAAATTCACTAAAATTAGTTAATAAATGCAAAAGGAAAAATGGAACCATCAAAGAGTACTAAGTAATTGGGAATACTCCACACTCAAAGAAATGATACTAACATGACAGCCAAATCTTGAAATGAATTACCGAGACGCTTACACCTCATGCTGGGATTTTCATCCCAAAGTTGCAACCTTTCTGACAGATATTCATGAATGACAAGTACTTAATGCAGCAACTCAGCAAAATTTCATGAGTATCTCAAGCATTGATATGGCCCTTTCCACCTCCTCCCCCCCTCCCTCTCCCCCAAAGCAAACAAAACCAACCCCAACACAAAGAGAATTAGAAAACAAGAAGCACAACCCAATAACTGAAACTCAAGATCCACCACAAAAACAAAGAAACATAATTACTTACCATTACAACTACTCAAGACTACCTCAGAAATCAGAAGGAGAGAAACAGTAGAACAAAAAGAAAAAGGCCCCAAAAAACTACACACACATATTATGCTATAAGTTGACAGCTATGAAATCAATGCAAGTATAATTTTTTATACAAGTAAGAAGTGGATGATTGAGTGGGGGATGCATGAGGCCATGAACAAAAGGGTGGAGCTTTGAGCTTTCACTTTCTTACCTCTTTTGCGTTCTTGATTGCTGAATGCTAGAAATTTATTGGACCACCCCACATTTGATAAATAAGGCTACAAGACCGTACTTAAGGCGTAGCACAACTTAACCACTCCTTGTTGCATATTATGGATATAGACAAGCAAAAAGTAAAAAAGAACGAGGTATACTTGAAATTTTTTTTTCTGCTTTTCTTAAAGGCATTGAAGTGTGGCAGAACTGAGATGAAGCATAATTTATTAAAGGGGAGCAGTAATTATGCACAATAATTTAGGAAAGAAAGCTCTAAACAATTGATTAAAGAATCCCATCTTAAGTACTTAGCTTAAGCTGGCAGTGGCAAACTGACAAGTCTGACATGGCAGCGGAACCCAACGTACACTTTGGTGTGTGATTTGTCCACCCTTCTCTCTTATTTGCTGCCACGTGCATTTTTTCACGAGTTAACAATGGGTCAATCAAGAAAATTTCCAAAGATCACAGAAAGAAAAAGAAACCCCCCCCAAAAAAAAAAAGAAAGTGTTTACCTGACTCTAGTCTCTGATGGTAATACAATACATTAAAAGAAAAGAAATAAATGTGAGATTAGAAGATGCAGCTTAGAAACTCATGGTTCAACAACTAAATGCAAATATTAGGCTTATTTACCAACAAAGCCAAACTGCAACTTTCAGAGGGTTTCAATTTTCACTGTGGTTGAATAAACGAGTTTTCTTTCTTTCTTTTTGCTTAAAACGAGAGAAAAGAATTCTTGTAATCTAAGTGCTGCAAAAGAATGGAACCAAGTCAAGCTTTGGCTAGAATTAATTCGAATTCAACTCAAATTTGAGTTTTAAATCAATCAAGGTCTCGAGTACAAGACTCAAGCTTGAATTTAAATTCAATTGAACCTAATAAAAAATTTAGTTAAAATATATAGAATTGAGTCAGCTTGAAAAGCCAATGAGCCAAAATATAATAGTTTGGCTCGACAGTGCCAAGTTTGTTCAAACTTGATTCAAACCCGACTCAACTCTTTCTATTTTGCGATGTAATTGCGTGGATGAGGTATCTTTGATTCTCTATAGGTTCAGTTCAGTAGAAACTTCCTCAATTCCTTGAAATTAAATTGTATATCGAAAAAATAAAGAAGGAATTATCAAAAGAAAATAAGCGATAGCAACTAACAAGTACATTTATTATGCCAGCATCCAAGAAACTGTCACATTTTCGTTTGGTCAAGAGGGGGAAGAACTTTCGGCCCTTGAGGCTCTCAGATTATCAACTCTTGAGGCTCGCACTAAAATTCATGAACAGAAAGGAAGTAATCGTATAAAAGGCGATAAGTTCTGAGTTTTTTTTTTTTTTTTTTAAGTGAAAGGTCTTAAACTCACGATGAAAAACTCTGAAATTTTCGCATTACGATCCGATGTTCGTAATTGAGTTCATGTAGGAAAAAAGCAAGAGCATTCCTCAACACCAAAATGTTGGATAAGATGGATGGCTTCAAGGGCCTTGCAAATGTAGGGTTCCTCAAACGTTTAATTTGCCCCTGTCATAATCGATGATGATCTAGAATACAAGAAAATCTAGCGATTGTGTGTATGTTGTTGCAGTTATGAAATCAATCACTAATCAATCAATATGTTTGACAAAGTAAGAATATTAGATTCTCCCAACAACTCATGATTAGTAATATTTAAAAAGAAAAAAATCCATAACTCTTCCAAATTGAATATCAATAGACAAAATAAATGATTGACAAACATGTATAGGTACAAATTACAATTTACAACCCTTTATTTTGGAAAATATTCCAAAAATTTCACTGCAAAAGTATCATCAAATGCTTTCACAAACCATTTAAGACGCTTCTAACTACTAGCCAGGGGCTGGAATCTCCTCCATTAATATTCATCCTGTAAATTAATCCCAGAAAGTGCAGAAGTGAGGGATTGACTTTCAATCTTGCTGCTCAGTTGCTCTCATGTGTATCAGTTAATTATGACGGGGCGACTAATAAGCAGCTGGCATCCCAGTTGGATTATTAGTGGCCCGTCAGGATCGGTCAACTCAGTTCGATTTTTGAAGACTCCAAATCTGAAATGAAGGCGTTAACTTGGATTTATGAACAAGAATTTAATAAAGCGTTACTACAACTCTAGGGACTTATTTGGATTGCATTTTTTGCAGAAAAATTTTTCCCATTTTAATATGCCATCAATTCCTCCGATTGTGGAGGCTTCGTCCCACATCGGGGTTCGGGGGGTTTGGGGTGTAGTATATTAGTTCCCTGTGAGACCCCAAAGGATACCGGCTTTTGGGGTTCTCATGGGATTTGGGTTAGTATTCTATGCCAAAAAGTCGTTGTGCTTTGGTAAAAAAGACAAAAAGCCTCTGGGAGGGGGTCGGGTTACCAGTTGGGCCGCTAAAGGACTTCCTCCGATTGTGGAGGCTTCGTCCCACGTCGGGGTTCGGGGGGTTTGGGGTGTAGTATATTAGTTCCCTGTGAGACCCCAAAGGATACCGGCTTTTGGGGTTCTCACGGGATTTGGGTTAGTATTCTATGCCAAAAAGTCGTTGTGCTTTGGTAAAAAAAAAAAAATATGCCATCAATTACTCTCTGTTTATTGTGTATATTGAAAATCGCCATTTTATCTCGCATATATTATATTTCATAATAAGTGTTACAGAAGTCTTTCTTTCAAAAAAATGCAATCCAAATATATTCTAAAACTTCACAAATTCTATAATCAAAATGCCCTGGGACGTATGAGCTTCTTTTTTTTCTTGTAATTTAAGCCTTTTTGGGTGGCACAGAAGGCGTGATTTTTCCTAGTGCGCCTTTAGGAGATGGGTTGGAGCCGTTTTGCCTAAAGACTAAAAGGCTATACTCTAAGTTGGAGTCCATTACTCCGCCTTTTGACTTTAAGTTTAAAGGCGGATTATTGTATTCTCATGCTAACCACGCCACTCAAAATTCATCATATTAGTTTACACCAACAGATTTTAATTTCTCTCATTAATTTATCCAAGCATGTAATGGACAATTTTTTTTTTTACGATTATTTCTATTGTTGCTTAAAGAGAAAACAACACAATGAGGTGAAAGGCGCAACAAAAGAAGAAATAATAAACTCATTAAAACATCATAGGAAAAACTTTATATTTGTATTGCCATTATCCTAAAACTTTAAACATATCTAAAACTGTACATTATCCTTTCATAACTTTATATTTGGATTGGCATTATTTATTTGTATCAGAAACACGTTTTTCAGTTTTTTTTTGTTTCGTCAATGACATTTTTATTTTATATACATCAAATCATAAAAAAGGTGTTGTAGTAATTATTTCAAATAACATTTTAAATAATCTCCTATCCAAATATACCAAGATTGTAACGTTTATAAATAATTAAATCCTATGGTCATGTAAGGGTGTAAATGAGTTGAATCGAGTCGAGTTTTGGCTTTACTAAGTCGAGTTTCAACTTATTTTTATGAAATTAGAACTCGAGTTCGATGTTCGATCTTGACGAGATCAAAATGTAAAACTTGAGCTCGAACTTAAAAAAAATGAAAAATAATTATTTTATTTTTAAAAAATAAATAAAATAATAATTTTTCTTAACAAATAATAAAATATTAAAAATATAAATGTAATTTTACTATTAAAATAATATATATATATATATAATCGAGTCGACTCGCAAGCTAATGAATTGAATATCTTTAAACTCGAATTCGAACTCGAGTTCGACTGAATCAGTTTGACCTCGTCTTGAACTCGATATTGCTCGAAATCGAGTCGAGTTCGAACTCGAGCCGCTTACCGTTTGCAACCCTAGTCGTGTTATGCTTGTCCTCCACAGAAACTTGAAAACTACATAAACAGGAATGCATTTCAATTTCCCAAAATCCTTGGAAGAGAAAACCTTTTAGCCAAAAGTGGTGAAAATGAGAAAAGAAAAAGAGGAAAATCATGGAAAAGAGATAGAATCATGCACAAGGTGGCACTCACGTGCTGTTTTGAGTACATTCATGCATCAATAAAAATTATCAATCACGTGAGGGGATCACATGATTCCCTCAACCCCATGAGGTCAGTGGTGTGTAACTTTCGTCAACTTTAATATTTGTCTCGAATCTTCATAGATGGTCATGGTACCCTGTTTTTTGTTCTAACAAAAAACAAATAAAAAGAAAAATTCAAGAAACGAAGAATCATCCTACAATTATTGTGAAAAGAGTCTTTTTTTTTTTAAAAAAAAAAGAAGGCCCTAATTTAAAACGAAGGGTCGATAGAATTTTGGTTTAAGGTATGCCAATTGCCAACCTAGATTTGTTTGTTTACATCCACTACTCGAGTTTAATTTTAAGTGAATTAGTTGGATTGATTTTATGTATATGATTCTTCTTTTTACTTTAGAAAAGTGAAAAGTGAGAAAAGTGAAAGGTGGAGTGACAATCTGTTGTTAGTGATGCAGGGAATTTTCTCTAAAATATACTAGCATAAATCATTTGGCCAAGAATTGCATCTCAAATTATCAATCTTAATTAGAAGGGTAAATTAGACCAATCTTCCCTCTAGTTTCCAAGTTTTTTTGATGGATAATTGATGTAAAGTAAGATGATGATACTTATTCTTTCAAAGCAACAATTGTTTCATCAATTCAAGAATGTAATCATAAACTAATTTTGTATTATGTGGAATTAATTACGAGATCAAATTTCAGGGTAAGGAAGACAAAGATGACCTAGTTGTTAGTGGGGTCAAAGTGCACCTACGATTTATAAGACGAAATCTTCAACAGAATCACATATAAAGTAATGATAACATGAATGCTTGCTAATTTACAGCAAAGGTTAACATTAATTTACAAATTATATGTGAGCTGAGCTGTCATTTTTCCTCAAAAAACTACAAGGAAAACCAAATGATTAAGGAGAAATTAATCTCACTTTTGACAAAATGGAAATTGTTTTTGTACGGAGAAATTCTACTTTAGAACCCCTCAATATACCTCCTATGATCTCCACCAAAAGCTAGTCATTGAGGTTTTGCTTTATGCAAATTGATTTTCTTGAAAAAGAAAGAACCTTGATTTGGTGCTACTGACAAATTCTAAAACAGATAAATTAACACTTTCAGTTTTCTCGTCCAAAGTCAACAAATTTTGGACCTATGCAGCCCTTCCTCAAAAATTTAGCAAGTCTCTGTGTGAGTGTGTGTGGGGGCATGAGGTAAAGATATAGTATGCCACTTCTTATCCCATATTGAATATGGAGGATAAGATCAACTAGTCTATGAAGCCTAGTACTTGACCAAAAAAAGGGGGAATTGACATCACTAATGAACAATGAATATAAACCTGTTGTTTCTCAAGAACCTGAAGTAGATGGCTGTTCTCATGCATCATTTGATTAGAATAGAGACCCCTCTTATCTTTTGTCTCCAAAGCTTTAAGAACCCCATGTTACCACCAGCCTACCAACCAACAGCCTAACTTTTTCTTCGATTTCTATGTATCTGTCTAGTGTATGTGCCTAACTAATCTTTTCATGCCAGAAGAGGATGACTTCTTAGCAATCCCACTTTCCCACTTACTCGAAGTCTAGGGGGTAGGGGCCTTATACGTAATACCCAAATACTATCTATTACTCTATTGGGATTACGATTTTGTGTATTGTACATTTTTTAAACATACAAAAATTTTGATGCAACATAATCCTTATCAGCCAAAAAGGCCCAAAACCAGCCTTTTGCTTGAAATGATAATTGGAAGGAACCTCAAAAAAAAAATTAGATTCACAACTGCACAAGATTAGCAGCATCAAGCATCGACATCATCCAGTAATAATAAGTACTAGATAGCCATCTCTGCTGATTGAAAGAATTTGAGACTCAAAATTTCTCAAATTTAGCAGTAGCAAGCATCAATACCTGCTGATTACACTAATAAATAATAGTAGCTAGCATAACATCACCACAGATGTTTTCCAACGTAACTAGTTAGTTTTACAAACCAATAAATGTCTCCAAATAAAAGCTACAAACACAGGTCGAAACAGGGATACCCCAATCTACAAATATCAAATGCACACCTTGCAAATAAAAGTAACCAAAAGAAGCAGAGAATTCTACTGCATCAACTCTTCTAGCAGCTGCTTTCTCTCCTCTTCTTGATGCTGCACCAAGTGAAACCCTGCAGAACATTGATGAAGCTTTGTTTAACGATTCAACAACTTGAAAAGTAAGTCAATTGTGAGACGAAAAATGGAAAGCAAGGCAAGAAGATCACACGATTGCGAAACAAATAATCACGTCCAGAGATCAACAGCAACTTCATCATCCACGTCCAAATTAGGCTCGTTGGCATTCACAATCTTGGATACCATCAAATCATCGAATCCCATATCAATCCTCAAGTGTTGCTTCAATAGTTGTTGCTCCGATTCATTCTCGCTAAGTGAATCATCTCCCATGAACTTCTTCCATAGTTTGTGATCAGCACTTTTTTTTGATTCTACTATTGAAGTATTTGCCTCCTGATCATCTTGGTCCTTGCCACAAGCTCCATTATCAGTGGACTTTGTTGTGGTATTAGAGCTTTGTGGTAGAATCACTCTTCTTCTCTTCATAGTCTGAAGGATTTCAAGTTCTGGTTCTTCCTCCACATGCTGAATTATCTTTTCAACTAAGGCAGGGTTGAATATTCTAGCTAAGACCTTGATTAATACTTTTGACTTAGCCTCCATTATTTTCACATTTTTCTTGAAGGTGGCTATACTACTCTCAAGTTTCCCCATATGATATTTTGATCTTGTGATGTCTTCCTTTAATGCATTTATGTGATCCTCGAAAATTTTCAGCTCTGCCTCCATTGAAGGCCTCGCAGCCGTTACGTGTTGTTTCCTCGGTCCTCGTTTTTTCATGATTGTTGGATCTTCATCATTTCGCCTTCTAATGTGCATTAGCAAATGTTCCTGCCCTCTCTGAAACCAGTTATTCTCGTATTCATATTGCCTCAATCCAATTTTCCTGAATCCCTATTAAGTTTAGAAAGCAAACAATCAGAAATTAGTGGGGGAGGATCCCAATTGCTGTTGAATTCGAGTCTCAACGAGGAATTTATTTGACATTCAAATTGCAAACACAAAGCATTAGCAAAAGTAGCAAGCGTAAGTACAAGAAAAAGGCATTTACCTAGGTTCACGAGTTGTGATAGACATAACAAATTCTTACAGAGACCTTCTAATGATGATAAAAAAATTATCTAAAGAATACGATATCCATGTTATGAAAAAGGATTTACTCTAAAAGGTATGCAATAATCTGAAATGCATAAACTTACATAGTTGTTGAGTTGATAGATGAAGCTTGAGAAATTGCTGTGCTTGAAATATTTTGGTAGTACCTCTGCAGCAAATTTGAGATGGTCCAGGACTATTAGGCTGGTACCTTCAGAATTTCAGGAAATCATGTTGTTTGTCTCTGTATCTGCCACCATTTGAAAGGTCTTCGTCAAGAAGGGGGGCGGAGTGAAACCACGCACTCCCTTCATGAATTCCATCTTCTCTGAGGCCTGCTTGGAGAGTAGCGAAGATGGCCTAACAATCCCACCATTTTCGGCTATTCCTCCGCCACGTACTTTCATTGTATCTTGACGAGTTGTTTTGCATTCCATGAGGTAGTAGTCAAGACTGTTTTAAATTTAAAGATGTTCAGATGGGCTAAACAAACTGCCCTTGCATGTAGTGGCTGTTCTTAAGTAAAATTCCATAAAAAAGATTAGTCCCCCTCTGGTGAAATCATGACTCTCAATTCACTATTTTTCAATTACCAACCTTAGCAAGAACAAGTCTAATACTGTTCTATTACTACCTTATTCACCAAGAATATATTCCTCTTGCAACTTATTTTGTAAACAAAGCACAATCTGATTTTTATCTCTATATTTGAGTGGCCTTGATTGTTCACCTAAGAATCAAAGTGGGGAGAGGACAACATCATTTTTAAAGCATGTTTCTGGTGTCCTTGTACTTCAAAATGAGTTGTTAATAGAAGTTGCATTAGTGTACTCTAGGCTTATATAGATCAGCAATCTATCTCGTCTACTTTTCTTTCATTTCCAAGTATCATTCGAAAACAAGCGACTAGGATGTAGCTACGATTTGTGCTATAACCGGCCTTGTTCCTTAACGTGTCATGTAAATTAACTTTGATGCTGTTACAAGATTAAAGCATTTTGGAATCTGAGGGGAAAGAAATTGAAGAAAAGAAATGAGACAAATGGTATGAATTTTGATCCACCTAGTCATTATTTAGTTTTAAGTATGAATTGGTTGTCTTTTTCATAATCCAAGGCACATCGATGTACAATTAAGACAAGAAGGAAGGATGATAAGTGAAACTCCTGTTGTTTGTTTTGGCAAATGAGTACAATTTCTGTTAGTGTGATAGAAAAAACTGCGGAAGATTAACAACCATTTCTGTATAGGAAAAGAGATAAAATCATTTATCCATTTACAATTATTACCTCCATTCCTAATTGATAATGAGAGATAATCACAGTTAACTTAAGAATTTGGCCCATTTCCCAGAAATTCTTGTTTCAGAATGTTTACTATAGTGGGGAACAAACCTTGCATTTGGAACATTTCCTTGTTTGCCAAATGGGAGCTTTTACAACAGCAGTAAAGCAGCAGATAGAAACATGAGGATTTCTCAATTAAAAACAACTTAGTTCCGCCAAAGAGAATATGTGATGCATCTATAGTGCAATCTCTCTTTTCGCATATGATACAAGTGCAAGCTTAGTAGCTTTAACACTTGAAGTAAAGTTTTGGTTTCATTTACTGGTGTTATTGTGGTGAAAAATAAAACCTAGACCAGATTGTAAACAGACTAATGGAAGAAAATTTGTTCCAAATAAAAGGCACTTTGAAACCATGTTTAGAGGTTGTCGTTGTGTTCAAACCTTTGCAGTAGCAAGGCATCCAAAAAAACTAAAAAGAAATGTAGTTCAATTGATCAAGATATCTTTTACCTTTAAAACATACTGAAGTAATACAGGTCTCAAGAAATCTGACAAAGTCAGTAGTGCATGAGTTGAAATAGGCTGATGGACAAAAGAAAAAAAAAAGAAAGATAGAATAAAAGTTGGATATCATCTGATATCCATAGAGGGAATTGCTCCTGAACTGGTTTTGCAAGAGCTATGGCAATCCAGTGAAACACCATGATGAGGTACCTGACATAGAATAGCAAATAAATGTGATTAAGAGAAATTGATATCTCAATTGTGAAAAAGTAATTAAAAGTCCAGGTAATACCAATAAAATCAACTTTTGATCTCCTAACTCCTGGCTTTGTTACCTATCCCTTTAGCAAACTCATTCCAATCTGCCGGTCCTTCAATCAAATCCTCCAAAGGGATGACAACATTTTGCTGAAGATTTGCTTTTTCTTCTTCAGGCACATTCTTACAGTTTATATCATCCATTAGCTGCTTCTCTAGCGATGAGTATACTGCATTATAGAAATCAGAAAATTTTCCCATGGAAACAGTACAATCCTCCTCCTCCTGAACAGTAGTGCTCAAGTCAACATTTGAAAATGTCTTTCCCGTACCTGATTGTGCCCTAGGAGAGTTTTTCCGGCTTCCATGAGATGTTCCCCCTTCATCCAGGAGCTCTACTGAGCTCTCAATGCTTTGTCTTCCACCTGATCCTAGTTCATTTGCAGCATCATTGCTCTGCAGCTTTCTTTTTCTTATCAGAACTTCATGGATCGTATACTTTAGCATATTTTGTCGATTGGATGTAATACACTGGGCTTGTTTCTCAAGGATTTCTATTTCTTTCACTAAATTTTCTTCCATGTCTTTCAGCTTCATCATTTCCACCTTCAACGCATCATGTTCTTGCATTAGACTTTCAAATTTCTTTTGCTCTACAGACAAACTCAATTGTCCTTCAGTTTCTAATGGCTTACATAGATGTGCACTTTGAGTTCCTTGAATTCTTCTCTTAATTTTCTTTAGCCAACTCTTCTTCCCTTTTTGAAACCATGCATTCTGGAATTCCAATCTATCCCAATTGATCTTTCTGAACCCCTAAAATGTTATAATAGCACCAATCAGTTATGTCTCAATCTTTTCTAATTTCAAAAGGTATTCATCCCATGTCACTCAAGGAAAAACAGATAGACAAAGAAAGAACCACGATATCAGATCACACGGTAATAGCAAAGAGAAGATTTTATAAGATATGCAGAGTATGATACCTCACATACATCTATATTAATACTGGTAGGCAAGTTCATTTGGTATTCAAGTTTTCTTGCTTTGATTTGCAACTTAGAGAACTCTTAATATAACAGTAAAAAGTGCCACTTCAAAAAGAAACAATTCGCAAAAGTCACATACACTAGGCAAAACATTATTAAATAATTAAAGAAGTCTACATGAAGATGAGAAAACAGGAGACAATGCAAGCGGTATGATATTGAAGGATACTCACGTATGTGTTGAGCTGGCAAATGAAGCTCGCAAAGTTGTTGTGCCTGAAGTATTTTCCAAGAACCTCAGCAGCAAACCTATGAGGATCCCACACAATGAAGCTGGTGCCACTGGAACTCCATGATATGATGGAATCTGTCTCAGGGTTCTTTACTATGTCATAAACCTTGAGCAAGAAGGGAGGTGGCAATCTCACCCGTGAGGATGAAGAGGATGCACCATTAGCATAACCTTCTTTCGCAAGGGGAATTGTAGAAATTGCAGTAGCTGTAACAATAGCATTGCTACTACTTTCACTAACATCAGTTCCTATTGGTATTGTTGGATTCACTCTCTCCCCCTCATTCTCACCATTTTTCAGCTCATATCTGATAGAGTTTGTTACCTCACTTGTCTCCTGGTTTGTTGCTTCCATACTTGGCAAGCAGATTTCTTTGTTCTTTTGGGAAAAAAAATTACAAATATCTTTTGATAATAAAAACTGTAGCAACTCGGCAACTTGACATTTGCTAATGGTAGCCAACCCAATTCTCCGGGATGAACCTCTACAAGCTTCTGAAACAAAGCTTTTGTTTTAATGCCAAACATGCACTAGTTACTATATTATTTTCTCATCCCCAATTCTATGTGAAATGTTTTGATGCATCAGGAGATTGTAACTCACCTCATATTCCTTGTACACCACACCATCTTCACTTGTTACTCTATCTTGGTAAAGAAGCAGTCCTATCTGTCCTTTATATTCCGTTTTTTATTGTGATATTCCAAATGTACATGGATAATTAGTCCACCGTTTGGTTGTAAAAGCTACACCTTGTTCAATGATTATATATTAAAGCTCTATTTCTTTCGTGATCTAAACCGCCAACAAGTTCTAAAATAGGTACACAAAATTTTGCTCTTTTTTTTAATTATTTATTTATGAAGTATTATTATTATTGTTTTTTCTTTTAGTGGGGAAGTAGGAAGGGGTGGTAGGGGCAAGATAGAAGCCCCATCCTTGACATACGGGATAGATTGTATATTTATTTAGTGCTATTGCGTGTAACCCAAGAGGCCAATATAATTAACCGAATTGAATTGAACAAAAACTTTTTGTTTTCTGTTGGTGAACTTAATGCTTAATAGCCGCATTATCCCATTCTTTAACAATAGATACTAATACCCTGGGGGAGAAATGTTTCTGGAGTAGAACGACATTCCCATCCAATTGTTGCAATTTCAACAAATTTATGGACAACGGATATCTCGACTTTTAACAACCTTCACCTTCACGAAACTGAGGCTAACTTACGAGAAATGACTCGTTCATTTTTGCCCCATTCTATAATCGCAGCCTTCTCTTATCTTTATTGTTTATGGTCATTTGAATTCTCCTGCAGGTAATCTCAACATGTATCTACAAGTCTCTTAAAAGTCAAATAGCCAAAAAAAAAAAAAAGAAAAGAAAAGAGAGACGACCTGGACTTGGAAAAGCAACGCATCATGCACGCATCGAGTATAATAAGCAAGCAAAAGCATGAAACCAATTAAATAGAAACAAGAACGCCGCTTAGTCAATATATCTCTTGGTAAAAACACCCGCTTTGTTGCCTTTTAGTTCCTCCCCTGCTTTTTGTAACAAACCAAGGAGATTATGTATCCCTATAAACCAACATGTAGATTTAACACCAAACTAGCTGCAAAATTGTGATCTCTAATGCCTTTGTTCCAAAACAATTGACACCAAGTTGCTTAAGACAATTGGGAGAAAAATTTGAGATGGATTAATAGCAAAATTTCCGTCAAAGCCCGTAGAATAAATGAAAGCAGAAAATGAAGCCTTGCTCCCTCAAAGGCTGCTGGAGTCCCTGCCAAAAATGAAACGCCTCATCCAATCTGATACAACCAATGCCCTTGTACGCCAACTGACTTGCTTGCTGACAATTCAAAGATAGTAGCCAAATGAATCATAAGTATAACAGTATATGGACATGTATCAATTGCAAGATCTTGCAAGTTCAAAGGACCTTATAGTAGATGAAATGAAGAGGAATTGAGTAGCAAACCTTGCATAAACTGAGTACCAGAGCCACTGGGTGCTTTGCCCAATTGAAACCCAATCTCCTGGAAGCTGGGCAGCTGTTTGTTCACCTCCTAAAGGAGCAAATTGTCCAAGATGCCGGTACCTGAAACAAGCATCAAAGTACATAGCACAAGTAAGAAAACTACAAGCTGCTCATGCAATAACCCTGCAACTTTTCAATAGATTTCTATCTTTGCCAACTCTACACAGACAAAGTTTTTTCTTCTGATCCAAGTATTCATTCTCATATGGTGTTTCTTAAGAATCTCTTATCATCTGGTAGAATAAACTGCCTCCAAACAAGCTAACATTCTCAAATTGCATCTGAAAAGAAGATTTTTTAATCTCCAACTTCATCTTATTCTCCAAATTGCATTAGTAGGTGTCAGGAGAGTGGAATTGTTAATGAGTGGGGATACAGAAGATATCTAACTAAAGGTTCCCCTGATACCTGAAAGGGCGAAAACGATGGCGTCCTTCTCCCCTGAACCTAAGAGGACCTTCTGGATTTGTCTCAACCTCCTTCATCCGATTAAAACAATTTGCAAGATAGACACCTTGCTGAGATGCAACCTGTAAAAATATCCTAAAAAAATATTGCTTCCTGTAACTCGCATGATACGATTGACCAAATTTGGACATCATAGTTAACAAACCTGGGCAGTTGCAGGAAGATTCTTCATCTGAGAATCAACTTGGGAGAGAGCCGATTTAAATTCTTCAATGTTCACCTCAACAGATTCTTTTACATCATCCCCTTTTGAATCTTTCAAAAGATCAACTAGACTATGCATCTGCTTATTTTTGAAATATAGTTCCAGCTGAGGATATCTCTCACATATGTCATCAAGGACCTCTTGAAATTCTTTGACTGTAAGAGTACCAGAGTTGTCCTTGTCTGCCTTTTGAAATATGGCTGCAATATCCTCCTGATGAATTGGCCAAAAGACAGTGATAGCAAATAGACTAAGAGAGTTCTCATCTATCTTTTAAAAATAGGTGAGACGTGGGCAGTTCTGCATGTAGACACTACTTTTGCAGTCATGATTTATGGAGAATCATGGTAAGACATATAAATACACAACAGATATCTGCACAATGAGTTTCAAGCTTTACAAAAACTGAAACAGGTACTACTGCCAAGACCAGAAATCAGCTGCTAAGGGTGGATGCACATTAATATTTTTCCTCTGCTCTCTTGTTGTGCATGGTTCAGTGTGTGCATCTTAATTTTCTTCCTTTGTCAACTCTTCACATAAGAATGGGACTACATGACTTTAAACAGCAAGAGAATGTAAATGGATGGTTATAGAATAGAAACTCTAGGTTTTTTGTCAACCACTAAAGTTGACACCAAAACAGTGCCAGAGACTAGGACAAAAGGGATTTTTTTTTTTTTTTCTGAAGTTTAGATGAATGTAAGATTTACCATGACTTTGCGTTGATTGATAGTGGCACAATCTCCTACTGCATATATGTTGTCACATCGTTCGACTCGCAGCCACTCATCAGTTGCTAAAACACGTCTATTACTCTGTAAACAATGAAATGGATCTTAATCCACAGATGTAATAATAAACCAATTATGTCTAGGCACCAATATTCTGCATAGATCTGCACAAAGTTGGCAAAATAAAGCTCAATCATATGGACACTGGTGTATAAAGAATATACCTGACCAATTTGCTTCATAAAATCCATTATGACAGGGCGTGTCCCAATCCCAGTTGACCAAACGATCATTCCATAAGGCATTGATGATATCTCCCCAGTTTTGATTTCCTTGGTGGAAATTTCCTTGTCAGATATATTGATAACCATTGACCCGGTCTTTAAATCAATCCCCTCTCTCTTAAATTTTTCTTCTGCAAAAGCTGTGATTCTTTTGTCAAACCTGCAAATCAGAAAGTTCTATTATATTAACACCAAAAGATACAACAAGACATGCCTAGAAGTCAGATCTGTACTATTCTTCCAAGCAGAGACGGCTTACTATGAAAGCAATTATCATCTAGGCAAAACACGAACAACTCTGTAGAGGAACATAAACAGCTTGCAGCATGTCGTGGAATGATGTTGACAATACGATTTATGTTAATAAATCTTACAAAAGCAACGTGGTACAGTTGCTCTATGTAATACAAGCGTTACTTGGGGTGTTTCTGGCCGTAAGGTCAACAGTTGTTCATCTTGCATTAGTGCACATTCAACAGTTGCGAATTTAATATGAGAATACTATTGATTCTAGGAATATGATTTTCTAAAAAGCAAAGAAAATTATGATTACCAAAAGGTAAAAGTCAGTATTCCAAACAACAGAGTAAAATGCATAATCCACAAATAAAAACTCTTAAAGAGATAATAGAGCATGAATTAAGGAGACAAAAAGAAGGTAGCATACACAGATGCAATTAAGGCATGGAAAGAAAGAATTACACATAGCTACAGCCAGAATTAACAAGGGCAGCATATGAAGATATGACAGGTCCCAATGAATAGAAACAATATTCACAGGTCCCAATGAAGATATGACAAGGGAACCATATTCACAGGATACTCAAGGACATTCGGTCAAGCAGAGTTTCATTATCATAACTTTGCGTTTCAGCTTAAAATTGTCAACCAATATATCGCACGGCTGCCTTTTGAGTTTTATCATGTTAACCTCTACACTAATCTTGCTACACTATTTTCTTCAGTATGAATCAAACATCCTAAAGAGAAGGAAGTGCAGAGAAGAAATTACATATTCAAAATATGATCTGTCGCCTCAAGAAGTGTTATCCGGACCAAATTCTTGATGTCAGGGTACAATTTGGCTAAATCTTCAGTCAAAAAATCATGGAGTTGTGCTGCAAACTCCACCCCTGTTGGGCCACCACCAACAACGACAAAATGAAGAATTTTCTTTCTCTCTTCATCACTGAGACTTGGCAGATCAGCTCTTTCAAAACAGTCAATGATGCTCTTACGAATCTTCTGAGCATCTTCCACCTCCTGCAAGGCGAGCATTTACAAGGAACAGTCAGCAGAGTACTTCTACACATATAGAAGACCCATTCAGTATCATATCATACCCTCAAACAGGGAAAAAAGAAAAAACTATTATCCACATGAAGAAGAACTAATGCATTTGCATTTCATGGATCACCAGAAAGTAAACTGAGATAGTTGAATTGATTTGGAAAACAAGAGTTCAGTGCAACTAGGTCCATTTTAACTCATTAATTAAGATGATTGAGTTCCAAGCAAGAACAAGTTGCCAAGGACATATAAGTAGACTTTTTGGAAGTTACCTTCAAGAAAAGAGTATTTTCAACCACTCCAGGAATGTTGAATGTATTTGAACGAGCTCCCACGCCAATCACAAGGTAGTCAAAGTCGACAACAAATTCTTCTTTCCCATTCAGATTTGCATTTGCATTAGATTGGCAGTAAACTTTCTTATTTGCAGCATCAATCTTAACACATTCAGCTTCTGAATACTGTATATCTACTTTTTTCTGCAATAGAAGACAGAAGCATTTTATCTGTGCATCTATAACTTCATAAAAGATTTTAACGACTGAACAAAATGGATGATTAAACTCTGGAACTGAAGAACTCCTTTTCTGGCCATTGCAACAAAATTTTGCATGATATATTTTGGAAAAATGCACTACCACCAGAAACGGACAAGAAATACTTAATAACCTAAACAGAAGCCAATAGCACTTGATAAGAGTAACTTTGAAGATCCTCATAACAAATAGTCAGCAGTAACTCAACCACCCAACAAATGTCTAATCAATCCCTACAGTTACCTTCCTAATAATGTTGCGAATTGGTTCAACAATGCTGCGAGGTTCCACGGTACCACTTGTAACACTTGGCAGCAAAGGAGTGAATGCAAAGTAATTACGTGGTGATATCACCTGGACGTCATATGAAGGATCCTTCAGATTTTTCAAAAAGCTTGTTCCAGCCCAACCAGTTCCAAGTACCACCACCTTCTTTTTCTTAATCTCGGGTTCAGCTGAATCAACAATATTAGAACTATTCTGTGGTGTTGCATCAGAATACGCAACAAGGCCACTGGTTCCACCACTGACAATTAAAGAGATATAGAGTTTAAGACAGTATCCAGTGAATCACGGTAGAGTAGTTCCCCCATGAAAGGAGCTATAGGAAAGAGGAACATGAAAGTTATGGGAAAAGGATCAGAAAACTGAATAGATTTTCACGTGTCGTTAACATTGGTGGATAGTGGATTTATGAGTTAGGAGCAACTTTTAGAATAATGAAATTTTCGTTTTTTCACTTTTTGGTAAACACGTAATATGTAAGCAAGAACCATTAGTTTCAACGTGAGCCTACAACAACACAACTAAGGCAGCTTTATACCATCATCAGTAGATGTTAAACAACTATTCATTTTCCAAGATCGAGCCTACATATCAACAACTAGTTCAATAAAGTACATAGAAGGGTGAATCTTTTGCTTATTGTGATGTCCACATAGACAACCACCAAATTTTGACTCAATCACAGCGAATATTAATGCAAAACCACTTTCTCGTAGCCTAGAATCACAACTTAAGAACCTAATTAACAATCATTATTAGCTCCTTAAGGACCATAGCAAATTTTCCACGCTAGCAGAGTGCATCTGAAATTCCAAATCCTAATTCACTTACTCCTAGAAAAGAGAACAGCTAAAACAGAGAAATTAATGTCAAACAACACAAGGAATCAAATGATTCACCTATCGTCATCATTTTCACTTCATTAGCTGCTTATACGCTCAAATGAACATGGAGAAATTCAGAAATCTTAAAACAAATCTTAACCCAAAAAAAAGGAGCGAAACTCAAACTCAACAGCCAAAACGAAGAATAACAAGTAAAAACTTAAAAAAAAAAAAATTTGAGAGAGAGAGACAACAAAACTACATGAATTATAAACCAAAAATATTCAGAAAGGAAAATGAAAAAAAAAAAGAAAAGAAAAGAGGAATGAAACACCTGAGGGCGACGACCAGCAGCAACTTAGAAGTGGAACGATTTTGACGGAAGGTTCTCGAAAATCTCTCCAAAAACGCCATTCCTTGCATTTTGATAATCTTCTCGCCGATCTCTCTTTCCTCTACTTGAAAGCAAGCGCTACCTACTTGAAAGGATTTTGACGGAAGGTTCTGTGACGTGAATGAAATTAGTTGAGTTTGAGAAGAGTTTTAGTTAACAGAGCCAATGAAATGAGGAAAGCATGTGAAGACGACGAAACCAAAATGAAAAGCCAAAGAGGCCTAACACTCCAAAGAGCTGGGAAATGGGAAAAGACAGCTGAAGAAGAAGAAGAAGAAAGTCCTACGGTGCTCCGCTGTATTCATGGCTCTTTTTTTTTCCCCTTTTTTTCAAAATTTTTTCATTGCTATTCGAGTTACAGTTTTTCCCCTCCTATTTTTTTCCTTATGTTTCTGTGAAGGATCCGTTTGGCATTTCATTTCCTTCTTTTTTTTTTTTTTTTCTGATTCCTTTCTTTTGTATTCTTTCTCTTATAATATAACTTATGTGAAATGAAAAAGATAATTGAGTGTGTGCAAGAAATAATAAAAGTTTTTATAAATGATACTACCCAAGCCTAGAATTTACTACATAAATTTTATGACTTTTCATCATTTTAATATGATGAATTATAAGGTGTAAAGATGATGGATATTTGAAATAACAAAGTAGGACTAAATTTAAAACCTGCACGATGTGATGCATGATAGAGATTTTATTACATCTAAATTTGAAAGACAATATCAAGATTAGATCAAGATATTGATTTATATTAAAATTATTACCAATTATATATTTTTTCTTTTTTTTAAGCAAGTTTTTATTTTAAACTATATTTTTATCTTGAGTCTCCTCTCCCCATCAATTAGATGTTTTCTTATTATGAACGTGACCAAATTGCTTTTATAAAAATGGTAAAATAAAATTGACGGTAATAAAATCTTTAGACCGTCAAAATATGTCTCATTACCTTCAAACAATATTGATTAGTATGGCCTAAATCACCAACCAATTCATAAAACTTGTGAGAATATTTCTCACGCACCTTGTCGTGTTACTGTGGATTTCGCGTGAAGAGTTGTACAAGTAAAAACCAAACACATCATCATTTTATATTGCCAATTTCTTAAGTTGCTCGCACCCAAAAAAGGACTCAAACTGATACAAATCCAGCCAAACGGAGCTTTACGTGTACGACAGTTCTGAAATATTATATTATTTTTGATTGCCTGACTTGGAGCCCAAGAACCAGACACGTGTAAATCGGCAGCGGAACGGGGGTGCGAGTGTCATGTGCCACATGTGCTTTGTGATCGTCCGTTTGTCTTTGCACATTTGGCAACCACGTTCAGGCGCTGCAGATTATTGCCCTCCCTTTACGTTTACTTGACCTAACGGGCCCCACCCAAAGCGTTGAATAATGCAATTTGTTTCCGCCGACACGTAGTGGTACATTGTGCCTCCATTGTTGTACCTTATAGCCAGCAAAAGAACAAATTTTCAGCATTTTTTTTGGTCTCTGGGGGTTAGAAAAAGAATAGATCTCGTGGCAGAGGCTAGAGCCAGGCCGCCCTTTGAATTGGCGACTGGTCAACGGAGATCTGACGGCTAAGATGTGTACATATAATAATAAATTTTGAGTTTTTTTATTGAATACCCATTAATACACTTAGATTATACTAATTTATCATGTGAGTGCATACATCAATAATTATTATCCTTCCTTATATTTATATTATATTTTTTTAATTAATTAATTTTTTTTTGGCCTTAACGTTAAGTGATTGCAGACCCCTGTAAATTTCAAGAAAGTTTCGTCTGCTCCTGTCTGTTGCTTTCTTTGTGGAAAAGTTCAATGGCGGCAGACAGCTAAAGAGGAGGAAAGGATGGAAAACTCATTAATCTGTTGAAGGCTAGTTTGTCGTCTCCCACATTTTTGGACTAAGTATCCAGTAGAGCAAGTTAATTCAAATTTTTATTCAAGAATTTTCCTCATTTAAAGTTCCTTTTTAACACGAAAAGTAAGAAAAAATTAAACTACTTTCATTTTTTTTTTTTTGGGGGTTTGGAACGTTGAAGGGTGAGGACGAGTACTTCACCTTCACAAGTATGATTTCCGGCCGCAATGCGAATAAATATAGCCCAAGTGTCCGGATTATAACACTGCTCATGGCTCATCCACTGGACCAGGCCCAATAAGTCTATCCTCAATTTGATGGTAAAATTACACCATTTTGATGCTACAACCCATTATTGATATTTTCTTGTTAGCTAGTCAAAGGTAAGAGATCAGATAGTAGACAAAACGAGAGATTTTCCACTAGCAAAATGAAGAATAATATCCGGGTTTTACACTTACTATTTCCTTGTAGCTAAAATAGAGACCTAATGAGAAAGAAGACGATACAATAAGAGACATCTATGTCATTTAATGGAGCCAACTGAGGTCGAAATCCCTATGATAAATCCATCAAAGCTTCAACATCATGAATAAAGGTTTCTTCTTCTTGGCGATGTTTTGTTCGACAATTTAAGTGGGCTACGTTTGGATATTTCATGGCTGATGGGATAGGATGGGGACAAAGGCTTTAGCAAATTCCCTAGTCAATCTTTTCTTTTTTTTTTTTTTTCTTTTTTTTTTTTTTTGTGCTTGTTGGGAGCACACTTCGCTACCGTCTTTTCTCCTTTATTTAACAGTAAATGTAGTTGAAAGAATATAAAGAAAGAGCCGGTATAAGATAGGAAGTCCTGATTATTATTTTTTTTTTCAGAAAATGATAATTATTATATAACCTATTTTATTCTAAACTACAGAAAAGAACCTAAAAAAACTTGTCTTAGGGATTAACAGGTATACAAATCTTATTAGATCAAAAAGGTGCTTTGACACCGTCCTTAAATTTTTTTTTTCACTGCAGTAGAGTAGAATTTGAACTCCCGTCTATACCCAAGAACAGGAAGTAGTGATTAAAATGGCATAATTTTGATGGAGCTCTAATTCGTGGCTATGGTCAAGGCATCTGACTAGAGAACTGAAAGATAGTGGGACTGGCAATGATGGACGCCTTTCTCCAAAAAAAAAAAAAAATACACTGTAGAAAGCAATAATGCTCACCTTTGCAAGAATATGCGCACAGCTGGAGGTAATCCCAAAAAAAAAAAAAAAAAGATCAATCAAGATATGTTAATGCAAATCAATCGCTAAAGTACAACAAAGATCAAGAGGCAAAGCCATCAAGAAATGGATAAGAGTTTCCGCCATAATCTAAAATCAATCAAAGACCCACACAGTTTTAACCCGAATACCCGCAAGTGTGCAGCAGATCATGTTCTAAAGCGAAGAACTACCGTAAAACTTTCAAGAATGTCATTATTGCAGGACCAATCAAAGTCGGTTTGCTTTTCTGTATTTCTTGGTTTAAAAAGCTGCGAAATATTCCAATCTGCTAAAGAATGAAAGCCATGAGTAGAAATATACCACGCTTTCTTAGCCAAGCAGAGGAAAGTGGGGATATATGGGGGGCTCATTGCCTGACTTTCCAGCGTTGGTAGCAATCACATTATCAGGAAGCAACGAAGAAGACTCGAAAAGATAAAAGCAAAGAAAGAAATCCAGATGGTGTGTTGAGTGCCAGTTTCAGCAACTTTTTGGATGTCAATTCAATTGCCAACGCCTTATTGTTAGGATATCACATGCCTCCACACATTCACTTGCAAAGTACTTTACAAAACAACCTTTTGGCTTTTGCTCTCCCATTGCTTTTTTTTTAAAAAAATTTTTAATCTAGCGGTCCAAGATGGGGAGGGAAAACAGAGAAAGAAGGATTTCTCAAAAAGCTAAGGGCATATTAGTCATTCATAGCCCCCTCGTTAACAGTAAAGCACTCTTAACAATGATCTTATACAACAGTGAACTCAGTATTTACCCAAAACCCTCTAAATCCTACTTATACTACTCGTACGTCGTATCTATTTTGCGTTGATCAAGGTTAATTGTATCTAAACCTCATCGGAAAACCTTTTGATTTTCCGCCGGGAAGCCCATCACATCGCTGGAGAAAGATCGATCTCAATTAGATTCTCTTCTTCACCATCACTGTACCCCTTCCCTTCCAGTTTGATCTCTATCAACCCATCTCTATCCTCCCCTTCCCACCGGAAACACATATTCTCCTGCGGGTCCCAATCTCTGATCGCCGGAAAATCCTCATCCGATGAGCTATCCGAATCGTCGGTTTCCGGGTAAAACTTCGACAGGGATGCGTACCTCTCAATGACGGCCATCTGGGCATCTCTTTTTCCCTCCAAAACGTCGTCCTCATCGTCTTCTTGACCTTCATACTCCTCATATATCACCTCCAGTGGCGCCCCGACGTCCCACTCAACGAAGGAATCGGTACGAAACGACGTCGGCATGTTGCAAAAGTCTGAACCCAATCCATTTTCGCGATCAACATGATGGTCATCATCATGGGTGACACTGAATTCCGCAGAAACGGGATCATTTTCCTTTAAAGTTTCCTCTTGGGAGGTCATGGTTCTCTGGATTGCGCCCAGTCGAAGAAGGGAAAGTAAGAGAATTGAGGTGGAAATTAGGACCGGGGAGAAGATGATGGAGAGGAAAAGAGTCGGGAAGTAGAGGAAGATTAGAATGCAGAGAGTGATGATGGTGGAGAATAATGGGTCGTTGACGAGAGAGGAAATTGTTTTTCCTAGGAATGACATATTGTGTTGTTTTCAGGGGGAAATTTTGACGGGGAAAGGATCTGATCATTTGAATTGCCTTTGTCTATAGCAAGAATTTGATGGATGCTAGCACTAAAGAGATCAGACTTGGGGACTTGGAAGTAATGGGATTCGGTCGAGAGAGGAAGAGAATTAGATTACGTGATTGACGAGACTTAAATCCACTCCATGCATTGGTATCTTGTGAGCGAGGGTGGATGGGAGTGTGGCAAGAAAATGCTTTTTATGGGTTTTGGTATGGGGGTGGCAATGTATGATGGGTTAAGAATGATCATACAAATAATGGAAAGGGCTTGGGTTCCATGCGCGATTCGATCTGATTGTTATGTCTTTCGTGTCATTTAAATTACTTGGCCTAAGATTACATTACATTACTGTATTTGTTTGTAGTAAAAGTGATGTATATAAATAAAATATTTGACATATATTCAATATTCATACGTCCAAAATTTGAATACGTACAGCAAGCAATCGGATGAAACTGCACAAAACACAACTACACTGAGTGCTTGTTCTACAAGTAAGGCATTGAATATTACTAACAAAATGCTTCCAACCACAACCCAAAAAAACAAAGAATTATTAGCATTTTTTTTTATTAAGCTTTAAGTTGATTTTTCAAATCATGCAAACGTAATATATATCTATAACTGTTAGTGTAAAAAAATCATTATCCTGCCAATGCAAGGAAATTGTTGAGCATAGCTACATAGGACCTCAACCTTATTAACGCCCCTCTACACGATAAGTGTATAGAATCGAAATGGAGTAA
Organism: Coffea arabica; assembly: GCF_036785885.1. Lineage (NCBI taxonomy): Eukaryota > Viridiplantae > Streptophyta > Magnoliopsida > Gentianales > Rubiaceae > Coffea > Coffea arabica. The sequence continues at coordinate 10,856,162 of NC_092312.1, forward strand.
ATTTTTGGAACTCAATTTTTTAAAGGATTAAAAACTAATTTGGTAGTCCAATCTCAAATGGAAGCCCATTCTGCCGGAAGCGCCAAGCTCGACACTAGATGCGGATGTGCCGACAGCTGAGAGGCCTTGGGCCGAGTTTTGGATTTGTCAAAGACTATAATGACAGGTTTAATAAGCCTTCCTTCCTGGATAATATGTTGAGGTTCAAATCTTACCTTGTCATTGAATTTAATTGAAACTGGGGAAAAATCAAGAGGCCAAAAGAAGAAACTAAATGCAATAATACTAAAAAGAATATTAGGAGACTAATGGGAAATGGAGTTCTTGACTCAAGAAAAATAAAGAAACAAGGGGGAATGGAGTTCTTGGTGGGTCATTGGTTTGTCCACTAATGTATTCATTCCCATACAAAATTAAATGTGATGATATATACACTAACATACACTGTCAGTGTATATAAGATTTGCTCTTGAGATAATCTTTGGCTTCTGCAACTTCATCAATACTTCTCAGCTCGTGGCTCTTTTACTATGTGGTATATCACATTTGTGGTACCTCATGAGTTTTTTTTTTTTTTTTTTTTTTTTTACATTCTTATTTTTACAATATGATTTACCATAATGTGATATACCACATTGTAGAATTTCCCCAGATTCTAACACAGTTTTAATTTGATAAACGTATAACTGTATATGCATGTATATACATGCAGGATACCTATCAAACCAAAAAAAAAAAAAAAAAAAAAAACCAAAGACTTTATAACTATTGCTGAATATTACCCTCACCCAAGACAATAATACAAGATGAGAAATCTAGCCCTGTAGAAGCCCCGTACGTGGTGAGATATTATGATGATGCATCTCCCTTGGTAAATTTCTGCCATCTTTGTTTGCGAACATTGCACCTGGTAGTTGTCATTGAATACTATTTCATATATTCTTGAACGGAGCAATTGTTGTGTTGTCATGAATATCCTTTGGGTTAATCTGTTGTAGTTCAATTATCTTCTGGAAATAAACCAGTTAGGCTGCTTTTTGGCCCTAAGCCATTGTTGGCTCTGATATTCATCTAATGCCATGAATACCATTTTAACGAAAGAGATCAGCATTTGATAGTGCGCCCATCTCCTGCTATCTTATCACTGCCAAGTTCTTGATGGGTTGATTAAACTTGTAGCAGCATTTACATAGTTTAAAAGCATTCAAGAAAGAAAAGAAGTGTAGCGACATGTATGCTATGCCTATGGGTATGGGGACATAGGCATGGGACTGGTGGCAATACTTTTTAAGGCATTCTTGTCAACCAGTCACACTTGTTGCTTGTTTTTTAAGACATGGGATGGGGGAGCAAGTGAAGCCAATAGCTAGTGTTACATATATATATATATATATATATGAATCCTTGATTTCTTGTACATTTAGTACAAAGTATCGAACTATCATACTACCGTACATTTAGCTCAAGTATTACGGAGCGTGTTTGAATAGGAGATTATTTAATATATTATTTGTACTATTATCTGTCATATTTTTTATGATGTGATGTTTGTGAAATAGAAAAGTGATTAAGAAGATAAAAATTTTGATTGAAAAATGTATTTGTGATATAAGCAAATAATTTTTTTTACAAATAATGTGATATCCAAACAATTTAACAAATTTATGATACTGTTGAAACCGATCCAACTGCGCCCTAGCTAAGACAAACAACTCATAAATGCAAAGCCCAATTAGTACAACATTGCCTAATGAATATGTAACTTGGATGCCAGTGTTTTTAGTTCATTAATGGAGAACAACTTACCATGCATCTCCAATTAATTAACCGGAAAAATCCTACTATTACACTTATAGACGCTGTTAAACACATACACATACGGTTAAACTATCATCACCTCACCAAATTAATTACCAGAATAACAAAATCAACAGCCATCACAGTTTCTAATTCTAAACTCGTAGATCAAAATTACAATTTGCCATAACATACAACAATACAGGCTTCTGCCGAAGATAAAACAACGAAGAATCGTATAATGCAAATTCAGTCCTGAAATTCACCCATCGTAAACTAAGAAATGATTGGTAACTTGGAACAGCATCGTGTTCTTTCCAAATGGAAAATCTACCATTAAAGTTTTTCTTGTCTGCCACTTTCATTTACAGTCAATGAAAAGTCGAAAGAATATCTCAAAAACAACAATGATTTTCTATATATGATTCCATCCAAAATGCACCAACAAAACAGAAAAGATGGTAACCTAGATTCCCAATGGAAATTTTTACTCATTAAATGCAGTTCAGGCTTTAAGTCTTAACTCTTAAGCCTCTAATTGTACTAGATGTTTAACTAACTGACTGACTGTATATCGGTGCTCCTTTTTATATCATCACAACACACGAACTACAAGCTTTTGTTTCATAAAAGGTGATAATTCTTTTAAAGTTATAAACATCCCTTCAAAAAATTGCTTAATTTTGATCAAGTACTGCTTTGCCTCTAGAAGCAAAGGGGTCCCCAAGAAAAAGCAAAGAACTAGTAATTGCTCGAAAAGGTTACCATTAAGCTAGCTTGAAAAGACATGACGGAGTACACATTTGCTTTTTGGTTCTCCAACTTCGAAGGTCGAAAATCTTTTGGGTCCATACTTTTTCTTTTCTTTTACTATGCGTCTTCCGTTTGGAAAAATTGTAATTAATGTTCAAGAAATTAGCGATAGATACAAAACATCTCATGAAGATACAAAAGATCTACTTGTGGTGCTGAGTTCAGCTCAAGAATTTTTTTTTAATATAAGTTGATCTCGACTTGATTTAACTGTATCCTTATACTATATAAGAATGAGTTTCGGTCAAAGAATGGCTTTGAATTTCAACCGTAAGAGTAGGGGTATTTTGGGATTGTGAGGTTGTTTTGAGTGTAGTTATAGTATTGGGTACTACTTTAGATAACATGTGTATTATTGTATTTACTAAAATGTCCTTGTATTCTAAAAGATGCAGTGATGATTTGCTCAAAGGTTTGGGTAGTTTGGGAATGTGAGATTATTTGGTCATCTTTTTTACAATGGGTACAACCCATAATAACTTCTTTATTGGTGTAATTATTTAAATGTCCTTGCAGAGACATTCATTTTGATTTGTGTCAATTATTACTGTTACTTTGCTATTATAACTTGAAGAATTTCAAACGTCATTTTCATCTCAATTAAAACAAGGACAATGTGGTTTATTAAGGAATTTATGATTGAGCATTAGTTTCAACTTCAATCCTTCAAATGTCTGCCCCTTCACATTCTTCCGTTATGTTCCTTTCGTCTTCCGATAAATACTTATTTATATTGCCATTATACTTTGGATTTCAATATGGTTCTTTGGTGAAGTTATTTTTGGTGGTTCAACTTGAGGTGAGATTTCATTTTTTTTAATGGTATGGTTTGCTTTGTAAAATCGTAATTTCTATTATTAGCTAAATGCTTTTATTCCAAAATTGGATACTCTGTTAGCGCAATTTAATGTTGATATTATTGTTTCCCCACAAAGTTAGTTGTTATATACAATTTAAATGATATGTTTTGTTGGAATAGGTTTGGAGATACAAAACTTTCTCTTTTGGTCTATTTACATGGTGGAGGCTTTTTGATCAAATATGCATTCTCTCCTACATATCACGTGTACCTTAATGTAGTAGTTGCAGAAGTTGGTGTTGTAGCAGTTTCAATTAACTATCGGCTCGCCCCCAAGCATCTTTTGCCTATTGCTTATGACGATTCTTAGATTGCAGTCAAATGAGCTGCCCCTTATTCAAATAGTGAGGGTCCTGAGGTATGGCTTAGGGATTATGCTAGCTTTGATAGGGTGTTTTTTGGTGGGGATAGTGCTGGTGACAATTTAGCACATAACATGGCATCAAGGGTTTGGTTGGAGATACTAGACGGTTTCGATCTTGATGTGATTTTCTCAATTGTCCTTATTTTTTGGGGAAAGATCTAATTAGTATAATGAAATTACAGGTAAAGGCCTATGTTAAAAGCATTTGGCATTATGTTCACCCAAAATCTACGGGGTTGATGATCCATTGCTGAATCCTTGGATGAAACCAAACCTTTTGAGACTAGACTTTGTTGTTGCTAAAAAAGTTGGCTACTTTCATCAACAAGAATGTTGTGTAGATGCATCTTTAAGTGGATAAGCACTTTGTTTATTGCCATTAATCATTTGGGTATCTGTTTAAAGTTCATTTAGTCTTGTTAATGAAAAACTCATATACAAGTGTTTATTTTAAAATATATGAATTAAGAAAGATAGCATGCATAATTTCCTTCTCCATCTTCCAGTATACATTAGATACTTTGTTACTTCATATTGTTACTCAATGTGCGTGAGTTTTTCGATATTTAATTGAACTGCCATAAAATCTTCTTTAACCACAGGCACCAAATACCCGCGCGATGCGCGGGCATTCTCCTCCTAGTATTGATGATACAAATGACATATCCTTGTATTGAAGTTATTGGTTGTCAGATGGCGGTTTGACTGAGAGTTATTGCAAGTATTAAACAATTTGATATATTAAAACACGTTTAGAATGTATATTCTAAATTGCAAATCATCAATTAGAAGATTCTATAAATATAGTGAACGGAAAAAAAAAAGAGCAAATATTTAAGAGTTAAAATTGCGAAATTGTCACATAGTCGAGTTTCTTGGACAATATGGAATCTAAGCATGTGCATAGAAAGGTTTCGAAAAGGCAAAGACATTATTCAAGAATTATTGAACATGGCCTTATGCTTCAAGGGTTTTCCAATTCAATAGTTGATGAAGTCGGTAATGACTGGTTAATTTTTTTTTTTTTTGTTTAAGGATACAAAACTAATGCATGATATGAATACTAGCCTATATAAGGTAGGATAAACATTGTACAGAAATTTAAGGATTTAAATGAATGCATGGTATGAACCCTGACCTACATAAGGTAGGATAAACACTACAGTGAAATTAGTAGTAAATTGACAACTTCTGAGACAATAATGATATCGAAACCTTTCAACATAAAGTAATAATGGCTTGATTATGCAACTCATTTGGTAATAGCTCTTATATACTTCGATCATTTTGTCATGCAGATCCCTGGAATAGGTTCCACTTCTTCCTTTCCCAATGTACGGTATCGTATAACTACCAATAATTGCGTAAATATTTAATTCCTGCACAGAAAACGGAATCTTTAATGCTACATGATTTTGGATAGATCGAGTAGGCAGGCAGATTTGCTGAACAAACTTTCCGTAAAGTGATCGGATAATATTCTAATGATAAGCGTCCTGTTATCTCATCATTGCTTCAGGAACAAATCATCCATGGCCATTGGCCAGGCCAGAAAAAGCAGAGAGGAAAGGGGAGGGGGCCATGCAATGACAGTCGGGATTGCTTTGCTTGATGCAACTCCCTCTTGAGCTGTATGAGGATATGGGGCTGCAGGATCATGGATGACTGACTGGTTTTTGGCTAATAGTTAGACACTTAGAGTGGCAGACAGCAAATCCTGGCCGCCAGTTCGATTGATACATAGTGCACGTTAAAAGGTGTATGATTTGTACCAGAGTAGAAGTTCATGTCGGATGACGAATTGAAGATATTGAAACTGGGAGAAGAAGTTCCTCAAAGTTAATGTTTAACATCTGGCAAATCAAGAAACTTTCCGGGGGGTTCAGCAGTCAGCACATGGCTAGGGCCCTTCTATTTCTCTCCCAAGCCACATGTTGATGAATATCTGAAACTTTAGCTTTTATGGTTTAGGCACATTTCCACTAGCTAAAATGAGAGCACTTTCATGAGCTCTTCATTGACTTCCCCACCCCCCAACACTCCCCTGTCGTTTGGGTTGAAAATTTTCAGATAAATGATAGACAAGAAGGTTCTGAATAGAATGGCAAGAACGGAATTGGTAGTGGAGCAAAGAATTAAACATTTTCTTGTTTGAAGCTCTTCATCTCGGTTCTTTTCTTCTTTATCCACATACATAAAGAGCATAAACTTTATAGTTGACATACAAATACATTGCACAGAAGATTTCTCTGATAGGGTCATTTGGTCATTCAGACACCATTACCATCCTACACATTAGCTTGGACCATCATGGAGAAAACCAAACTACGACTCCTTGAATACTGTTGTTCCTGCATGAGGAAGCGACAGATGCCCATCAGAACGCAGCTAGGCAAGAGTAAAAGCATCCCAAACAGCCAGTCAAAATTTGGCCCCAAGGATTCTCTGTTTCATTTCTCAAACCAACGGGAGATATAGAACGGCCTAACGTTGTATGTAAATAACCGCAGCTTTAGTTTACAGACAGCACTACTGTCATTTTTCACAGGACAACAGTCAGGCGACAATGTGCAATACTCTAAACTCCCACAAACTTTTAACGTTGTATATAATAAATACTCATAAAAGAAAGTAACCTACAATAAGCACATAGCAAAATCCTATCCACCTTGGAATGTATGGACATACTAGGAGGTGGTTAGAAGCATTTCCTTGAAAACCTAACACGTCATTCTATCGATGCCCTTCCATGGGCTCTATGAGTATTTCTTCCATACATCTTCAGTTCCTTTTTCTTCATTGCTTCCAAGATCTTCTGATACCTTGGGTCAATTTCTCACTTAAAACTGCGCCACCAACTCAACCCATCCAAGAACGCTTTGGATTTCAAGAAGTTGGAAAGGCATCCCCAAGAAATCAATGCTACCATGGGCCTGGGGGGCCATAACCTCCATGATGCTCTTTACCGGGGGGGAAGTTTCCATATGAAGGCCTTGGAACAGGAGCTCCATATGGAGAACCTGGGATCATAATAAGAAGAAAACTCTTTGGACATTACTGTACGTTGAAGAAATCAAATAACACATTCGAATCACAATGGAGAAAAAAAAAAAAGAAATGTTTATACCAAGCATGAGAAACAAAGTAACGACTAAGTTGATATTCTTCAACAGGTTGTCACCATCTCTAGCTCAAAAATACAGAAAGAAAAACATCCCACCCAGCGAGGAAGGAAACTCATCACAGTTTGTCCAAGATGCAATAAAATTAAAGTTGCATATTGGTGTATGGCACTCATGACCCACTTTTACCAATTTGAAAGTTGATTAAGTTTTACCACATAGATATTAGAAGAAAATGTAACTCGATATCATACTTGAATATTTTCCTAATTCCTATTACAAATATTTGGAAATTAATGAAAACAAGATTTTTCCAAATATAAGTTTTACTGGAAATCACCAAGGATGTCACAATAACAGAACAACAAAGAATTCATAAATTCTGCTTAAAAGAAATATAGTGTGATGAAGGAAGCTACTAACCGTATGGTCCTGCTGTAGTAGACCCAAATGTAGGTGGTCCCGTACCCAAGAGCTCCTGTGATGAACATTGTGGCTGACTAGCATATACAATTTGAGAGTTAAACGGAACTGTAGTCAAACTTGCATAGGTTTCAGTCATGTGCATTCTGTTATTATCAGCTACACTGCACGTATATCCTGCTCCATAGCTCATATAAAGCTCATTCCCATTCACAGGAGCAGCAAATCTATTTTCACCATCACTTCCACCAGAGTGAGAATACCCTCCATGACTGCCATAGCTTTCAAGTCTATTAATTGGATACGAATAAGAGTTACTTCCAGCAGAGGTTCCAACTGGAGGATAAGGTGAGCATGAATTAGACCAAGGTCCAGCAAAGCCATCCAAAAGGAAAAAATTTAACTAAGAAAGACGAGAAAAGAATGCATTAACATGTAGCTGTTTTAGAAACCATAAAAGAGGCAAACCAGGTAAACTTCCTTTATTTCGCAGGGGGGCTCCAAATGAAGGAATAGACATTTCATGAGAACTTCCTCGTGGCTGACTAGCATACACATCTTGAGAGTTGAATGGAACTGTAGCCAAACTTGCATAGGGTTCAGTCATGTGCATTCTGTTATTATCAATAGCAATGGACGTATATCCTGCTCCATAGCTCCTGTAAGGCTCATTCACATCCAGAGAAGCAGCAAATCTATTTCCACAATCACTTCCACCAGAATGAGAATACCCTCCATGACACAAATATGAGTTACTTCCAGCAGGTGTTCCAACAGGAGGATAAGGCGAGTATGCATTATTAGACCAAGGTCCAGCAAAGCCCATGCCATCTGAAAACGAAAATTATTTATAAGACGAAAACATATCATTTGCATGTGGCAATTTTGGACACCACAAAAGAGAGACAAACTGGGTAAACTGCATTGATTTTGCACAGGGGTTCCATTGGAATATATGTTTTCTATTCCATAGGAAGGAATAGATGTTTCATGAGAATTTCATTGATAATTTTGCACAGGGGCTCCACATGAAGGATTAGAAGATCTATATAGGACAATGAAGGACTATCATGAGAATGGACAATGCCTTTACCAGAATGAGAGGAAACCACCACACTCGCATTGAGATTTGCTTTCATCTGATCTAAATATCTCTGCGACTCTGCTCGGCTGAGCTCTGGGAAAAAAACCTTACAGCACAAAAAGTACAGGTTACAATGCAGCCTAAAACCCAAACATGAATAGAGGAAGGAAGAATAAGAATGCAATTTACCTCATCAAAATACTCATCTGTATTGGGCATGTCCTTGCTCATTGGCAAAGTATAATTGGCTGCCACGCACCGATTACAGGTTAACACAAAAAGGAAACAGATGATGAAGAAGGAAAGGCCAAAGCATGGCAATTTAGATAGAAGGAACTACTGATCTAGACAAACCTAACATCTCATTTACAGCTTGAGCAGGAATTTCTTTTCCCATTTCTTTGTTCCTTTTATCTGAACGATTATTGAGCTCTTCCGGTCTCGGAAAAACAATAACGGCAATCTGCCTCAAGAAAACACAGCCTTTAATATCACAATATTCACGCAAGCATGGGGAAGCATAATTTCAACTTTTTAACATAAATCTCCAGGAAAAGAAAGAATCATACTTTGAAGAGAAAGAAAAAGTTACCTTATGGTAGTTCAAAAATGGCTTCAGCTTGCGTTTACGTGCATTCTTGTAGACATTTGTTTGGTCGATTATGAAATTGCGAGGCACCTTGGAAGCTCTGGACAGAAGAGTATTGAAAATCGCAGTTGCTCGTTGCATCAGACGATCAAATCGTTCACCATAGTTATGTCTACGAAGCAGACCAGGCACCTTTATGAAATTCAAGCTTTTATCAGAAAATTGAGAAGAGAAAAATGCTACTTAAAAATGAAAAAGCTCTAAAACTAAAACAAGGATACTAAGACGTGAATATGAAAGGTGTATAACCTTCATCTGATCCAGGACTAAATTGGTTCCAAGCAGAATATATCGCTTTTCTGGATGAGCCCTGACCAAATTCTCAGCCCACGTAGACTTGCCAGCAGCAGGTAATCCAACCATCATTATTAGTTCACAATCACTTACATTCTGAAACGTAGGTCCCAATATCACCTTCCGATCCTCAATTGCAGAGGCCCAGGGTTTGTAGCCTTCTTGTGGAACTAATCCATCTTCAGTCCTGAATTGCATCTGAACTTCAACATTTTTTAGCAAAACATGAGGAAATAGTGCTGATTCCCATTGCAAGCTTTTGATTGGACAATTAACCACTTCGAGGCCACCAAAACCTGCATGAAACTGAATTGCAGTTCCCAGCCACTTCCCATTCTTTGAGAAACCAATTGAAGCCATGGGTTTACTTTCAAGGTTGACACAGCAAATTATAGTGTCACCATCATCAAACTGCTCTCCATAACCTGAATATTTTCCTGCATTAGAAAACATTCCTGTGCCCCCAAAACCAAAACTGTGTAGGGTCTCCCCAAGATTTCCAACAGCATCATCTCCCCTTGAGATGCCAACCCTACATATATGCTGCTGGTCCAGTGGAGTGTCATCCATATCAACTGGCTGATGTGCAATAATTTTGCACCCAAAGCAATACTTTCCCCCAATGATTCCCACGTTGGCCCGGGCACCAGACCAGCAATAAGCAAATCCCTCCTCATAAAGTGCTGAACCACGCAGACCATCTTCTTCAATATTGAAATCTGTCAAAGAGTGATGTCCGACATCAAGCTATAGAAAGGTGAAACCAATAATGGAAAAGTATTTACTCCTAAAATTAGATCAAAGATAGCTGTTCATTGTGATTGAGTTGTACCCTAGATTATCACAAAGAAACACTTCTTGATTGCAAACAATTGAAGAAAATCTCACATACGAACTGGAAAACTAGCAGTGTATCACCCCCAATATCAAAATAATAATAATAATAAAAAGAATATGGCTGACGGTTTCTTTTCATAGGGTAGAATGCATCCAAGCCCTGACTGTTTTAGTTGAAAAAAATCCCAGCTCTGATTAGTTTAACTGAAAAATGTTCTATATACTTGACCTCTACCTCAATTTAAACATTCAGGGTCCTGACATGTCTGATGTAAATGCTAAATGATACAAGGTACAAGGTAACTTTCCAAATGGAGTTACTGTTTGATCACAATTTTTGTGTACTTGTGTACACATATACATAGGTTGAGAAACAATTTCATTGATGCACCTATTATTAAGTTAATCAATCATCATACGAGGGAAACTACACAAAGATTTAATTGTCATATGTGCCAATTTTTTATACAGAATGGATCTGTTCAAGTCCCTCCGCCTCACCAAGAACATAATTCAAGAGGCATTTTATCAGTAAAAGAAGGTATACACAAATGGCAAGAATTTCCAACAACCCACCATTATCTAACAAAATTTTCTTTCAGTCCTTTGCAATAAGGAAGATGACAGTCTCTTATGAAGAGGGAAAAATTTTAAAAAAGTTCACCGAAACCACTCAGAAGCATTATTTGTCATATACCTAAACCCTGGTTTTCCTCCTTTGACTCTCGGGGAAAAGGGGCTCTTGATTTTTACATCCTCCCATTCTTCTACCATTTTCTTAAACAACGATAAGAGAAGGCAAATTGAACCCAAGTTACTAGCCTAATCGAATGACTTCTTACCTAAATTTTAAAAAAAAAAAACACACACACACACACACACACACATTTTTGTCATAATTAAAAAACTAAAGCAACAGAACAGAAACCTAAAATTGACGGATTAACCAATGCATGTAATCATTTCCCAATGCACACAAAGACAAGCCACAAAACAAAATAATCCCAACAAATTCAAAAAAAAAAAAAAACATGCAAAGAATCCTTTTATAGGATATCGAAATTCAACCCTCTATCTTGCGAAATTGAAGGAATCGGCGATCAAGAAATGGAATTCATACCGATATCACAATCGGCCGGATTGAGGAGGACGCGACGAACGGGCAGCGCCGGATGAAAATCAGCAGAGGCTTGTTCTGCTGCTTCAATTTTCCCTTTCTTGGCATCCCTCCACGGCGCCCCGTAACCCTCTTCGATCGGCTGAGGACGCTTTGCAGATGACGCCATCGCTCAACAATAATGTCTCTCGCAAATTCTCTCAGGTAAGCTGATGCTCGCTTCGACTTCACTTCACTTCACTATACATAGCCAGTATTCTGCTGGCATATCCGTTACGTTGAGTTGGGTATTTATAGAGAACCTGAGCACCGCCTTGCCTGTGCAATGGCACGTGACATGTGTTTTTAACTTTTATTGGTTGCGTCACACTTGTAATCTGGGATTGCAGTTGATGGCGCCACTGGGGAGCCTCAATAATGAAGCTAATAACCTTAAAAGAAACTAATCAGGTGCACTCTAGGTGCATCATTTAAAAAGTTATTTTAGTCAATCATCTTTTGTGGTCGTCTTGATCCATTATGTTTAATCTCTCATCCCTTTAAGGTATGGTTAATGGAGAGATGATTTGGATCGAAAATTTAAGAATACTAATGGAATTGATGACGTGCATGGTATGTGCATTAGTAAAAAGTTAAAAAAAAAAAAAAATTTATATATAAAGCTAAATAGAAAAGTGTCACAAGCCCTCAACCCTAATTTTTTTTTTTCCAATTTTCCTCGCCAATTTCTTTAACTAGAGTCCAAACTATATAAATAAAAGGATTAGACAATTTTCCCCCTCATAATTTTCCCAAATTCATGACTTGCAAAGGATACAATAGTAAGGGATCATGCAATTAATAAGAAATGGAGAAATCAGTTGGCACAGTAAATATAAAATTTAGAAATTCACAAACACTTTTTAGTCAAAGAATAATTTTGTTGGTCTTTGAAGACACCTCAAATGAGTTTATAAACATAATTTTAAACACTTTTTTTTTCTAATTTTCAGAAATTTAAACACATTGTAATAACTAATAATATTTTTTAGTTTGGAAACACCTTAAATATACTCCTAAAAATAAATTATTTATACCTTAAAGTGCTTATTGTTATATTTGTATCCCACTAAAATTGCACATTTACACAATTTGTCTACTAACTTCATGCTTTTCTTGATATACTTTAAATTTTGAAGAAAAAGGACAACATAGGGCACTTTTAGAATGAAAACATCTTCTCAATTCTAAAATGAGTTTTAAATTATTTATACGTTAAAGTGCCTGTTGTTATATTACATCCCACTAAATTTGCACATGCACGTAATTTGTCTATTAACTTCAAGCCTTTTTTAATGTACTTTTATTTTATTTTTTTTTAAAAAAAGGACAACAAAGGGCACTTTTAGAATGAAAATATTTCTCAATTCAGAATTGGGTTTTGTAATAATATATTTTGAAATGGATTGTCATTGTTACAAGTTACAACAAGTCAAAAGTAGAGAAGTGATGTTTTTCAAAGTTCAGGGTGCTAAGTGAAATTATTAAAAGCTTCAATGGAGGTTTTTGAAATTGTCCCTTCTTTTTGTTACAAAAATCTTTTTTTTTTCCTGCCTAGAAAATGATGTCTAATTAAAGACATTAGTATGCTTTTTTTTTTTTTTTTTTTTTGATAATGAAGACATTAGTATGTTAAGTTACAGATAAAAGATTTATCCCTAGCACTACTAACTCTTAAGTTTTCTTGAGGATGAAAATTTTCGTACTTGTTTTATTACAAAAATCTTTTTTATTTCATACTTGTTTTAGTTTTCTCGAGAAGTAGCGAGGCCATCAGTATCTGACTTACATATGAAAGATTGGGTTAAAAGCACTAACCCCTTCCTTCTCCTCCGCTAGTGGTTTGGTGCCATTTGCATCTTTCCCGTAACATTACTTTTATTGCACTTTCTTCCCTCAACTAACAATCAATATTAATAGTTTAGCAAAAAAAATTAATGATCTCAAAACAATAATTAGTAGAAATAATACTCGGAAAGAAGATTTGGCTTTTTGTTTCAAGCGAATGTTCTTAAAAATGGAATCCAACCACTTAAAAAAATCACGTGCCCTTGAAATCTATTTTAGAATTTAAAATAAAATCACTTCAAGTGCCAAAAAAATCATAAAATGATTGCAAAAGAAAGAATACCATATAACTTCAAAAACAAAATTTTCTGTTTAAATATTTAAATTTACACGATATGTGTATAAGAGACATCTTACCATATTTGTAACTTACCTCCATCTATTGATATGATATCCATAATCTGAGAATGAATAAGGTTAACTATAGCAAAGTTTTCGAATTTACTTAATATGGTATAATTTTTTGTTAATAGAAGTGGAATGTTTTGGGAACTTACTTTTTGATTTGCCAAAAAAATAAAAAATTGCATTGTTAAAAATGGATGACATGAGAAGCTTGGGCAGGGGAAAAAAGAATAAAAGAAAATGGAGATAAGGACGAAATTGAAACATTTGACATTTTAGTATTTAACAGAGGAAGCAATTTGCCAATTCCGCCTTCATTTGCAGAAGAGAACCACGGCTTAGTGCCTTTAGCCCTAAAAGATTTGTCCATGCGACTAATACTAACTTTTCAGTTTTAGGTACAGGAATTGCCCCAAAATAATCAAGGCATAGAAATTGCCCCAAAAGCAATTGGGAGCATAGCCCAGAAATATTCGTTTAACTAGTTCCTAACCCATTACTTAAGCGTAACTGCCCATAATTTGTTGAAGGATTTTAAAAAAGAAAAACTATAAGTTGATTGATAAAAAGATTTAGGTTGCCTTTGATATTAGGTCATTGAATTTTCAAGTATTAAATCTAATACATTTGAGTATATATTATATTCAGTGACAAGTGAATAGGTTATCACTTAATTTTGAGAGCAAGGTTTGCCCAGGAAATTCAGTGCCACTTAATTAATTCAGATGTTCAATTTTTTGTTATCAAACAGTCTGAATATGTTAAGATCTGAATCCATTAAATTTAAGTACTAAATTGAGTTATCAAATAAGGCCTTAGTAAGACATAAGTGATATGAATATATATATATATATATATATATATATATATATATATATATATATATATATATATATATAAGGTGGAAATTAATAAATTAATTAAAAATTACTATAAATAAGGCAGTAAAAAAGGAAGAGAATTAATTATTACAAAAAAAAAAGCAGTAAAAGAATTTAAAAAATTTAAAAACACAAATTCTTAAGAAGTGGCGAAAAGATGGATAGTCCATTTGATAGAACATGAATATGTTCAACTTGACAGAATGCGGATACGTTCAACTCAGCAATCTACCATATGAAAAACTGAACATTATTTTATGTGTGCGTGTGCATGAGATTTGTAAAAACGGTAATTGCTTTTCCAAGGGGTTCATTAAACTAGCATATAGTCGGAACCAGCAATATAATAGCTGAAATGAAACCCCAAACAACTTCAGAATATTATCATTTCAAGCACCATTGAAACAAAACCTCGTAACCAGAACGACAAAACCCATTGCAAGCAAATTAATCACCAATCAAGAAATACTAGGTTTGTTTATTCCTTGGTCACAAACTCCAGTAACACTGGCAGTTATATTTGCAATATCCAGGTTGGTAGTTGCCTCTACTTTTATGATGCTTTGAGGACAAAATGACATTAGTGTTTGAGCCCGAAATACCAATGTGAAAAACAAATAGACTATGTAAGAAAATGTTTGTTTGGATTGCCGGTTTATTTGTCAAAATATATTTGCTTATATCATTATTACAATTTCCAACACACCTTTTTATCTTTCCAATTACCTTTTTATCTCACATACATCACATCACAAAAAGTGCTACAGTAAAAATATCTCTAATAATTCACAATCCAAACAAATGTAAAACATCATAATAGCCTTTGAAGCAAATGGCAAAACTAGTAACTAAACTAGTAGGCATTCTTTGTTTTAGTAATTCAACATTTTATGTAGCCAAAATAATCATTGAACTAATAAAAAACAGGTATAATTTTTTGTCAGCCACGTAGTAAATATTTACATTTCTTGTCACTAATCTAATGAGAGTGTACACTTTGTAGTCACAAAACGCATCATTTTAGTTAAATAAAGAGTTTAGTGATCAAAATAGAGAAGTCTAAACAGTTTAGTGACAATGTGTGTCATTTGCTCTAACCTTTAGTACGTTGTTTATAAAAAGTTCAAGGAAAATGAAATAAAAATTATTATTTTATCATGATGCTAAGTTCATGTTTCTTCTTCTTTCCACCTGAAGTAATATTTATCTATCTTCATTTATATTTTTTGTTTTCTTTTTATGCAAATTTCGAACTCCAGATTGAGAATAGTATGGTTATTATTGTTAATATAAAATCACTTCCATACAAACCAATAAAACAAGTACGTCATATATTGAGTAAATTTTATATACACCGTCAAATGTATACATTACTATGTTTGGATGGGTGACACATTAAATTCAAATTTTGCACATGTGATATATCTAATAGTGATAGTGTATACACTGATAATGTATATAAGATTAATCTTATTTTATATGCTGACTATAAGGTACTACACTATAAACGAGTGCCAGTACTTGCTAATCAAACAAGATATTCTTGACCAACAAAAGTAGGCATAATCCTGTATCTAAATTCTAAGTGTCAAGGTATGTACATCGGTTGTGTTGTGCCTACCGTATTCAAGCATGCAACATTGGTCTTTCTTTTTCCTTCTCTTTGTTCTGGTTTTACTTCCCATGCATGATCATAGCCAGCTACAAGAAAATCTTCTGAAAGGTAAGGCTAACTAAAGGATTGTGGATTAGTACAAATGGAATTTGCAAGGTGCTAGAAAGTAACCGCAAATAGACCTTCATCATGTAAGGGCCACCTTCCCTACGAGTCAAATGGTAACAATCTATGAATGGTTGGATAATTGGGACTTAAAAGTAGATTCTTTGTTGGTAAAAGGAAGACGAAGTAGGAGTTTCCGAAGCCGCGTGTTTCTCTGGTGATATCTGGCTGGCAGCTTATCAGCATGCTTTTCTAGAATGGGACAGCTTAGCACCGAAAACTAAAACCCTGACTGCGTGGATAGATCATTGCGGCGCAAATTTTGATCCTGTAATTAAGGTTCAAGGATTCCAGCTAGGTTCCCTCAAACCATTAACTCCGATACAGCCAGATCCTCAATGAAATCCTCGGTATCAGAATAGGAAATTAACATCTTATTATTAATGCAGAAAGCGCAAGGTCCATGTTCTCTGAAGACGCCGCTCACCAAAACAAGTAGGGAATGGAAATAAACACAATGGTAGATCCTTCATTTTCCTTTTCATAATGTACTAATCTCTGCCTGACAATCTTGGCGATAACCGTCCCCGAAAACAAAAGGATTTAATACTGATAATTTCAACAAGAAATCAACAGGTAGCCCCCCATCACCTGATTGTTGAAAAGGTATTGACCAAATAGAATCAGCAGAGTTCAGACACAGATGCATTAATGCAGAACATAAAAGGGCAAAAAAATATACAGTACATATCCTAAATGAAACAAGAATCTCAGCTGACGTCTCAAATTGGCCAAGAATAATCTCTTACATAGTTCTACTGCACCGTAGTGATTACATGGAGGAGGAAGAACAACATTGTGTAGGGAGAACAGAAGAACAATCAAATTGCAAAATCAGCTTGGAAGAGATGTATTCATTCAACCAATTCGAATAAGTTTACCAAAGAGCTAGGAGGCTCATATATACACGCTTTTGAGAATAAAAAGGGCCACTACAGCTCCTTAAATGAAATCCCTAAACCATTTCTTCTACATGTACAAACAAAGTATAAACAAGCCAATCCTATCTTCAATGAAAGAATTGAAGAAAATGGGCCTGCATGGATTTGTTTTGTCATGTACAAACTATCAAAAAATCTGACCCGCACGTCAGATTTTTCTCTCTGTCTCTGTCTTCTATCTATTTAGCTTAACCAAGTTACCAATTGTACAACAAGAAGAAGACCGTTCTGGATCTTCATAGATTATTCAACTCATATTTCTGCATCCATTGCCACAAATAGCTCTCTTCGTGGCCAATTCTCTTCGCCAGCAGAAGTAAATAAGGCCACCGAAATGTCAGCCAACTTCTTGCTGCTCAATCGAGCCCTCGGAATTCTCACTTGCCTTGGAGCTTGTTCGATTTCATTGAACTCATCCAGATTTTCCAAATCAATAGCATTTGGAAATCCAAGGGTCTTCCTGGGGGTACTATATGCAAAATGCCATTGCTTTGCAATCAAAGTCTGCATTTTTGTTTAAGAAATCCAAATCAAAATCAACTAATGCTCAAGACAAGTTGAAGAAAGCACTCAAATTTTAAATTAATTCAATTCATAGAGATATATAAAAGCTTACCGCTTCTCTTAGCGATTTGGAAACAAAAAACAGCCTCTTCAAATCATCATGTTCAACACCACATAATATCCTAATCTGCAGGACAAAAACAAATCCCATCCTTGAGTATTAGCATTCAGCCCAAAAGGTAACCTTAAGATTAATTTCCAAATATGACCATCCAAAAAAGCCCTCATCTTTCACCAGTAAAGCAAAACTTAATTAGTGGCCGTAAATGCAAATGCCCCTAAGAAAAGGGCAGAACATTCACTTCAACTCTTAAGCAATTATAAAAAATTACTCCATAAAACCAAGCCAATAACTACATTTCAGCATAATTAAAGTACAAACTGCATATCCAAGTATCATTAACACAGAAAGCTTAAGAACAACCCCCAGTTAAAATCTCAACTCACCAGGACATCTTGAGGCAATGCTTCAAGAGTAGACTTGTCTGAAGTGAAAAATGAGGCCTCATAGCTGCAGCGTTTTTTGGTGGGAGTTCTATCAAAGCAATCAATTTCCATCACATCATTGGATGGTAAAGCAACCCTTTTCCGCCCAAATGAGGTGCTCCTGACCAACCCCATCCCAAACCCTCCATTTCCCCTCTGGGAATTGCAACCACATTTCTTCCCCAATGCCATCTTTGTCCTGTTCTGTCTCTTCAACAAAGTTCCGTGAATCCAAGATCTGATTTTTCCACCAAGCATACAAAATCAATCAGCACCCAAAACACCAAGAAAAGAAAAGAAAACCCAATTTTCCGACTCGAACAAATTACCTATAAATAACACACAGACCCAGAATCTAAAATCGTTATGATAAAATCTATGAAACAGAAAACTAGAAACATAAGAGGCAGAGACAGGCGGTAGATAGATAGATACCTTGAGGCGAAACTTGACCTAAATACCTAAATTTTAGCGAGAGAGTAAATTGAGGTTGGCTGTAACTGCCGTTTGCTGAGAAGGAAACAAATAAAACCAGTTATAACCCTGTAAGTCAAGATATTTATAGTTGTACGAAACTGAGGATTTTTCTAATCTTGTGTGCTGACACATCGGTACAATTTTTAAATTGCTTATAGATTAATACGTAGGAGGGAAAATGGATATGGTAAAAGATTTTGATTTTATTTGATTTTTCACTAGAAACTACTGGAAATCTCGGATAAAAATATCTGTGGGCTGGGTCGGGTGCTTTTAGATAAATATCCAGGAGAGAAAATGGATGTGGTAAAAGATTTGATTTTTCACTAGAAACTACTGGAGATCGTGGAGCACCCTGGGATTGGCGGGTTAAAAAAAAAAGAAGGAATGCAATGCATAGAGAGTAGAGAGTCGAGAGGGAAAAAATAAGAACTAGCCGTTATGGAAAGAGACACGTGGCGGAGCAGGAGAGGTTGGAGGAAGTAACTTGGGTGGTCCAGTGACGTGGCTGGAATGGTCGGTCCAAGTCGGCTGGTCGGGGTCGGTAGCTTATCTGACACGTTTATGGGTTCATGGACTGGGTCATTTGGCTGGTTGATATTATGACCATACACGTGTAATCTAACTGTACTTTGACGGATGAGGAAGTCATGGGTGGTTGAGCGAAGGATCGATGGTCAGGATTTGTTGGAGGATCACACGTGAGAGGGACGTGAGTAGAAGATCGGTGGCCAGTTCTATAGTGCTAGTTTGTAGTGGGAAGTAGGTGTCTTCCAATTCGGCGGCTGAAGAAGAGTGAAGAGTGAGTGGCTGCTGTAGCAGTGTTTACACGGGGCTGTTTGGGTCAAAAGCAGGTCAACACGCCCTACTTTAATCGTGGTTCTGTCCGATGGGTGGCCCTCTGGACTTTGGCGGGCAAGTGGGCAAATTATGGTAGTGTCTTTGTTTGTTTGTGTTTTTTTTTTCCCTCTCTTGTAACATGGAGTTAGGATAGGAGATTGTTTAGGATAACTTTAAAAAAATATTACAATGGATCTATTTGGATAGATTAATTGAAATATTATTTGAAATAATTATTATAATATTTTTTATGATGTGATATATGTGAGATAAAAAAGTGATTAAAAATATTTGTTGATATGATATAGATGAGATAAGAAAATAATCTAAAAATGTGTTTATGATAGAAGCAAATATATTTGTTAACTGCTTAATATTCTTAATGGTCAATTCCTCTCATATTATTAATCCAATTATTAGGCCTAACAGAAAACCATGAGATTCACTGGCGGAATTTTGAGGAAGAAGGACACTCATAATGCTAACGGTTATTTTCCCAAAAAAACAAAAAAAAAGAGCTAAAAATTAGTACTATGTTGTATGAAGTGTAACTGCTGTTGCTACCACTGATTTTGGGACCTCTTAGAGGCTCTTGATGTGGTAAAATTAATGATAAACTCTTGACTAGCAATTGCCCTGTCCGAGATTGCTTTCTTCTAGCTTATGTGTTGCTTGATGTCCAATTTTGCGTTATGTAAGGTAACCCTAATGCATTGAGCGTTTTTCATTCAAATATAACCGATCTTTATTTTAGGAAATGACTTTTTAATCAAGAAACTAATCTAGCCAAGATTATAGCAACGGGTGAGGAGCTTAGGTTGGAAGATGGGAGGGCAGAATGAAGATGAGTAAGAAGAAAGGAAGAAAAGGAAAAATTACTTGTTCAACACATTTGTACTAATAAAATATCACATGCAAAGCACACGACTAATCTACCTTTAAACTAGCTATGTAAACTTTCTGAATAATGGGAAATTACTACTATAGAAGAAAAGTGTGGAGAAGAGAGTTAATTTCACTTTAAAATAGAAAAAAATCACTTGAAATTAAGTGTTTATACTTTATACTACGTGAGACAAAACTTCTACTTTTCATAAGGCTTTGCAAACGAATTTCAGTAGAAGGTTAAAAGTTGATTTTTTCGCTAAGATCAATTTTCCACAGACTGTGAAAAGAATTCGTATCTAGGCGTTGTCTGCAAGAAACTATGATTTTAAGTGTTTATACTCTGTTCTTTACAAATTGGAGTAAAGAAATAGTCTTGCCAGACTAGGGTTCCGTTTGATGAAACTGAATCTGAATTCTGAAGTCTGAATTCTGAAATCTGAATACCGAAACAATTAATTTGCTGAATTTTAAGCACTGAAAAGAAATATATGAATGTCTGAATTTTAATGTTAAACATATTTAAACTGTTTGATAAACATTTATAATTGAATGCTTAATAAGTTTAATTTGACAAATTTGCCCTTATATTTTTTCATCCAAAAAAGAAATATGACCTATGATTTAATTAGCTAAAAATGTTAGGTATGAAAATGACAATATTTATTTTTAAATCAAATTAATATAAAAGATGAAATATATTATATGAGGAGTATGGAGAAGATGTGAAAATCATTCAAAAGGGAGAAAAAAGAAATATAAAATCATTAGATAGAGAATATTAGATTGTTTAATTAGATAAGAATTTTGAACATAATTAACACACAAGGGTAGATTTGGTAGATAAGATAAGGTAATTGAAGTAATTCTATTGATTCTTATCAGAATTAAGCATTCAGTTAGGATTCTTCTGCTGAAAAAAATACACACAAGTTCAGCACTACTTAACAAGTTTAGCAAATGGATTTTCATTTATCAAATATTCAAAACATCTGAATGTCTAAAAAAATTCAGATTCAACACTTTTTTATGTTATCAAACAGACCCTGGGTATGCATACAGATTTTCTCACATTGTTTCATGTAATTAGTGTGCAGGCTCGTAAACAAAATTTGTTATTCCTATTAATCGTGCTAGATATAAAGTACAAAGGTACCTTTTATGTGTAATATCACTTTAATTAATGGAAGTCCCGAATAATGCTTCTTAGATAACGTTAGTCAATGTCTTGGGAAAACCATTCTATCAATTTATATCCAAATTGTCACATCATTCAATAATGAAGGGTTTTATGTTTTGAATTATTGCACCTCATACAATTCAACGTCCAAATTAAAACTCTTTTTTTTTTAATCTTAAATATATGATAAACATAAACAATGACTACCCACTTTACTTTCGTAAATTTAAGCATACCTGTGGGAATGTGTTTTTGCACTAGTCTACATATAAAGACAGGTCTCCTTGGCAAATGTCTTTTTAACCTATCATATTTTTAAGTTTTTAACAGCGAAAAATGTTCTTAGTTGCGCACGAAGTTGGAGGAAGTATTACTTTAATTACTATTGCGTCATATGCTTAGAGGCCCTGGATATGGTATAATGATAATCTTTTGACCAATAATCATCCTATCCTTGTTAGGTTTCTCCTACTATGTTGCTTGATGACCAGTGCTGCCTCATGCATGGTAAACATAACGTATTAAGCGTAGTTCATTCCAAGATGACCTATCTTGGGATGTTTTACGAGGAATAATAACTTTTCAATCAAGGAACAAACCTAACTAGCTTTACAGTAATGGGCAAGAGCTTGGCATTAGACATGAGAAGATAATAAAGATGTAAACAAGTCAAGTCGAGCCAAATATCACACATTTAAACTTTATTCATTAACATATTCAAACAAGACTCGTGTTCACTCGTTAATATTCGAGTTTTAAATATATGTTCTTTTAACAGCTTTAAAAGATAGACAAAAAAGACGATTGAGTAAGAACAAAGAAAGAAAAACCAGAGGGATGGAAGCGGGGAGGCAAGCAGCATATTTGCAGTTTGCAAGAAGCAATCACGTCTAAAGGAGATGATTAATCAACAAGTGCATACCAGAAGTAAATATATAGGCATCAATCATGGACCACATTAAAGAGTTTAACTAAAGTGGGATGGAACGCAACTATGATTTAAGGGTAGTGAAAATTATACCAATGATTTAAGCACGACTGCATGGGAGTACGAACGATAACAGTTTGGCTAACAAATTAACAACATCAAGGACACCAACTTTTTAAGGAAACAAAAAGCAAAGAAAAGAAAAGGTACTTCAAGTTGTGCCAAGTACTCTTGAAAAGGAGCCTTCTAAGCTTTTTGATCGGATCAAGTTTTGGTAAAGAAGTATGTCAAAACAACTAAAGAGATTGTCTTGGTCACTGATCGGGCTTGAAAGAATCCGCTAGCTTCCAGTGGTTCAAACACTAAAAAATAAGCACATAAAGTTTTCCTTTAATAATTTTGACTATCCTTTTTTGGTTGGCAGATTAGTCCCCGAAGATGATGTATAAAATATGGATTTGGGGATACTTCTTCCATCATTCAATGATGGGAAAAACAGATAAAATGTCTTTTACCGAAATCAAAACCCAAGAATTACCCATTTGCACATATCCATTTTATAGCTCGTGCGCTTGACGTGGCATTAGTAAAAAAAATAAAAATAAAAATGGTGCTAGTATAAAAAGAGTAGGATTAATTTGTGACCAAGAAAAAATGTCTCGATGGTTAAAAGAAGTAGTAGATTGACAGTGGAACAAGATGAATTCTACGCACTTCCAAAGACAGCTGAATTTTAATATCAGAAAAATGAGAGATTGCCCTGAATAAAAAGAAGTTTAAACAAGAACACTAGATTTTTTTTAATCAAATATCAACAATAATGTTAAAATCAAGGGATAATTTCACAAACCTCCCTTGTAATGGTATTAATGATAGGGCAAAAACCACCGTGTAAGACTTAGTAGCAATTTTTAAATTGTTTGATAGCCATTTGACTTTATTATTACCTTTTTTTGAAATTATCCCTTACTATATAAATCAAGAAAGAAACTGGGATGATTGCCACAGATATTGCAGTACAAATTGTGAGCTCATTGGAAAGGTTAAAACCTTGGGCGGTTGAAGGTACATATATTTCTATTATATGCAATGACTCAAAAATTGGAGCATCCAAAAACAACTAGAGATAAAAAATGTTCAAAACTCCCGATCCGTTAACTACTTGGGCCCTCCCACTCCGACCAAGTCTGCCCCGCGTTAACAGTAACAGATGAATTAGCCACTGGCCCCAAAAGTCTTCGCAAGGGATTGATTTTTAACACAGGAAGTGGGCCTGCAAAATTCCCAAGAACGATACCGCTGGACTGGGTCCAGGGTCAAAGTAGGAAGTATGCAGTCCATACTATTTTTCCTTCAAAAAATTGTTATACTGTATATTTTAATTTAGACGAGTACCCTGTTCCACCGCAGGGATCTTTTCTCTTTTTTTCACTTTCACCCAATTAATACTCAAATATTAAATTTTGAATGTTAATTGCACTTGATTTGCACATTGGTCTACATAGCCAGTATATACAGTAAAATATTAAATCTTGCTCAGTGGGTAATTGACAATTACCTTCGTAAGCTACTGCCTATATATATATTTCAATCATTTTGGTGGGATTGCATATATAAGATTGCATGTATATTCACTCCTCCGGTAAGGCCATATGATCAAACTCAACCATCTTTAGGACAATTGGAATGATAATTGGTGACGAACCATATTATTCTTTTCTAGCAGAAGGAATTTTATCAGCTGCTGGATGCTTAATGGTCTCAACTTCCTTCCCAGGATTAGTTCCAAGGATATCACTAGATTCAAGAGTCCCTGCAACTGTGATCAACCGATCAGCTGATGCTTCCTTCTCCCGATTTCACATTCTCAGGATATGAATCATTTTTTCTCCCTGTCCCTGACTGCCACCTTCCTTCAAAGGCTATGACTCTTCATCTTTTGTTGGCATCTGAATTGCCAACTTGTCGTCATCATCCTTGAGGTGTATGGTAGGATCCCAATGCATTCCCTCGATAATAATAATTGGTTTATCATCTTACATTGCTTTCATAACTACTACATCGCATGAATTCAAGGCGCACATCTATGAATAAAGTGTTTGCAGTGTAGGATAAATCAAACATCTCGTGCAAAATCTGTACGAAAATGTTTTGACAATTATTATTATTATTTTTTTTGATAATGATACAGATGGTCAGCTATAGCAACTCAGCTGCCAACATAGACGGAATTCTGGCTTAACCGGGGAGGGGGGGGGGGGGGTGAACATCAAACATATAATGGTGAAAAATTGAAACAACAAACAAAGCTTAATAAATTAATAAAGAAGATTAATAAAGCCATAAGTAGTAATCAAATGTTTAAAATAGTCAAAGCCAAATCTAAAGTAAAATACAAAATAACATTCTAGTCCTTATTAATGCTAGGCATGCGAAATTGTGATCGATACTCATTCATTTGATTAAATGCATCAATAATTGAATAAAATTAGTTCTTTCTCGAAGTATGTCATCAATGACTCTGCACGAAAATAATCACATATCTGATTGCCTATCGACTCTTGATGATTGTCATAACGGAAAATTTTTTAAAGAAAATTGGAGTAATAAACTTGCCTTGCAACAATGGAGTTCGGTGGAACAAAAAAAATAAAAAAATAAAAAACTTTCCTTACAATAATGGAGTTTGCGGGAAAATGGATGCTTGAAGACACAAGATTTTGGGGAGGGTTAATTGTTAAAAGTACGGATGTTGGAAGAAGTCATGACTTTGGTAATTGTTTTTGCCTAATATATGCGTGTTAATTGAAGTCAATTTAATACAAACAAAATGTACTAGAAGTTAGATTTCCTTTAGTTTATCTGTTGTTTCCTTGTGTATAATTTCCTTATTTTGCTATGTTATACTAATTTTATGGAGATAAGAAGTTGGTTTGTTTCATAAAATTTGTCAAAAAAGAAAGTGACTATAAGAGATTGACTAGACGGTGGTTTGTTTTAAGAAGCGTATAAAAGAAAGGTTTTTGAACATGTGCCAAACTGCCAATGGACATTTGTTAAAATACCTAAATGACATCAAATTTAACTTAAATTATGAGGTGAATGTATATTAACAATTATTGTCCTATTTCACATTTATATTTTTTAAAATTTGAAAATATCAACACCTTAACAAGTGCCCATTAAATATTTATCTAAAAAATGCCTAGTGGGTATTCATTTGACAGACCCAAGAAAGAAACTAAACTAGAAATTTGTTTATTGCAAGAAACTTTAAAAGTGACAATAAATAACTTTAGATAAATATGTAGGGTTAGGGGGTGGGGAGCAAAGTAGTATTATCTTTGGTGGGTTAATTCTATTTTACACCCTTCAATTGTATTTCGACTTACACTTTGATTCCTAAACTCTAAATTGGGATATGTTAGTCCCTAAACTATACAGTGATTCCCACTTTGATCTCTAAGCTTTAAATTGAGTCATTTTAGTTGCTAAACTATACTATGATTCTCAAATTGTTTCCTAAACTCCCTTTTTTCTCTCTAATTTGGGATTTTTTTTTGGTTATTGTTTAATTTTTTTTGTTACTCACTTGACTAGTATTCTGTTAATTTTGGGGATTCATTAACAATTATCCTTAAGTGAGATATTTGCTAAAGTATAAGAACTAAAGTGTCCCAATTCATAATTTAAAAATCAAAGTAAGAATTGATGTATAATTGAGAGGAGAAAAATCAAATAGAGGAGTATTGAGTTTGAGAAAACTACCTACGCAGTTGAGGTGATAGCTCATGCATTCCTTCCAAATTCATCAAAACTGAACACCAGCTCAAACAATCAGTTTCTTTTAACTCTCACTATTTCTGAACATTTCACACTCGTTGGCAATTGACCCAACTATGACTTGCGAGTTTTCAAGTCGGTTTCCTTGGATAACTAAAATCTCTCTATCTCAGTTTTTAGTTGGAAATTCATCTGGTCTAGACTCCAAACGGAATTAGAATTTGACAAAGCTTTGCTATGTCGTTATTTGAAATTAAGTCGAAGCCATCCATTGTATAATTAGCATTAAAACCTGTATAAATTCTGCAATTTGCGGATATATGTATCCATTGAATTAAGGACTTTCAGTTTTCAAGAAAAAAAAATTTGCGTAGTTTTTGTGATCATGAAGAGTCGTGCGTAGTGCGTGATTCGCTAACAATATCAACTGTATTAAAATTTGTATACCATCTTCCAAATATTTGTTCAATTTCTATAGCTGACTTTATCTTTAATATTTTAGCTTCCTTAAAAATTCCATACTTAATTGGATAATTCAATTTCTATCATCGACTTTATCTTCTTTTTTTTTTTAAAAGTTCCCTATATCACAGTTGGTATCAAAATTCTCAATTTTGTATAATCACAACCAACCATTATGGCAATTGGTATGTAAAACCATAAGCCACCCAATTTAATGGACCAAGTTCCATTCGCTGCTGCTTTTGGAGTTCAACCAGCTAATCCTAACTTTAAAGGGCTTTCTGGACAACACTTCATGAATAATAGCATAAAAGCAAGGCATACCATCCTCATTGTCATATGCAGCCCAAACCTGGTTTTCAACAAATGATTCTTCCACCCTGTCTTTGTCAAACTCCTGATTAGGCATATCCATTGTCATAATACCAGTAGCTTCTGTGTTTCAACCATTGGTTGAAGCACAAGGCAACTAGCAAGCTCCCTAGTGCATGATCTAGCTCAGGGTACTAATGGTGGCAGTTGCATCTGAGAAAGTTACAGTAGAAGAAATTGACGACTTTTTGGGGTATACTGCAGAATTGGCACCCTTCATCATAGTGTTTTCATGTTTCTAGCCTCCATGCCACTTCCAACAGATTCTTTCGTAGCATTAATGAAGTTGGCTTCTTTCATTGGCTTCTCCTGCTTCTTTAACTGAAGACTTCTGTACAGCAGCCATATTCCATTCCTTGAACTTCTTGTGGATTTCTATCCTTGCCTTTCCCATCAAACACATCTTGAATTTCTGACCGTGATAATTCCCTTAAACTTTCAGGCTGGTTATCAGAAATAAAGACTTTCTCTGCTTCAAATCTATCCATTTGGTTTCCACAAGAATTCCCGCATCAACTACCAATTCTGAATTTTGTAAATTAAATCACTACTATTTTTATTCATATCTTCCATATCACCATTAAAACAGCAATCATTCATGATTTTTTTTCTCTAATTACCGTCCAATATTAATAAAGTAACATAAGACTACAGTAGGACCAATCCAGTTGCACAATTATATTCCCATCTTGGTGAACACTCAGCCATCAATCCTATGTGGAATCTCTTTCTCTGCTGCTTTCAAGTAGACATTGTACAAGAAGAAAAACGAAATCCAAAAAGTCTCCGGAAAATGGGAGCATCAAGGTCCGTAGCTCCTAGCCACTCATTTTAATTTGGGTGCATAGACTACCTGCTTGTTCGGGAACAATCATCTTATTTCACATTCTCTTTTCTTTGTCCTTTTCTTCTACATTTTGCATCTTCCCAACTCTATAATTCTTTGCCTTATCCATCTATGCTTTGCTCTAATTCCATTCTCCTTAATCCTCTTCATCCATGTCTCTATCTCAACCAATTGGTCGTCACCTTCCTTTCCTCCTCTTCTAGCTATCCTTAATTTGCCCTCAAATCCCAAATTAATTATCATCTCTAAGTGATTATGTCCCTCATAACCAGAGCTACACTCTTGAATGGTTAACTTGTATCTCTCCATTTTTTATTTTTTCTGTCTTCTGAAAATACTATTCAATTATTTAGACATGTACTGCATATAGAAGTTTAAGCAACTACGATGATGATTAAAGGGATAATTGATTATGTTTTGCTAGTGGTGGATGGCTTGAGATTTAGACTTTTATAAAGCTAAATCATGAACATGAGTAAAATGGTTGCTAAAGCTAATTTATCGTCAATGGAGTTGGGTTAGCTTTCTTGTAAGTTGATTCAATTGCTTATTAGATATGAACATTTTTCTTGTACTAACAACTAAAGATTGGTTTTCACTGCCAACGTCGAGCGACCAGATGGATTACATCAGGGAAAAGGAGAAAAAAGATATCGGGAGTCAGGCAACAAAAAGGGGTTGATGGGTAGAATCTAGTGGAGGAGAAAAATATTTTCGATTTTTGAATAATTAAGTATAATTAAGGAACTAAATTTGTTAAAATAATGAAACTGTCTTGATTGGCGTCCGTGAGTGTGAAACTCGCACCGTCCGTCATCGTATTGCTGTTCAAAGTCTCCAAAGCCCGAAACTTGTGAAAAATTCATTGGTACGAATCGTGCAAAAGACGTGATTTACAATCACCATGCCCAATTTACTGTCGAAGGGCCTGAAAATTTTACTAGCTTTGTAACAAAGCAATATGTGCATCCTGCATAGTTAAGTCTCTAGTTGTCCTATACCAAATTTATCAAATGGGATGACAAAAAAAACCTCATGATCTCTTCCAATAACCTTTGCAGAGGTGATTGCTCTGGTATTCTTGAGCTTCATTTTGGTGAGTTAGCCTCTGGAAACTATTACACCTCCATTGATGCTGAAGGCTCTGTATTGGATCTTATTCCCGATGATATTAGAATGTCAATGTATAGTCATCAACTGGATGGGTTTGTCTTCTTGTGGAAAAACATAGTAGGAGAAACTGCTATTGAGAAGCTGAAAATTGAACTGTTTGATGATGGAAGAGGAGCCATAATATCACATGCCCCTGGCACCAGGAAGACTTGCCTGACAATTGTTTTTATTCTGTCATTGTTAAGGATAGATATATCCAATGTGCCGGCCGGCGATTATAGCTCCTACAAGCATGCTACTTACCTGGGAAAATGAGTTCCGAAAATGGGGATATAGAATTCCTTTTCATAACTTTAATAGCAAGGACTTGTCAGGAAATGAACTCAAAACTGATGTAGACTTTCCTCGGAGAGTTGGAAGTCGAACGACAAAGCTGTACTCTTCGACAAAGGATAAAAGTGTTCTAGGAATCAGCTACAAGTTATTTGAGCAGATTGCTAGTGGGCGGAAGGGAAAAGGAAGTGATGAAAGACTTAATAGCACGGCTTTGTTTGGAAAGGAATTTTTCATTAAAAAATTTTTATATTTCTCGTGAATACATTTTTCGTTCACCTTCTCATCTCACATATATCAAATCGTTAAAGTACATTTTTTTTACAAAAAACTCCAGAAAATCACCATCCAAAAAATGACCTTAGGGAAATCTTTCTTCAACTGCCTGGTCTTGTGGTTCTTGATGAAGGGCACACACCTCGCAATCAACAGAGTCTTGTGTGGAAGGTTTTGACAGGAGTCAAGACAAAAAGAAAGATAATCCTCTCTTGAACTCCTTTTCAGACAACTTTGACGAGTTGTATAACACTTTTTGCTTGGTAAACCCAAAGTTTCATGCTCTCAATTGTCTAATCACCCTTACGGATGGAGGAAGGCAAAGTATTATGTTGGAGAGGAAATAATTTTACAACTCAAATATCACAACTTTTTCAATAACAAAAGTTGAACTCAAGTCTTTAACCAGACACATAAAACCATAACACCTATTCCAATACTAATAGAATTCTATATAGTTTGGTTTAATTTTTTTGGCAACAATTTTTTAATGTATCTTTGAACTATTTTATTCGTATTACTTGAAAGAATGGATGTATTTATTTTTCTTAATGCATGTTATTCACAATTCTAATGATTCCCAAGTTTCAACAAAACAGTAGTATTTATTTACAAGTTTTTATACACCAATAGAAATAATCTAACTTGTATTTGGCTATATCGCTCAGCAGAGTAAATTATTGAACAAATTGAAAGAAATTAAGTCCAAGCCATCCATCTTTTGAATAGTTGTATAATTTGCATTAAAACTTGTATAAATTCTGCAATTTGCAGAGATATGTCTCCATTGAATTAAGGAAATTCAGTTTTCTAAAAAAAAAATGCATAGAACTTGTGATCATGAAGAGTCGTGCGTCGTGCGTGATTCACCAACAATCAACTCTCTTCCAAATATTTGTTCAGTTTCTATTGCTGACTTTATCTTTAATTTTTTAGCCTTCTTACAAATTTCATACTCAATTATACAATTCAATTATTATCATCGACTTTGTCTTCAAATTTTTTTTTTAAAAACTTCCCTATATCTCAATTGGTATCAAAATTCTCAATCTTTGTAAAATCACTGCCAGCCATTGTGACAAATTGGTATAGCAAGTTTTAGAAAAATCACGGGAAAATTTCATTTTGTCCCCTCAAACTATATCCAAAATCTCATTTCAGTCCCTAAATTTCAAAATGGGGCATTTAAATCCTTAAACTATATAATATGTTTCACTTTACTCCAAATTTTGACGGAATACACAAAACCTAATAGGATAGTTGTTAATTCTGTTAGTTATTATTATAATTAAAGTTAATCAAATCCAATAGGGACATAAATGTAATTTTATGAGACCTAATATAAAAAAACAAAAAGACAAAGAGTAAAGATAATTTTACCTCTTTAGTTAATAATAATTAAAGTTTTTTTTTCTATTTTAAACAAAAAAGAGCCAATTTTTTAAACTTTCCTTTTCTTTTTTCCACCTTTTTTCTATTTTCCTTTCATTTCCTTTTCTATTTTTTCCTTCTTTCTTTGCTGCCTTCTTCCTTCATTACCGCACATCCGCCACTGCTACACCATCACCTCCCTTTTCTCCTGCCATCATCGTCTGCCACCTTTTACTACTCCATTCTCCTCCTCCCTGGTGATGAATTAGAAAACATATGTTTATCACAGAAGGAATCACCAAATGTTTGTCATACCAATCGATAGCCGCCCCGCCCAATTTCTTATCCCCTCTTCTTCATTCGCCCCACCAAAAATCTCTCATTCCATAGTTTCTCTATCAACCTAGCCCTCCAGTGCTCTATTGCTCTATTCTCTTCCCACCATATGACCCACCACAAATATCCAGGAAATCCAGAGCCATCTAGGAATCACATTATCCACCATCCCACCCAAATAAAAAGCAAGCATTTGGTATCCAAAAACCGGCCCCGCAAAAGCCCTAGCTATGGTGTACAAAGCATAAAAAAGAGGCGACAGAGAGTCGTACAATCTGGCAGCAAATTTCGAGTCCGATCTGCGAGCACCAGCCAGCATCCACGCATTCTATCAGAAGCTGGTAATTTCTACCAGAATCAATAGCACCAGTATCGCATATGCCCGTGGTACACGGAGTACCGACACGTGACGAAAACAAATAAAGTGGCCATATGGTGGCCGATGAAAAGCACATCTCTCGGGTAGAAAATCAAGTAATGGCACAAGCCCATCAAGAAATAGGCAATGCTGTAATCGAGCACTAGATTTTGGAAAGGGGTATTCTGGGAATGGAAATTGCGGTTCGGATCGATCAAGATGGCGCAATTGGCTAAAAACATGATGGGAGTGCCGTGGGCCAGTGAAATCACGCAACTCAACGCTTCCGGCCGGAGATTCTTGGACCAGTTGTGGAAGATGACGAAGTAAGCAATCAAGTAAAGTAGAAGATACACAGCGAAGAACGCAGGAAGATTTGGCATTGGCAGTGCACTAGTAGAGAGATAGGGAGGAAGAGAAAGTAGGTGGGTGAATAATTTTTAAAGATTTGGAGTGTCTCAAAAGCTTTGGATTGCATGAAATTACATTTATATCCCTATTAGATTTGGTTAAATTAAATTATAATAATAACTAACAGAATTGGCAACTATTCTATTAAGTTTTGTGCATTCAGTCAAAATTTGGAGTAAAGTGGGACGGATTATATAGTTTAAGGATTTAAATGTCTCATTTTGAAGTTTAGGGACTGAAGTGAGATTTTAGGTATAGTTCGAGGGGACAAAATGGAATTTACCCAAAAACCAGCACCCACCCAATTTAATGGGCCAAGTTCGCTGTTGCTTTCGCAGTTCAACCAGTATTCCTAACTTTAAAAGGGCTTTCTGGACAAGACTTCAAGAATGATAGCATGAAAGCCAGGCATGATTGTCATGAGCAGTCCAAACCCGGTTTTCAGTAAATGATTCTTCCGTTTTGTCTCTGTCAAACTCTGGATCAGGCACATCCATTGTCATAATAATATCATAGCTTCCGTGTTTGAACTTTGAACAATCTGTTGAAGCAGAAGGCAAGCTCTCCAGTGCATGATCTGGCTCAGGGGCACTAATGGTGGTAGTTGTGTTTTGAGAAAGTTATTATAGAAGAAATTGATGACTTTTTGGGGGTGTAGTCAAAGTATTGGCACCATAAATCAAAGTGTTCATGTTCCTAGCCTTCTTCATGCCACTTCCAACAGATTCTTTCGGAGCATTATTGAAGTTGGCTTCTTCCTTGCTTCTTCACCTGAAGACCTCTGTATAAAAATCATATTCCATTCCTGTAACTTCTTGTGGATTTTTATCCTTGTATTTCCCATCAACATATCTCAAATTTCTGGCTGTGATGATTCCCTTAAACTTTTTAGGTTGGTTATAAAAAATAATGACTTTCTCTGCTCCAAACCTACCCATTTGGCTTCTATAAGAATTTTCGCGTTTCAATTTTCTAAAATCACAACTACTTTTATTCATATCTTCCATATCGCCATTAAAACAGCAATTATTCATGATCTTTTTCTCTTAGTACCGTTCAATATTCACAGAGTAACATGAGACAACATGGTGCCAATCCAGTCGCACAATTTTATTCCTGCCTTAGTGAATATTCAGCCCATCAACACGGGCCCTACATGTTACAATGTACTTATTGTTACTATCATCCCTTAACACCATCTGGGGAGCTCACGGGAGGCAGCAATTGCCTTCTGTTTTTTAGAATATTAGCAACATATACCCTAGTTCACAGCTATTACTGTAGAACACATATACATAGGCAAGGAATTGCCTTAATCAGTTGAATCGTGCAAAATACGTGACTTACAAGATATGGATAATGTTTTCTTCTTTCTTTCTTTTTATTTAATCTTGTTATGTTGGTAGGGTGAGGGGTAGTGCTTTGCCTAAATAACCACAAGATCTCTTCTAATAACCTCACATTTTTAGTAATTTTGAACTGTCTTATTAGCATCAATTGAAAAAGAAATTATATAGGAATTTAATAACAAAGAAATTACAAGGTCAGCAAAACCTCCCCAGAAAAGAAAATCATCCAACAAATTTAACAGTTCCAAGAAAACAGTGAAAACAATCATTAAAACGAAATAACTTGCACAATCATATCAATAAAAAAAATTCAGTAATTTGTGATACATCCAATAAAAAAATAGCAATATTTCCTAAGTTTCACCAACATAGTCACTATTTGTATGCTTATGTTTATATTCTTTATGCTAATGGGAATAATCTAGCTCGTATTTGCCTCCATTACTTAATTAATAAAGTATGATCGTCAAAGCATTAGAAAAATTATTTTTAAGTTTCAAATGAAACATGGTTCCTAATAGCTGAGAAACAAAAAACCAAAATCTTTCATTGTTGCTAATGTAAAATTTCTGTCATTTTATAGAAATTAATCTTGTATAGTCATTATAAATACAATTGAAGTTATAGTAAATTTGTTTCTAAATTTTTTCTCACCTACGTTCTTGGAATCTTAACTATCACTACATTTAAATTTGTGTTCCTTAGGATGGGTCTGAAATTTAATATATATATATATATATATATGTTGGTTCAAAAGTTATTAAATATTTCTCTTTAATTTATTTCATGTTTACCCAACTATATTGAAAAGAAAGAACTTTGGTGGAATGCATTACATTAAAGACATAATGACTAAATTTAAAGCTAAAGTTTTAATGTACAATGTTGCTTAATCAAAGAACAACAAACTTTCACACATTTTCCATTGATTAATCACAAATAGTCCTCCGTTGTCTGAATCCATTTCAATTAGTCCCCCTTCTTATCTCAAAAAAGAAAAAGAAAAAGAAAAGATATGTGAAGACAAAGCGATATTTTTGTTTCATAATCCACTCCAAAAGTCTTTTTCCTCGAGGAATTTACTCTAGAATATTACCTATGGTTAAGATTAAAAACACCTCAGAGAAGGTGCATTTTGTACTTAGTCTTCAGGAGGTGAAATTCTGAATCAATGAGTGTAAAGTTTTTTGCTCTAGATCCTTCAAGAGTTGGAATGATGGGCAGCAGTGGTGAAAACTATACTTGGCAATTAAAATTCTGAAAAAGCCCTTCTTCTAAAGGACAATTAACAAGTAAAATTGAGGGGGTGAAAAAAACTTCAAAGATTTTAAAAAAAAAAAGTAATTGCAGAAATGCATCAGTAGAATTCAATTAGGAATAATGCAATTTATGTGTTCAGTAATGTGATGTATAATGGCAAGCATAAATTACACAAACATCGATTTTGTATGATATTGCAGACTTAATATATGCAATGGAGTTATGATTCTTAAGAATATGTATATCACAAGTAATAGAACACAAGTAATTTGCACAGAGTCAAATTTAACAAAATTAAAAGATTAAAGTTGGATGGGCTTAGGTCAATGTGTAGCTTCTCTGTTAGTGGATACTTGATGAGGAAATGAACAATGTCCCAAAGGCTAACAAAACTTTGTCCCTTTATCACAGCTTGATGCTCCAAGGGACAAGGCATCAAAGCAGGCAGAATTAGGGTTCTTTGTTATGTTTGTATCATCCTTCCATGGATGAGACGCAAGATTACAAAAACTTGGCAATGTTTGTATGTGATTGATTTTGACATGATCAGCAGTACTGTTGAATACCCTCCTTTGCAATAAATTCAAGAAGTTTCATTGTGGCAATTAAATTCAAAATATTGGTGTAAGTTGAAAGTTGATGCCATGTTTTATTTTAGGGTTAAAAGCATTAAATTCCCTGAACTTTATTCTCAATTGCACCTTATCCCTCTCAACTCAATAAATAGGCACTTTGCCCCCCTATTTCATGCTTTAGGACACAAAGTGTCTCTTCTATACAAATTATTATTATTTTTTCGTTTTCTCCTTTTTTTTTTTGCCTTTTTTCTACCTGTCCATTTTCTTTATATATTTTTTAAACTTTTCTCCCTTCTCTCATGTGATCAACTACTTTCTTCTTTTTACTATTATTTTCCATTTATTAATTTTAATTTTCTTAAACTTCATCTTTATTTATTTCTATCTTTTTTACTGGAAGTAATATTATTATAAAATCTATGCTACAACAAAATATATGTTATCTATGTACATAAACTATGGCATATATTATTTAAATTAATAAGTCTAGAATTTAGACTGAATTACTTTTTAATAACAACAGTAACAAGTTGAGAAACCATAATAACATAGTGGTTAATCAACTTTACATAAAAAAAGTATATAAAAAAATAGTTATTTTATTTTTTGGGACATAGCTTTAACTATTAAGTTATTTAAAGTTCTAGTTTGCTAATATTTTTTCAAATAGTCAAATTGCTAGCAATATATACTTTTTTTAGTTATGACAAATATATATTAGTTTTTTATGCAACACAGTCTATTTTGAATTTTCTAATAGTGTATATAAATAATAAAAGAATGAAATTATAAGTAAAAGATAATCACGATATTATGATAAGTATACAAATTAGTAATACTAATAGTTGTGACGGCCCCACCTCCCTCTAAGGCGAACCAGAGGGTTCGGCGGACCGCCTGCCCAACTTTCGCCGGGACTCGAAAGCAAAAGCAAATAAAAGTTATTCACACGGTAAAAGAGTACTATTCACATTATATACATCGGCAAAAGAGTTTTATTTACATCCCTAAAAGTAACTACTCATACCAGTACATCCTTATGATTATAATCAACACCAAAGAGTAGACCCTCAGAAGAGTCCTTACACGGATCACTATAATAGGGAAAAAACATATGAACTATTCGGCGATTACAAACAAAACCCAACTATACTAGTGATGGTACCACAAATTTTCCCGCGTAGGGCCCTGCTAATTAAAACAAAAGAAAAAGGGGTAAGCAAGAAGCTTAGTGACTAACCAGGGGTAAAAATGTGATTTTTACATGTCAACATTTGCACAGTGAGAGCAAAGCAAAAGCAGAAAAGTAACACCACATGGTAAGGATACGGGTGGCTCCCAAGCCAACTCATTTGTCGAGCTTGACCACTGGTTGACCCTTGAGAACCTGAGCCACACAGCTCGCTTCTCTTAAAGGATCCCACATAGAGAGACCATGAATCTCAACTCAAGTCACGAGCAATAAATGCTCAAAAATATTTTTCAAGCAATAAATGCTTTAAAATCGTAGTTCAAGCAATAAATGCTCTAGTTCAAGCAATAAATGCTCTCAAATTGCGTCACAAGCAATAAATGCTCCGCAAATGTTTCACAAGCAATAAATGCTCCATAACAAATCACAAAATCATATTTCACAGGTATCAAGAGCAACTAATGGGTTTTAGATCGAGTGCGATAAAGTACACCCTCGCCTAAGTGCCCATTTTTCATAGTAAACTCATATTAGTATTGATTTATACAGAAACTCTGATTACTCACCTAAAGAGCATGTATAACGAGAGAAAGTACGGAAATAAATTCAAGTCGTCAGCTAGTGGGCCCCACCGGCTCCGTGTAGCCCGTCACCACCTGTAGCAGAAGCTTGAGCCATATTATCACACAAACAACTACTAAAGTGCGTAAATTAAGCAAAACGGTAAAATTGGCACATGCATGTGCGGAATCGGCAACCAGAAATGGAAATGGGCGGCAAACGGAAATGGGTATAGTTGCTTTCCCAAACTGTTTTGATCATAAGTTGGGTTAGGAATGTCGGATTTGTATGAGATACCGTTGAGAAACTAAGAGGAAGGGCTACAATTTTCATGAAGACACCTTAATCTCGATCTGAATGGAAGCAGGTCGAAATTATGGAAAACAGTACCAGAAGTTTGCCCTTTAGGGTGACGGACAGGATCTGTTTGCCGGACCATAACTCACAGTTTATACACCCAAATCAAGAAATTAGGCGTTGGAAAGCTATGTCATAATACTAAAACTTTTGTGTTTTGACCAAAACCTGAATCAATACAGAGCAGGGTGAAAAATGGGTCCAAAGTTCCTGTCAGAACTGTCCAAATTCAAAGGCAGTTCTGACAACCGATCTGGTTTTGGTCATAACTGGAGCTACGGAATTCGGATTTGGATGCACTTTATACTGTTTCGAAGCTAAGACCAAGATATACATTTATTATGAAAGGATCAACACCCAGTTCGCACATTACCTAGGCGAACCGAGCATGGTCAGAGGCCAAATTTGAAAACATAACACAATCCAGTGTTCAAAACAGGAGCGATTGTTTTGGCCATAACTCAGGTTACAATGATCCGTTTGACCTGAAATTTTGCAGGCACATCAAGGACTTAAGAAGCTACAACTTTCATGTTTTGAGTAGCTTCCGAATCAGCACGCAGCATAAAGAAAAACAGAGTCCAAGTTCGGATTTGTGAACGGCCCTGTTCTAGTTTTGCCGGTTTTTGAACTTTGCAAATACATGGTCCATTGCTATGATTCTTATACAAGTTTTCTAACCAATTTTCATACCAAATAACACTACATATACCAGATTCTAAAAGACCTAGTAATGGTCCAAAATTTCCTTTCCCAAATTACCAAATATTAACCACCATCTAGGTTCCAATTCCACTAATTCTTTACTAACTTCAAAACCTTAATCAACTAAACCCTAACCTTCCAAGTTCTAAATAAACCAAACTAATTTTCCTTTTTCATTAGGGTTCCATAACAAACCTGATTTTATTAAGAATTTATCATTCAAATGACTTAATTACACCAAAAGTTTCATTATCAAGTCCAATCACTAACCAAATTAACTAAGTGAAGCTTAACCAAGAATCCCTAATTTCTTCTAGCCTTAACCAAAATTTCAGCTACATTATCACTAAATTAATCCATGAAATTACTCCATAATCACCATATAATCATCATCTACATCATGTAAAATCAAAATCATAACAAAAGCACCACTTTTCATGGATTCAAGTCTTAACTACCCAAAACCAACTTTCAAATAGGATGATTTACCTTTGATTCAAGCTTTGTAGATGATCAGACCACCACAATCAAGTGCCAAAGTTGTTGTTCTAGGCTCCAAGATCAAGATTAATGGACAAAAGTTGATGCATCAAAGGAATTTTTCTTCTCCCTTTTCTCTCCAATTTTCGGCTCTTTCTTTTTCTTTTCCTTTGTTATTTTTGTTGTTTTATGACTTGGTTTCTCTTGTATGTTCTAGATATAAGCTTAGTCATGACATTAGAAGATATTTTCCCTCACACCCAATCACATAAAAGCTTCCATTTTGCTCCTTTAACCCTTACTCATCAATTTACATTTTATTCAACTCTTGCCCTTAAACATTTGAACTCCTTGCAATTTACTCCATAGAGCTTAAACTTAATATAGTCCAAACTAATTAATCTTACTTAATTTCTCTACTAATCACCCTACTAACTTAATCATCTATCCTTAATTATTCCTTATTCCACATAAAAGCAACTAAACCACAATCTTTTTATATTAGCTAGATTAAGGGTTTTAAACCCAACTTAAGGTTGTTCAATTAACAAAACACTAGGGAATTTACTAGTGTAAGACTTTTTAGTTTTCTAATCCTACTTAACCTTTATAAAAGAAATCGAATCCGGTATTTACTCATACAAAAACATACATTAGCATGCATAATATTTACTACCACATAAACTTGTGATTAATACGTAAACTAGGGTTTTGTGTAAAAATATCAAAGGTGTAAATCCATTAGGGTTTTAATAAAATTCCAAACTAAGGTTTTTTCGATTCTAAAAAGCAAAATCACATGTAAAGAATTACCATCATCCTTAAAATCAAATTTTATAGCAAAATTTAACACTAATATTCCTTATTCAAAATTAAGGACGAATCGGGATCTCACAATAGTTGTATAATTTGCATTAAAACTTGTATAAATTCTGCGATTTGCAGAGTTATGACTCCATTGAATTGGATTTAGCAAATTCAGTTTTCTTAAAAAAAAAAAATTGCATAGAACTTGTGATCATGAAGAGTCGTGCGTAGTGCGTGATTCACTGCTAGTTTATGAAGAGAAGATCATTGAAAGTTTCTTCCCGAAGCAAACACCCATTTCATCACCTAGAGGCCTAAAAGAAAATTTTGTTTAGCAAAGCTACAACCCACCCAATTTAATGGACTAAATTCGCTGTTGCTTTTGGAGTTCAACCAGCTAATCCTATCTTTAAAGGGCTTCTTAGACAAGACTTCATGAATGATGGCATAAAAGCGAGACATACCATTCTCGTTGTCATATGTATCCCAAACTTGGTTTTCAGCAAATGATTCTTCCACCCTGTGTTAGTCAAACTCCGGATCAGCCACATCCATTGTCATGATAATATCAGTAGCTTTTGTGTTTGAGCCATTGGTTGAAGCAGAAGGCAAGCTCCCCAGTGCACCAGGCTCAGGGGTACTAATGGTGGCAGTTTTGTCCAACAAAGTTGCCATCGAAGAAATTGACTTCCAACAGATTCTGTCGGAGCATTATTGAAGTTGGCTTTTCCCTTGCTTCTTTACCTGAAGACTTCTGTACAGCAGCCATATTCCATTCCTGCAACTTCTTGTGGATTTCAATCCTAGCCTTTCCCATCAGCATATCTCGAATTTCTGACTCTGATAATTCCCTTAAACTTCTAGACTGGTTATGAGAAATTCCCTTAAATTTCTGACTTTCTCTGCTCCAAACCTACCCATTTGGTTTCTATAAGAATTTCCACGTAACACCCCTATAGTTTAAAATCCTTTACATAATCTTCTTATGGTTAGATTAAAGTTTCATGATCGTTGAAACTAATGATCAATATTAAAAAGTCAAAGCAAACTAATAAATTAACAAATTATCCTTTCACTATCTTTTACTTTTTTTTTCTTTTCTTTCTCTTTTTCTTTTTTCCTTTGGGAAGTGAATAGATGATTTAAAAAAAATTGTATGTTGGCCTACTAAATCTTAATTTTTACCAAGTACAAAAAAAGGAAAGGAAAATAACAATAGATAAACAAGAAATAGAGAACACCATTAAAGATTTGGTTTAAAATCCTATAATGATATTTGTAGTTATTAAAGACTTCACATTTTGTATTTCTCATTTATCTTTTTTTTAAAATTTTTACTTCTTCTCTTTTCAAGAAAAATTAAGTAATGAAATAGTGAATTTGCAAATTTATTAGTTTGATTTTGACTTTTTATCAGGGAACGTCTCTAAATTATCCCTTTATGAATTTCAAATTGATTTCCTTGGATAACTAAAAACTCTCTATCTCACCTTTTATATACAAATTCATCTGGTCAAAACTCCAAACTGAATTAGAATTTGACAAAGATTTATGAGTAAATGTTATATATACTGACAGTGTATACACTATCACGGTTGGATACATGATATGTGAGTAAATTTTAAAATTTAAATTTAAATTCAGATGAATTGTTATGCATTCAATGGTGATGGTGTATATATCATTAGTATATAAAAAATTAATTATTTGAGATTAAGTCGAAACCATCCATGTTTTGAATAGTTGTTTAATTTGCAGTAAAACCTGTATAAATTCTGCAATTTGCATCGATATGTCTCCAATATTGAATTAAGGAAATTCAGTTTTCCAAAAAGAAAAGAAAAATTGCATAGAACTTGCGATCATGAAGAGTCGTGCGTACGTAGTGTGTGATTCACTAACAATCAACTTTATTAAAATCTCTATAGCATCTTCAAAATATTTGTTCAATTTCTATAGCTGACTTTATTTTTAATATTTTAGCCTCCTTACAAATTCCATACTTAATTCAACAATTCAATTTTTATGATAGACTTTGTCTTCAATTTTTTTAAAACTTCCCTATATCACAATTGGTGTCAAAATTCTCAATTTTTTAGCAAGTTTTTATGGCAATTGGTTTAGCAAGTTTTTAGCAAATCCACTACCCACACCAATTTAATGGACCAAATTCGCTGTTGCTTTTGGAGTTCAACCAACTAATCCTAACTTTAAAGGGGCTTCCTAGAGAGGACTTCATGAATGAAAGCATAAAAACAGGGCATACCGCCCTTATTGTCATGTGCAGCCCAAACCTGGCTTTCAGCAAATGATTCTTCCATTCTGTCTTTGTCAAGCTCGCTAGTGCATGATCTGGTTCAGGGGTACTAATGGTAGCAGTAGTGTCTCAGAATGCCAAATTTAGAGTAAATTACAACATATCATTTTATTTCCTATTAATGCTAGGCATGCAAAATTGACTCAACACTCATTTATTTGATTAAGTGTAAAAATAAATAAATGAATAAATAGAAGTAGTTCTCTTCTCTCTCAATGTATGTCATCAAGAAATTATGGCCTGTTGGCTCTTCATAATTTGCATGGCAGAAAATACACATTCAACTTTTAATATGGACGGTAACTTATGATGGGAGAAATTTTTGAGGAAAAAAAAACTTGCATTGCAACAATGGAGTTTGTAGGAAAAAACAAAAACTTGCCTTGTAATAATGGAGTTTATGAAAAAATGGATGCTTGAAAACACAAGAATGTTATCTGAGGAGGGTTAATTGTTAAAAGTACGAATTTTGGAAGAACTCCTGGCGTTCGGTAATTGTTTTGACTAACATACGAGTGTTAATTGAAGTCAACTCAATATATACAAACTGTAGTTTAAGTTAAATTTGCCTTGGTTTATCTTTTGTTTCCTTTTGTATAATTTCCTTATTTTGCTATATTATACTACTTTTATGGAGAGGTGCAAAGTGAAATTAACCAATTTTTGGTAGAAAGCCTCGTCCTTTAAATAACTATTCGGAAAGTTTTTGGTGGCCTATCCCTGCCAAAGAGGATAGACAACGAGATTAAGAATTACTGGAACACACATTTGAAGAAAACATCAAAAATTTATTCTTGTTTGAGGAGATTACATGAAAACCAAGAAATCTTTTGATTTATTTTTCAAGTAGAGAAAATAGGAACTTTGTTTTGGTTTATGTTTTGATCCATTTATCTTTCTTTAGTTGTTCTATGATAGACTAAAAAAAATAGTTTAGCAGTCAGCAGTTCTGTTTTTTGTTTGGTTTTATTCAGTTAGATGCCATGCAAAAGGTGGCAGATTCTGGACTCTGGTGTTACCTTGGAGAGCGAACGATTGTTCACATACTTGTTGAAACAAATTCAACAAGATTTCCTTAAAAAAAAAAAAAAGACATCGAAATGTCTCCAAATCCTGGAACTTGTGAAAATCCATTGGTATGAATCGTGCGAAAGATGTGATTTACAGTTACTAAGACCAATATTCTATTGTAACAGCCTCGTGATCCTTTCTAATAACCTTACTTTCTTAGGAGAGTTCTACTGTAACTTTTGGATATGGTATCATTATGTATCAATTTATCGTTGGATGTATAAAAATAGATATCAACCCTTAGATAATTTTAAAAGTTTAAATTATTGAATAATGTGATAAGAGTTTATTGAATTATAATCATCAGTATCAGTATGATATATAAAAGGGATGGTAGAATTTGCATTAAAACTTGTATAAATTTTGCAATTTGCAGAGAATGTCTCCGTTGAATTAAGGAAATTCATTTTTCCATTAAAATCAATAATTGCATTAAAAGTTGTGATCACGAAGACTCATGCACAGTACGTGATTCACTGCCATTTTATGAAAGACAATAGTTGAAGTTTCTTCTGGAAGCAAACGGCCATTTCATCACCAAGAGGCCTAAAAGAAAATTTTTTTAGCAAAACCACAACCTACCCAAATTAATGGACCAAATT
Source organism: Coffea arabica (assembly GCF_036785885.1). Classification (NCBI taxonomy): domain Eukaryota; kingdom Viridiplantae; phylum Streptophyta; class Magnoliopsida; order Gentianales; family Rubiaceae; genus Coffea; species Coffea arabica. The sequence continues at coordinate 10,899,656 of NC_092312.1, forward strand.
CGCTGTTGCTTTTGGAGTTCAACCAGCTAATCCAAACTTTGAAGGGTTTTCTGGACAAGATTTCATGAATAATAGCATGAAAGCCAGGCATGCCATCCTCATTGGTCATGAGCAGCCCAAACCTGGTTTTCGGCAAATGATTCTTCCTCTTTGTCTCTGTCAGACTCCGGATCAGGCACATCCATTGTCATAATATCAGTAGCTTCTATGTTTGAACAATTGGATGAAGCAGAAGACAAATAGGCAAGCTCCCCAGTGCATGATCTGGCTCAAGAGTACAAATGGTGGCAGCTGTGATGCCTAATTTAAGAGAGGTTTCTAAGTTAAATGCCAAATTAAGTGAGCTAGTTAGTGAGCTATTTGGGCCTTTACCGTTAAACCTTTTGTGTGATTTTGGATTCTCTTCTAGTGTTTTCGACATTGGGTGCTTTTAGGTATAGAAACTCTTTTCTAAGGTTTTATACCCTTTCTGTTATAATAAATTTGCTGTCCCTTCATATGTGAATGTAAGTCATCTGATTAAATTATATAAGGTTTGGTGTCTCTTTGTTTGATTTATTTGTTTGTTATTGTCTTTATTGAGTTGTCAAAAGTCCTATTATTCTCGTTGTTCAATTTCTTGAGAATACGACCAATCCTAACAAAAGATTATTGACATACTTATTAATAAAACTCAACAATTTTTCCTTAAAAAACAAGAAAAAAAATGAAATCTAAAAGTCTCCAAAACCTGAAACTTGTGAAAAACCGTAGGTACCAATTGTGCGAAAGACGTGGTGATTTACAATGACGACGCCCAATTTACTGTCGAAAAGGGCCTGAAAATTTTACTGGCTTTGTAACAAACACTATCTGCATCCAACATAGTCAAGTCTCTAGTTTTCCTGGACCTAAACTTACCAAATGGAATCACAAAACAACCTCACAATCTCTTCTAATAGCCTTACCCTTTTTTAACGTATCCTTGAACTATTTTATTCGTATTACTTGAAAGATTGGATATGTTTACTTTCCAATGTGCGTTATTCACAATTCTAATGGTTTCCAAGTTTCACCAAAATAGTATTTATTTACATGTTTCTATATACTAATAGAGATAATCTAACTTGTGTTTGGCTACATGGCTTCGTAGTAGTGGCGGAGCCAAAACTTTTATTCATGGGGTGTAATAATAATAATTTAGACTTATAACGTGTTGGTTTGTAGATTTTTGAAACAACTAAATATTTATTATAGCAAACATGCAACTTGAGATTCATTATTTTTCAACTCATCTAATGGTATAAATTTATGCATAATAATACAAGATATGTATTCTAATTAAGATGTACAATTGGCAAATAATTTATACACAAATCGAACTGTCAAATGAATATTTGATTGGCTTGTATTATAGAATAGCTAAATATTAAATAAATAACATTTTCTTACAAAAAAATTACATTTAATAGAAAGGGAAAAAATAGTATCACTTAATATATTGTAGTTCAAGGTTTACCATTGTGGAAATGGGGAAGACAATTGTACAATATTTGTACAATTTTGGGGGGGCAATTATGAGGTTAAAGGGAATACCACCAAAATTCAGGAGACCAAAAGTGGGGCAATACTATAATTTTATAGGCTATTTTACAGTTTCTAAAAATTGAGCTGGTGCAATTGCACCCTCTTCGACTCAACGTGGCTCCACCACTGTTAGGCCTGTCAACGGGTCGGGTCTAGACCCGGATCCGGACCGGATCCGTTTTGTCAAACAAAAACGGGTTGGATACGGAATATAGTATTCCGACCCGTATTAGACCCGGATCCGGATATAAATGAATTAATAATTTAAAAAATATATATTTATCAATATAATTTGATTAGGGTGATGTATTTGAGTAAAGTCAATTTGATTTCTTTTCTTATTTGGTTTTTTCTTTGCATTAGTTAGAAATTAGTTTACAAATATATTTTTTTCTCATTTTTATTAGAAATTATAAATTTTGCTAAATTTGTGCGGGTAGAACCGATCCGGATCCGGAACATAGAATAAAAGACCCGTCGGGTAAACGGGTCGGATCCGGTTCCGGAATAGTAATTCGGGTCCGGGTCCGGAATAATGAATTCCGGCCCGGACCCGGCCCGTTGACAGCCCTAACCACTGTTTCGTATAGTAAATTATTGAACCAATGCTTTTCCGTATAAATCCTCTATAATTTGGATTAAAGTGTAACTATTAGTTTTTTTTTTGTTTTTTTGTTTTTTTTTCCAAACAAGATATCCTTTTTTTTATTCAACCAACATCAACTTACAAACAGAGACTAAGACTAGTCAAGCGGATGGAATCCGTACCGACGGATGGAAGGAAAACCTAACTTATCCATCCTGACTTCCCCTTTAGCCAGCTGCAGAAGGTTGTGAGCCTGATCATAAACCGTAACAGGAACCTGCGGGTGTAAAAGACCTTCATTAGCTAGGATGTCAGCCACCTTGTTTGCTTCTCTAAAGCAATGAGAAAACAACCCTGGATCGTCGATGATCTGCCAAATGTGGGTTACTTCTCTACGAATATGCCAAGGGCACTGGAACCGCCGTTGCAGGATGCCCACTAGAACCAATGAATCAGACTGTACTCGAACCTGTGTATACCCTTTGTGGACACAGAGACGAAGGCCCGTTAACAACGCCAAGGCCTCAGCACACAGACTAGTATTGATCCCCAAGAAGGCCGAGTACCCCACCAACACTTGCCCGGCTGAGTCCCGTAGGACTCCACCCCCACCACTAGGACCGGGATTGCCCTTGGAGCACCCGTCAGTATTAAGCAATATGAACCCACCACTCGGTGCATGCCACCGGACTAATCTGCAGCGCTGTATGGGCCTGTGGGCAGAAATTTGATCAAGAAACTGGTTGAAAGTCAATGCCACCGTCACCTTGCCGAACTTACCCGCGACCACCTCGGAGACATCCCGAAGAATGGCACGACAGACTTCCCCGCACGACAGGTATACTCCTTCCCAGACCGCCTTATTCCTCGCCTTCCAGACATGCCAACAGATAAAACTCGGAAGAATATCAACCACTAATCGCTTATGCACATCAGATTGGGAAGACAGCCACCAAGCAACCAATGTATCGCGCAATGGGACTTGAGATAGAAATAGACCACAAGTGGCTCCAAAGAAATCCCAGACCGCCTTTGCCAACTGTCCTTGTGCAAAAATATGCTCTATAGACTCCCCTTCGGACAGTGAGCAACAAAAACATTTGGATGGACCTTGGATGCCAAACTTCCCCAGTATGTCATCCAACGGTAGCCTCCCCCTTAGAAGCCGTAACATAAAGAATAACACCTTCAGTGGGATTTGAGGATGCCAAATGCGCGAAAATAGCCAGGAAGCATTCCGAGCTTGCCTCACCTTCTGGAAGGCGGATGACAAGGAAAACTGCCCAGAAGGCGTTGGCATCCAAACAACCTCGTCTGGCCGCTCTCCCTCTGGGGTTGGGTGCTGCAAGATTAGTGCCATGATGTCACTTGGGAAATATTGGGCTAGTACCAGTGAATCCCACCTCCCGTCTCTGATAAAGTCCTTGAATGTCAATGCCCCGTTGACCGGAGTTCTAAGAAACAGAGCTCCAGAGCCCAACCAGTTGTCGTGCCAGAAGTCACAGGTTCCCGCATTAACCAGCCACCGCATGGCTAACTCCATTTGTCGACTCGCATTGACCATTCGTTTCCAGGTAGAAGACGACCCTGCCCTATACTCCACCTGACAGGGATGACAGCATCGACAATATTTTGCTTGTAAGAAAACGGCCCAGAGAGAAGAACCTGTGCGAAACTTCCACCCCAGCTTATGAGAGAAGGCCGTATACACGTCCCTGAAATTAAAGACATAATGGCTACATTATGTTGCTCAATCATTCAACAACAGGTTTTTGCAAAAGGTTTTCATTCCTCGACCGAATCCGATGTATACTTGCCCTTCTTAACCAAGTAAAGCCCAACAAGAAGTACCGAAAAGTCTAGTACTATAGTACCCGTAGACCTCAAAGCTGCAACTTTGTTTCAGCATCCACTCCGGAAATATCTTTTTCTTGAGTGGTTTTCTCAGATGCTTCAAGAATTGGAATAATGGGTAGCAGTGTTAAAATCCCTCCTTTGCAATTAAATTCCAGAGGAACCCTTCTTCTATGGGATAAAAATAAAGAAAGAAAAAGTGGATTTGAATTGGTTCAAATAAAAAATGGAAAATCAAAGAGATGAGTATTGAGTTTAAAGAAAACTATGTATGCAGTTGGTAGGGTGATAGCTCATGCATTCCTTCTAAATTCAGCAAAACCGAACACCAACTCAAACAATCAGTTTCTTTTTGCTCCACAATTTATGAACATTTCATGCCCGCATGATCAAACAATAATGATATGTAAATCTCAAGTCGGTTTCCTTGGATAACTGAAAGCTCTCTGTCTCACTTTTTAGTTGCAAATTCATCTGGTCCAGACTCCAAACTGAATTAGAATTTGACAAAGTTTTGTTATGTAGTTTGGTCTATTTTGAAATTAAGTCGAAGGCATCCATGCATGTTTTGAATCGTTGTATAATTTGCATTAAAACCTGTATAAATTCTGCAATTTGCAGATATATGTATCCATTGAATTAAGGACATTCAGTTTTCAAAAAAAAAAATTGCATAGTACTTGTGATCATGAAGAGTCGTGCGTAGTGCGTGATTCGCTAACAATATCAACTGTATTAAAATTTCTATACAATCTACCAAATATTTGTTCAATTTCTATGGCTTACTTTATCCTTGTTTTTTTAGCCTCTTTACAAATTCCATACTTAATTGGATAATTCAATTTCTATCATCGACTTCATCTTCAATTTTTTTAAAAAAACTTCCCTATATCACAATTGGTATCAAAGTTGTCAATTTTGTAAAATCACAACCAACCATTATGGCAATTGGTATAGCAAGTTTAGCAAAACCACAACTCACACCAATTTAATGGACCAAGTTCGCTGTTGCTTTTGGAGTTCAACCAGCTAATCCCAACTTTAAAGGGGATTCCTAGAGAGGACTTCGTGAATGAAAGCATAAAAACAAGGCATACCGTCCTTATTGTCATGTGCAGCCCAAACCTAGTTTTCAGCAAATGATTCTTCCACCACCCTGTCTTTGTCAAACTCCTGATCAGCCACATCCATCTTCATGATTCTCATGAATATATCAGTAGCTTCTGTATTTGAGCCATTGGTTGAAACAGAAGGCAAGCTCCCTAGTGCAACTGGCTCAGGGGTACTAATGGTGGCAGTTTTGTCTAAGAAGGTGGTTATTGAAGAAATTGACTTCCAACAGATTCTGTGGGAGCAGTATTGAAGTTGGCTTCTCCCTTGCTTCTTTACCTGAAGACTTCTGTACAGAAGCCATATTCCATTCCTGTAACTTCTTGTGGATTTCAATCCTAGCCTTTCCCCTCAGCATATCTCGAATTTCTGACTGTGATAATTCCCTTAAACTTCTAGGTTGGTTATCAGAAATAATGACTTTCTCTGCTCCAAACCTACCCATTTGGTTTCCATAAGAATTTCCTCGTCCACTATCCACTGTCAATTTTGAAAGATCACAAACTACTTTTATTCATATCTTCCATATCACCACTAATACGACAATCATTCATGATCTTTTTCTCTTATTGCTGTCCAATATGAGAAGATTTACCGCGGTTGATTTTGTAGGTACAACAACTTTGAAGATATTTCCTGATTTGTTTACTTTTCTATTCAGAAAACTACAGAATCAAAAGAACACATTCTTGATTCCAAGATCTTGAGATGCTGTGTCGGACTGAATGAGCTAGATCATTAGTGTTGAAGACCGGAAGTGCTATGCATTTTGTACTTTAATCTTTCTTGAAGCCATGTTTAATTACTCTTAAAATGTGCTTGAAATATTGTCATCCAGAATTTTCGTGCAAAGTACGTGATTCACAATCCATAAATTTGAACTGTCTTATTGGTATCACTTGAACAAGAAATTATATAGGAATTTGAAAAACATAGCAAAAACCTCCCCATAAAAAGAAAATCATCCAACAAATTTGATACTTCCAAAAAACAGTGCAAATAGAATAAAAAGGAGTAGCTTTGGAAGTTAAATCAATCAAAAGTTCAGTAATTAGTGATACATCCAAAAAAAAAAAAGCAATATTTCCTTAGTTTCACCAAAATAATCACTATTTGTATGCTTATATCCATACTCCTTTATACTAATAGAATAATCTAACTCGTATTTGCTTCCATCACTTAATTAATAGAGTATATTCTGTCAAAACATTAGAAAAAGTCATTCTCAAGATTTAAATGACATATGGTTCCCCATAGCTGAGCATCAAAAACCAAAATCTTTCACTGTTACTAGTAGAATTTCTGTCATTTTAAAGAAATTGATCTTGTATAGATGTTATAAATACAATTGAAGCTATAGGATATTTATTGCTTGATTTTTTCTCACCTACGTTCTTGGAATCTTAACTATTACCACATTGGAATTTGTGTTCTTTAAGATGCATGGCTCTAAAATTTAGTGGATATAAATAGATGTTACTCCCTCCGTCCCACTCTGATAGTTCTGTATTTCTTTTTTATCTGTCCCAAATTATAGTCCACTTTCCAATTGAAGAATGTAGTTGTATTTTAATTTTTCTAAAATACTTTTATTCAATGTAAGTAGTTATTACTATAAACCTACCTCATTTAATGAGAGTTGATTCTTTTTTTACCATCAATTCAAGTTCCCATAAAGTTGTACCATATTTAATGTGAGGGTATTTTAGAAAAATAGCAATCTAAATTTACTTTTCCAACAAAATTAACTACTTTTTCTTAAACTGTGTGAAAAAAGAAACGGGACTATCAAAGTGGAACGGAGGGAATAGTTACTCCCTCCGTCCCACTTTAATAATCCTGTTTTCCTTTTTCGTCTGTCCCAGATTATAGTTCACTTTCCAATTGAAAAATGTAGTTGTATTTTAATTTTTCTAAAATACCCTTATTCAATATAAGTTGTTGTTACTATAAACCTACCCTATTTAATGAGAGTTGATTCTTTTTTTACCATCAATTTAAGTTCCCATAAAGTTGTACTCTAATTAATGTGAGGGTATTTTAGGAAAATAACTACCTAAATTGATTGTTTCAACAACGTTAACACTTTTTCTTAAACTATGTGAAAAAAGAATTAGGACTATCAAAGTGGGACGGAGGGAGTATTAAATATCTCTCTTTAATTTTTTTTTTTCATGTGTACCCAACTACATTGAAAACTAAAGAATCTATATCTATATAAATTTGAGAAGGGATTTTTAGCAACAAGTCTCCACGCATCTTTTCACTATCAATTCCATTTTTCTAGCATTTCACATTTAATTTAATTTATAAAATATATTTCTCTCAACTTCCATATCTACTTTTCACATTTGAAATTATTTGTTACTTTTTAAAATCATTTCATTTCAAATTGTTGGTTAATGTGCATGTTATCCTATTTAAACTTCAACCCATCACTTTTCCTATTGTTTTGCGTTATTTATGATTCTACAACAATTAAAACTTCTATAAGACCATAAGAAGAAATAACAAATATAACATCCTTTCATACTTTCTTATTAATTTAAACAAGTAAGATTATTTACACTCCAGTTTTGTTATTCACACTTCAATAATCATTTTGATCATATAATTTTCATTAATTAGACTATATGATAAAATAAATAGTGGAATTGCAAATAATAAAAAATGAAGTGCAAATAACATTTTCTTAAATAATTAGTGGCTCCACTTATATAGCGGTTTGGTTTGAAATTTATTAGTGAGAGGGTAAATAAAAAGAAAACATTGCCAAACTTAGTAAAAGTAAAAAAGTAAATGATAATATTTTATCTTTTAACTTAGTAATCCTAAGTAAAAGGGCAAAATTAAATAGAAAACAAAAAGGAAATAATGTCGTGGATTTAAAAAATCAAGAATAGTACAATTCATGAAATCCAAATTATGAAATCACTAAATAAAAAACAAAGTACTACTAGCCTTTTAATGTGAATTTTTTTTTGAAATATTCATTTTTGATAAAAAAAATAATGATAATAACAACACCAATTCTACCAAAATTTTTAAAAAAAGCAACATTATAGTTTAAGAGAGAGATATAGAACATTCAACCCTAAAATACTACTTAATTTGTATACATCTAGCCCAAATTTGACATTAGACTTAAATAAGAGTACAAAACTCAAACACTAAGGATAACTTTTGGTATTATTAATTATTTTATGTATTCTTATTGCTGTCTTCATATGTAAATATGTATTTGTTATGCTATATATATATATATATATATTGATTGTAGTACTTGAGGATATTATAGATATTATCAGTTTTTCATTTCCATTTTTAGATACTAATAATTGCAACCATTGTAATCAATTTTGAATTTTATATTTTCATTATGATAGGTAAAATTAAATATATTGGGTAGCAGGGATATGAATTTAGAGGTTAGGTATAGGAGGGGAGGGAGGGAAGAAAATGGTGAGGAGTTGAAAAGTGGTAGAAAAGGTTGAAGAAGAAATATGGATTACAAGGATAGATGGAGAAGGAGAGAAGAAAAATGAGGATTGCAGGGATATGACAGAGATGACAAAATAATAATAATAATAATAATAATAGAAAGAGTGGTACCATGATAGAAGATATGAAAGTCGTAGGAGACATCTGATGACTAGCTGGTAGATAAGAGAAGAGAGAAATAATGGTGATTTTTAATAATTTTGAGAACTCTAAAAACACATATTACGGAGATTTTTTTTAAAATATACGTTAAAATTTATGAAAAATGCTAATCTAAATGCAGTCAACAATTTTAGGGGCACAAGATAGAAGAAAGATTTTTTTTTCTAAAAATGGAAGAAAATAAATTGGTTATAATTTATTTTTTTATATTATAAGTTTTGATATATGGATATAACATAATATGTTTTGTCTGATATTGATAAATTGACTTTTTTTTTAGAAAACTCTTCTTACATTACCATCCAACCTAACCCTCTCCTTAAATGCGTTAACAATTCTTTTATCATGTAAATCATTATAGATTAATTTTTTTTTCAAAATATTAAGCATACACTTCTTTAAAATTTTTAGTATATATATATATTATTCTATACCACAATATATAAATATATATAATATTATTTTGATTTGAAATATAATTCCGTGCATAGCACGAGTCAAAATACTAGTTTGATAGAATGCATGACATTAAAGACACAATGACGGAACTTAAAGTTAAATATTTTAATGTACAATGTTGCTTAATCAAACAACAACAAACTTTCACGCAATTTCCATTGATTAATCACAAAGTATTCCTTCGTTGGCTGAATCTATTTCAATTAGTTGCCTTCTTCTTATCTTATCCTATCAATTGGACTATGTGAGTTGGTCTTTAACATGCTCAAACTCAGTTTACATAAAGTATCATTCTTTTGAGTCCAAGTTTTACTCAACTAAAATCACATTTCGGATAGGTCCAAACTCATGTCATGTACTTTTCATGTTCACAAAATCTAATTAAACCAAACAGGCAACTAATCCATGGAAAATGCACGACGGTGCCCCTCATGGCTAGGCAGTTGGCCTTAGGCTGCACGACGGGCGTGGGCTTGCGTTGGTTAAGGCATCGGCACGATGGCACACCGACGGCAAGAAAAACGCACGACGGTGCCCCTCGTGGCTAGGCGGTGGGCCTTAGCCCGCACAACGGCCATTGCCTTGTGTTGGCTAAGGCATGGGCACGATGCCACACCGACGGCAAGAAAAAAGCACGACGGTGCCCCTCGTGGCTTGGCGGTGGACCTTAGGCCGCACGACGGCCGTTGCCTTGCATTGGCTAAGGCATGGGCACGACGGCCTCACCGACGGCTAGAAAAACGCACGACTGCCGTGGGGTTTCGTGCCCAAGGCCACGGGTAAACCTCCGCAGCCATGCTGGAAAAGCGTTGTGGTTTGGGAAGGGGAGGGACGAATCGAAGCGACAAAGGGCTGAATCTCAGAGGATCGTGGCAGCAAGGCCACTCTGCCCCTTACAATACCCCGTCGCGTATTTAAGTCGTCTGCAAAGGATTCTACCCGTCGCTCGATGGGAATTGTACTTCAAGGCAGCCAACGCGGCTCTTCCGCAGCGAGGACTTAGCCCACGACACGTGCCCTTGGGGGCCAGAGGCCCCTACTGCGGGTCGGCATGTATGCCCAAGAATCAAGGTGGATTAGACTTTCGGAATATGAAAGCCTTCAACTATGCTATGCTAGGGAAGCAAGTTTGGAGGATTCTTACTACACCAACATCCCTTCTTCATCGTGTACTCAAAGCCAAATATTTTCCTAAGACGGACTTTCTCTATGCGACGTTGGGATATCGTCCTTCATTCACGTAGCGAGGAATCCTTGAGGGACGGAAAGCCCTAAACCTTGGTTGCAGATTACGTGTAGGCTCTGGGAGCTCTATTCGTATCTGGCATGATCGTTGGCTACCCCGTCCTAAATCCTTCCGAATCTGCTCTCCTCCCCGGGTATTGGGTTATCATGCTCGCGTTGCGGATCTTATCCATCATGACCTCCGCAGCTGGAACACCGCTTTGATTGATGGAATATTTTGGGAGGAGGAGGCTTCTTTGATTAAGAGCTTGCCTCTTTCCAAACACTTGACGAATGATAGATGGATTTGGCATTTTACACAGAATGGCAAGTTCTCGGTTCGAAGCGCTTATCATGCAATAATGGATTCTGACATCCTTGATGTTGGTCAGACAGCGCAGGCATCCTCTAGTGCTGGGATCGATGCAATTTGGAAGAAGCTTTGGTCGCTTGATGTCCCGAACAAGAAGAAGCATTTCCTTTGGCGTATTTGTCACAACTCTCTCCCCACACCAGACAATCTCCAAAAACGAAGGATACCTGTCGAGAACATATGTTCGGTGTGCAATGAACCATCAGGTGGCTTAACCCATCTTCTTTTCGAATGTCCTGTCTCGGTTCAAATCTGGGCGCTTAGCTTCCTGGAGAGGAAAATCCAAGCTTATTGTCAACCCTTTGCAGCAGCTTGGGTACGGGAGATTCTTGGGAGCTTGCTACCTAAAGACTGTGAGGATTTTGCTGTTCTCAGTTATGAAATCTGGAACAACAGAAATGACGCTCTCTTTAATGGTAGGACTCGGGACCCCTTAACTTTGGTTAGCTATGCTCTCAATGGTCAGCAAGCCTTTCATGAGGCAAACCTCCAAGCTGCGCCAGTCTCGTCACCACGGCCTTCTTCCCTTTGGACTCCGCCGCACGCCCCCCACTTTAAAGTCAACTTTGATGCCTCTGTATCCACAATTCACCGTGTTGTTGGGATTGGTGTGGTTATTCGTGACTGTGAGGGCCAGTTTATTGCCGGCTTATGTAGGAGAATCCCAATCCAAACTAGTGCAGACCTGGCAGAGGCTCTTGCTGCAAGGGAGGCGGTATCGCTGGCTAGCACTTTGATGATTCCAAGCTTCATACTTGAGGGGGACGCGTCCTCAGTGGTTAAACAGATTAGTAGCTCCGATGAGATTCTCTCTGACCTCGGCACTGTTATAGAGGATATCCGTCTTTCCTTGCTTAATCTACCCATTCTGAGTGTGGTCTGGACTCCTAGGGAAGCAAATAGGGTTGCGCATAGTTTAGCACAGTTTGCTAGATCTTCTAGCCTCTCTGAATCTCTCTGGAACTCCCCCCCCGGCTTTTGCCAAACAATTGGTGCTGGACGATATCCAGCAATCTAATTAATACAACCTCTTTCCTTTTTCAAAAAAAAATTCAGTACAAATGAAACTCATTTAAATCGGGCAAAGTAGTTTAGTCCATACGCAACTCAGCCCGCATTGCATAAGGCACAACCTACTACATTTGAGGTTGATCGGGTTGAGCTTGGGTTAGCCCAAGTCAATTGACAGGTCCACTTCTTATCTCAAAAAAAAAAAAAAAAAAAAAACATGCGAAGAGCAGTGCCTGAGTGCCTCTTCTTTTCGTTTTCGTAGCTCCAAAGCTGCAGTTTTGTTTCATTATCCACTCTAAAAATCATTTTCCTCGAGGAATTTGCATTATAATTCTATCTGTGGTTAAGATAATACACTATAATATTCAGGAAGTGAAATTCTGAATCAACGAGTTTAAAGTTTTTGGCTCTAGATCCTTCAAGAATTGGAGTGATGGGCAGCAGTGTTGGAAACTATCCTTTGCAATTAAAATTCCGAAAGAGCCCTTCTTCAAAGGGATAACCAACAAGCTACGTTGACATTGAGGGGACAAAACACCTTTAGGCACCGTTTGGATTGAATGAAAGCAAGGGAAAGGAAAGGATATCACCATTTGGTGTAAGTTGAAAATTGAAATTATGTTTTATATAATTAATTTACCAGCTTTATAATTTGCATTACTTGTGATCATGATTACTCGTGCATTGTGCGTGATTGAGAATCACCACACCCAATTTATCATCACCTAGTTATCAAATTGATAATTTTAATAATTTTGGCCTATATTATTTTTATTACTTGAAAAATATGTGTTTTATTTTTTCTGATATGGATCACATACACGTTCTAATAATTTCTAAGCTTCACCAAAGTAGTGTTGATTTGTATGCTTTGGTATACAAACAGGAAAAATCTAACTTGAATTGTACATCGCTCCATTACTTAATTAAATAGAGTAAATCCTATTAGAGCGTGCGTTGAAAGAAATCATTTTCAATTATATATCAGTTTGACATCTGATTCCCAGTATAGACGACGAAATATTTTCGCTAATACTATTAAAAGAATCCTATCATTTAAGAGAAACTAATCTGATATATACTGATCTTAATACAAATAAAATTAGCAGCAAACTTATTTTACAGTCTTTCTCTTTTGTTCTTGGCATCCAACCTTTTACGACTAAACATGATGAGTAAATTCTTCTTGATTTAAAATTTAGTAGATATATACTGATATTAGAGCGATGAGATGTTTCTCTTTCATTTCTTTCATGTTTGCCCTGCTAGCTATATGGAAAAGAAAAAGCTTTATCTACGTGCATGAGTTTAAAGACATAATTTCTAAATTTAGAGATCAAATTTAAGGCACACCCACCCTTATTTAGACCCACATTTTATTTATTCTAAGGGAATAAACCCCACAATAGATCACAAGTCATCTAAAGACAGAATCCCAATGTCAAAGCCCTACAGATAATAAAGCAAACAAAAAGTTAAAAAAATTGCAGAGAGTTAAAATGCCTTGAGCAAGATTCCAATATCGCCAAATAATACAACAATGAACTTGTTAAAATTTTCATTCAATAACAAATAGTTCTCCGTTAATGCACTTTAGTTGCCCTTCTTCTGTCTAAATATACCTAGGGCGAGTGCCCAAACGTCTCTTATTATTGCTCTCGGAGACCTCAAAGCGGCAATTTTGTTTTGACATCCACTCCAAAAGTGTTTTTTCTTCGGGAGTTCGCATTATATTTCCGCAAGTGTTTAAGATCACAACCGCCAGAGAAGGTGCATTGTCTACTATAATCTTGAGGAGCCGAAATTCTAACTCACGAAATTTGAAGTTCCCTATCCTCAGTTCCTTCAAGAATTGGAATGATGGGCAGCAATGTTCAAAGCTATCCTTTACAATTAACTTCCAGAAGAGCCCTTCTTCGAAAGGATAATCACCCAGCTGCATTGGAGGTGGGGAAAAGTCATTACACAGAATCAAAGCAAATGGAGGAAAATTCATGTAGTAGGAATTCGAGTAGTGACTATTGTAGAGGCAGCAAATCTAGCTGCGACATGTGTTGTGCCGAATAAGCCTGTTCGGTAAAGATACTGAACAAAGCACTGGGATCAGAAGGGATAACTTCGAATTTGTGGGGATACACCTTAGAGATGAACATAATCCCTTCTGCATATAATCCGTAACTGCCATATAAACCTTGTAATTATCTGGTAGAATATTATCATTAACAGAAAGATAATTCCTACCTCTTCAGCTTATCTTATAACACTTCTAAATATAACAGGTTTGTTCATACAAAAGGTACGACAATTATATATTATATCAATTTTCCTACATTATTCTCAGAAAACTCCTCATTGACTTGTGAGCGTCGGAGTTAGTCCCGTATTTATCTTTGTGTAGGTTATTCCGATACAGCAGTACTCATGGCATCCTAACTCGGTTCGGCTTAGGTGATTTTTTGTACTTTCAACTATGCAATTTACGGGTGCAATAAAATATTATGTATGATTCTGTACAGAAAATATGTGCCACAGTTTTAATCTGTTGTGTATCATTGTTAATATTTAATAATCCATATGACCACACGTAATTGGCACGGTTTCAAATCCAACAAGATTAGCAGAATAATGTTGAATAGTCTTACATCAATGTGTATCTTCTCGATCAGTGGACATTTCATGAGGAAAACAACGATGTCGCAAGGGTTAACAAAAGTTGTCCGCCCACGATAGCTCGATCCTCCAAGGAACAAGGTAAGTTTCCTCAGCCTCATAAGGCAGAACTGGAATTCTTTGTACTTAAAATCTTTCAACCTGGGAGATAGCCCCTGAATGAGATAAAAATCACAATAACTTTAGCATTTTAATTTGTTGCAATACCTCAAAATAGACATATGATAGTAAGAATAGAACTGGACGATTATTACCTCAAGGATGGAACTGCAAATGGTGAGGTCAGTGCAAAAGCTGACAGACATGATGATTTGCTCAACTTCATCAAGTTGACGCATCCTATTTGGTCTGAAGTCGAAAGCAGCCACATCCAGCGAAGGGAAAGAGCAGCTGAAAGTGAACTTGCAAATGTCTCCATTGTAATGCAATGACTTCAGAGTTGGAGCATTGATAAAAATGGAGAGAATATTCCTAAACCCTTCCACTTTCAGTGATTTAAAATGCTTCAAATATCCAGCGGAAATTCTGAGTCGAGGATCATTGTTGCAGTTCACAAACTCCAGATTCTCAAGTAGCAAACAGCCGTTGAAAATTGTCTCCGTGAACTTGTTCCCGAGACGAACATTTTTAAGAACAAGAGTTTTCAGAAATCGCAAGCCATTGAGCTCCGTGGCAAACCCAACAAGACAGTTATTCAGCTCCAATGCTCTTATAGGTGTAGCATCTATAAGGTCAGAGCTAAAGGGATAAGGTTGATGCGCACCTCTGAAGTCCAAACGGAGCTCTTCAACCCCCTTCGCGACCGCTGTCTGAATCCAACCGTTCACTCGATTCTCCTGACCGGTTGGATCAAAAGTCAGGACCAATCTCTCTACTTTTGGCCCCCAATGTTGGTCCAAAACACGGTCGACGAGACTAGCATATGCATCTCTAGGAAATCTCTGTTTGTTTACCACGAAACACAGGTTACGATTAAGCTTCCAGGAGTTGATAAACCTCTTCGAAAGAAGTGCAGCCCTTGTGCATTCTTTGAGAGGGAAGTGCGATATGATCTTTTCGATCAGTTCATCAGGGAAGTTTTTAAGAGTTGAGGGATAAGTTTTTCCATCTCTTGTAATCATGGCTTTCTTGCTCTCCCTGGGAGAAGCCATGAGAAGGGATGAAATCAGTTAACTCACTCTCTCTTTGGTGGGCTAAAGGATGGGTGAAGAAATACCAAGTAGATGGCACACTTTTATACAGACTCCAAGGGTGGTTGGTGAAGAATCTGTATGATTTAGGGCATTTTAAGAGTAATTACTTACCCATCTTGTAAGATTTAATTCATAATAACAATCATTGCATGAATATGCAACAATGCATGTAACCGTTGCACTGTTCCAAACTCTGCAAATCAATGTTATAGACAGGGTGCAGGGTCAATTGATTGTTCAAGGTGCAAATGGCTCCTAATGTCTATTACTTGTTTGATAGGTTTTTGTCACTCACCATTCTCGGCTTGGGGTTTTGAATGTAGAGGATAAGATGCAAATCATTAGCGGCAGAAAAGGTAATGAAAAACGGCACCTGACTAGAGATTTGTGTTGTTGCACTCAGCATGCACAAATGATTCTGTTTTAACGTGGCCTTTGAAAGGATCAACTTGGATATTTGGATATCGTCCCTGTTGGGAATAATCTATGGTTGTTCACATTAGAAGTTCATGTTTGTTTTGTTAAAACCCTTTTTATCAGTTTACCATATTTTTAAAGTTGAAAGAATTAGTAACTCCTTAAATTCCTAACACTCATCCGGGGAAAAAGAAAAAAACAGAAAGAAGGGAAACATATGATACGAGGTTCCAATATCAAATTCAGTCCAAAAATAAAATAAAATAGTACACAATGTCCCACAGTGGCCGAAATATTTTTTGCAATGCAACAGCAGAAACAAAAAATAATTATTAAAGGGGAAAAAACAGCCCACCAGATACTATGCAGATTATTAGTTTTCACGAAAATTGAACTGTGAGGGAAAAATCTGCTTCTCACTAGTACCCGTTGCAGTCATGTCAACCATTGACAGTATCCCCAAATCAAAAAACTAGAGCTATGATCAGTTGTGTCGGTACTAAAGTGACCTCCTAATACTATACTGCTGTACATTGTCATTTCGAGAGTGGCGTCTGAGGTATCTGACGGCTAAAATTTGCGGTTGCCGTTGCTACGTAAAAGACACTGCATACAATCAAGAGTCGTTGAGGTTGTTATTGTCAATTTCGTCATTCAGCTCCCCAAAACTTGCTGCTGAAACATCATCACTGTTTGTGAAAGAAAAGCTCCATATGGAGACACAATTTTCATCACCTAAACAGGGAAAAATTAGCAACTACATTAGTAGGATCAGCGCATAACACCAACCGTGCGTGCAACCTTTAGGCTTTAGTACCAACAAACTGGGGTCGAAATACAAATCAGGCAGGTAGGTAGAATGTTAAAACCAGAATGCCATTCCCTCCACTATATTACCAAACATCCTTTTATTTATTTATTTGTAAGAAATTGTGTGATTATAACAAATTGTAAACTTCAAAACTGATGTACTACAACATAATACAGGAATTTTAGAGTCAAAAAATTATCCAAGGATCAAACCAAAGAAAATATTGCCAACAGTAAAATGAACTATGTCAGAGTCAGAAAACTTACTACCAAGGATCACATCCTCGGAAGAATCATCAAAACATCCGTATCTCCGGTGCCCGGAAGATGAAGCAGCCATTGGCAAAAATGGATGGAAAGCGAAACCATTCACAGTATCTGCAACACCAAATAACAATATTAGTAACAGTTATAGTAGAAATAAAAATAATAAGACCAATAATATTGATGACAGTGAAAGAATAAAGGAACTACATATCAAAGTTAAGCTGCTAATGAAAAATCAAGAAATTTTAATACCTAATGCTGCTTGAAAACTTGATACCCACTGGCCATTTTGTAGATTATACACATGAACCAAGCCATCCTAGGATAGTGATCAGAATATTAAATTATTCCGCATTGTACTGCATGGTCACTTGCTGTAGATATGTAGAATTAAGCTAGAATGATACCTGACCACCAGTTGCAAGATGTTGGCCCATAGGCTCAATATCAAAATGTATCCGCTGATTGGTAGTTTCAGTTGATCTATACAGCCTGCTCACAGAGACAAAGAGGATAAAGTTTAACACCTTAATCTCCTTCAAATTTAACAAAATTCCTAGAAATTTACTGCCAAAGTGCTAAACAGTCATGTGCAGGAAGAAACACATGCACAACGTTCCAAAGCAATAAAATGGTAAAGCAGCACGTGGAAATGAGGCATGAATGCAAAAACCAGATGGAACTTCAATGTGAATATATTTCCTTATAAGTAAATTCCATAATCTGCTACCAGAATGGTTTTATCAGTGAGAATGACCATATAATTTTGATCAATAATGATTCATAAAGAAAAGGAATTAATTTCTGAAGGATTCACTACCGAATATTCTAGAACTTGTGTAATGAAAGCATGAAAATTGACTGTCAATGTTGGGCATGCAAATCAGGGCATGCAAATTTTGATTTGCATGCATATGCACTTGGATTGTCTCATGAATGCCTCATCTGACACCTAACAGCTAAACATCAAATATTAGCAGAAAACCTCAACTGGTTGTGTTAATTTGTGGACAATACTAGTATGATCCACGAAGTTTACCATACAGCATTCTACTGGTTCAGAAGGTGGGAAAGAAAGGAATCATGTAAACTATCATGGTCAGAAATAAATGCAACCAATAAGAAGGTGAGAAGGATATGATCATTAAAACTCATGCAAACAAATCAATTCCAAAACCACCCCTGAAGAAAACAGAAAAGGCATAGCAAATCAGAGTACTAGACTCATAAGGTTCAATATCGACAGATGATGTGATGAAACTAAACACCAGGTATCTAAAATTGTCTCAACAAAAAGAGAACAAAAAAGCATATTACAGGGATATGGATCTCATGTAATTTTCTTACAAGAAGTTAGAGGTTGTATAAAAAGCCATTTGGCAATCTCATGTGCCACTAATAACGAAAAAGAAAAGAGGAGCAAATCAGACATAAGGACTCAAATCCCATATCAAGATAAAAATTTATAATATGACAGTTAAGGCAGTGGTAAATCCAAAAATTGCATTATAGTTAAGATACACTAATAATAAGAAGAGATAAGCAGGAAAAAAAAAAAACTTTCAATCAATAGAACAGCCAGTATCATCTGTGGAATGTACAACATAAGCATACACACCTCAGTTAATACCTCCAGTAAAGAGCAGAAACTTCCTTCCTTCACTGATAGAATTGCAAGACATGCCAGCATTTTATAGTTTTTGAATTTGAAATTTCATGGATGGAAAGATGAGCCAATATAAACCAGCTAGTATCTTAAGAAGTACTGATTACTAAATAGAAACTCGTTCTTTTCTCTTAGCACCACTTTTCAGCATGACATAGGTAATGAATCCCACCAATATCATAATAGGAACTCTTAGGCTTGTTTATCACTAAGAACATATCACTTACTTGTAAACAATTTCAACAGCCTTGCGGATATCCCAGCACAGTACATAAGGATCCTACAATACATGTAAGAACTTTTTAGCAGATACTTTTTAACTTACCATTATAATGCATCCTTAAACTCTTATATATAGAGAAACACAACAGGTACAAGAGACCACAGAAATTAACACATAAAGCAGTGGAATTAAACTGTAAGAAACCTCTATATAATAGCAGAAAACGAGTATTTTTACCCAAAACAAACCTAACGATTCCACAACATAATTTTCACCGAAGGGCTTACTCAAAGTTCACAACTGAACATGATGCAGTGGAGATACATTTTTAAGCAGATACTTTCAAAGTTATGTCTTTATTGCAACAAAAGAAAATTTCGAGTTTGCAGGGGACCGCACTTGTACTAATTTTATGACTGGTGTTTCCCATAAAGATCATCATCCTCCAACCAAGATTTTAAAAGGTCCATAATCACATTGGAAACTCAAGAATATGTCTTTTACACAAGAAAAGGCATTTTCCTCCTATCTTAAGCTGTAGCTTACTCTTTTCTCATGGAGAAAAATAAGTTATCCTCTCCTATTCTTCGTGAAAGGATGTTTAGTATAAGAGCATGAGATGTCCTTAATCATCATGCATCAAAATATGTCGAAGACAGTTGCTTTTGCAAATGTAGTTGTATTAATGAAAGTGCTACAACCTGTATCATGGGAATATCGAGGAAAGAAATAGTTCTTCAGAGATAAGGCTCGTTTCCCTTTTCTTGTGAATACAATAAAGTTAGCGTTGAATGTCAACAAAGTATGCACACCACCCTGATATAGACAAGATTCCTTTATTTGACATTAATGACAGCGCTGATGCCTGTAGCATTGGACATCAAGACAGGAAATTATTGTTCAAAGAAAAAGCTCTTTTACTTTTCACTCAATCAAGTCAGCCTAAATCACAACAGTATGCACACTACTCTGATAGACAAATTCCTTTTATTTCACTACTTCTCTACTTTATCGTTTTTCTTTAGTCTTTTTTTGCTCATTTCTTCTTGCAATGTTAGAGATTTCTCATAATCAATTTTACAATGTTAGAGATTTCTCATAATCAATTGCAAAACTCGCTCATCCACATTACTCCACTAGTAAAAGAGTAACACCAATTATTTCTCCTGAAAAAGAAGCTAAAACATGAATATGCATTAATTCTCTTAATCAAACTGTACACAATCCAAGTATATACTAAAAGAAAAAACAACAAATGTAGAAACATACCCTTCGCCCTCCGGTATACAAGTAGTTTCCATCTTTTGAAAACTGCACCTGACAAGGTTAAAAAAAAAAATGAAGAGTCATACAGCAAACACTGCAGAAAGTTCAACAGAGAATAACTAGATATTCCAACTTACATGTGTGACGCCACCTTCTTGGCCATGCAGGACATATAGCAACTCCATATTATCTTCTCTATATATTGCAGTAGTTTGATCATATGACCCTGTAGCTAGCATTCCTGAATTACTTGAACAAAAAGCAATTGAGGATATTATACCTGGAAAAAAAAAAAGGAATTAGCTCATGTCAACTTTCCAGGAATCTTAATGAATACAGCGTATTGATTGAAAGTTCCAGAAAAATGGAAAAGCTCATTTGAGATTTTAGTTTTCAAAAACTCATGCACCAAATTTGACTGATTAAATGCACATTTCCTAGCATATTTCTTAAATCATTCCTCAGCAGCCAGTCTCGTAAAGTGCAAAAACAGTGGAACATGCTTTCTTCTATTGCAAGGCCAGTGAGCAGATTTGGAAAACTTTCCTATCAAATGAAATGGACTAGAGCAACTGAGAGGGAACTTTTGCTCGTGGTGGGCGAGCTTACAACAGGCTAGAGAGAGTAGATGGCAAAGTTCACATTGAAATGACGGCCAACCTACTTTGGTATGTTTGGGAGGCCAGGAATAATTGGAACTTTAACCTGCTCAAGCAGGAGGGCCATTGGATCTCCCAACATGGTATGGAGGATTGGTTTGAGTTTAAAGAGGCAAACTTCCTAAGTATCTACGAAGGAGAGGTGAAAAATGATAAGCTCAATAGACATGCCAAGATTGCATAGCTCCACTGTCCACACTCATCCATCATCCACACAGATGCAGCTTCGGACTCTTAGAGGGACAAATATGGTATTGGGTATAGCGGTCAAAGACAATGGGGGCAGATTAATCACTCCATGGTCAATTCCAACCCCATTAAAAGGAGATGCTGCAATATTGGAAGCTCATGCTATTGGAATTGCCTTGCTTAAAGCACTAGAGGAAAACTAGACGTCCATCTTGATACTTTCTGACTGCAAAGTTCTGGTTCACAAACTGAATCATGGTAGTGAGGACCTGTCTGACATCAATATTATTTTAAAAGGATATCAGGGCCTTGAGTAGATCATTTTGGTGTTGTATTTTCTTCTTTGTTAAGCGAGAAGTCAACATGTGTAGTCATGGTTTGGCAAAATTTACCACTAACCTCATTAATGAAACTAGGTGGAAGGATAGTTTCCCTGTGTGGACTTTGAAAGCTGCACAAAGTGATTATCTGGCAGCTGCCAGTTAGTTTGTATATAACTTTGTATGTATCAAAGATTATGGGTTATATAAAAGAATGACTTTTGCCAAAAAAAAAAAAAAAGGCTAGGTTTCTGGATCCTTTATGGACATAAACTTTATGTTAATCTACGGGCTTGCCCAAGAGGAAAAAAAATTAAGAAAGAAGATATGCTTCACTTTAGTGTGTTGTCATTCATCAATTGTATACACTAATAAACATTACCTGACTGTCCTTCTTTATTTCCTTGAAGAGTTGAAAGCTGTTTAAAATCTCTTCCAGGGCGATGAACATCAAATATTCTAATAAACTTGTTATATCCAGCAAATATCCTGAGATAAAAAACCTCAATTAATTTTATCAAAAATATTACATCATATGACTGACTCCTGGACATTGCATCATGCTGAAGAGGATAAATGCTAATCAGATACTTTTGAGGAAAGTGAAGGATGGTGGTCCAATACAAGGAAAAGAATTGCCACATATAGTCACTACTATTTAGACATGTCTCTTGATGTGTTTGCTGGAAACCATTTATAACTTTGTAAATTGTTCAGATAAAATGACATTTTGACTGCTGAATAGATAGCACCTTTTTTTTTACTCTGTTCAGTTTTGATAGGTGGAACTATCAGATATTCAATCAACCAGTCTTCTCTATATACTGCTTATTCAAGAGAAACTGTTAGACAAGCATGACAACTTTAAACAATTTAGCTACTGCAAATTGGTAAATTTTTTCTTGGTGTTCGATGTGTGCAACTAATCTCATTCCCTTTAAAGACGAGTAATGCAGGACAATGCACCAACCAGTAAAAAAATGGGATCCAAGAGCAATAAATAGCAGGATAACCATTTTTCTGAATAAAGAGTATTTTTTCCAGAACATTAAAAAATGTGACATAATCTACCTAGCTCGGACTGCAGACATTCATTGAGTAATGTGAATACTCGCAAAAAAGGCAGATGGTCAAAAACAGGAATGAATGGCATCTTTAACTGTCGGTTTAAAAAAAATTCTTACTTAGTTCCAGCAAGGTTAAAGGCAACTGAAAAGGCAGTAAAGACGGGCAATGCACCAACAAGTAAAAAATAGGACCCAAGAGCAACAAATAGCAGGATAACCATTTATCTAAATAAAGAGTTTTTCCCAGAACATTCAGAAATGTGACATAATCTACCCAGCTCTGACCACAGACATTCATTGAGCAATGTGAATACTTGCAAAAAAGGGAGATGGTCAAAAACAGAAATGAATGGCATCTTTAACTATCGGTTTTAAAAAAAATTCTTACTTAGTTCCAGCAGGGTTAAAGGCAACTGAGAAGGCAGCAGAAATCTCATCCATAGCATCATATGCACGGTATGTACAACGAAGCTGCAATTTCAGTTAAAACAATCAGACTGTAATTAATCTTGAAAAGTAGATACAGCTGATGCAACAGCACAAAAGACATCCACAATCACAGGATTCCAACAAGTATAATGGAGAAAAACTAACTATAAGTGATTGTATACATTAAAACATGATTTGCACCTGTCCTGATGTAGCATCCCAGAGATGAATAGGATGGTCGCGTGTAGTACTTGCAAATACACAGGTGTCTGGAGCTGAAACACAAACCAGACAAATCCAGTAAAACAGATCAAAATCACATAAAGAAACAGATCAAATCAGGATTAAAACAGATCAAATCACATCAAGAAACTAACATACTTGAAGCAGACATGTAGGGATACCAACAATAGTCGTATACTGATTCTCCCTCCCCAATGACAAGGTTTGCAGGGTATGAATCTGTAATTAATCAGTGATAGGGTAAATGCAAATGTAGCAGAGAATCTAAATGGAAGAGCATAGACCAGTGAAAGATACAGAAATGGTACAATTAGGATAAGAAAGTACATAGGAAAGAACGGCTTGCATATGAAAGCCTGTGGGCATTGGAGCAAGTGCAAGGAAACATTTGGTTGCAAAGCAAGAACAGATATAAGAAACTCAAATCAAGTTACCAGCATCCGAAGCAGAAGAACAAGAGTCCAGATTGCTGCCACTTTCATAGTATTGCCTGGTACAACAAAGAACAAAATTCATCAGAACAACTAATAGCACCATCTTCCA
Source organism: Coffea arabica (assembly GCF_036785885.1). Lineage (NCBI taxonomy): Eukaryota > Viridiplantae > Streptophyta > Magnoliopsida > Gentianales > Rubiaceae > Coffea > Coffea arabica. The sequence goes on from NC_092312.1 coordinate 10,923,464, forward strand.
GAAAACCAAAACAGATAATATCAACAGTCCAACAAACCATATTCACAACCGTCTTGATCCACCAATAACAACAAGCTAAGCTGTTTTCTTTTATTTAAGCTTGATAACCAAATGCTTGATTGTCTCAATGATAATACTTTAAAAGTCTTCCCATTTACCAACACCAACAATTAAGACAAAATCTGATAGACACTATGTAATTCGTAAAGCCTGTTCTTTGTTTTGGGTACATGAGTTTCAGGTAATAGTCAACTTTTACCTATAAACTCTTCAGAATCACTAAATAGAAAAGAACAATCATTTTTTTTTACAGTTATCCTACTCATAGGTGAGAGGAAAGAAGAAAAAGCTATAAGCAGTAATTCTTTTACACTGTCATATTAATCTCATATAGCTTCTCTTTCAAGTGTGTCAACCTATAGCTACGGCAGATAAAACAAAATGAATAAAAATAAAAAGTATAACTTGGTAGACAAATAACATAAGTGCTAAGAATGCAATTCTGTTATATGAACTACTCAACTAAATGCCATCCATGCTTTATTTCACATGTCCAGTAAATAGAATATTTTCCCAATACCATAATGCTACTTTTCGTAAGTTTATAGTCTTTCCCCCTTTTTTTAGGAATAATTAATTGCATTATTATACGAACATTAAACTGCTATAAGTAATTCAATCACTTAGTTGACTTTCTGGGTGAAAACAATCAGTCTAAGAATTGCATTTTCTCTTATTCCGAAGTATCTTTTAAAAGCTAATCACCTTCTCATTGTCATTCTATTATTTTTGGTTAATATAACTTTCGAGTGCAAGAAAAATAAAAGCTTTTTCCGAAAATGCACGAGTGTGTGTATGTGTGTCTGTGTGTGAGAGAGAGAGAGAGATGAACCTTACAATGGGAATACTCGAAGGGTGTTATCGTCACAGCAGCTGAGAAAGCAAGAACCATCCGGCGACCTAAGTTCAATGACATATAAAATCAATGAATTGAAAAATCAATCAACAGCAAAAAACGAATTTTCCACACCATATAAAGGACATTCTCGAAAATAAAAGAACAAAATTGAAGGAGCTTACCATTTGACGGCCTTGAGAAAATTGTTAGGGATGGAAGAATTGGTCCTGAACTGATTGAAGAAATGGTAAGTCCTGTAGGGAGGTACTTGGAAATTGATTATTGGCCATGAGTAGGAGGATGATTGCTCTTGCTCTTGCTCTTCCTCTTCCACTGGCTTTTCAGTAATTTCACCGCTTTCTGGGTCGGACGTCGTCAGTCGCTGATTAGCTACAGCTTCAGCTGCTGATGCTTCTTCTCCCATGGAGTCCGGCGTCGACCGTTTTTGGCTTGTGTTGCCGCCAAAAACCCCCTGCCCGAATTCCTAGGGGTTCAAGGCATTTATAGAAAAAAAAAAAAAAAAAGAAAATGGTTATGGGATGGGATAATATCAGAAACCTCCTCTAAAGTTTCTCCTAATATCACTTAGCGCCTACCTCTGAAGTTTTAAAAAATCACTTACCTCCTCCCATAATTGCAGAATGACTATATTAACCCACATTGGATACACAATTCACATATCAAATAAAATTCACCTTTTTCTCTTTTCCGTTTTTCCAATATTTCCTCTTACTCATTTTTTGGAGGAATATGCAATTTTTTTATTTGTAGATATAGTATATTAAATTTTATTTATCTTTTTCTTTTTACGATTACAATAAAGTAGGGTATGACTTCTTTATTTATTTTGAATAAATTTTTATAATGATTTAGTACAACTTAAAGGTTTATGCCACGAGTTGAGAAGATGTTAGGAAAAAAAATAAAGTTCATAAAAAATTGGTTTTGAACATATAAAATTGAATTAGTATTAATGCATTTGCTTACAAATATGATTTTTATTTTCTAAAGTATATTTTTATGGACTATAACTTTGTAATATGGTGGTACTACTAAAAATTATTTTTTATGTTGTGATTTTTTTTCAAGTATACAAAGTGGTTTAGGAGTATTTTATGTAGTACAATGAGAAAAAGGGAGTTTAGGATTTTTAAAAATTTTGTTACACAAATAACAAAAGTTAGGGAGGTAAGTGATAATTTTAAAATTTTAGGGGTACTAAATGATATTAAGAGAAATGTTAGGGGAGATTTTTGAGATTATCCCAATAGTTATTTGGGTAATTTCACACACTTTTTTTTTAAATTTCTTGCCAATCCTGTCATAAAATTTGAACAACATATATTATGTGTCGTTTGATGAGATTAACTTTAAAAAAAAAAATTTTAACTTGTCTAGCAATTGGGATTGGAAAGGTGTGAGTTGGGATGAAAGTGTAAAGGTAAACATAAAAAAAGTCTAAATTTTAATATCCTTGTGTTTATTACTCTGTGATCAAAATAAAAAGGATGGAGGATAAGTGGGCGACCAGCGTCCTTATGATCATCCCACAAGCTTTCTAGGCATTACTGACGGATTACCTCGGTTTTCAAAGTTATACGAAATAATAAAAAAAGAGACAAAAGTAATCAAGATGCAAAAGCATATTTTTTGTTAAATGTCTGTGAAAATGCATGAATTTGATTTCTTTTTTTTTCACAAATCCCACGTAAATTTCCAAGGATTGTTTCACTTTGTAATAATAATTTAGTTTGAATCTCACTTTAAGACAACGGAATAGCTATTCAGACTGTAACTTGCAAAGAATTACTACTGCATAAAATGTTGGTGCTACAATCCACAAGAGCATCTGGTCTACAATAGTAATATGTTTGTACAGGTATTTAACTTGGATATGCAAGCATGATAGCGTATGAAACATGCAGTTGTCGAAACCATGGGTACTTCTTTGGCATGGGTGTCAACATATAGTGCAGCAATTTCTTGAACTAATGTTTTCCATGATCACAGACAATAATACATCCGTATTCCATAATAATCATCTTTACTGATTCAAGCAACAGACTGATTCAAAAACAGCCTTGGCCAACGTTTTAGAGTAACGTATAAAATCCCCTTTCCGGCTTTTCAGTTCCATTATTCTAATGTAACGAATAACTCTCCCTAGAATGCAAACATAAGTGAAGCAATGGGGGAGAAATTGTTTTGCTTGTTTCTCAAGATATAATCCCTAAAACAGAAATCCTCCTCGATTATACATGCCCATGTTGCAACACTGAGTGAGTCAAAAAATGCAGTCATCCCTCAAGAGTGACCTGCCCAGCCAATGTTGTCATATGAAATCATAATGCCACTGTATAATTATCGGCACAAGTAATTGAATCATTAGTTGTTGCTAGGAGAAAGGCTCGTCAAGTAAGGATCATCCTTGTACTTTGAATACTGGGGAAGATCAAGAGCTCTCTCCGCAATTTCTCTGTCCTCGTAAATTTTTGCCACCAAGCTCTCAAGAGATGGAAAATTGGCCTGCCACATACCAAACACGATTATCAGAAGCACAATGAGTGAAAGCAGAGAGATCCGCAGGTTGAAGGCTGTATTTATGCGGGTTATAAACGGTATGATGTAACAATACCTCAGGCCGAATATATCCAACAATTACTAAATGCAATTCCTCTCCATAGAAATCCTCAGTGAAGTCATGCAGCAACCATGGTTCCTGAAAATTTATCAAAAATCCTATAAAGCAACAATGGGATATAAAACAGCAGTGCAAATATGTAAATGCCAAGTCATGCTACACCCACTATAGTTTTCTCAGCATTGTTAAAATATGGATTCCAACCAATGCTCATGACCATCTTGAAAACACCTCGAGTTGGTAATCCCGCCCACCCAAGGTATACGCCAGATGGATGTTCCGATAGGAGATCCAGATAGCCCTCTGTGGATATATTTGCTGAAACATAAAAGGCGATATTGTCAGTGTTGAACTTTCTAATCTTTTACATTTTTCCCCAGATAAAGAGTACAATAATCGTACAGACATATTTATTAACAAATAGCAAGTTTTTTCCTTCTGATACAACCTGAAGGCCAGCCAAACTACCGAGATTTCAGAAAGAAATTATACTAATAATTATAAACACACGAGATAAAATGCAACTGTTCACATATTATACAATCTTAATGAGATTGATGCCAACTTATAGAGTTTGAGATCGGTGCTTCTACAGTTATGACCATAGCATGCGTCAAAGCTGTGACAAATCTCATGGTAATGCACACAAAGATGTCAATACCTGTAGGAATTCCCAACACCTTTGATCCACGCCCAAATCCCTTAATGACAGGGCCTCCAATATGCCAAGGGTTAATTGGTAAAGTCCCTTCTACCCCTGCAATATGTTTTCAGGTTGGAAAAACAAAAGACAAAGTATCACTGACTAGAATGAAACAGTCACAGGGGCTCACAATCTTGGAATGCAGGTAGGCTCCACTTTTCCAGCTGCAGATCTAAAAGAGAATTAATCACCTCATCTGCCGAAGTGTAGAGATGGGATTGTTTTGGGATTGATGGTACAGCAACCACATTCATTCCAGCAGCCTTACCAGCTGTAATGCCTGGTCTGTGACATCAAATGGTAGTCTCAAAGCTTATCAGACATCAAATATATGACTAAAAAGGTGAATAAAGCTTAATGCCACAAATTAATTGGAGAACAGATCATAAAAATGCACAAACAAGAAGTTTCACAAAACAATATTAAAAAGCTAAAGATGAATGAACTTATAGTCAGATGAATATAGGGAACCAATAAAGTATATCAATAAAAGCAGCAAAAGAAAATTCAAAATTAACAATAAATAAATTATCTGACAGACTCTACATACAACTCTAATAAATATTAGTTCCCAGAATTTTGTGCACTGCATTGGAAAAAGAATAATTCATACAGGCAAGGACTCTCAGTGAACTTGACGTCTCCGTGTTACTTCATATACTTTCCTCCTAGATCAATGGACCCAATTTATGCAGCAGACATGAACAAAAGTAAGCTTGGGTCTTAGATTTTGGCTATGTCCAACTTTCACCCAGCAGGAAATTCAAGTAAAAGTTGTACAATGAACAAAAAACTAATAGATCGTGAGAAAATTTGGGACAGGAAAGGCAACATGTTATTTAGATTACAGCATTCAGTGCAACTCTTGAAAGACAAGTTTACAAGCAATCTTACATGAGCATAAACGAAATGACATCACATGCTGTCACTCAATTTATTTGCATGACCTGAGATTCAACATTTAAACACCATCAGACCCAATAACATATTGCACAAGGAAAAGCCTTAAATTACTAACAGCAGCTTTAGCTTAAACAGACAAAAATCTTTGGCAAGAGTTATTTCTGCTAAGTTATCAACTAGCTTCTAACTTCTAGTTAGTTCCCACACTTGTGGAAATTATAGCATTTAAATTGGCAACATGAAACTCTCTTGTGAAACACATACCACAAAATATTCAAGTGTCTTCATCACTTCTGAGAGCCTGTTTGGATCTAAGATGCTTTGGAAACTTCATTTCGATATAAACCAAATAGATAAATATAACATGAAGATATCAAATTTACATAACATGATTACTTTAACAAACTGAATAGAATTGCTATATGTCTACAGCTGTTGTATGCTTGAGAATTTCTCTCTGGGAAAATTCAAAAGATACAGAAAAAACTTGACTGGTTGAAATAACAGCCATATGCATACTAGCATGTCAGCTTGTTGGAGCCCAAAATTTGTCCAGAAAGCTTAACCCTAGTTTACGAATATATCCAATATGGAACATTTTAATGCATTAAAGATAGAGTCGATCAATGTGGTTAACACTCCAACAAACTGCTCATAATAAGAAGATCAACTGATTTCAAACAACTCATACCTCAGAATGCATCCTAAGCTAACAAACTTTCACATTCAACCAAAAGCAAAAATATAACAGCCTTTTAGTTTCATTTCCTGAAGCTTAAAAAATATGTCAAACACCAAAAGCGTATCCATATACAAAAGAAACAACAAAGTTTGATTGGTGCAGTAGCAATAGATTCTATCTGCTAAGAGAACTTCCTGTGTACACGACACTTTTCAACATTTTGTACCTTTTTTTTTTAAATTTTTCTAAACAACATGGAAATAAAGCCAGCATGTGCCACCATGCTTGGCTTGAAGTATTATCTTATGACTAAAAGGAATTGCGTGTATTATTCTTCACAAACTATATGGAGTACATTTGCATATATTTTACTTGTGCCTTGGTTTCAGAAAAAACTTGGGATACTTACAGAGAATCTTCAATAACGAGGCAGCTGGATGGATCTATGTTGAGCCTCCTAGCTGCTTCAAGAAATCTTGACCAACAGAACCCACAAAAAGAACGTAATGAAATCAATATCATTGTTGTATGAGTTTCTTAATTTCCCATGAAAGCGGCATGATCTATTCATCTTACATATCAGGAGATGGCTTTCCATTTGTAACTTCATCACCTCCTATAATGGCAGAGAAGGATTCCTTCCAGCCTAGAAGTGAAATTGCAGATATACTCAGGAAAATTGGAAAGAAAAAAGGGAAAAGGTTTCATGCATTTACTACTGGAATCAGAAAGATATTTCACTGAGAAAACAGATCTTTTTCTCAAATTAGCAACTTCTTTGATGGGAGCTTTATGCACCAAATTTACCTTGATGATAAAAAATTTTAGTTTCTACATTTTCCAGTGGTGAATTTGAGGCCAATGCCATTGGCACACCATGACCCCTTAAATGATTGATTAACCGGTTTGCACCAGGTTGAGCTTTAATATTGCACCACCTGCAATGATAAGAGGTGACATGTATTTCAGAGCTTGAATAAAAACTTAGGGACACCTAAAAACTAGAGATGAATATACAAACGACACAGAAAAATCTTCCAAAAACAAAAATTAAGATGATAACTTTTTAAGAGCCTGCGCATTGTATCATTTAACAATAACAAGTATATTATGAGCCCTATGATAGAAGCAAATTGTCAGACTAAGTACAACTTCCAAAACCAACCTGACAGCAATATTGGAGAAAAGTATTTGTTGAATAAAGTGCAACATATCAGAAAAAGAAATTCATACTAGGAGAATTTAATCATCACCTCCTCGAACTTAGTTGCTTAGTCAATAAAACTTCACAATAGTAAATGTCAAAAATGTAATGTAACCGGAGACTATCTCCAGGTTATTCTTCTGTTTTTGAACATTCACCCAGGATGGTCTTCCAGAGGGGCGGGGGCTCTAGAACACTCAATGACCAACTGATAAGAATTTACTTACAGATACAATGTGCATCATGTTTTACTCAAATTATTTGGCTGAAGAACATGGAATGCTACTGTTTACAAACAAAAGGAAGTTGCTCCCTCTTAAGCCAGATGAAAAATTACTAGTCAACATAGTAAATTCAAGGCTATGTTTCTTTCTATCTAATATGTCAGATCAAAGTCAAAAAATAAAGTCAAACACACTTGAAATAGTGACATTTTGTTTTTCTTTTTCCAAAGCCAAAAACATTGGCGAACATAATGCATAAAAGACTGGGTATACAGTGCCATTACTGCTCAGAGAATATTGGATTAAGTTCAGCAAGAAATACATCAGGTGACATTGGAAGCTCATAATCTTCTACAACTGCAGCAGCAGCCTCCAGAGGTGTCTTTCCTACTATCCTATGAGCATTTCCCGCATCCCATTGCTTCCCGTACTTAACCAGGTGAACTTTTAAGATATCATTTACAATTCCATCTGTTCACAAAATCAAACTCAAATTACAAAAGGAGTGAAATTAAAAAAAAAATGTTCACAAGACAATATCTGAAGCAAAACTTTCTAAACTCCCAAAGATGTTGATTGTTACAAAAATGTGAAATAATTCTTTTACCATAAAAGCAGACAACAATGCGCAAAACCCAAAAAAAGGACAACAAAGACAAAATTCAGGCATTACAAGTGACCGACATCTTCTATACTTGAGATAGCGAAGAGTATTGAACTTCTATGGCTACAAAGCACTTACATAATTAAGCAGAAACAGGAGGTCAAAATAATTCTTGTCTCATTAAACCATGATTAATCAGATGTACGCCACTAATTCTAAATTAAGGTGTTAAAGAATAGCATAAAAAGTGCAACAGTAATACAATAAAGAGCAAAAGCCCACCTGTGTTTAGAAGTGTACCGTCCAAATCCAGAATGACACCTAATACTAGCTTCCTTAGAGTTCTTGCCATTGACATAGGAACAGGTATGTACCAACGTCAAATAATTATTTCTCCTAATCGTCTTGTCAACAGCAAACCTGAAATTCCGGTTGGGCAAAAAGCAAAATGACTCATCAAATTGTGTGCATCCTAAACCAACAATAGAAATATTTCACTGAGGACAACCAGACGAACGAATGAATATATTAGCAGACATAAATAAATTCACACACGGTTAAACAGATGAGTCTGAGATGAATGGGCATGTCACTGAACCTAATAACCATCTAAACAAAAATTTAAATCATCTGGATGAAATATCTTATTTTCATTATTTCTATCAAATTCTCTCTCAACTTTTGAATCACTGGGAAAACTCATTATGCATTAAAAATTGCCTCCGAGCCCATTTGTTCTATTTGGATTGATGGCATTAGATTTGACAGAGGATTTCGAATCTGGTCACTTGAAATACACATTGATTGGAGTGCAACGTTTGGGGAAAAAATTTGAATATTAAAAGATGATTTCAAATTCCAAAACACTAATTGTTCAGGAAAATAAACAAACACTTCATAGGCAGATTATTGAAAATCATCAGTAACAAGACTCTTGGATCCCAAGGCCAGCACCAAATCACACAACAACAATGCTGACTTCCGTCTAGTCTTTAAAAGCAGAGAGATAGCACTACTTTGTGCTATGGAAAAAGGTGGGGAATCCAGGCTTGGGAGGAGATGGAGAGGGTGAGGAAAGGAAGGAGGAAAAGAAGAGACATGACTGAAATTGCAATCAAGAGAGCTCAGGGGCCCGCCACTTTCTGGAGAAATTTCAAATAACAGACTAGACAAGTGAAATTGATATAAGCTGGCTTTTAAGTCCCAGAAGAAGTTTAACTTTGTTGTCCTCAAACACTATGCTATCCAACTCAGGATTATATGAATTGAGGATGTGAAATCCAAATTAACTGAATTTCATCAATTTAAACAATGAGATGCTCCATTACTTGCTTCAACAATGGAACATTAAAAAAGAAACTAAATCATTCTAAAATAAAACGTTAACACAGTTTTTTTTTTATTTACTTCTAAGCTAGAATGAATATTTACCAAATTATATTACTACTAATTACCTGAAGGTAATCAAGAAAACATTTTTAGCATAAAAATTCAGGAAACAGAAATAGGATAAAACTAAACTAAATTAGGAAGAAAGAATATAACAAGATAGGATACCGGCCAACTGTTCATGTCCTCAGTAGCAATCTAAATTGATCATCAAAAATAACCAACGGAAATCCCAAATCATAAGTAATAATCTGCTTTTAATACCACCATTTAAGCTAAGGATTGAAGATTCGGATTAAAGTCTACCTTCTCATGAATTTCGAATTAGAAAGAAAAATAAATTAAGATCAATCAATTTTTACAAGCAAATATGAGAAATCAGAGAAATTAACCCAAAAAAATTCTCTAAGTTACAGTGAGAAAATAGAAGAATTACTTCAATTTGCCTCAAGGGCTCAGTGTTGAGGAGGACAAGAGAAATTTACGAATAATCCGACCAAGAAAGTTTTTTTCGTGTGGAGTAGGGCAAAGAAAGTACGAGGCTAGCGGAGCAGGAGCAGAAGTTTAGCAGTGACGTTTGGCACTTGAGCTTGGTGCTGCTGCGTTATTCAAAAAGCTTCCTGCCGCTGCGTCGTTTATATATGTAACGGGGACCTGAGACGTCGATGCTAATTGCCATCTCCGGTTTGTTTGGGTTATATTTTATTTTAGACCCCTACAAACTTATCCACGTGAAAAATATCCCCACCATATCCTAATCTGATGAATTTTCGAATATCAGAAATTAATCTAATAGATAAACAAAGAATTAAACAAATAAAATACAACGAAACTCAAAAATAAAGAAAATTTTCGTCTTCACAAATCCCCAAAGAGTAGAGAGTCGCCTATGTTGTCACAGTGTCACCTAGACTTATGTCACCTATGCTGTCACCTAGACTTACATGACGAGATAGATTTACTAATTGATTAAAATGAAAAAGAGGTAGCTACTTTTGATTTTCTCTAATTTTTTTTAGCTCTTCGTGTGCTGTTTTATACTTATATATGTTTTCATTTGTATTCAATTTTAAATATGACTAGCAGTTTTAGCTCTACAATTCCTAACCACCTTGGGCATGTTTACAATTTTTTTGAAAAATTGAGTAGTAAATGTGCAACAAGGATCCTAAAATCTCTTTGTTTTAATAATAATAATAATAATGCTATTTTTAATTCTCTTCTGTGATTGTTAATGCTGAATATGCTTTTGATGATGACTTCACTTTCTTTTCTTTTTTTATCCTTTTCTGCTTTCTTTTGTTTCTTTTCTGTAGTTGAAGATTTGGCTAGGACTCAAAGTCATAAGGTTGAACCTCTTTATTTGTTATTAATATCTGTCTTGTTCGACCAAAAAGAATGAAGTCCAGCATATCAATTGTTACTTTACTACTTTGTATTATCATTTGTACTATTTATTGTAAGGCCTTTGTGGTATATATTTAGTGAATGAAATAAGAATAATGGTCACAAAAAATAAATATGTGGGCAATTTTCTAACCAATTCAATTGAAGTCTCAAACATGGCTCTCGAATGTGCTAACTCATGCGACAATTTAGCCGTGCAAGTTTTTAATAATCCCACTTTTAGTTGGCAACAATTATGCAGACAGCGCTAGAAAAAGATGGAAAAAATTGTGCATACAATTTTGCAAGACCACTAGCACATACATATATCTTGATGAATTTTAAGGAACCGCAGAATTTCTATCTAATTTAGTGTGAACTTCAATTCTTATTAGAAAAATGTGCAATATATGTCGAGCAAATTCGTAATTACCACAATTTATTGAGTTTCATATGGTTGAGAATTGAAAAGGGATCTTGCAGATTGAACATAGAGCATTAGCAGAACGCAGGGGATTCAATGTCTGCTACAAGTTTTTTAAAAACTTTAGCTACAATAACCTCAAAAAACTTTTCAGGGTTTTTAAACTATACATTTCAAAATATATATAAAAAAAAACATACTTCAAAATTTTTTTTAAAAATTCTACAATAAACTACAGTAAAGTTTTACACAAGCACATAAAAAACTCACGTTCCAAACGGGGGATAAAAGGCACATAATTAGCTAACAACGTTAAAATTCAAATTATAAAGTCCTAATGACATCATGCAATTCTAACACAACTAATTTATACGAACCCACACGAACGGCATATCTCTGTTACAAGGTTACAGACTTGCATGGTGAATTACAATGATTTGAGTTGGCGTTTTCTATCCCAAATGTTTAAAATTTGGATCAATATAGTCCCATAAATTTTGAATAGTTATATATAATGTTTTAAGATAAAATAGAATCAAATATACGGCATAGATATTCTAAAATCCCTAAATAAATCGAAACATGGAAAATCTGCACTTAAATCATAGCAGTGTCGCAAACAAGTTTAGTGTGCCACATATCAGACCTTGACAACTAAAGTTCAAGAGAAAAACCACACGGCATATACAAGTAAATTAATTTAATCTAATCACAAGACTCAGGGCCCGACGAAAATTGCTGCTTGTCGGGACGATCTAGGATAATTTATCAAGGTTTGAGCTACCTCGGCAAATCACCAAGTGTAGAGCATCTTCTCATCAATCCATCACCTTCAATAACTAATTCTTCCAAAATATTTGCATTGGAAAGTAGAAATTTTATTGGCCCCAGATAGAATGCCAGCTGTTCTTTTTCTCTTTTGTGTACGAGTCTATGTAAAATTTGCAAGCTTGACTGTTTTTAGACGAAGAAGAAACAAGTTGTTGGACATCCATCCTTGAGACGTCCGTCCAGAATCTCTCCCAATCGATGTCCACAGATTTAACAGCTTCAGAGGATAAAGCAAGAAACCTTCTTGAGAAATATGATTGATTATGAAGTGCTCCATTCACCATCAAATGCTGAAGAGAGAAGAAATACAACGGATCTGAAGGAAGTGCAAGAATTCGTGGACCACAAACATTTCGCAAGCTAATCCTCTATAGGGAGTTAAAAAGAAAGTTCATAAAACTGCCCAATAATTAAAATGATTAGGCTGGTTGAGTTTATAATCAAACTTTCAAGCTCAATTTGTGTTAGCATGAGCCATCTCCAGGGATTCCAACGCGGCACAAGTAGATAATATCTTCTCAATCGAACCCCCCCCCCCCTGCAGCCGTACATGTTTTACTGATAATCTCCTGAGAGATTTCCATTTGATCATGCTAGAAGCAGATGGTATTTCCCACCTTTTCAATCTCAACGATTTCGAACTTGAAGCAAGGAATAGATGGCTTGGCAACACATAATCATCAGCCCCGTATGCATGGCTGCTGTTTAAATTTAAAGAAAAGTTCTCAACGTTGTTTTCGGAAACAAATTCAACACAGCGATCAACACATTTTTCCAAAAGTTACTTTCCTGGCTTGTCTCCTTTGAACTTCTCGCTTCTTTTGCAGCCGTAGCACTCCCACCGCCGGCCGGCCAGGGTGTCTCTCTGGTTTTTCATTAGAGTTCCGAGTTGTATTTAGGCTATGCCTTGGGAACTACGGTTGTTTGCCCTTTGGCCATTTACTTTGGAGAGTCCAAAACATAAGTCACACAAATTTGTGAGTGTTAAATTTTCAACTCTTAACAAGATGGGTCGTTGTAGTATAGTGGTGAGTATTCCCGCCTGTCACGCGGGTGACCCGGGTTCGATCCCCGGCAACGGCGATTTACTTTTACATCCATCATACATTTTTCTTTTGTAGGAATTGAGAGTGTGTTTGATAAAATTGAAATTTAAAATTTAAAGACATCCATCATACATTTTTCTTTTGTAGGAATTGAGAGTGTGTTTGATAAAATTGAAATTTAAAATTTAAAGTGATAAAACTGAAGTCTGAAATCTAAAATTTGAAATATGAATCCATTAAGTTATTACATTATTAAGTTGTAAATCGATACATTTGAATATATATCACATTAAATGATAAGTGAATAGTTTATCACTTATTTTTTGGAGCAAGTTTTGCCTACAAAATTTAGCGTCACTTAATTAATTTAGATATTCAATTTTTCTTTATCAAATACGTCTAAACATATTAAGATTCGAATCCATTAAATTTAAATATTAAATTAAGCTATCAAATAAGGCCTAAATCCGGATTATTGTAAGTTAGTGACTATATACTACTTTTTTTTCCTATACACCCCCAAACAAAAACTGTCTTTTCTGCTAGTTATCTGCACATTCTGGTGTTGTTGGGCCTAAACTCCTGGTTAGGTTATGCCCTGGGAACTACGGTTGTTTGTCCTTTGGCCCTAAAACCTAAGTCAAACAGGTTTGTGAGTGTTAAATTTTTAAGTTTTAGCAACACCAATCGTTGTAGTATAGTGGTGAGTATTCCCGCCTGTCACGCGGGTGACCCGGGTTCGATCCCCGGCAACGGCGATTTGCTTTTGCACCCTTGGGTGAAAGAGATTGTTACACATGTAGTGGTTTTTCCTTGTCAGTCACAGGATTTTTTTGCTGATACATTGATCTGGAACTGAGTAGATAACAGCATAAACTAATGTAACATCAGATCAAGTGAATAATCTCATCTAGGCTATCCTGATCTTATTCCAAAAAAATCTAGTTTATGAGACATAAATCTGGGAACATGGCTTGCAGACATAAGACACTCCACTGCATATCCCATTGAAATTAAAGCTGGAGACGACAATGGCCCTTTATTGTGTGAAGGTCTTTTAACACCAAGCATAAGCCAGAAACATTTTTTTATCATGAGGATTTATTCTTAAGGTTTGCTGAAAGGGAAGAGAAATTACGCACCAATATAAGTTCCTATTTTTCTTCTTCGTCCAGGGTTTGTTTTATTTCAGTTTTGCTTTTTTGATGTGTGCTCCAATTTGTCAGAAAAAAATTGGAAAATCTCCTTATCGATATCATTCTCACCTAGTCAATAGCAAAGAATATTGACACGGAAATCTGAAAGTAAGCAGCTGCACTAGCACATATAACAGGTCGAGTATGCGTTAGTTAAGTTCCAGAGAAATACTATGCTCTGAGAGAGGATCTTTTAATGTAAATGTAAGGACACTAGAAGAATATGTTGACATGGAAATCTACAATTAAGCAAGAGAACTGCCGGAATGAATGATCTCAATGGTTGCTCTTGGAAGGATATAGGGCTAAGTAGATAAAGATCAAGTAATAAAATCCTGATCTTTTTCCAACAGAATCTTTTATATTTTTTTCAATAAAAGCATGCAGACGCCACTCCATTGTCCCCCTTTGTTTATCTTCCCCACCATTTCTTATGACTATTTTTCCCTGTTTCAGAGTTGCCAAGCTTCTTGATTGTGGTTTTTGCTACCATCAACTTATTCTTGAAGTCTTTCTTCCAAGTTTTAAACTTGAACTTCAGTCTCTCGAGCTCCTCTTCTGGATTGGTGCTAGAAGCCATCCTTCCAGGTTCAATGTGAATAAAGATTCCAGTATCTTCATCCAAAATCCCTTTCTCATGATCAATGAGCTGATCAGAATTTGATCTGCCATTTAATTGAAACCTAGATGTAGGTGATGGATCAGGTGCATCTTCGTCCTGAATTTCAGGTAAAGCCAAAAGTAGGCCGAGTTTGCCCACAGCATGTTTAGAAGAGCTCTTTTTAGTTGCTAGATTCATCTGCAATAATATACAAACCAAGATGCTTGTCATCAGAAACATTTGCCTACTTTCCCTCAGTTTCTTGATGCATAAAATTTTCATAGGGCATCATTTTCTCAGAAGGCAGCCTAAGGGAGGGAGTTGTCTAAGTGCAGTACAAGTTTATTGCGTATTCCAGTTCCTTACTTAGCTACTCTTGAAATAAATAAAATACCAACCTGTACATATTGAAGTCATCCAAGTCAGATATCATATGACATTCTGATGACAAAATCAGAATCAGATACTAATTTAGCAAGCTAATAGGTTTTATTGGGATTAGGAGAATGATTTACTCAGAAGAGAAAAGAAGATTCCAAAGGTCTCTTGCATATTTGTATTTTCTGCCAAGTGATACGACACTCAGGTCATCCATAGTGAACTTTGTATTGCCTAAATCGCTATGAGATGCTAATGTTATAAGGCATCAGGTTCTATTTGTCACGGGCAACCATATGTAATTTGAAAAGGGTGATTCCCACACACGCACTCAGATATATATATATATATATATATATAGAGAGAGAGAGAGAGAGAGAGAGAGAGTCTGAAACTCACTTGCATAGATGTTAACTGATCTTGCCATGTCTTCTCCATCAATTTCATTTTTGTCTCATATTGCTGCCTTTTTCTCTCGTGTTGCTTTATTTGTAGCTTTAAGGTGGCATTTTCCTCTTTCTTCTTGTCTAATAAGGCCTCTGTTTTCAGAACTCGTCTTTGTAGATCAACTAAAACCGAGTATGGAACCATAATTTGATCCTGACAACAAAAAGACCGAATGCGTCTATCACGCTTCCCATGGAAATCACAATCTACCATTGAACTAGTAATATGAAATGGCAGGATAGCTTTATTAGATAACATTTTGGATTATGAGATACGCTATATCAAAATGCAGATCACCAAAACAGGATTGAGGACAGTGGCTATGATAGTAAGAACAAAAATACCTTATTTTCTAGGTTTTTCACATTCCTTGCTTCCTCATTGAACTGTCTCTCTCTTTTGTCTGTGGAATTGTAGTGCCTCCATGCCAACCAACCACGGATGCCTGAAATGCAAATTAGCCATCAAGGCATATTGCCTAACAACACAAATGAATTCTCATCCAAAATTCACATTTTCTTACTTGCTTGCAAGAATATTGCTGCCTGATCCTTTTCGTCTAACATGGTACTTCTGAGCTGACTTTTTACACATTTCTGTATGGCTCGAATGGCTTTCATTTTTTTCATGAAACATATTCTTGCATTTTCACCACGAACAACTGCAATGCAACACAAAATTGAGTTAGGGATCCCAAAGTGATGTTTTCTTGACTTCAAAAGTTCTCAGCATCGGCATTTTTGCACGTAATATGAAATTCCTGAGTTTTTCCACAATAGCTCTAAAGGACGTTCGGGACTAGCATCTTAGAAGAGATAAACATGAAAAAACTATTCTGAAGAAAAACATTCAGGCATTCTGAGTAGAAGAAAAGATGACAACACTTGCATGATTGCAGTGTAATTACTCCTATTTTAAGCTCATCATACTGGCAGCAGGTTTGACGACCATGCAGGCGTTTCCCCAGCATCCACTGCAGTGCTATTTCCTTTGCCTCGTCAAAGTTACCAACCTAAAAGTTACTTATTTTGTATCAGAAAACAGAAAATGTTTGTAGAAGTAACTGATTCATAGAAAGTACAAAAACATAAACGCTAAAACAAGTCATGCATCAGACTTTTGTTTCTCGCGACAAAATCTCAAGAAAAATATTAGGATTGGAAAAGATGATTTCCATGTTCTTAGTCACGTTTGCAGTTCTTTGCCCAGCAGCAGAGACAGTTTAGTGTTTGTAAATATCTCATGTTGTTAAAGTTTGCAGTAAATGATGGATGAGAACAAAAGGTGATCTTTTGATGATTAAATTGAACAGCTAGAACGAGAAACAAGTTAAATCCATGTAACATAAAGATAATTCAACAAGTTATAAGACATGAATTTACCGAAGTATAAGTTAGATCCGATAAGGATCCTTTAAATACATAGATAAACATACTTCTTGTGGGATTGCCTTGTCCGTCCCAGCAACAACAATAACTTAGAATCACAGTCACTATGCCGTTTTTACTTGGATAATCTGTCTGACGACCAACGCTAAGGGCATCAGGCATGAAGATCACAATTTTAAAATTCCTGCTACTGTCGATAGTAATTAGGAATGAACGCATGCTCTTTTATCATAGCCTAAACAAGTAATCGAGAAAGAAATATAGTCTAATCGTTCACATTAAACAATATACACACCAAAAGAAAACTCAGACGGCCAACTTAAAAAATTAAACTGATGTATGCAGAAAGCAAGCTAATTGGAACGTAAGCAGCCAAAATTATCAGTGTATTAGCGCACTATACCTTATCTGCATTACCATTTTCTTGGTTTCCGTGGCCACATCCCGCAAGCGAGCCATTCGCAGACTCAACTACAAATGCTGGTGCTCCCACATCAGGCCTTTCTGCAGACTCAAAAGAATCACCGCTCATTGCTCTTCTTCTCCCAATCATCCTCTCTTCACAACTTAAAGTGATATCTAGATCACTTTTCTGGGAGCTAAGTGATAGTTGCCTTCTTGACCGAGGCAGCCGAGCCCTGATTACTGGACGAGTTGGTAAAGCAGGAGGCTCATCCGCTGGCTGATCCTCCATTTGCTGGAGTTGTTTCAGCATAAGCTCGAGGGAGCTAGGAGTCACCATTGTGTTTGTTGCAGGCATAGTTGATTACGAGTGGTTCATAAAAATTTCAGACCTTGGCCATCACAAGTGTATATTTCCAGACAAAGTAACCAAATTCTTACACATGAAGACAAGGTTTGCTGACATATTCTTGGCTTTACTTGTAGATACAGAAAGCTAGCACAGTCATTTAACTACTTTTATTGGTGGAATAACAGTACAAGACTCAGAGTACTCCTGCATCTGTCACCTGCAAGAAATCTTGCTTTGTTCTGCTTTTGCTTTATCTGAATCTCAAATTTAAGGTGGGGCCCTGGTCCTGCAGCTTTGTTGATGCAAGAATAGTTGAAGTTCTGCTGGGTTAGGACCATAAACCCTATGCTAAATCAAATGAAAATGATGATGAACAGTTTTCCGAATTAGCTAATGTAAATCAGTATATATAAAGCTTCTTGGAGCACGAGTGTTTAACAAGTAGGAGTGATTAAATGATTAGTAAGATAGCAAAACCTAATTATCTAATCCCACCTTTTTATTTTGATCAAAAAGAGGGAACTTAAATTATGAACGATCAAATTGTTTGATCATTTTGATCATTGATGAGCCCAATTAATTATATCTACATGTAGATCATGTTCATCCTATCAGAACAGTTGCACTAAACTCTTAGATTTGAGCATGTTAAAGAGATATAGGGATTTGGGGGAGGTCTTTGGGGGGGTTTTTGCGATCATCAATCACAATTGCATGGTAACATAATAACCGTAAACATAAATATAATAATATATAAACGAGTTAATCTTGTATATATTAATACTGTATATATTATGATGATTGAATACATAATATGTATATATAAATTTTAAATTTAAATCATATATCATACATTTAACGGTAACTTCACAATACACAGCATGATTGTAGAAGCGGCTCGTAGCCTTAGGCCATATAATCTATATCCTAGAAGAAGGTGGGGATAATGATGAAGAGGACCAAGAGGATTGCTTTGCATGACCGCATTATCATGGTTATTCGCTTTGGAAGCACCACTATTGTCAAAAAACAAACAGTTTAACTCATTATTGTCATTCAGTTTTCCATTCTTCATAATAAATTATCTCCATCTTGACCACTGAACTTCCTCAGATGGAGTGGGGATTGGAAAACTCCTGTGTGCTTTGTCTTCATTGAAGGGTAAAATAATGAGAAAATAAGTGTCCGAGCATTTCATATGAAAAGCTGCCTCCTGTGGTGGCTGGCTCCATAACTGCAGAAGGAATGATGTCTTGTGAAAAGGATGCCTCCATCAAAAGACTTGTCACATGGGGCAAATATTATTGATTTTCTATACCGAATGATGCTTTATCAACCCATCTCTACCAGAACCACAAATTTAATTCCATAACCAATAAGTAGTGATCATATTAGCCTTCGGAGCACATTCTCGAGTCGGATATGCAGCAAGCATGCAGTACGAGACACCATCCAAAACAATAGAAATAAAGCAAAGCTGATAGTGGCAGCCAGTCAAAGGTGGGGCTGATATCTGGTCTCCAAATAGGGGAATTAGGAGTCTCAAAATCTGAAAAAAGAAAAAGATACTACAATTCTGTCCCACTAATTGCTTCTCGGCCATTTCAACTACAGGGCAAAAATAGAATAGTAGTACTATTTATTAACAGTTAATTAGTCCAAGACTTCAAACCACCAACATTCTTTTGTGTTTTTTTCTTTTTCCTTTTTTTTCCCCAAAAACAGCAGTATATTTTGCAACATACCCTAACACGCGTCTAATGGTTGCGGATTAAGGGGGACGGTAAACACAAGTATCTAATTGCAGAATCAATCACCTTATTAGAAAACTTTTGGGCTTTTCTTCCCCTTATTTGTCTGTGAAGAACGGTTAATTAATAAAAAAAGGGTTTCACGATATTAAGATTTAAAAGGCAGATGCAGCGTTCTCTCTCTCTCTCTCTCTCTCTCTCTCTCTTTATAGTTTATAGGCGGTAGAATCTGAACTCATGTAGTTCAGAAAACATTTTCTTTTAATGTAAATCAATGTAAGAGGTGGATGGAGTGGCAGGTTTTTTTTTATAGATAAGTGCGATGTTTTAAATCAGAATTATATATTTATAATTTTTCTCACTTTATCATTCAATTCAATTATTACAATCCCTCTTTTTTTATCGTTCAATTCAATTCAATCCTTTTTTCTAGAGCCAATTTTTTTGTCTTTATACATTTGAAAATTTGAAAATAGTGTGTTTTTAACTTTTATGCCGGTCAATGGTCCTGATGGAAGCAAATAATGACCACATACCAGTAATCAAGGTTTGACTTTGCACTTTAGTACACTGGTCTTGCCCAAAACCCTAAACACTAAAACAGGCTTTTGCGTTGAATTTTAAACAAAAGAGAATTATTTTGAACCACTGGGCTTTTGGCAGTGGCCACCACCTACTTGGTGGTGGGTTGGGAGGCAAGGGTATCAAAAATATCATATTTTTATGATTTATCTCCAAAAGAATTCAGATGAATGTGCTGTGCATCCGTTTGGTTCGGTGGTAGTTCAATCCCCTCCGACTTATTCTTGCGCCTTCTTAGATCCGTCCCCTTCCCCTTAATATATGATAGATTAGATTTATCGTCTCCGACAAAAAAAAATATATTTTTTGATCTGACAGTCACCGTACTAACTGCGGAAACAAATCAGACCTACGCTGCTCCTCCCTAAAACCCATGCAGTGGAACTCCAAGAAGTAGGCTTTGACCAACCCCTCGTGGAAGTGGATCTGACATACTTCGTCACCTTTTTGTGGCAGCCCAAAAGGGTTCTACCTAAGAAAGTTTTGGGCCTCAAAGCTACTCAATCTGCAGGGGCACTCGTTAACAACGAGGCGGCTTCGACAAATGTTTGTGCTGTAATTTTTTTTTTTTTAAGGAAAAAATTTGGGTGGATTCATCTTCTATCACATATCAAAATATACCCCCAAAATTATAATTCACTTTCGAAAGTTCTTACATATCATTCGCCAATATAACCCTCGTATCGACAGCGAAATAAATTAGTTTGTTCTTACCAATTAAAGATATCTCACAAATACTAACTTTTTCAATTTCCTTCTGAAAATAGAAATATATTCACCGGTCTAAAATATTTTCAACAAGTCAAATAAAATTTACAAGTTCGGTGATATGCACAAGCTAACATAGGAAAGCTTCAACCAAGTGCTTAAGTTTGGCCACTCATAGGTTTGAGTGTTCATATTCCCCTTCCAATAGATTTAGGATGCGTTAGATAAAATTGCAATTTTAAAATTGAATTTTGAAGTCTAAAATCTGTATGCATTAAATTAGTTAATTGTTAAGTATTAAATTTCACACATTTGAATATATATTACATTAAGTGCTAAATGAATAGCTTATCACTTTTTTTTTGAAACAAATTTTGCCTAGAAAATTTAGTAGCATTTAATTAATTCAAATATTCTAGTTTTAGTTATCAAATGCATCTAAACGTGTTAGAATCTGAGTTCATTAAATTTAAACATTGAATTAGGTTATCAAACGGCACCTTAATCTAGAAAATGCAAAAATGATACTACTATCATGGTCAAAAATTGGAAGTTCGGTTCCCATCTCGTAAATTTATTCACTTATTTATCTGTCTATTTGATAAACTCGTCAAGCTAAACAAGAAAGTGCAAAATTAGCACTACTTTGCAATCCAGGCAGGATTTCACATTTTCACTCCGTCTGATTTCATTCTCCAATATACAGTTTGAGTCCTCCTAAATGTTTATACAGTAGAAGTAGGTTGTCATCTTTGTTTAAAAACCACCAGAAAAAAAAAGAATAAGAAAAGGTTTGTAGCTTTCTCTATAACAAGATAGATATGGACCATTTTAGGTTTAGCCCAATCAAATTTTTAGAATAATATGTGGCATTTTTTGTGATGCGATTGAAGTGAAATAAAAAAAAAATATTAAAAATAAATTTGTGGTATAATAAAAAATATTTTGAAAACAAAAATCACTATCCAAACATGACCACCTCGAATTCGATCAATTGGGAATCATAATCATCGGTAAGTGAACGGATCTTATTTGGTCTTTAGTGGTTCAACAGAAATTTGGCACTTGATAATCGCAAAATAATACTAGGTTTGTTCATCTTGGTCATTGTTACGGCTATGATTTTTTTCTTTTTTCTTTTTTGGGGACAACCTATAAAAGTACTGCTAAATGCCAATTAAGTAAATAGCTAAAATAAATTTAATAACAAAAAACAACGGATCAATAATCGCCATTAATTGAACCTAGATGGGCAGACTGGTCTTTCAAACAATAGATATATTTTTTTAAGGGAAAATCGTTCAAAACGTTCCTTCTATTTTGCAAAATAACTTTTTTCATCTCTTATTTTTAAAAATGTAATTTTACGTCCCTTACAAATTCGCATTGGTCAAATTTGGCCCCTATTTAGGTTTTCGATTAGTTTTTTGTCAGAATTCACCACGTGTCTTACACATGATCATATTTTAAGGGTAAAATTGTCAAATCAAATTTTATATAATTCGATTCATAATCCCTCACATTTCATAAAATAAATTTTTTCGTCCCTTACATTTCACAAAATGAATTTTTTGATCATTCACATTTTTCAAAATGAATTTTTTCATCTTTTATTGATCATGTGTGTGAATAATTTTTGTTACTATTCGTATTGTTCAGGTGAAATCAAATAGATACATACATGGATTTAAAACTTTTGTTAGTTTTTTCACATATATTCATTTTCCTTTTACTCGAAATTTGAAAATAAAGAAGACATTTAATCATAAATATTAGCGAGTGTTTATATCGAATTAAATTTGGACAGAAAAAATAAACAAAAGAAAAGCATGACAAAAAGAAATAAGTGATTGGCATTTTCAAATTTTAAAACAACTATAAGGCAAGTAATTCAACTGTTGGTCTTAAAAGTGCTGAGTAGAAATTTCATATTTAAACTGAAATTTGTTAGTATAATTATGGAATTCGAGTTATGACCCATTAATTAGATGACCTTATTATACAATTCAATAAATAAATTATTACCAAAAGAGAAATGTCACAAATATTGAATAGGTTCAAATGGTAAAATCATATAAATACATACATCGGTTTCAAACAAAATTATTAGTTTTAAACCCCTATATATATATCTATTGAATAGCATGTGTATAACAACAATTAATATGTTTAGATGAAATCTAATAGAAATAAATTACATGTTATTCGTATTGTTTAGGTAAAATCAAATAGACATATACATGGGTTAATAGAAAAAAAATTATTCATACACATGATCAATAAGAGATGAAAAAATTCATTTAAAAGAATGTGAGAGATGGAAAATTCATTTTTTGAAATGTGAGGAACAAAACAATTCATTTTGTAAAATGTTAGGAACAAAAAAATTCATTTTATGAAATGGGAGGGATTATGAATCAAATTATGTAAAAATTTGACTTGACAATTTTGCCCTTAAAAAGTGATCACGTACAAGTCACGCGGTGGATTTTGACCAACAACCAGTCAGAAACCTAGGTGGGGATCAAATTTGGTCAATGTGAATTTATAAGGGACGTAAAATTACACTTTTTAAAGTGAGAGACGAAAAAAATCATCTTGTAAAATGTGAGGAACGTTTTGAACGATTTTCCCTTTTCTTAATGCTTAATGCCCTTTTTAAGCATTATTGATTAGCCATTGGCACCCTATTCCTGAACGGTTGATCAATTCTACCTTAAACGATCAAATTTGTTGCATATTAATCAAATTTCATGGATTGGCGGATTTATCTTGCTAGATTTGTTGCCCAACATGTCCTCCCATATGCATTCAACCTATATCACATGTCACCATAACAATCTAAATTAATAATTGTGTCACATTATTATTCGTGTCATTAGAAACACATGTTATAAGAAAATGGGAGTGAATGAAGGAATGGGAGACAAGGAATTTTTTTATGAAAGGCATTTGAAATATGTTTTTAGGGAAAAAAAATCATGCTATAGATTTGCTTTACTTTGTAGGCAAAATTTTGATTGCTTTACAGGTGGTAAGGTTATCGTCATATATATTAATACTTGTTTTTAAATACAATTGGGTGGGTTATTATAAATCAATAATTTGAGATCTTAAAATATGCAATTGATATTAAAACGGATAAATCATGACTTTATAAATAGTTTAGAAAATACTTTTTCTTATTCGAGTATTAATTTAGAAATTTTTTTTAATAGACTAGTACATGAACTCGACATCACTTTCTTGCATATTATCTATTATTTCATAATTATATGACTCTTGAATGTATGACATGATTCAGAAATGAGGCCATACAGTGATTATCGAGTAATGCTTAATAAACTACAAGAAAATTAATGTCCCTAAGGAATAGACTAATAATCTGCACCAGTGAACCTTATACCGAATCCCTTTTTTTTAAAAAAAAAAAAAAAAAAAAACTTACACCGAATAAAACGAAGTATTTTCCCAAACTCCCAATTAGGGGTGAAATCGAGCCGAGTCGAGCTCGAGTAGTGGCGTACTCGAGCTCGAGCTCGACGCAGACCATCAGAGCTCGAGCTCGAGAAACAAAAGATCGAGATCGACTCGACACAAGCCTACGGAGGCTTGAATTTGACTCGATCGAGCTCTACATGTATCTCGAGCTCGAATGAGCTCGAATTGCTCCTGGTTCTTGCACAATTCCAAAGAATCTAAAGAATTCTCAACGATGGGCACTGAGCACTACTAATTTGTATTAAACAATAAACTAAATTGCACTAAACATTCGAATTAAAGTACATTAATATCAATTGAACAAGATTAATTGCAATGCAAAGAAATCAAACTTAGAAGCCATAAAGTCCTGGAGCCAGAAAGTCTTGCAGACTTGCACTAAACATAAGGTCAGATGCAATCTTGCACTGCACAGCAACATGAACGACAAGGGAGAGTGGAAACAAAGAACTTCATTGCTCTACGCCTCTACATCCACAAAAGCTAAAATTTACACCACAACTCGGTGGCATATATGTATATATATTACACCACAAAAGCTACTGATAGAACTCAATATGAGCAAGTTTTAAATTTCTCCTTGAAGAAGTAAACCAAAAAGTCAATCCAACCCATTTGGAATTCCATGCAGCAACATTTTGCATAAATGAACACAAACAAAAATTCACCTCTCTGTTTTATGAAGCAAGTTTTCCTATCATGGTTGGTATACAAACCATTGATTGTAAGATATTAGGCACCAAAAAATAAAAGGGAATAAAAAACCCAGCAAACGTCTTCACTAACTCAAAATCAGCAAATAGGAATTTCCACTTGCAAATCATCACAAAGCCCAGATTGAAAAGCAACACATGCTTCTTACCCATCCAAATAATTGTTCTTTGGACATTCTTAACATACAAGTCCTTTTTCTCTACCGGAACATAGTTAGGACCCATGATTCTAATCTTCATGCCAGTAGCAGTTTTTTCAGAAAACACACGGCCAAAAGCAAAGAATCTACCTTTGTCAGATGCTGGAATCATCTTGGATACATAGAGCATAACCTGTTCCTTGGGACACACCTGTCCATCTTGTTCACAGGTTAAGACAGGCCGAATCCTTTCTCCCAGAGCCTGTCCAATGACAGTTTCTGTTTAGACACACACACACCCTCAATACAATCAACCACCACAAATGCACCATCAGTAATACAAAGGGCAGCAGCAGCAGTCACCTCAGATGAGAAATCAACATGCCCAGGGGAATCAATAAGATTAATAAGGATTCAAGATTCAAGAATTTTAGCTTCCAAAATTCAGAAATTTCGCAAAAGAGAAGCCAATGAGAAACAAAAGGATAGGCAGATTAAAGAAACACCATACGCATGCAGAAACTAAGTGGCCATGATCCACATTAACATTTCAGCAATATACATAAGCAACAACATGTTCTCAACATCATCAGAATTTCACGAAAATAGAAAAAAGAGTGCAGCCAATTGAAAAGGAAAATTTAGGGAAATTTAGGAGTGCAGCCATCAGAATTTCTGGAGTCTAATAAGCATTTAGAAGCTCATGTTTGTAATCTGGTAAATGAAACAGCTTGTTTGCTCCTTATGCATCTTCAAACTTCGGTGTATAATCTACGATACCTAGCCATACACAATAGACAAATCAACCAACTTATGTACAATATAAATTTAAAATTTGAACACAACTTAAAGCAAATTAAGAATAAGAAAATAAGAATTCACAAAAAAGATGGACCTGATTTCCAGCAAGTTATTTGCTCCTTATGCAACTTCAAACATTGGGCAGTTCATATTCAAGGACAACTTTTTGTGGCTGCATTTAGGTGGTGGAAATGCAAATAATGTAATACTTTAAAATCAATAAACAAACTAATAAATACTAATTTATTTTTACAATAACAAATTTATATAGATATAACTTACTTTCAATTTCTTTTTGAGCCCGTGTAAATTTCTACACCAATCGCCTGCACACATTAACGTCTGAACTGTCTCCGGAGCAAGTGAAGCACGGTATGAATCAATCACCCTAGTTCCAGCACTAAAGGTGGACTCAGATACGACGGTAGTGATAGGAATGGCCAATACATCAGCTGCTAGTTGAGAGAGTACCGGGTATGCTGATCGGTTAATTTTTCACCAATCAAGACATTTGAAATCCTTTGAATTTTGCCCAATAGGTTGGCGAGGCTTGTCTAGGTAATCCACCAACTCGCTCTTATGGGGTTCATCAGATTCGAGTTCACCACAATACTCATCCAAATCATCCCAATAGTCAGCACTTGCTCGAGGTGGACACACTATTTCAGATGCAAGATTTAATGAACAACCTTCCCCTGCATTTCCACTTGTACCCATAGCAACGTACTCCTCATAAAGCTCAAAGATGGCTTTTCGAACATATGTGATATTCTCTTGAGTTTCATATGTGGAATACATCTTAGGGAAGACAAACTCTATTGCTCGCATTTTCTGTCTGGGATCCAAGATAGCTGCAATGGACATCAATAAATTGCACTCTTTCCAGTATTTGTCAAACTTGAGCTTCATTCTTGTAATCATATCCCGGACAAAATCATCTTCATCATCTACTCGTGCATCCAAGAGTTTCTTCACCTTTAGAATCTCAGGGAGGAATAGATTGTTAGTTGGATACTCACTCCCCGAAATTATGTGCGTGGCTGTGTAGAACTTCTCTAAAATGGTGCAAACTTTCTCAACTTTCTCCCAATCCTCTGAAGATGGACAAGACAATTAAAGGGGCTCTCGAACTTGAAAACGAGGAAAAACCTCTTTATATTTTATAGCACAATTCAACATTTCATATGTTGAATTCCATCTCGTCCTACAATCATGGAGCAATTTTTTTTTCCCTCAATTCCCCATTCCTTTGCACACTTAAAAACTGCATCCGAAATCTCAACTCTTCGACGTGGTGGTCGAATATGAACAAAATTTAACACCCTTTTCTGAAGCTTCCAATTTCCATCAATCCAATGTCCGGTCACCACCATTTTCTGATTCTTTGATTTTCACATATCAGTGGCCAAGCTCACTTTCTGTACTTGCCTCAGCAAGTTCTTCAACTTTTTTTCTCTATCTCGTACACCTGTGTACAATCCTTTTTTGTTGTCATACGTGAGATCTTCTGCCACTCCGGCCAGCCGCGTTTCATCATTAGGTTGAAACCCTCTTCCTCCAAAATTGTGAAAGGATGCTCGTGCATCAAGATCCAATGTGCAGCAGCCTCTCTCATTGCTTCCATATCAAATTTGCCCGTGTGCAATGGTGGTACAGTTGAAAAACGCTCATCCGCCGGCTGAAAGTTAATCTTTGTTTGCTGCTCAGCCATCCTAAGCTTGGCTTTTCTAACGGAACAGTTTTCTCGATGCCTCCACATGCTGCTGGTTTGTTTAGTTTTTCCCCGATTTAGTTTCTTGCTACAATGTTTACAAATGGCATAATATATGCCATTTTCTTCCAAATCGTCGAAATCTTCCCATGCCTCTGATGTTTTATTCCTTTTAGGTATTCGGAATTTACCATCATCTTCAGCCGCGTCTCCTTGGTGCCTATTGGTGTTTTCGGTTCCCCCTTCTTGTGTTTCACCACCCTCCTGTGTGGGATCGCAGCCATCACGGCTTACAAATATTGGGCTATCAATCATGACTGGTGTGGATGAATCAGCCCCAGACACACGTGGTATTGAAGTAACCTCGGGTGGACTAATAGACATGCCTTTAATAGAAAAACAAACATTTGCATTGAAATGAGTTCCAGTACAAACATTTGTAGCATGATACAGAGCTTAAAATAGGCCAATCATACTAAAGATTGCTCATATTTCTGCTGCACAGATAATTTTCAGCAACTGGAAGAATAACAGTCATGTGATTTAAGTTGATAGGCATCAAAACATATTTGCATTGAACTCTTAGTGTTTCTTATTCCTATCATAAGCACAAGGGTTAGATCTTATGAGCACTTACCAACCAAAAAAAAAATTCAAACACGGTCACCATCACCAAACAATATATTCCAAGCACAATTTCTCAGATTGAACTCCAACCATCAGGATATTTCAGATTAAAAGTTGCAGAAGAATTAAGAAATCAAACCATAACAAGCAACAAAATTAATCAAGCAATTGCAAGCCAACTCCTGCAAGAGTACACACACTAAAATGGCAAAGAACCATCTAAACAGCATGAACTACTAGCTGCCAGGTTAAGAGAACTACCAAAAAGGAACTACCAACAGTAATGAAGATTGTCTTTAATTTTTCTAATTCCTGGAATAATTTGTTACGTTAAATAAAACTGCATAGGATAGCATCAAAATTATTCTCTAAATGACCAACTTAAGAACATAACTGAATATTCTCATTAATCTTATTAATATACTAGCTAGGTAACACTTAATAATCCAACTGAAATCAGTGCATTTTCACATCAAAGAAAAACCCACAAACATGTTTAGAGCCAATGTCAAGAAACTTACCAATTCTTGGAGCTGTAGCGCCAACTGCCGAATCACTTGTTGAAGGAATCGAGCTGCCCTCCATTTCCTCAAAGGTCCAATGCAGCAATGGAGAGCGAATGAGATACGCAAATGGAATATATTGAATCGCAGGCTGCAGCCCCCAATTTTTTTGGTTAGGGTTTGGAGATTAAAAATTAATATTAGACTTATCAAATTTAACCTCATAATGCACATATTTACTACACAAATGCACAATAAGTACCTCAATTTGTCAAATGCAGCTGTTGAATTTGGTGGGTTTTGATTTGATTTGAAATTGTTCGGCTACTGAGCTGCTACTGCTACCTACTCCATTTTGAGCTCCAGGAGAAGGAAGAAAGAAGAGTAGCTTGAACTGCGGAAGTGTTTAAAGCTTCAGATGTCTCTACTGTGACAGTTGAGAAGATGAGCCAAAGACTTGAGAGATTGGGATTTGAGAGTGAAGGACTGAAGGCTGAAGAGTGAAGTACCGAAGACGAATGAAGGACGGATTCATTATTTCATCGTTTTTAGTTTTCAACCAAAATTACATATTCACCCTTCATTATTATTACAATATAGCTGACTAAGCCCGTAAATATTCTAACTAACAAACCTAAAATGGTAAATTGATATATAAAATATACATATATGTCACCGAGCTCGAGCTACTCGACGAGCTAAAATTTATTGTTCCTAATTACTCGAATCGACTCGATTTACTGTAGCAATTAGCTCAAGATCGACTCGAGATCGATTTTTCTCGAGCTCGAGTCGAGTACTTAGTCAAGTTACTCAAGCTCGATTCAAGCTACTCGAATTCTCTGCACCCCTACTCCCAATAATTTGGGCGGGCTTTTGCAACTAACCCACAAAAATTAGGAAGTAAAACAAGGCGGGGGGTAGATCAACCGGTTTTTTAAGAAAGCGTGGTCCTTAACGAAAATCGAAATTGGAATCGTCTTCCAGGGAATAGTAATAAATACTGCTGCTACAGTGCTACTACATGAGCTGCATAAAACGACAGATTTAACCCTAAACTCCATTTTCTCTGGTTTCTTCCTTTATTCTTTGTCCCTTTTCTGGAAAATTTCCGCTTGGATTTCTGTCCGTTACCCTAACAGAACCCTAATCGAGCAGCTAGGTTCCAAGATATCGACTGGGAATTTCTCGCCGGCCACTTTAACCTTGAAACTTACTGGGCCGCTCAACTCTCCGTACTCATCAGACGGTAATATCATCGGTTTTTCTTTTGCTATTTTTTTAATGCTTTCTATACTTGCCTGCCAGTTTTTTTCATGTATTATTGAATCCATAACATTTTGAGATATCAATTCCCGAGTATTTTTGGCTATTTGTGGCTGATTGGATTGGAATCTTGGCCCTTTTTTTAATTCTAAATTTCGGCTAGTGGGCTTCTAGTTTTTATTACTAGAATACTTGAACTAGTTTTCTTGTGTCTGCTTTTTCAATTAATCGATAGATTTTGTTTTGTTGGAGGTAGTTTTCTGTCTATTTTGACGGTCAAATATGAAGTGATTTTTTCAATAAAATTTCTTTTGTGGGTTTTGATGTTAACTGATTGCTAGCTATTTCAGTCATAATGATGGAACTCCCTTTTTTTTTGTTCCTCCTTTTGCCCATTTGGATTGATATATGAAACTAACGCAGGCATTTGAAGTTGCAAATCTATTCAAAATCAGAATCAACAGAAGATGGATTGGGGTAATGTTCTGTCTTCTTCTTTCCTCTTTAGAATCATGCTAGTCCTTGAACTAATTGCCATTTGGTACTCTTTGGGATTCTGTTGAGTGTTCATGTCTTTGCTTTAATAAATATCGTGTTCATCCTGCATTTCAGCTTTGATTTGCTCAATATTGATTCGCTGTAAATTTTCAATTCAGTTTGACGAGTGGCTATTTTTTAGGTCTCTGCGTCGTAGATTGGAGTCAGCATGAGTATGGTTGACTGAAGTGTTATTTTTTGCTTAATGGTTGTGATATACCTTTTTTCGAGGGGGTTATAAGATGTAGTTTTGCTTCATCTTTATATGTTAATTCCTGAAGTGACCATCTATTCCTTTAGACCAACTTATGGTATTTTCTTCATATTCATGTGATGTCATGTACTTGTTTGTGTTGTTGCCAAATGGTCATTTCATCTTGCTGACTTTGGAATTTGGTTAGAGTTGCAACTTATATTTATCTAGGATTGGCTGTAAAATGTTCATTGTCCATTACCCTTTTTTTAGCATTTTGTTGTTAAATTGCACTCAGAAAATTCATGTCATTTTTAATATACTTTGTGACCACCAATATCTGCTCTTTCTTTATTAAGCTGTTGGTCATATGTTGTGTTTCAGAGGATGAACCTATTCCAGATATTTTGAAAAAGGAACAACCTAAGACTAAAAGTTTGTGGGATGATGAAGACGTAGATGACAATGATGTGAAAGAGTCTTGGGAAGATGAAGATGAGCCTGCTGCGGTATTTTCGTTTTCTTTCTCTGTTCTGTTCAATCAATGTAAGATATATTCAGGTGTTGAATTAGAATGAGGGAATGCCACCTTAGCTAAACCATATGCACAAAATTCCAGATAATTGTTTGTTCCGTTACTTAGCATGAGTGATAACTACATTCTTGATTTTTCTTAGTTATGTACTTTTGTCTTCTATTATTGAAGATTCTTCTAACCTTCTTCCATGGGGATCTGTATTAAGTTGCTTGAGTTATGATACTATCTTTTGGGTTTATTGATATGTTTTCCAGTTGAGTGCTTAGTTATCTTTAAAACTTGTGACACCGATTTCGTTCACCCTTGTGCTGCAAAATGCAATTTATTGTTTTTTATGTCCAAGCTAATCACTGATTGAGCTTTATTGGATTTACATACGTTTTGAACAAAATTGGATCTTTGAAGAAAGATGCAAACTTCATGCCAGAATAAGAACCGTGCAGCTTTGGTTTAGATTCGTCTGATTTATGTATTTGCCTCTGTACTTCTGTCTTATACCCATCCTCAGGGAGTGGTCTCTGCTTTATGCATTAACCTTTTCTCCCAACTAGAAGAGTAAAACTTTTGGTGCTATTGTAGTACTTTTACCAGTAGATATCGATGGAAACATATTGTAGGATCTTCTGCTTTTGTTACCCTCTTCCATCAGCAAGTTTCTTGATGTCATAGGAATAGATGACATGCGGCCATGTAGGTCCAAATGTTGCATGATGAGTAGAGATCACCTTTTCATATCCAACTTGAGTAACTAATTGATTGTTGATTAGAATGAATAGATGATGGTTGTTGCTTAGAAAGTCATAGCATGAGTTGCACCAAAAGCAGTTATAGGCGCCCACTTAGGTACAAATGCTGCCTGATGGCTACAGATCGCCTTCCAATTTTTTCATTCATTTGGCTTGCCAAACTAACTGATTGTCGCTAATAAGAAGTAGATGACATTTTGTTACTTGGAAAGTTGAAGCATGAGTTACACCAAAAGCAGCTATAGGTGTATGTAAAACTAATAAATTGTCCTGAAAATGGCTTAAGATAGGATATCTTAGATTGGAATGGTTGTGTGCATCAAGAATTCAGAATTTTGACTGTAAATGGAGTTAAAACTTTCCAGTACATCAATCCTAGGGCTTAAGTTAAACAATGTGTGGACTAGTCTATACGCGTGTTTGTACCGCATGTGGTTTAGGATGTTATGTCACTTGGGATGCATGATGTTTACAATAGTTGCTTTCGAATTGTTTATGTGCTTTATCTTGATGTATCAGGCACCCATAGTAGAACCACCTGCTGCAAAGGTCCCAAAGAAGCCAACAGCAAAATCAGGTGAGCAGAAAGAAAAGAAAGGGAAAGCTACTGAAGTTGCAAAGGAGGAGCCACTAGATCCTGTAGAAGAAAAACTTCGCCAGCAAAGGTAATGCTTCTAAAATCTTACTTTTATTGTTTTCATAATTTCATAAATAAAGAGTGAGATGTATTTCAAGAATAAGCTTTTAAGGAAATAGAAAATGGGGCTTCAGAGATACAGAATTAGTTGGGTTGACAATGGTCTCCATTGTTGAAGGAGTAAACATGATGAAGTGTATTTTTTGGGCGAGTTCAATCATACTTGATCCTATTTTAGCTCTAGTGGAGTGGTAATGGAAGTGCAGGTTTGACTGCCACATGGAGTCTTTAAGTGGAAAATTTTGCTTTTTATGTTTAAATGGATCTTTTGTCTGAATCATACAGCAGGAGGTATTTAGTCTGGCTGTGGTCAGTCAACTGGAGTCTTACTGTCTGCTTGATTGCTTCTAATTTCTTACTAAATGCACAGTAAATTTAGTGATACATGTACTTCAATCTGAAAAATATATTATATCGTTGCAATGGGAGATAGTTTTTATTTATTTTCTTGAGACCATTGAAAAACAAATTTGGCTCGAGCTTATAAGCTAATTATGTTTTGTCATTTCTAAGGTCTTGTATGCCGAATTGTTTTTTTTTTTTTAAATTCACAGTTTTGTGCGTCCTCTCTTATTAGTTATTCTACTGTCTTGAAATTCACTGGTTGGTTTCTCTTTTTCTCCTCCATGTGATGATTGATCAAAATGAAATTAATAGTAAAAACATTGGACATCAGGTCAAGGAATTTGAAATTTTCTTAATCTATTGACTCATTTAAATTTTTGTCAGGGTAAATAACATTTGTGTGTGTGTTTTTTCGGAAATATTCAAGATGCAAATGTTGAAGAAGAAGCAACAATGAAGAAAGAGCTAACTTTGTTTAAGAGGGTTATACAATAGATTTTCTCACTGTGGGGCATCCATTAGTATACTTAGTGAGGGACAAATATAATCCTTTAATGAGCCTCTTCTACTGTAGGAGATACAGGTGGTTTTGCTAGAACCCAAACATCTTTCAATGGACATGAAGGACTTCTAAAATTAAGATTGTAGCATTCAAAGAAGCTAGAATAAAATGTATGTAAAATTATACATTATATGGTGTCAGCATGCTTGCTTTTGTTATGCTATCTGAATCTTGCTTCCCCCTAGATTTTAGCAGTGGAGAAGAATTCTGCTTTAGAGATGAACTTTCGAGCAGTAATTTTGTGTGTGTAGCCCTAAACCCTAAAGCATCCTTTTCCTGTGCCACTCTTTTCTTGAGAAAGCATATGAGTTTCCTTCTTTGCAAATTGAGCCTGATGAAACCAAAAGAATTATCCCATCAGGATGGAATCTCAATATCTCATAAAGAAGCCATCATGGAGCAGTACACATGTATGGAACATAATTTGTGAATATTGTGACTTGCACATGCTCACGGTGACTTAATGAAGCATCATTCTGTCTCTTGTGCTTACTTGATCACTGGCCACTGAGTATCATGTTTTCAATGTCTGTTCATTGGGTTTAAATATTTCTATTGCAGGCTAGTAGAAGAAGCTGATTATAAGTCCACAACTGAGCTATTTGGTAAGAGAGGTGATGAGAAGACCCTGGACAATGTCATTCCCAAATCAGAAGGTGACTTTGCAGAATATGCAGAACTCATTTCCCACAAGCTGCGTCTTTATGAGGTCTGTTGAATTTGCTCTGCTTATGATTTCACCTTGTTGTACGATTTACTGACCATTCTGTGTTGCAACCAAATTGGGTTGATTGCAGAAAAGCTACCATTATATTGGTTTGCTCAAAGCTGTAATGAGATTATCAATGACTTCACTGAAAGGGGTGGATGCCAAGGATGTAGCCTCTTCAGTCACTGCAATTGCAAATGAAAAGATAAAAGCCGAAAAAGAAGCAAATGCCGGGAAGAAGAAGACAGGAGGTATGTTGGTCATTATCTTCTGGTTTGTTGTTAAGTAAATTGGTTTTAAACTAGTGGTGGGTTGTGAGAGACTTTTTCTCATCTCATCCGCAGGTGCAAAGAAGAAACAGTTGCATGTTGATAAAGATGAAGATGTTGGGGTTGTTGATGCATACGATGGCTATGATGATTATGATTTCATGTGAGCATACTTTTGGCGGACCATGTTTAGATAGGCCGATTGTTGTCAACTTTTGAGTGTTTCACACATAGAATTTTAGGATCTTGCATATACAAAGTGGAGGAGGATGATCCTGCGGCCTGTTTTCTCTCCCAATTGAGGAGACTGATTGAGTGCCATATTGTTGTCTTTTGAATAAAAAGTTTTAAATAATTTTGATCAGTTTATTTTCTTTTTCCTACTGCTTGCTTACTGGATCGATGGATTGTTTGCTGAAGCTCGAGGAAGTATTTATATGTTGTTACAGTAGTAAATATCATTGTGCAGTCAACTGTTAAGCATATGTTTCTGCAGTTGTTTCTTTACCTATGATTTACATCTTTTCCTCCCTGGATCTGTATTTTGCAATAGTCTTGAGCCAGATACAAAATGCTTGACTTAAATGGGAGCAAACGTTATCAAATGTTTAAGCAAGTACCGGGTGTTATCGACTGGGGAGTACTGTGGTTTTTGGCCAACAGGATTTGTGTGCAGCTACTACCACGCACCCCAGTGATGAAGGGAATACGACGGATGCCTTGTATCTCCGGTGTCCTCTCGGCCATTGCTGACTTTTGTAAAATCATGAACTTTCTGTAAATTTCCAAGCGTAACGCGATAGTTTGTCTAAAATAACGAGAAAAGTCATCTAGTGTTATGAGAGGAGAAGAGTTCGAACTTAGAAGGGCCTGGTAGGTTTGTTCCTGGTTGATAAGATTGAGAGGCAGCTTAACGTAAGCATATCGTGATTGAGAACAATGCGGAACGTTGGCCCCAAAAACACAATAGAAACAAGAACTACTGCAAGAATGAAAGAAAACACATTGCTACAATTGACACTGAACCTGTGAAAAATTAAACAATAGAACAGTTAAACTTCAGAATGAATAGTCATTGCTTAAGAATGGAATTTATCCTTATAGTCTTGCATCATTGTTCATCAAAAGATTGGGAATTAGATATTTATGCATACGCCATTTTCTTGATGCAGACATCTTTCTTTCTCTGTGCATTAAAATTGTTTCATTTTAAACCCGAGGAGTTGGGGCCAGTGGTAAGCGACTGGTAATGCGAGCAGGACGACCAAGGTACGATCCTTGCTACGCTCCTGCGATAGCTCCAGGGCCAAGCCTTCACCCTCGAGTAAGAGTCAAACTCTGCGGGCGCTCCCCGGGCCGAATCCGGATTAATCCGAAAGGGATATCGGGGGGTTAGACCAAAAAAAAAAAAATTTTGTTTCATTTTCTTTTTTTTCCGTCATTATTATTATTTTATATTATCTCTTAGACTTTCCAACTGAAATTTATCCATTCATTTTTTTTGGGTACAGCATTAACGCATTAGCAAATTTAAAAGGCATTCAATGCTCTGGTCTTGAATCGATCTATTAGCGAACCATAATTTGTATATGCAAGATCCACTACCAAACATTCTATTCTACGAGTAGACCAAGCCACAAGATGTCGGCGCCATAATGGTTACACTTTTGATGAGTCTTTGGCATTCTATGTAATAGTATATAGGAATAGGACCTTTCCAAATTAAAGCTAAAGGAGGTAACTCAATTTGAGGGCACAAAATAGAATATCAGAGGCTTTGGGGACCAAGATGCGATATGCCGTGCCAGCAGTGAAAGACTACCAAATAGAGAATTCACAATTCTCAAAAGCCCGCCACCTCCATTTTCAGCCTTCTCTCAGGTTGAAGTTGGGGAGTCTTGGTACCCCGAAAGACCAAAGCCCTGGCATTTCGGACAACACAACCCAATGGAAACAGATGAAGCTCAGGGAATTGCAGTACCCTTCCAGCTACAATTCGACAAACCCATTGCTTCTCAGGTCCACTTTTTTTTTTTTCACTACACTTCACTATAAACCCACGGACACTTGCAAGTTTATTCCATTTTTTCCCCTGCTTATTGTTCTGACAAAAGATTGTATTTTTATCGAGCTTTTGTATAGATTAAAATTGCTGAATGGAACCCAGAAAAAGATTTGCTGGCCATGGTCACAGAGGACTCAAAACTCCTCCTTCATCGTTTTAACTGGCAGAGACTTTGGACCATTTCCCCCGGTATACATTGCAATCCC
Source organism: Coffea arabica (assembly GCF_036785885.1). Taxonomy (NCBI): domain Eukaryota; kingdom Viridiplantae; phylum Streptophyta; class Magnoliopsida; order Gentianales; family Rubiaceae; genus Coffea; species Coffea arabica. The sequence continues at coordinate 10,960,333 of NC_092312.1, forward strand.
CACTTTTTATCTATTGATTTATTTATATCTTTTGCTTTTAGCATTTTCATCTGTCCACTTCCACTCTCCTTTTATGTACTAAGTTGTGGTCTCAGATTATGCGCGAATAAATTTCGCCGAAGTTGTTGTTGGAATTTCCCAGTTATGGATTTTTTAAATGCATTATTAGTTCAAATTATAAACTTCAAATTAAGCGAGTTACCGTCAGTTTAAATTTTTGAACTTTAGGCTTTTCAAGGTGGATCAGTTAACTAATTGTATGACGAACTACATTACTTTGGGCCGTTAGATTGATTTAATGTTCATTTCTTGGAAATGAATGATAAGTGTTCGATAGAATGTCTGGTAGTAGCCTGCTTTTACTTGTCCCTTTTTGCTTGAGATGTTCAAGAAATTATAATAGTGTAGTTGTTAGGTATAATGTGGTAAGGAATCTAACATTTTTCTTTCTGAAGCTTATATGAAAAGAAGCTGTTTTTGTTTTTGAGGAACCCCAACATTAGATGGGACAAATAATTTGGAATTTTGAATTAAATATACTGATCATTATTTCAAAACTTGTAGTGGAATAAGAACTTTCTTCATCTTATGTAGAGAGGTGCATCACATCCTTGTGTTGGCGTCCCGATGGTAAAGCAGTTGCAATTGGCTTTGAAGACGGAACAGTGTCATTGCATGATGTGGAGGTGAGTTAGTTTGAATTTTGACATTTTTTTTGGGAAAGATCATCCAGTTGAAGATATCAATTTTGATTAGATTGCTTCCCGATGTAAAACTGTATCTACTAGGTTTTATACCTACTTGACTGAACTTCATATAGTTTTGAAATCCTGGATCAGACGAGATATTAGTTTTCTATGGTTTAATTTGTCCCAAAACTATGAAACAAGCAGGACTTGGTTTGATTGAGGTAGAATCCCCTTCTTCAGATAACTATGTCTATCAACTATCATGAATAGAAGGCTGGTAAACATCATTCTTTTACTGTGGATTCAGAAATTACCCTGAGGCTAAAAGTGAAGGTTCCATAATAGACCACAAATTTATTGCATCAATAAGTTGTTTGTAATTTTACCTGGTTATGAAAACACAGTCATCTTCTACACTGGAAACTTTGTGGGTACATATTTTTGTATATATAAGTCAAGCATTTTAAAATATATCAGACCTGGGATGAACCAAATTTGTGGCTTTCCAAAAAGGGGTTATTAGGTTTTTTAACATCTCTTTAAGAAGCATCGCAAGAATTTACTTTTGGGGAGTTATGGATGTTTCAATTAGTTTAGTATAGTACTCTAAGCTACAATTAGCAGATAATCTCTCTTCTGTGTTAGAGGTAAGAGAAGGAATTCGGGCTCTTGCGACCGGAAGTGACAGACCTTAATTCTTGTTAGGGTTCATGAGATTAGACCATATTGGATTACAAATCCAGTTACTCGATATTTGCTTTGTTCTTGAACATGGAACCAATAATTATACTCAAAGATTTTGTTCCCTGTTACAGGGATAAAATAATGCCATGCCTGAGCATTATCTGTCCTAAGATAGCTAGTGAGTTGGTAGATTTTGACATTGACTTATTTGTTCCAAAATGGGACATATATTTCTCTATTTAAATTTATTCTAAAACAACCCTGAAATATGCACAACCTTCATTTCTAGGAAATATGGTCAATTAGGTAATGCATATTCAATATTAAATACCTATTTGCAAATGAATAGGAATTTCAGATGTGTAGTTGCATGATTTCAAATGCCAGGATAATCAAGTTCACCTAATCTTATTCATGAATAGAATTATATGTAGATTTTTTAGAATAAAGTGGATGCCTTCTTACAGATAGTTCATCCCACTGGTTACACCCTATACATGGCTCTAGCGTAAGTTAGGACCATTTTATGTTATGTGTTGTTTACTTTCTGAAAGACAATTCAGTTTTTTCTTTTTTTGTCCCCTCTCAAGTTTGAGGAATTGTTAACACCATTTCATCTTGAAAAGAAAAAGCACGGAGTTGTTGAAACATTATGGTTGTGTTTGAATATGGAGAAAATGGGTCCTGGCAAAAGCCTATGGAAGCGAAATTTGATTATAGTGTAAATGGTCTGGAATCATCAGACCATAGCTGTCAAAGGCTTAGTTTATCGAATAATTATCCTTGTGATGAAAATTTATTGCCTTTACTGCTCTCTCTGACATTTTAGCATGCACATACGCTTTGCAAGCCTAATGTAATCTGTTGTAACTATCTTTCTCATGGACATCTCTTGCTTCTTGCTTGCTGTGTAAAGCATATCTTCTTCTTTTCTTTTGGATATCATGTACTTAAGTTATCCATTTTGTATTTCTACACTAATACTGAATTGAATTTGATATTTTGGTGATTTATGGTACACATGAGCCTTCTTCATATACATCTGTCCTATAATGATACAGCAGTTAGTTATCAGATTATGTTAACACTATTACCTTGTTTCACTCAATTGATTTCTTATTTGGAATAGGGTCGAATCTAGTCATCTCTACCCTGTTCTACATATCATGGTGTATGCTCTATCTTTAACTTTATCATGTTCTGATCTTTATGCATGTCATTTTGCTTGGGATGCATGTTACTGGAACCAGAATGGAAAGTTGTTGCGGAGCATAAAACCACATACAGTTGCTGTCGTGTGCCTCAGCTGGGAGGAGGATGGACAAACTATTGCAGTATGGTTTCTTTTTTTACCTTTTCTCTTTCTGTTTTCTTGTCAAGTTAATGGCATACTTTCATTGTATACTGAACACAATTAAATGCTGATCACTTTTAATAGCCATTCCATTCCAATATAATATGAATACAGGTCTATTCATCATATAGTAGCCACTTTTAATGCTGATCACTTGGCATTCCATTCGAAAACTATTATGTTATTCATTGTTGTTATTGATGTGTTCTAAACTAATTAAACTTCACCTGTATGTTAAAGAAAAACTTCTTTAAAGAAACTTGTTTCTTTATTGTGCAATGAGGTCTGGCCTACTTAAGACTTCTTTTATTTGCATGTTTTTCCAGAAACATTACGGCATCATCAGTGGTTTACACACACTGACATACTGAAGCAAATGATTTTTTTTTTGGGAGCTATAACTTCTCATGTAATAACAATACCTTTAGACCACAAGTCAAATCCTGTATGACTGCTGAGTATGGAGGGCTATGGATCCCGCACATGTAGGTGCAGAAAGAGAAGTTTACCCCTTTCCTTGACCTTGAGCATCTGTATGATCCTGTTGACTTTCCTAAGTTGCATATTGTTGGAAAAAAATTGTATTGCTGATATATATACATTAGGTTACGAACGGATAGCTTACTGTCTTACAAAAGAAATAATCCTTCTGTAATGTTGTTAGCACGAAAAAATAATTTTTGAGCAAAAACAACAGGAAAGCATTATAAGATGTATTTTCCAATAAAAGCTTAAAAAAGTCTTAGCTTTTCATGAGCGAAACATTCTTCTGCTGCCGGGCTCCTAAATGAATTGCTAGGAACAGTGAGAATCTTTGTCACGCGGTACTTTTTAACAAGATTAATTTCTCCAAAGAGTGATATGTTGTGATTCATCCTTTATTGTTGCCAATTAGCAGACATTCTGTTGCCTGTTTTCCATGTTAAGACTAGTCGTGGACTAAGGATATGCGGCATCAAATCAATGATACGTGATAGCGTTATTCACTTTAATGTGTAGCTGCTTCACTCTGGATGTTGGCGACTAATGCAATTTACTAAAGCTTGTATTATATCATTGTCAATCTATTGAAGAGCAAGCTTATCTTCTATGGGTTCACCATTTTTATCTGATTCATCTGCACTTGAACTATGGTAGTTCAATGAAAAAAAGTGGTATAACTTCGATGAAGCTTCCTGACTCAGTGATATGGAATATACCTTAATTCTGGACTTGATGAAAATACTTGATGTTGTGTTTTACAAGTGGTACGTGGCAATGGTGATGTTCATGTATAAAATATGGGTTTGTTAACTCAATGCTGTGACAGTATTTAACAAGCTATCTTTGCATCTCAAGTTATGTAGACATGCATTGTCAATTTATATTTTCTGAAAATTGCTAGATTGAGCTTTCCTTTCTTTGAAGTCTTGTATGTATCTCATTTAGATTTTCATGTTATTGTATCAGTTGGCTTTTTAAGAATAAATTCCTACGTACTGTGTTTAAATGCTTTATAATTTTTTCCATTTGTTTTCGTTCTCTTCTGGCCTATTTTATTCACAAATATATTTGTCATTCATATTCTCTCGGGTCTGCATGAGTCCACTTCTGTACCTTTTTTTATTCCTTCTTTGTATATGGGACTAATTTTGTTCTCATTCTTCTACAACTTTGTTATTCTCTTAATAACTGGTATTAGGATGGTAGCAATACTGTTTCAACTTATGAGGACCGCACTTCCCGTTTCTTTCCTCCTCCCCCAAGAGCTCCTAGGATGCCTGGAGTAGTTCCTGGAGACAGTGGCTTCACGGATGATAGCGAGGATTCATTCCAGGATCTATCAAACACATCGTGCCGACGTTTTAACATCTTATGCAGTGGGGACAATGATGGAAACCTTTGTTTTAGTATTTTTGGCATATTCCCAATAGGAAAGATTGTGAGTTTATTCATCCTATGACTGAAATATATATATATATATATATATATATATGTAGTGAATACACTAGAAATGTTTCATCTATTTATTTATTCGGTCAAGTTATTTTTAAGAAACTTACATTTTTTCTGTTTTTTATATGTTTTTACTTGATATTACACCCAAGAACATTCATTGCTTCAGTCTTTGCCGTCAAATTCAGCACAGCCAAGTTAATTGTTGTCTGCAGAATGCTTCCATTCATAAGGTAGGATTACTTTGTCATTTAGCATCTTCTTCATTGCATTCTTATAGATGTATGCATTTCATAGTGGTTCTTGATATAGTTATGTGCATCAAAGCATGGTATTTGATTTATCTGAATTATTCATCCATATTTTGCCAATACAAGTTTGAAAGTCTTGTACAGTCGTCCAAAAGCAGAACTTTAAGAGGGCTTGAAATAGTGCATATACAACTCAGGAACTAACAAGATTTTTGTGGTAGCAAAAGTGCACGAAGTGTCCCATGATGTCTTCTTTCCTTTCCTATATTGGGACTCTATTCATTTGGTGCATATTGCATGAAAGATGTTAGAACATGATTAACAAACCACAGTTGTCTAGTCCAATATGTGAAAGACTAGTTCTTTTATTTATCACCTCCCTTTTCTGGTGTCTCAAGATTAACATGGATGACAATTGCTTCTTAGGCATATAGATCTTGTAATTTTTTGATAGCTTTATACATTCTTTGAAAGAATTTCATAAAGGAATTCATATCCTAAATAACAGTAGGTGCTTTTATGGAATCTTTCACAAGTGAAAGAACAAAGAGGTGAAGGGAGAAATAGAAGGGCTTTTGTGAGAATTGCATCCTTGTTGTAAGACAAGGAAATGGAGCCTTATCTCTGGTCTATTCCGTACAGTGGTTGCCCTCCTTATATCTTGAGAAAAAGCAAATCTCATTTGCAAGGGGAGCAATTCCACATTTTCTTGTGAAACTAATACATTAGATTAATGGCCAGCTGCAAGAATATATGATTGGGAACCTATGCAGCTCCCTGAGTGTTTGCCATGGAATGCACAGAGTTATAAAGAAATAACAAAGTTAAGTTGGTGAATCACTGCACTTCATTAGGTCGTATAATGATGAAAAGATTGGTGACTTTTGGATTCTGCTAGATTCTTTACTTTTGTTTCATTGGGTGTCATTTACTGAATAATAGTAATTAGTGGAAATCTGATGGGTATGTTAATTGATCAAAATTGAGAAGTTTTTAGTTTTCCATTCACTTGGGGAAAAATCACTGAGCTCATCTTATAAAACCTTGAATGCTTTTCTCTTTTCTAAATTGACATTGTAGCTTTTCCTACTCAACTGCTCTGCCGGAGCATTCTGACATTGTTCATGGGACTGTTATTAGGTGGGGTTCTCGAAAGATCTTTGTGATTTGATAGTCATGTGCTCTGGGGAACTTGTTGAAGTTGGGGTTGAATCAAGTCAACTTGGTTTTCACTGCTTAGTTCTTGATACTTCAATATTTTGGAAAAGGTAACTCTATCTAAATGCAATCCTGGAATATTTAGGGGCTTCCATGTCTTTCATTTTCTTTTCATGCTCAATTTGCTTTTGCCTTGGTATGGAAACCTACCTAGTGATAGCTATTAATCTCAGATACACCCTAGCATTAATAAGAAGGGAATGAAAATGCCTTCGTTTTTGTTATTTTTCTTGCATAACGACCAAAACATGATCTTTTATAATGGGATTTGGATTACAGCATTCACCTCCTACACCTCTCTCTCTCTCTCTCTCTCTCTCTCTCTCCGATCCATCTTTACTAGTTTGGCAGTTTTTTAGAAATCTGCCGAAACAGTCTACCACATTTGGATCATAGCCTTGAAAATTAGAAATCTCTTGCTGACAAGGAAACGGCACAAAGGTGAAATCTTACTTTTTATTCTTCTCTGAATTAGGATAATCAAGTTCTGGCTTTGTTCTTAGAATTGAAACCCTTATTTAGTTGATCATGATGATTAATTTTCAAACCTAAATTATACGATTCAACTCTGAAGGAAACACAGTTTGTGATATTCTGCTTGATCTAATAAGTTTTAATCACTGCTTCATTTGTTGAAGCCATTATATATATTGGGCCTGTGTCCTTCTCTGTAGGATTGCTGGTATTGTTTCTTCCTTATTTGGGTCTAGGTAGAGGTGGCAAAATGGACAATCGGTTAGTTAATGGTTTTACTTGAATTATGGATGAAATTAATCCAATTCAATTACAACCAATTAGAAAATGGATCTAAATGGATTGGATCCGGATGGATAAAATAAAACTATCATCCATCCAATTCTGCATTTAATTCTCCTACAACTAAAATTATTCATTTTTCTCCAGCCATACACATTTAGATATCTTTAGTTTTTCTCAGTCATGTGCTCCATATCATTTCCACATGCAGCTTCTGTTTTAGTCCCAAGTCAAGCTAGGTTCCAGTTACTCAAACCTGGCTGAGTGTGATCCTCTCCCTGTTTGTGAACCGAGCCACCCACAAACTTGAGCCTCTATTTTGTTTATTTAGCTCTTTGCTTCTCTTTCACCGAGTCAAACTCAACTCAACTCACCACTTTCTCTTGCCACTTGCAGGTTGTTACCATTATGCCTCTTTCTTCTTTCTGTTTTGCATGTTTGGCTATGATTTAATTTCTGATTCACCCCTTTGAGAGATCTTCTTGTACTTGTATTGCGGCATATGGAAATGACCAAATCCAAACACTTTTTCAAGTGGGTCATAAACCCGACTCAATTCAAGTTAACTTTGCATTTCCCCAAGTGATTACACTCAAGTTTTGCAACTTACAAGCTTCGAATAGCCTCAACTCCACACTTATCATCCTCAACAACACTAATATCGTACCCAAGTTGACTTAAAAACTTGACCTGATTAATTCCTCAATTGGACTTCAAAACCATCACAAACACAAAATTCAGATATAAAAGCTTAGCAAAGTCATGTACACGGTTTTAGTGGCCAAAAGAGCAGCAATGGAGACTCTCCCATAGGTGGAATTAGAATTTCAAAGATTCGGGTTTCCAAATGGGTTGAATGGCTAAAATTTAAGCAATATATTTTGTGGTTATTACATGTTTGAGTGTGTGGGTTAGTTATCATTTGAGTGTGAATGTGTGTGCCAGCATGGCTGTACAGCAAGGCTTTTGTGCTCATATTGGGTTTGTTTTTTGGATTATTGGTTTTACATGGATGACATGGATAATCCATTTAAATCCACAAGCTTAGGTGGATTTAAATGGTTATCCATTTAAAACCATCAAAAATTTCTTACTCATCCAAATCCATTAAAGCTAGGATTAATTGGATGGATAATTGGATATGGATCCAAATTGCCACTTCTAGGCCAAGGAATGTTGTCAATTTGCATAGAGTGACAAATGCAGAAAGATTAAAATTTGCAGAACTTTTGCAAACTCCAAATACATAATTCATGTGCCATACTTTGTGCAGTTAGATACTTATTTTATTGTGAAATGGCTGTTTTGTTCACAATGAAGAGCCTACAATATTTCCACCACCAGTTTATCAAGTTTGTGGGCATCCCTCCTGTCATCAATTGCAGCTGTTGAATTTGGAAGTCAAGGATCTCTTGTTCTTTTGACTACTTGCTAGTTGAACAACTTTAGGTTGACTCTCATTTTAGTTTCACTTCATTTGCCATGTAAATTAGGAAATATGAACTCCATCAGGTGGCTCAACAAGCTTCTAACATTGAGGATCTAACGCAAGTCATCCGCACATCACTATCAGTCATGTTGAAGCAGTGGAATGATGCCATGCATACATTCCATGAGAAATTTAACTCTATATCTTCCCTGATTGCCGATCACGGTAACTATTTAATGAAGTCAATGGTTTTCAGTTCTCATTCTTAGACACTTACTGTAATGCAACTATTCGAATATAGGACTGGACTCGACCCCTCAAGAGGAGTTTCTAAGCCTTTTAGGTGGTGCTAGGACAAGTCCACCCCTTCATCAATTTTTAGTCAATGCTCTTGGAGAAGTGGTATGTCTCGTTTGAGAAAATGTTAACACAAGGCTTGTGATTCAAAGTCATTGCTAAGTTTTTTTTAGTTTGCAGGGTCTCAAGCGGATGGTGAAAGTGGTTTGTGGTGCTGGAAAGGATCTTCAGCTGATTGTTCTTGATCATCTACAGGTGCACTTCATGCATTTTATGTTTGCCTAAGTAGAAACTGTCAACTTAATTTTGAGTTGGCTACCAATAATTGGTCGTGGAGTTTTTATTTTTTAAGCGCTTTATTCTGATTATTCTTCTAAAGTTTCTAAGAATAGTTCTTCCTTGAAATGCACGTAACCATGAGGCCAACACCTAAAGAATAGTTTTTTTTATCTGACTTATTGATGCAGCAATATCTACATGTTTCTTTTTTTTTCTTTTGACTTTTTTAAAGTTACTCATTTGACTGCTGAAGCTAACCTCTGCATAAAGTGGGAAAGCAAAAATCCACATTTGGCAAATAGTTTGTAGCTGTTTAGGGTTAAAAACAAAAAATCCTCCTGTGATATATCTAATACACAGAAAAGCCCCCTGTGGTTTCAAAACATACAAAACCACACCTCATGTTTTGAACAAAATTGTAAACTAACAGAATTCGTTAAATTTAACGAAATCTGATAAATTTAATGGAAAACTTAGCAGAATCCGGTAAATTTAATGGTAAACTTAACGGAATCTGGTAAGTTTAATGGCCTAGACCGTCATTTTTGTTAAGTTTAACGAATTCTGTTAGTTTACAATTTAGTTCTAAATATGAGGTGTCGTTTTGTATGTTTTGAAACTACGGGGGGCTTTTTTGTGTATTAGGTATACCAGAGGGGGTTTTTTTGTTTTTAACCCAGTTATTTATCATTGTAGATATATAACTTCCCTTGATATTTATTTAGCCTTGTTTTGGTTTAAAGTGTGCTCCATAGATTATTGTATTTTTGCAAAGGGTTTTAAAAATAATTTAAAGGTCTATGGCCATATTCTCCAGCCGGCTGCAGAAATTATAGGCTTTAGAATGGGAGAGCTTAGAGGCCTTTCAAGATGGCGTGCACGTTATCAAAGTATTGGTTTAGAAGAGAAATTGATTGAGAATGCTGCAGAAAAAGCTGGCATGTTCCTTGTACAAGTTGAACGATTTATGAAAATCCTATCTTCTGTGGTGCAGCAGGTATGTTGCAGTTAATTGCTGTTTCTGTCTTCTCACTATAGATCTTAACTTTTTCATGTGCAATAAGTTTTCTACCCTTTAAAAAATGTACTTGTTGATGCCACTTTTCTGCCTTCTCAACCATGCACTCGTTGCAGCTAACTTTTTCTTTCAGTTTTCTAATTTCTTCAGCTGGCTGCTGAAATCATTTAAGATTCTAATGTCGGAACCCAGTGATCAGCTTCTACCCTTCAGTAGGTTTGGGTTTATATGATCTACAAATTGACTGATCTTCCTTTCTACATTGGTTTGAAGTTTTTCTTCTTCTTATATTTAGTTGCTTTTGACAGTGAACTCATCATCATATTCTTGAAATTTTTATACGATCAAGATCCCGTAAGGAAACTACTGGAGTTATCTGATGTTGAAAACCCTATTGAAGTTGACTTGTAAGTGTACTTTCAGGACATGATATTCTTGTATGATATAATATGTGACTTCCAATTTCTAGAGTCTGGTGCTTTGGTTTTCTAGTTTATGTTCTTTTCTATGACTTCCTCACATGAAATCCACACTTCAATAAATGTGGTTATTGTTGTTTTTCTCCATTTTTTCTGGTGTTTTGAAGGTTGAGTAGAAATCCAAACTCTTGTGTGTCCAAGCTGTAACATGATACAGAACATTGGTGGTTAATATGAAAGAATTAAAAGAGAAGTGTTCTGCAGTATTTACTTGGTTCATTAACATGGTTAATGAATCAGTTAGGTCATTCATCTGCTGATAAGTCATTTCAATTGGAGCCTTAGGAGTAATAGACAAAAGTTTGGGGATTTCCTTCGCAGAAACTGTCCCCAGTTTTTATGGTCAGTATTAATTGATATATAGTTAGTGATCCACCGCAGTTTGCTGATGGAGTTGGAATTCTGTAATTCTTCCTTTACCTATTAATCATAGAGAAGAAGAGACTCACGCCTCTGCTTCTTCCCCTGAGTAGGACATAGGAAAGAGGTGGGGTGACCAGTAATTTGCCCTGTTAAATGATTGCTGCAAACCAGACTCAAACTGAAATTTTCTTTTGTTCTCAATTATATATAGCATTGTGCACCTGCTTAGCAGACAGAGGTTATACTCCCTCCATCCTCCTTTAAGTCTGCTCAAATGTAATGTCACCTCTTCTGAAGTAGGAGCTTTGAAGCATATATTGTTTCTTCCCTTTTTATACTTTAAACACAATAAGTCAGTTGCACCACGTGTTCCGTCGTAGCCCTTAGATTTGAATTAATTGATTCAGTAGATCTTACCTATTTCCAATTTTCTCTTTAATTTACTACATGGATTCCTTAGAACCTGTACACTTCCCATTAAGACAATCACTTCGGTACAAGTAGAGATCTGCTTTAGTTGCATGCTGATATATATGTCAGAAATGTGTAGGGATCTCTGAACTAGGAGAAAAAGGAGGACACAGCCCCTCAACCTCGATAATCAGTTAAGTTTTAAATTTAGTGTCCATATAAAAATTACACCATTGACATGATGTTTCCGGGGCAATATCCCTACACCCCTTTCCTCACACTTCATATAAGAACTTTGCCATTTTTCTTTGAAATGCTAAATATTTGGGAATATATAGAAGTGTCTTAGGAAGATTGTTGAAACTGGCCAAGCTTCTGGTTCCCCATTAATTTGTGAGGGAAGAAAACACTTCCAGTTTCTTTACTCATAAATTTTGTCTATAAAAGCTGCAACTTTGTTGATAGTCCAGAATATTTGTTCTTTTTTATCCTAGATTAATTGATTGGTGGTACCCCCTCCCCCCCCTCTTTTGAGTGTACTTGTGAATTCTTTGATAAGTGCATCTTGTTTACTTTATATGCTGTCATCTTATTATATATCAGCTAAGTTCATCATTTTGGTTCTACAGGGAAACAATGCAAAGAATCAAAGAATTGGCACATTTTGGAGGATTTTCAGATTCTGAATACTTGAAAAGAACATTAGCAGAAGAATTTCAACTGATGGTGTGCTGGTAGATATTTTTCCCTTGCTTTGTCATTCTTTTGTACTACTATTGATATTGTATTAGAATCTTGGCATGTCCTGTTGCAATAACTGATAAAAATGTGTAGGTTTTTTATTTCCTTGTTTGAAAGTTTACTTGTTCCCCTCATCAGGCATCCATGAGGATGATGCATACAATAACTAGGCTTGGTTGAACTAATCTGTATTTATGTATGGAAGAGGTAATCAGAATTCCTCTTATTAAAGGTGTCACTAGTACAGTAGAATGGTCAATACACATACCAAGTGGGTTTTCTTGGAGCTAACGTATCATATTTGTTCACATGAAATGTCTACTGCCATATTGAATACACTTTGCCGAGGACTGCATAATCCATTTGTTTGGACTTACCTACTTCAAAATGCCCTCCCCTGTCCCACCAAAATAAATAAATTAAAGATCTCTTCTATTTATTCTTTTCATCGTAGTTGAACTTTTGGGATTTAAATCTGTATACAGTTTAACAAATAGCAAGTTTGATAAATGAGCTCATTTATAGAATCTTCTTTTATTTCAGGCTCTGGGTCATTGTTGGCTATCATTCTTTGTTTATTTTTTATTTTTCAATTATTGTCTGATAATCATCTCTATTTCCTCGACAAAATAATCTCTTGATTAGCAAGTATATTTGATTTGACTTTCAATAAATTTTTCTTGGGAATATTTCATCCTCTTGATTGCAGCACATCTCCTGATTAATGAAATTACGTAACTAGCCCAGAGCCAGCACAAGACATTCATATTGGCCACTTCACAGTTCACAGGGAATTTTTTTTTTTTTGCTCGACTAATTCACTACCATTTCCATTTATATTCCAGGGTTATGCCTTAATTTTTTAAACAAGAATTTGTTGATACCATATCGCAGGCATAATGTTGTCATGTGCTCCATCTATTTAGAGCAATGTAGTTGCCCATTTAAGTGCACTTTTCTTACATAGGATCTAAAGAATTTTGTTTTATTTGCAATTAACTTAATTATGTGGCTTCACAATTGCAGTTTCAATGAAGCTTTTGATGTGCCTTTTGCTACAATGTCCAAAAAGATCCTATGTAAGGATTTGTTTCCACTTTTTCCTTTGGAGTCTTTTCCAAGGGAGGTCTCCTCTAATATTGCTGCGTCGGTATCATATTACCAGGTAAGTTAGTTAAAATGAGCATACTGTCTAATTTGGAATAAAAAATTCAACATTGTCCCGATACAAAGTGGCTGCTTTTTACTTTTACAAATTCCAAGAGGTTGAATTGGCACTTATGTGAGATCCTTGAAACTTATTCAATTGTCTTGTACGGTTAGTTAGAGTGAGCATATGGTCTATTTTGATATATTGAATTCAAGATTAAACCTTTGAAGCAATTTATTTGAGGACAAATGATTTGATAAAGTATGCTAATCAATCACAAACTTGATTCACTTCACCTGGCAATGTGCTTGACTTTATGATATGGAGAAGTTGAGAGGTTATATGTACACCATATTCAGAAGCTTGAATAGAAATTTTTAAATCAATGTGACATAAAGAGGAACTTTGGTTTATTCAGGGGGCTAAAGAGAGATAGAAAAGGACATAAAATTTTGCAAATTCTAATCCTGATGATGGAAGCAGATATTGGTTAAGGATGCAGTACACTTGGACAGAATAGGTGTAATTGGTGCTTGTGATTGATAGGAAATCTGATCAAAATAATGTGAAAATCTCAATGACAGAAAAGTTTCATGTATGTTGATCAAGTAACGTATAAATCTGTATCTATGTGTGGACATATATATTGCTACCAGTAAATGTAAGGGAACATTTGCTGATTCTTCTTGATTTCTTTCTATGTTTCATGCTGGAGTTGATTCTTTTTCTTCCACTTTCTAGGGTGCTTCAGATGCTGGCTCTAATCATGATACTTGCGGGCAGAGGATGACTGGTTACATGTTGTTCAAGATACCTGATGAATCTTTTTCAGATATTTCAAACTGCATTGGCATAGCAAGGGGGCTTATTCATGATTTTGGCAATTCAGCAATGGGTCAACTCCCATTAGAAGCTGCACTTTTTTCTGTTCCTAATGGCTATACCTGTGTAGATCTTTCTCTATATAAAGTAAGTATCTGAAGTTCAAAATATTCATGGTTTCATATTGCCAGTCCTACTATTCCATCGAGCTTCTCTTATGTGATATATTTAATCTGAACAGGAAGGTCAGCTTGTTCTTTTGCTAAATGAAACAGTTACAACTTGCGAGAGCTCTGGGAATGCTTACCTGATGATCATTCAAGCATGTGACCTTCCATTTGTGCCTCTTTCAAGATCCACAAGTTTGAGCTCTTGGAGACTTGATCAACTTACGGTACATATCTGGCTATCTTTCGTGCATAAGTTAAACATTTGACATAGATTAGTTGAGACTCTTCATGGTCGTAGCCTGATTAGAGTCATTTAGTTCTTTCCAAATGGGTTCTCTGTTTTTGAGTAGCATTCTATTGCTAGGAGCAGCACAAAATACAGCAACAATTTGATAATATGGACTTTTGACAAGTGTATTGATTCATCAGTCTCTACCACCTTTTCACCTGTAGAATTTTAAAACCCAATCTTTCACCAATTAAATGTAAATTTAGAACTTCAAAGTGGTTGTGTTCTCAAGACCACCGTCCCCTTTCTCTTGATCACATGCAGTGTGTTTGATTTGTAGCTTTTCTTCTAGGATTCTATTGTGAACTTACAGTTGGATAATGAAAGGGTTCGAGATATTCCTCACTGTGTGGTTGCTCCACTGGCAGTTAGTGGTGAGTCTTCTCATTTGTATCTGGTATGGTTGTTGGTTTTTCTGTGTACTTTATATCCTGTTATGAAGTGATTGTAGATCCACAGAATCACCTAATGCATCTTCAATAGACCAGCTAGGTCAATTAATTTTAAATGAAGCAAGGTTTTAGATCTCATTATTTTTTAACTGCATTCGTATGCTTGCCCTTGCCTTTGCCTCCTGCGTCGGAGTGCAAATTTTGAAGGCACGTATGGTTAGTTGGTCATTGAAAACAATAATATTTAGGGGTGTTTGGTAAATGGGTATGAGGGGCAGGAATGGGTATCAGCGATGTCATACAAGCATGGAAGCAGTATATATGTTATCGTACTGGGATACATAAAATGTTGTAAGAATAGACAACGAAGTGCATTTATGAGTTTGCAGTAATTAGACAGTTATTCAGCAGCTTTTTCTCTGGGTTTATTTTATATGCTTTACATGTGCATGAAAAGAAAAACAATATTCAAGGGCATGTCTAAAATTATTGACATAATTATTAGCAAAATTTTACAAGCTATACCAGTAAATTTTGTATTACGTTGTATTTAATATATGTCACAAATCATTTCTAACTATTGGATAAAACATTATAGCACACAGTACGAAAAAGGATACCAAATTTGTTTTTGTTTCATTCTGTAGTATTATTTTGCATTATTGGTTTCTTGTGTTAATTTCCATTAATGGGTCAACCACATTCGATATTGAGCTGAATGATTATCTTGTGCATTGTTTAACTAGACTTTTGCGTTTTGGATATCAATCAAAACAAAATGCTGACGTTTAGCTCATATAATAGTTAATTGTTTCTTAGATTATTTGACCCAAAAAAAAAAGTTCACTGATTAAGGGAGTCTTATTGTCACTATTTAGATTTGTGAATAAACAATAGTACAATTATAAAGCCACGAGCTGTCTACGTGAAAGTAACTCGTCTATTGCATTTAGTAGCAGGATAGATTGTGCTGTTGAGAAACACTCTGGATTTGACATTTTTATATCTTGATTATTCAGCTTCAAGAGGTGTTGCTTGTGTCTTTGCTGCAAGAAAGCGTGCACTGGTTTACATTCTGGAGGAAGATGAAGATGAAGTGTCAAATTCAGAATGAGCAACTTTATTCTACCATCCATCTTAAATTTCTTCAATCCGTACATTTGAATTTTAATCTCCTGTTTTGTTGCCAGTGGGTTCTTTCCAGGAATCAGAGTGTATCTTTCAAGTCTGTAAGAGGCATTTAATGGAGATGTGCGGTGGTTTTATTTCTTGAGCAACATTCGTAGAACTGCAGTTTACATGAATACATTGGAGAATGCAAGGGTGAGGTGGTTTAATAGTCATACAATGTGCGTTTGTCTGTACATGAGTTTGCATGATGCATCTTTATCTGGAGTAGAATACACGATATTTCCATATGCACAGATACCAAATTTTTCCATGCGAGGACATTTCTTATGGTAATGATTCTTCATGAACTATTATCCTTAGTAATCCAGCTAGCCAGTCACCTCTGGTAGAGAGCTGAAGTATCCGAATCTTGTGCCAAGTTGGTAAAGAGTATTGCTGCTTTTCCCCCCTCCCATGGCCAAAGAATCTATTCTATCTTCTAGGCCTCTGCATGATTTCATATGATGATGTGCGCATGATTACAACCCAGACTACAAGGCTGTGAATTTCGGTTACATCTGTAAATCTTCTTGAAGACTAACTCTCTATAACCATCCCCCAGAGAGGGGAAAAAAGGGCCCTCAAAATTATTCCCGTTTGGATTACTCTGCTTTGCTGGCTTAAGTATGGTTTCTCTCTATTTTCATGGGCGCTTAATCTTAACAATTTATGATTTTTCCATGATTTGAAGTCTGAATTGGAACAAAAGTCAGATTTCTTACTGTTGCAGAACTTGAGATTCGTGATGCCATGAAGAAAGTTGGAATCAACTTAATTTCAATTCTAAAGAGAGCCACTGGATATGCGAGCGATATTCACGTTTAGTACTTCCATTCATAAAGTTACAAAAAATAACGTGTGTGTGGATAAGAAATTATTTGGAATAAGTTTTTGAAAAAAAAATACTATAACACTTTTTTAATGTGATATACGTCAGATAAAAAGATGACTGAAAAATGTTTTAAAAAAAACACACAACACTAGCATTTAAAAATAGGGAAACTTTGCCTGCTTCTACACTGTTAGGCCAAGGAGGAGAAAACTCGCATCCTTCCAAAGAGGTTAACGTGCCAGTAAAATTTGGAATAGCTTCAGCTCAGGACAATGCACCATGGTGCTCTACAAGCAGCAACTGTACATTTAGATGGGCTTCCCTAAATCCAGAAGAAGTGCAGCTGCTATAGAACCGTTAACCAGACTCAACTGTAAGGCAGCTGCTAA
This sequence comes from Coffea arabica, assembly GCF_036785885.1. Classification (NCBI taxonomy): domain Eukaryota; kingdom Viridiplantae; phylum Streptophyta; class Magnoliopsida; order Gentianales; family Rubiaceae; genus Coffea; species Coffea arabica. The sequence goes on from NC_092312.1 coordinate 10,977,451, forward strand.
ACTCATGATAAAGAAGCCTCAGTGCCAAAATCAACCGGTTTCATTTGGAAAGGAGACCCTATGACTCTTCCAATTCAACAATTTGTGCTCTTCTCTCAGCAGCTTTCTTCCTGATGAAGATGCCCCATCTCAGGGCTGCTTTGAGTTTTAGCCATCCAACAACAGCTTTACCTGATGGACGTGTTCGATCCTCATCAAAAGCATAGCCTGAAGATGTACCAGCCATGTATCCCAGTGGGTATTGGTAGTTATTTTCTGTCCCATTTACAGGAGTGTGACCATAACCTCCCATGTTGAAGATGCGAAGTAGATTCTGCATGTCTTCATTTTCAAGCATCTCATGACTCCTTAAGCGGATGTCTTCCTCACTGAAAACATCATCAAATCCCCTGTAATTGGAAAGATTGGATGGGCCAGGTGCATGGAAGCTTGACATGGAAGACTGTAGTGGTCCAAGGGCCAGCAAATTTGTATTTGTTGGAGAGTGAACTTGTGATGATGTAGTAATCATCTGGTTATGCAGAGGTAATGAAGAGCCATGGATATGAATAGTTGGATTGAGGTTCATGCTCTGAGATTGCATTTGAAATCTACTGCCGCCATTCTCATCGTACCCTAATGAAAGAGTCAGCAATCAAGCATCAGTGACAGGTAAATTAAAGCAACACAATTTAAAATGGTTCCAATGAAACTAAACATATCCAAAAGGAGGGTGAACAATACATCACAGTAACTGATCTAACAAGCACAAATAAAATAAAGGAGTTTGATACATCACATTTCTAGATACCTGATTCTTAGTGGCTTGCCTTTTGTGTTAGTAATTTAATTGCCCATCTCATTTTGTGCTTGTTAGCATGCCATGTTCAAAATGAACTTATCCTCTATTGAAATGTCCACTCTTTACCCAATTTTATGTATGTTTGAAAATTTAAACACATTTATTTTGTGATCCACAAACAGAAACCAAAATCATAACAAGATAAAGAAAACAACATTATATACCACCTATGGTCTGTACTGGACTGATTGAAGGCTGCTCTGAAGGAATCAAGGGTGGAAGACTTGGTAGATTGACTTGATAATCAAAAGAATTTGAATCGTTTTGTGATCCAGTAGCAATATCACTCTGAGGAGCACTTGAACTTTTATTTTCAGCGAAGCTAAGGAGAGCTTTGCCATCATACTCAATAACATGCATCCAGTTTTCATACGCCTTCTTCACCAAGGTATCAACATAAAGCTGCAAAAATTGAAAAAATTGGGGTTCAAAATGGTCTGATTCTTCCAAAAAAGTTCTAACATCTATGTATATCAGCAGGAATTGAACAAGAAGAGGGTCAGCAGTGGCATGCAAGTGTGATGATGTTCAACCATTTACCAAGACTGGTCGCCTACAAGATTTATTAGCGAGACACAGATACATGTCCAGACCAATAATGTTGCATGTAACGCCATTAGCATTAAACAACACATCTGACCTTGACGACAGGTAATGAACAGTGAGAATACCAGAATATGCATGGTACAGAATCTTGCTAGGCAAAAGGACTGCAAAAACACAAACCTTCTGACTGTCAGAGAGAGTGTCAGCTGGATGGTATTGGTCACCAGCAATCAAACCAGTCAATTCATAGATATTGTTAAACACCACTCCAACATGTCTGAGATCATCTGGATAGTAAATATAGTGATTCCCACTCAGAACACAAGTCTTCGCATGCTCCACCAGAACGTCCCACATTTTATTTGACATTCCACTTCCCAGTATCTGAGACAATCAAAGTGAATGCTATGTAAGTATACCACTTCAAGTAGAGAAAAAGAACCCAAAAAAAAAAACAGTTTTCTGTGATTCTTACATTTCGAAGCTTCTGCGAATCTCTTACTACAAGTCGTAGGAAGTCTTCTACAGTGTATAGTCCAGCTTTATTTAGCCTCTTGTGGAATGATCCATCTTTTCCAATCTTCTCTAATCTCCAAACTTCATCGTGCAATGCTGGTGGATAATGTTTCTTGTACACTGCAAACCAAAGTGGTCACATATTTAATACAAATACCAATACAAAACAGCAGCTTACAGAAACACATGCTGAAAATATTTTACTTCTATATTTTTATCTTGTACACATGCTGACAGTCATAAACAAAGTAGCAGCACGAAAGCTTGAAATGATGTAAACTTACATTCTCCTCTATGATCCTTGACGGTGAATGCATCTGTTTTGGCTTCACGGATACGAATGGCCTCACAGCAACCCAAAGCAACCTTCAAACCTAATCTAAATTTTCTGCTCCTAATCCAGCTAGAGTTGTCTGTGAATGTCAAGTCCCCTAGTGTCCCTACACCATCCTTCAAAGTTACTTGCAAGTCCCCAGTTAGAAGTGGCCTCTTTCCTTCACGCTCTTTCACTACGTGGGAATCAAATTCTTCTTGAGTCCATCCATCATCATCTTCATTGTTGAAATCACCTTCAAGAACAACAATGTCCAATTTTGCTGAGGACTCTGGACCAGAAGTTACAACATGGCCACTAACAGCATCAACCAATACTATGTGAATTGCAGCACCTTGCTCCCCTTCTACTTTCCCTCCTGTAAATAGAGGTAGGGACAACTTTGTTCTGAACTGCAGCTGTAGGTTTCTTCCGTCAGGCCCTTCTATTCTTTTTGGAGATGTCCTGAAAATTTATGAAAGTTTAATGCCACAGAGGATATAATATGACCAGGGTTGCACTCCCCTTCAAGCAGCACAAACTCAAGTATAAATGATCATCCAGCAACATGATACTAGGAAGTTACAGAACAAAATTCTTGAGTGAGGCTTCTAAATTGAACACAACGAACATAACAAGAAAGTGATGTTCATTTCAATTAGCATGCATTTGATTTGATTAAATAAAAAAAAATTTCTTTTTAAAGAGATAAATAAATAAAAATAAACCAAAGACAAAATTCAGTATAAGGGAACAAACATAAAATCTATCCAAGAGGTATTCAAGCCCTGTACATTTCAGAAGTAACTTTGCTCTCTTTAAAGAAGTCTGCAGGGTCCATAGGATGCCACCAAAAGAAATGAGATGGCTTGAAAAACAATTATTTCAAGTAATTAACATTTAAGTTCATACCTTCCATTAATTTTAGCGGGGCCCAACTTCGCCAAAGCTCGCTCCACTTCTTCACTAACCTGGTCAGTTGAAGAAATATTCATAGACACATTAGACATGATAATGCCAGATATACTTCTAAAGAGAAATCCACAAATTCATTATGCATGCTTTAGTTGTGTCACTCATTCCAAGAATTAGCAAAGGCAGGAGACATTTTCTTACATAATGGAAGACATTAACTGAAGAAACACAATTTTAAGCACATAAAGGATCTGGATATGGTCCATGTGGAATGACTTAACAGTAATGCTATTCAGAGATATTGCCTATTTGACAAATATGACCTCTTACTTCCCGGTATTAACAGCAAGAAGTGAAAAGTCAAGAAATTGGAAAAGGCCCAGTACAATAACTGTTTGGAGACCAAACCATTGAAGGATTGAAGAGAATACTAAAGTAGGCTGTTAAAGATCAAGTTGGAAAAAAGGCATGACATTCATCTGAAATTCTCTAAGCACAAGCAAACCATATCTCATCAGAGACAATATTCTCTATGATGCATGAAAACTAGGATCTCCATGGTTTCAGGAATTATAGACTGTTTTACATACTGATATACAGAGAGGAAGGTATATAGAACTAGGATGAAAGAAAGAAGTTCACATACAGAACTTTTTTAGCAAAAGAAAGTATTGCATTATGTCAATAGGGAAAAACTAAATTATGAGACATCCTCTTTGTGTCAATGACTTCTTAAGTGGAGCATCCAGAGGCACTGTTCTATAGGTTGTCCTTAGTCAGATAAAAGGCCATCAAGTCAAAAACAAAGACAGATGCATGCAAAATAAGTCTTCATTAATTATTTTCTCTCATCTCTTGAGAACTATCAATCATAATTCTTCAATTTTGTGATGGACAAACTATTACTAGACACAGGCAAAAAAAAATTTTGCAAAGCAAACTACACGTGGAAAACGTGAGACCCTGATCAATTCAACAAATTAATTTCTAGGACTTGCTTCAGCCGTTTATATGGGAAATAAAGCTGGTATGTCAATAATCAAATCGTTTCTGAATTGGAGTATACAAGGAAAAAAAGGCATAATTATCTTACAACTCTTCGAAGAATGGGCTCTAGCGATGAGCAAAGTTTCTGCAGACTGTCCACCTTTAGAGCTTCAACAATAACACTGCATAAACCATTTGTAGTTTTCCCTCATAAAGCAGTTTATAAACCAGGAATGCTTTGCAAGGTTGAGATAAAGGCTTAAACTTTCGGCAGTTAAAATTCTCAACTTCTCTGACATTTATTCAGTGATAAAGACAGATAAGTATGCTGCAGGATTTCTTTCCCAGTGTGTCAATTCATACTTGAAAGAGAGTTAATTTACAAGAGCAGGCAAAAGTGTACAAAAAGGAATATGGCAGGCAGCATACTAGAGTTTGTCAACCTTGGAAGTATCGGAGCAGTCTGGCCTAACTCTAAAATATATGATGGGAAGTTACTTATAAATTTCTTTTGAAAGAACCACCGTGATGGCAAATGATCATATCAATGACAAACTGACGACCAACATGAAGCTTAAAGATGTAATGAGATGTGAAATAAGTGATGAAGGTCATGAAAGCAGATAAATAGACTATTGGCGTGGGAGGGAAGGTGGTCACAGAAAAAGAAGAAAAACAAGTCCATTATTGTCAAACTATCTGGCAGAAACCAAAACCCCATCCATATTTGTCGCTTATACCGAAATCCAAATCCACAAACCTTCCAACTCCAACAACACCGCTCCCCCCCCCCCCCTTCAAAAAAAAACCCAACACAATGAAAGAGCACAATATTTATGAATTATTGCCTACCAAGCACGAAAAAATCATTCCCTTCATCCTACAAGCCTCGACCTTTTTGAGAAATTAATCGTAAATTTAAAAAATGGTGAAGACCGGATTCATAGGAAAACTCGAGAATATCTTGGAAGAACATATAGTTGGTGTATATCTGGATGGCATAACACTTGGCAAGGTCAAACAGCCCTTTTCCAACCAAAACCAGCAGCTCCTTTAGCCCGGACAGGAAAAAAAACAAAAAAAGGCTACAAACTTAATCCAAAGATAACTAATTGAACTAGAATGCAGAAGAAAAAATAGAAGCGACCAAAGAGAAAAGAAACTCTGGGGGAATTTACCTAGCAAGAGCGGGCCTTTTTCTTTCAGGCTGACCATCATCACTACTTGTGGATTGATCCAAACTGCGTTTTTCTCTGGCCATGCTATTTGATTTCTGAAAAATCCGAGCTTGCATTTTGAACCTTTGGTTACTTCAGATGCCCGAGAAAATAAACAACTCAATCTTTTCTTTCTCTATCTGCAAAGCTCGGAGACTCGAGATCTGATCTGAAATAATAATGTCAAATACCAGCAGAGGAGTACTTGAATTAGTAATTAATTAATGGATGGTGGTAGTTATTTAAACTAGCCACTCCAAGCTCCAACTGGTAGAAGTATTTTGGATATCAGCTTCGGTTAAAGTCTACATTCTCAACGGGAAAAGCTGTGAGTTGGAGAATCTTATAAAAAGGGAAGGGGAAAAGAGAGAATTAGGAAACATGATGGAAAGCGGGAAAATTGAAAGTTCTGAGAAATGTTACAGAGGCGTCAATGAAACTTCAAGGAAAGATCAGGGAATTTTCTTTGATTTGGAGCTGATGGGCCCTCTCAGCACTCTGCTAAAAAAGTACGCTAGGAAGGGCACAAGACTTTGGCTTTATCTTTTCTTTTTTCTTTTTTTTTTTTTTCCCTGATGGAGGGGGTATCCGGACTATCGGGTAGATCAGACCCGACTAATTTCCCATCGGCTCGAAATGAGAGGTCCTATCTCCCTGAATATAATTACCTGGGACTCGAATCTTGACGCACATTAAACAACGATTCCTTAAGAGGCGTGCCGTGACCAATCGAGAGAGACCTTTGGCTTTTTCTACTCCAATCACTTTATTACTAGTACTATGCTTATCATGAGGGAGTTCTTTTACGGTCCTTTAGGTAGTGTACCATATGGATGAGGTGGAGTTTAAATTCACCGTTAAATATAAAAGAAGAGTTATTAGCCCTTAAATTTAGATTTTAAGAATTTAAATCACCAAATGATATAGCAAGATGTGTACCATACCAAAAAGGGAATGTAGCGTTTTCCCTATTTATGGGAATAGGATTGCATAGTTGGGGCGGTATTTGGATTGTAATTTTTTAGAATTTTTGTAAAAATATACTGTAACGATTTGATATATGTGAGATAAAAAGATGATTAACAAATATGTTTATGGAAAACGTATAAATTTTTTTATGATAAATCCCTTTCTAAATAAGGGACAGGAGATTATTTGTCCAAATTTATTTGCTTATATCATCATTACAATTTCCAATATACATTTTTATCTTTCAAATTATCTTTTTATTTCATATACATCACATCATAAAAAAGTACTACAGTAAAAATATCTTAAATAGTTTACAATCCAAACACACTGGTAGGTAAGTTTCTAACATACCCCTATTTTACATAGTTGGAGCTCTTTGACACGGCTTTAAACCACATAGTTTGACTATTAAGTATTGTACGTGTCAAAGCTCCCCTATAACTTATCCTCAACTTATCCTATCATAAATGTATGTCTTTTGTGTTATGGTAGCATAATTCATGGGTACTGCTGGTTTGTTATTACTATATTGATTTGCATAGAAATAAGACCTATGAGCACAAATAATTTCCAATTAAATACTATATTACTTTTGATCATTGGTGAGTCATCAACTAACTTATCTTATAATAGAATTGCATTAAATGTTGATATAACTCATTCTATTTAAAAACAAAAAAAAATGTTTAACTTCTGCATGATACATATAAATGATGAGTTTAGCACGTCATTGCATCACAAAATAATTTTTTTATGTGAAGGAGAGTTGGGTTAGATGATAAGAAGAAAGAGATTATAAGTAGGAGAACCTATACATTTATAAAAAAAAAATTCAAAAAATATAAATTTTTTTATATTTATGAAAAGAAACATGTTCTCTTTACTAAATAGTTCATATGGCAAATTGCCATTGACCCTTAAAATTAAATGCAAGAATGATCCTCTATGCAATTTTTATGATGAAAGTACAATGTAACATGTACCTAAATAGAATAAAGTAATGGGGATTAAATAAATTTAGTTGAAAATTCTAATAGCATTCCCAAAAAAAAAAAAAAACTACTACTCCTCGTTCTTGTGTGTTCATGAAAATGGATAACTTTTGGAAAGAAACAAGTAGGAGAAATGCTCCCTCCCACATCGGTTGGATGTGGGTCCTTTAACCTGGATTTAAGATCTATAGAACTCCCATCTTGTCACCAATTGGTTGGACGTGAGTTTCTTGTAGGTTCTCTTTAGATTACTCTTAACTGGGTCATTTAATCGCTAACCTCCTCAGTATTTCTAATATAATTGGGTGTGTGAGTTTCTATCTATTGACAGAAAAAAAAAAGTAGGAAAAATGCTTTAAAATGCTAAATACAAGGTCAATATTGTCAAGTTCCTCATGGACAGATCAATTGGTTACGACAAGCCTCCTTAGGAGTCATTGTCCATTCCCACCAGGGGTCGAGTCCCATGGTTATTGTACTCGGGGAGATGAGGCCTCTCCTTTCAGGTCGGTGGGGAATTAGTTGGATCCAATTTATCCGATGACTCGAATATCCCCTCCGTCAGGAAAAAAAAAAAAAAAAAGGTCAATATTGTCAACCACCAACCAGCTTGGTGTAGAGGAGCGTCGGCTGGACGGCTTCGGGGCTAATCGTTAATGTTTTGATGTTGCTTTTGGTTTCGTCGCTGACATTTCTCTGAATTTAAGGATTAGGCACGTGCAGTACTTCTGGAATTCTGCTTACGTCTCATAGCTGACGTTGGATTTCGCTGGTTTTTATATACAGTAGAATTTAATAATTACTAATATAAATTATTAATCTACACATAATCCTTTGCCAACCTAACCCCCCGCCCCAAAAAATATTCCTTTTTCTAGATTAAGTAAGCATTGAGATTGGGCATTGGCGTGCTCCCTCCGTTCCAAATTATTTATCACATTTTGGGATATAAGTTTTTAAAAAATAGTGGTGATGTTAGTGAATTTATTTCTTAAGTTGTCATTGAAAATATAAATTTTAATTTTGAATTTAATATGAAATATAGATAAAAGTGAATAATATTAAAAGAAATTATCAAAACTAATTTTGACTTTAATAAGGTGACAGGTATTCTAAAATATCTCAAAATAAAAAAAATGACGTTTTTTACAGGACGAATGAAACATTGGTTGGACAAAAAAAAAAAAAAAAGAAACATTGGTTATCTTATAGCTTATCTTCTACTTTTAAGTGTGTTGTCGGCCAATTTGCCAATTAGTTGACTTGACATGGATAGACGGGAGGTAGCAGGTGACCTAAACGCGCATTTGTGGAAAGCTTTGGCATTTCTCATGGTGATGCTCAATGTTAAAGCCCAAGTAAGACAGCCACGTGAATGTAGAGTATAATGTCCTTGCTCAATGATGATGGTACTAAAAAAAGTGCATAGTGTTCAACCAACTAATGTAAAGAAGTGATACACTTTGTCTCTGGGGCCGCAAACGAATCGAATCGAATCAAATTTTGACCTAATCAAGTCGAGTTTTAACTTAATTTTAATGAACTCGAGGTCGAGTTCGACGAGCCGACAATTTAAAGTTCGAGCTTGAGCTCGAAAAAAATAAAAAATAATTATTTTATTTTTTTAAAAAATAAATAAAATAATATTTTTTCTTAATAAATAATAAATTATTAAGGATATATATATATAATTTTATTATTAAAATATAAAATAAAAAATATATATACTTAAAATAAAAAAATAAAAAATATATATATATATATTCGAACTCGCGAGCCTAACGAGCTTAGGTTGTGTTTGGATTGCATTTTCCGTCATTTTTTTATGAAAAAATTACTGTAGTGATTTGATATATGTGAGGGAAAAAGGTGATAGGAAAATGTGATCACAGAAAACGACAATATTTTCCGACGGAAACAAGTAATCCAAGCATGGCTTTAATATCTTGAGCTCGAGTTCAAGCTCGATTTCGACTCGAACCAGCTTGAGTTCGAGTCGAACTTGACTCAAGCCGCTCGCGAGCATTTTAATTCGTTTGCAATCCTAGTTTGCACGTTGTAAACCTTTTTTGCCCATGGATGTATGAATTTTGTTAGTCCCCTAGTTATATTTTCCCGTTTCTTAGAAAAAGACGTGAAACTCTTTTAAGTCCAATCGCATGATGACAGTATTGTAAATATGTTTTTGTTTGATAATGAATAATGAAGTCTTCATATCCTTTCCCGCCCAAAAAAAAAAAAAAAAAAAAAAAAACGATACACTTCTAAATAGTAAAAGGGAGACAAGTTATCTTCAAACAGCCAAATGTTGGGTTTAATATTGGAAATTAAAGAGATTAAAATCAATACGTCTAAATCCATGTTAATTCTTGACTCAAAGAATCAAGCTTTTTTTATAGCAAAATGCCACAACTTTCATAGAGCTAGATATGCCAGCTCCATAATTTGGTGTTCCTCCGGAACATGGTAGAACTAAAGGGGAGATGCCAAAAGAACAAAGGAAAAGGTTTACGGCTAATGCTTTTTATTTTTGCTTTTTCTCCTTCCTCTAATCCCGTTTAATTTATGGCTTTTGATGAGTCTATTCCTTTTTCCGTTCTTGAAGTATTTTCTTCTTGCAAATAGATACATGGTTTTCTTCTCGAGAAAATGGTTCAAAACGTCTCTCACATTTTGTAAAATGACTTTTTTTGTCCCTCAATTTAAAAAATGTACTTTTATGTCCCTTACAAATTCACATTGGTAATAATAAATTCGTAAAAATTTGAATTTGTAAGGAACGTAAAATTACATTTTTTAAAAATGAGAGATGAAAAAAGTCATTTTATAAAATGTGAAAAACATTTTGAACGATTTACCCTTTCTCCTTTTCTGACCCTCCAACAAGTTGCTGAGGCACTTCTAGTTAATGCCTGGCAATGGCGTTTTATCTAGAAATCCAAGTTTCCCGCCTAGAATTTTACTCAAGGATTTAATTCTACAATTACATTTTCCACGATGTCAAATAACAAATCGAAGTAAAGGATTTCAAGTTCTTCAGTAGTATGCTATACTTGGAGGGGGTGTTCATCATAGAATTGGATAAAAAAACGTTTGTTTGGACAAATTTATTGGAAGTCAACCAGAAGAAAACAAGCATGCATTTGCACATTCAAGTGTACAAAATTAGGGAAAGAGAACCCTTTCCCTCAAATGAATTTTATTTTACAGTAGAGCTTATAACAAGAAGGGAAGGTTAGGTTAAATTGTAAAGTGTAAAGAATGACCTTGGGTTCAAGACCTCCCAACTTATAAAATAAATAAATAAAGAGCTTAAAACGACACTTTTGGTGTTAGAGGTTTAAAAAAAAAAAACCTCGAGACCGAAGCATAACTCTAATTAGAATGCCCTTATGATTTCTTCTATTCAGTTAAGAACCCAATTTTCTAGAGGCAATATAGCACATATCAAAATACTAAGATTAATGCAGTTAATTCAATGTCGTTGACATTCTCTTCTTTTTTTAATGTTTAAAATGGGTGTCTAATTTTCCTAAAATATCTAAATAAACTACTAATGCAATTATGAATATTGATTTACAGATTCATTTTTGTTTCTTTTTGCATTTGTCTATTCTTTAAAAGATGAGAAGTCAAAGAACTTCTCTCTATTTTTCTTTGCCTCCAATTTCTTTTTACTTTTTCTCATCTTTTCAGTAGATTTTCTTGTTCAGATCGAATTTATTTCAAATATGATTGTCAAATCTAAAATATTTTTGAATCTTGGATCTATCTCGACAAATCTCATTATCATTATTGGAGGTTAAAACCATTGATTAGCATGTCTATCTAGCTATTGGAACATGTGCAAGGAAGCTGCAATAATTTTATCTTATTAGAAGGCAAATTGAATATTTCTTGTATATTTCAAATATGTTCAAAATCATTCCGATATCTGTTATTAAATTGTACATCTATTATTTCAAGTGCTTGTTTAACTTGCTACTAAGACAAAGATGTAAATCAAATTGTACTGGACGATTTCCAGCAATTCGTTAATAAAATTTAATTTTTTATAAAAAAAAAAAAGATGGGAAGTCAAATATTTGGTGGCCAAAGATGTCATATTAGCATCATCTTGTAGAGACCGTCGGGGGAAAGGACCAATGCTCCTGTATAAATAAAAACAAAAATAAAGGAGAGAGAAGAATTGCATGTTTTCTTCTTTATCCCAACACATTGGCTCTCAACTGTATTCACGAATTTAGGAGGAATGATAGGTCGAGTGAAAGGTCATATTCGAGACCTCCCCTTACGTTAAAATAAAAAAACACTGTATCCACGAATTAATTGATGTGAAAATTCTGTAAAACATAATACTAGTAGGACATCATTAAATCTCAAGTAGACAAGTGTTAATCAGGCTAGTGTAAGAGCAGGAAAAAGTTAAGAAAGAGCTTGGATAACACTTAGTATTTATAAAATCAAATTATTTTAAAAGATTTATTCCTGTTATATATTTTTTGTCTCATACTATAGTATACAACAAGTGTTACAGTGTTATGTATCTACCTAGGAAAGAGTCCCACACAATGCGTGGGAGTTGATACCTGTGTTGTGAATGAGTAATTGGAGTAACAATCAACAAATTTGTAATATTTATCTGAAAAGAATATGGAACAAAGTAAAAGAAAATTGTTAAAATGTAATACTCTAATTTATTTTTCTAAATATATAGAACTCATCATTCATAACAAGTGAGTGCTTTAATCGGTAAATTCACTATGAAATAAAGCATGATTTTGTATAGATTCAAAAACATTTTGAATTCCTTGTTTTTGCCTCTGTTTTTGAAAAACTGTTTTTCACATTCCAAATACTACAGTAAATGTGTATTTCCAAAACAACTCAAAAAATACCATATCCAAACATTATATCAAAAACAACTCCATATGTATATTTCAATTTGTATATTTCAATTATGTATATTATATATATTATATTAATATAAATTAAAATATACAAATTGAAAATAATATATTTATATATTTATATATTATATAAATATTTATATACATTAATATTATACATAATATAATATAATTTACATAATGTGTAATATTGTATACATAAATGTATAAATATTTATACATAATATATTATGTACATTATATTATAATATATACATTATTAATGTATAATATTATTATGTACATTATTGTGTATAATAATGTTATGTATAATATATAATATACATAATATGTAATAATGTAATAATGTATATTATGTATAATATATTATGTTATGTATATTATATTATATATATACAATATTATGTATATTATACAAATTGAAAATTATATATTATATATTTATAAATTATATAAATATTTATATAATGAAATATACAGTAAATATTACAAATTGAAATATTATATAAACACCATATTTATAATATTATAATATTTATAATTAATATTAATGTATATTATATATACTAAATATTTATATATTTATTTATACATATTATAAATATTTTATTTTATTTAAAAAATATTTTTATATATTTATAATATATTTATATAAATATTATATATTATATATAATATAATACATAATATAATACATAATATATATTATATATATTATACATTTATAATTATACATTTATAAATATATTTATATTATGTATTATATATAATATAATACATTTATAATGCATTTATATATTTTTATATAAATATATTTATTTATAAATGTTTATAAATGTATTATAAATGTATAAATTTATATTTATATAAAAATTATAATTTATAATTTATACATTTATACATTTATATAATATTCATTTAAAGTTTATACATTTATAATAATATACATTTATAAATATATTTATGTTATGTATTATATATAATATAATACATTTATATATTTTTATATAAATATTTATAAATGTATTGTAAATGCATAAATGTATATAAATATAAAAATTATAAATTATAAAAATACTCAAAAATATGTTTTAAAAATGCCTCTAGAAATAATCCAAAAAACATCTACAGTAAAAGTTTTTCATATAGTTTTTTAAAATAACCCCAAAAACAACTAATCCAAATGGACTTGTATTTCAAAAACGAAATGCTATAGCACTGTTTTTGAAAAACAACCCCAAAAATAACTAATCCAAACGGAGCAATTGTTTTCTTAAAAATGAGGGAACCTAGTGCAAAAAAAAAAAAAAAAATAGAGAAGATCAAGGCTACTAAAGTGATGATATCACATTGGTACTATAATAATAATACCAAACAAAGCCCTTGCATCAAATTATTTTGGAATGAAATGAAACTTTTGAAACAGTTGCATTGACACTCTCATAGGGTGAATAATAATAAGTTGAGTTCTCAAATATATAGATTACCTGTAGGTCATTGCACAGCATGCCTGGAACAATATCATCGGCTGAACCAATGATTATAATAGGAAATTTAGGATGAAAGCACATGACTCAAATACTATGGCCTTCAAGCATTCGGAGACAATTTTTGACTTGATCATCCCACAGGTAATTGAAGTAAGACATGAAAAGGAGATCAAAATTGTATATAAATTTCGACTATTTAATATATCATAAGTATATGAGGATATGAAAAGCAAACCTTAATAGTGGGATCATCAAGATCCAATGATTAGTTAAACCTTGCTTCCACCAAAACTGGAACAATTAAAAAAAAAGTAGCTTCTAAAAAAAAATACAATCCATTGATATCTTATCATACATATATAACAATGCTAATATGGAAAAAAGAACATCAGATTTTTGAATCAAAGAACTTAAATAACAAAAGACAAGCTTTAACAAATCTAATCAAGGAACATAAGAGGGAGTAGGGTAGCAAAATAAGGATACCTTCACGAAGGATTGAAATGGAAACCACAAGGAAAGGAAAGGGGAAGAGGAACAACCTATGGTATGAACCATAACCAGCTGAACCAATGATATTTTGTATTAACAACCCCCGTTATTGTAGCTACCTCAAAAATCAGCTCAACAAATGCTATAGAAGGGAAAAAGTTTTGCAGTTACACTTCAAAGATGCTTTCCAAGAGGTTCCTCATCTCTCATGCATTACTCCTATCTTAAAGATGCCATAATTGCTCATTCTAATTAATCCACTATTTGTATGAGTTCAATTGCACATGTAGAAGTTTAGGAGAGGAAACAATTACACCTCCACTATGGAGTAGTCAATTAATCATCATCTTGATACATTCATATAGTCTGAATGATGCTTCGATTATTGAATTTAATTAGTCCCACTCTTTGCCCAGTTCAATTGCTTGACTTACCGTTTGCAATAATTCCAAGTTCACCCAACTATCTTTTTGTGTTAACTACAGATCTACGAATGGTTAAAAAGGTAAAACTGTCACTACTACCACATAAGTAGAATTTGAGAATATAATCATCATCCCACCAAGGGTACGCTTGTCAACTCACATAGCAATAAGTATAGCATGCTTGCACTCAAAGCTGAATCAATTGTGCTATGACGACATGTTACCTAAATTGCCCCTAAAAAAAGCAGATGAAAAATAAACAACAGTCAAACACCAACTCCCTTATATATATATATATATATATATATATATATATATATATATATATATATAGGATACAATTCTAAGACTGCTTCCACATTGTCAAACCCACATATTCAGCTTAACTGATTGGTTTATATCAATGATGTTTGTCATGCTCCAAATTAATGGGTTTTTTTTTTTTTTTTTTTACTAAGCAGATTGTAATCATTTGTTTACTGAGAAAATTACACCTTACAGAAAGCTTTTAGATTTTTTTTCCAATTTCAACTTCATATATCTTAAGTTGCAATAGAATCAGAAATACACCGTCTTAATCACTATCAAGTCAAACCACCCACTCGCAGGCTACGCGTGGACCGCTTCAAGAAAAAAAAAAAAATATATATATATATATATACATAAACATGCGTCTATTCAATATTCATTATTATATCTGTAATGTATTTCTGTGACCTCCAATGCGTCTATTCAATATTCATTATTATATCTGTAATGTATTTCTGTGACCTCCAATGTCTAGTTTGCGTCCTGCAGAGAATAGCAACGGCCATGCTACGTTAATTGAGACTTGACTTCTCTCTCTTTAATGTTGCAGAACAAAACCATGTCAAAGGAACTTGGGCTGCGGTTAGATTGAAAATTTTGACAAGAGATTTGAATTTCTCATAGACTTCATTTGGATTGAAATTTTTCATTAAGGATTTGAAATCCACTCAAATCACTCTCGTTGTTTAGATGTCTTAAGAGGCATTTGGGTGCATAATTTATTTATTATATAAATACATTTTAAACTCTAGAATAATTGATAATTTATAAATCCAAATACCTTGTAAGTAATCTAAACAAACAGAGAGATCTAAGAGAATTTCAAATCTTTTGTCAAATCCCTCAACCCAAACGCAACCATAAATTCTTATAATTTTCCACGTTATCTGGAAAGTATTTAGATTTGTAAATTTTCAATTATTCTAATATTTAAAATATATTTTAAAAATTGATATATTACAAAGCCAAATGCCTATCAAGTAATAAAAACAACTAGAGCTATTTTGAATGGATTTAAAATCTTTCATCAAAATTTTCAATCCAGTCTTGTATTGTTCTTCGCAGTCTCATGCAAACAAATAATGGGTTTGCTCCTCAACTGATTATTTTAACTAATGATAGATTCTGATTTTGGACAATCAGTTCTTGCTATGTTCTTGAGTGCTCTTGTATTCTAATTATATATCTTTTCAATGACCAAGAAAGCTAAAGCAATTATATATCATCTAAGAGTAGCTTTTGCTGGACCTGATTATTTTCTATAATCAATTTTTATAATCAAATTTTGCAAATTCTAAAGCAACCAAGAACAAGGCCAATATCTTCACCAACTTTTGCGCGTCCTGTGCCAATTCAAAGAGTGAAAGCAATACAAATTTGGAGACAGGAACACAACCTATTTCCCAAAAAACCAGTAGAGGGAGAAATCAAATAATTTCGCTTGAAACCGGCAAGGCCATCCCAATAAATAGAAATGGCCCTGGACTACTAATTGCTCCCAGCAACCCCACAAAGAAGAGGGATGTGGCACTGAGCAAACAAGTAACTTCAATAGACTAAACGAGAATGAAGCCGTCTGGAAGAGCAGCCTTTCGCATGAGGGTTGAGAGGCTCGTGGGCCTGACAAGCCGCAAGTACATTTCTCCCAAACAAGTTGGTAGGCCGTGCACCTTAGGGCTTTGACATCGCAAACTAGACACTTCCATAGTGAAAATAAAATAATACAATCAAGCAAGCACCAAGAAACTCAAATCCATGTCAAGCCTTTACTCGGGGAATAGATCCTTTTTTTTTTTTTTGAGCAACTTTTGCAGAGTAAGATGCACCAATTGCATGACAACGTAATCTCCAAAATATGGTCAGACAAAATGGAAGGTGCCAAAAGAAAAGAAAGGACAACAAAAGATTCACAGCTAATGCCTTTTATTTATCCTTTTCCCGTTCCTCTTATCCCTTTTACTTTGTGGCTTTGGATGGGATCTCATCCTTGCTGCCTTCTTGAATTGTTTCTTCTTGCTAACAGATACTACGTGTTTTTTCTTCTTTTCAGGGCCTTCATCCAACTGAGGTGCTTCTGGCAATGGCCTTTGACTGGGATACTCATCCTCCCTAGAGATCTCCCTTGTGGTCACTGTGACTTTCATATCACCATTATCATACATCATTGTCCCTGTTTCACAAAGCAAAATTATAATTTAAGAGGATGACAGTCAAGTTTAATGCACAATTTTTCTATTCACGCACCAAAAATTAAAGGATAATGGAATTACAATTAACAAATTTTATCTGTTTTAGATTTCAATAAATTACTTATTATCATGTACATAATTGTGCAATAATCCTGTATCACAGGACAAATGCCGGAGTTAACACTTATAGGTGACTATATACATGCATATCACCATACCAGCAATACAGAGAAGTGCCCTCAAATGAAGTCCTGTACTTATCTTTGCACAAAAGTATCTAAAGAGAACTTCTTTGGATGCCAGTCAGAGAATTCAGAAAAATCTGGCTGCCTCAGTTCCCCATTATTTTGCTGTCGTGGATACACATCCATGGAACCACAGAAATTATCAAAATAAAAAAAGTGACAATAATAACTATGATTATGAGAAAGAACCCCTTTTTTGTAATTTATGATCCGATTGGAGCTTGTCATCAGACACTTTTTTTTGTTTGGGGGGGGGGGTGGGGTTGGTTGGTGGGGAGAGAGAGAGAGAGCATCAGCATATTGACTGGTACCAAAGAAGTACAAGGGCAGCAGGACGCAGGGGATTTGTATTGGAAGACGAGCTATTAGCTAATTTGCATATCCTATGGCCTCTAATATTAATAATAAGCATGTTCTAAGATACAAGAATGATGTATGGAGGTTATCAAAAAAAAAAAAAAAGAATGATGTGCAGAGATACCAGAGACTGATGTGGTTGGCTCCTCTTCTCCATTGTCCTCTCTGTCGTCATCTAATTCCTTAGGTTCAGAACTTGAATCAGGTTGAGCTCCACCATATATGACAAATTCTCTTTCCAGTTTTCTCTGTCAAATAAATCAGAAGGAAAGTCAAAGAACCTCATCTTAAGAATTCACTCAACAAGCCTGCTCGCTGGAGCATCTTTGGTGAATTACAGGCACCAACACACTGTTTCAAGCTTAATTAAGACCACTCAAGTTTTCAAACATTAAGTGACAAATTGTTTTGAGTAGTTTTTTAATGCTATTTTCAACAGTAAACAATAAAATCGGAAGTTCTAATTTGTTTCAATGCAAGGAGCAGATTTTAGTTCCATGAAAGACTAAATCTTTAATAAAACTGCAAGAGAGATGGATGCCTCCAATCCAATGGCTTTTGCTTTTTTCACTTGTTTTATTAAATATTTTCTCCGAGAAGCCTTCCCACCCAATCCCATTATTTGTGTGATTGAAGGTTTCAAGAAAGTGACCAGAAACATGATATTGAAAAATGAGAACCAAGTACAATGGACCAGATAATATCACAAACTGTCAACTAAGCAACAACTGAACCTAGTTTACAGATCTCAGCTAAAAAACTCATTTCATGGCCAAAATTTACTGATAGGATTTTCTTTACAAAAGGTATTGTTTACATCTCAAAGAGAGTGATAAAAGAATTCCACTCTCCTCAGATCCAAATGTCTTCATTATTACCAAGCAGAATCAGACACCACTTTACATTATTAAAATACTTATTCAATCTACAAAAATGCAAACCAAAGTTACTCCTATACAATCTGAAATATAATTTTCAACTGTCAAGGAAAGAAAGTTACATCTGGAAAAAACAAGAAAAGATCCACTTGACTAAGAGAAGTCAACTATTCCAATAATATTGGAAAGAAGGTAGTATCTAAGAGATGGTAGACTCAAGGCAGAATTGGAACCATGGAAAGGAAGCATTAAGAGCTTATATTCCAAAGAAGTGGAGTGGCATCTCAATTTCCAGGAACAGCTTTCAAAATTTTGGATGATTACCATTTCATGGAGCATGCTTCAGGTGTATATCATGAAGAAGAGATAGACATGTACTGAAACTGCTGTAAAATGAGGGCTAAATGGAGCTTTTCAAGGGTCAGAAGAAGTCGTAAATTGACCATTCCCCTAGGCAACCTAGTAGTTTCAACTCTGACAGCTGCTATTACATGACTGTTGTTCCCCTTTCCTCTTGGCATAATAATATGAATTTAATCCAAATTTCTTAAAAAAAATGAAAAACAGGGAAAGAGGGGGGTGGGGGTTTATAATTGCAAAATGAAGATAAAAGAGACAAAGAATTCGGTACACCATGATCTCATATCCAAATTAGATAGCTCCTCAAGAAACATATACAAGGAGACATGGTGTGCTAGCCTTGTAAAACCGAGTAATTTCTCTACCTAGAAACTTGGTTTATAACATATAAGCTCCCCCCAATTTTTTACCCTTCAAAGAATCTCAAGTAATTCACATGCCAAGACACAGACTTAAGGCCTTCAGTTTTGATATTTACATACTTAACCCGACTTTAGAAAACTATAATTAAATCATCTAAACTGCCCTCCATTAGCAAATGACAACTATAAAAACACTCCATTTTTCAGTATATCTAAGGTATTCACAGCCAAATACAATCAATACGCAACCTCAAAAATGATGTCCTAATTCCTAAAGCACCATTCACTGAATTGAAGCAAATAATTGCATTACTTTTAAGCCACTTAAATAGGCCCATGAAAGTACGCAAGTTTAGAATTCAAGTACCACCATACAAATAAAGCATTTTAAAAACTAATCACCTATACCTATTCCAGAAAGAAAAACAAACAAAATAAAAAGAATAACTCGAACAGGATAAAAATTGAACCTTTTTGCGGGCTTCAATCCGCTTTCGGCGCTCAGCTTCCTGTAATTTTTGCTGTGCTTCTCTTCTTCTCTTCTTCTTCCTCTTGTGAAACCCAGTTACAAAATCCCTACAATTGATTTTAAAAAAATCGAAAAGCTCAAAATTTGAAAAAAAAAAAAAAAAAAAAAAAGAATGGCGTAGAACTTTAAACTCGAAGCAGTGAAAATTTTGAAAACAGAAGAAGAAAGAGTACTTGAGGTCCTTTTCATTGAAGGAGACTGAAAGGGCTTTGTTCTTGAGGGCTCTTTTCTTGATATGGCGGGCTCCTCTTCGCGCGTCAGCTTGTGAAGGCACCGCTTCGGCTTCTTCCATGCCGGAGCACAACTGGTTGGTACTCGGGCTTTCTTGGAGTAATCAGTAACGAACTTATTGTTGACTAGGGTATACGCTTTTGACGAGTCGTACTTTCTTCTTATGATGTTGTACCTTGGTCTCCCATTTTATAGTTTGGTACTCTGGTTCAATAAACTGGGAAAATTTTGTAGAAAGAGGCTAAGAGCTAGTGGCTGGGTGGCTTTTTTCCTTCTTTTTTTTTTTTTCTTCCGTTTTGGGCTGGCGATGCTGCCTGAGCTAAAATGTTTTTGTCAGAGGAATATTTATTCAAATATCAACATTATTCTTACTAGTTAACCCATTGTCAGATCCATTTTTTCAAAAAAAAAAAAAGATTCATTAACCACTAATTACTCATTATCTTTTCTTTCTAATTAATTGAATAGCTTGCCTACTTCTTTACCCTCTTTAATTTATTTATCTATTATTTTCATAGCTCATTGATTTGATTTTGAGTTTTTTATCATATTTTTCTTATATTGTAATTCTTTTAGTTTATTTTTTTATTTTCGAAGTTGTATTTAAAAGTTTTTTTTTTTTGCAAATACAATATGATTTAACTTGAACAACTAACAATCTAAAATGAAAATAATCCAAAAAAACATAGACATACTTTTCCTTCAATATTCATGGGATATAAAATGTAATGCAATTTAAACTAACTTTAATCTAGTTATTAGAAAATATGGACACATGTTGAAGTCAAGATGTATATAATTAGAAAAGTGGAAAGGATAGTGAAGTTTATAATAATATCAACTGCACACTAGTACAATAAACAAACAAAATTCAAAAAAATAAAATATGTTGCATATTTCACAAGATTAGTTCGAATGACATCATAATAACAATCAGACAATTTTCCCATCATCTTTAATTTAAAAAAAAAAAGAATCAAAAACATAATATACCCTCCAAAAAATTGCAACAAAATTGCATTGCAATTTTAATCAAAATTTATGGTCACTTCAAAAGGCCAAGAAAAACATACTGATGGTGATACAAAAATAGCAAGAGTGGAGCAGAGAAGAGTATTATGCAAAGATCTTGAACCATATGTTGCAAAAGTTTCAAGAAAATGAAAATAAATTATAAAATAGGAAAGATAAGGAGAGATTATAATGCAGGATTGGAGAGGAAGTGAGAAAGCAGACAAAACATTGTAATGTCAATGAGAAAGAGGGAAAAAATGAGTAATTGGTGGATAATAGGTCTAACAAAATCAGTGAGAATATATGGAGTTAACTAGTGAGGGTAATGTTGGTATTTGCATAAATCTTGCTCTAACAAGAAGGTTTTAGCTCTAGTAGTATCGTTTGCCTACATTTTGGAGCAAGGTTAGGTAATGAGCAACTTATTTTATAGGAATAACTCTGGTAGTATGCATTAGGTGTTTCTATTTCTATAAGTGTTTTTTTTAAAATTACACTGTAAAATTGCATATCAAAAACTTTTACAATAGTTATATGTTTGGGGTGTTTTTAAAACTTAAAATTTTATTAGAATAATTAAAAATTTTTAAAAATTTCCCACCAAACAGTACCACCTATCACTATCGCTGTCCCTTCTGTCCTCTCTCTTCCACTGCCGCCAACCCTCTCCCTCCTTCTTCTCTCTCTCTCTCTCTCCCTCTTCCTCTTTTCCCTTTCTTTTTCCTCTTCTCCCTCCCCCATATCCTCATTTCTTCCATGTGATCAATTTGGCACAGTTGGATGGCTATTCACATCAGTTGAAAACATTTGTAACACTTCTTTATTGTTAGAAGGGAGGGGAGGGAGGGCAAGAGGAAAGAGGAGGAAGAAGAGGAAATGAGGAAAATGGAGAGGGAAAATAAGAAATAAGGGGGAGAAAAATAGAGGAAGAAGGAGGTGAGGGTTTGGGTGGGGGTAGAAAAAAAATTGGGCAATAGGATTTGGTATATTTTTGTTTATCTTTTTTAAAATTTTTGTCGGAACACCGTTTGAATTAACTATTTTTTGGGATATTTTTGAAATATTTTACTATATTAGTATATATGAAAAACTTTTATTGTAAATGTTTTTTGTGATTTTTTTGAAACATATTTTGGGGTACCTTTTAAAATTAAAATATTTTTAGAGTACTTTTTAAAAATTTATAGTACCACTCACAATCACCGCCACCGCTACTCCTCTCTCCTCATTCTTCCTCATCCCCTCTTCTTCTTTCCTCTTCATCCGGCCCTCCCATCCACTCCTTAAATTGGTCATAGCCAGATTGCGACAAAAAAAGTTGCGACCTTTCTGGCCATAACTAGAGGCCTTGATTTCGTCTCAAATGGATCGAGGGGAAAAGGGAGGTCTAGGGGGTGGGAAGGAAGGGAAGAGAAGAAGGACAAGAGAAGGGGAAAAGAGGAGAAGAAAGAGGGAAAGGGTGGTGGCTGCGACAGCAGGTGGTGATAATAAGTGGAAAATGTTATTAATTTTTTTAAAAATTTTTTTGTACATATTTATGAGTTGTTTTTGATACATTGTATAGATGAGATATTTTTGAATTGTTTTTATTTGAGTATTATTGTAACATTGTATTTAAAAAACTAGTTTTTAAAAAATAGGTCAATCTAAATAGGATCGAAGATTGTATAAATTAGATATTTTTTAAGATATTTTTGAAATGTGTTACTATAGCATTACATTTGAAAAACTTGCTAATCCAAACATTATTTTTTTGATAAAGGCATTTATGATATATTTTATAAATAATATTTTTTTAAACAAAAGACAACACCTATTCTAACTTACTCTAATGATTTTTTATGTTATGCACAAACTAATCTATGGTACATTTGCTTACAAGGATGAAATGGTGCATTCTTTGCTAATTAGTTTTTAAAATGTGTTCTTTCATTTAGTTTCTGAACCCTTAAATTTTTGGATTTTTTATTTAGGGATAGTAAATTAAGTTTTAATTTTCATAAGAACGTGACTCGTAGAAAATCCTATTACTCAAATACGATCTATTGAACATTATCATTTTTATCGACGTCATATAGATGCATCTAAAACTTATATATGCTTCTAGAAAATTGGTTTGAGACTTACAAAGATACAAATGAGCGAAGAGTAATGGGGTGCGTGAAGAGGGGATGTCATGAAGGCTAAATTTCCTGTTGTGTTTGTTAATTTTCAAATTTTTAAACTGAAAAATTTATCATCCAGTAGTTACACCAAACAGCATTTATGACATTGTCATTATGAACCTTTTTTTCAAAAAAAATTTGAAGTATGCATTTTTATACAGTGGTGAGATAGAATCAAACCCTTATCATAATTTTTCAAAAAAAAAAAGATAAGAAAGATGATATGGTGTATTAAAAAAAATTATCCATAAATCTCCTTTTTCGGTCGAAGATGAAAAGCTTGTTTTGATTTGTGCATGATAGATTAATCTTTGAAACTCAAAAAACCAGTATTAACTTTTAAACTCTTGTATAACAATTAGATAACCTTATCCAATCACGTCTTAAATTTTGAATCCAAATCCATATGCTTCTCTGTAACGGTACTAGCAAACATCTCATACGATTTAAATCCCTCACCATTGGACTTAGATTTTGGTCCTAATTATCAAGAGATCTGATTATTTAACGGCTCAAAGTCTATAGATCAAAGCTACCCAAAAGCGTAGGATCATTACTCGACCAACCAACTAACCTTCGTAAACTCCAAAACTCAAAATATTGTTGAACTTTCATTCCGAAATCCGGTCTAATCTACGGCGGTGGCGACAGGTGGTGATAATAGGTGGAAAACGTTATAAATTTTTTTAAAAATTTTTGTCGATATTTGTGAGTTGTTTTTGATGCATTGTATAAATGAGATATTTTTTGAATTATTTTTATTTGTGTATTATTGTCACATTATATTTAAAAAAAATAGTTTTTTAAAAAAAGATCAATCCAAACAGAGTCGAAAATTGTATAAATTAGATATTTTTTAAGATATTTTTGAAATGTGTTACTATAGCATTACATTTGAAAAACTTGCTAATCTAAACTTTATTTTTTTTAAAAGGCATTTATGATATATTTTGTAAATAATATTTTTTTAAACAAAAGACTATACCTATTCTAAGTTAGTCTAATGCTTTTTATGTTATGCACAAACTTTTCTATGGTACATTTGCTTACAATGATGAAATGGTGCACTCTTTGCTAATTAATTTTTAAAACGTGTTCTTTTCATTTAGTTTCTTAACCCTTAAATTTTTGGATTTTTTGTTTAGGGATAGTAAATTAAGTTTTAATTTTCAGAAGAACGTGACTCGTAGAAAATCCTATTTCTCAAATACGATCTATTGAACATTATCATTTTTATCGATGTCATATAGATGCATCTAAAACTTATATATGCTTCTAGAAAATTGGTTTGAGACTTACAAAGACACACATGAACAAAGAGTAATGGGATGCTTGAAGAGGGGACGTCATGAAGGCTAAATTTTCTGTTGTATTTGTTAATTATCAATTTTTTAAACTTAAAAATTTATCATCCAGTAGTTACACCAAACTGCATATATGACATTGCCATTATGAACCTTTTTTCAAAAAAAAATTGAAGGATGCATTTTTATACGGTGGTGAGATAGAATCAAACCCTTATCATAATTTTTCAAAAAAAAAATATAAGAAAGATGATATGGTGTATTAAAAAAAATTATCCATAAATCTCCTTTTTCGGTCAGAGATGAAAAACTTGTTTTGATATGTGCATGATAGATTAATCTTTGAAACTCAAAAAACTAGTACTGACTTTTAAACTCTTGTACTAACAATTAGATAACCTTATCCGAGAACGTCTTTAATAGGTAGAAAGCGTTAACAAATTTATTTTTTATTTTTTTGTCTATATTTGTGAGTTGTTTTTGATGCATTGTATAGATGAGATATTTTTTGAATTATTTTTATTTGTGTTTTGTTGTAATATATATTTAAAAAATTAGTTTTAAAAAAATAGACCAATCCAAACAAAGTCGAAGATTGTATAAATTAGATATTTTTTAAGGTATTTTTGAAATGTGTTACTATAGCATTACATTTGAAAAACTTGCTAATCCAAACATTATTTTTTTAAAAAGGCATTTATGATATATTTTATAAATAATATTTTTTTAAACAAAAGACAATACCTATTCTAAATTAGTCTAATGATTTTTTATGTTATGCACAAACTTTTCTATAGTACATTTGCTTACAAGGATGAAATGGTGCACTCTTTGCTAATTAGTTTTTAAAATGTGTTCTTTTAATTTAGTTTCTGAACCCTTAAATTTTTGGATTTTTTGTTTAGGGATAGTAAATTAAGTTTTAATTTTCATAAGAACGTGACTCGTAGAAAATCCTATCTCTCAAATATGATGTACTGAACATTATCATTTTTATTGACATCATATAGATGCATCTAAAACTTATATATGCTTCTAAAAAATTGGTTTGAGACTTACAAAGATAAACATGATCGAAGAGTAATGGGGTGCTTGAAGAGGGGACATTATGAAGGCTAAATTTTCTGTTGTATTTGTTAATTATCAATTTTTTAAATTTAAAAATTTATCATCCAGTAGTTACACCAAACTGCATATATGACATTACCATTATGAACCTTTTTTCCAAAAAAAAAAATGAAAGATGCATTTTTATACGGTGGTGAGATAGAATCAAACCTTATCATAATTTTCCAAAAAATATATATATAAGGAAGATGATATGGTGTATTAAAAAAAATTATCCTTAAATCTCCTTTTTCGGTCAGAGATGAAATGCTTGTTTTGATTTGTGCATGATAGATTAATATTTAAAACTCAAAAAAGCTGTACTGACTTTTAAACTTTCGTACCAACAATTAGATAACCTTATCCGAGCACGTCTTTAAATTTTAATAAAAATCCATGTGCTTCTTTGTAGCAGTACTAGCAAACATCTCATACGACTTAAATCCCTCACCGTCAGATTCAGATTTTGGTCCCACTTATCAAGAAATCTAATTATTTAACGGCTCTAAGGCTATAAATCAAAGCTATCTAGAAGCATAGGATCATTGCTCGACCAACCAACTAACTTTCGTAAACTCCGAAACTCAAAATATCGTTGAACTTTCGTTCTGAAATCCAGTCTAAATCTGCGGCGGTGGTGGCTGTGGCGACAGGTGGTGAATAGGTGAAAAATGTTATGAAATTTATTTTTAAAATTTTTGTGTATATATTTGTGAGTTGTTTTTGATACGTTGTATAGATGAGATATTTTTAAATTATTTTTATTTGTGTATTATTGTAACATTGTATTTAAAAAACTAATTTTTAAAAAATAGGTCAATCCAAACAGAGTCGAAGATTATATAAATTAAATATTTTTAAGGTATTTCGAAATTTGTTACTATAGCATTACATTTGAAAAACTTGCTAATCCAAACTTTATTTTTTTTAAAAAGCATTTATGATATATTGTATAAATAATATTTTTTTAAACAAAAAACAATACCCATTCTAACTTAGTCTAATGATTTTTTATGTTATGTACAAACTTTTCTATGGTACATTTGCTTACAAGGATGAAATGGTGCACTCTTTGCTAATTAGTTTTTAAAGTGTTTTCTTTTCATTTAGTTTTTGAACCCTTAAATTTTTGGGGTTTTTGTTTAGGAATAGTAAATTAAATTTTAATTTTAATAAGAACGTGACTCGTAGAAAATCCTATTTCTCAAATATGATATAAACTTTATCACTTTTATTGACGTTATATAGATGCATCTAAAACTTATATATGCTTCTAGAAAATTGGTTTGAAATTTACAAAGATACATATGAACGAAGAGTAATGGGGTGCTTGAAGAGGGGACGTCATAATGGCTAAATTTCCTGTTGTATTTTTTAATTTTTAATTTTTTTAACTTAAAAATTTATCAGCCAGTAGTTACACGAAACTGCATATATGACATTGCCTTTATGAACCTTTTTTTCAAAAAAAAAAAAAAAAAAATTGAAGAATGCGTTTTTATACGGTGGCGAGATAGAATCAAACCCTTATTATAATTTTCCAAAAAATATATATATAAGAAAGATGATATGGTGTATTAAAAAAAATTATCCATAAATCTCCTTTTTCGGTCGGAGATGAAAAGTTTGGTTTGATTTGTGCATCATAGATTAATCTTTGAAATTCAAAAAACCAGTACTAATTTTTAAACTCTTGTACTAACAATTAGATAACTTTATCCAAGCACATCTTAAAATTTGAATCCAAATCCATGTGCTTCTTTGTAGCGGTACTAGCAAACATCTCATACGACTTAAATCCCTCACCATTGGACTTATATTTTGGTCCCAATTATCAAGAGATCTGATTATTTAACGGCTCAAAGTCTATAGATCAAAGCTACCCAGAAGCGTAGGATCATTGCTCGACCAACCAACTAACCTTCGTAAACTCCAAAACTCAAAATGTGTTGAACTTTCATTCTGAAAGTTGGTCTAATCTACGGCAGTGGCGACAGGTGGTGATAATAGGTGGAAAATGTTATAAATTTTTTTTTACAATTTTTTGTCTATATTTGTGAGTTGTTTTTGATGCATTGTATAAATGAGATATTTTTTGTATTATTTTTATTTATGTATTATTGTAATATTATATTTAAAAAACTAGTTTTTAAAAAATACGTCAATCCAAACAGTGTCGAAAATTGTATAAATTAGATATTTTTTAAGGTATTTTCAAAATGTGGAAATACGTCATTTTTCATCCCCGCCCCGTTGTCAAATAACTCCTCCCATCCCCCACCCCCCGTCCCCGCCCCCTCCCCGTTTTCCCCACGGTCCTCCGTTTCCATATTAGATTAACTCTTTTTCTTATATAATACTAAAATCTTAAATCATTTAATTGCCGTAAAATGAGTATTAGTACATAAGATACCAGAAATTCATATTCAAAGTCTCAGCATAGCTTTACAGCAACATAGAGTTTTTCCCATTAAATAATAGCATTTACAGGTCTCATGAACTAATTAGCTAAAGATGACCCGTCCATAATAAGTTATATCAATAGCCATCTAAAAGGATTTAACAACTCAGAATTCAACAAACTAAAAACACTTAACAATAAATCCAACTTTTCTCTTCATTAATATAGCTCAACAATTTCAGAACATTTGCTCTTCATCAATCTCGAGATGTGATAACTCACTTGATAAAGTAACTCTGACATTTGATGATAAAATAAAAGAAGAATCTTGTCACCATACTATAGTGTATAACAAATAATTGGAGAAAAATAATTTAGATGAATCAAATTTCTTTAATACCTATTCAGTAACACAATCAACATCATCTTCTTAATCCAACAATGTATGACATCCCTTTCGAAGTAGAGCAAGTAGCTGCACCAAAAAAAGAAACCACTGATTTACTAAATAAAGAAATGCAAAAAAAATTATATAAATTTAAAAGTAGAAGTTAAATTATATCCATGAGTGCTACCTGTCTCGTATTTCTTTCTACAATACTTGCACACACCATAAAAAATGCCATCTTCACCTTTCTCTCTATCATTTCTTTTTCCTCCTTCAATTTCATATTCATCTTCTTCTATTGCAACTGTCAAGTAAATTGATTCAACATTCATTGATTGTGGAGTTGATGAATTATCCCCCTGTTCAGATGCAATTACATTTTCAGACTGGTTCATTGTGATAAGAAATCTACAAAGACAAAAAAGCAAATAGCACAATAAATGGACTGATCACAAAAAAAGCAAATAACACAATAAATCAAGCTCCATAAAAAAAATGCCTAAAATGAACAAACCCAAGTCAAATGAAAAGACCAGAAACAACGGGATGATTTTGTGAGACGATGGAAATTAGCTGAAAAATCAAATAGCAAAATTACAATCGGTAGTTCTTAATCTCTAACAACCTAAACACGAAGTATTAGAAAAACAAAAGTAAGTTTTAAGTGCCACAACCCACGACAAAGGAAAGAGACATCTAAAGGAATTGACAAAAATTGACAAAAATGGAATCTTAAGCTTTAAGCACCACGGCAAAGGGATTGGCACAGATGCAATCATTTATTCACCATGCGTGCTTCATTAATCTATCAAGATAAGAATGATAAAGGAGCAAACCTAGAAAGGATTCAACAGCAGATGAAAGCAAAACGTGAATAAGAATGCAGAACAAAGAGGATGGAAGGTCCAGACCGTGCGACAATCGGCAAATGATGTGAAGGAGCAGCTTTAAAAAATTTAGGGTTGTTTTATGTGTGTTTGTGTATATATATATATATATATATTTTTTTTTTTTTGCAGGGGATAGGGCTGGTGTATGTTGCCCCATCCCTCGTCCCATTTTAAGGTGGGGGGGAATATTTTGCCCCCACCCCCGTCCTTGCCTCACCCCATACCCCGCCTCATTTCTATCCCCCGGGGCGGGTGCACTTGTTGTCATTCCTAGTGTTACTATAGTATTATATTTGAAAAACTTGCTAATCCAAATATTATTTTTTTAAAAAGGCATTTATGATATATTTTACAAATAATATTTTTTGATACAAAAGGCAATACCTATTCTAACTTACTCTAATGATTTTTTATGTTATGTACAAACTTTTCTATTGTACATTTGCTTACAAGGATGAAATGGTGCACTCTTTGCTAATTAGTTTCTAAAGTGTATTCTTTTCATTTTGTTTTCGAACCCTTAAATTTTTGGATTTTTTGTTTAGGGATAGTAAATTAAGTTTTAATTTTCAGAAAAACGTGACTTGTAGAAAATCCTATTTCTCAAATATGATCTATTGAACATTATTATTTTTATCGACGTCATATAGATGTATCTAAAACTTATATATGTTTCTAGAAAATTGGTTTGACACTTACAAAGAAACACATGAACGAAGAGTGATGGGGTGCTTGAAGAGGGGATGACATGAAAGCTAAATTTTCTGTTGTATTCGTTAATTTTCAATTTTTTAAACTCAGAAATTTATCATCCAATAGTTACACCAAACTACATATATGACATTGCCATTATGAACCTTTTTAAAAAAAAAATTTGAAGGATGTGTTTTTATACTATGGTGAAATACAATCAAACCCTTATCATAATTTTCCAAAAAAAAATAAAAGATAAGAAAGATGATTTGGTGTATTAAAAAAATTATCTATAAATCTCTTTTTTCGATCGGAGATGAAAAGGTTGTTTTGATTTGTGTATGATAGATTAATCTTTAAAACTCAAAAAACCAATACTGACTTTTAAACTCTCGTACAAACAATTAGATAACCTTATCCGAGCACGCCTTTAAATTTGAATCCAAATCAATGTGCTTCTTTGTAGTGGTACTAGCAAACATCTCAAACGATTTAAATCTCTCACCGTTGGATTCAGATTTTGGTCCCGATTATCAAGAGATTTGATTATTTAACGGCTCTAAGGCTATAGATCAAAGCTACCCAGAAGCATAGGATTATTGTTCGACCAACCAACTAACCTTCGTAAACTCCGAAACTCAAAATATCGTTGAACTTTCGTTCCGTAATCTGGTCTATTCTGCGGCGGTGGTGGCTGTGACGGCAGGTGGTGATAATAGGTGGAAAATGTTATAAAATTAATTTTTAAAATTTTTTTGTATATATTTGTGAGTTGTTTTGATACATTGTATAGATGATATATTTTTTGAATTATTTTTATTTGTGTATTATTATAATATTGTATTTAAAAAATTAATTTTTAAAAAATAGGTTATTCCAAACAGAGTCGAAGATTGTATAAATTAGATATTTTTTAAGGTATTTTGAAATGTGTTACTATAGCATCACATTTGAAAAACTAGCTAATCCAAACATTATTTTTTAAAAAAGGCATTTATAATATATTTTATAAATAATATTTTTTAAAACAAAAGGCAATACATATTCTAACTTACTCTAATGATTTTTTATGTTATGCACAGACTTTTCTATGGTACATTTGCTTACAAGGATGAAATGATGCATTCTTTGCTAATTAGTTTTTAAAGTGTTCTTTTCATTTAGTTTCTGAACCCTTAAATTTTTGGATTTTTTTGTTTAGGGATAGTAAATTAAGTTTTAATTTTTATAAGAACTTGACTTGTAGAAAATCCTATTTCTCAAATATGATCTATTGAATATTATCATTTTTATCGACGCTATATAAATGTATTTAAAACTTATATATGCTTCTAGAAAATTGGTTTGAGACTTACAAAGACACACATGAACGAAGAGTAATGGGGTGCTTGAAGAGGGGACACCATGAAAACTAAATTTGCTGTTGTATTTGTTATTTTTGAAATTTTTAAACTTAAAAATTTATCATCCAATAGTTACACCAAACTGCATATATGACATTGCCATTATGAACCTTTTTTCAAAAAAAAATTGAAGAATGTGTTGTTATACAGTGGTGAAATAGAATCAAACCCTTATCATAATTTTCTAAAACAGAAAAAGATAAGAAGGAGGATATGGTGTATTAAAAAAAAAATTATCCATAAATCTCCTTTTTCGGTCGGAGATGAAAAACTTGTTTTGATTTGTGGAGAATAGATTAATTTTTGAAACTCAAAAAATTATACTGACGATTAGATAACCTTATCCGAGCATGTTTTTAAATTTGAATCCAAATTCATGTGCTTCTTTGTACCGGTACTAGCAAGCAATCTCATACGATTTAAATCGCTCACCGTTGGATTCAGATTTTGGTGCCAATTATTAAGATATCTGATTATTTAACGGCTCTAAGGCTATAGATCAAAGCTACCCAGAAGCATATTATCTTTGCTCGACCAACTAACCTTCGTAAACTCCGAAACTCAAAATATCGTTAAACTTTCGTTCTGAAATCCGGTCTAATATGAACTGGCCGAACCGATTTGATACAGCTTCCATAAAAATAAACGAGTGGAGATGGAAGACGGAGTGAAGACCACTCAGGAGAGATGGAGCAGAGTAGAGCCCCTGAGGCTCTATTCTCTGACCGGGTAAAAATCAACGGCGTTGTGACGCTGATGACTCTCACCGTCAACGGTCAACTCCGGTGGTCAGATCGTTGCCTGGTTGTGGAGAAAGAGATTCTCGGATTTGTAGTGAATGGCTCAAAAATTAAAATTAGGACAATTGTTGAAACGGGAGCTGGAATCTGCTGTGGAGGCAATAAAGGCGCTCTTGTGAGGAAAAATTTCGCTTTTGAGCCGTTATCCGATGATCTCCTTCGGCTTTGGTGTGACAATCTCCAAAACTACATTGATTCTCTCGGTAAAAGGACCTT
Organism: Coffea arabica; assembly: GCF_036785885.1. Classification (NCBI taxonomy): domain Eukaryota; kingdom Viridiplantae; phylum Streptophyta; class Magnoliopsida; order Gentianales; family Rubiaceae; genus Coffea; species Coffea arabica. Next base: position 11,009,908 of record NC_092312.1, read on the forward strand.
TAGTTATTTTCTTAACGGGTATTTATACGTTGCTTGAGTTATGGAACAGCACCCTTTCGTTTTTCTTTTATTCTTTTGGAAAGCTTTGATGTGTGATTACTTTAATTTACGAGATGACGTTTGAAATATAGGTTTTGTCATTTCGATTGTGATCTGTAGTATGAAATTGCTTCTAGTGCAATTTGATCATTTCTTTGTCTTAATCTTAGCACCCAATTTTGAATTGTAGTAGCTTTGTGATCAAATGAAGATATTAAACTATGTTAATCTGCAAGGATATAGATGCTTTTGCTAGTTGTATGGACGTGTGAGTGCCTTAGTGTTTAGTGTTGCCGTGTAAAGAAGGCCTTATTGCCGCCACCTTATTTTGTGGAGGTTGAGATTACATATTTAACAATCTTATAATTCTGTTTGAGATTGGCTTGTTTATTTTTTTGGAGCTGAACTTGAGAAGTTCTTATGGGTCAGAGGTCGATTCAAGTACAGCTTTAGTTGCCTTTATGTGAGTTATATGCTAGCTTTGAAAGTTAATGAGCACTAATTACTGATCGGCCTTGGTTTTATTACTTGACAAAATAATCTCACAATTAGATTTTATGAAGACGAGCTATTTGTGTATCAAATAGCATGTTGTCATTTGAGCCCTACCTTAGTTGACTTTTGTCTTTGTTCTCCGAATAACTAAGCAAATGTTATTTTCGTCTGGATGATTAGGTCGGCCTAAGAGGCTATTTGTGCTTGTAAATCCATATGGAGGGAAGAGATCTGCTTCAAAAATTTTTCTTGATTTTGTAAAGCCACTTCTGGAGGATGCCAATATCGAAATCACAGTGCAAGGTGAATGATTTTATATGATTCTCCATGTGTCTAATCTGTTAGTAATTAATCTTTTGTGTGCAGAATACTGTTATAGGATTGGTGATTGCCTGCTAATTATCTCCTGATATGACAGAAACTCAGTACCGGCTACATGCCAAGGAAATTGCTCTCTCGTTGGAGCTACCAAAGTATGACGGAATTGTCTGTGTGAGTGGGGATGGAATTTTAGTTGAGGTAAGTTGGTCACCTTGGACTGCATAATGATTTGTTACAGAATTTCCCTCAGCAGAAGGATTTTGAGGGTCAGTTTGGTCTGTGCTTAAAGAGTTCAGATGGATAAAGGGTGGTTTATTGTAATTTTGGTAAAGGCTTTTCTCCTGTTATAATTTGAGCATTCTGTTCTATAACAGTACCAATGCTGCATAATGAACCATTGCACAATATCAAAATTTGGTTCCTTTCAGAAACACAACCAGCTCCTGAGATATCCCTTACATAACTCATGCATTCACTAAATTGCCATATCCTGAAGAAAGGAAGTATCTTGAACATGCTGATATATTTTCTCTGGTGCTTACCGTTCAGATGCTCAAGTTTATAATGTAGCTTAAGTTGTTTTAAGTTTTTCAAACTGTTCACATAATGGGGGAATTTTTGAGCTTTTAATTCTTATATTGCTACCTTAGTAGGTAATAAATGGACTGCTTGAAAGGGGGGATTGGAAAACTGCGATAACCATGCCTCTTGGGGTAGTGCCTGCAGGTTTGTCGTTTATTTGTTTCTTTTCATTTCAATAACAATTTGATAAAAGAAACAGAATATATTTCTACGTTTACAAACCGTTTCTATCTCCTACCGTTGAAAAGAAAATGTCAATGAAAGTAGCAATTGATTGCACAGAAAATGATGCCAGAAATTTCATCTACAGGTTATATGTTGGGAACTTACATGGTTTTTGGATGCAGGAACTGGAAATGGAATGGCAAAGTCGTTACTGGATTCAGCTGGTGAACCTTGCACACCAGCTAATGCTGTTCTTTCTATAATTCGAGGTTGCTCCAAAATCTTCAGTTATACATGTTAAAGATAATATTAACATTTTTGTCCTATAACTCCTCTCAAGTCTCAAAATTTTCACTTAAGAAGTCTTCTCTATGCTCAATATCTGTCAGGGCATAGGCGTTCACTCGATGTGGCTACCATTTCCCAGGGGCAGACCAAATTTTTCAGTGTGCTGATGCTCGCTTGGGGTGCAACAATAATTTCTGTTACACTTTCATTATTTTGAAATAATTTCTTAGATAGATTAATGACTAAATTGTACGTACTTGTTCATGTTTCACAATCACTTTTCTAAGGTCTGGTGGGTGATATTGACATTGAATCTGAGAAATACAGATGGATGGGTAGTGCCCGCATTGACTTTTATGTGAGTCTTTGGACCTCTTTTTTCTATTTTTTATGTGTTTCATTTTTAAAGTTCTATTGAAATATGTGAAGTATGTGCCTACCCTCTTGAGCTCCTGATACATTTGGATCTTGAAACCACATCTGGTAATAGATGTATTGCATGAGTCTATCATTTCATCATAATAAATTACATAAATGATACAATACTACAACGAGTTTCTCCCTTATTGCTTGTCAATTCGCCTTTACAGCTGCCCAAGTTCTTTATTCCGTGTGGATATATTCCCTGTATTAACTAGTCTCAGATCTTTACCAGATGTTTTCTGAATGTGATGGTGCACAAGATGAAACTGATTGAATATCTAAAATATTGTTGCAAGTCTAAGCAGTCTTTGTACTTTTCATTGCTAATATTCTCCTTTTTTGCCTGTTATCCCCGCAGCTTATGGTTTTGCAGGATTTTGCCTTTAAAAAAATTTGGCTAATTTGTTTAAGTTCAGATTATACTCTTCAGTTGAAAAATAATTAACAAAATCATCGATAGTGTTCTACACTTGAATGCGCCTATCAGTTTGGTTTCAATCTGATTCTTTTGCTGAAGAAGATTGTATTAATTAGAAAAATGACTTATGAAAGTTGAAACACAAGAGAATCGTTATCATGATCATCAATCCTTTAGAAATGTAGGCGTTGTTACATATAGCATGTCCCTTTTTCGCAATGCTCACTTTATCCAACTATCGCCAGTAAGGGGTTTCATTTTTCTTTTGCTTTGGGGTCATGGATGATATTGGGAGTTCATAAATATTTTTTCTGTAAATATAGTATCAGTTGCACTCCTTTGCTTTACCCTGATAGGATAGGAAGAAGCAAGAAAAAGAGGCTGTTTCCCTGATCTTCGTGTCTCACTTTCAGGCCATTCAGCGAATATTTTGTCTGAGGAAGTACAACGGTTGCATAAAGTTTGTCCCTGCACCAGGATATGAGGCTTGTGGAGAAGTTACCAGCATAGAATGTGAATCTGCTGGTGAAGTCATTCCCAGTGAAGATGGAACTGATAAGTTGCTCGTCAATGGTCAGCAAAATGGCTATCAAGGTGCTGATATTGACATGAAGAATCTAAACTGGCGGAAGGTTGATGGACCTTTTGTTTCAATCTGGCTTCATAATGTACCTTGGGGAGGGGAGGACACCATGGCCGCTCCTGATGCTAAGGTCAGGTTCAACTTAGTTCTTAATTTACTGGTGATTTCACTGAATCATGTGTTTTCCAACGCTAAGAAGTATAAAATATGTGATTGTTGTGGGCATCCTGTGACAGAATATTTTCCTTATTGCTGAAATTGTTTTTGTACTCTTTTTCTTCTTCGTAATTTTTTTGCTTTTTCCTTCTTTTCTTTTCAAGTGTAGTCTTTGCTTTGTTTTCCAATTATTGGAAACCTTATCTTTTCCAAATCCACCTCTTTCTCTCTCTCTTCCATGAAAGATTTGGGGCTGCAGTCAGACTTCTGTTTCAAGTATTTTTGCTGAGTGATTTGCAAATGTTTAACTTCTTGGTTCTTTCTTCCTCTGCTTGATTACAGTTTTCAGATGGTTATCTGGACTTGATTATGGTAAAAGACTGCACCAGGTTGGGGTTGCTAAGATTGATGACTGAACTGAATAATGGTGGTCATGTTAAATCGCCACACGTCCAGTACCTTAAGGTGAGTTCCCCGTTTTAAACCTAAATCCTTCTGTATTCTGGTCCTTTAATTTAATCAAGTCTTGACTGTTTCTGAAGTATTCAATGCAATACCATCATTGAAGGGGGAAATTTTTCTCTGTTTCTATTTCATTATTGTTTATCTTACATAGAAAAGTATGTGGTGCTTTTGATGGGTGGAGTTGTTTCTCTTTCAAATTTTTTAGTGATATTTATGAGGATCTCGGAGAACTTTTTGAAGACCATTTCAACCATACAATAACCCACCCTAAGAATGAAGGGGGAGCTGAGGAGGAAGAAAAAATGTAGTTTGTACTTTAGAGTAGGCTTTAAGTTTGGACTCCTGTGGCTATCCAGATTGCTTTACTTATTCCATATCTGCAGGTGAAGGCTTTCATTTTGGAGCCTGGTCCGCGAAATGATGATCCATCCAAGGAAGGGATCATAGACGTAGATGGAGAGCTTCTGGCCAGCGGAAAAGGAACGTACAGATGTGACCAGAAGACCCTGTTGGCTTATGAAAAACTCCACATCAATGTGGAGCAAGGATTGGCTACATTGTTTTGTCCTATTTAGAAGTCAATTTTTCTTTCAATCGATTGGGTTTCCAAATGCAGGCTTTACATTACATATATTGCACAAGATAGCTGTTTGTTTCTCGCTCGACCCCATGTATACAACCGGTGGCGGAGCCACGTATAGTTGTGGGTGGGCAGTTGTGCCCCCTCAACTTTGGTAAAATCACAAAATAGCCTTGGAAGTTTTGAGAAGTTTTCAATCACGTTATATCTGTCCCCCCTTAAATTTTGTGAAATTACCTTTGACAGTTTCATTGCTCCCTTAACTATTAAGATATCATCCTGAAATAGCGATTATTTTCTGTTCTATTTCAAGTTATAAAAAGATCGATCCATTTAGATTGAAAATTATTTTAAAAATTTTCTTTAATGTAGCAATTTTTTTAAAGTCCTAACTCAAATATGTAGAATGATCATATTGCTAAATTAAATTCACAAAATTAAGTTTAATGATACGTATAAGAAACATCATAATAGCAGCAAATTGCACCCTTAATTTAAGGTCCTACACCACGTAAGGGAATAACCATGAAGTAAAGGAACTAGATAACAATAAAGCAAACATTTTGTCTGTGTCCCATTCTAAATAACTAGGACAGAAAACTATGAAGGTTAGAAGGAGAAGATGGGCAAAATATGGATGTATCACAGATAGGAAAATTCACCCATGGATATTGGTGCAAGTGAAAGGGATATGCATCCCTTAATTACGAGGTTCCTGATTTTAAATTTATGAGAATGAAAAGGATAACGTTGGAAGAGTTTCCCTCACAAGGATTCTAACACGATTCAAATAGAATTAGTCGCAAACTTTAAAATGATACGAATACTTGTAATTTATATCAAAAAAGATAGGAAAATTTGAAAGAAAGAACTCTACGACTGTCGCCTATGATCTAGAGAGTGCAAGAGACTCCAACCCAGTTCGAAATGTACGAAACAAAATAATCAACTTGATGATTGAAGCCATTTTTGTCACTAGTCTTGCTTGGACGACGGCTAAGCCGGACCAAGCGGCAATCAAAAGCATGATTTAATGGTACGCTACAAGTGACTCTTTCTTGCTTGGCCGCCTTATCCATTTTTGTCTACATTAGGAATGTGCAATTTCGGAAAAAAATCGATTTACTGATCCATTTCAATATTAATTCAGAACTTCAAAATCGATAAAAAGGGAAATTGGAATTTTCGTTTCTAATGGTACGATTAGATTCAAAATTGGGATTATGTTTTACCAAATTTCGATTCCAATTTCGAATTCATAATTCGAAAACGGTAAATCTGATTCCTATTTTGAATTCAAATTTGTATATATAAATAAATATGCATAGATATATATTGATATTAATACATATATGTAATATAAAATATTTATATGATATAATAATACCTCTGAGTTCTAATCACTAATTATATTATATAATAGTACTATAATAGTGAGTCTAATTAAGTTTGTTGTACGGAAACAAAAATTAGCATCTAATTTAGCCAGTCGAATTTGGTGAATACGGTAGTTTACCGAATTTTGAAATGAAATCGAAACGAAATTGAAAAGTTCTTTCTTCATTTTTGTTGCTAAAGCTTTACGAGCTCTAGTTAAGCTTTTCTGTTCACATGATTGACTCCTTAATTAGTGTTAGAATTAAGCTTCAGCGTTGTTGACCTAAACATCCCCTCATTGATGGATCACTGTATATTGTTAGAGTAAATTAGTAAGACTTATTGTGCATCGATATATTGGATTATTTGATTTTCTTATGCTACACAGTGTACGGATCTTTGTGTACATAAATTCTCCAATCTTATGCTTGTCAATCCTTTCGAAAAGTAAATTACTAATGAGAAGAGCTTATTAATTAATTGATTCTTGTCCTCCATTGTCTTTTACAATCCAGCCGGGCAAAAGTGATTCTCACCTGAGTATAATTTTTAAAGAATAGATCATGGTCGTTTATTTCTCCAAGGTATTGTCGTTTGCGGGTGGCTATAAGTTTCTTCTGCAGCTGATTATTGTTGTCGGTTATGTCTAATCTTGTTTGGAATCTAACCTATGTATTTCATTTTTAGAAAAACTCTTTTTTTCTCAAAAAAAAAAAAAAAGAGTTTTGCTGATGCCAGTTGCCGCGGAGGTGCTGATGTCATCGGTCGGCTGTAGGAGCATTTCTCTCCTTCTTCCCTGTCCCTTCTCTTCTCTCCCCATTTCCTTCCTTCCTTCTTCCTCCCTCCCTCTCTCTCCCGCCACCTCAGCCTCCCCCCTCCTAATTTTCCTGTGCAACTCTGAGAGAGTATAATCGATCACATAAAAGAGCATTTAAATCTAAGAGCTGATTCGCTACTAATCAAACATAATTAATCAGTATTCAAAAGTTAAAAGTTTTTCATTAATTTGTAAAACTTGGTCATAAATAACATATAAAAACGATAAAAGTTTATGTGATTAAACAAAATGACTTCCAATGAAAATCTCGTCATAACCCCTATAGTAGATCTTTTGTGTTAAACCATAAACGGAGAAATAGAAAATGGAAGAAAATGATAACTTTCTCAAATGAGAGTTATGTCACGTTTCAAAAGATAGGAATGCTACCGTTAACTTCCATACCTTCTTGTATAATAGGTAGGTAGGTGTGCGGTGGTTGATTCCAAAAGGGGTTTAAAAAAAAAAAAGAGTTATACCAGCACCTAAGACAAAATTTCACATTTCACTCCAATGGGTCTAGTAATAAATTGCATAGTCTAGTTATTTATAAAATATATTTTTTTGCATCCTAAATAAAATTTTTATTATTTTTTATCTCATATATATTATAAAAAAATGATAATAATTATTTTAAATAATTGTATCAAATAATCTCGACACACACAAGAGTGCGCGAGATTCAGTGTACACAGAAAAGAAATCGCATTCAGATAAGGTTGGAGAATTCGCCCACTGACAGCGACGCCGAGGTCGACCAAAACTCAAACTCAAGTCATCGCCAAAAAACGACGCCGTCAGCTCCTAGACTAAAATTAACCCCTTCTTCCCTATTCATCAACGTGCTCTTTAAGCCATACTACTACATGTAACACGTATCTGATCTCATGCTCACGCGCCCACACCCACCCACCCACACACACACACACACACACTCCTTTCCCCACTGCGTAACAAAACAACACTCTTCTCTCTCTCTCTCTCTCAATCCTAAAACCCTCTGCTGAGGAAAACCCAACCCGTAATCAAATCAAATCGTCGCCCTTCACCTCCTTCACTTTCTCTCTCTTTCAATAGAGTTTTTAAGTTCACATAGGATTTTTACGCTTTTTTACGTTTTTCACGCTTCACCTTATCTACCACGAAAGTTTCATGGTTCGACTTGCACGACTCAATCGACGGAACACGTTTTCCTCGATAAATCTTTTTTTTTCCTCTTTTTCTTTGTCGTTTAGGTTTTGGTAATTTATTGTTAGGGTTTTTATGCGGCGGCGGAGGCGGGGTTTGTTAAAGGTTTATTAGGAAACTATGGCCGCGTCGGCGGCGGCTTCGACGGCGTCGCTGGCGAAAGTTTGCTTCAATTCCAACTGCAAGGAAACTCTAGAGAGGCCGAGGAAAGGTTGGCGTCGCCGGACCGGCGAGTTTGCTGACCTTTGTGATCGTTGCGCGTAAGCCAATTTATTTCTTTTAATTACCGTTGCGGATTTAGAAGTTTTGCGTTATTTTTATGACCCCCATTTTACTTGTGTACTAAGTTTTGATTTCATGTCTTGTGTTTTGGGTTTATTTTAGTAGTTTTTTTGTGTCAAAATCGTATCTTTGGGAATGCTAAGCAGAACTAGAGTCTGACAAATGCTGCTGTTGAATTTCACTTCTCTGTTACATTTCCTTATTTTTAATTTTTTCCTGGAAAATAGTGAGTGGTGTTTCTGGTGCTTACTTGAGCTTTGACTTATTGGGCATGACTGTTGTGTTTGGTAAGATCAGATTTTTTATAGGATATGCCTCTTAGTAGCATGTTCTATGAGAGTTCAGGTTGTGATATATTTGTTCGGTAAAAAACCGTTGTACTGTTTATGTTACTATCGAGGCAAGAGGTCATTGTTAAAACGCTGTTATTACCTGAATTCCAGAAATGGGGAAAAAAATTTAAAGTTAGTGTGCTTCTAAGTAAACGAATTTAACTATGTTGGTTGCCCCTTTTTGGTTTTGAATTGTTTTTCTGAAGTTTCTTGTTAGTATAAAGTTTCTATCTTGCTCTTTTCCTTTTCTCGCCTCTGTTGGTATCTGATTCTTTAGGAGTCCTGAAGATAAATTACTTAAAACTCTAGTGAAGAAAAATTCCAAAATGAGGGAATAAGGCAGTCAGGAAGCCTTCCGTCATTTAACCCCAAGGGACTTGGTCAGGTTTCGTGTATTCTTGCTACTATGGGACTTGTATGTGTGGGTGAAAACTATTCTACTAGACATGGTTTTATGGTTTTTTACTTGTTTCTTTGGGGGTGAAAACTGTGTTGACAGTACAAGCTACTTATTATTATTCCATGGTCATGTGTTCTTGTCATTATGAGACTTGCTGTCCTCTTGTTTAGTTGTTGGTTAATTTAAATGTATATGTCTGGAAAAGGGGGGCAAACAGATATCGGAGTATGCCTGTCTTTTTTTTTTATAGAGTAAACGTTGAGGAAAAATAAGGGTTGGGCTCTGGAAGGGAAGGAAATTAACATTTCCTTTCTAAAATATGAGGTGCTAAAATGGTTGCATGATACATCACATTTTTCTATATCTGGGTTTAAAGAATCATACCTCAGGTCTACTGATTCTGGAGCTTTTGTTGGACACATTTCTTAATTAATGGGTACAGCTTTTTGAAGGTATTTTGCTGATTCTTTGACAAACATGTACAGTAGGCCAAATACATAATAAGGTGTGCAAGAAGCTTCTTTGGGTGCACAAATAACATTTGTATGGGTAATGGTGCTATATGTCGGCTTGGTCTGCGTTATGGTGGTTGCATGCACGAGTGCAGATGCTCTTAAGACGTATACATGGCGGCACATATCTGAATTCATGGACTTCCCACCTATGAAGAAAATTTAAAACCAATGTCACTCTGAATGTATAAGGGACTTTATATTCTTCAATCGTGCATCTCAGAAACTATTCTTGAATACTTTCTGTGCTTCAGTTATTTCTCTCAATAATCCCTTCATATTTCTTTAAAGTTGTCTCTATAGATACCCTGAACCTGACAAGAGTTATATTTGATTGTAGTTCTGCTTATGAGGATGGAAAATTCTGTGAATCTTTTCATCTTGATGCTTCTGGTTGGAGATGTTGTGAATCTTGTGGGAAGGTAAGCCAGATATTCATTGGTTTTCCAGGATTTGAATTTAGGTTCAGGGAAACAACCACAGGACCCTGTGGCTAAGTAACTTTTGTTGATCTGTGCTGCACTAATGATGACTTTGTTGGTTTTCAAATTTGAAAGCTCCATCCTTTTTCTTCAATGGGGTTCTAAATCTTTAAATTATCAAATGCAGCAAATACATTGTGGATGTATTGTCTCTTTCCATATGTTTGTCCTACTGGATGCTGGTGGAATTGAGTGTATAACCTGTGCTCGGAAAAGTTTCATCTTGGTAAGAGTCATTTGTTCCATTTGATGGTTTCTGAATTTCGCATTTGCTTGTCTATCATCTATTGCTTCCCATAGCTTCCTTTGCACTCTTTTAAGCATTAGGAAGTCTTGGTGGCAACCGTTTGATAAGGGCATAGACAGCTTAGATTTAATGATGGAAATCCTAAAAATAGGATTTATTGTCTATGTTTTAGAGAGATTTAATGAGCTAATTATTTCACCATCCTTTTACCAATTTATGACTTGGAACATAACTATGATTTAGACACTTGTATTATGCTTATTGAGTGTCTATGTACTACCAGTTTACCAATTCAAAACTTGAACATTGCTATCTTTAGACAGGTGTAATGAGGTTAGTAGCATAAACAGCTCCCCTGTATAAAAATTCGTCCACGGAAATAAGCACTTGTGATTGTTAACTAGTAAAATAGTTGTATTGGCATGATTTTTTGGCCAATAATTTAGTTTTTAGTATCTGTTTCTGCTATATCTTTTGACACCTTAGAATCTCTAAGCTTGCACAAGTTTAAGCATATGAAAGAGTAGCCTCTTCATCTGATTGTGTTTTGTCTGATTTTCCTCTAATTATGTAGTTCAGAAACTTGTTTAAATTAATAATTTTGAAAATTCAGTAATGCTGTACTATCCATGACTTGAATGTTTAAACCATAATCAGTATTTCTTTCGTATCCTTTCTCTAAGATATTGTTTTGCGGTTCTCATTTTTTTTCTTGTCATCTGTCTTGTAGACGCCAAATCCAGCTTGGCCTCCGCCTTCATTGTTCCTTCCTTTACAGCCTGAAAGAATTAAAGATATATCTGTCAAAAATTGGAGTCCGATAGCCGGTTCAGGTCCAGTGCCTTGGCGTCAAGCTCCTAGTTTGTTCAATGGTTCTGCTATCCAATCTGAGTTGCAGCCAAGGGTTCCCACACCAATTGAATTTGATGTATCAGGTGGGGTTGATAGGCTCCAGCTTAATGAAAGATTATCTTCCTCTTTGGAGAAGAAAAAAAAGGAGGAATCTTTTGAAAGGTTCATGAATGGGAGCCTGAGGATTTGTTCTTCAGAATTTGGGAGTGGCACTTCTGGTAATTGATTTCACTGCTCAGAGATGTACTTGAATTACATAGTACATAGATATAAGGAATTAACATTATGTCCACCAATGTAATTCTTTGTTGCAGGAGCCATGGGTAAGGAGCAATCTTTTCCCTTTTCGAATGCTTCCCCTCAAACTGGGTACCCATCAACTTCAGATTTCAGTGTAGCTACAGCTCCTGCATTGGAAAATGGAAGCAACAATCATACTAAGGCATCTGGCACTCTTATTCAACAGACAACCCAGCCAACACCATCTGAGAAACGACCTTGTGGTCACAACCCAGCAGATTCGTCTGAGGGTCAACCACGCAATGGACGGGCCAGACCAGAGGTACGAGCACGGAGTCAATTGCTTCCTCGTTATTGGCCCCGAATAACTGACCAGGAGTTGCAGCAGATATCTGGAGAGTATCCTTATGATAGAAAAATCTTGATAAGTTTTTGTGACACCTTTGACATTGCTTTAGTTTTGGCTTTTGGTTTATGGTTGGGTCGAAACTTTTACTTTTATGCAGACATGGCATAAGCTTTCTCAAAGAAGCATTTAGTTATCAGAAATTGTTAATGCACATATAATTTTTAGATGCTTGAGTTGACAAGCTGACTACGGCAGTTAAGCATCTTGTTTTGACTTAACTACATCTAGTTCAAACTCGGTAATTACACCTTTGTTTGAGAAGATGCTAAGTGCAAGTGATGCTGGCCGGATAGGGCGCTTAGTGCTTCCCAAAAAATGTGCAGAGGTAAGTACTTATTAGGTGCTCAGCTTTCGAATTTTTAAGTGTTTCTGATCTTTTGGTTTTCTAGATTGGATGTTCTTGGCATTTTGATTGTAAATTAATTGTTTTCTAGATTGGCATCTGTACACTGTAGCCTATGTTTGGGTTGTATGTAAATGCTGTTAGCTGAATCTTCATTTTCTGATGTGCTACACTGAACATTGACTGCTGTCAGCTAACAATGTCACCAAGTTTTGAAAGTATATGACTTAAACTTTTTACTGCCTGGAAGTGTTACTTACTGTTCTTTATTACTTGTTAGATGGGGGCTTACTTAGAATTTTCTGTATAAATATTACCTTCTTGTATTCATTTCTGAGAAACATATGTACTATGATGTAGGCCTATTTTCCACCAATTTCTCAGCCAGAGGGATTGCCACTGAAAGTACAAGATTTGAAAGGGAAGGAATGGGTTTTCCAGTTTCGGTTTTGGCCAAATAACAATAGCAGAATGTATGTTCTAGAAGGGATAACTCCTTGTATACAGTCTATGCAATTGCAAGCTGGTGATGTAGGTAATTATTATTGTTCAGCACTTTGAAATCCTTGAATATTTCCCTAATACCACGTGGATTTTTAGTTCTTTGCTTATGATTAATCATGGAACCTGAGAGCTAAATAAGGTTTTTCATTTTTTTTCCATGTGGGCTGGAATGGGAATGGGAATGGTCAACCACATGGTAAACATCTATTGTTGTCTGATTCTAGAATCATATTCCGGTAGCCGTGCATTGTTTGGTCAGAACCGTCATTTTAGTTTCTTCTAATTAAGTATCAATTCTCTTACAACTGGTATCAATTTGGAAAGGATATTAAGTGGTGTTGCATGGGTGCTTTTGAACGGTGGGGGACTGAGAAAGGTTAATAATTCTGCTTCTAGTAATGTATCGTACTACCTCTATTTCAACTATCATAAAGCATGAACATGGACGACAAATTTTTGTACTTCAATAGTATTTTCATAATAATTAACTATTTGATGCTAATAGCTTCTCCCATCCTTTTTTCTTTCAACTTTTTTCCTACCTTTACTTTTTCTCCATGATTATTTTATTAATTGCACAGATGTAGGGTGTGCCTCTCTCATTAGTGTTGAATCAAGTGCTGAGAGCATATTTTGTCATTTTCCTGCATTAATTCATAGGATGTAGTATTTGGAGAACTATATCTTTGTGTATAGTGAAGCATGTACTTAATGCGATTCTTTCTTCCACTGTTGCATTTTGCCACCAAATCCACCCTTCTCCCTTGTACTCACAAGAAAAAAGAACGCAAAACCTCTCACCACCCACCCAAGAGAGGAATGAAAGAGGAGAAAAAGAAAACATGAGTGCAGAATTAGGATATTTGCATTTTTTTGTATTTGTATGCTAAAATATCCAGACACTAATGATATGTGATCAAATGATTCAGTAACATTCAGCAGAATAGAGCCAGAAGGAAAGTTGGTCATGGGTTGCAGAAAGGCTTCATGTGCTCCATCAGATCAGGTTGGTCAATTTACTACAAAATGCAAAATAGTGCTCTTTTCCATGTTCATGATATCCTTAATTCATTATTTTGAGGATAGATGCACAGTGCTGGCTTGGCTTGTTTTCTGTTTCTTGTTGGCACATATCAGTAACCAGGCCTATAAGATTAAAGCTTTCTTAATTATTCTATTAGCATACAACTGGTGCATTGGATTCCTTTTATCACATAATTGTTGTGGACAGGGAGGATAAGACTGATTTGCAATATATTAAAATTGTAGAACTTTCCACATGACTACAATATTTCACACCAGAACTTGTCTTAGTTGTTAACTATTATGGTTCTGTTTTTCGCTAGATTGATCTTTCATTAAGAATACAGCGTCACATATTATGACCTTTTTACAATATACAGGGAAATGAAGCTTCTAATGCTGGGCAAGGATATTCTTCAAACGGGGATGTTGCGCCTAAGAGTAACAAAGCTGGTGAAATAACAAAACCTGGTGAACTAGTATCAACTAATTCTCGTATGAAAGGCTACTCAGCATCATCCAGTTGTCCATCACTAAATCGTGCTGCAGCAAAGTCGGGAAGTTCTTGGCCAGAACATGATAAACCAGTGCATGTAGCCAAAGTAGTTGAAGCCAAGCCTGCAGTCCGTAGTAAGCGAAAAAATAGCACTTTGGGTTTAAAAAGTAAACGCCTTAGGATTGAAAATGAGGACATGTTAGAGCTGAAAGTCACCTGGGAACAAGTTCAAGGATTGCTCCGCCCACCTCCTAATAAGGCTCCTAGCGTCTTTGTTATAGAAGGTTGTGAAATTGAAGAGTATGAGGTATTCAAGTTGGTCTGTTTAGATTTTTCTTGTACTTAAGCATTGAAGCTGGCTTTACTTGATTTGCTTTTCTATTTTGAAAGTTTTAGATAGGCAACCATTTTCATCTGTTACCTGCCTTATTTTGTGTGTGTGTGTGTATGTTGATATAGCTGTTTCTTTTGAGGAAGCACATTGTAGAATTTTGTCATGCTGTAAGTTCATGAAAAAGCACACCCTTTTTTGCGCCATATAGCTCATACGTGCTAGAAGCATACCAAGAAGATGGTAGGCTGGAAAAAGAGATTAATGGGTAGTACATTGAGGATGCACTTTTGAGTCTAATGTCATGGTTTTTGAGCATTTAGTTGCTTTAGTTAATGCAGCTTTATTCGTGAATGAGTTCATTGAACTGATTGTTGTTGCTGACATTTCTTAACAGAATATTTTGTAATTGCTGATATCATTGTCCTGCATGAAATTTTTAAAGAAAATTATACTCAAATTTCTAGAAGTTCTCTAAATTGATTCTGCTTCTTTGGTCATCTGTCAATGCTTCCTGATAGTTGCTAAGTTAACTTAACAATGGCTCAAGCTTTTTAAGGATTTTGAAATTCTGCATTCTGACTTCATTCTCTACAGCAGGACGCACCAGTTATTGGAAGACCTACTATTCCTGGTACTGATCATCAAGGGTAGGTTCTCTATGTGCTTCTTGGAAAACTGGAATTTTTTTTTGACTTCTGTTGCTATGATTTTATACAGGGTAACATGCCCATTTTTTTAAATTTCATTTTGCAGCAAAAAGATTCAGTGGGCTCAGTGTGAAGAATGTTCTAAGTGGCGCAAAATACCTGCTGATGCTCTTCTTCCATCAAAGTGGACATGTTCTAAGAACTTGTGGGACCCTGAGAGGTATGGTGGACAACCAAAACTATGCTTTCTGCTTTGAGGGATTGGCTGTTTGGATGCAGCAGCTTGTGGCTGTTTCTCCTGTTGTATTACATGCATTCCAGCCTATGATATGATGCATTGCTTAATTGATGATTGTCATTGTGATCTCCCACCATTATATGTAGTTACGTGTCTATTTGCTTGTTCTTTTGCGGTTCTTAGAGAATAGTGATTCTGGGATAACTCTGATAACAGCTAGTTATGTTTTAAAACCAAGTGTTTTTACTATTGCGGTGACTGCAGAAGCTCTCCTGTAAAACTGAAATGGAGTTGAGTATGCTCTTTATCCATGGTAAAATATTGGTGTCAAGTTCAGTAAGGAGGCATGTGGCAGCTGAGATTAACCTGTCTTAATTGAGTGATAGACCTAATAGAACTTTATTGTGTTTATTTAGTCCTATGGATATGGATTAATACCATGTCTATATCACCAAGAGAATCTCAGAATTTATACAGGCTAGTTTCTTGACAAGTTTGATGTGAGCTGGTGATAGTTGTTGGTAATATTGGTTTCTCTGGCTTGTAGAATATTCTCCTTCCCAGTCCTTGCATCTTTCAAGTTCAATATTCTTGCCTCTTAAATCAGATCTTTTGCTTTTTAAAAAGTATATGACCCATTTGTGATTTTGGACCTGATAGATTATTAAGTTCAGGCTAGAATATTTTGTCTTATAACTGGTGCAGGACATTGCTCTGTTTGATGTGAAAAGGTTGCAATGTATCTCACTTTATTTGGCACACTAGCCTAGAGCTCCATGGTACAGTGTGTGAGCTTATCCTGGAATCTTACTGATTCTTTCAACTTTGTTGCAGATCTCTCTGTTCAACGGTTCAAGAATTATCCATGGAGAAGCTTCAGGACCTATTACCTGCTATTAGCAAAAGTATGAACTTTTTCTTGTTTCCTTCTTCTCATTGCATAAAAAACCCAGGTCTGTTTCACCCTTGAGGAGCCTTAGTCTGCTAGACGAGTGCTAGTGTTGTCATGATTTGTTAATTTCCAAATAAATAATATTACTCCTTTGCAGCTGCTTCTAAGAAGATAAGGGCTCCTAAGCAGGATCCTGACTCAGTTGAGGCTTTGGAAGGGCTTGATGCACTTGCCAATCTAGCCATACAGGAAAAATCAGGGTCCTTTCAGGCATCCCAGGCAACAACAAAGCACCCGCGCCATAAGGCTGGTTGTTCGTGCATTGTTTGCATTCAACCGCCAAGTGGAAAAGGACCCAAACATAAGCAACCATGTGACTGCATTGTCTGCAAATCCTTGAAGCGTCGTCATAAAACCATGATGTTGAAAAAGGAGAAAAATTTAACAGAGAAAATTCCAGAAACGAGTGACCAAATGCTTAGCATGCAAGAGTTGCCTGAACAAGTGCCTAATGGCCTTGTGAACAAAAGTCCAAAGGAGGAAGTGGTAAGTGATGAGGGTTGTATTGACAACCCTGATGAGATGTGTTCTGCATTGCCATTTAAAGGTCAAATAGACCTCAATATACAGCCAGAAAAGGAGGAAGAGTTGTCGCCTAGTTTTTGTTCTGGTAACATCCCAAGATCGATGCTGGAGACTCGGGAGCGGCATAACAGGTAGCAGAGGTTATCAGCTTCTAGTGGTAGAGGAAGTTTAGTTGGCAATCAGACATAGCAGGATGCAGCTGGACGGACAAATTTCAGTAATATTGCTCTTCATAGCAGTTACAAGAGAACTGAGTCTGACCTGCGTTGGTCTTCATTGAAAGAGACAGTGGCATCGTTGTCACCAGCCTGATGAAGTGTCTTTCCTGCTGTCATATAGGGGAGTACCTGAACTACTTTTTTGGTGGAAGAGGCAGGTCTAACTTAGTGTACATTCATCTGCTTTTGGAATTACATAGTTGTATATAAACTGGTAGGATGTAGTTCTATCGCTGCAAAAACAAGTAGTACATTTTTCAGGTAACTATCTGGATATCATGGCCTTCCTCTGCTCGTCTTTGTAGTGTTTAGATGCACTTGGAGAGGCTGTGGTTGAAGCTGCTCCTTATGTGGTTAGGAGCTTGCTTTGCCGCCCTTAATGTGAGAACATACTGCCAGTGTAATTAAAGCATGATTTTTTTTTTAATTGAGTATAGAGCAATTGCGTTGTTTAGTCCTATTTGCACTTGTAAGTAAGTTATGTTCTAGAATTTCTTACAAGGAGGATATAGACGGTCTGCCAGATAGATTGCTTGATACATTTGTGGGGGGGGGGGGGGGGGGGGGGTTATCGCTGACAAACTTTTGAGACTATAAGTTGCTTATTTTTGTGTTTTTTTTGGGGGAGTGTTTACAAATAACTCGTGTTCGCATCAGTTATCTGAATGAGATTGCTCCGTTTGGCTGGAATTTTTGGTTGTTTGACTTGTCAGCAAACGGAATTTGGAACTATACTTTCTAGTGCTGTTGACCATAATTTGACAGATAAAAGATCTGTGTGACTAGTATTTATGCCCATCGCTTAATGTAGCAAAGATGCTACTCTCGCACTTGCAGGACAACACCATGAAATTATACTATCTCAAGAACAGTGCATTCAAATGCTTGATCATGGTGCTAATTCATCCAGTGTTTTGGACGGCAAGGTGCTACAGTGCTAGTCCACCATTCCGGAGATGTCGAACACTTAAGTGCAACTATTCTACTGAGGTCAATGCCACATTCTTCGGCAAGTTGTGCCAGCCGAAAACTCAAGATTCAAAAATACGATCACGCTCAACCCCGGTTATATTTTTATCACGTCTAATGAAAGCATCGAAAGAATTTCCAATTGGGAGGTCTTTGCAGGTCAAGAATTCCGTTAACATGAAAAAGAAAGATATATAAGAATCAAAGCATGCAAGTCACTCTGCAACAGCTATTTCAACGTAGACATTAATCTTCGTGCTCCTCTAGTTCTAAGATTCTCCGATACCTCAATGGTAACTGGCAAAACATGTGCTTGGTCTTATCTTTTGTGCTGGAAGACAGGACATGGTTGGGAGGCCCAAAGGGTAGCAAATCTGGAGGGAGCAACTGCCACCAAGGAAACCTCAGAGAGGGTCATAGAAATGACATCAAATTTTACAACCATGCCAAGGATGGACAGCGTGGGACAACCATGCCGCTGTAGTTAGGGCCAAGGATGGACAGGAATTTAAAAGCAGCTGAAAATTGAGGTAAAGCTTCTTTTTTTTTTCTTTTTTGTCGATGAACTTGGATAAACAATATTAACATATCAGATAAATATTTCCTATAGTTCATGCAAGTTAAATAGACAAACGAGAAGTTTTCTGAGTTTTACATCAATTAAGCTCCTTTTGAGCTCTTCATTCATTTACTTTTATTGAAGAAAAATATAGTGACTCTATGAAATTTACATAATATGCTTCATATCTTTACAACATATACTTGTGTTTAAAGCTTGTGGTAAGATCCCCAACTAGGGTTTGTTCAATCCCGTTGCCCTAATTAGAAGGAACCACCAAATCTTTGGCACCATGTACATGGAGTTGGACAGCAAGATGAAGCAACAGCACCAGAAAAGCCTTGGCACAGAGACGGAGAGCGTGGAGAGGAAGAAAGCAAGGGTTTGTAATGAGCAAGAAGAAGGTGACAAATCACGCATCTATTTTCTTGTCAAGAACCAGTCTTATGGTACCTTTTGGTACATAGACCTGAATGAAAGAGATGACGAGGGTCATCCATGTGGTCAGAAACTAAATGCGCAGCGCCCTCCATTCACAGCCTACCAACGGGTTGCTATTGGTTCTTGTGGCTTGCTGATTTACGCTTTGGGAGGTCTAACCGAGGAGTCAGATGATGATACTGGTCTTTAATACACGGTCTACTTTTATAATACGGCAAACCGGTCCCTTCAGAGGGATGGTTTATTTTGGAAGAAAACCGATGAGAGCGGCGGTGAACCTTGGTACATTGGTCGAGCCTCGGGCTTTAGATTTGCTACCCTTTGGAAGGCACAACCTTGCTGCATTATGTTCGGTGTGTTCACTGCTTCGCCTCCGGCCGGCACCGCGGATCACCCTCGTGATTTTTCTGTTACCATTGAGAAATATGAGCTCCTCACAATAGAGGATCCTCATGGAAATTAAGAAAGAGCTGCTGCCGTGTGAGTAACCCAGCTCTGATGTCAAGTAGTGATTGTTTATTCCTAAATGCTTGTCCAGTTTCCATTTTGCTGAAAAAAAAAAAGTCCGAAAATGTGGAGATTACTTCGTTTCTTGGTGCTCGACATGCATTGACCGTACCGTACTGATTTGTGCTTAATTTGATCGGTGCTCGACTTCATCTTGATTCATTTTCAGGATGAGGAAAAATGAAATTCTAGTAAAATTCATCATTTCATTTACGCGGTTGAAATCGCTAATGGATAATTTTTCTCTTCGAGTTCAATGGAGAAACAACCCTATATATTGTCAAGTTTTTTTTTTTTTAATCCTTGACAAATAAAATATCCACATCGGGATTTTCACCCAATAGGTTCAAAGTGAAGAAAGAGATTTTATCTAATGCATATTGTAAAGTTACAAAGCATATTATGTAATTTTATGATCATATGGCCAAAGTTTGGAAATTAAACAATTAATTCAAAATCATTACGTTTTTCTCCGTTAGGAACAGGGCTACAACTTTAAAAGAGGCAAGCGAATAAAGACTTTTCAAAAGAGCTTAAGCAATGTAAAACTGATTGACTTTTCAAATTTTTTCCTTTTTTTTTTCGAAGAGGATTAGTGTTTCTCCACTTATCCCCTTCCTAACAAAATTTGAGTTTTCAAAAACATAATCTAAAACATGATTTAAAAGC
Source organism: Coffea arabica (assembly GCF_036785885.1). Lineage (NCBI taxonomy): Eukaryota > Viridiplantae > Streptophyta > Magnoliopsida > Gentianales > Rubiaceae > Coffea > Coffea arabica. The sequence goes on from NC_092312.1 coordinate 11,029,986, forward strand.
ATATTATATGATTATGAGATATAACCAAAATTTGAAAATTAAACAATTCAAAATCACTACTTTTTTCACCATTTACAAAAGAAGCATCAACCTCAAAAGAAGCAGATTTTTTTTTCGGAGACGACAATAGTTGTATAACCTAATCTATTCTACATTAACGGAGAGGGGGCGGACCAAAGGAGACTCAGGAATAACTCGAAGGGGATTGAATCACCATCGAACCAAACGGATGCACGATACATCCATCTAGATTTTTTTAAGCAAACCAAGGCCCTGTTTGGCACCTCAAGTTTTTACCAAATTTGTATAATATTAGTTTTTTAACAACTTTTGCTACAGGAACCCCAAAAAACTTATCAAAGTTTTTAACCTACACACTTAAAAAATACACAAAAAACTTTCCTTTCAACTTTTTTTTTTCTTCTTTTTCCTCCTCCACCCAACCCACCACATCCTCCGCCGCTGGCCACCACCTCCACCACCACTTCCGGCGCCGGTCATCATTCCGGCCGCTAGTTCCGGCCTTCAACTTTTTTTTTCTCTCTCTATCTCGACCCCTCTCCTCCTCTCCCCTCCCCCTTTGACCAATCTATGGTGTCTTTCTGAAAATTTTTTCCTTTTTTTTTCTCCCTCCCCCTCTCCTCTTAGCGTCTGCCTCCCCCGCCACCCTCCCCCTCCCCCTCCCCCTCTCCCTTTGACTGATCTGGTCGCGCGACCAGATCGCAAAGGAGGAGAGGGGAAGGGAAGGGGCGGCGGGGGAAGGGGAGAGGGGAAGAGAAGGGGCCAGACCAGCGGGGAAAGGGAGGGTGGCGGGGAAGGGAAGGGCCGGCGGGGGAAGGAAGGGGAAGGGGAGGGGCGGCGGGGGAATGGGAGAAGGGAAGGAGAGGGGCCAGACCAGGAGGGAGAGGGAGGGTGGCGGGGAAGGGGAGGAGAGGGGAAGGGGAGAGGCGGCGGGGGAAGGAAGGGGATGGGGAGAGGTGCGACCAGAACGCGTCGCGAAGGGGGAGAGGGAGGGTGGCGGGGAAGGGGAGGAGAGGGGAAGGGGAGGGGCGGCGGGGGAAGGAAAGGAAGGGGAGAGGGAGAGGGAGAGGGAGAGGGAGAAGGAGAAGAGGGATGGTGGGGAAGGAAGGTGGCTGCCATGGAAGAGAAAAAAAGTAAAAAAAAAAAAAAAAAAAGGTAGAAGGAAAGTTGCTGCCATGGAGAACTCGGGAGAGGGAACAGCGGAGGGAAGGGGGAAGGAGAAGAAACGGGAAGAGAGGAAGGAAAAGAAAAAAGAAAGAGAGAAAAAAAAAAGAAAAAAGAAAGAGAAGGAAAGAAAATGAAAAGGGAAAAAAACTTTTTATCTTACAAAAGTTTTTCTACAACTTCTACAGTGATCTACAGTAAAGTTTTATACAAACACCCAAAAATCTCACCTTCCAAACAGGCCCCAAAAGAAGCAGGTCAATAAAGACTTAAAAAAACACACACGAACACACACACTCATTAGTTGTCCTTCAACTGACATAAATGATATGACACATGACCAGAGGTTCCTAACAAAATTTGAGTTGTCAACGCTCAACAACATTACTTTAATACGTGATACTATTAATTGGGAATAAGAAGAGAAGGTCATAGTTCTTTTGATTTTAAGCCATTAAATTGATAATCAATTATACTGTTTCTCCAAATCTACATGTTAACCATTTAGAGTTAGCATAATATCAACCCATTGGTACTCATTTTAAGCAATCGAAGAATATTTATTAAATATAGTATTATAGATGAAATACTATGAAAAGCTATATCTTCATAATAAACCTTCAATCCAGCCTTATAATTTACTAAACCTTCAATCCAGCCCTTAGACACGTACGTCTTTCATGATTAATTTCCTAACTGAATCTTATAATTTAGACAACTAACGATGTACATATACCAATTTCATTTTTTTTAAGGCAGTACCAAGTTCGTATTGGACCCATGCCGGCCTCAAGAGTAGTTGAATTAATCGAAATTAGCTGTATAAACATGGTTTGTTAGACTCTAAAATCTTGCTAAATTCGTTGTCGCATTTGTGACCTTAACCATGGCTTCTCATGCCAACCCAGATTCCAATAACAATGACTTCAACCAATTTCTTGGTCAAATAAATTCAGTTCCTCATCAGAGATTGAAGAAGAGGAGGATGAAGCTCCTCTTGGGAGCAATGAGATCTTGATCAAATAGAACAAGAAATATTTCAAAGATTTGCCTAGCAAATCCATCTGTAATTAGTTTGTATTAATTTGATCACACATTTTGCAAAACTCTCAAAATCCAGTTAATCAAAAGAGGAAACTTGTCAGATATGTTCATGTCTGGTTCCTTCAGGAAATACAAGGATTTGAAGAATCAGGCTCCGAGGGACAGCATGGAAATTGGTGGAAGGCTGTCAAATGATGCTAGCCATCTCGATCGTTTTATGCATGAACTCGAGATCGTGAAGGAAGACGTGAAAAGCATGGATAAGCTCCGCAATAGGCTGAATGAAACGAACGAGGAGAGCAAAACCGTCCCGGATGCGGCAAAAATGAAAGAACTCAGAGCCCGGATGGATTCAGATGTTGATCATGTCTCGATGCTGGCCAAGTCCATCAAGAAAAGAGTCGAAGCTCTAGAATTCATGTCGTCCACCGATACCATTGACCGAACCATGATTTCCGTGGTTATGGGGCTTGGAAAAAAACTAAGGGACATGATGGATGAATTTCAAGGGCTGAGAGTCAAAATGGCAACTGTATACAAAGAAACTGTCGAGTCCAAGTACTACTCAATCACGGGAGAAAAGCAATATATAGAGGCCATCGAGAATTTGGCATCCACCGGACGACTTGAGGATTCTCTGGAAGAGGCAATCCAGGAGCATGGGAGAGATAGAGTAGTGGATTTTTTTCAAGAAGTTCAAGAAAGGCGTGAAGGTTCGAAGAATATGCAGAGGAATTTGGTTGAGTTGCATCAGGCGTTCTTGGACACGGCTGCTGTAGTTGAGGGATTTGGTCAGAAGGAGAGCAAAAGTGGCGGCTTGGGTCGGGAAAACCAAGTGGTCCGTGAGAGTTCCTTTATGAAATCAACTGGGGCGGCACAATTGCTAGACCAGCCTGATCATTATGATATGGAAGCCAGAAGGCGTGCTAAATTTGCTATAGCAGGAGCTGTAACTCTTGTTGTCATGATCCTTATCCCACTCTTCGTTAATGAGTCTTTTAGGGATTTGGAATAGATATATTGAGATGCCCGTTGTGTGGCCAGCTTTTTTCATGATATTCGTCATTTGCAAGAATAAATCTCCACATTATTGGCTCACTAGCTAGCTGTGGGATATAGTTATTGATGTATTCCATGTTGGGAAGTTAGGGGGAAAATGAAAAGAAAAGTGATAGTATATCAAAATGCACCCATTGACAAGAGGTACCGATTGATTAAGGGGGTACCTATTATTCAAAAGGTTTCTACTTATTGAAAGGTATATATTAACAAAATGTTGATGATTAAGAAATGTTGATGAAGATGTATGTACATATGATAGTGTATATGCATGTCTAAAGAGACACATTTTTATAAAGGGGTATCTAAACTATAAAAAATAAAAAGATCTAGACATCATTTACTCACTTTTAACTTTTACTTTCATTTTTCCTTCTTCTTCCATACTAATAAAAAAAACATAAAATTCCGTAAATGTTCTTGAGAGAGTTTCTTTGTATTGCTGCAAGGAAATTCTAGTTTCTGGCATCGTAATTCTTAGATGGAATTGCCACAAACTCGATAACAAATAGCGGGGGCAAATTTCCTCAAGAAAAGTGAATCTATTCACGTCAAAACCACATCTTGGATTCTATATTTGCAGTAGTTATTTTTCTAACACAAACCAGGGGACATTCATTCCTTAAAAGAAAAAAAAAATTTACTACCATGTTTCTTTTGAAATATTGATGAAATACAACACGACTACCTCTCCAATCAGATGTAAGGTGTACTGAAATCTGTAGTAATTGTTTAGTTGCTTTCCTCTCTTATATTAGCTTTGTAGACAAAGAACTACTATTAGATGATCGTCCATTCTCATGAAAGGTCTATTATGTTCAATCTTAATACTAGTTCCAATGACCAATGCAAAGGAAGCAGTAGAAAATAGGCGTGTTGGCAAATTTTGCACTTTCAATCAGACATAAATTGGATCGTGTGTATGAATACCGAGAAAGATTACATGCAAAAGTAGGCATTCCAATCTTTATTAGTACTATATAACTGATCCTGGATTTGATAAGATGGCAAAAGTTTCAGAAGCACCGATAAATATGTTGAAATTGATGTGGCTTCTTGATCGCTCCGATGACCATTGACGTAGAAGTTCAAACCCACCGCCGAAAACTTGGTTTCGGATTTAACTAATTTTAGCCCCATTCGCAGAATTTCAGGAGCGAGTAGATCATCAGTGTTTGGCTGTTTTTCGGGCTGCCAGAGAACGCTGAAAAAAAAAAAAAAAAAAAAAACTTCTTTTTGCTTTTTTATTTTTGGAATTGCTTTTTCTCAATGAATTTATCTGTGACTTCTGACGTGAAAATAATAAATAAGAAGTAAGGTTGACTCAGTGTTCAGTTCATAATTCATTTACTCCATATATATATATATATATATATATATATATATATATATATATATATATATATATATATATATATATATAACTAATTAAGTTACTGTGCTATACAATCTACAACACTCCAGTTAATTGACAGTTATATCAATCTGTAATTATTTCGACAAGAATTTAGTCTAAGAATCCTAAAACCAAGATACCTTGTCATAGTTTATTCCTAGAAATCTTTTTTTTTTTTTTTTTTAGCAGAAGAGGGTTGAGAGATTTGAATTCAGAACCTCTAATTTCTAAATCTATTTAAATTCGTTTTCTTTCCCAATCAAGATATCTTGTCATATTTTATTCTTAGCAATTATTTATTTATTTATTTTTTTTGAGAAGGGGATGGTTGTGGTCTATCAAGTTCTTTTTCTTATCCGATCAAGTGGTCCATTATGTTTTTTACTTCTCATGCCAAGTGGCTTTCCGTGTCGGGCCTAACGATTCAGCAGGTTATGAATACGGATGACTAGCCAGTGTCACAACCCAAAGCCCTGGCCCATCTTATGAAAGAGGACCCAGCATTGCAATTGACTCTCGTTTTCTGTCGTTGGTTGCGGCCTATAGCATCAGCACGACTAGACCTGGCGAGGTGCATCGGAGAACATAATAAAGATACTAGTAGTAATTACCCAAAAAAAAAAAATGTATATGGTGATAACTGCAAATGAAACAAGCACCCCAAAATTAATCTTTCTTCATCTAATAAAATACTAAAGTGAAGTATTAAGAGCTATTGTTAGAGGTTAAGTACCTCTAATTGAGTTTCTAAATTTCAATCCTAACCAAATTACCAAAAAGGCCTGGAACAAGAGGCAGTAATAAATGGAGGAAATTAAAGAAAAAAAAAAGTAAAGAAATATATGCATAATAGCAAGTAAAGATAATACTCCAATTCAAGTATTCTATAACTATTAAAAAGTTAATAGGCTACTAAGTTTTCATTGATGTAAAAACATATAAATAACAAAAAAACTTTGCACGTTCATGTACATAACTTTTTGGTCGTATATGTAATTGGCCCGTCTTATATCCCTATACCAATTAGATATGGAAAAACATCACAGAACTCCCAACCGTTTTAACAAGTCAATCGAAAACTTCTATACACAACTTTTCCTTTTTTTTTGGGTTCTTGTGTCAAATTTTTCTTCGCTACAAAGAAAATCCTAAAATTAGTAGTATCAAATTTAATTGGCCCCACGGTTGATCATTTCCATGTACTGGTTCAACGACTCTTGCCTCTGCAGCCTCATATCTTCATTGAATTTCTTGATGAATGCTTCGACTCGGCGGTTCAACTCGTCCTGACCCGGTGAAGGCTCCCTATGAATCCTCCCAGGAACCGGCGGCCCGGTGGTTTGTGCGTCATAATAACTGGTGCGCTCTCTGAAGGTCTGTGATTTGGGCACGTGGTCCGGAGTGAAGTCATGCTCCGAATCTAGTGATGGGTTTACCAAGACCTCCCGCCCATGATTCTCCCACGTGTCAGATCTCTTCAAGTGCCTCGTGAGCGGCACGTGACGCCCATCCGTTATCATCTTCCACGTGCTCTCCAGCGTTTGATCCCTCTTTGGCCTTGCCACCCTCAGCGCTCTCCCACCTTCCAAATCAAAATAAAAAATAATATAATTAATAAAAAAGAATAAGAGCTCAATGGAGTAACTGTTTGACCACCCAACCTAACTACTTCAAATGAAATTTTAGGCAATTAATAAAAATTAGAAGACAAGAAACCTTTGTGGGCCAATATGGGAGCAACTACTAATAAGTGCGTGCTTATCTAGTGTAGCTAAACATAGCAATTTTCTTCTGTCCATACGTAAACACAAAAAAAAAAAAAAAAAAAGTAAAGGACAAATTAAAAATTTGGTAGAGTTTTTCCGTGAAACTTCTGCATTAAAATATGGTCAAACTTAGGACATCCTTAGAAATGGCTAATGTTTACAACCATCATCAATGAAAAGAATACCGCAAAATTTCAATTTTTTTTAAAACCTTCCAATTTCTCCGTCCCGTATCCTTTTCACCTCCAACTGCTAAGTTTCAAATTCGAACTCTCTGCACCGACCTTAGAAGCACACTCTAACGGTACACTCTAATAGTTCTCTCCTGATCATTAATGGATCAACCGCAGCTGTTATACCACAAAATTTCGTTGCATGAGTCCACAATTTAAATCTATATAGCGTCCGTGGTAGTTGACTTGTCTTGCTACCAATAGTAGGGTTAAAATTGTAATAGTAGTAGTAGAACTTAAAAAATGGGAAAAAAGTAGTAGTAAAATAAAAGACGGGAATTTTTAATTTAGTAAATTGAGTTTTTACCTTCGGGACTGGTTTTGATAGGCTTCCTGTGACCAAATCTCGACGCAGTTAGCGGTTTCTCTTTTTCCGGCAGGAGAAGATCCAGGGGAGACTCGGGAGAAACCATCTTCTGAGACGGAGTGGCACTAGACTCCCAAACCACCCATTCGTCATTCGCCACGTCATCAGCATCTTCAGTTCCTCCAACGGCCTCAAATTGAACACCGTTCACCACCACGGGCTTCAGCTCCACAACCTTCTCATCCTCGTCTTCGTCTTCATCTTCAGCAACATACACCTCCACCACAGGCGGCGGAGGCAGCGCCAGCGGCCCCGGAGCTTCCACTGCATTCCTATTAAGCTCATCCTCCCGCTGAGCCAATACTACCGCGGCCACCACATCAGACGGCGGAGGTGTTCTAACAGAAATCAGCGGCTCACGTGATTGATAGGAATCCGAGTTTTTGGATTGGTGATGATGACTGAAGCGGGAGGAGGCGGCGATGGTGATGATAATAACGTTGATGATGAAGTAGAGGTAAGGAGGCTTGAGCCAGGTCACCACAGATTTCCAAACTACAGGAAGGTCATAACAGGTGAAAGCTGTAATCGATGGAACAGAGAATATCATCCCCATAGCCATGGAAATGGCTCCCGTCGAAATCAAGATAATTTTCAGGGAAAGTAGCAACGTAGTAGGAAACGACATTATTTTTTTTCCCTCCGATTTGTAATTTCCAACAGACCAGAGAGTGGAGTGTATATGCTTAGCTTTGAGTCTGGGGAACTTTTCCTTCCAGGTTGCATGGTTCTGTGGGAGGTGGGTGGCTGGGGATATAAATAGGGGTGGGGAAATGGAGGGGGGACCGGGGAGGAGACGTGGTAAGTGGGATTTGATGGAATGAGGGCCGTTGGATATAAACATGGGGTGGGGACATGGAGGAAGGACTAAGGAGGAGACGCGGTAAGTGGGATTTGATCGAATGAGGGCCGTCGGATGTGGGAATGGAATGGAGTTCGTGAGTTGGAGCTGCGGGGTGCAGCAATGCAACTTGCTGAGGAAATTGGGGGGGTGGCCCACGTGTGAGAAGATGAAGTGATTAATTAGTCAAATTAAGGATAAAGTGATTTCACTTTAGTTAATTAATGAATTTAACGATCAAATACTTTGTATTATGAAACTAAGAGACAAATTGACAGTTTGTAGTTGTTGCACAAGATTCACACTGAATTTAAATGTTTTCGGGACCACAGATTGCTCATACGATTTTTTATAGATTGCTTGTTAATACAGTTCTCACATCGATAATGAAATTCAAACGCACAGATCTTTTGCATGAAAATAATCCATTCTTTTATATTGGTGGTGAAGCTATCAATCACTTGTTATAAAAGTAACCATTACTCCGATATCCATCAAATTTGCTTTAAAGCATAAATCATACAGTATATTATAACCTGTCAAAGTGTCTTGTTCCATTTGAGTTCTTGATTGGTCTATGCTGCTATAAGAACTTTTGGTCAAAGGTAAAAAATTTTTAATAAGAGTTGATTTTACCAAAGGAAAAAAGGGATTTTGTGTTCAAAATATGCATAAATTTCAAAAGTACCAGATATAATTAATCCTTTTAAGATCGCATATTTGCAAAAGTCTGCCATAACGGTCATATAACAGACTGTTTGAGTCGAGGGCTGGATCCGGGATCCTGATAGCCCGGTCCCATGGTTGCCCGCGGGCTCAATTGGTGGGTAGGGTACACCCCTGACCGACCATTCTTGCGATTTTTGTTTGCCACAAATAAAGGGTTTCTCTCTTCCAGCTGGAAAATTTTTTAGAAATGCTTTTCAAAAGTAAAAAAGGGGAATTATTAATCTATTTCCGTTATTAATTGTTAAAGCTATCGTTACTTCGGTTAAAAGAGAACAAAAAGCCAACGGTTTGCAATCTAAGGCCTTGCTTGGATTGCTTGTTTCCGTCGAAAAATATTGGGTTTGTTTGGATTGTAGTTTATTTACCAAAATATATTTGTTTACATCATCATTACAATTTCCAACACACATTTTTATCTTCCCAATTACCTTTTTATCTCACATACATCACATCACAAAAAGTGCTACAGTAAAAATATCTCTAATAATTCACAATCCAAACAAACCCATTGTCATTTTCTATGATCACATTTCCTTATCACCTTTTTCCCTCACATATATCAAATCGCTACAGTAAATTTTTCATGAAAAATGACGGAAAATGCAATCCAAACACAACCTAAATTTCGAAGCCGAGCCTTGATATTCTATTGATTTATTTTGCTTGTTCTGTCCCAAAGCAACATGGTCCGATAAATTAGTTATACGTGTCTAATCTGAAACATACGCCACTTAACTAAACATAATATTAGTATTAAATACCACCCAGCTTGCCTGGATTTGTAGCGTATCCCTTGGGGAGGATCCAATTTGACATAAATTTGTTTGTAAAAAGAGAATTCTAGTGACGCTGGTAGTTTTTTTTTTCCCTTTTCTATAAGATTACCTATAACCAGCGACTGTGGACCAATAAAAGGCATAAATTTGTCTGTAAAAGAAGAACTTTAGTGACGCAGGTAGTTTTTTTTTTTTTTTTTTTTAATAAGATTACCTATGTGGACCAATGCAAGAGATTGAGTTTACAACTAATTTAAACTGTAACTAACCCCTACCATCGATGGGAGAAATATTAACATAAAGTTAGGAGAGACTCACACTTTGGTGAGATTTAAACCTATAATATGTAAATCCTCGTAACTCAATCTTGATCAGTAGACTAAGGTCTTGTCGACATTAGGGGTACTGGCGAGTTCGATCAAACGCTCAACTCAAACTCGAATTCAAGTTCGAATTTCAATAACTCGATACAGGAACCAAGTCGAGTTTTAGTCTCTCTTTGTGTTAGTTGAGTGCTCGTCAAGTAACCCGATTAAGTGTTTATATTATATATTTATTTTGATTATGAAATGACCAATAAAGGTTTATGTTTTAGATAATTTACGTGAAGTTTCGTAACTTGATAAGATTGGAGAATAGTATCGAACCTTATTAAATTGAGTTCGAGTTTTAATTGTTCTTCTCTCAAATTGAATCGAGTTATATAAATTTCTGCTCGCTCAAGTCGTGCTCGAACTCAAATAAGCTCGTCTATCATCAAATTCAAACTCAAGCATAGCACTATTAGGACTCGAGCCGATTCGATATCATCCCTAGTCAATGTGAAATTGGTAGTCGATAAGATCTCCTCTCGAAAATTGTTAAGTATTTTGGTTAATTCTCACTAATCTCATTTTTCCTTAACATTTAAGCATTTGGAATCAATCCATGCATTTCTTTCGAAGCAATTCTTTACTCAATTGACAGGAATTTATCCATATCTCTCAAGGGAGATTAGAATTACTTTATAACGACATTTACAGCGTTATTAACTCAAGCACGTATAGTCATACGCCATTTAATTTGATATCACATCGTCTCATGATGTAACAGTTTTAGTACGCCTTTTTCAGGGTGATACCTACTAGTCACCAGCTAAATTCCCGAAGATTATCTTGCGTTCCGTCTGGCACCGAAAGGATAGCTGAGGCAGCAGTTTCGAGTTTTGAGTATAATAGTCATTGAAAATCTAGGACTCGCATCATATCTGTAGCGTACATTTGAACCCAAGGTTGATCAAGTGGTGGTGATTATGCTATTAAATAAAAAAAAAAATCCAGTAAACGTGGAGACAAAATTAAATCGCAATCTTGGCATGTTTCACGCTCTGCACCGGGGGGGGGGGGGGGTGGGTATTCAATGGCTCATCTAAAAGAAACCACATCCTTAGTTGGAAGTAAGCGTATGACATGTTGATCTTGACTCAGAATTTGGATGAAAATATTTATTAAGGGTAGTGAAAGATTTAATTTAAGGAAGCCTCGTCACAACTCAACATATAAAAGCATTTGGTACACCTAGGGGTGGGCAAAAAATTCGATCCAATCCGATTCGAAAAATAGAATATCCGATCCTATTTTTCTTAGCGGAGACAGATACGGGTAGGGTACCTGCAAAAACGGATACGGATACGGATCAGCAAAATAAAAACCCGCGGGTACCCGACCCGCAGGATATATTATATAAATATTAAAAAAATAAGGGTTCATTATATAATTTTACAATTTTTAATCCTAAGTGTAAGTAAAGTGGTTCACAATCTCATATTTTAATTTCATATGATCTGCCTCTCCTCATCTTGTCTAAAAAAAATGAATATTCTTGGTGAAACCTAAACCAAATGAATAAAATAAAGAAAAATTTGTGAAAATCTATCATAAAAATTGTTTATCCCTTTCATTCTTTTTCATTTTTATTCTACTTCCATCGATCTTTCCTACAAATTTTTCATCAATTCAATCAAAAATTTGTGTTTGGAGTTCCAATTTTCTGTTAGCTAGATAATTAAAACATTTGTGTCTTTCATTTATTTATTTATTTTATTGCAATTGTGTCTCTTAAATTTGTCTCCTTTATTTTAGTGCAAGAAATTTATTTTTCTTTTTCATCACCTTTAATGTAACAAGGTCTATTCCAAAGATGTAAGAAAGTTGGGAAAAATTTTTTAAAATTATTTTGGTTATACTTTTTTCAAAAATTATTAGCTCTGTTCAATTCTTTTCCGGACTTGATTCCACAATCGACTCATTTTGGATGCAATCTTGTACCATAATATCCTTAAGGAAGTTGGAAAAGTTTCCATATATTTATTATCCTTGTGTTTGTTATGTTTTAAAAGGATGAAATGCGTGAGAATTGTGATGTACTCAAAATTATCATAAAATTTCGTTTTATCCTTGTGTTTGTCATACTTGGAAAAGTTGGAAAAGTTGTCATATACTTATTATCCTTGTGTGTGTTATGTTGTAAAAGGATGAAATGCGTGAGAATAGTGATGTACTCAAAATTATCATTTTATTTATTAGATATTATAATTCTAATATGTACTAAATTTATGAAATCGGTTTGATTATTGGATGAAATGTGAGAATGGTGATGTATGGATTTTGATGATAATATCTCTGCCAATGTTAATTGGAAAGCATATAATTGATTATACTTTCTTTATTGGAAAACATGTTGATATTAAGTAAAAAATATTTTTTTATTGAAAAATAGTTTTTTTTTAAGGGCAAGTACCCTATGACCCGCCCCTTTTTTTTTCGGATAGCCGAATAGCGCATACCCGAAAACATTAGGAGCGGATTAGGATCGCAAAATGGTCGATCCGATATTTTAGGGTCAGGTCAACCAAATCTTGTTAGGGACGGGTAGCCGACCCGTGCCCACCCCTAGATACACCATCACTTCTCTGCTTAATCAGAGAAGAAATCTCAAAGATTTCTTGATATCGGTGTATAATTCCCTATGAAATTTTCATTCCAGGCAATAGTCATTTATTTTCAAGAAAAATGTGGTCTTGATCTGTTTGGATTGTGTGCGTGGCTCTGTCCTTCACTATGGAATCACCATTGTCATTATCTGAAGAAAAAAAGAAATAAAGCATGAATAAATAAAATGAAAGAAAGAATAACCGTTCAACTTTAGCTTGCTTTTTTAACCACTAATTAAAACGAAATTCACTCCTGGATAAATCTCAAGCCTTACTCCACAGGAATTGCCATCCCCATCAACTTGTATTCTTTTTTCCTACGTTGAAGCTCAGGGATGGACGGTGGTGGGAGCCAAAAAAAGTCAAAGACTCCACAAAAACAAATCCATTAACCGACATACAAATATGACTCATTTATCTCATGATCCATCTACTAGTATTAATTTTCTATCTATGCAAATATTTGCATGGGCATATCTATAATGCAAAAAGGTTACATCGAAAAAAGGGACGTCACTCGTGCAATCTTTCGTGAGAATCTCCAACAACTTTTTTTTTATCTTTTGCTTTAGTTTCTCTGATTGATTATTTTTGGTCATAGTTAAAGCATCTTTTTGACTAACAAATAACTTTTAACCTACATTTGTAAAATTTGGCACACAGGGGGGTTCTTGCAATCATCATTCTGTTAAATATTTGTACTCCATCATAAGCCCCCAAGATTCTCTTTTTTTTTCTCTTGACTGTGAAGCATAATGGAATATGCTGCAAGTATACATATATATGAACTAGTCAATAAGGGCCAATGTTTCCCTCCTTGGGCTGTTGGTGAGGATTAGCGAAAAAAATTTAAGGGTCGTGCCATAGCATTTCTTTGGTCTAGTTGAATCTGTATATTCACTAGTCCCTACAACAGTCTCCTTAGGCTCCCCCTCCCCCTAGATTAGGATAGAATAGGTTATACAAATGTATCGTTGCTGACAAAAAAAAAAAAACGATAACGTGTGGATTTTTACATACGTACAGTATATGAACTTGCTTGCTTGCTTACTTTGGAAGTTAATTAATTAAAAAGAAAAAGTCCAAATTTCATACCGACATACTCATTCTGAATATTCGATTCAATCCTCCTAAACCCCTATCTAAGCTAATTAGTACCAGAGGCCTTGGATAAAATAATTAAATGTCTATTAGTATCTGATAATGAAAGGCAACTAAATTGCTTTGGAACTGGAATCTGATTGACTTTAAATATCAGATCAAGTCAACCCGGACTCGTATGAGTCCCATTCAAACCGCCGGAAGTATCCAACCGCTACTCATTTGAGTTGGCATCTTCTTATGTTTACAGCGAAGAAATTTACCTGCGTCGGTTGCGGAGTTGGGTCCATTTCTGTCGTACCATTAGCGTACAAAACGAAGTCTAGGTCAGGTGTAACAACAGTATTGGAACGTTTAAATCAGATATTTATGTTTTTTTTTCTAATAGAAAAATAGATGGCTCTTCCTGTCTTTCAAGCTCCAACTAAACCAGTTAAAAGATGTCAATTTGTTTGTTGGAAAAGATTCCCAAAATTACGTGTTGTGAAGCTTTGATTCAACAAAGAGAAACTTAGGAGTGAATTTGATTTTCAATTTCGTCAAAAGTGATTTTCGAGCGACTAATTTCTAAGAAATTTGCCTGCAAACGGTGGGCTCGAATGATTTGTATGGTATAGTATGCACGGTTAGAGTGGCATATTTCAACAACAAAGCCAACCACTTGTCATCTACCAAATGTTGATAATTTACAAAAGATTAACTTAATCTACTATGCCTTCAGAACAACGGGTAAAACTCTTAATTAAAGTTTTACATGAAAATAGCGTCACTAGCACGCGATGAGAATGGAAACTGAATTTATCCAAACTCTTTTTCTTTACAAAAATAAAATAAAAAAAAGATAAGCATTTAATTGCCACGATAAAGATTTATAAGATCTTAATGAACACATACATATATACATATATATATATATATATATATATATATATATATTTTTTGTCCTCCCATCTCTTCACGCACCTTTTTTATTTTTAATTATCAAATTTAAAATTTAAAATTCAAACTTTGAACCTGATAGTCAAGCGCCTTTGTTTAAATTAAAAATGTTAAAATGAAAAAAATGAAAAAAAGAAGACTTGAGGAGTTGACCATTAGGGTGGACTCAGTATCAAGGGAAGGTTGTTAGGCGCTTTTCCGCCGTTAAATTTGGAGTCCGAATCCCATGCGTGAGAATTGGGGGTGTGAGTGAATCAACCTCGCAGAGAAGTCTATTATAGTAAGTACATCTTAATTTCGAAGAAATGTTTTGAAACCATAGCCAGGTTGAGAACATCACTGGGGACCCAAACCCCAGCATCTAACCACAGCACAGCTTTCTGCTGTGCTGTTGCAAATTGCTGAACCAGGACAACCGCGTCCACTGTGCTTGACACAACTGAATTGCGGCCCCTTTCCAAATATAGACAGGCCTACGGTCACTGCCATTGTCTACGGATGAGATTGGACAGTGACATCTTTGTCCATTTCCCTGCTCTAGCCCACCACGACCAGCTTCGTGGGCTGACCCCCCAGCCGACCATTTGTTCTTTCTAAATTGACACCCACCCTTTTCCATGTGCTGCCTATCTGTCAAAATCGACCCACGAACGGACCAAAAAGGGCATTCTCCAGGCTCTGGCTGCCGGGTCCTATGCTAAGGAATGACATGACAGTAGTTTCTTTCATCACAATTCCCTATCTTTTTCTTTTTCGCTAAGATACTACACATAAATTTAAAAAAAAAAAAAACATTCTTGGTTAATGAAGCACCGTTACGTCCCGCGTGAATGGTCCAGCGGCAGCGCCTTTCACCAGTGAATCTTGAGGTCACAAGTTCGAGTCTCCGCTCCGCTGGATTCCTCCACGCACTTAACGTGTTTGGACCGGGTTAGGGCGCCGGGTCCGGACCGCAGGAAATTAGTCGGACCCCGTAAAGATTGACCCGGACATCCCTGTGTCGACAAAAAAAAACAAAAAAAAAAGAAGCGCCGTTACCTTCGTTCCTCTTCTACCGTGAAAAAAAGTAGTAATGAATTACCTTATTTTCTATCTAAGATAAACAAATTTCTCTCAACAGTGTTTATATCTTTTAATTAGCAATATCAAGATTTTTTAAGGCAGCAGGATTGATCGCTTTCATTAATAAGGAAATAAGCCTGTAGAAAAGGTTTACAGAGATAAGATTAAGGTTTTAAAAACATTTTGTTGCCATTTTAGGAGATATTTATCTCATTTTGATGGTTTAATTTCTAAATCTTCCGATAGTGGTTTGATTCCTTTTCTCCAAAGTCTACTACTAGTCGTCTGTTAAACTAAGGTTCAATCATGACTGAGGTTGGAGTAAGATTAGTCCCTAAGGAAGGAAGTTTAGACATAATTGCCTCCCATCTTTTTAACCTTTTAGAGAAGCATCAATAATTACTGCACATCTGTAACCTTTGATCTTTGTCCTTTGGAGAAACATCAATAATTACTGCACAGCTGTGATTTTTTGAGCCACCCACAAAGGCTAATAAAAGCGTTGCGCGGAATACAAGTCAAGAAATGAAGAGCAGAAAAGTCCATAGATGGAACTTGTAAAGCGTACACGGAAATGAAGACTCCGAAGACTTTACTTTTTCTTGGAATAATTTTCAAAGTGGGATAGTAGTTGAGATAATAATCTCCAATCTGATTATTGCCACAGAGGTTGTTTCCTTTCCCGTTTGGTCTAGTATTCACCCTATCGACAAATTCTTGAGGAAGACGAGGCCCCCGCGTCCACCAGTCCATATAAGGTGAATTTGAAGGAAGTTTCTCCCGCAAGAAATTATGGACGTGCTTGAGGTCTTGTCTGGACCTTCTTTTTTTTTTTTTTTAATGTCTGGACATGACTCTCTGTTTTTTTTTTTTTTTTCATTTTGATTTTGACAAATGGGCAACACTAAGACGTGCTGAATAATGGGATTTACTTAATGTCTAAGTTTTTTATTCTTTTTAAAACAAGAGAAGAGTGGGATTGAGAAAGATTTGAAACTAAAACCTTTAATTCTTGGAGTTATAATTCTATTTAAGTAAAATTAGACTATTTAATTAAGATATTTTACTATCTTGTTGAGAATTATGCCAAACTACACGAAACATAGAATAGAAAACTTTTTTTTTTTTTTTAAATATGATAAAAACATAGAATAGAATAAAAACTTTTGTATGTATTACATATATAACACGCATGTTCTAAGGAAACTTCAAGCGAACTTTCAAGATAAAAATTTGTCATACACCTAACTGAATATGCTTGGACCACTTGTACTTATCCGGTAATTCAATTTCATGTATGACTTTTCGCGGGTAAAGAAGTGTAGGGTTTCGAACTCTGAATACGACGGTAAACTGTCTACCGTGGGAAAGGAAGAATAGAATAGACAACTCCATTCCTTCGGCTGCCAACCATTCTCCGAATACAATGACAAATATTAAATGTAGGAGGGCAACAGCAACATAAAAGAAATTACGTGTGTCCATGAAGATTGAGATCGGAGGGTCGGACGTTTGAAAATGGAGTGAACGTTAATGGTCGATCCAATATGCAGGTATGGGTAAGGAATTGGGGGTCCCATGCATGAGAGCAATAGGCAGTTATTTACGTTTCAACTAACATAACTGCCCGGAAGAGGTGGCACCGACTCATTGCCAGGAATTCCAAGTCTCCATCTCCAGAAGTTACGGAACGATGTTGCATGCCAACCCCTTCAATTAATTTCTCCTAATATATTAAGCTTTGGGGGAGACGATCAGAAGTGTGTATATATATATATATATATTTCTTGCTTTCATCTCATCCGTTAAATTGACGATAGCAGTAGTCATTCTTCTAGTGTCGGAAAAGGCACCATTCTTATTAATTAGAGAAGAAAAAGCTAACGTCCATAGCTGGACAACAGCGTTTTGGATAATGTATCATGTCGAAAAGAATAAAAAAAAATAAAGCCAAAGACTATCTTTAAGACTATCTTTAATGTCTGAGATTTAAGGTAGAGAATCAACGTTTATTGCTGGATAACAACGCTTTGGATAATGCATTATGCATAGGGATGGCAATGGGGCTGGGTGACCGCGGGCACCCGCCCCGTGGGGGGGCTAATGGGGCGGGGACGGGGGCGGGAGAGTGTACCTCCGCCCCATCCCCTGCCCCGCCACCCGCTTTAAAAAAATAAATATATAAAATATATATAGGTATATAATTATATATATAATATATAATTTAATTAGTTATAAATTTATGATAATGATATTATTAGTTATATGTATTATATGATGTCTATTAGTATATATAATATAATTGATATTATTAATTATACTAATAATTATATATGTGTACTAATACAAATTATTAATTGGTTATACTAAATTTACTAATATATTTATACTAAATCCCTAATTGCACTTAATACAATAACATTTTTTTCTTAAAAAAAGCACAAGCACAATAATGAATTAGTGATTGTATTTGTACCAAAAGTGAAAACTTGACTACTTTAGTTATATTTATTTCATTATGTTGGATTGTATTCAAATAATTTTTGTTTGATTGTTTTTATAAGTTTCAATTGTAAAATTACAATGAATAATAATTTAATGATGTGTTGATATTTTAGTACTTGATTATTTGCTAAAATTTAACCATAATAAAATTATATAACAAATTTTTATTAGTCCCGCGGGGATACCCACGGAGGAAGCGAGGCGGGAGGAGCGGGGGACGGGGGACGGGGGATGGGGCGGGGGCGGGGGGAGTTTGTAGGCAGCGGGGCGCGGGATGAGGGAGGGGTCCTTCGCCCCAACTCCGCCCCGTCGCCATCCTAATTATGCAAGTGTGTTTGGATAGAAAACTGTGGATGGTAGAGAATCAAGGTCAGTTTTTGCCATATTATCACTTAAAATATTTTTAATGTTTGAGATTTAATTCGATAAATCAAAAGAATTTTTTTTTTGTACGATAGAAAATAAAAGTGAATGCTTATCAATGGCCAATAAATTAAGCTTTGGAGTAGAGGTATAGATGGTATATTTCTTCTTGCTTTCAAGTTTCATCTTATCAAATTGGGAATACACTACTAATTCTTCTTCGATTCCTCACCTGCGTTGATTAGCCAAAATTAGCTTGTAAAAAATTTGTAGTACTAGTGTCAAAAAGGGTACTTTATTTTTCAATGGAAAAGACTAACGTCTATAGCTGGGTAACAACTTGTTTTCTGGATAATGGATTATTATATCAAAAGGAAGGGGGAAAAAACAAGAAACAAAGATGTATCTCACTCTTCGACAAAGAAACTAGGATGGTAATTTAAAAACCTTGTAACTGTTGCTTTCGATGATAGCTGGCTTGAATTGTTCGAGTCAAGAAACCATCAAGTGGGGGTGCAGATGCAATAATTTCACTTTAGATATTTATATACAGTTAAATATTTATAACTGGTTTTAATTAATTGTTTGAGGCTTTAACTATCCCCGGGGGGGGGGAGCATATACAATATTTTCTCTTTAAATATTGAGTAAAATTTTTATATATTATCAGTGTATAATTATTTACACTATCAAATTGAAATCATATTACATAGCATGAATTTAAACTCAAAATTTAAATTATGCACATGCGACATACATTCATAGTTGTTAGTGTAAAAAAAAATTACTATACTATTAATGCATAAAAAGTTAATTCTTAAATACTCTCTCTGTTCCACTTTGATTTGATAGATTTGATTTTTTTGCCACACACATTAAGAAAAGTTAGTTAATTTTATTGGAATAATAAATCTAATTTACTATCTTACTAAAATACCCTTACATTAAATGGAAGATAACTAATTAGCTTTACATTAAATAAGTTAAGTTATACTCAAGAAGAGGGCTAGATTGAGCAGTAAGATGGTAGGGGTTGCAAGTAAAACGTCTTTGGTTAAAGTCCTCTCAATTATCAAAAAAAAAAAATTAAATATGGATATTTTAAAAAGTTATAATTTAATTATGTTTTTCAATTGCAAAGTAAATTACTGTAATTTGAAATGAATGAAAGAGAAAAATGAAGACGTGGTGAGAGTAGTTAAGTTTTGATTGTATAGCTCAATTACAAAATGTAGCGTTGATGACGAAAAGGACCATATCTCAGTGTCGGCCCGAGGCCAATGTGGCAACCTGCAATTGAGTTTAAGTCTAAGGGACCATGTAATAATTTATGCTTTCATAATGGCGTTTGTACACTTTTCTTGACTCACATGCTTAAGTCGTCTGCATTGACGGGCCATTGCTGAACCCAAACAATTGACCGCCATTATGAGTCAGTCTACTCGGGCCATCCACGAGATTACCTAATCAATTGAAACTGATGTACCCAGCGTAACTAGAGGATTAAAAACATGGAAAACGAGGATGAATAGTAAAATTAGTGGCGAAGCCGGAACATTAGACCAGTGGAGCAATATTATAGTTAAAAAAATGATATAATTATTATGTGAGAAAAATATTGAACTTATAATTATGTATTTATTTTGAGTTATTTTTTTAAAATTTTTTACTTATTCAAGTAGTATTCAATTTTTTGTTTAATTAGTTTTGAATATTATGTTTAATATTATGAATTTTTCAAAATATAGGGAGTGATTTCAAGGGAGAAATATTTCCTAGAATTGAGAGGGAGGGGGGACAATTATGATAAAAGCCTACAATTCTGTAAAGTTTTCATGGCTATGCCATAAATTGTGCTAAATTGAAGTAAGGAGGGATAATTGCCCGGCCTCTTGTAGTAAAACAAAGTGTTTGGATAGCAAATTATCCCAAATAATATTTTACTTGTATCATAAACATATTTTCAAATCTACCATTTTATATTTCCAATCATCTTTTTATCTCACATATATCATATCACAAAAAGTGTTACAGTAATTATTCCAAATAATATTTCAAATAATACTCGTAGAAGTGTTGATAAATTCAAAATGTTACTCAAATTCTAAACTTTTGATTAATTCTCTTAATAAATCCAACATGTTAAGCTAATTATTTAAGTTATGCATATTCTGCACGTAAAATAAATTTTTTTTTTTTGGGGGTGGCTATCAGGCCTATAGCTGATGGAGCCTTGTCTAAAATAAAACTGTCAAGAAAAAGAAGTTAAAAAATGTGCCAAAAAGATTATTCAATTATATATATATATATATATTCACTGTTTGAAACGACAAATTAAACGAAGAGAGGATACGAGTTGAGGCTGAAGGTTAACGTGTGAAAGCAACAATGGAAGTGGATGTATGTAGCTAGTTCAGACCTTATCACCGTCAATCTTCTAAGACTCTGCCAAATGTGCAGCGAGCAATTAAGATAAATGGCTGCATGGGTTTGGTGGGCGGGGGGTTATATTACATGTACTTGGAGTTTGAAAGCTACCATTTTTACTGAAGCGTACGTCACATTTGAAGCTTCAGAACTGCCGACGAATCATCAGTACACAAGTTTCAGGCAGGTTGCTCATCAGTCAAAAACATGTATGATAACCTAGATGCTTTACCCGTTTTTTGATGGGCTCATCTATTTAATGACTTTGTACCATTTGATTTCGAGTTCATACCAGCTGTACATTTAGAATGGATGGATTTGTCGGGCGAGTAGGGAAGTACTTTTAGAATTCCCTCATACGCCACTTTTAGACCTAAATCTTG
This sequence comes from Coffea arabica, assembly GCF_036785885.1. Taxonomy (NCBI): domain Eukaryota; kingdom Viridiplantae; phylum Streptophyta; class Magnoliopsida; order Gentianales; family Rubiaceae; genus Coffea; species Coffea arabica. The sequence goes on from NC_092312.1 coordinate 11,051,133, forward strand.
GATATGACAGTTAGGGATGATGAGGAGCGGTGGAATGTCAAACAAAAAAAAAAAATTAAGTGGCATGTGTTAAACTCACATGTAAAAATTTTTAATTTATTTGATAATCAAATTTAACAATTAAATTTAATGTATTCAAATCTTAATTGTGTTTAGATTGTTTTTATAACAAAAAAGAGTGCCACTTAATTGATTAAGTGCTTCTGAATTATCTAGGTAAAATTGAGTTTAGAAAATAAGTGATAAGTTTTTCATTTATCACTTAATACAAGATATGCTTTTACGCTAGGGTTTAAGTACTTTTTTTTTATATAACTAACTCCGATTAGATTAGCTGTTTTTGGGAGGTGTTTTTGAAAAATTTTACTGTAGCAGAGTTTTTAGATTATATTTTGGGATATTTTCAAAAAATATTTTGAAATATTTAAGAGTAGAAGAGTTTCTAAAATATATTTTGAGATATTTTTTAAAATTTTAAAAAAATTCAAACTAATTTTAGATTACCTTTTAGAGTGCTTTTTAAAATTTTTTATTATAATTAAAAAACTAATTTTTGAAAAACACTACTCCCATCCAAAAAATAATCCGTATAATCGGTTGTCTTCTCCCACACCCTCTCTCCATCATCTCTTCCCTCTCTCATCAACATCCGATCCTACCTCGCTCACCCTTCCCTTTCTCCTTTTCCATTTGGCATCATTATGGATAATTAAAAGGAGTTTTCCATTGAAGTGTTCTCTCATATAAGCTAAAGGTATGCGTACAAGTCTGTAGATATTTGTATCGTTTCTACTCCTGACAGCTATATGATTCATCATTAGTTTATGGTTTGATTACAAAATTCGTTGAAGACATCACAGAAAATATAGAACACAAAGGAGGATCTCGACAAGTTGATCAAGGCTTTATGATCAACTTCCGTGAGCAAATTAAAAATCAACATTTTTAGCATTTTAGATGAATTATATTTACAGTATTTGTATTTTGTCAAATATATTTATTCCATTATAAATTTTATTTCAATTTTAAGTTCATTCTTTTTCTAATAAGTAATTCTTATTTTAAATAAAATTAAATCATATGTGCTACTATTAAAATACACCAATATAATATCATTATTTATAAATAAATCAATATAAGGACAAAATTGTAAAATAAAAGAAATTCGGCATTCAGTTGTCTACATACATAATACATTCAATGTTCAAATTCAGACAAAAATTTGTATTAAATTTACCACTTAACAATTCAATAACTTAATGAATTCAGATTTCAGACTTCAATTTTATCAAACGTGCCCTAAATTTAGAGATCAATTAACCTGGTTGTTGTGGCCCAAGAGACCCGAAAGACAAGCCAAGGAAGACTACTTTTGAGCTGGAGATTATAAGTAATTGACTATCAAAAGTCAGAGATTTTGCAATATTTTCTGAAGTTTTTGTAAAAAATATATCGTAACGATTTGATTTGATGTGTGTAAAGTAAAAAAAAATGATTAAAAATGTATTTACGAAAAATGTAAAAGTTTTTTGAGATTCCCAAATCATAATGTTCTCCTTTGTGGAATCAAAACTCAACTCCAGCACCTTTTGGACGATATTCTGAGAGAGAAAAGCTTGAAGCCGATCAACATTCCACGAGTCACCCAAGAAGAATTCCGCCACCAGCATTGGCGGAAATTTTAACAAAGTCTCGCAAAACTTTTACAGAACAATATATATGTATATATATAACAATTTTAGTTTTATTTTCTTCATGTTGGTGCCATCATCCCGATTACGGGGATTTACATCGATATTTGCTTGCTGCTTTTTACAACCCCCTTTTGCCCCCTTTCTGATATAAATCTTGTTTCCTGCTTTCTGAATCTTTCCTAGCATGAAAACAGACATCCTTTTGGTTATTACAGTATCGGGCAACATTCGTGTTTCATTTTCTTATTACCAGTTGCTGTCGATGCCCCACATCGCAGGTGATCCACTCCACTCAAGTTAGAAGCATTGTGTTTCTTAGCATAAATCATTCTCGGCAGTTCACAAGGTAAAAATCTACTATATTTATGCTAGCAAAATTAAGAATTGACAAGCTAAATGCCTTAACATAAGAAGGGATATAGCAGGTAAATTACAAATATTTGCAATATACAATCTGCTGATAAATAAAAGAATGGAGCCAATTCTGAACATCAGTCATTATAATAATTGCTTCAAACCAAAAGTAGTATTTAACTGTGGATATGCTAATTTTGTGCTCTAAAGTAACAAATGAATTGGGGTGGTGGATCACCGTTTTGTAAACATTCCCTGCACTAAAAAAGAGAAGTCATAATTTGATGGGGCACTCAAAGTTGAGTAAGGCCTGCCCATCCCCGCAGCTGATATTCCACCTACTGGAGCCATTGGTGTTGCATTGTACATGCTGGCAAAGGCAGATTCTGTAAGTGTTTGAAGTTATTTCCGAAAGGCTGATTTCAAATTACTGGTATCTTTCCATTGAATAATGCCTATCTTCATGTTTTCAATGTATTATTAGAATGCCACGCAGGGACTGCGGGGATTTGCACTTTCTTGATTTCATCTTAAATTTTCACAGCGATTCTTGTGAGCTGCATTTATTGGATATCAGATTGCGGGACATCAAATTTTCATAAAACTAGTAGATATAGAACCAGAGGACATTTGATTTGGTTACATGCCCTCAGATGCTTGAACAGGCTGGAAGAATGATTCAGGTGGAATTTCTATGCCAACCTTTGCAATAGATTGAGATTATCTATTAACGGAAGTGATGCAAACGAAAGGGCACACACTGTATTTTGCAACAAAACGACAGCAGGTCTCTCTTCAAATAAAGCTGAAAACTCTGATGAAGGCTGTTTAAGAAAGGTGAAAGACACCTTTTGATTGAGTTGTTATTCATGTCTAGATGTCATTCTATGATCTCAGATTTCAGATTATTCAGTGGATATTAAAGGTAATTTCTCCAACAATTATGGATGAAGAAATTCACGCAAAAGACGTTCCATAGTTAGTATTACCTTAAATTTGGACTTGCAGAAGCAGCAGCATAGTAGTTTAAAGGTTGAACACTTCCCATCTTGTACAAGAACATAAAAATATAACAATAGTAAGAAGAAAATATGCTCAAAAAAAAAATTAAGATTAAGAGAATACATTCAGGAGACCAACCATTCTTCCAGGTGCCTGATAACTAATTCTTCCCCAGTTTTGAGCATTGGAGGTGGCTTGATGTATATTGTTGGGAATTGAATGAGACTGACCCCAAGGCCTTGGTGCAGCAGCCATGTAACTAGACTGCTGTTCAGCCAGCATCGTATGTTGTTGTTGGACGGGCAAAGGTGACACCATGCTAGACTGTGAGGGAAAAAAAAAAATTAGCAAGTTAAGATGTAATCTTAACTAAGAACAAGAACTGCACATGAACACTTAATAAACATATAGATTTGGCCAAGAACATACGTTACAAGTACAACAATTTCCAGGGACTGCCCAACAAATTTGAATTGAACCTTAAAATACAGTTAATGTTCTGAATTACCTTGTTCCTTTTTTATTTCAGTGATTATTTGTCATCAAAAGAAAATAACCTCATAATATGGCAGAATAAACTTTAACTGATTGTCGCAAAAAGTCATATACCTTGTCAATGAGGCTCATGGTGTCATTCTTCATATCATCTAAAGGTTTCCCTACAACAGTTGGGGTATTCCACTGAAAATCTCTAAGTAATTCTTCAATACCAGAGTCCAGCTTGCTCTTGTTTTCTGCAACCTTAGATGGAACCTTTTGCTCAAAGCATTGTGTAGCTTCAGCAGCTGCAACAAGACAATTAAATCATTAGTGCAAGGCAAAAAGGTTTTAACTTATCCAACTATAAATGGCTTCTTACTCCATGGCGATAAGAATTACAGCCATCACCACCTCCCTAAAAAAATAAAAGAAGGAAATAAAAAGTGCTGGGAGTAGTCAGTAAAAATGCCTGCATGATACCAAATAAATCTCAGGTGAAGAACGTACTCTGCGAACGTCCCAATGAAAGATTATTAGCAGCAGACAATTTGGGGTCATTTTCTTTGGCTTCCTCCATAGAAAGCTTATTAAGAAAATCAGTAGCATATTCAACCTTAGCTTCTGATTCCATTGGGGTGGCCCTGCCTCCTGGTTGTCCTTTCCTAGCCTGAGTGTCTGATGGCTCCAATTTCTGGTGAACTTCTTGCAGTTTCACAGCAGAAGCAATCTGTCCAACAGTCCATGTCAGTCTTTGGGAAACAATTATCTCTGGTATAGAATAAAAGCAAGCTACCAAATCCAGATCATTCAAATATATGCTCAAAGAGGGCAGAAACATGTTCAGAAAAAGGATGGCTCAATTTCCAAGACATCCGAAAATGGAATACAAGGAAATCAAAGTCTAGACCTCTGTATCTCTTTAGTGATAGTGAACTCAAAATTCAGAAGTCTCCTGACTGACAAGTATTAGGTTGTAAATGTGGCTGGAGGCATGTGAAGGTTCACCATCATATGTGGTTGCAGAGTTACATGTGCTTAACAGTGAGCAATTTTCCCCCAACCCCCTCCAACTGTGATAAAAGTACTTCATAGGCATAAAAGTGCTAACCACTTTTCAAATTTGCATCCATTTGGACCCCATTGTAAGATTCCTTCCTCTATCACATACTGTGCCCTCTACAATTATAGTTCTATAAAATTCAGGAATTCAATGTAGACTCACTTTAAAGTAAAAAAGTTCCAACATGTTCACTTTTTTAGATCCAAGCAACAATTAAGCTCGAATGATACACAACAACTATCAAAGAATACAGTTCTTTACTCTTCACTATCAAATCCAGTCAAAAGGGTTGCTAAACGCAGCTACCGTGCTATGACTCTATGTACAAAATTAACAGGCTTCAACTGATCTCATCGGACTCGTGGAAAAGAAGACAAAAATACAAAGTAAGATCTTCAGAAGTTGCAAAAATTTCGAAGAAAAGTACAAGGACAAAAGGAGATGAAGGGAGGGAGGAACAAAAGACAAAGCAACCAAGAAAAGAACATCTTTTAAGTTTGTTCTTTTAACCTGCTCGGATACTTTAGGAGGCGCAGGGTTACAGCCGTTTTGAATGGAGGGGGAACTTGTAACATTATTCAGAAGTTTAGAGTTTTTCCTCTCTTCCGACAAATTATCTGTGCACTTAAGGTATCCAGTACTTCTACTTCCAGATCCCATCTTCTTGTCCAAAATTCTATCTTCTCTCACAGCTGGAGATGCTTTAAAGTTTCCATTCCTTGGGATCCATCTTTTCTCGACATACCTAACAAGAAATTGAAAAATAGAAACAGGATAAGTGCCTATTAGAATTCCACCACTAGGGAGTAACAATGAAGCTGGACAAAGTCATTGGCATCATAGTTGGTCAAAGTACCGATCAACCACTATCATACTTTGCACGGATAAAATTTTCAATTCCAACTCTATCAAATTTTGGAGGCAGCTCAGCTTCCCAATAGCTATTTGACTTCTCATTCCCCATTGCTGCAAAGATGAACAAACAAGTTAAGTCCAAAGGAACCATTGAAAAACTTAGTTTATCTGTCCACAAGAGGTGGAAAGGAATCCTGCTCACATTGAATCAATGCAACTTGATCTGGAAGCCATGTGTCAAGAGTAGCAGATCTCACCTGCAACAAATTAAACAAGTTTAGTAGGCATAGCACTGAAGACATTTTAAGGAAATACAATTAATCCAAGACAAGTAGCAGGGGCAAAAGATTTGCTATCCATCTGATAGGTGCACAAGTAACTCCCAAGAGCTAAAATTTCCCATGAATATCATACTACTCTTTCATTACAGATGAACAGTATGATACACATCTTTTCCAAATCTTGAACATGTGTCATGCAAGTATGATACACGCACCTTTGATATGTGTACTCCAAGACCTCTATGGATTCCAGAACATTGCATGCATATGAAGATTCCCAGATTCACGCTAGCCCATCTAGGGCCTCTTCACAGAAATTAAATGTACCATTAGGACAAAAAAGCATGACATCTAATGTTTGAAATAATTATATTGAGACTAATTGCAGAATATACAGCTCCCAGGTACATACTTGCTCTTGCAGTCAGCACAGTATTGGTTCTCCGGCAGTTTGAGTAGCCCCTCAAGAATCTGTCGGAAGGACACAACATAGAAATTCTTCCTTTTAGCCTCAGTATACTAGAGATAACTGGATCTAATTTTGCTGGATAAAGCATGATTGTAGGTCAGAGGCCCTCAATCACCACAGAACAGAGGCATCTTTGATCATTATAGTATCTACTCGTCAACAGATATAGATTTTATCTTATTGTCAAAATTGAATGGAGCTTAGACATCATGGATAACAGAAAAGTCAAAATTGATACCTGAGATTTCAGTTTTCTTGGCACAGAAAGAATTGGACAACAGAAAAGTCAAAACTTTTCCCCAGAGATCAGTGAACCAAAGTCTATCTAGTAGAGAGAAGGAAGACTCCATCTTTAATGCATTCAGGGGTGCAAAAACCAGTTGAAGACATAGATTAACATAGATCTAACAAATATGCTCGTAGTTGTCTACAGTCAAATGCCTTTTCAAATTTAGAAAAGAATTCAATCTATTACTCATTTTGATATGCCATTGTTCTGCATCTTTTGCTAGGAAAATCAAATTCCATAAATGGATTAATACCCATAAAATTTGTGGAGATCTGCATTAGCTCAAACTAACATGAAATTTGATTTCAGAAAGATGCAAAACCAGCTCTTTATTGCTTGTCAACCAAAAAAGGGGGGAGGAGGTTTCCAAACATTTCATATGCTGGTTCAAGTATAAGCAATCAATTCAAGCTAAAATTGGCATATGTTGATTGCTTGGTTCTGGTATTGCAACTTCCAGACTCTTATGTGTCAAGCCAAAATCTTTAAATGAAACTTATTAATCTCACAGTATTCTGAATTAAAGCACATGAACTGCATGTTGGAATTACCTAGAACATCATAGCTCCCCAAATGTTTAACATATGTCTAATCCATGAAAATGATATTCCTTCATATCAATCATGACTGCCTTTCCTGTAAAATCTTATCTAGCACAAACTTCTTTGTGCCAATCCATTCTTTGCCTGTTTGTTTCCTCATCGAGGTCCTAGATGTTCTGTTAATTCTTTCTTTAGCACTAAAGGAAACTCATACTGCGATAACTCTTTCGGATCGATGCCAAATCAAAGACACAGATGGAGGAAGGGCTAGTTTTAAGACACAATTAAGAGTCCACAGGAACTTTTAATAAAAAAGCTAGTCTTTTCAGGGGCACCAATCTAATTTTGCCAACATATAAATTGAAATACACCAATATAGTGCTGTATGCTCTAGATTATGGACTTATGCATGTCAACCTCAACTACTTTCCCAATATGTCCAGCTATGCCGAAGTATCATGGTAATAGCAGAATATCAATGCTATAAAATTGTGTTCCAACCTCCAATGTGGGGCCTGATGCCAAAAGAAATATTGGCTTATAGAACCTTTGACAGGTATAGGAATATATAAAACTGAATTAAGACCCAGCATTAGCTCATGATTGTGGATAAGTCTAATTATTTTGAGCACCAAATGGAACACAGAATAAGTTCGTCCTATGTCATCAATGACTTAAAAAATAGGAAGTTTGTTAACCAAACACACCAAATCATACATTGGCACTTGGCAGCAAAATAGTCAAGCACCGACTATCAATCTATTAGACCAAATTAGTTAGACATTCATGTTCCGTCCCAAATTGAAATTCAACCACATGCTAAACCCTCGAGAAAGGAAAAGAAATATCTCAAGAAAAGATGTTCTTTTTCTAAGCAAACCTAAAGAAGAAACTTAAAAGCCTAAATTCTGAAACTAAAATCTAACTAATAACAGAAATAAACGATGTATTTGTCCATAACGGACATAGCTCTGCTATGCTTCTCAAGAACAAAAATTAACACCTTAATAAACAGAGAGAAAAAAAAATAATTTAAATTGAAAAAGAATAATTTAAATTACAGACCCATCATGGTAAGACAAGAGGAAGTATTCAAACACAAGGAATACAAATTCAAACAATCCTAGCACATCAAATTTCAAAACCCACGTAAATTTCAGCATCATGGATGGTTAGACATATTTCATGCTCCTAAAGATTCAATTTTTAACAATTTTTTTTCAAAAAAATAACTTGACATGGGATTGAAAGAAAACAGATGTATGCTTATGGAGCATGTTGACATATTATTGCTGAACAGGGATACCAGAACAACGAAATTTCCAAAACGCATTAGTTAAAACTTAAAAGACATAGTCACATATTACTTTGTTATGCAAGAATTCAAGCTTTATCAAAATCTTGGACATACAGACTCCAGCATGATTGAAGACACATATATATTGATGAAAGGAATCATAAAAACACGAAATTTTGAAAACAAAGATGAATTTCAGCTCCATAAAAATTCGAACTTTGACAATTTCCCATGATAAGGAGGAAAAAAAAACCTTACCTTTATGTGCTTTGCATTAAGCTCCTTGGAAACGCTGGCTTTTCCGTTCATGGCGTGGTGCTCTTCCCTTGCTGGGCTGCCAAACTTTCTCTTGCTTTGTCTTTGCGTAGTTGCAAACAATACAAGGAGGATAAAACTTTTTCTTTGTTTTTCTTATTGGACTTGTGATACGAAAGGATCAAGAAACTGCTAAGGAAACTGAGCGTAAAGAGAAGGAAAAGAAAGAGACAGAGGAGAAGATATTCGCAGCCCCAGCGGACGCAAGTGGAGGTGGCTAAGGCTGTGAGTTGTGAGTCAGTCCCCTGAATTTGACTTTTTTTGAAGTTCCATTCCGATTCCTTCATTGCTTTGCCGTTGTTTTTCGAAGCTGGCGTGTGCGGCTGGCTGGTCAAATCCAAGACGACCCCGCTTTTTTGTTGGTTCTTGAAATTGTGCCTGCCATTTGTTTCTACACAATTTATTTGTTCTATGCGGAAGAAGTGTTCCAATTGATCTTGTTGATTACAGTGCCTGGTCGGAGTATCAATTATTAGTAACACTTTTGGTCTATTATGTTTGTTAACTTTAGGTGGGGAGTTTTGATTGATTTAAGGACAAATCTGAAACGGGCTAAAGAAAAATGAGTTAAATTTTAGAAGGCATTAAAAGTTCCACTATCGTACCTGAAATTTTTTTTTTTTGAAAAAAGAAAGTTTCATTATGAGCCCTTGTGAGTAGAAAATGACCCCTTCGGTCCCTAACAGTACTTTTGAAAAACAATCCAATCTCATATGTTTGGGATTTTAATCAATCAAACTCATTCCAACTTTTGAAACTCAATCCAATCTCATATATTTGGACCGTTCTTTCGATTCCCGCTGAGTGTTTAATCTAACTGTGTGTGTGTTGTTGATCCTTGACTAGAGGAAAAAAAAAATCAATCAAACTCATTCCAAAGAAAAGTTTAATACAAGTTGTGTAAAAGATGTCATTGGGAGGTAAAATCTTTGGCAATGGATGTGTGGACTTTTGCAGAACTATCATAAACTTTTGTTTACGAGTCCTCTTTTGGTGTTTCATTTTACTATATATTGTTGCTTTACAAATTCAGATTCTAATAGGTTTATTAAATACTTGCATGGTTGTTCGATCATAAAATGCAAGCACAATATGGTCTAAACTGCAAAATACCTTTTAATTCTCAATGATCGAGTATACATTAAACTGTAATTTCTGGTCCTTTAATTTTGACAAAATTGCAATTGATGACTGAGAAAAGATACCTAAGAAAGCAGACGTGCATCGAGAAAGAACTCAGCAAGTCATGCATCGAGAAAAGCTTGTTCTTGTGTCATCACTCAATTATCAAAGTTGTTTTTGTTTGGGTTAAATAATATATTACTAATAATTTCCTCACCTTTTCAAGCTGTATAACTCCCCACCTTCTAAAATAGGAGTATAATTGTCAACATCTCAAGCTTTATGATTCCATATTTTTGGTTTGATTAATCAATGATTTGAGCTTACTAATCACTTTCTTCGCTTTGCAGCTGGCTAATCGAAAAAGCGGTGGATTAACAAGAAAGGCTACTAACTACCCAATGTGGGGGGCACTCTTCTACTGTAGCAGTCACTTTGCTCATGAATTGCGACCATGATCTCAACGAAAGTCTCAGCATATTTCAATTTTAACATCTAGTTAGTTAACACCTTTTTCATTACCTATCTTTAATTTCTATTCAATGTCCATAATTGGCCAAAATTTTGAAGTAAAAAGACCAAAATGGTTTTAGCAACATTGGAAGGGACCAAAATGTAATTCATTTCAACATTAATGGGAAGCAAAGTAATTTTTCTTTCCCCTTTCATTACCTCTTAAATGTTTGTAATTTGTAGCTTGTGCATTCATTAAGCTTTTACCTTCCGGAGCATTTAAAACTGGCCTGGGTTTCTACGGAATTCTTCACATCTCATTAGATTTTAAATATAATATTATTGTGTACATGAATGATGAATTGTCAGAAGATGTCGGATCCATTTTACCAACTTCCAATACTAATCAGAATGAGAAGAATAAGAATAACCCTTGTGGAGGTTGCTATCCCACATCGGGGTTGGGAGGGTTTGGGTGGTTAGTATATTAGTCTCCTGTGAGACCTTCAAAAGTTGCCGGCTTTTGAGGATTCTTACGGGGTTATCGGTTAGTAAAAAAGCGTCCAAAAGTCTGTTGACTTTGACAAAAAAAACATCAGCCTAATGCACGGGGGGTATGGGTTCCCTTGTGGAGGTTGATATCCCACATCGGGGTTGGGAGGATTTGGGTGGTTAGTATATTAGTCTCCTATGAGACCTTCAAAAGTTGTCGGCTTTTGAGGGTTCTCACGGGATTATCGGTTAGTAAAAAAGCGTCCAAAAGTCTGCTGATTTTGACAAAAAAGAGAAGAATAAGAATAAACCACTGGGTCAATGGCTCACACGCCATCAGGGACAGACTTAAGTCCCTCCTCTCGGGTTGTAGGTGAGGGTTCAAACTTCATCTGCAGTAAAAAAATTTTAAGAATTGTGTTGCAACATTTCTTTGATCTAGTTGAGTTGCTGACAAAAAAAAAAACAAAGAGAAGAATAAGAATAAATTGTCGAGTAAAGTAATGAAAAACGAAATTTTGAGATTAGATTACCAAACAGACGGAGAATGGAGCCCTCCAAAAGTTTGGAAAATTACACCTTAATTGTGAACAACATTTTTATACACCATCATTACTTTGCAGATTTCTATCCTAAATCAATCATTAATTGTTTGTGATTGATGATTAATGCATATATACGCACACACACAAACACACTATCAGAAAGTTACTCACACACACTGTCAAAAAGTTGTTGCAAAGTTTGTCATAAAATAAAAAGTTGTATATATGCAGACCCTATATATATATATATATATATATATTATGTTTGTAACTTTTTTATGACAAATTTTGCAATAACTTTCTAATTTTATGCCCATAATCAAGATGGGAGCTTATTTATCTTTTCGCTCTCTAGTTAAGTTTCTTTGTTTATTTACTCATTGAAAGAACCGAAATATATCAAGTAACATAGAACTAACCTTTTAGCAGAGCGAAAGCTTGTACTGTACCAGTTTTTTTAAGAAAGACAAGACTCTTAAAATTTGCAGCTCTGAATTTGCATATTGCCTTTTGAATTGGGTACTAATTTGCACTTTAATAATTGTCAAATGACAATATGGGCAGGCGCAAAATTAGTACCATAACACCGCTGTATGCTATTCTACTTCTTATATGCGTATGCGAGAATTTTGGGATTTTTGGCAACATTAAGGGGCAGATTAGAATTTTTATGGAAACACATTACGTGGAAATTGGACGTGAAAACTGACGTAGCTTCAACATACTGAACTTTCAAGTGATTTTGTGCTTGGAATTGATGATTGGACTTCTAAGAATTACATAAAGAAGAGACAAAGCAAAGAAAACAAGAAGGTATTTAAATGTCTAGCCAATTCCACTAGAGAACCACATACGCTTAGATTTGATAATACTGCTTATGGAAGTGGAATGAAGATTCTGATTTGATCGATGTTGTAGTCTAGTAATCTGCTTCCTTGCAGATTGTATTCTGACGAAGGACTGGTCTCGCTTTGCACCTCTCACTTTGTATTACCTTTTTTTTTTTTTTTTAATTTTGTACTTTGAGTTTTAATTTTAAACACGATCTTTACACTTTAAACACGAAGGTCATTGATATTTTCTATATAGAATTAAAGCTCAAAGGCTTCAATTCGAAAAATTGCAACACGATCACTAATTTCATCATTCTTTTCTTTTCTTTTTTTCTTTTTAAACGGAACAATTTCCAGCCTCTTTTCTTTTTGTCCAATCCAAGTTTCGGTCTCCGTTAAATCCAGTTTGTGCAGTTTCAAAAACTCCCAAGAAGAAGAAGAGGAGGAGGAGGAGCAGCATGTTTAGTCTCGTCCATAAAATGTTCTCACCAAGTGTAAATGTCGGCCCCATCAGTTCTGTTTGGAAAAGACTTTAATTATTGGCAAAGCTTTTTTGGAATACTCTTCTGATCATATATTTTCACATTTCGAAATTTGTTGTTGTGATCTTCTTTAATTACGAGTTGCAAAACCTGTCATTCCATACTTTACTAGAGCCAAGAAATATCTCTCATAGCAATAGTAGAAGCACTCCCATTTACACCAAAATCTGCTTCAAGCAAATGAGGATTGCGAGGAACCACCAGCCCAAACCATCAAGCCTTTAAGGCTTGGTGAGGCGGAAAGTAAGGTTTTTCCATCAATTATTACATTAAAATGTGAATTTGTTTTAAAAAATTCAGACGTGTACGTGTCGCCGTCTTTGGAAAAAAAAAATGAAGATTGCGAGGAAAGAGGAGATGAATAATACAACAAACAAATAAAATATTAAAGATGATGCAGCAGCACTTCTTTGATGATCATCGATCGTCTTTCGAACTAATCTGATTAATATCATATTATCATTACGAGTTAAAGTTTATTGGATTTTAGAGAGAGTTTGGAAAGAATACAGAAGAATTGCCAAATGACTTTCAAGGCAAGTATGCAAAGAAATTGCCAATCGACTTGATGCAATTCTGCAAAATGAGTGGAGAGCCAGATGAATCATTCAGTGCGACCGGCAAGAAACAACTTAAACCTAACTTTAACGAAACGACCCTACATGGCTGTGGTCAGAGATCTTCACGATGATCAGGCATGACCCATGCTTCAAGCCCTTTTCCTACCGTCTTGATTGATTGATAGGGGGCGGCCGGTGGGGAGATGGATATGGATGATGCACGCTCCAGATTACAATAGTACTACCACATCTTCTTCCGTTTCAACTGACTTCTGCTCCGAAATCCACGCTTTGGTCGTACAATCTGATAATGAAAAAGTTCATATTCACCATCTCATCTTTCTTTATGCACTTTTTGTATTTCTTTGATCGCAGATAAATAGCGATGAAGCATCTGTCCGAGGTAGTAAGTGGGCATTTTATCTTTTCTTTGGGCTTGGGGTGGCTGCTTCAACTGTTATGCTCTCTTTTTCACTCTGCCGTAGATGACCTTGCAGATGTGTTTCTCGGTTCTTGTGCTGCTAATTTTTGCACCAGAAACTGAAAGCCTCCTAATCAAAGCTAAAACGCCTCCTAATTCATGCACCATTCTCTCTACGCCCCAAATTCACAGTAGCATGAGCTATGACTGACTGTAAAATGCAGCTTTCCGTACTTTGGGGAACATGCATAGATAGAGTAGTGTGTCTTTTGGCATGCAAAGAGCCGGTCTCGAGTCAAGCTCGAATCGAAATCGAAATCGAACTCGAACTCAAAATATTAAGCTCGTCGGCTCACGAGTTCGAGTATATATATAATATTTTTTATTTTTTTATTTTAAGCATATATATATTTTTTTATTTTAAGTATATATATATTTTTTATTTGCTTATTTTAATAATAAAATTACATATATATCCTTAATATTTTATTATTTATTAAGAAAAAAATATTATTTTATTTATTTTTTTAAAAATAAAAAAAATTATTTTTTATTTTTTTCGAGCTCGAACTTTAAATTGCCGGCTCCTCGAGCTCGAGCTCGAGTTCGAGTTTGGTAAAATTTAGTCGAGACTCGACTCGATTAGTTCAAAACTCGACTCGACTCGACTCATTTGCAGTCCTACACAAAAGGCACCATCCTGCAATTCTCCACCTCTAACACTGACCCTTTGTATTTCTTGACAGCCGCCTCTTAAAATACACCGCCTGTGCGTTTATGCAGATTGTCGAGAAAAAAAAAAAAAAAAAAGCTCCTTCTTGCCTTTCTTCTTCTTTGTGAAATGCTTGGATATGGTGTATTATTTTGGAGAAGTTTGGCACACATATTGATTGGATAAATAACAATTATATAAATTTTGAATTTGAAATTCAATTTTTACACATATGTTATAAATCAAACGGGTGATAATATATACACATTGTCAGTGTTTTAATAAGATATTAGTATTAATATGTGGTGTTCATGAGTATTTAAAATAGGATGATAAAGATTTTTTATTTTAAATATTTTGCAAAAATTTTTAGAGCAAATCCAGAAATGCCTCATCTAGTATTTCTCAAAATAAAATATTGCTCTGCTTGAATTAGACATAAACAAAAAAGAGGCCAAATGGAAACAATAAGGCCTCGAATAGAATTATTTTAGAATAAAAATGTATTATTGCTCATTAATGACAAGTTGAAGACTTGAAGTGCAATTTGGCTCGTTAGCCACAAAGACTTCACCCATCCCATTATCATTCCCATTTCTTCCGCAATCTTATCTTTCAACGACGTCGTACAGGCTCCAGTCTTTCTCCGTACCTTGGAAGCCTCACAAGTCACAACCCGAAGAGCCAGCTGCCAACTGACGTTTTATCCATCAAAATAAAGAGAACAAGGTGAACTTTTTTATGCCCTTTGTATTTCTTTCTTGTGTGCAATTTTGCAGAATTAATTGGAACCTGGGCCACCTACGTTTTTTTTTTTTGAGTTTATTCAAATAATAGTGATTGATAGTTCAAAGACGGATTATTTGGATTTAAACATATGGTCTGTGGATTATTGGGTTTCAGAAACTGATTTGGAAATCCCTTCTTTTATCTGAATTTTTCATTGCAAAGTACAACTTTGAAGCTAACAGAACCAGGAAAAATGATGGAATAGCATAAGATAAGAAGTCGAGGGAGGGAGGGTATTGCAATATAGCAAGTTATTTCTCTTGCTAGACTATATATAGAACCCAAATGATGGTCCTGATGCAGTCCTCGCAGGCATTTTGATCACTAGAAAGCAGTTTTATGTGTGTTGTTTGGTGATGGGCATCCCAGTTTCCCCAACATGTATATCTTGCTTTAGTTTTGGATTCACAATGTGCAGTAGGGAAATGACAGCAAGTATCAAACGGAATTTGTTCACAAGTTGGTTCTTGATATCCTGTGATCTATCATAATGGCTGGGTGTTACTTTTGTAGTTTTAGTTTGCTTTTTTGTTCTTGATGTGGAGTATTCTGGCTTCAAATAGTGGTGTTTTGCAGGGCATTGACCAGGTGCATGCCTTCTCCCATTTCGATAAGTTGTTATGCCAATGCCTTTTCTTTGCCTTTTACCTTTTCCAGTTTGATTTTTTTGGGCGTTCGGTAAATATTAGAACATGGGGTTGTATTAACTCGATAGACCAACCTTTCTGATAGCAATTCCCTTGGTTGCAACTTTTTATGTTGTCTCTAATTAAATCACCAGGGACTTGTGTTGCCACGACTTCTTGCTCTTTCTCTGGCCTTTCTGTTTTATTGTGCTCCTTAGTGTATTCTGCCCGAGTATCTCTTCTAGAAGTTAAGGTTACCTATTGCAAGCTCTGACTTACTGGATAGTGTTTGATTCAGGAGCAGAATAAACTCTTTAAAGGGTGACTAGGTGAATAACAGCCGACAAGCAATGCCTGTAATAGTTCCATGGCCATGATGAAGCTGTTTGATGCTCATTGTCACCTACAAGATCCGAGGGTGTTCAATATGGCCCCACAGATAATCAGGAAAGCGCTTGATAATGGGGTTGCTCATTTTGCTGTCAATGGAGTCAGTGAGAGTGACTGGCATTTGGTTAAGGAGATGAGTGATAGGCATCCTTCGGTGATTCCAAATTTTGGGATCCATCCATGGTTTGTTGCTGACAGAACTCCCAATTGGCTGAACACTTTGAAGGAATTCTTTGAGGCTAATCCTGCAGCTTCAGTTGGAGAGATAGGTTTGGACAAAGGTTCACGTGGGAAGCAGATTGATTTTACAGACCAGGTTGAAGTGTTCCGACAGCAACTTCAGCTTGCTAAAGAGTTGAAAAGACCAGCATCTATCCACTGTGTGCGAGCTTTTGGTGATTTACTTGATATACTGAAATCTGAAGGACCATTCCCTGCTGGTGTGCTTTTGCATTCTTTCTTGGGTTCTGCCGAAATGGTTCCTGAATTTGCTAAGCTTGGTGCGTACTTTTCCTTTTCGGGGTTTCTTATGTCCATGAAGGAAACCAAGGCAAGGAAAATGTTGAAGTCTGTTCCTCGTGATAGAATTTTGTTGGAGACAGATGCACCCGATGCTCTTCCAAAATCAAACAATTCAGATTCTCTTCTTGTGATTGGAAGTCCTGATGAAGATTCAACTACCAAGGACGGTCCCTTGTTTGAGAATGCATCTCTAAAGGAAACCAACAAATCAACTTTGGAGACAGAAAACCTTAATCATCCTGCTAACATTCACCATGTACTGTCTTATGTAGCATCTTTGCTTGATATGACTAGGGAAGAACTTGCTGAAATTAGTTATGGAAATGCGGTAAACCTCTTCACTTATGAAGGTTCCAAGAAATATAACTAACAGGTAATTGTAGTTGTTTACTACTAATTATACAGGGTAAAATTTGTATTCAAAAAGGGCTCTTATATGTTTTCTCCTTGCACGTATTGAGAAAATGTAATTGATCAACTTCATGCAGCACATTTGCTGTACTTGCAATGCAAGCATGTTTTGATAGCGTTGAGTCTCTTTCAATGCAATAAAATGAACCGAAATGTCAATAAACCATTCACAAGCCAAAAGTACTTTCTGCCATCTTCAGCCTAATGATTGCCCCCCCAAAATTTCAGGGATGGGTCCGATGTAAATTCTATACCTTTTGCACCTGTAGGCAATAGATGCTGAAGCTTTACAAGTTGGATGTTTCTCACTTCTCTTAGATCAGCCTTTTTTAGTACGATACAGTAGCATCATAAACAGAAATAAGCCAATAAAGTTACTGGTTGTGTTGAAAGGCAATTCGTTTTGCTGGCTGGTTTCAACATTAATGTTTCTGCCTTCCCATTTTATTGTGACTCCTCGTGATTTAGCTCGAGTTTTTCTTTTACTTTTCCCTGTGACAGGTATTAGTGGCTGGTCTAGTGCCTACTTGTTCCACAATATCAATCCAACGAAGTGGAGTAAAAGAGACTTGGATGTCTAGAAATCGATCTGAAGCTTATTTGTAATTTCTGTTGTGACCGACATATTTTTACTGGTGCATACTGCAATAAACCTGCTTACCAGTCAAATAGGTTTACTTCTTGATGTGGCTGTCGCTAGAGAAAGTTCTGGCTAACTTGGAGGACATTGAACTACTACCAGGATATCATCTTGCACTCTTTTGTATGACTTGCAATTTATCATGGTCTACCAGTAATGCTACGTTTAGGTACAGAAGTGTTTATGTTCTGCAGCAGCATCAGCAAAAGCTATATCTTTTGTGCTATGTCTTTTATGTTTCTAAAATCTACAGGTTCGTTGGAAATTTTTTCTCAATTATGGTGCCCTTGTACATAATCGAACATAAAAAAGATTCGCATACATAAATGGATCCTGCACTCAATGCCACTTTTGCTGCTACATTCCACTACTACATAAAAGACCACTTCCTCAAGATGCTCTCTCACAAATTCTTGGATCCACAGCCCATCACTCGTACTTCTTTCGTGATTTCAAAAGAGCTTCCACATCTCCAGTATAAGGAGCAACATGGTATGCATACTGCTGAATAACAGAGAAGGCAACCATCTCCACACAGATCAATAGATTCTGAATAGCTTCCTCAACGTGTTCCACATCTAACCAGAAATGCTGAGATCTAATGATGCCTGCTGCAGCTAGGATATCAAGCACCATGCCCTAAATATGTTGAAATACTAGCTTTAGTAACCAACAGTAATCCCATCAAGCATCAAGGAAAAATAGTAAAAAGAGGGAAACATGGTTTTAAGAAGCCTTTTTTTTTTTAACTCTCTTGTGCTGTCAACAAGTCATGCTTAATTCTACCTTTAGATGGACATCATTGGAGATTAGCAGGGGCATGTTATTTAATTGACTATATATGCATAAACTCATTCTGATTGCAAGAAAAAACACAGAGACAACAAAAATGTTGGTAAAGAAGCAGTTAATAAATTAGTATTGAACAAGCAAAATTATCTGCAACAGCATCAGACTAGCTTCAATAGGATCTGGGAGGTAAACAAAAGAAGTTGAATGCTGCACAATGCATGCAAAGTATGTACACGTGGCAACAAGAATAGCAGCAAAATAATATGTCTGTACTCTTAATATAGGCATTGTGGCTTATAAACGTTGACAAAGACGAGCCTTTCCTGCTATATAGTAAGGCTTTAGAAAATAAAATACAGTATAAGAGCAACTGTTAGACAATCTAAAGATGCTCAGCTTCATTACTATAACCAAGAAGCAATTACCTTCACCTTCTGCTTTATGTTTCTAGCATACAGCGAACAACATCTCACAAAAGGATGGGATTTGGCCAATACATTTCTGGTAGTTCATATCTTTAATTTTTTGACCTTTGATGGCTTCTCTTTAAAGCATAATGCTGATAGTTAATCCCAGAATTATTAGAAGACCAAATGCCCCAGCTGTCAGGCCTATATGCATAAGAACCTTGTGTAGTTTTAGCATTGAAAATGCTCAGTCTTTCTAGAGCCAAAACCTTCCCAACCCCACCCCCCCCTGAGAGAGAGAGAGGGAGGGAGGGAGGGAGGGGGGGGAGGGGAGAAGATTTTTTCTCTGGGTCTTCATAAATTTGGCTGAACAGCGGGTAAAATTTGGCTATTGATACATCTGGACTGACTTTCTTTTTGGGGCACAGATGATACATCGTGGGTACAAGACAAAGTGATAGTTGAAACCAAGCAATTGCCTTGAGAAACACTAGCAATTACCACCAGTACAACTATTGTGCACTAAGCCGGAATAATTTAATGATACAACTGTATCATGCAGTTATTGAGATGGTTTACGTCTATCATAATTATTGGATTCTCTCTTTTCAGGTAACAATACATTTCTCACAAGCACATAAACAGATAGACAGTTGAAATCCTGGCATGTATTAAAAGATTCATCAAATTGATTTAACTCCAGGGGGTCAGACACCTGCACATACGTTGCTCATATCAGAACATAGCGATATAGGGATGCTCACATCTCATCCATGAATATAGTCTGCTCGTATTATGCTTACATATGGGCTCTCTCTTCTGCTTAGAGTAATGTTTCTTATCAAGCACAGACACAACAGAGAACACAAAAGTGTGGCACGTTACAAGATACACAACATTGTGTTTAACTGCAGGTGATCATTGTCCTAAAACTATAGGCATACACAGTTATAAGATAATTTCTGCTCATTACAAATGCAGATAAAGATTCAGCAATTTGAGAAGGTAAAACAGAAATGCAAACCTGCCAAAAGCTGAAGAAAACAATCCCCTTGATGCAAATGAACTTTGCAAGTGGCTTGTGTGGTTTCAATTCTTTAGCGAAGACATGGTAGAAGGCAAGTAGCGAATACATCGCTAAAAAGAATGACATGTTGAGAATAATGGAGAATGTCCAACTGACCCATCTGGGATAAATGCCAAGAAGCTGTAGTGTTATCATTAAGAGGGAGCATACAGGGCGAATGATGACAAACTGCCATGTCCAGTACTTGAGAAGCTTCAATGTTTGATGGTTCAATCGAGTAGTGCGAGGCTGAAATGCACAATCAATATTCAGTACAAACAACATGTGTAACACATTTACCACTCATCTAAACACAATATGAACAAAGAAATCCTACATGCTATGATCTTCAAAAACTGAGCAGAATCCTTGTTAAATCATGTTTGCACTTCATTCCAGTACAAACACACACACAGAGAGATATAAACACACACACACACACACACAAACTTGTAACGAATCGGAAAATGTTTAACAGACTTGTGCATATAAAATAAATTTCCAATGAATACAGGGCATTTTGTTATGGTATGGTTCATGATAAGTTGCAAGATGGCTGGATTTACCGAAATGGTGTGTTACTAGACGTAATACAAGACTCTTATAAGACTTTGTTTAATTTTGTTTCAGATTTAAAATGTGCAGAAATAAAATAAATTAGAACTGATGCAAATGGGACATTGCATAACTCAAATATCCCCTATCACATTTTGTCAAGATCATCTGTTTTGACATACCTTTAGCAAGAAGAGAAAGACTCCGCTAACAAAACCAAATGTTGCCCACCAAAATTCTAAAATAGGAAAATTGTACTCCTGTTCCTATACAATTTAAACGCTACTTCTATGTAATTAACTCTTTCAATAAAAGCCTTACATTTTTACTTTTATATCTTCTTGCAGCAAGTCTTGTACAAAGTTACACTGAAACACGGTTAATAAAAAGCAGTAGTAAGTCTCACCTGGAAAAGAGTCATAGGAAAAGAATGGTGAATTTCCCTCCCTTTAATTTCATCCGGCACTATATTCTTGCTAATGGATATATTCAAATAGCTATACATCAAAGCCAAAAACTTTGCAATCACCTAAAATTCAACACAAGACAGGGCAAAATTAACTATTATCAGCACTAATTTCAACTTCAATAAGCAAAAGTCAAGCCCCAAATAACTGAAAGAGGCTCAAAATTGAACACCCCAAAATCAAGAATATGGACTTACTAAAGCTTCATAGCACTCCTTAATGGAGCCCAAGAACATGAAAAATGCCTTGCTACCTTGAAAATCCAACAGCCCCACAAATGAATCGACAGCATAAACAGGAGCCATGAGTATAATAATGATTATGGCCTTTTGTTCCTTCGGATTTTTCCAGTAAAACAGGTGCTGTGATAAGAGCTGTACAGTATAATGGACAGTCAGCAATACGCAGAACCCAGATCCCACAGTAGTAATCTGGCCTCGATCCATCTTTGTTATGTCCATTTTTTCAATAAAGTAACTTCAGCAGCTAGCTAGCTAAAACCAAGAAAGAAACACCAGTGTTCAATCAACAAAAGCCCAAGTGTCCACCAAGAAACGGTAAAGAAGTATCAGAATCTTTGATGTACTAATCAGCTGATCAGCCTTTTTAGTAAGGGGTAGAGAAATGGAAGAGTCGGATAAGGTATTGCGATGAATCCGTTATTCAATTGCTGAAAGCAACGTAGCTGAAAAGTCGGGAGTTTATGGAGTGACTGGCGCGTGAGTCTCTTGATTGCGCGAAAAGTAGCTGTTTACTGAGAAAACTGCTAACGCAGATTACACTGTTACAGATTCGATCAAGAGGAAGAAACCTATTAAGAGAGAAGTTTCACTATTAAGCTTTGAAATCTTTTGTGCCTCGGTCCTCCTCTTTTTTTTTTGTTAAAAAAATTTATTTGTTTACCTATAAATCTGTTTATATTCTTTTTAAAATTTTTTTACGTAGGGAAAGGGGTAGATTTATATGACTGGGAGCGAGAAGGGAAAATTGAACTCAATACCTCATATTTCTAGAGCTTTAGAAAAAACGTTTGATAATACATTTAAATCCAGTTTGTTTAATTATGAGAAAAATTGACTTCGAACTTTTTTGCTATCTGATTGTACAGAATTTTTGGATGGTCTACACTATAGGTCAAATTATGAACAAAAATATTAGTATCATGTTAAACTAATTGAAAAGCCCATATCCACAAGCCTCATGATCCATTGGACTATGGAATGAAGGATCCCGGTACATCTATGTGGAGTTGAATAAAGCCCAAGCCAGCGTATTAATCTGTCCAGATTTTGCCAAGAATTTATTAATCTTTCAAGATTTTGTGTTCAAGATTGAAATTTGAGCATTGGATGCCCATGGCCTTGAAGTCTTGTCGTTGCATAGTTTGTAAGGTAGCAATTACAGTCTCTCATACACCTCCATGGCTCCACCAAATAAAACAAAACAAAAGCCAATGTATTCAAGGCAGGAGCGACCAAAAGGGGAAGACAATATCATTATAACATATCAATCTCTTGGAACCATCGTTCATTGTCAAGAACATGGATAATGTGGACTGCCTAACCAGATGTAACTTCATGATCGAATCATCCCAAATACTGCCAAAGGTATGGTCCTTCTTAAATATGTCAAGGAAGGAGGCAAAGGTGGGGGCTTGAAAAAGTGGGCTGCAGAATAAATATTCCTCTTTTTTGAACCGAACAAATGTGCAGAACTAGATTCCGCAAAAAAGAATTATTGTGCATTGATGCTAGTGTTGTTTTATGTATAATCATGTCAAATAAAAGCATTATTTATACGAGGTTTGAGTTCATTGACTGTTAGTTGCACTGAGATGCTGATGGGAAGAATGAACATGAGAACCATAATTACCCTCTTGGTAATCTTGGTCGTTGAAGGCTGTTATTGGGAAAGAGGGGTTTCAACAACTGTAACTTATGATCATAAGGCATTGGTTATTGATGGAAAGAGGAGGATTTTGCAGTCAGGCTCCATACATTATCCACGAGCTACACCTGATGTGAGTTGGAACTTCATTTCTGAAGTTAACTGGTAATTACATGCAATTGTTGTTTTTGGCTGATTTTGAGGCAATGCTACTTTTACTGGAGAACTCCAGTTGTGGCCAGGCATCATTAGCAAGGCGAAGGAAGGAGGATTGGATGTGATCGAGAGTTACGTTTTCTGGAATTATCATGAACCTGTTCGAGGGCAGGTATTAAGTAAATCATCTCTCGCTTCAATACTGAATATATTACTCTTCTTTACTTATTTGATGTGATTATAGTTGATAAGAAACATGACTGCTTGGTTTAGTATGTCGAAATGAGTAGAATATGATGAGAGGAGGACATTATCTCAACTGCTTGTATCATTAATCTGTGATAATGCCGAACTCTGGTTGTTATGTTAAGTTCTGTTTTGTGTTTGTGCCTTCTGTTTGACTTCGTGGTTTGATATCTGTTGTTGTAATGAGTATTATCTCGGTCTCACTTGTGATTTTGTCTCGTACATTTGTAGTATTACTTTGAGGGCAGATTTGATCTTGTAAGGTTCGTGAAGACGGTGCACGAAGCTGGCCTTTATGTCCATTTAAGAATTGGCCCCTACGCATGTGCTGAATGGAATTACGGGTTTGATTCTTATGCAATCTCCTTTTGATTCTGCAACAATTTGTCCATTATTTATACTTGCAAATTTTGTTTGCAACATTTTTTTTTTCGGCTTTTTTAGCCTGTAGGTAGTACTCGAAATAACTCATTACGTTATGATGTTTATGTTCTTAATTGACCAGTGTAATATTTATTCTGGTATGTCGAACTGATCAAGGCTAATTAATCTCTGACATGTTGTTTGAAGCTGAGAAATGAATTTCATTTCTTTGTATGCAGTAAGTTTTCAGTGTGAAGGTGTCCATGCTCTTCTTGACTTCTGTTTTTGACATGGACAGGGGATTCCCTGTTTGGTTACATTTTATTCCTGGAATTAAATTTCGAACTTCGAATGAACTTTTCAAGGTAATGGGCACATAGACTTTCTAAAGATCTTTCAATTGTTTAACTGCCTAGTTAGTTTCTCGATTTACTTGCGGACAAAACCCAAGAAAAGGATTAGACCAATTTAATTGGGCCAATCTTCAAGATCAAGATGTTTGTACTTTTCTGTAATCCATGCAGAGGGAAATGAAGCGTTTCCTGAAAAAAGTAGTCAACTTAATGAAGGATGAGAATCTATTTGCATCTCAAGGCGGTCCAATCATTCTTGCACAGGTGGTAATCTCTTGCCTTTGTCATAGACTCTAGAAGTGAATTGTATGCATTGGCTTTTGAAAATATGGTTTCTTTTCTTACTGGTTTGATTGATTGGTTCGAGTCAGTAACCCTTTTATGTAGCCTTTTGGACTGTTGATCGATTGTGTGAATGATTAGTTGGTCGTGAAGACAATATTTACTATATTGTGGGCACAGCATCTGCGAAGTTTTCTTGATCCCTTCTCTCTGTAACAAGATCATGTATCCTAGGAATGTGACGATAAAGACTTTGTCAGAAGAATATTGGAATTTTAATTAGTTCAAAACTTATCTATATTTTGGTGTCACGACCCAAACATGCAGGCTGGAAAACGAATCAGACTGATCCTTTGAAAGTTCCATAATCTATCTGAGCAACAAGATATCCTGTTGATAGCAACTTAATCACTTTAAAATAAATCTTTTTTTGGGTTCCCGAAGAAAGTTTGGAGCCCTAAAGTTGAAAAAGAAAAGTGACCCTTGTGTTGGGGTTGGGAGAAGTGGCTTTAGTCTGTGAAAGTTTGCATGGCAATGAACCTAGGCCTTGATCTCCGGTATATCTTGGTGCTTCCTGCTTAATGTTTTACTAGTTCAAAGTTAGTACTTGTTCTTTAATTGGAAACTCAGCTGGAGAGGCATATAGAGACCGAAAGCACCATACCATGTGATCTGTCAGAGTAAAAGTGCAGCATGTTTTCAATCTTAAAATAACCCAACTTCTCTTTCGAAGTGTCCATTTCAGTGACATGCTTCTAGCCTAATTTTTATGCAAGAAATGACCAACATCATGATTCGTCAGTAACACCTGTTTCAGTGCTTGAGAATAAGTTCTATGAATCTAATTTCTTTTTTAGTTTTAGTTTTTCCTTTTTATTGGCTTTTCTTGGCTTGGCTACTCATTTTTTCTTCAACTTTTTTTACTCTATAACAGGTTGAGAATGAATACGGGAATGTTGAGGATGCCTATGGAGTTGGTGGAAAGTTATATGTCAAATGGGCTGCTGAAACAGCTGTTAGTCTAAATACTACAGTCCCGTGGGTGATGTGTGCTCAGAAAGATGCACCTGATCCAATTGTATGCATGCTAGCTTTCAATATTTCTCTACCAAGAATTTTTCCTGCACCATGTACTAATATACTTGTTTACTGCAAGTTAAATAAACCAAAGATCATGAAGATGGGGATGACTTTTTATTATGCGTCAGACATCAAAACTTGGTTACTTGGAATAAGTTAGTTTTTGAAGGTTCAGGCTGGTGCAAATCATATTTATCTTCTTGCTTATCGGGATTGAGGGGAATGTTGGTGCATTCGAGGAATATACTAGATGGGCGGAATTTCATCAAAGCCTACTAGAAAGTGAAGTCATTAAGCATGAAGTCAATTACCCAAGGAAGAAAATATAAGGAAATCATAATGTAGTTGGAAGGGTACGGTCTTAACTTTGTAGTTAATATACTTACAGCTGGTAGGTTTGATCCCATATAACAGTTATAGAATTTGGCAGTTAGTTATTTTAAGGAAAAGAAGATTTGGCAACTAATTAACAGAACTCTTGAGAAGTCCTAAAGGAGTCAGAGAGAGCTCTACATGTATGCCATGGAGCCCCCTAACATGTCAAGTCCTGCAGTTAGGTCCTAAGGTTTATATGCATAGGAATATTGAAAATTTATTCAGTGTGCCCCCCTCACTGGACTCGCAGTTTCTCTTGTACCATGGTCTTCTAGCATTAGTTGCCCTCCTCGCTCTGCAGAATTTTGAATTCAAGAGTGGTTGGTAAATGATGAGAATAAGAACTTAACAGACCAGAGATGCAAGATTCATTGATTACTGTTTTGCTGTTTCTGAATTAGAATGACTGTGGACATGGAGGAGGATGTTGTAAAAACATACACTGAACTGCTTCTTCATTGGCTTAGGTGATAGAAACTCTGATTATTCACTCTATTGTCTTAATTTTATGTGCTTAACAACAGTATTTTGGTATTTCTTGAATTTCTCAAAGGTACGTGCTATCTAGTGATTTAAAGGCCCAATGTTGTGGCTAAGCATCATATTTGATATCTTTATTACATGTTGTGCATGAGTTTTGAAGATCCCATAATACTTTCCTGATGTACTAAACTTTAAGAATGCAGATAAACACATGCAATGGCTTTTATTGTGATGGATTCACCCCAAATTCCCCTTCCAAGCCAGCAATGTGGACAGAAAATTACCCTGGATGGTTGGAGCACGAGTCCTTCATGCCCTCAATGAATTATTTACTGGCATAGTTGTACATTATTTTGATTTATTTTCCAGTTCATTATTTAGGTTGGAATTTCTGAGAGCCTTGTCTGGCTTGCAGGTTTCTTGCATTTGGTTATCCCATCCCTTATCGACCTGTTGAGGACATTGCTTTTGCAGTAGCACGCTTTTTCGAGAAAGGCGGAACTTTTCAAAACTATTACATGGTAGGTGATATGTATGTAAATTTGTTAGTACAACTGCAAAATAATCTGGTGCTTTGAACTTCGATTTTATAGGACTTCAACTTAATTTCTTTTTCAGTACTTCGGTGGCACCAACTTTGGGCGAACTGCAGGAGGTCCTTTGATTGCAACAAGCTATGATTATGATGCTCCACTGGATGAATATGGTAAATTTTCTTAAATGTTGTTACTTGCAATTGGTCTTATGAAGGGATGTGAAATAGTAAGCACGCAATATTATTAATGGTCACCTTCAATGTTGGCTATCTTGCACAGTATCTTATTTAAAGCCATTCCTGTAAAAACTAGATGGAGTGCATGACAATGACAATGTAACAGATGGAACTTAGTGAATTGCCCACATTAGAAGCTACCACCAGAATACTCAGAACAGGAAAACTAACTTGAAATGGAGAAGTTTTGTCATCTCTACTCCCTGTCTTTTTATCCAATGCATTTCTTCTTTGATTCATCTATAGAAATGTAGGGGCGGGGTGTGATCTGTAACCGCCACTCTAACAAATCCCCTGGCTGATCTGATATAGAAAACTTCTTTGAATTGCTGCCTCGGTATACACATCATCTGATCAATTTTATGCTGTTAAAGTTTATTTCAGATACTGGGTTTATCAGTTAACACGTTGCCTAATCATAAGGTCTCAGTTAACTTGGCTGCATCATTGACTCACTGGCATATTATGGTGAATCTTTGTTCTGTCTGCAATGTGATCATACATCCATCTTTTTAGCTTTGACTCAGTAATTTCTAGAAGTTACTCAAAACGCCAAGTCGACTGGGAGCTGCCGGCTCCCATTACATTATCGTTCAGTTTTGGCTAGATTTTTTTCACAAAAAAAAAGAAGAAGAAAAAGTGAAGTGTGCTGTCATCTCTCTATTTGCTTTATTCTTCTCTCTCTTACAATTTAGCATCCCGACTCTTCGTATTTGCTATAGCTTTCATGTTCAAGTTGCCTGCCAAGATATGGCATAACTAATGTGACAGGAATTTTCTCCACAGACATTGAATTTCTTTTATCTGCTTTATAACAATGTGGTTGAAAGAAGAATTGAATTGATAGAAATCCTCATCCAAGGAGTTTCAGTTACTGGTCAGATTACGAGATGACAAATGATGCAGGTTTTATTAGACAGCCAAAATGGGGACACCTGCGTGACTTGCACATTGCAATTAAGCATTGTGAAGACTATTTGGTTGAAGCAGATCCATCTAGAGTATCACTTGGTATGAACCTTGAGGTATGCAATGCTCCAACTCCCTCATGACCGATTATAGTGAGAAACTGAAATTGCCAAGTTTGGAATAATGTTTTGAAAGGCATAACTGGTTATTGAATAGTTATAAACTTTGGTGAGGATATACAATGTTTCCTTTCAAGTATCCTTTACCCAGGATACATTTTGGAAGGTAGAAGAATTTGGTTGCTGAAGATTTTGTATTGCTTTTGGAACTTATAATGGATGTCATGATGAATTAACCTGCTTATGTTTCAGGATATTCTGCCCCACACCAGCACCACCCCCCTCCCCCCCGAATGTTCTGAGTGATTAGGTTACCAGCTAACTGATTTTGCCTCATATGTACTTGGTCCTGTAACTTGCTTATGATGTTGAATTACAGAATTTTACACCTGATGTAGGAATAAAACGTAAAACCAGAGAAAAATGTTGCTGAATGTGCTCTTTTTAATTCCATCATCTTGACAGGATTAATTTGTTTGATCAGGCACACGTGTACTATAAAACTTCAAACGATTGTGCAGCCTTTCTTGCTAACTATGACAGCAAAGTAGATGCCAACGTCACATTCAAGGGGATTTCATATTTCCTTCCTGCTTGGTCTGTGAGCATTCTTCCAGACTGCAAAAATGTTGTTTTCAACACAGCAAAGGTAACTTGTGAAACACTTGCATTAAGTTATACGCAGGATAGACACAGCGAAGGGCCAAGTTTTAAATCACATGTTGACTTTTTTGGCCTAATATCTAATCCCACAACGGTGGGATTAGTTGTAGGTGCAAGGCTTGAGAGTTATTTTTTGTAACTCTCAAGCCTTCACAATTAGATACACCAAAGAGACACCAAAGAATTATTTGTAATTCTTTCTTCTCCCAAAATTATTAAGAGCGGGTCGCTTAAGCGGTGTTCGGAGATTAGGCAAAATTGGCCGAACTCCGTTATCAATTTTCGAGTGCGTTCTTTCCTTATCTCTTTTATTTATTCCGCATTTATTTAGTAGTTTCTTTTCAATTGTAGTATAGTATTCAATATATTTGTCAGGTTTATTTGTAGTGTTTTATACGGTTCTTTTGAGCATATTTTTCTTATTCGTGTGTCCGTCTATTTATGTATATACGAATCTGATTGTGATAATATACTATGCACGTAAATTCTGCCATAGGAAGATTGGATTTTAAGTGGGACCGCTTGTGACTCCACCAGCCTTTCCTGGGAATTTACTTGGAATAGTAATTCTGTAGATTGTTTTAACGATCTTTCTTGGAAATTACTGAATCGGTTTAAATCACTAGTTGAATTTTTGAGTGAAAAATTACCCGATTTCCCCAACATCACAGCCCTGCTTAAGTTTAGAAATTTTTGCAACTCTTTCAAGATTTACTTATATTGAATGGAGATTGTACTAGTGCTGTATCTTCTTCTCGTCCACTCTGCCAAAGAGAGAAAATCTGTTTAGCTACGATGACGGCCTGCTTGTGAATGAATGGAGCTTCTTTTTCGGTTTTGGAATTTCTTGTTAACAATTACTGCTGACTATTCTGCCAAGCAAACAGAGTTCTCTAGTTGGTTTTGATGCGCTTTATACAGGATTGCACTTAACCTGTAAAGAGTCTATGGTTCTACTGATTTAGATAAAAGCATTTAATGCCAAAGATAAAGTAAAAACTTCGAAAAAAGACTACTGATTTCACAGCCAATATCATATACATGAGTTCAAGACTGGAAGCACACCCGGAAGGAACTACACTAATTAAACTGCACATTTACATTATGACCATAGCCTTTATTGCCAAAATCTGTTACTTGAGAATTCATTTGAAGCTTTCGAATTTGACTTTTTACTTTTTCTTTGTATGTATTAAGTTTTCAACTGAAAGTTGACAGGACAATAGCTTGTTAAAATATTTTGGTGCACACAATCACCAAAGATGTAGGTAACATATATATATATATATATATACACGCGCGCGCGCATATATAAATATCGTTGACATATGAAAGTTTCTTCATTGACAGTCCAATTGCTGTTCCTCAGTTTCTCATATGTTTTATTCAACAAGAGTTTCAGTCCTAGTGCTGTGTAACATGAACCTTCATATTTCAGTTGCATTAATTATGTTTAGCATTATGCTTGTTATGAGAAGATCTATGACTCGTATCACATTGAACATGCAATTAACTTGTTTCCCTAAGAATTTTTCTCTGTGGATTTCAATCTCATTTTGGTAAATTTTTTTTATGTTTCAATGCTAGCGTTGCCCTGTTTCATGACCATCTTGATTAAACACTCTATATATTTTTTTTTTTGGTGATGGCCAAGGTTGTGTCCCAAAAGACCCTTGATGATGTTTCATTTGTACGTAATACGATTACAAGGAAGTCTTCTTTGGCGTCATCAGCATGGGATTGGTATAAAGAGAGAGTGGGCATTTGGGGCAGCAACTCATTTACAGCATCAGGTTTACTAGAGCAGATAAATACAACAAAAGATGCGAGTGATTTTCTATGGTACACAACAAGGTAACTACTACACCAGGTATCTTGCCGGTTATGATGGTTTATGTGAGTTGGTTGGCGCCTAATACTGTTATTGGCTCGGTGATGTACATTTCTGGGATAATATTACAGAACTTCACCCTCCCCCGTCCTGCCCCATCTTGTTGTGTCTTTGTGGGAGACATTAGTGTCATAAACGCAAACATGAGTTTCTGGGTCATCGTAGAACTAGATCAGGTATTGTTGGCTATAGTTTGTTTGTTAGAATGTCAAATCTTTCAAAGTTTCTTCTGGGTAGTTTTTGTTCTGAATTGAGTTTTCCTTTCGAAACCCAAAGCGAATTATCAAGTTTCACTGAGTTTAACTTCCAGAAGCAACTGCTTGTACTCCTAATATCATTACAATTGGGATGCAGGCTTACTAGTTTTTTCACAATTTCTTTCTGCATCTTACGAGACATTTGTCTAATACCTTTTTCTCTTGTTGTCATCAGTGTAAATGTGGATGAGAAAATTGAACGACATCACAAGAATGTAGTAGTCTTGAGTATTGCAAGTTTGGGGCATGCAGCACTCGTTTTCGTGAACAAGAGGCCAGTAGGTAACCACGCATTGCTCAGATTTCTTGACTTCAAAAATTATGCAGTACTCGGTTGTTCTGAAAGTTACATTATATACTTGTCTCCCAACATTGACGCTGGTATATATCTTTGATTAAGATGACCAGAGCAAGTTTGCAAATCTAAGTGCTAATATTACTTGTAGATCAGAAGACTGTCTATCGTAGCAATTTACTTTCTAAATACCCATCAAACATTAGTTCTGACATGTTGAGCCTTGCATCATCTTCCAATAAAATCACTCCTTTTCAAATATGGTATGACCAATTGGTAGCATACATTTTGACTAATTAAATGCATACATGTGACATTTGTAGTTGGTAATTTTTACTGACGTGACATCAAATATGTCCTAGTTTAGTTCAGGATCATCATACAGATTACTACTGTAGGTATGGCATCCAAATGTTGGTTAGAAAGTGCATATCTGTAACGGTTTTTTTTTTTTTTTTTGTGGTCTTTTCTTGTAGGATTTGGTTATGGTAATCATGATGATGCCAGCTTTGTGCTTAAAAAGAAAATTAGTCTCAACCCTGGAAATAACACGTTGGATGTATTGAGCATGATTGTTGGTTTGCAGGTATGCAATTTTTCTTTTGTTTTTCTTTTTCTGTTTAGTTATGAAATTAAAGATTGCATTGTATCCTTGGCTGCTTTTCTTTTTGACAAACAGTAGAATTTTGATGTAAATATGATTTTGCAGGTAAGAGGAACAAATTTAATGTGTACATGTGCTGTATTGTCAACTTCTGGGTTGCTAGATTCTTTTATGTCCAAAGAATTAACTTATGATGCATGTTTTCTTGATAAGAAACATCACCTTGAAAAGTTGTTGGCCGCACCATTTGTCTTCCTAAACTTCATCTGGAAGAGGATTTTTAATGTTGATACAAAATGACAAGAATGGTACCTCTTGTGTAGTGATTTGATTTTGGGATGCTAGTTTTCTTTCTCCATTCATTGTAAAGTTGTTCCCCTTTTTCCTTGTAAACCATGTGAAAAGTAGAGGCAAATCTGGTGCTTTGCATGTTAAAATTAACTCACAAAAAGCTGTCTGAGGTCCATGGCGGCATGGATTTTTGTCTTCCTTCATTGCATGATTGATGGTAGCCTGCATTAACCAACAACTTCAGAATGTTACATAAAGTCTGGCACTTTCTGTCTTGTGCTTTTATATCGTCAAGCAATTCTCTGACACTAAAACAAATCACCAGAACTATGGACCATGGTTTGACATTCAAGGTGCAGGAGTTAATTCTGTTGTTCTCAGTGGTTTGAAGAATGCTAAGGAAAATCTTTCTTCAAAAAGATGGAACTATCAGGTTCTTACCTTTGCTCTCACGCAATATGTTTCAGTATCCATTGGTCTTATTCAATGTTTGTATTGATATTATTGCACTCAGATAGATAATATGATTAACTTCTGTAAATATATCGATCATGTAACTTTATTTCATTTACTTGTTAACCAGAAAAACCATGAGCACTCTGTATGATTTCCCACTGCAATATATAATGTCCAATCCTATTAATGGATAATATATATGGGCAAACCATCTTAGGTTTTTTATGCATTTACAACATTAGATTCTAGTTCAGTTAAAAGTTATCCAAAAAAATAATAAAATAGAGCATTATGAAACAGGTTCTGTTCGTCAAAAGTAGCATGCCAGAGTGGGAAAGGCAAGGGCAGTCATGCCTCTATGTATAAGAGATCAAAATCATATGAAATGGTACTAGAAGTAATGCTGGTGAATGATTAAAACTTCGACTGAGTGACATTGGATGAATGTTGAATGTAACATTCTCACAAATGTAATAGTAGATTTTGAGAATTGGAGCTTTATTAACTCAGTAAATACTCTATGTACTGGCAACTTCAGTATCCAACGTTGCGTTTGGACTCGAAGAAACGACTGCCAAAATTTCTGTGACTCTGTCATTCTGTATTCCCTTGCCAGAATTTACTAAGCTGTTGTTCATGGAAACTGTGAAAAAAGAGAGAACTTATCTTGGGTTTAATGAAGCAAATTTGACCAATTATGGACTTGGCATGCTATTTTCAGGTGGGACTCGAAGGAGAATCCCTTGGATTATATAAAGTAAATCTTCAAAATAGTTCACTATGGAAAAAGGGAAATGCTTTACCGACCAATCAGAGCCTAATATGGTACAAGGTAAGTCATGTGGTTGATGTTTTCTAGTCTATTGAGTTGAAAAAGAGATAGCAAACTTTAATGTGTGCATAGCTGTAATCTGACAGTAGATATAGCAGAAACATCAGCTGTCACGAGAAATCATTCCAGCTTAGTGTAATTAGGTGAAATTGAATGAATATTCTGGCATGGTAGTTGGTAAAATGAAGTTTTTCCCAAATAGTGGACGGGGGGTAAAATATGCTAAGTACCTCTGCAGCATGCTTAGTTTGCTTCTATTTCTCTCAGGGCACCTTTCTTGCTCCTGATGGAAAAGGTCCAGTATCCGTTGATCTCTCCAGCATGGGGAAGGGTCAAGCATGGGTAAATGGTCGGAGTATAGGGCGATACTGGCCTGCCTATCACTCTCCATCAACTGGCTGCACCGACAATTGTGACTACAGGGGAAGCTATAATGCGCGGAAATGCTTGAAGAAATGTGGTCAACCTACTCAAACATTGTAAGTTCGAATCACACATATGGCCTCTGAAATTGATTCACTCATGTTCTGTCAAATTTTATCCACTAATCTATGAACATTCCAGCAGTTGGCACTGTTTAAAACTGGACGCCAACATCTTTTCTGTTCTTCATTTGATTCTGTATAAAGGGACAAATTTCAGGACTAATTATGTAACACATAAATTATGTTAGGTACCATATACCACGCCATTGGTTACATGCAGGCGAGAATATACTCGTTCTCCACGAAGAGATAGGAGGTGACCCTTCAAAAATTTCTTTGGTCACACGGACTGGGCAAGAAATCTGTGCAAGTTTGTCAGAGGCTGACCTTCCACCTTCTGATACTTGGAACCCAAAAGTAGGATTTTCGTCTGAAGTCCCTCAAGTTCGGCTGACCTGCGACCAAGGTTGGCACATAGCTTCAATTCGCTTTGCCAGCTTTGGAACTCCAGAAGGAGATTGTGGAGCATACATGCAAGGGAGTTGTCATGCCAATGTGACTTCCATCTATCAACAGGTGAGAAAATTTTCTGTTTCCCATGTTTGCCAGGGTTTTTACCAATGATAACAGCCTTCAAGTTATTCAGCAGCTTGGCAATTTAAAACCATTGTGTTTAGTCCTTACAAAGAGCCGATCTTGTCCTTCGCGAATGCAGCACAATTATCATGCCCTTCTAAGTGAAAATACGCAAGTGTTGGTGATTATCATGTGACATTCTTACTCTGCATCTTTTGCCATTGTGATACCTGGCGAAGCTTTCGAATACTAATTGTTCTTTACTAATTTGCTTCAATGTTGTCTGTTAAGATTGTTTTTGACATGCTTCAATGTTGACACTGCAGGCTTGCGTGGGCAAACAGCAATGTTCAGTTCCTGTCTTTGCAGCTAACCTCGGAGACCCATGCCCTGGGGTGCTGAAAAGGGTGGCAGTTCAAGCTCTTTGCAGTGTTTGAGACACGAATCAATCCTTCTCATGATTACTAGACTCGACTCAGAACGGATGTTTGTCTTACAAGTTACCATTTCGCTATTTCTTGAGCTTGTCAAAAGCAGAAACTGTGAGGAAACCATACCGGCTTATGTCTATATTACCCTGCCGGAAAATGGCCCCTTCAATTTCGGTAATGCATAATTGCATTGAGCTACTTCAAATCTTTTTAGAGTCCTGAACTTAGAATTCGCTCCTAAGCAAGCACTTCAACAACGCGTCTAAAGGGAACACCACCATAATTTGAGCTTTACTACATCCATGTCTTGCCTAAACCTAGAACAGTGAAATGCAGACATAGCCAGAGGAATGAATCTCCACAAATGAGAAATTGGGGTCACTGCGTTTTGACTGATTAACATGTAGAAGTTCTCCTCCTAGCAAGCATTGAGGCCAAAAATGCAGCAACTTTTACATTTATTTACTTTATACAATGAAATACAGATGGAGCAGGAAATGCCTATGCTTTGAAAAAAGGCACAGTTTTTAAACTTGAAAACTTAATAGCACTAATTTAGTGAAATGATAAAAAAGATGCAGTGCACCTTATTTAATACAAAAAAAAAAAAAAAAAATTCATATCCTTGAGGTCCTATCCTATGTAGCTTTTCTCAGCAACCCTTACTAAGGGTTAAGCTCGTTGAGGCTTAAGTTTAATGAATGGGAAAGGCAATGGCAGTTCCTATAAGTATATATGCTTCTATGATCATGTTGAAACCATGCTGTTCCGTGGGTATAGTCATTCAGAAGTAAAAAGTTTACCATCTATTACAAACGGTTTGTCATGCAAACACACACAGCATTTTTCCATTATGCACTGCTAATATACGAGATAATCCGCATGTAAAGAAGCACAAATTATACAACAAGGAGTATCTTCCCAATGTGCTTGCTGCCTTCCATTAGCTTGTGACCTTCTGATGCTTGACCTAATGGTAAATACTTGTAAACTACTGGTTTCACCTTGCCTGCAGCGATTGCTGGCCAAACATTCTTCTCCACTTCACTGATGATTAAAGCTTTGTTTTCCTTGCTTCTATTGCGCAATCCAGCAGCTGCAACAGAATATTTATGGAGTTAATGTCGTAGAGAACTCTACCATGCAAGGAGACATACTTTAAAATTTTAATCCATGTCTTGCAATGAGCCACCAGCAGAAGATAAAAGATTTCAGTCATCAATTTTGATTCAGAAAATACAAGGAAATCTCCTCAGCAAAGTTCATATTTAACTTGATGGACAAATATATATACATTCAACTGCCACAGGGCAGCTTGCGCGCTCTCACTCTCCCACCACATCTGAACTTCATGCATGCATATATACAACCATAGCACAGATTGATGGAACATTCACCAATAGCTACCTCCTCCCTTTACCCCCTTTCCCTCCCCAAACTTCATGCATGCACATGTATAGCTTTAGCAACATATCAATGCCTCTCCTCGCCTTAACTTATGCACGCATACAAATAGCCGTAGCAACATATCAATGCATCATTCACCCAACTGTCAATGAAACTAGATAGTGGTGCACCGAGATGACCAGGAACAGAATTCAGGCAAAGAATGGCTTGCAGGAAGTTTACAATTGTCAGCAGAAAAGCTCTGATAGGGAGTTGAGAGTTGGCCAGATATGGAAGATTATCAGGTTTCATTCTTTGAATCTATTGGATGCCATTCACTAACCATTCACTAACCTATGCCCCACCATTCCTGTGGCAGCTCCATGTCAGCCACAATTTTAAGTTTTATTTAAAGTTTAACTGCCACTTTTCCTAAGTCCAATTTACATGCAATCTTCTCATATGAATGAACAAAATCCAGAAATTCTGAAAGAGTAAATGGAAATGCAACGCCTGCTCCATGAGATGCTGCGATTTGAAAGCATGAAAAGCTTCAAGGCACATTTTCAGGGGAGTGTGTTCCCAAGGTCCATTGGGTGGAGTTGGTAGCAACTAAAGTAACTTTTGTTGCAATCACAATGGTCAGAATAAATAAATATGTATCTCCGCATTTTTATTTCCTCAAAATGCTTCCATTCATACTCGCAATTCAAAGACATGCCCTGAACCATTAGGGCAAAACCAAAAATGTTTTTCAAAACAAAAAAGTTAATAAAAAAGAAAAAGAAAAAAGAAAAATCATGCAGATACTAAAACTATGTATCCGACGGGGAGGCTCAACATACCTTGCACTGTGAGACGTCTCGCAAGCATACCTGAAAGATTCACTTCAGTTACCGTCCCACCCATAAAGCCAATAATAAAAAGCCTCCCACCAAGATTCAGGCTGTCCAAATTCCGCTGGAAGTACGACCCACCAAGGTTGTCTAGTATAACATCAATACCTATCTCATAGCACATAGAATCAGTTTTTCCTCCAGAGGAATGCAAAAAGAGATGATAGGGTAGAAGTATTTATACCTCCATGTGAATAATGATAATGATATTAAAAAAGCAACTGCAAAAGAAATAGTCAACATGAACAGTAGATATTCATATTCAAACCTTTTCCTCCTGTTTCTTCCTTCACACAGGCTACAAAATCCTGAGTCTTGTAATTGATACAAACATCTGCCCCGAGATCCTTGCAAGCAGCTAGTTTTTCATCACTTCCTAATGGACAAAAAAAACAGTTAACTGAAGATCCATATGAAACATCCACTGATAAGACTAGCTAGTCAACCTGCTGTGACAAATACTTTGGTCACTCCATAATATTTAGCAATTTGGATGGCAAATGTACCAATTCCACTAGAACCTCCATGTACCTGGAAAGAAATATATAATTTAACTGGCTTGTTGCATCACATCTCATGAAGGATTTAAATTTCAATCAAACGAAGCTTATCCAGAAATGATGGAAAGTCCCTTAAACACAAATATTTTCCCCTCCAATCCACCACCTTGATATGATTTCATCCTATAACCTAACAAATTCTTTGAAGTTGAGTCCAACTTTAAAGATTACAAGAACTTGGAGATGACCATAACTCCTCACCCCAGACCCTACTGCTATGATCAAAGAAGTAAAGTTAGGTGTCCAAAGGACAAAGTATTTCCGATATGACTAATCTTCTGTGTTCTAAATATCATAGTATACAATCTCGCAAAAGTACCATAAGTTCCTTGACACTGACATGGCATTGCGAAATAAGTGACAATACATCAGATTTATATCCCCAAAAGACACAAAAGAACCTGTTTTTAAAAGGAAATTGGAAAAAAAAATACTAATCAAGAAGCTTCAGTTTATGAATCACCAGAAGAGTCTCCCCCGCAGAAAGTCGGCTCATCATGAAGATGGTTGACCAAACAGTGCAAGCTACCTCAGGAAAACTAGCTGCATCTTGCAAAGAAACACCAGATGGAACAGGAAGAACTTGTCCTGCAGGCACAGCTACTTTCTCTGCGTACCCCCCTCCACTAACAAGAGCACATACCTGCATAAATCCAACACATTTTTGTCAATGTACTCGCACACATATTACCACCAGAAGAATTAAATTCCAGTAACATGTAAGACATCCTCCTATCTAATTCTTAATTTGGAAAACCTCCTGTTACCCATCACACGTAACAGTGTGTGAGTAGGAGGAAAGGGGGAGAGGAAAGAGAGATAGACAGAGACAAGAGTGGAAGAGAAAGAGAGATAGATATAGACAAGAGAGGGAGAGTGGGCCAGGAAGTGCAGAGAGTAAATCTAGGTATTTGTGGTAACATCTGTTCAAGCTAGGTAGGGAAGTTAGAAATTTATAACTTAAAAGGCCAGCAAAACAGAAACTGGCGTAATAACGAAAGATTCATGAAAATTTCTCGTCTAAGGCAATAGTATGAAAAAAACCTGGCTTTTTTCTCCAGAGTTCATGAAGTTTAACTTGAAAATCTAACAAGTGCAACTGTAAAAGCCTATTAGCCCATTCATGTTTGGCTATGTAAAATGCTTTTTTATACTACACTCTCTGACACTAAATAATTAGATGGAATTACATTTGATCACATCTTATTTGATATCCTCATTCTATACTAAGTTCTTGTCTCTCAAATCCTCCTTTTTCTGATTGATTATCATAAACATAACTCTTCCAGCTATCCAGTAAATTTGCCACATGTCCAAATCATCTTAATCTATGTCAACTTATTCTGTTATGCCGAGAGGTTATGTCATCAAACTACTGAAAATGGCTGGAAGCCCTTGTCCTAAATCACTCACTAACTCATTCAATACTTCCTTAATAACATGTACCAGCAAGCTCTCTTCCAAAAGTAATCTTAAAACTCACTTCATTTTTCCCAATCGCCTGATGCAATCAGGACAGTCAAATATTTGATCTCAATGAGAACATATACACAACTGAACTACTAGCATCGTTCTTTTGCAGTCACAAAATTTTAGGCTTCATGACCGCATAAGGAAACCAGGAGTTTTAAAGTAGTTTCAAGCCAGCCAAAACGTACAGCCCAGTGCAATGTACATAATTCAGGAAAGTCCTCTCCAGAAACTAATAAAGTTCCAATCTTTACGCTGAAGACCATAAAACCTCAAGAAAAATAAAACAACCCAGTTAATTAGTATGTAGTCTAAATATCAAAGAAATGCTTTAGCAACTTTATTCGATTCCTTTCATTGAATGAAATTCATTCTCTCAATAGTCAGCAGTCACAGAAAATTATACAAGCTACACGGCCTGCACTATTAAAAGTAAAATCCAGTAAAATCCTCTCTAGAGATTCAAGTTTCAATTTTTATTCTCAAAACAATCAAATTTCAAGAAAAGGAAACCAACCCACTTAATTATTCATAAAACATCACAGGAAATGCTTCACCAATCATAATCCATTCCTAGTCCAATTAATTTGAAAATATTGTTGAAGATTTGCCCCTGACCTGATCACCAATTTTCCACCTAGTAACATCCTTGCCAACAGCTTCAATGGTACCAGAGCATTCAAGACCAGGGTACTCACTATCACCCTGAGGGGGAGGGTGTTTGCCCTGGCGTTGAAGGGTGTCTGCTCTGTTGAGAGCAGTAGCTGCAACTTTAATCAAGACCTCGTCATCTTTGATTTGTGGGTCTTCTACTTCTTTCAATTGCAACACTTCTGGGCCACCGGGGCTTGTGATCACCACAGCCTTCATCGTTCCTGAATTGTTTTCTTTGGAGTTTGGTGTCCTTCTCAGTGTGCGAGTCCAGAAGCGGTGTTTGTTTTGAGTTTTGACATGAAGGTTTTTGCTGTCTCTTGACGTGGATTTCTGTAGCACACTAGAGAAGTTTACACGACCGGGCGGCTGTGACTAGGGTCCAGGGATGACAATGGGGCGGGTGCCCGCAAGGAGCTAATTGGGAGGGGTTTGGAGCGGGGGTGTGGGGAATTTTTTTCCCCTGCTTAGAAGCGGGGCGGGGGAGTACCTCCGTCCCATCCCCTGCCCCATCACCCGTTTTAAAAAAAATAAATATATAAAATATATATATAATTATATATATAATAGATAATTTAATTAGTTACAAAATTATGATAATGATATTATTAATTATATATATTATATAATATTTATTAGTATATATAATATAATTGATATTATTAATTATACTAATAATTATATATGTGTACTAATACAAATTATTAATTGATTATACTAAATTTACTAATACATTTATACTAAAACCCTAATTACATTTAATACAATAATATTTTTTTCTTAAAAAAAGCACAAACACAATAATGAATTAGTGATTGTATTTGTGCCAAAAGTAAAAATTTGACTATTTTAGTTATTTTTATTTCATCATGTTGGATTGTATTCAAATAAATTTTATTTGATTGTTTTTATAAGTTTCAATTGTAAAATTACAATGAATAATAATTTGATGATATGTTGATATTTTAGTACTTGATTATTTGCTAAAATTTAACCATAATAAAATTATATAACAAATTTTTATTAGTCTCGCGGGAATATCCGCGGGGAAGCGGAGCGGGGATAGGGGATGGGGCGGGGGCGGGAGGAGTTTGTAGGCAGCGGGGCGGGGGATAGGGGAGGGGTCACCCGCCCCAACCCCGCCCCGTTGCCAACCCTAGTTGTAACTGGCCAACTTTGGAGTTTGGACCGACTCTTGTTTCCTATCCATCAAATTCTACAAAAAAAAAAAAAAAAAAAGAAGAAGAAAGAAATACTCCTTCGTCCCAATTATTTAGTCATATTTAGGTAATTCAACTTTTTAAAAATAATAGTTTGATTGTGATGTTTGTACTTCTCTTTTCAATTTTACCCCCATAAATTTAAATTTGAAATTTAAATGGTAACATACATATAATTAGAAAGAAGGGTTATATTGAAAAGAGAAACTAAAAGTTTTTTTTTTTACTTTTACAACATGACAAATGTTTTGAAACATTCTAAAATAGAAAGTATGACACTTTTAATGGGATGGAAAGAGTAATATATATCTAGTTCGGAAAGGGAGAACTACAGTTTTTTCATTTTTTTTAAATGAACTTAAAGTTTTAAACATAAAACTTATCTGTCGAATCTTTTGTTCCCAATTCTAATTTCTAAAAGAATAACCAAACGCTCTCTATTTCCCATCCTCAAATTCAAAGATCGTTGTTTTCTTTTGTAATTCTATTAGATTTTGTTTAATTTTAGAAGTACCAATGCATTTTGTTTAATTTCAAAATATGGTTGTGGTTTGTGTAGGATTTAAGATTTTTTTTGTAGTAGGTACAATTGAAATGAATTTATTTATTTGAATTTACAATTTTAAAACTTTATTTGCGTTTAAAAATATTTGACATTTTATCATGTGATGTTTTAAATTGGTTCATGGGATATCCTATTCTGTGCACAAATGTGTGTGCGTGTGTGTATATACATAATCATCGAATCAAGATTGAAGCAGTCTGACTCACTGAATCTCGACCCGATCACTTTCCTAATTCAATTAACGGTTCGAGTTTCCAAGACATGGCTAATGCATCTCAATGGCTTTTAACAGCATGACATGCCAAAGAGCTTTTACGTTCAAAACATAATTTCATTCCTAGTTGTAAAATTCAGTCTAGCCTGACGGTTGAACCAATCAACTCGGTGAGCCGGATATATGATCGGGTTGGGTTACTAATTAAATCAGTTAAACAACAAATTCGTTGACCAATCAATGACTCAACGGTTCAATTGATGAATCGGATAAAAATCATCGGTTGAAACACTAAACTTAAAAATTTTATTATTTTTATAGGAGTAAATCTTATTTACGCTGATAATATATATACAATAGACTATTATGGTTGGATACTCGATATATTTGCAAATTTTGGATTTCAAATTCAAATTCGAGTTATGTGTCATGCATCTAATGGTGAAAGTGTACACACTGTCAGCGTATAGAAAATTAAATTTTTTATAATTTAAAATAGATTATTATATTATATTATATAACTATTGTGCAACTCATAGTTGAACTGCTCAACCTACGCTTGACCGGTGAGCCGATGACTCAATCACCTCTCTGGGTTGAACTCAGGTCGGATTTATATTAATAACTATGCTTTCATTTTCTCTCATGGGTTGGATTGAATCAGCGAATTTGCTATACTATGGACAAGTATAGTTGACAGACAGCTTAGTGGAGATTGAAGTATCTGTCATCAAATGAAAGCAAATTCCTCGATCATTGGCACTTGTTGCAAGGAAGTTGAGCTTTTGAGCTGTCTTTTCAGCTCATGATCAACCGCGACCATCAATCAACCATTTCCATTTACCAAAATGCTGTCCACATATTCGCAAAATG
Source organism: Coffea arabica (assembly GCF_036785885.1). NCBI lineage: Eukaryota > Viridiplantae > Streptophyta > Magnoliopsida > Gentianales > Rubiaceae > Coffea > Coffea arabica. Next base: position 11,093,697 of record NC_092312.1, read on the forward strand.
AAGCAGATTTCAGATGTTTAACTTACGAAACACCTGCATGGAGAACCTCTCCAGTGATCTACTAAATACATCTAAACGCTCGACAGTTCGAAGACTACAGTACAGGTTCGTGCAAAATTACAGATGATGGATGACCTTCAACCACATTTTTGCCCTATACCATCTGAATCAACACAATTTGATCCGAATCACTGCTGAGATTGAAACTTCACCTTAAATTAGGAAGATCATTGAGATTGTGACCATGATTGTAGGATCTTACAATCCTAAATTCTACAATCTTGATACAATACTATCGAAATTAAGTAGTACCGTTGCCTAAAGAAGATTTTTTTTCCCCTTAAACTATTGAGACTAAATGGAGACTAAATACTAAAATTCAGGACAAGTTTCTAACTTATCAAAAATCAAGACCCTGCATTATTTATTCCACAGCAAACTTAGCCACTTCAAAATTACCCACTTGAATGTTCCCCCGGTCCATCACAAGTAGAGGTGTCAAAATGGGTGACTTGGGCGGGTTTGGGTTGGATAAAATGGGTAATGGGTATAAGTGAGTCAACTCATTTATACCCATTTAATTAGATAGGTATAAATGGGTAAGTCAAAAAATGAATTGGGTAACCCAATTACCCATTTATAACTCATTTATTTTAACTTTTTGCAAACTCATTTAAATTCATTTTTGTAAACTAAGTTATCAATGTATACCACTCTTTGTACCCATCATTAGTTTTAAATATTTACTTATAATGTTCAATAAACTTAATTACCAATTTTTTTCATTTATACTCTATGTCACAAAATTACCTATTATTTAATAATTGAATAATACGAATATAAAAATTTGAATTAAGTACTATAAAAATTAATATAAAAACTTAATCCAAAAATTTTGAACCCCTAACATTTTTTTCATATATAAATTTAAAATTTTATTTTATAAAGATAAGAAAATAGGCTAAAATTTATCATAAATTGGTAATGCTAAAAAATGAACAAGTTAACAAACTAAGAAAAAATAAAATAATAAGATAAAACCAACAAATAATAATAATAATAATAATAATAATAATAATAATGTTAACATAATGACAAAATGAAAAATTTGAAAAACAAAAAAAAAGGTAGGAGAAAAGAAGAGACTTGGGGGAAGAGAATTTTAAATGGGTTAATTGGATTTGATGGGTTACCCAATAATACCCATTTAATAAATGGGTAACACATTTATATCCATATACAAAAATTTAAGATACCCATACCCATCTATTAAATCTAATTAATTGGATTGATTTATCACCTCTAATCACAAGTATGCCAAGCAGTGCCTTGTTGATTACTAGCCTCCCATGCGTGGCAGTTTAGTGACAGAAAGAAAAAAAAAAATAGAAAGGTTAAAGTGTGAAAATGTGGAAGTTACTTAAGTGGGCGTGCATGTTAGCTACCGAGACGCTTAAAGTGGAGGAATGATGCAAGGATCTTCTGTTTCACTTTATGAATCATTTTTTGCCCTAATATTTACTAAATTGCTATATATCTTTCAGAAATACCTTAAATTAATTCTTTTTCTTGTTTCTGTAAAATTCAACAATTGCTTGTAGGGTAGCATATAAAAGCTAACAGACTAAATAACAATATATAATAGAAAAATAATAAAAAATATCTATTTAAATTCCATTTTTCAGTTAAATTTTGTCAATATATGATTTTTTATATTTTAGTCCCTATTAGTAGTGTTAGAACTTAAAGAAACAAGCAAAAGAAGTAAAATAATGAAAAATATATAGCAATTTAACAGATGTTAAAATAAGAGATGGTACGGAAATTGAAACAGAGCCTGCAATCATGTTGACATAAAGAAAGTCTACAAATTTGCTTCTCGTACACCTCGGAGCCAATGGCAAGTTGCAACCATGTTGACATAAAGTCTACAAATTTGCGTCTGGTGCACCTCGGAGCCAATGGCAAGTTGACAAGGCGGTCTCATGAAACCAATTTGTAGACTTTATGTCAACATTACTTCACGTTACGTGCCTCGATGGCCAATATGCATGCGCACTTTAGAGACTTCATCCAAATAAACGACCTGGCCATCCCCAACCAAATTAGAAAAACTTGTCCTTTCAATGGGCCAACTCTAGATTTTATGTCACTGGAAGGGCCAAAATGAAATATGTCCTCGTTATCTTACTCTTAAATCCGGTCCTTCAACGAAAATTCGCAAGTGTTGAAAGGACATCCGCAAAGACCTTAAAAGCGCAATCCTAAAAGCGTTAGAGATAGGGTGTTGAACGAGTGTAACCGAACCGACCGACCGACCGAGCATCTTAAAGTCAAGCGCAAGTGTTGAAAGGATATTAAAAAGGACCTTAAAGCGCGGTCCTAAGGCGACAGAAATAGCGGTGTAAACAGGGGTGTGACGAGTTTAATCGAAAGCGTGCATTTTTATTTAATTTATTTTAATAAATTTAAAATTTTATTTAATTTTAATTTATTTATTTGTTAAACTAAATTTAAACAAATTTTTTTTATTAAACTTGAATATTATTAAATATAAAATAATATTTAAATTTAGTTAAATTAGTTAACAATCAAATTCAAAAAAAAAACTCTTATTAAGTGAATTTGATTGAGTCTACCTATTATATAAGAAGAAAGTGGAGTTACTGTAGCAACTTCGATGATTGCCAAGTGGATCCCTCTCATTTTGACACGTGGCCCATTCCTTTTCTTTTCTTCATTTTGCTTTGTTTTTTCTTTTGTTCACTTTATTTCCTTTCTCCTTTTTTATTAAAGATAATTAAACAAATCCTCATGTACACTGCAGGTTTGTTATTTAGTTTTCACTTTGTACTCCATTTTTTTCTCCTATCATCCTAATTAATCATTTATTCTATTTTTTTTCTATTGGATTAGTTGATGCATTTTCTTTCATTTTTGTCCATAATAAACTAAATGAATGATTTCATTATCGGAGATCAAGAATGGGTTTGATATTTCCTTTCTTCCATAGTCCAATAATTATGATTCATGATCTTCTACTTTTAATGTCTCTTTTTGGTATATACTATTTGATATTTTTTTGTCATTTTTTGCGTCTTGATCAGCAACCTTTGCTTATTGCTTTCCTCACCTATTTCTTCTTCAGCTGACTTTCTTTTCTGCCCAAAATAGGTATGTGATGCTGTGAATATTTTTCCCCAAATCTAAAGAAACATTTTTTTAGTTTTTTATATTTTATTTATTTTGAAACTACTTTTTGATCTTTTTATTTTTGGAAAAGGCTGACAACAAGACGGGTGGTGATTACATGAAGAATTTTTAGGCTAACAATGAAAGAATTGTAACTACTTTTCTCTCATAAAATAAATAACATCATTATGCATATTCATTCTAATTCTAATTTTTTATTTATTAAAATTGTTATTTGATAATAGGGTGATAGTACTACAGTAGAGGAGAAAAAAATCTAATAAATGAAAATCCAAGGTAAACAAGGATCAGGAAGAAAAAAATAATGCATATTAAAAATTAACCAGAATCTCTTAATTTATGGATAGGTAATTATATTTTAATTTATATGAAGTTTATTAATTGTGAAAAATACTTATAAACTGGATAAGGTGGATGACGGGTAAAATAATTGTTGGGGCTAGCAATTTAGAATGTGAAGATAATATTTTATATCTCTTCATTCAACATTTTGAATGACTAGCTTGTATCCATAATAGGTAGTTTATTTTCATGGTTTTAATTTTAGCAAATGATAGCTTGGGAATAAAAGAAGTGCAAAATTAGATTTCAGAATCTTCTACTTAAACTGGTTTTATATGACTTTGTACTCTTATCCTTTTCTATTGCCCATAATGATAGATAATGTAATTAGAGTTTGAGATGATTGTTAGACATAGAATTGGACATATCATTACTATTTGGCTAAAGAAGTTAATAATATGTTGTCGATTTGACTAGCTAAAACAATTGCAGTTTTCAAAGGAATGCATTTGGTGGGAAGTTAGTATTGAGGCTTTTAGCTTAGAGTGTCACTCTACAAAATATTATTAGAAAATTCTATTTTGATTAAGAAGACATATTTGCAATCAAACAAATTGTTGGATTTGAATTTGCATATGTAGATTTACAAATATGGCAATTCATGTTTTTATTTAAACTTGCTATATGTATTCTATAACTATTTGGTTAGATAATGTTTTCATCTATTTGTAATACTATTAGACATGATTTAAATGGATAGATTAACTCTCCAAAAAGAAAGAAAAATATGCAAGTTTGTATTTTTTTTTTATTGATGTTGAAGATAGTGACAAGTTTTTGTGACTTTCTGTATTTTTTCTAATTATTAATATGTTAGAAACATTATGACTACTCTTTATTTAATTACAACTAAAACTATGCTGCTATTAAACCGATAATACACTCATAATGAATTTGCTTTCTTTTCTTTTTTGGTATCATTACGTACACATAATATTGGTTAAAAATTCTTTTTCCAAATCACAATAAATTGGGGTTAACTTTATATATGAAATTTCTTTTCACAGTAAATTTTAATTATTTTTATATTTAATTTTTTTCCTATATTTCTATTCATTATGTATTAAAATATTTGTTATTATATATTTAACTAATGTTCCAGAGGACCTGGCACGCTAATGTTCTAGAGGGCCTGGCTGTGCGTTTCACAGCCGAGGTACCTCTAGTATCAAAATATTTTTCATCTTAGTAAGAAATGTGTGTAAATCCCGTCAGCCACGTCGCCTAACTTTATCTATTCCCTCCATGGCAAGAAAATCAATACATTACCATCATTGTTTAGCTTTTTCAACTGCTCAGTTATTTTTCTTACTCCTCTGGTGTCCTCTTCTTCATCAATGAAGTGAACTAAACAAGAATAATACTCCCAAAAATATATATAAAAAAAAAAACTGCTTCAACTGAGCTTTCTCATATTTGTTACTTTTGCTTTTCTGATTACTTCCACTGTCCTTTGTTTTTACGCATCATTAAGACATGATCAGTCTGAAGTCATGGTGGATTGGAAGCGTATTATCCCTTCTTCTTTTATCATTATTAGTTCCAGGAACTTTTGGTTGGGGAAAAGACGGCCATCATGTTATCTGTGAAATTGCCCAGGTAAATTATCTGTCATTCATTCTTTCTTTATAATCTCTCTGAGAAATTAAAAATTCAGTCTTTACAACCAATTCATTGCCTGATTCTTGGTAAAATTTTATGTTTGTTTTAAGTTAAGGCTTAGCAGAAATGCTGTTGGAGTTCTAATTCTAGTCCCACTTCAGTATTATGTGAAGCTTAAATGGGCTTTTGATGTTTCTGTGTTTTCCCCAAGTAAATCAATTCTTGATACTTTTATGTGACTTGCTTACTAATTGAATCAAGCAAATTGTTAATCTGGTTATCAAGCTGGTTAAAGCTGGTTAAAGTGAGTTAAACTTACTCTTGTTAGAGTTGAAGTCTAGGATTAACTGATTTCATATCAAGTCATTGTAAGAAGTACTCTGGTTATATTTTCATTGACCAAAAAATTCTCTGATTCCAGCTAGCAATATACAATGCCAAAAACAAAGGGTTTACTGTAGATAAAAGGTGCTTTTCTTTTTGCCTGGGCAGACTGGTACTTGTGTTGATTCTTGATTAAGTAGAGGGATTTGAGGATGGTACATAGAAGTACTCTGGTTGTGCCCAGATATGATGTCGATGATGGTCATATTAGTGATAAGAATAACTGATAGTATATCTTAGGTAACCTCCCCTCAGCACTTTGATAGGAAATGCTTTATATGCATCAGGGATATCTTTCAGAAGATGCTCTGGTAGGGGTGAAACAATTGCTTCCAGATTATGCAGAAGGAGAACTTTCCGCTATTTGCTTCTGGGCGGATGAGATTAGGTGGCATTATCACTGGAGCAGGCCTTTGCATTACGTTGACACGCCTGACTTTAGGTGTAACTACCAGTACTGCAGTAAGTTACAGTGTCTGCTTGTTTTCCCTTAGTCTATACTGTATTGTTCTATTTGGCATGAAACTACAAAACTAAGATAATGCACCAATGCCCCCCTACTTCTAGTTCTTGGATGTGATAACTGCAATTGCTTGGTAATTGCCATAGTTTCAATCTGTCTCTGCTAGCAATAGTAATCATTTATCTATTTTTCTATTGTTGCCTGCCAATTCTGTGATGCTTTTATGTCTGTAGGAGGAGGATGTTTGCCTGACATAGTACTTTGAACATGCAAGGTGAACTAATTGGTGAGAGCTTACTACTGGGAGTATGCTATTATACTTTCAGTACTAAGGCTCTGACCTTTAATAAAGTTCAAATCCTGTAAGCCTATTTTCAGCTGCCGACAGATAGAGGACGTCCCATACTCTTAAAGCATGAAATCTGTTACTAGTTGCTAGTATTTCTGGAAATTGGCACTTGACCATGCATTCTTCTTGAGGTTTCTGGCTTGGTTTTGCCAATGATGAAACATTGCGGCGCATTCCTTCTTGCTACGTGTAAAACATTGTGAAACAAATATTCACATTCCCTTGATGTATAACTTCATCAACATGTTTGGATTTCTGCATATCATCGCTATTCATGTTTATTTAGCAATTCTTGTTATTCAATTGAATGTGACAACTCCTTGAGAACCAAAATCTCTTTTTTCCATTATGTGTATAATACAAATTTACTTCTTGTAGGAATTGTGCCTCTAACTTTCATTACCTTACCTGTAGACAACAAGGCTGACTCCCTTTCTACTTTTTGAAGGAGACTGCCATGATTCTGCTGGTCATAAAGACATGTGTGTCACTGGTGCAATATACAACTACACTAATCAACTAACATCCAGTTTAGATGTTCCAGATTCTGAAATTAAATGTAAGTCTACACTTCTAACATGTTTATGGCATGATTTTTTATAAAGAATCTAAGTTAATATTCTCCCTATAACAGACAACTTGACAGAGGCGCTCATGTTTTTGTCACATTTCATTGGTGATGTCCACCAGGTTAGCTTAATCTTCTACCACTCTCGGAAAATTTTGATCAACTGCTTCTTGTATTGTAGTCTGGGAAGGCTTTGGCCTTAAACAAGTACTGTATATCATAATGTATTTGGCATGGTTCTCATATATGTAAATTGCTTACAACTGCTATCTCAAGGGTGCTAATATTTCAAAGGGTACTCATAACCAATTACTTTTTAGTAATACCATGCTGGGCCTCTGTCAGTGTCTCCCCAATAGTGAGAGAATATGTGGTAGTGAGAAGTACCTTGTTTGTGGTTTTTCGTTGTATAGGCACTTTAATTGTACTGCAAAAATTGGAGGTCCATATTTGGAAGTTATCTCTTGTTCCGTAGACTGATGCCAATTTTCAGGAGATGGGCGGAATTGAGCTACAGTCCATTCATGGGCTATATACTGCTAATAAATACGTGACTGCAAAGTTGCAGTCGCGTTGCTATGCTGCATCTTTGCAACAAGCAAGCTTTATTGTTGTATTTTATCATCTTTGGAATAATAGGCCTCGTGAGGTGGATGGAAGTAATTTTGAAGCCCTTTTAGTTAGGGATCAAAGGGCGCAAGAATAATATCTTTCTGATCAATTTGACATAGGGATTTTGATTTCCAATAGTCACAGGAATATGTTAGTAGTCTGCATCTAAAGCTATACCATGTTATTCTCTTTTAGATTGTGTAAATAAGTGATTCTGCAAAGTATTGAGCATGATTTTCTTTTTACAGTTCGATTTTATTTCACAGGTTGCACAAATAAAATAGAATCACAATCAATTAAGCTTTGTCTGATAAATTTAACATGCATGGCAGCCTCTCCATGTGGGATTTATTGGAGATGAAGGTGGAAACACAATAACTGTTCGCTGGTACCGGAGAAAGACAAATTTGCACCATGTAGGTCCTTAACCAAAACTATTTGGACTAAAGTCTCATTCAATTCTTCTTTGATTGTCATTTTTTTATCACGAGCACCATGAGCAAATCATAAATCAAATGTGGCTCTACCAACGTCTGGTTTGGAACTTCATGAATATTGCTGGAAAAATATACAAGGTAGCTACTGTGGTAAAGTGCAGAATTCATTCTGATGAAATTAATCATTTGCCACTTTTGACATGTGACTAGTCTAGGAAGATGCCCACAAAACACTGTTCCTTTTAAAAATATTAGAATTAGTTGTTGATTAATGCCTACTTGCTTTATGTTGCCTCCCCTGCTTTCAGGTATGGGATACTATGATCATTGAATCTGCTTTAAAGACCTATTATAACTCCGATCTTACGACTATGATACAAGCAATTCAACAAAATATCACAGTATGTTCTCTTTGTCCTTTTCTACCTTCACTGCTTGAGTAGTTTCATGCACTATGACAAGGCTATTGAAATTCAGAGGGACTACATCATGCATAGTCCATTATTACAGACAGTCATGTGCTACAGAAATTGAAGTAGAAAAAAACATTGACATTTCAGTTGGTATTCTCTTCTATAGTCCTTGCTGAATATGTGGATAATTGTGCTCATTCATTGTAGGAGCAAAACCAGATTGTCTTAAATAATGACAAATGAAATCTTTTCATGATATTCTTACACAGAAGCTCACCTTGGAATGGAGAGCTAATCCTGACATAATAATGTTACCGTCTCATTGTCCCATATTCTTCTCCTGTTTTGAAATCCTGTCCACATCATGGTCTTTATTGTAACATAGTGTATCTGTTTGATTAAATTTGCAAGGAACTAATTTGTGCGGTGTGGGGAAGTAAGCATTTCTTGATTGCAAAACACTGCCTGGACTGTTTTCTGTCACAATCTATACACATTACTATCTGTTTATCTTTTTTCTTAACCTGTAACAGAATGAGGATATCTCATCGTGGGAGAATTGCAATGGCACAGTTTGTCCAGATCCGTGAGCACTTCTTTCAGTCACTCCTATCAGTTTTTGTGTTTGTCATGCTCAAGATGCATGTTTTTATATTTATAAATGTCCAATTATATTGCGATGCTTGATTCCATTTTATGTGCTTCCCAAACTTGCATGTCATTTGGCACCAAATTAGTGTTCCCATGGCTGTTCTGTTTCCATATGGCAATAAAATTTAAGGAGGTCATATTAAGTATGGCTTTTGAACATGGATTAAGCTGGTAAAGATGCTGTCAGGTAATGCATATCTGCTTGAGCTTGGGGACTCTAGTGGTTAAAGTTGAGGTCTAACATTTTGCATTACAAAGCTCATCTTCTGCATAGCTGAGTTTAGATGATAAATGTTTTATTAGCTATACCATTATAACTCCCTAGTGATCTAAATTGTAGTAGCACTGTGTTTCAGGTATGCTTCTGAAAGTGTAAATCTCGCATGCAAGTTTGCCTACAGAAATGCTACACCAGGAAGCACTCTAGGAGGTGGTACTCCTTTCCCTTTATTTCAAAGTGAATCCATTTGGATGCATACATCTATTTCTTTTTAGCGATCAGTGAAGCCTTTTGCCTTTTTTAACGAGGAAGGCGCAGACAAAGTAAGAAACTACCTCTAGAAGGCTTTTTCCAGGAACTTTCTCCTGTGAAGCTGGATTATTTCTTCTGAAGTAGCGTTTTAAAGAAATGTTTTTAGTTCGATTAGATTAAACGAATCCTATATGATATATGAATTTTGGCATTAGTTCTTTTTTTTTTTTTTTTTTTATCTATCCAAGTCACTTAATAGCATAAAAAATTCTAACATGCATTGTTTCATCTGTTGATTAATTGCATCAGCAACTAGCAGTAAGTTAAATTCAAACTGCTCCTCTCTCTGTCCTTGGGATTTTTAAAGTATATATTTGTGAGGATTAGGATGCTTGATCAGTGCCCTAATCATGTTCTTCTTCAAATTGTCTTCCATATCTAATTTTGTTTGCTATTGGTCTTATAGATGATTACTTTATTTCTCGGTTGCCTGTTGTGGAGAAGAGACTGGCTCAGAGTGGCATCCGCTTGGCTGCTGTTCTCAATCGTATCTTCTCTTCAAATCTACCAATTGCGAAAGAGTGAAAGAAAATGTTAGGATATGGGTAGAACATAATGGTTCAGCAGTTGGGGAATAGTAGCCCCGTTATGTAAAATTCAAATCTGCAACTCAAGTAAACCAAGCTTCCTTACCTATTGTATGTTAGTACAAAACTTCGTTATGTTGATAGGGTTTTTCTAATGGATGCCTATGGGTACCTGTTAATGTAACTAACATTCACCTCATCTATTATATATATATATATATTAATAATTATGAGTAAATCTTATATACACTGACAGTGTTTATATTATCACCATTGGATGTATGACATATGTGCGAAAGTTGGATTTTAAATGCAAATTTTATGTAGTTGTCATTCATTCAAGACTGACGGTGTATACACTGTTAGTTAGTGTAGGAAAGATTAGTTCTAATAATTATTACCCTCCCTTAAATTTATGTACTCTTTCTATTTAATCTTATTTACCCTTGGATTTTTGTACTTTTGCATCATTAAATCACCTTATGGATTTCCTCCGTATTTGTAGAAAGGGGAATTGTTCAATTTCCGTCTTAGGTTTTGAGCCTGTTCGCATTTGCATTATTGTTTTCTTCTTCGAATTAAGATTTTTATTATTCAACTAAAAATCTCGGGGGGCTCTTAATCTTTCCGTAAAACAATGAAAACCTTTTAAATAATGTGCTATGGTATGTTATCATGGGGCATTCTGTCAATACATGTACTTCACGTCCAACTTATATTACATAATTACACACAGAAATATTATACCTTTGAATTTGACCACTTTTTCTGTAAATTTGAACACTTTTGCCAAAAAATTAACTCCAGGTCCTCTCATCTCATTACAAGTGTCTTTCGAGCACACTTGTTTGCCAAACTCCCTTATTATCATTTATGTTTCCATTTTAGGATAGATTTTGGGTATAGATATTTTGTTTCCAAGCTTGAATATAGAATTTAGAGGTGGCAAAATGGACGGAATGGGTGGGATTTGCTTGGGTTTGTGATGGAGCCGAGTCATATGGGTTTGGGACCAATCTTACCCATATGTGTTTTGGGACTAACTTGGGCGGGATCACTTTGGGATGGGTTTAGATTGATCCCGCCCAATACCCAAATCTATTTTCTACATATATTTTTTTTTCCTTTAATTCATTTTTATTTTTTGTATAATTTTAATATTTTTTATTTATTAATATTTTTTTAGTTTTATTAAATAAACATGCAAGTGCTTTATACTCAGGATTCCCATCAAAAATTGGATTAACAAATAAAGGAAAAAATGGATATACAGTCATATTCCAACATATATCAAGATGGCCAAGGTACTTAAGGTGTTGAATATTTATCCTCATCATTGTCCAAAGATGACAGGTCTAAATTGACTGAAATGTTGAAAATTCTTATGGATAATGACTAGGAAAACTACTAGATTATATTATCTAGTATGACTATAAAAATTGTTAAAGATAATTTTTGAATCTAAGACTCCGTTTGGATTGGCTATTTTTTCAAAAAATAAGTTTTTCAAATACAATGTTACAGTAATATACAATAACTCAAAAAACATCCCATCCATATTAGTATATCAAATATTTCAAAAAAATTTATAGTAAAAATTTTTCATATACACTGCTATAATAAAATATTTCAAAAATACCCCCCAAAAATAGCTAAACCAAACAGAACCCTTGTTATTCGAGCCCAATGGGTACCCAAGTATTTCCCAAGTATTCCCATCAATTAATGGGTACAATTGGGATTTATCCCATTTTAAACCCAATATCAAAATTCAATACCCATCCCGCCCAAAGTCCCCATGGGCATGGGTAACCCATTGGGACTTGGGACAAGTTGCCACCTCTAATAGAATTTTATTTACTCAATAGATCAAAAAAAAAAAAAAACTTCAAATTTACTTTTTACATGCTGATATGTAAAGATTATTATTGATGTTCAAGTTCTACCAAAAAAATCTTGAGCCAGTGATTTTGTCAAACAGATTAGTCCGAATGCTCCTTAGCACTCATCTGCTTTGTCCTCATTGACTAGTTTGGAGGTATTATATAGTTAAATGCAAAAGCTAATCACAAAATTATGGTTCCTAATTCTTCCATGGCATCAAAAGATGCTTTCAGATTATTACATCACAACGATATACTCCCTCCGTCCCACTCTGATAGTCCTGTATTCCTTTTTCATCTGTCCCAAATTATAGTCCCCTTTCCAATTGAAGAATGTAGTTGTATTTTAATTTTTCTAAAATACCCTTATTCAATGTAAGTAGTTGTTACTATAAACCTACCATATTTAATGAGAGTTGATTCTTTTTTTACCATCAATTCAACTTCCCATAAAGTTATACAATATTTAATGTGAGGGTATTTTAGGAAAATAGCAATCTAAATTTACTTTTCCAACAAAGTTAACTACTTTTTCTTAAACTGTGTGAAAAAAGAAACAGAACTATCAAAATGGGACGGAGGGAGTACTTTTTTTAGAAGTATGCAAATCAATTACTTGCAGATATGCTTCTGCAAACTTCAACGATGGCTTCATTGGTGCAGAACTGGTTTTCGTAGCCCTTCAATTCTGGGTGAAAATGAAGAAGTTTCACAAGAATTATGTCATTTCTGCAAATGGCTTAGTTTTGCAAGCAGTTTATCATGTTATTGATCATATACTGTACACTGTCTCTATCCCTGTGGGTTAGCAACCTCAGAGGTTATCCTTGAGAGCAGTTGGAATGTCATCCGACGCACTTTTTAATAGTAATTCTCAACTTGTTTAGCCGATTCAAACTTCTACGAACTATTTACTGAATTATTAGAAGAAGCATGTGCGCTTGACAAATTTTACTGGATTGTTTATATGGTCGAAGGATTAAGAAAAGGACGTGCTCTCATTGAGAAAAGTCATTATTTTGTCCGGTTCACATCTCCTATGCGTCATGATCTACACAATCAGAGACAGGATTATGGGAAATTGCAGACAATGTGGTTTCTTCTGGTTGATCAATTCTTAGAATATTGCCATTCTATCAACAGCAACTTCTCTGATTATTTCAAATAGCCTGCAAGTCAGCGTGTTAAATAATCAATCTGGTCGAAATGTGGCTGCATTTCTTGGCTGAATTTCTGCCTCGCACCCAACAACTGCAAACTAATTGAGTAAAGAACATCGAAAGGGGACCAGGGGCTGCACCCTCCCTAATGATATCAGTTTCCCCCACGTCAAGAAGTGATCAACTACCTAATTAACAACCATGATTCCTTTTGAAGTCAACTTTTTCATAAAGCCAATCAGACCAGGGTTCCTTTCGCGTTCTTCTTGATGTTTGAGATGCCTGGAATATGCTCATCTTGCTTCTAATGAAAATCAACATGCAATTCTCATTAGAATATTGTAAAGGTTTTTCTTGCACTCAATGACAAGTCCCTTAATTAGTAAAATATAATTTGACAGGAAGGAGCTGATCACATGGAATTATATATAGAACTAAGTTGTCTTGGTTGGTCTTTCTTTCTGCTTTCGATTTCACAAAACAAGCTGAACATCCGTCAAAATGACAACTTCCAAAATCTTGTCGACATTGCCTTCAGTACTGGTCATTTTCTTTCTTTCTAATCCTTTCAATCCAAATCCTGGTGTTCGAGCATGGAGCAAAGAGGGCCATATCATGACATGCCAAATTGCACAGGTAAAGTAGAATTTGAAGCTCCAAGCCCTTTAGATGGAAAGCAGATGAATGAGTAGGAATTATGTGTAGGATCATTTATTTTCATTGGTTAATCGTATTATACGAGAAATAATTAGATAAACATAGTGAAAATAATTTCGACTCTAACATTTATCTCCTCTGAGAACAGGATCTCCTGGAACCTGATGCAGCCCATGCGGTCAAAATGTTGTTGCCCGACTATGTTAACGGGGACTTGTCAGCCCTGTGTGTATGGCCTGATCAAGTGAGGCACTGGCACAAGTATAGGTGGACGAGCCCACTGCACTTCATTGACACCCCTGATAATGCCTGCAACTTTGATTATGAAAGTAAGCATAATTTTATGGTACTTTTTGAAATTGAATGACCAAAGTAACATCACTTACATTGTAACCATGATTTGGCCTAAAAGGGGACTGTCATGATCAACATGGAGTTGAGGATATGTGTGTTGCTGGTGCCATCCAGAATTTCACTACTCAGCTTTCACATTACCGCCATGGATCTTCTGATCGACGACGTAAGATTCCAAGCCAAATCTTAAGCAATTCTACCCCTTGTGGGATGCTATAACCTGCACGCTCTGAATATTTGTCTTTCAATGATCACAGATAATATGACAGAGGCCTTGTTGTTTCTTTCACACTTTATGGGAGATATACATCAGGTACGGCGTCTGATCGAAAATTTTCTCTCTCTCTTGTTCAATTAGTTTAGTGTTCATGTTGCCACTGTATTTGATAGTTGTGAATATCTAACGCAATTTGTTGCTTCTGTTTCATTTTACTCTCTCAGCCAATGCATGTAGGCTTTACAAGTGATGAAGGAGGAAACACCATAAATTTGCGCTGGTTTAGGCACAAATCCAATCTGCACCATGTGAGTATTGACATCGATCTAACCTGTCATGAAATCACAAATTTGGGAGATAACTGTCACGTATTATTCACATCTATGCATATAGGTCTGGGACAGAGAGATTATTCTTACGGCTGCTGCAGATTACTACGGGAAGGAAGTCGACCTCCTTGAGCAAGACATAGAAAGTAACTTTACAGATGTAAGTATCTAAATAAACTGGATTGTATCCTACTTGTAACACATAATTTGGGAGCTTGGTTAACATATTGAGCATGGCTTTTCTTGCCTGTTACATTCATAGTCTTTAGGGCCACTTTTTCCATTAACTAAATTTATAGATTGCTTCATGGAACAGGGAATCTGGTCTGACGATCTTGACTCCTGGAGGGACTGCAGTGATCTCCATACCTGTGTAACCAAGTGAGCTTTCTCCCTGAATCTCTTTTAGGCAAGCCAAGAAATTGATCTAGTGAGAAGAAGGCACTCTGCTTCTACTCTCTGGTGCCAAAATTTAGACGTAGGCTTTAATTGTTGACGGATGTTTTTCCTCACAAACACAGGTATGCAGCAGAAAGTATCAATATTGCTTGCAAATGGGGTTACAAGGGAGTTGAGGCTGGAGAGACTCTCTCTGGTATTACAAATAATTTGATCCTCCAATAATCCAAAACTAAAGTTCCATTTCATCTGTTGTTATTGCTTGTTAAGCCAAAAGAATAATAATGCTTTGGCTTCTTTGATTACAGACGATTACTTCAACTCCAGACTGCCCCTGGTGATGAAACGAATAGCTCAGGGTGGAGTTCGATTGGCCATGTTCCTCAATCGAGCTTTTGGCCGTTCTCAAGATGATTTCCTTGCAGCAACTTGATTGTGTTGGTTCCATTTTGAACCAACTGCTAGATTTAATTTGACCAAAGACGCATCTGCACAGCCTGCCTTCGTAGAATCCGTAGTCATCAGAACATGAAACTGATCAGTTAATATTTGTGCTCGCTTATAACTGGCGAAATTTAGATAGGACAAACAATAACGTTGTCTGAAAGCATCGGCAATGAACAACAATTCGTTCATGACCTTAAATTATGAAAAGCTAGATGTAATCTTGGAAGATACTTTACAGAATAAAGTTCCTGTTCAAAATTGAGATAAACATTTACTATGTCGAAAATTTTCAAATCTCCCTTTCTCTCCTTTTCATTTGATCTCATAGATGAGGAGATTTAAATTACATTTAGCTCTACATAATTAAGTTCCTATTCAAAATTGAGATAAACATTTACTTTGGATGCATTTGATAAACTGAAATATGAAATCGAGAAGTTTGAATCCATTAAGTTATTAAATTGTTAAATACTAAATCTGATACATTGGAGTGTATATCATGTTAAGGACATAGCTTATCCCTTATTTTAGGAAATAAATTTTGTCTAAAAAATTCCGTGCAACTTAATGAATTTACATGTTCAATTTATTGTTATCAAACAGGTCTGAACTTATTAAAATCTGAATTCATCAAGCCTAAATGCTGAATTAGATTATTAAACAGAGGATATGTTGAAAATTTCTAATTTCTTGGACATTTTCCCGGTCTATGGCATCTAAAAATGCCGCCTGATATGTGGCTTCAAATCCTCTATCTATTTTTCTTGCCTAATCTACACGGCTTCTTATCAAACAAACTTATAACCTAACTTCCAAATTTAAAGAAAGCTTTTCATGTGACTATGCACAAGCACAAACGCTTCGCCATTTTTCTGTAACTAGTATAAAGACAAAATCAAGAAACTAATTAGAAGCCATCATCATGAAATCTGTACCTTCCAAGTCTTTACCTATTCTTTTGTCCAGATTTTTTTTTTTTTTTTTTGACAAGGGAATCGCAACCGTTATCCGAGAGTGCGTATTGGGTAAATTCTGTCCCGTGCAATAGTTCGTCAATCACATGGAAGGATAAGACGCACTAGACAAATCCTGTGCGATGGATAGACGTCCCAGGAGAATTTTATCCAAATTTTGAAATCCCTTGTTTATCATTCTCCTCCTACGTGCATCTAAAAATAAAAAACAATCAATCCCGCAATAAAAGAAACATGCAGTTGACACCATATATTGATTCTCCTTGTACATTCTTTTACGCCCTGCTACTAGTTTGACAAGTCTAATCGGAAGATAAAAAAGGATGCTTAAGCACTTCTGACAAACAACCAGATACATTTTGGACAAACAATGATTAATTAGAAGAAAAAACTGTTTTTTCACCATAGGCAAAAGGGATTGCAAATTCCCTTAATCCCTTTTACCTTTCAGATGAAAACGATCACAATTTTACTGAATCACCTTGTTGAAGAAAAGAAAAAAAATTTTTATTACTTTTAATTCAGAACTGCCATGAAATTGGATATCTGCCACGCTGGAAATTCTTGAGAGATTAATTCGTTTGGGCCAAACTGATAGGAATAGGCCTTTTCCTAACATTTGGGGACAGTTTGGGTCATTAGATGTTGCGGAAGGTCATCCATTAGCCCAATCAGTATATAAAATGGAGATATTTCTTTAGAGATCAATTTGTTTGGACCCAATTTTAGAAGCTCGACACAAGATCAATAATGTAACGCTGCCGACTAATATTAATTAATGCTGTTGAAAATGACTTGAGATTTCAGACCAGGAAACAAGTACTCCAGCGACGAGAACCTAACGAGCACATGTTAATATACAATCAGACAGCGAGGCAACATTCCTTCCGCTCCTTTTTTCCCCGCTCTTTGGCTCGTCGTGTCTAGGGATGGCAACGGGGCGGGGTTGGGGCGGGGGACCCCTCCCCCGTCCCCCGCCCCGTTGCCTATTAGTTCCCCCCGTCCCCCGCCCCGTCCCCCGCCTCCTGCTCCCCCCGCCCCGCCCCGCCCCGCCCCGCTTCCCCGCGGGTGCCCCCGCGGGGTTAATAAAATTTTATTATATAATTTTATTATAATTAAATTTTAATAAATAATCAAGTACTAAAATATCAACACATCACCAAATTATTATTTATTGTAATTTTACAATTGAAACTCATAAAAACAATCAAACAAAAGTTATTTTAATACAATCCAATATGATGAAATAAATATAACTAAAATAGTCAAGTTTTCACTTTTAGTACAAATGCAATCACTAATTCATTATTGTGTTTGTGCTTTTTTTTTTAGAAAAAAGTGTTATTCTATTAAGTGTAATTAGAAATTTAGTATAAATATATTAGTAAATTTAATATAACTAATTAATAAATTCTATTAGTAGACATGTAGAATTATTCATATAATTGATTATATCAATTATATTACATAAACTAATATACATTATATAGTATATCTAACTAATAATATCATTATCATAAGTTTATAACTAATTAACTTATATGTTATATATAATTATATATATTTTTATATTTTTTTTTTGTTTTGCGGGGGGCGGGGCGGGGGTATACGAGAACCCCCGCCCCCCGCCCCCCGCCCCAACCAGTATTTAAACACATGCCACGTTTTCTACTCGTCTGATTTCAGTCTGAAATTTCGTGCAGGCTGACAATTTTTAATTTAGCAGAGTGAGAGAGGGGAGAGACCAAAACTTTCTTTTCTTGTTCCTCAAGGCTCAAAATCTGCAATATTTAAAAACCATTGCAATAAAATATCAAGCAACCTTTTTAATTTTCAGTCTGAAACGTTGCCGCTCCTGAGATCGTGTACCAAGTGGCTTGCCTCAGCCTTGCTGCCGCCGCCGCCACCATTCTTCTTCAAACGCTGCTTCAACTATCGGTAATGCACGTCACTGCGAAAGTGTAACCAACACAACACACATGCGTATAATCCTACGTATATCGCGTGTATCATTGTTCTTGTATATATACGATTATGTGCCGTTGCAATTTCTTTCTTTCTTCCTGAATTTTTTATTTTCGGGATTTTGGAGTAATAAGTTTTTAGAGCGATTTTAAAGAAATGCATGCCTTCCGCAGATTGCTTTGTTGTTCTATTTTTCTTGATTCAAACTTATGTTCGTCATAATCCTACTTACAGAATTTTGGTGCAGCATTTTCTGAGTATCGAATCGTATTTCGTGGTTTAAGAGAGGTTTTAGCTGATCATGAAATTCGCCGTTGCATTGTGAAATTCGATTTGGTGCCTAATTCATAAATGAACGGTCACATGGACGATTCTAACTTTTTTTCTTTTTTATTTTTGGCGTGATTTTCTTCGCAGCTAATAATCATTTACCAGGTAGAGGTAAATAGTAGCATCAACGATATTCGGCTTAAGTTTCAAGTCGATTGCAGGTAAAGAAACTGCACCTTCTTCTTACTTTCTTCGTAAGGCACACTGGCACAGCTACAGGGGTAGATATTAAGTATGCGAATCAGACTGAGATTTCACTATCAATCAGCTACAAATAAATATTACGTACTCTTGGTAATATAGGAGCAATTACAGCCGTTTCAGATCTGTTCCCTTCTATAGCATATTACGAAGTATATTTTTCTTTGAATCTGCCATCAACCAATTAAAAACTCGCTGGCGAATTTTGTATTTTCGTCATCTTGGTCTTAGAAACCAACGTGGTCTCGCTTTAATCATCTAGACTTGCCCATTTTTCTGGAACTCTAAATGCCTTAATGCTTGGCCTGTACTGTTCTTCCGTTTGAAAGGAACTGACTATGTGCTTGCTATTACTATAAAAGATTGCCTTGTGGGATCATTGACTTAATTTGAAATTTGAGGGCGATAATTGCTGCTTAATTTGCTTTTAGTGCGAGAAGAACCCAAGGGGTATCAGCTCCTTTGACTGGTACTCTGAAATGGCACTAGCAAGGTTTTCAAGGAGTGGGTTGAGACGATCTGGAAGTGCCATTTGCAGTTATGCCGATGAGAGGAATGTACCATTTGAAAGGGGATCAGTGCAAGAGAGCCCTTCAACTTACATGCGAAATGTCAGAGGAGGAGGCAATTTCTCGTACCTCTCAAACACCGAGAAGGTAGATTACTCTTGTATGTGGATCAGAGGAATGAGGATGACCCCTCAATATCATTTCGCTCATGCACAAAGCGTCATGGAAGGGTATGATTCAGAGTATGAAAGCACCAGGTATCCCACTCTGGAAGCCACAAAGCCAGGCGAAAAACCTAGAGTGGTTGTTCTTGGCTCTGGCTGGGCAGCGTGTAGATTCCTTAAGGGGCTTGATACCAAGATATATGATGTTGTTTGCATATCACCGAGGAATCACATGGTTTTCACTCCTTTACTTGCATCAACCTGTGTTGGTACTCTGGAATTCCGTTCAGTTGCTGAGCCTGTCAGTCAGATTCAGAAAGCACTAGCAAAGGATCCTAATTCTTATTTCTTCCTGGCTTCCTGCACTGGCATTGACACAGAAAAGCATGAGGTAAATTAATTTTCCTGCGCTGCATTGTTCCTTTCTTTTTTATGAACATTTCAGTCTCGTATAGAATACTATATCACCAAAGCAACCTGATAAAGTATCAATATGGCAACCAAATACAGGAATTCTTTTGCACTCACAAGTTGCTTGGGAGGAATCAAACCTTCACTTTGCAATTTGCAAACAAGAACTGAAAATCTGTTCTAAGACCAGAAGAAGTTTCTTCACAAAATGCTAATAAGAGGATTCGAATGGCATTGTATTTTGAACTACCTGCGTATACACTCTGTATATTCATTTCGACGCTATTGAATTACTACATGGAGAAACCTTCTTAATGTGTTTATGTTGATTTGTCTATCAGGTGTATTGTCAGTCCGTTGAAAATGGTGCACTGCATCACGAGCCCTACCAGTTTAAAGTAGCATATGACAAACTTGTCATTGCTTCTGGAGCTGAGCCCTTAACCTTTGGCATTAAGGGAGTTAAGGAACATGCTTTTTTTCTTCGAGAAGTGAATCATGCACAAGAAATAAGGAAGAAACTTCTATTGAACCTCATGCTCTCTCAAAACCCAGGTGATTATTCCCTTCACCGCTCTCCTACAAGAGGAAGACAAAGTTAAGATGACACCCATATACGGATGCCAAATTTATGTTTTATTTGATCATGGGAAGTGAAAAGTACAGATAGCTTGACATTTCTGGTATTTGGTCCATTTTGTTCTTTTCAAGTCTTCTGGCTTAATATAGAATATAGTTATTAGGCGTCCGATAACCAGTATTTCCAGTGCCTTTCATCATTTTCAAAAACTTTGTGGTTTTAAACTATTTGTAATAGTAAAGGAAAGGGGGCTAGCTTTTTACATGACATCAATAATTCAAAGTATAGAGGTGCATTTTTAGTGTAATATCCACATGAACCTTGGTCTTATGATTAGTCCTGAGTAATTGAAATGTACTACAAAGTTTGTCTCTTAAGCTTAGCAGCAAACCAAAAAAAAAAAAAAACAGAGAGAGAGAGAAGAAGGGGGGGGGGGCTAATATATCATAATTCTTATGCTTAATGGAGTGCATAGATGACAAGTGTTGAGTTTCAGGGTTGATTTTCTCATTCTTTGGCTGATTACTGTAGATCTTCACGGTAGTTGCTCGTGAGCAGCTTAAACAGACTGATTACACAGTTAATGAAGAAAAGAAATTGTACATGATCTTAGTTGTGTAGGCATAAGTTATTTGATCTATGACCTAAGGGTTGTTGTATATTAATAACCTGGATATGATCTCACCATGAGGATAGAAATTACTCACCACCCCGATGCATGCTCACAGGCATTACTGAAGAAGAAAAGGAGCGCCTCTTACATTGCGTTGTTATTGGGGGAGGTCCTACTGGGGTGGAGTTTAGTGGTGAATTGAGTGATTTTATAATGAGAGATGTACGCCAGCGATATGCTCATGTGAAAAACTACATTCGTGTTACTCTCATTGAGGTATAAATTTCTCTGGCAGTCTGAATAAACTAGATGTCAGTGGATGGCCTCAGCATGAACTACAAACTTTGTCATTTCTTTCTATACAGGCGAATGAGATCTTGTCATCATTTGATGTTGGATTACGACAGTATGCCACAAAGCACTTGACCAAGGTAGCTTTTGTTTCCTTTTCCTGAAAGATCTCGGCTTTTTTGGTGGCTTCGTAATATTAACAACTTCCAAAACTTGAACAGTGTGGTGTTCGCCTTGTAAGAGGTGTTGTAAGAGAGGTGCACCCTAAGAAAATAGTCCTCAGTGACGGAAGTGATGTTCCATATGGTCTCCTTGTCTGGTCTACAGGAGTTGGTCCGTCTGAGTTTGTAAAGTCACTAGATCTGACCAAGTCTCAGGGTGGAAGGTACAATTTCTGCATGTTTACTGCATCAACTTTTTGGTCCTTCATTCTTTTTCTCGAGTAATGATGGACCTTATGATACAACCTCTTGCACTTGCAGAATTGGTATTGATGAATGGCTGCGAGTTCCTTCTGTTGATGATGTGTTTGCACTTGGAGATTGTGCTGGTTTCCTTGAACAAACAGGGAGGCAAGTACTTCCAGCACTAGCGCAGGTTCAGCACGTAAACCTATTGCTTGTTCTTGGTAGTGGTAGTGATTAATTTCTGTCTGCAACTGCTTTCACTTTACCTTTTTTGGTTATTTATTTTTGGCTTCTTGTCCTTTAACCCTTCAGTTCTGAATGGTACTTAGATGCTCCCCTTTTTCTTCTCTCCTACGTACAACATTGAGCTTGATTATTGCCACGGCAACAACTTAGCTCCAAGGTGGAAATCTTATCTTTCAGTAGATTATCTGAGATCAGTTAATTATGATGGACTAAGTGGAGACGTGCTATGATGTTTGACCAACTAAATGCTACAAACATTAAGAACAGGTTGAGGCTGTGCTTTCGACTATGGTCAGAATAGTAGTATGCATTTGCTGGCAATAACTGTAGTAATGTTAGTAATGATGATGATATAATAGTTTGAAACATGAGTCCATTCTGTGCATAATGCACAGTATACTTTGGCTTAAATCTTAGAATTCAGCAGTAAAGGGGGAAATTCAAATTTTAGGACAAGAGTTTGTTTTGCTTCAAAGCAGGAAGAGACGAAGAAATGGCTTCTTTTTCATTGTTTAGGAGCGACATTTGATTTGCTAGCAACGTACGATTGACAAGTCAAACTAGGGAAGATTGGAATTAGTATCCAAGTTTGGGTACATGCGTTCAAATTTCCATCACTTGCTTGGTCCAGCGTAACGTATATGACTTTTCCCAGTAAAACTTTTACCATGTGCATCGGTCGTATATTTTCAAAATGTTATGAAGTTTTTTCAATCGGCTGCATGATATTGACAGCGTGTTTCCACCTGATTACCGATTGGTATCTGTCGCTGTTTGTACTAGAGATATTTTCAGTATGTGAAGAAGTCTCAAGTTCTTTTTCACCTGTAAAATGCCTTAATCAGGTAGCAGAAAGGCAAGGGAAGCATCTAGTTGAGTTGTTCAATAAAATCGGCACTAAAAATGGTGGCAAGGCACTATCCATGAAAGACATTCCTTTGGGGGAGCCCTTTGTCTACAAGCATCTTGGAAGCATGGCATCTGTAGGTCGGTACAAGGCATTGGTTGATCTTCGCCAGTCCAAGGTACTGATCATTGTTAGAGCTTCACTTGCTTAAATTCATTTGAAAGAAGCAATCTTCATACCCACAGAGCATGCACGCTATCTAGAATCTTTATTAATTTATCCAACCTTATCAATCACACATTTGCAAAAACAGATCAATTAGTTGGTCCCTGCAATAATTTATCAAAGAAGTTACTAGGTGCTAGCCTTCTTTCTGGAAATGAGGAGTTAAAAGGATTTAAATGTCTTTTGCTTTGAAGTACAACCCTCTCTTTTCTTGTATTTCTTTGTGCATCACATGTCCGAAGCTCTGTAGCCGACTCCAGGGATAACTTGTGGCGGCTGCATTATCACAGTTAGGATAACCGGGCAACCCTCCTTTCTTTTTTATTTTCCTTTTTTTTTTTTTTTTGGTTATCTTTTCGTGCATATCATTTTCTGCAAGCTTCACATATTTGCTGTCTAATAAAGCTGTCTTGCCTCGAATTACATCTGCAGTCACCTTAATTGGCATTATCTATTAGATGATGTTTGTGTATTTTCCGCCAAGCATCCCTGTCTCAATTCCCAAATGACTCACTTGATTCGGTGTTGATCCATACTCAATATGACAGGATGAGAAGGGCATATCCATGGCAGGCTTTTTGAGCTGGCTAATGTGGCGCTCGGCTTATCTCACTCGTGTGGTGAGTTGGAGGAACAGGTTTTACGTGGCTGTGAACTGGGCTACCACATTAGTCTTTGGCAGAGACAATTCAAGAATAGGATGAACCTAGTAAAATCATTTTATGTCGAAATAGCAGTCAGGTCTTTTTTTTTTTAACCGCAGGCACCTTTTAAGTTTTAGCTAACTTTAGACTACTACTATCAATTATTTACCATGGTTATATCATGTTAAAGCAGCCAATCAGGGTGGAAAATTTTGAGATATGGGCTGGAAATGGTTAAATTTACGGTATCAAGCACCCAAATTATTTAACAATTTGCACCCTAGTCTTTCTGTCTCTTTCTTCTTCTTCTTCTTCTTCTTCTTCTTCTTCTTCTCCTTCTTTTTTTTTTTTTTTTTGGGTGGGTTTTTAGGTACATCATGGAATATTTCTGTTGAAGCTCCAATACGACTCCAGACGTACCAGCCATTACTACTACTAAGTAATAACCACTCCCCTTCTCATCAAATAACCACTCCAATACGACTCCAAACCTAAATGATTCTCTCCTGTGTTTGATTCGTTCCTAGTAGTATTTGTCTAATCCTTTCACAATTTACACAAGTCTCCGGTTTCACAACAAATTTTCTCCCATGCACTTCGCCAATTAGATTCCATCCAAAATTAAATTTAGCCTTGCAATGGCAGTTACCCTGAGCAGCCACACTGGACGGTCATAGTCTACGTCGAGATTGACCAGTGCACGTTTCAATTGACAAATTGCTAGAAGTCAGTTATAATCATCTGCCAAATTTGACCATTGACTTCAACTATTCCCATCTCCCCAAGGACCATCTGAGCTGGGACAAACGGCGAGACATTGAAAAGCCCAGCCTGCCCTTTATGTTTGTGACTTTGGAGCATGTGTGCGGTGTCCTTTTGATCTCTTTTCCGCAGAATTGGAGAATAATTGACATTTTTCTAGCTTCTACCGCTAAAAATTTTTAGATGATTGCAAACATTCGGAAGAATCACGCAGTTGGTATATATTATTGATTGGTTAGAGCTCAGGTGTCCCAACTCAAATTATATCACCGAGGGGCATCATGTTGAAGTTAGTAAAGGGGAAAGCGCACCAATTGGAATAGGATCGGAAAGAACAATTCATTAACATACAAAAATTTACAAAGAGGTGGCCGGATTCAGTGGAGCAAACAAATGAATGCTCCTCTCGGATCCATAACGCACAACTCTCTTCACAAACCCGCAAAAACTTTACTCCCCTCTCTCTCTCTCTCTCACACACACAAATCTCTCTCAGTTGCCATGCCAAGCTATTTTCTTGAAATCATCACAAAGGGGTCCTTCGGCAAGATTGAGAACGAGCACCGAAAGAGAAGATGGATGATAAAGAATGAGCCAAACCCAAGACTATAGCCACCTTCACTTGACCTCTCTTTGGTATTTGACGCCCATAAACGCCATGCCCCCTTGAAATACTTCTGCCGTTGATCATCTCTCTTCTTACTCCTCCTGCCATCTTGGAGATTTCTTGATGCTAGAAGCTTCTCTTGGCTTTGAGTAAAGCTTCGCTAAGAGTTTTTCTAGTTTCTTTCTTGGTGTGTTTGTTGCTTGCTTGAGAAATGCACGAGTGAAGTGGATAAGTAGTGGGCATTTAAAGACCTCCGGGTTGCCAATTGCCCTTAAGTTTGGCGATAATTACCATACCATAATGCCACGAAATGCGACAATTATTGCGCTCCTACTTTTGCACTCCACGACTCTGAGCAAGCTAAGAAAAGAAAGGGACTCTGAAAATTGTTTGACGAATTTGACCTTCTAATGTTCACATATCTTTTTTTCTTTCACTTTCTCCTTTACTTTGAACACGAAAGCCCAGGAAGTGGTGTTCTGTTCACATTCAGCAAACCCAAATAGAATATACGAAATTATTTGGCCAGGCCATTTGTTTGGTTTTGTTGGTTGGTACCATTATTGCTTCTGTACAGACTCAAAAGTTTATTACTTGTTGTGTAATAGGACGATTTTAACATTTTTGTGAACTTGCTCATTCAGAACTGCCAAAAGTGTCAAATGATGGAAATAGGAACAGCAATATAGCCACCCCCCATATGGATGGATCGGTTACCGATTGAACTTCACATAAATTTCCGCAGAAAAATTCTTTCAATAACTATCTTTTTACTTCATATACTCCGTATTATTACAATATATTTTTTTATAAAAACTCAATATATATTAGTGTGGCTTTAATTTATCCAGTTAATCATAGCAATTTGAGATTTCGAAACCATGATTCTTGTGAGTGGCACAAAAGTTTTCTAATTTCAAATTATAAATTATAAATATATAATTTCAAATTATATAAAAAAAGAAAAAAAGAAAAAAACAAGAACAAGATTATCTAATTTTATGAGATCTACTAAGCAAAAGATTATCTTGATGGGAACCCAAGGAAAAAGCAGAAGGTATCTTGCTCAGAACGCAATGTGCCAATGTTTGCATAAGGATCACGTGTTCTTTGTAATTGGTGTCATTAGTTAAAAAAGGTGGGCATCAATCAATCATATCTCATTATCATCCTTTTAAACATTGCTACTTAATACTATAATATATAAGGGGGCCATGATTGCTTTCTGTCTAAATCTGATCTTTATCTTTCCAAGTTGCAGTGGAGTTAACCCAAAGAAGTGGCAATCGCAGCCTCGTTGGTGCATTGAATCTTGACTGTTTCTCACGTTGAAAGGTTCCATGAATGGAGCTCTCCATCAATAGGGGATCCATCTTTGCACCTATAGGTACTCTAGTTTAGTGTCAAAATCTTTATCAAACTGTTTGGATTGCAATTTTTTAGTTTAGACGGACGGACGAACGGTTGAAAAATATATTTACGAAAAATATAAAAAAAATTTTCCTGTAAAAATTAAATTTTCCAACAAGAATTTTTTAGGGCTTTTTTTGTGGTTAGTGGTTCTTTTTTTTTTTTTCTCTTTTTAGGTCTTGCCAGATTAATTTTTAGATAAATATAAATGAGACTAGATTTATTAAGTTTGTAATATATTGATAAATTTATTAGCACCGTTTTGTATCTTAATCGACAAACATACATGCATGAACAAGTCAGGGAAAACAAATAATTTGGTTGGTGATCCTCTCCTGACGACTTTGAAAGATTGCTCTCAGCTAAAGCATCCAAAGTAGTACAGGTTGTGGAGAAGAATTGACAAGTGATCTTAGATGCCCTGCACCTTCCATGTTCAATAAAAGTGCAAATCCTTTTTGGTGGATGTGTGCGTAAAAAAGGTATTTTTACACCAAATTTAAGATATTATTAATTGCATGGTGGAGTAAATCTATATATCTTTCTTGAGGGTTTGGAAAATAGCTTGGACACATTAATTGAGTAAACTTATTTCTAATCGCAAAAAAAAAAAAGCATTTTATTAGCTTGGATCATCTCTGACGTCAAGATGAATCTAGAAACTTGTTAAGTCGATGATGACGTCAAGTTAACAGTGATAGTAAATTGAGCGACAAATAAAACATACCAAAACCTCCTAAGGTCACTAGGAAAATATGTAGTATTCATCAAGTATTTGAAACTTGAGGATAAAGTTATGAGACAATAATTAATGAATTCCGGTTTGGAGTCTTTGGACCTTAAAGTTTTCACTTGACCAGAATTTGAGGCTTCATACCGGTCCCTTTTGACCAAGGTTCCGTCTCCGTTTGGCCGTCGACCGAGCACCACGCCACGATGTACCTATTTTAGGGCTAATTTCAATTCAACTCTCCAAAGTGTGTATATTTGCGAATCGAGCCGAGTGGTAATCAGTAGTAGTGTCTCGTCTTATTTTATTTTATTTTTGAGTTTCCTCCCTTGAACTTTTAAAACGTTGCAATTCAGCTGCCTATGTTTAGAATAGCAAGTCAATTTAGACATTCTAAGATGGGGCAAATTGTTGTCTCTCATAAAAAAAAAATTTTGAAATCTGATATGTATCTTGCACCGAGCTGTCTACTGTACTTCATAAAATAAATGATTATTAGGGCAAGTCAAGTTCATCGACTGAATGAGGGGCCATTTAACAATTCCTTAATCTTTTACTTGATAATAACGGGAGCAAAACCCAATATACTACTGATAAGCCAGCTGGCAGGTATAAACCAACATAGAAATGCGAAAAACTAAAAGAATTAAAAGACTTTTGGGCCACGTTTTTTACTAAGAAATTTGATAAAATATTTAAAATTCTCTCAAATCTCTCTTTGATTACTTGGATCACTTAACAGGTATTTGAGCTTGTAATCTATCAATTATTTACTCAAATCCTTCTTGGTTGTACTCTTTTTAAATAGGGCGCTCAAAATTATCAGAATTCTATAAATCTAAACTTACTTAAGACTATAAAAATAATAATGATTGGGACTCAAATTTAATTTTTTGTAGTCCCTATTTTAATTAACCTCACATTCCAAGTCCTCGCTCGTTCTTTGATGCAAGTCCAAATCAGTAGTAGCCATTTTATGCTAGCCAAGTTTCATTTTTTCTTTGTCTAATGACAATAATCTACATTATTTCGATGCTACAAACTACATCACCGGAAAAAGGGAGTTCAACTGGATCTGTATGGCAGTTGCGTGTGAATTATCAAATCAGACAATCGTATCATTGTACTCAATGAAAATTTTTTTTTTTTGTACTCAATGTTTGGATTGCTTGTTTCCGTCGGAAAATATTGTCGTTTTCCGTGATCACATTTCCCTATCACCTTTTTCCCTCACATATATCAAATCGCTACAGTAATTTTTCCATGAAAAATGACAAAAAATGCAATCCAAACACAACCAATACTTTATTGCAATGCACTAAATCGAGTTTGAATCATCGACCTAATGCATGGACAAGATTTGGACCAACGCCCAATGATTTGCTATCGAATATGTTAGGTTCATGAGTAAAAAGTCATGTCACACGTTAATTTGTGAGATGAAGAAAGTGCGGTTAATATGTAAATAAGAGTCCAAGGCCTAATGGCTTAAATTTTTTTGTCAGAATTAGGTTATTAACTCTTAACCAAAGCCCAAAGACTTTTCGGCATTGTTGTTACTAACCCTAAAACTCGTGAAAACCCCAAAAGCCGGTAGAATTAAGGTTATTAACTTATATATTGAATTCTTTGGTGATGGTACAGGTGTAGAGACAAATCTGACGCGGAATCTGTACCATAGCAGTGCACGGTACCCATGAGTACATGACATATCCCATATGCTTAGATTCGATAGTTCCAATACTTAAACAAGGATCACGTGCTACTTTTAACTCCAAACCTTATTGCTGCTCTTTTTCATGTTTCAATTCTGGCACAACATTTTAATTATGGGGTGGTCGTTGATTAAGTGATATCGACCCAATTCACACAATTGGAAAATTTGCAGTCCCTCCCCCCCCCTCAAAGTTGTAAGATTCTGTCCCTCAAACTTCAATCCGATTCTCACTTACTCGATCAGACTAATTCGCAAGGTTTGTAGTGAATGGTAAAACGTTAGGTGAATGGTATATTTTCGTATGTAGGACTTTTTCTCATTGTGTTCGGGGGGAAAATAAAAGGACTCAATTTACATCTCCTTCATGACTATCAAAATTCAAGATCTAGTATCAATAACATATTGTATTATAAATTCCATTAAACAAATATCAAATTACATAGAACAGAAAAGAATCTTTTTGGTTTTAGTATATAAAAGTACAAAACAGTCTAGGAATTCAAGATCCGTCGTACATAATGTGCTGGTGTTATATTGCTACTACTGTCTTCTTTTTTTTTTTAACCAAAACAAGAAATGTACTATCTTGGCAAACAATTTTGTGGTTCATCAATTATATTATCCAACAAGATCAGATCTTGTCTGCTATATTTTAAACCAATAGAATTCTTAAATAATAAGCACATCGAACAAAGGCGCTTGCCGAAACTGATAGATTAAGGTTCAATGGATGATACGGCATGTCCTGGGGTGGTCTTTTAGTAGATGTCATGATAGCATTTGATTACGTATTTTCTTCACAGTTAAGCATCGAATAATTCCCTCCGTATTTTCCGTATTGTTAACCTCACTTTGATTGCTATTTTTATGAGTTTTTATATAATAAAAAAAATGTATCGTAATAAAAAAATGTATTGCCCTACCTGCAGCTGCCATGTCCTTGTAAGTATCTATCTTTCTTACGGAAACGAAATTTGTTTAATTAAACCTAATCCCAAAACAGTACTCAAAAGCCGAACTCTTGAGCATGTCCCAGGGACTTAACTATCCAAATCCCAACCCTCCCAAGACCGATGTGGGATAGAAACCCCGACAGGGGCCAAGCCTAGGACGGACCGCTGCTACTAAGAAGTGAAAACCCTCCACGACCCACGGATTAGCTACCCCTGCGAAAGTTTCTTGTCTTTTGTACAGGCCGAAGCCTGCACCTTGTAAGTATCTATCAGCTCAGCTCTTTGGGGTTCTCAATTTATTTGAATCTCAGCAGGCTGATGACAACTCTGGAAAATGTTCTAGCCTCTAGGGGGGACCAAGTGGAGTTAGCTAGGGCGGTCAAATTAGTGCTAAGTACTTTTTGGAAAAGCAGATTAAGCAGCCGCTTTACCTCTTGTGTTGTGTATGGGTTGGCTGCCTAATCTAATGTCTATGGCTCGGCACATTTGTTAATCACGGGGCGGGTTGATTCTGATGGAATAATGTGACCCTTTCACAAATGTTAAAGATTACTTGTCCTAATATCACGATTTAGAGGTTTTAACTAGGTGGGGTTCACGACTGTAAAGATGACCCTAGTATCAATAAGCTAAAGCTCTATAGTAGTAAATTAATATGCAATTTTCTTTCGGGGTTTTGGGGGGAAGGAGGGCGTAGTCAAACGCGGTGCATGCTAATTGATATCATTTATTTGCCTTTATCCTGAATTTGCATCTAAAGCCACCTTCTTTTCATTCATGACTGAGCTAATTAAATTTATTGAGACATGAGAATAATCTAATCAATCAAGATTTTCGTGGGTATGAAAGCAGAACCCATTCCATTCTTACAAATTCTACAAGCAATCGGATGATAAATTTTAAGTTACGAGTTTGCTGGATACCACCAACAACCATAAATAACACACGCGCACATACTACCTAAGGAAAACTCACAGCCCAATCCAAAAGGCATGCTGACTTTCAGACTACACTGAGGAGCTTAAGTAATGCACACACACCACTCACAATTCACGTGAGATAGAGAGAAAGGGGAAAGAGAAACACCGAGACTATTGCCAAAGTAGTGTCTTCCATTCTCCACATTTTAAGTAGCAGTGTCTTCCACTTGGCCCTAGAGTATGAAGTCACGTGCCATACCCGATGATGAAAATGGTATTAGTAGTAGCATAAAATCATCAATTCGCCGTCACAAAATAGTCATCCTAATGACGTAACCAAGTCCCACTCTATTATTAATAATTGGACATGACCTATGTCACATTATTTTGTTTTTCACGTTTGATCGGCCTCTACGCGTACCCCCCACCCCACAAGATGGCTCGAATTCATTGAAATGTGCGCTATGCAGCGTCCATTTGAGGGTAAATTGTACAAGGAAATGGACAATCTCTCCACTTTCTGGTGCAGCCTTTTATCCTTATCCCCCATGCCCACTTCCCGTTTTTAATTCCAAGTCGCCATTCATTACTAAGCAAGTTAAAGCACTAACACAACATCCGTCCAATAGACAGAAAGAAATATGATACGCCGTACCGGTGCCATGATGCATATTTCACAGCCGCCTGTAGGATAATTTTTGAACCAAAGGCCCCCTGGCGCCTGTGTGTCACCTCAAAAGCACCGAGAGATCAAGAATTTCAAATTTACCTCCTGTTGTTTATCAATCGTCACTTATTACGTGACTTTTCCTAAAATTTAGTAATGGTGCGACGGTGATTCAGTTTCTCTCGATTTCCAGTGTCTAGTTGAACCAATCCCCGTTCACTGATAGCTAATGTATGGCGTAAAAAAAAAAAAATAGTATGATAATTTTTGAGCTGAACAAGGAAAAAGGTATGATCAGCACGAGCCACATATTGTAGAGTAACTCCTAACAAAAAATGAATAGGATGCTTGCTTCAATTTTCTTCCATCATAAAGTTCCTCGGCGAAAGCCATTAAGTTAAAAAAAAAAAAAAAAGAATAACACAAAATCAAGGTTCACGTACTACAGATGGTTCTCTCGATCCATGTAGAAATTGTTAACTAGCAATTCTTGAATTATTAATACTTGTCCTTATCATTGATTTTTGTTATGCCTTCGTTTTGCATAACAGTGGTCCACTGGTAATCTTCGTTTTCGCATTTTATGAGACACATCAAGCTTAATCCCAATTGCTGGCCCATCAACAAACGCAGCAGGGAGACTTAACCCATGCGCGATTCGTAATCTAAATCCACACAACTTGAGTCTGTCTAGGAAGAAGGGCCCATAGGCTATGAGATATGATGTCAGGCTGGACTGCCTATAACAGGCTCGAAAACTAGAGTATCTGGCCTAAGAGGCCCTTCGACTCGTTTCCTCAATAGAAATTTTAGTTATATATCTTTCGAGAAAAGGTTGTCTAAAGTTTAACAGTAAATTTAGGGAAAATCATCAATTTAGTCCTCAAACCATTTTATTAAAGCCGATTTGGTCCCTCAGCATTTTATCGCACGAATTAAGTCCCTTAACTAAAATTCTTATATCAATTGAGAACCTATACGGCGTCGCCACCCAAAACACATGTATATGTACAGAAACCAACGGCGATGCAGGGGCTTTTTTGAAAGTAAAAAAATACGATTTCTACATTCTCCTCTTCGTCTTCTTTATCGTCGATCGTTTCTTCTTTTACAGGTGTTTTTGGGATTTCACCAGTTAAGCCGGCTTCCATCATCCCCTTCTTACAGGGGTTTAAGTGGGACCACTTAGATCCCTGTAAGAAGGGGCAGCCTCTTAGACCCCTGTACGAAGGGGATGATGGAAGCCGGCTTAACCGGTGAAATCCCAAAAATACCCGTAAAAGAAGAAACGATCAACGATGAAGAAGACGAAGAGGAGGATGTAGAAATCGTATTTTTTTACTTCCAAAAAAGCCCCTGCCTCGTTGTTGGTTTTTGTACATATACATGTGTTTTGGGTGGCGACGCTGTATAAGTTCTCAATTAGCATAAAAATTTTAGTTAAGGGGCTTAATTCGTGCAATAAAATGTTGAGGGACCAAATTGGCTTTAGTAAAATAGTTTGAGAACTAAATTGGCGATTTTCCCGTAAATTTATATTCTATCACAGTTTGATAGATGACACATGAGTAATTTTTAAATTTTAAATTTAAATTTTGCACATGTATCATATATCTAATGGTGATAGTGTATATACTGACAGTGTATATAAAATTAAATCAAAGTTGAAATATTGCATTTATATTCTGGTTAGAATTAAACTTCACCCTAAAAAAGTACTAGTAATAGTTATACACAAGCAGCTCACTAATTTGATTGGGCATGGTGAGTGTGGATGGTGTAGCTCACTAATTTGTGATCATTCTTCCTTCAGTAATGACTTCCATAAGTAAAATTGTGTGGTTTATAGACCATTGCAGTTTTTATATTAATTTTTATTTTAAAGTTTTTTTTTCTCTTTAAACTACGAAAATATAAAAAATAAGGGATGTTAGTAGAAACTGTCAGTAACCTATTGGGATAAATAAATTTCTGAAATTATCCCTTGAATGTTAAGACGCATCTTGTCCGTCTTGTTCAAAGAAAAAGTAAGCATTACCCACATCAAATCACACTCATGGTGCTAATTAGTGTGACAACTACCAGTAAGTAAATAATCAGATAAAAGCTGCAGTCAATTTAAAGGGTATCCATCTATGAATAGTCCGATTGCACTCGCACCACTTTTTTTTGTCATTCCTCTGGACATATGAAAACGAAAGAAGATAATTGAATGTTCATGTTCTTAGATCAGGAAGCCCTTTTCACATCCGCCGATTTCATATCTGTGGTTATTCAAGTTTAGAATCTAGCTCATGATACTCCCTTTTTAGGGGGCTAAAAATAATGGGTTGGTTTAGTTTCCATACGTGATAGTTTGATTGACTAAACGAGCAAGATTGAAGCCACTTTCTAGATTGGAGTTATCTTCATGAGCTGAAGAACGAAACAGACAAATGTTTCACCAGGATGGATGACGAAGTAATGAGCAAAAGACAGCATCATGCAAACCCACAATTCTTCCGCCCCTCAATCTGTAATATGAATTTTGCTCTTTAGTTATGTACTATTATATATTGGCAGGATTGGATTTGAAACAAAGAAAGAAACACACACACACACACACACACACACAAGGGCATAATAAGGCATGATTACCACATAATAAATCCATCATGCATGTAGGGTTAATTAAAGACCTAAAGAACATGCTTTAGAGTTCTAAGACAGAACTGTGAAACCTTTCTTAATGGTGCTGCAAATACCGGCTCTTAGAGGTGCTGCACATTTCTTGCTGTTTTTCAGGCAAAATTAACCTGATGCAAAAAAAAAAAAAAAAAAAAATTGACGCTGAAGATTTATAAACTTGCATAAAGTTAACATGCAATCTAACTTAGTAAATGACTGTTAGACTCAACTGCATTATTTACGACAGCGCATGAACCTGCCCCCCCCCCCCCACCCAATAATTCAATACATCATTTCTGAATTATGGCTATTCATGCATTATCCATTATGTGGTTATGCTCCAAACTTAGGCAAGTTGGACGTAGTGTACCTTGTAATCAATGCGTTACAAGTTACAACAGGGAACGGGCTGCTACAGTTGAGTTTTATCTGATTATGTACGGCTATGTTTTTTTCTTTTGCTTCAAAAGATCAAAGAGGGATTCCCCACTTGATGTCTTGAGTTTTATCTAATTATTATGTGCGGCCACTGTTTTTTTCTTTTGCCTTGAAAGATCAAGAAGGTTTTCCACTTATTTCCTTGATTGATGTCTTGAACCAGCGACTTATCGATTATATATAGGTAAAACGTGTTAGCAACTAAGCTGTCCTTCGTTGTCATGCCCAGCTACTTAAATTCTTATAAGATGAAATTAATTAGTGTCTTTCTTTTTTAATAAGATTTTTTGGTATGTGTTTTATAAGTGTACACAATCAAAATCCACGGTTACACCAAAACTGTTTGAATTTGTACCAGATTTTGTCAAAAAGTTTTTTCTATTATATGCTCTAAGTCAGAAGATAAACACCAAAAAAAAAAAAAAAAAAAAAGACACAGAATGGCTTCACTGAAATTAAAACTTTTTGACGTTATCCCCAGCTTCCTAAATTTGGATGGTCTATAGTTTCCCCTTTTACGCCCCTAAATTGGGTACAGCTTAAGGTTTAATTTTTGCAAACAACATTAATTGGCTTTAACACTTGGGAGATGGTATTCCACCACTAATATCTTCATGGAATTCAATTAATTTCTTGACATGGATTAGTAGAATCGTATCTTATCTGTATTCGAT
This sequence comes from Coffea arabica, assembly GCF_036785885.1. Lineage (NCBI taxonomy): Eukaryota > Viridiplantae > Streptophyta > Magnoliopsida > Gentianales > Rubiaceae > Coffea > Coffea arabica. The sequence continues at coordinate 11,129,188 of NC_092312.1, forward strand.
AAAATACTTCCAATGATGGAGGTGAAATTATTTATCCTGGTGTCTCCGACATTTATGATGAAATCTTAATGGCTTAATTACGTGTTACCTCCTGTAATTAGGGCCAAGTGGCAGATTGCTCCCGGTATTTACAAAACCTACAAATTACCCCCTATTGACTACAAGGCAAATATATGTCTCTTGCAAAATGACAATTACACTCTCATCATCAGACATTGTAGATGATCCTCTTTCTTCTTCTTTTTCCCGGTTATAGATAGATTTTCTTTTTCTCCTCCTCCATATTGACCATGATATACAAATTTTAAGAATAATATGCTAAAGAATTTTTTTTTATGGAACATATGTTTTTATTTTCTTGTAAATAATTTCTTTTGATGAGTAAATATATTTATTGTTATTCAGCTATGTAAGATATTTAACTATTATAAATTATTATACGATATGAGAAGAAGTATATGTAATAATAATAATAAAACTTAAGTAGCTTCTATTTTTCTTTAATAATTTCTTGCTGTGTATTAATTGTTGACAAAATGTTGATGTTGCACTAGTATGCATTAATTGTTAATAAAAATACAAGTTACGTTCATTAAAAATATATATATATATATATATATTTTTTGGGCTTCTTATAATAATTTATGATGGTTAAATATTCAACAAAAAAATAACTATTTAATTTTTATTTTTAGTAACAAAAAATGCTTAACAAGAATTTGTTAATAAAGTAGAAGTTACATATAATAAAATGTACTTATTAATTTCTTATGACAATTAAATTTTTCATAATATATTCTTTAGCACATTAGTATGAAAATTTATATATCACTGCAGGAATTAAGAACGAGGAAAAAGAAATGTAAACAATAATACGAAAAAAAAAACAAGAAGAAAGAGAAAAAGACAAATGGCCGTTGAATAATATTCTAACAATGAGTGTATAATTACCTTTTTACTACCCAAATACATTAGACCATTATCCTCTAGGGGTAATTTGTAGGTTTCATGAATACCGAGATGATTTGCTATTAACAACTAATTACAAGGGGGCACAATGTATTTAAGCCAATTTTAATGTAACTTCTTTAGTCCCTAGCATTCACACTTTTCTATGACTCCAATGGGTACACCTCTGCTTACAAGCATTCATATATCGAGTGTAGATTAAATACTGACAACTACAACATCACACAATTACAATAAAGTCTCACACACTATGGGGCTGATGAGAAGATTGCACCTGATTTAGTTAGTGATTGGCCTCCATCAAGTACTAATTTTTTCCCAAATTCCAACCAGCCAAAACATGACGAATAAAAGAAGAAAAAGCAAAAGACATTCGTGTGTGTGTGTGTGTGGTTTTGCTTATTGAAAGGTGGTAAGAACATAAAAAGCGAGCTTGAACAATTGGGCATGGTGAAATCATCCATGATACATAATTTTCCAGCATAAGCGTCATTAACAAGATCTCACAACTTAATGCACTCCAGATTTGTAGGCTGAAAACTTAAGTCCGTGGCAAGCTGCAACATTAATCTTCTTTCTTTACAGCACCGTCCAATTGGACTTTTAGGGCCTCCGTTTCAATAGCACGTCTGGTGAATTTCCCTTTCTGTATGATGAATTGATTTCTCATTGGTAGTAGTATATCCACATCTGCTCCCTTTTCTTCTTTGCAATTTTTTTTTTTTTTTTTGGACTCTAAACAGGATCATTGAGCCGTAAGAAGTGAAGTCACCCTTACGTGGTGTTTGGCTTGTCGCATCAAGCTGTATTTGGAATCTAAAAAAGTTGAACCAACCATAAAGATTATAAACAAAAGATAGAAAACTACAACACAACCAAAGTAAATAAATGGCCACATGTGATTCTCAAGTCTCAATTAGTTTCCCTTCTTTTTTTTTTTAAAAGCAAAAGCAGGAGGATTCGAACCCGAGACCTCTTGCTTACACTCCCTCTCCCCATTTGTTGCATTTGAATTATCTTATTCATCTATTTCTCAAACTGTAACTTTCTAGTCTCAGACTATTAAATTAGAGAGACCATCTTAAGCCACCGTAGTGGATACATATTTATTTTAGCAAGTAAAAGTTTCGATGAGTTCGATTTCGATCACCATCATAAATCAGGATAATATTTTTGAAACCATAGATTATTTACATAAATTCTTATCAATCGTACACCAATTGGGACCATAGGTCACTCACATAGAGTGTTACCGATCGCTCACCAACACAACTTTTATATTCACAGTAAAATTCAAATACACGATCTTTTGTAAAGAAGTAATCTATTCTTATCAATTGAACCGACTTGTTTTGCACTCCGCCTCTTAAAATGCATCTACTATGCTGATACTTGTCGCTGCTTTCACAATAATGTCCGATTTTGAGTAGTTTCAAATACACGATCTTTTACGAGGAAGTAATCCATTCCCACCAATTGAACCAACTTATTTTGGCTTCCGCCTCTTAAAATGCATCTACTGTTCTGATACCTGCCGCTGCTTTCACAATAACGTCCTGTTTTGAGTTTTTTCCCGATCTCTTAACAATAATGTCAGGGACGTGCCTTTAATATAAAATAAAGTGGATACTTTACGGTAGTTCCATTGATCAAAACAATCTACCATTCCGACTAACACTTGTACAACAAAATAAAAAGCAATCGGGCTGAATTGTTTGGAAGACTATTAAGTGGATAAGTTGGTAGCTTTGTTATGATAAAGATTATTTCAAAAATTGTGTTAGAATACTGTGTCTATTATAGTACTTTTTAATGTGACATGTATGAATTAAAAAATATAACTAAAAAAGTAATTAAAAATGTTTATAATATAATATTTTTTTTTTAAATAACACTACTCCAATTCCAAATGCACTTACTCTCTACACCGTTTCTACAATGCTATCTAGTGAATATTTAACATTAAGATGGTGGTGGTGTCACATGTGCGTGCCCCTTATCATAGGATTTTCAATCAAATAACCATCATCATCAGATTTTGAAAGTTCTCCTGTTTTTATATTTATTATGAAAAAATTAAAATGGCTAATGATTTGATTAGTTTTCTTTTATGGATAGTATAAATCATACACCGACGGTCCATACAAAATTAATAAGGTTAACGAGACGGTGACAAATAGTCCAAATAACCCCTTTAAAAAGGTTGCATATTGGGATCCCTCATCGGTCTATCCACATCAAATCATTAATCCAAATTTCAGCCCATGGTTCCCGAAGGAAAGGGGCAAAGGTCCCCTGTAGACTTCCCTCTCTAAATCTCATCTTTAAAATGCCGACTTTTTCTTCAGGCTTTGCTGCCAAATTCCCCTTTGCCTTGGTCCAGAGAAGTAATTCCTTCCCTGGCCACCTGACAAAATTTCCCATCTTATCTGACAAAAAGCATAACCGCCAGAATCTAACCAACTTATCCGTCTGTGTGTTGAACTCGAGGTCCAACCAGAATAATCACTCTGCTTCAACGATGGAAGAAATCAACGGGTTGGAGTTTGACACACCATTTTCATCAGAAACAAAGGACGAGTTTTCCAAAGAATTGGAAGTTGCTGTTAAAGCAGTGCATATGGCTTGTATGCTGTGTCAAAGAGTTCAAGAAAGCTTGGTTTCTGAAACCCATGAGGCCAATGATCAACAAGTTCATTCCAAGGATGACAATTCTCCTGTGACAGTCGCAGGTACAAAATGTTCTATCTATCCTTAACTGACGTGAGCTGTTGTTCAAATTTGACTGTTGACTGTGTTTCTTGTCTTTCATTGGCTGGAATTGTCCTTTATGGTTAAAATATTAACTTCCTTGTGTTGGACTGAAACACTGCTGAGGCTGCTAAAAAGTGTAGGCTGACAAAATTTTGAACCGTGACGGGGTTGGGGTCGGGGTTGGGGGGGTTGTTATGGGTCACAATATTCGGTGGATTTTGGAATATGTATTGGGAGCCAATATGGCTGTCAAGTTGCAACATATTATCCAACTGTTTTGCTCCCAACTGCCGCATGTTTCATTTTCTAATTGCTTAAGAGCGGTGGAATCCACACGTGATGAGGTATAAGAGTTTATTTTAGTCTCAAACAAGCTTCAATTTCAGTGTTCTCTCTTAGCTGAAAAACGAAAGAGATCCAATGTTCTCGAGGATATTGGTGTTTTAGATCGTGATTTGGCCCAACCTACAACTATTGGCTGTGACAGTGACAGTAGTACTAGTGGGTGAAAAAGGTTTCAAAATTTTAATGTGGGGATATATTCAGAAGTTTAAGAACTAGTCAAAGGTCTGTTCTGCTGTGGGAAAAAAAAATGAAAGAAAAACTGATATCGGATTCATCAGTTACAGAATTAATAATTCTGATTTGTCAGTTATAGAAAGGACTTCTAACCTGTCCTTGATTAGTTAACTGTACGAAAACTCCTGGAACTGCTGTGAGCTATCTCCACTTATCAAGAAGCTGTTTTGGGTTTACAAGCTGCAAATTATGTCCAGAAAATCTTTTGCTTGTTAATCACTTTCTTTAACTTAATTAAAAGAAGGGCATGTTCTTGGCTCGTTAATAGTGTAAAAGAAATAACGGATATCCTGATTTCACATGTGCTTTGGTTTATAGAAGGTTCCGTGACTCATCTATCTCTTTGGCCAATTTCGCTGCAAGGTTTACTTTTTAATAGATAAGGTGTTGAATGGCGTATGCACAAATACAGCAGTAGTTTTCCTTGAGCCTATTCATGATCTCTACAAATTTTCTGTTGTTTTTTCAGTCATCAGTTATTTCTGCTGCTCTTGAAATTGTCATTTTTCTTTTAAAGTATCAGAAACGTGTTGGTTTTAGTTAAATCACCAATTTCTGGAGACATGATTGACAAAGTCTAATCGGTGGCTAGCTAAAATGAATATTATGCTCAAAGTTTTTTCTTTTCCCTGTGCTCCTGGGAAAAGCACATTCAAATATTGTGGTTTAGTCTCCAACTTTTAGGATATCCAAGTTACTACTAGGCTGCGATGGTGAATTTTATGTTTTGAGTAGTTTGGTGGTTTTGTTCAGCTTGTAACTGGAAGATCCATTTCAAATAATAAAATTACTTTTAAATACCAGAGAACGAAGCACAGTTCAACAGATAGCAGGAAACTTTGCCTCAAGGGACAACTTTTCTTGTATAGGAGTTTATGTGAAATTATGTGTATGACAATATGCTGTTCTTACTTCCCGCATATTTACCCTCTCTTCCACAGAAAAGCAATTCATGTAAAATCAGCATATTTTCTTTTAAAGTCAAGTTTCCTGTATAATGCTTAATCAATTTTCCATGAAGCAGCTACTGAGTAATATGGAAGCAAATATCACACATCTCATCACTGGTTCGTTCAAAGTTATGGTTCTTTTTTCCCCCCTAGTTAATCATTTGAAAGTTCATCAGATTTAATGATTGTGTTCTATTTGGAGGTCATAATTTGGAATTCTTGAGATCCTACAGTCATCATCTATAAAACCACCAAAAATATCCCTATTCAAAGCTGATAAACTCCAATGTTCTTTTGCCAATGTCACCTTTAATGGTATGCTATGTCTTAATGTCGCTAAGTAAATATTTTGCACAGGCTTATGTAATTATTTCCAAAAATTTTCTGCCCTTTACTTTCTATCAGGTATATATTTCTCTTGTTTCATCAGGCCATCATCATTTTTATCCAATTTTGGATAAATCATCTAGATATTTGATCTCCAACTTTGGATTGCTAATTCAACTAGTGTCTTATTTGCGTCTTGCAAACAGATTGGAGTGTCCAAGCAACAGTGAGCTGGGTCCTTTCTGAGGCTTTTGGCAGTGAAAATGTTTCAATTGTTGCGGAAGAAGATGTTGAGGTACTGTCAAAGGCTAGTTCAGCTGACCTACTTAAAAGTGTGGTAAAGAAAGTGAATCAATGTTTAGCCAAAGCCCCACTATTGGGACTGGAAGCTCCCTCGAGGCCTCTAGATATGAGAGAGGTTCTAAATGCAATCAGTCGATGCAACTCAAGGGGTGGGAAAAGTGGAAGGTTTTGGGTTCTTGATCCTGTTGATGGCACCTTGGGCTTTGTGCGTGGGGATCAGTATGCCATTGCTCTGGCATTGATAGAAGATGGAGAACCTGTCATAGGAGTACTTGGATGTCCAAATTACCCAATGAAGAAGGATTGGCTGAGCTATCAAAATGGTTACCGCAGACTTTTATCTAGATTGACCTCACCAACATCAGAAGCTTATGCCAAGGGGTCTGTAATCTATGCCAGGAAGGGTAGTGGCAAAGCCTGGATGCAGACATTACTCCATGGAGATAAGAAGTTTGTTTGGCCAAACTCTGCAAGGCAGATTAAAGTATCCTCCATTGGCAACCCTGCAATGGCTACCTTCTGTGAACCAGTTGAGAAGGCAAATTCTAGTCATTCCTTCACAGCGGGGTTAGCTCATAGTGTTGGAATGAGGTGCGTACATTTTCCCATTCCTCTTAGTTACATTACCAAATGCGATGCTGGGTGATAAATCTTGTGAAACTTCTTTTTTTCTTAATCAATTTAGGAACCAACCGTTGCGTCTGTATAGCATGGTGAAGTATGCAGCCATAGCCCGAGGAGACGCTGAGGTTTTCATGAAGTTTGCCAGGACTGGTTACAAGGAGAAGATATGGGATCATGCAGCTGGAGTGGTAATCATTGAAGAGGCTGGTGGTGTGGTAACTGATGCCGGAGGACAGCCACTAGACTTCTCGAAAGGCATATATTTGGAAGGTCTTGATCGGGGTATAATCGCCTGTGCTGGAGCCGGACTGCATGAGAAGATCCTGAGCGCTGTGGAAGATAGCTGGAACAGTTCTAGTCTTTAATATGTACTGTAATTGAGTGGATCAAGAAAAGTTAAAAAAGACCTTGGGATACTTTGTACAAATGATAGCAGAAGTTACCGTTTGTTCCTGGAGGCTTTCATGGCTTTGCCTGTAATGCTGCTGTTTCTCAAAAGATAGTGAAAATATCACATTTCTTACTTATATTTGTTTCTGCAAACGGATGAAGATGTATTATATATACACTTTGATATCTGTTCCACCGGTCCATCTTCAATGGTTACTGATCAGATCAGATTAGAGCAGTTAATGTCAGGTGTTGCAATTTTAATCTTATAGCGGATTAATTAATTAGCTTGTAAATCTAGACCTTGTCCGGTCTAGACTCGGGGGGCATCTTCAGTTGCTGCAAAACTGCAGCGTATGGGTTGTGGCCCAGATCGGCCGCATTAGGTTTTGGGCCGGGCCACTCCTTTAAACTTTAGGGAAAAATAATTGTTTTCAAATTTGTACTCACAGTACTAAAAACTACTACTATCCTAGTACTAATCAACGCTTCTTGAGCCTCCACTACCCTACCATTTTAAAAGTTGCTGTCGCCCGGACAATAGAGGATTTTATTGACAAAGAGTCGTCATATTACACAGCGAATAGTCAATCATGTAATTCAAGGGCAACCCATCCTTGGAAAGATGAAGATCAGAGCTAGGAGGGCCCATTTTTCAGTCTTTTCCTGAGGGCTAAGTTTTAATGCTTTTAATTCTGTTCCACAAAACCACGGGCGTCTGACTTCTTCTATCAGGAAGAGAACAAAAAAAAAAAAAAACCACTTTGAATTATTATTGTACTTAAAATACTTGAGAAATTCTATAATTACACCGATATCTTATTCTCAGTCAAATTGCAAGATGGTTTTTTTTTTTCATCCAAACAAACTATTTTACATATGAATGATTACTTTTAAATACCTTTCAATATCAAGAATTGAAGTTGAGAAAGTATCAAAACGTGCGTATTCCAGAGATCTGAAGTATCAAAACATGATGGTTAGAACTGAAGTTGAGAAGCAAAAATGAAATACTTGTCCAAATTGATCTGTCTTTCAAGTTCTCCACCTATCTATCGAAGGCTTTGATTTTTTTTTTTTTCGATACGATAAATCTATAATTATTATATTATATGTTACGAGCAAGGAAGGACCTGAAAAAAGATTGAAAGAAAATCGAAGGAGTTTGAATCACCTGTCAGAGTCACTTGAAGTGGCTTACCATATTATTGTAGTAGCCAACGGTGGGAGGCAGGGTTGAAAACCCCCCCCCCCCCCCCATGATCATCCTGGTTTTCTTTGCTAGCAGCAGTACACATACAATACAAATTGTGCACCTGGACTTCATTTCCATGCAGTAACCGTACAAAGTATTTGACAAACGCTGTTCTGTCTCTGTCATCTGGGAATGCAACCATGCCTATAATAGTGGATTCACCAAGAATTCGACCCAAAAAATAAATTTAAAAAGAAAAATGTCTATCTCAACGCAAACCAAATTACTGCATTCCAGCTAGAAAGCAATAATCACTCCATAGGAAAAAAATTTCTGGGGATTTGCCTACGTCAGTCACATTCATCCAATACGTTCAAAAAGATTTTCCGGTGCCGGCGAAATTAATTTTTTGATCAAATTTGCTTAAATAAACACGTAAAGGAACCGACATGGCAAATTGAAATTTAAGCACAGATATGATGTGACAGATGAGATGATGTCTCCAGCAAGTTGGTTTAGTCAACAAACAAATTCAAAAAAAAGTCAATAATACTGCTTGTTTATTCAGAGATGGCCATTAATGGGGTCCGACAATCTTGACTTCAATCCTTCATCTGCTCATCGTAATCTGGAACCGTGTCCATCGTCTAGTTGGTGCGTAGTAGTAGCAGCACTGCAAAATTTAAAGCCCATTGATAAAAAGCTGGTTTGACCATAACCATAGAGCTGCATAGACATGAAAAAAAAAAAATCAAATGCATGTGGACTCTTACAGTTATGCTCTGATGAAAAAATGAAAATTTTGGAGCCTTATCTGCCTTGAGTTGATGCTTAATTCAATGCGCGGTTGTCCAAGTCCTCCGTCTCCCCAGTCCCTAGCTACCGCGCCCTTCTTGTTATTCGATTACGCGATTCCTGCTTGCAGAGTAAGAATTGGGATCGGAATCATATTATTTGCTTTTGAAACGAAAAGAAGGATCAATTCGGCTCGTTTTTTTTATTGCTATTTTTTAGATTTTTTTTAAAAAAATATACTGTAACGATTTAATATATGTGAGGTAAAAGAATATTTAACAAATATGATCATGAAAAGCGTGAATTTTTTTTTTTGTTTGCAGAATACTTCGATCCAAACAAGAACTTGCTACAAATGTCGAAGGACAGAGGGCAACATCTACCAATTTGATTTTCATTGAATGATCTCCTAATGGTCTGCCCGACAATTATCAATATTGAATATTGTTCGAGTATCATTTAATTTTTGATACCTACCGACCAATTACTCCTTAGGAAATCTTGGCTGCACTGACGATGTTAGGTTAGAATTTATGTCAAGCGCATTGATAGTGGACCTTTTAAAGTACAAATATTTAACACAACGCTAAAGTATCGAATTTATGTCAGGTGCATTGATTCTCGTTTTTAGTTCTCTTGTTGATCCTCCTCCGTTGGCAGTATAGAGTTTTAGATCGCTATGATAATTCATGGCTCCTGACATTTCCTTTTTTTTCCATGTTACTTTCACATGTACAAGTTCTTTAGATTTTTGATTGATGCTAAAACACATGAAGGAAATTAATACTACCTATTTAAGGTACGTAACTGCACATAAAATAATAAAAAGATAATTTTTCTAAACAGTGTCCAAGGTACAAGTGTGCAGGAGGAGCTAGGGTTGAATTGGTTATTAAGGTGAGAGAGATTAAAAGGTGGAGATCCTTGATTTAAAACATCTCACTAAAAAAAAAAAAAAGAAGACAAAAGGTACAAATACACAACAAATTTTAAAAGGGATTTTTGCTAGTTTACATACTCAAAAAATGTTGGCTCTGTTTGAATTCAAGAGTTTTTCAAAAATTAGTTTTTTAAATATTGTTAAAATTTTTAAAAAGTACTCTAAAAGGTACTCTAAAAAGTAGTTTAAATTTTTTTAACATTTAAAAAATATCCCAAAATATATTCTAAAAACTCTTCAACACTTAAATATCCCAAAATATTTTCTAAAAATATTTCAAAAATATTTCAAAATATACTATAAAAACTCTGCTACAGTAAAATTTTTCAAAAACAGCTAATCCAAATAAAGCCGTTATCTCCATCGATTAATAGACTTTCCTGACTAAATTTCATTTTTACGAAAAATAAACATGTACTCCCCATTTAATCCTAGCCCTAGGGGATATGTTAGACCAAGTCATTGAAGAATTACTGATTTATACTACAAAAAAAAAGGCATGTAATGAACATGAATAACCTTTGTCTTCTGCCTTTTATTTTGACAATTTTTAAACAGTTTCATGAGCTATATATATATATACTAGGTGCGGTCCCTGCGCGATGCGTGGGCGTCATGGGATTTTTTTTATTTATATTATTGCGTTGATTGATGGTCTGCGTCTGTGATATAGATAATTTTTTAGGTTTTTTGAAGAGGATAGATTTATGTGGATCATTGTCTATATCCAATTTACAGGATCATGCAGGCATATTTAGACATATTTACAGCTAAAGCTTCTTAGAGCTGTTTGCATTTTCAAAAGTGTTAAGGGATTGCAAGCCTAATTGTTGTAGTTGTCGGTTCGTTATTTTTTGATGGGGCTCTCTGTCAGTTTGAGTGCGGTCAGGAGATTGCTGTCTATATTTGTTGAAGGTTCTGGTATATGTGCAACTTCGGTTGTTTCTGGGTGTGATGGAGAGTCGATGAGCATTCTTGTTGTGTTTTTTTCTCCACTAAGGCCGCTGGAGCTGCTCTCTGAAGTGCTGGTCATGTTGGGAAGTTTGTGTACCATAATGGCTGAGTATTTGGTGTTGGTTAGCAGAGCATAATTTGAAGGAGCAGCGTAGTTTGAAGCAATCTTCTTGACGAAGCAAATTATTATATTGCTGCTCACATTCTCTTCTATTGCTTGATAATTAAGTGCGTTCTACAAGGAAAACATAGTCACAGGTTATTGTGAGATGATGTTATATGTAGGCGTTTGTGTAATAAAGCAAGTTAGAATGTATTCAATTAATGTATGGTTACCTGCTGCTCTTGTTGCTGAATCTCTTGTACTGTAAAAGGAAGCAATTGGGAAGCATCATTTCCATAGAGATCCAAAGTCATGTTTCCGGTGTAATCTTCCAATTGCACAGTTAATCGACATCTATTTTGAAGCGCAGAACATTGAGGAATAAATTTTTGGAGTATATAGCAATTTGTGGACGTTTTTTAGAGTGGAGTTTTGTATCATACCTTGGAGTGACTCGGACGTTCGTGTTGCAAGATACACAGACAATTGGCCACTGTGGAATAGAACGTATAGATTTGAAGCATCTGGGGCAAGCATTATACCAAAATTTTTGACTTCTGTCAAGCAATTTAGGAGTTCCTTGTACCCAATAAGCTTTTTGCTGTGACATAAATGTATATGATCGTTCATTTTTTTTGTGTATAGAACAATTGGTTTGTGTGGTTTATGAGAAGAAGTTGTTTGAGTGAAATTTACCAGAGGGAACTGAAGATAGTCTCTTATTGTAGCCATTTCTTCTGCATCTGGTAATGGTAGCAATCTTGCTCGATCATTGTACGCTTTATCAGCCATTAGATGTCGAATTTGGTATTCATTTTTTGTAGCCCTGCATGGTGTGTTTTTGTTAAAGTAAAAGCTGTTAATGTAAAGTAAATAAGCAGTGAATAGTTAGGAAGAGTTTTGTAGTATGAGAGTATTGTTTACCATGTTTTGATTTCAGAAGCTTGCTGGAGCGGTGGATTTATAAGAATGCTAGATCCAAATTTTGTAGACAGGTTCATTGCTGCAGTGCATATAGCGTTAATCGGTAATAAAATATGATGTATAAAGATAAACGATTGTATAAGATTATTAAAAAAATGTAATTTGTATATGGTAGTCTGATTAGAATGTAGATAGGTACTTACTATGATAAGAAGTCACTTTGAGTCGTAAAGTAGCAATGAAAGGCATATTTTGGACTATATTTGTCAAAGCCTGGCCTTCATCAGTTTCATGGTCTCCCCAGAGTGTCAAAATTACCGGCATGAAACTGTTTATTCATTTGGCAGGATTAAGGAATGGTCCAAAACGGATATATAATTTCAGATTTGAGAGATATAATTGTTACCTTTGATCGATGAGTACGATCTCTCTCTTTGGTGTTGTTCCTTTGTAGGTACGAAGATGAACTTCACTGACAACACCTAGGACATCTAATTTTGGAAAGGAGTTATAGATTGCTATAATAAATCGAATATAGAATCATATTTTTTAGTGAAAGTGATGTACCTATTTCTGTGTTATCATCTATATATTGATGGAATTTCTTGAAAGGAGTGAAGTTGATTGTCAGAGGAAGCTGCGGAGGATTTGCTTCTTGTATAGCTTCAACAACAGTGGAGTTGTCGATTATCCAGTTACATTGATTCTCATGAGTTCGAAATTCTAATTGTGTTGGCTCCACTCGTGCATTTGATATCATGTATCTTTTGTAAAGCTGGAAATGATCTCTAAAGAATTCTATATCAGATTTGCACATGATAGCATCCACTTTGTTTCCCTGAGAGCAAGTATGTTTTGCATGGCAACGGAAAAAACCAGTTAGAAGGAGTTGTTTCTATTTTGTTATAAAACAGTAGCCAGTAGTACCTCGTCATCAACCAGAACCAATTTTTTGTATTTGTTTCCAGCTTTTGATATCTGAACTTTTTGTTTATCAAACACTTGAACTATAGCTGTCCAGTGCTGCGTATTAGGCACAATTTCATTGACTTTGCTGATTTTCCTTTCCATGAGTGAAATAGGAATTCTTTCAATGATGCTTGTCTGTTAACAGAGAAACTGCAAACGAAAGATGTAAAGAGCTGAAGTTATAGATTACTATACAATAGAAAATCGATTATATGGAGTTATGTTTAGTTCCTGGCAAAGGAATACAAGACAAGTAATATACAGGTTATAAGCTATTTGCTATGTCTAAAACATCTCTATATACTATATTTTGTGTGGCATTGTATGATTCAGTATTACAGGTGGGAGGTCTAATTAGTATCTTAATAGATGTACTATTTTTAGCTCTAGATAGTGCTACATAAAATTGTCCATGAGAAAAGACTGGCTCGCGTAAGTATAATCCAACATAATCTAAAGTCTGACCCTGAGCTTTGTTAATGGTCATTGCGAAGCATAAACGAATAGGAAATTGAATTCTTTCAAAAGGAACAGGGCAATCAGCATCATTATCTATTCGAAAACAAATTCTGTGAAGAAACACATCTTTACCAATAAATTCACCACAACTAATAATAGCATGTATAACATTTTGTGTTAAAGATTTACATATAAGTCTGGTACCATTGCAGAAACCTTCCGGATGATCAATATTTCTTAGTAGAATTATTGGTGTATTTGGTTTTAGGATAATTTTATGAGGTGGGAAACCATTTGGAGTTAAACTGTTAAGGAAATCTTCTAAGACTGCCTGTTCTGATTCTATAATGGATTTATCACGGCTTATATATTCATGTGCTTCCCCAGGAAAGTTTTTTATAAGAATGCTATTTAGTTCATCAACAAATTCATTTTTCGTTGTAAGTATTGCTCGGTTTACCAAAGGAAAATTTTGATTACTAAAAGCCGTAAGATCTGGAAAAAAAGAGTTTATGAGTATGTTGATAGACTCATCTTCGTTAGTGTAGGGAATGAGGAGGGTGTCTGGCACGCGAATGTTGATATCATCAATCAGTGGCTCTGTTCCATTTCCAATTTGAAGGAGATAAGCAGTAAACTATGGATCAGTTATGGCTCTCATATTTTGGCTGACATGTAGTTTTGTGAGTTGTGGCCAAATATAGGAACTAATGATACTTGCTTCGATGAAATCTGTTTTGATTCCTTTTGTGACTACGGGTAAGACTTGTCTGAAATCGCCCCCAAACACGATAACTTTTCCTCCAAATAGTTCTGTAGAATTCATCAGGTCTTTTAGAAGTTTGTCAACTCCTTCGATTCCATGTCGATGAGTCATTGGTGCTTCATCCCAAAGAATTAATTTTGCTTGGCGAAGTAAATTTGCCGAAACACTTTGTTTGCTAACTTTACACATATTAGCTGGATTCATGTCTATAGGGATTTTGAAGCGCGAGTGCGCTGTTCGTCCTCCGGGTAAGATAGATGTTGTAACTCCACATGATGCAGTTGCAAGGGCTACATAACCTCTTGATCTTATAGTAACTAGCAAAGCTTTGTATAGAAATGTTTTTCCTGTGCCTCCAGGTCCATCAATAAAAAAGCATCCCTTTTGTTTAATAAATATAGCATCCATTATGTGATCAAAAGCAACTTTTTGTTCTGTATTGAGCTGTGTAGCGGTTGATAAATCTGTTTCTGATACCTGAATATTTATCTCACTTGAGGTATCTCTTGTATTTGTGTATCTATCTCGGAATCTTAATGTTGTAGACACTAAGCAAAAGCTGTTGATGTCTTTTCCCATTGAATCCAAAAAGTTGCTGATCTGGTGTAGTACCTTAAGTCTAACTTGTTCAGCAGGTAAAGTAGACATTTTATTGTAGTTTTCATACATTGCCTGTTCAAATTTGCTCCATAAAATTAGAGGATTTGCTGGTGGGAAATAAACCAATAAAGTTGCGAATAATCTGCGTAGACTGTGTGGCATATGATATGAAGCAGCTTCTTCCATACATTGTTCTTGTGAATCATTTTATTCAAAATAACCTCTCAAGATAGCTGACTATCGATATGTAGCAACATGAACTCCATTTATTGTCTTTAAGTCGTCAAAAGATGTTGGTGCTTTGACATGAGTAAGTAACAGTCTAAGAAAGTAACGTTCACCCTCTGTTGGACTGGCGCTAACTATCCTACCAATGCTATCTTTTTGTTGTCTAACTGCCCAATACTTTTTTCCAGGATACCATACAAAGTACTCTGAAAATTCTTTGTATGTACATTTGAGATGTTTAGCTAATGGATCAGTAGCATTCATGTGGAAAAATTCCGTTAGCATTGTTCTTTTCCTGAAAGAATTTTGCAAAAGATCTCGTAAGTCTTCATTTTCATTAAAAGTTATGCATTGGAAGTTCTCAAGGTGTAGTTGAAGATGAATAACTGCAGGATACATTTCAGATAATGAGAATCTATAAATACGCCATATAGCTTCAACTGGACATACCCATCTAGCAGATTGGTATTCTGTGATTTCATCAATCTGAGTTTGTTGGTTATTAGTTGTTGGTTCACTATCATTGTTAACTTGGAAATGTATCTTATCATGTCCTTTGTAGATATATTTATAGATGTATTTAACAGCTTTAACAGTAGAGCATATTTCAACATTAATGTGGCAATTAAATTTTGCAAGTAAATAAGGGTTGTAGGGGACTACCCACCTGTTGTCCAGCTCTTGTCCACGAACAATAATTTTCTTGCCATCGTCTCTTCTTCTATAAGTTGGATAAGTGTTGTTTCCATGAGTTGTTCTGCTGGCCCATTTCTTTGGGTAACTATTTCTGCATCTTCTCATAAATGAGCCTTGCATACAGATATTCTTTGGGTTTTTTGTTCCACATGGACCGTGCATCATGTGTTTTTGAACCATATTGAACAGATATTTATTTTCGTGTTCATCTGGTATTTCAGCAGCCACAATTCGATCATACGAATCTGTGGAATATAATTTTGATTTCGGTTGCAGGATAATAAGCATATGAATGTGCGGCAGTCCGCGTTTCTGGAATTCCACAACATAAGTATATGCTGCGACTTCTCCAAATATATGTTTTTTGAATAAATCTTCCTTTAAAATGTTCACCTTTCCATGGAATACTCTTGATAGAAGATCTGGTCGGTTATGAGCTTCATCTGTACGTAACATTGTTTCTTTTATTTCTGACCAAGCAGGGTTACAAGTCATTGTAATAAATATATCTGGTCGGCCAAATTTTTGTACAAGAGCCATTGCATCCACATATCGTCTTTTCATATCTCTTGGACCCCCAATAAACGAAGCTGGAAGGATAACTTTTTGGCCAACCTGTGCTCCGCGAGATTGTCCTTGAATAATACTGTCCATGAGTCTCTGTAATTGTTCTCTTCGTATTAATTGTTGCCTGCTTCTGTAAAAATCCAATCTCTGGGTCTCAATCTTCACATACATCTCGACTACAAATTGTTGAAATAGTCGTCCAGTATTGAGAATGTTAGGCGTACACTGGTGTCTAATTTGCATTTTATAAGCATAGTATTCTCTCATTGATATATATTCTTTTGAGTTGTTGCACTCCTGAATAGCTACAGATGAGCATTAAGAAAAATTGATGTAAATATGTATTTTTTTATATATAAGAGAGATAAGAGATAACAAAAGTGGTGTAAATATACAGCTTTGTATATATAAGATAAGAAATGCATATAAATGGTCTAACCTTGCCCTTCCTTGTCAATCATTTCTTGAGCAGAAGAGAAATTAGACAATGTTGCCGAAGTGTGTTGTTTTCTTGTTGCTCTCTTTGTTTTTTTTGGATTGATTTTTTCTGATCTTTTAATTCCTGGATGCCAACCAGTTTCTCCGAGTGGGAACAACAGCGGGTACTGGAGAGGATCATAGCATCCATAATAATATTGAATTCGATGAGTATGACCCTCTTTAGTATAGATTTGTATATGTCTCGAGTAGACGTTAGTTGAATTTTCTCCTTCCACCCAAAGAGCCGCAATTTGAGAAGCTGTTGGCTGGTTGAATACGCGTTGATCATTATCAGTGTGAGACTTTAAGACTATCTGGTAAGAATCCAGCTGAGGTATGTTGCGTAAACTACGGAAAAAACAAGCATAAGGATTGGTCTTCATAACTTCCATGAGTTTGATCACAAGACTTTCAGTTAATCTATCTGATACAGCCATTCTATTCTGTAGCTCATGCTCTGTGTCGTGTGTGAGGCCCCAGTCCGTTCGTAATCTGATATGAGGGTTATTCGTTAATCGGTGGGGTGGAATTCGGGTTTTAAGGCTAAGGAGAAAAACCCTAACCTCGGTTAAGGTTGAAAACCCTAGTTTATTTTATTAGAAGGTTTAAGTGGGGTTTTTATTTATCGCCCGTCTTTTCTACATTTTTTTCTTTATTAGAACTTTCCCCAAATAATTCTTATGAGTAAATATAGGTTTTAGATGATTTTTCTAGTATCGGTTAGTTTTTGAAAAATTAAGAATATATAACGGACGTGGGATCCGCTAGTGCGAAAAGTTCCGAAAAATTCGGCCAATTAGGTTAAGTTCCGGACACTGGGTGAAATTTATCGGGTGTTAAGAGATAAGTAGAGGTTGTGATGTGATTGATGTGAGAGAGAAAAAGGATAGAGATGCTTTAAATGGAGTGACAAGTGTCACTATCTCATTGGTTGGACTTGTGGGACAACTATTCACCTTTTTGACTTTTTACCATTTAGTTAAAATATCTCAAAAAACTATCAAAAATTCACTCTTTCCTCCTCCCTCTTGGTCGGCCATCTTGAGCAAAGAAGAAAGAAAACTCTTCCAATTTCTAGCTTCCATCTAGCTCAAATCTTCCAAAACAATCACATAAACTTGTTTCTACTCCATAAAATCTCTTCATTAGGTGTTATTTAGTAGTTTGGTGAAGTGTTTGGAGAAGCTAAGGTGTCAAGCAACTCTCTCTCTCTTGTTTTACTAGACAGTGGTTAGTTAGGCGGAGCCGGTGGGGCCCACTACTAGCGAACACGCGCGAAGCGATTTTGTTTTAGTACTACTTTTGGTATTTTGGGTAAGTATTCAGGCCGCTCTTGTGTGTTCGTTGCTTATGTGTTTCGATTTGTATGAAAATGGTACCTAGGCGAGGGTGTACTTTATCGCACTCGATCTAGACCCTAATTTGCGCACATATCTGTACATGACTTGTGTATATAAGCAATTTTGGAACTAAAACCCTTGAGCTTGTGGCTTAGGGTAACTTTTGAATAATTTTGTGCAATTTGTGAGTTTGGGGCTGATCTCAATACCTCGAGGGACTATTCGGCCGGTTAGGGCTTGGTCGAAGTCAGTCCAGCTTGGATTGAGGTCACCAAGTTTGTGAATCCGGTTCACCGAGTTGTGAACCAAGTTTGTGACCCGAGCTTGTGACTCAAGCTCAAGTTTGTGATTTCGTTCGTCCGGGCAAGTTTGTGAGGTGACTGGCCAGTGAGGGTGATAAGGTGTCCGGTGGGTGTACAAGTGAAGTTCTACGGACCTTATTTATGGTCGACGGAGTGTCGACAGGAGATCACGCATGGCAAATGACTTGGCTTTGGAGCCATATGTATCCTTATCATGTGATGTTATTTTTCTGCTTTTGCTTTACTCCTACTGTGTAAATGTGGTTACGTGAAATTTACGTTTTTACCCCTGTTTACTTACTAAACTTCTAACTTACCCCGTTTCCTTTGTTTTCCTTAGCAGGGGACGACGCGGGGAACCTTGGGACTCTGCCGTTAGTATAGTTAGGTCTCGTTTGTAATAGTTGGACAGTTAGGATGTTTGTTTTTGTTTTGGTGGTTTGTATAAGGACCCTCCTTAGGGTCTACCTTCTACTGGTTGTTGTTATAGTATATTAGAGAGGTTTGACTTGATGCTTTTGAAGATGTAAATAGAACTTTTGGTGGTTGTATATATTATACATAGTTCTCTTTTGATTTAATATCGTTTTATTAGTTTTGTGTTTCGAGTCCTGACGCGAGTTAGGCAGGCGTCCCGCCGATACCCTAAGGTTCGCCCTTGAGAGAAGCGGGGGCGTCACAGTTGGTATCAGAGCGCCTAGGTTAGAGGATTTGGGCAATTGTGAGACATACGTGATTGGTTCATTAGGATTACGTGATTCTCTTTAAGTTGAATGATATATTTTAAGTTGAAATGACGGTTAACTAACGAATTAATGTTTGCAGGTATGGATCCGGGCAGTTCTAGCGGCGTGGGACCGGAATCAAGACCTCCGAGTGGGAGGGGCTCGGATGACCGGGTGCTGTGTAAGCGGGCGATCCGCTATCGGAGGAGGCTTGGGGAGCCATACATTTTGTATTCTCCCTTCGGCCAGGTGTCGCGCCGACCCTGTGCGTGCTGGTATACCTATAGCTATCCTGACGAGATTGTCTTGGCGATGGATGACGAGCGTTGTCACCTAGACCAGACGGTCGAGACTTTAAGGGCGCAGCTGGAGGAGGCTAGAGAGTTTAGCCGCTGGCAGGCGTTGCGCGTTAGGGACCTGGAGCGGGATCTCCGAGACACACACCAGCACCTCTTCGCTATGAAGAGGCAGCTCAGGGAGAGGGCCCGGAGTATCACGTTTGATTGTGGGGTCTTACTAGACATGGCCGCGGAGGCACCCCCACGAGTTATCGGGCTAGAGCAGATAGGTGAGATAGGTACTTTAGGTTCCGTAGGGAACCGGGGCCCTAGGGGAGGCGTTTAGGGTCGCTTTCGTATTTTGATTAGCTGGCAGCTTACTTTTGTTAGAACTGGCCTGGCTAATTTCTTTTGTTATCTGGTTGGCTGACTAGATTTTTGGAGCTGGAGTGCTCGTGTGTATATTGAGTTTTGACCCGACTGGAGGTCGGGTAATTTATATATCTTTTGGTGTGACTTTGAAAATAAATGTATATATTCGAGTATTATCTTTTGCACCTATCCTTTGCGTGCCTTTCGTGTATCTGTTTTGTGTTTTTGTTTTGTTTCTAGTTTGAATACTAAGCACACGTTATGCTTGGATCAATAGACTTTTGGCATTTAAATGGCCTCCGGTACTCGAGGTAGAGGTAGAAGGCGAGGACGAAACCCTGAAATGGAACATGAATAAGAGCCAGACTAAGTAGCTACAGCCATCCAGCGAATGGCTGACTTAATGGAACGTATGGTTGACCAACAGGGTCAGGGCCATGGGAATGCTGCTGGAAACTCGAGAAATAATCCGGGCAATCACGAGGGAGAGGACCGTGCTTTAGAACGGTTCCAAAAATTCGCACCCCCCAAGTTTGTAGGTGGATCTAACCCTGATCTAGCAGAAAAGTGGATGGACCGTATGCTAGATATATTTGCCGCACTTAGGTATTCGGAGGAGCGGCAGATATCTTTTGCTGTTTTCCAATTTGAGGGGGCCGCTCGAGCCTGGTGGAATGTGATCAGAGCTAAGTAGGAGCGGGAACAGACCCCCTGGACATGGATCAACTTTACCCGAGAGTTTAATGAAAAATATTTACCTCCCATCATACAAGAGAAACGGGAAGATGATTTTATCCGCTTGCGTCAAGGGACACTTAGTGTAGCGGAGTACGAGACCCAATTCACAAAACTCTCCCGTTTTGCCCCGGAGTTAGTGTTAACGGAGCGAAAACGAATCCGCCGCTTCGTTCAAGGTTTAAATGTGAAGATCCAGGAGGCACTTGCAGCTGCTCAGTTGGACACGTTTGGCCAGGCACTAGAAAAAGCACAGCGGATTGAGACAGTTAGGGGACAGGTAAAATTCTTTCATGAGAGGAAACGAAAACAACTCGATTCGAGCCATTTGGTGACTGGACAGAGCTCGCAAAATGAGTCACCTTCTAAGAAGAGTCAAGGAACATATGGTCTTCGACCCGCAGGAACCCTAAACCAAGGTAAATTTGGAAGAGGAGGACGAGTAGGGCAAGAGCCCCAGAGGAGTGCCCAGCGTGGAGGGCCAAGTGCGGGCATTAAGCCAATTTGTGGTTTCTGTGGGGCCAATCACACTAACGAAAACTGTTGGAAGAACAGTTCGATCCGAAGATGCTATAAGTGTGGTAGTGCGGAACACCTGATCGCCCAGTGCCCTAAGTTACAAAAGAAGAAACCTAAGCGACCGACTGAAGGGACTACAGCTAAGCCGTCAAATGCAGGGAAAAATCGACTCAAAGGGCCAACTAGAGTCTATGTAATGGGTCAACCTGAAGTGACTAATCTTTCGGCGGGTTACGAAGGTACGCTTTGACCAAAGAATTAATTTTGAGGACGAAATTGTCCTAAGTGGGGGAGATTGTGAGGCCCCAGTCCGTTCGTAAGCTGATATGAGGGTTATTCGTTAATCGGTGGGGTGAAATTCGGGTTTTAAGGCTAAGGAGAAAAACCCTAACCTCGGTTAAGGTTGAAAACCCTAGTTTATTTTATTAGAAGGTTTAAGTGGGATTTTTTTTTTATCGCCCTCCTTTTCTACATTTTTTTCTTTATTAGAACTTTTCCCAGATAATTCTTATGAGTAAATATAGGTTTTAGATGATTTTTCTAGTATCGGTTAGTTTTTGAAAAATTAAGGATATATAATGGACGTGAGACCCGCTAGTGCGAAAAGTTCGAAAAAATTCGGCCAATTAGGTTAAGTTCCGGACATTGGGTGAAATTTATCGGGTGTTAAGAGATAAGTAGAGGTTGTGATGTGATTGATGTAAGAGAGAAAAAGGATAGAGATGCTTTAAATGGAGTGACAAGTGTCACTATCTCATTGGTTGGACTTGTTGGACAACTATTCACCTTTTTGACTTTTTACCATTTAGTTAAAATATCTCAAAAAACTACCAAAAATTCACTCTTTCCTCCTCCCTCTTGGTCGGCCATCTTGAGCAAAGAAGAAAGAAAACTCTTCCAATTTCTAACTTCCATCTAACTCAAATCTTTCAAAACAATCACATAAACTTGTTTCTACTCCATAAAATCTCTTCATTAGGTGTTATTTAGTAGTTTGATAAAGTGTTTGGAGAAGCTAAGGTGTCAAGCAACTCTCTCTCTCTTGCTTTACTAGACAGTGGTGAGTTAGGCGGAGCCGGTGGGGCCCACTACTAGCGAACACGTGCGAAACGATTTTGTTTTAGTACTACTTTTGGTATTTTGGGTAAGTATTCAGGCCGCTCTTGTGTGTTCGTTGCTTATGTGTTTCGATTTGTATGAAAAGGGTACCTAGGCGAGGGTGTACTTTATCGCACTCGATCTAAACCCTAATTTGCGCACATATCTGTACATGGCTTGTGTATATAAGCAATTTTGGAACTAAAACCCTTGAACTTGTGGCTTAGGGTAACTTTTGAATAATTTTGTACAATTTGTGAGTTTGGGGCTGATCTCAATACCTCGAGGGACTATTCGGCCGGTTAGGGCTTGGTCGAAGTCAGTCCAACTTGGATTGAGGTCACCAAGTTTGTAAATCCGGTTCACCGAGTTGTGAACCAAGTTTGTGACCCGAGCTTGTGACTCAAGTTCAAGTTTGTAATTTCGTTCGCCCAGGCAAGTTTGTGAGGTGACTGGCCAGTGAGGGTGATAAGGTGTCCGGTAGGTGTACAAGTGAAGTTCTACGGACCTTATTTATGGTCGACGGAGTGTCGACAGGAGATCACGCATGGCAAATGACTTGGCTTTGGAGCCATATGTATCCTTATCATGTGATGTTATTTTTCTGCTTTTGCTTTACTCCTACTGTGTAAATGTGGTTACATGAAATTTACGTTTTTACCCCTGTTTACTTACTAAGCTTCTAACTTACCCCGTTTCCTTTGTTTTCCTTAGCAGGGGACGACGCGGGGAACTTTGGGACTCTGCCGTTAGTATAGTTAGGTCTCGTTTGTAATAGTTGGACAGTTAGAATGTTTATTTTTGTTTTGGTGGTTTGTATAAGGACCTTCCTTAGGGTCTACCTTCTACTGGTTGTTGTTATAGTATATTAGAGAGGTTTGACTTGATGCTTTTGAAGATGTAAATAGAACTTTTGGTGCTTGTATATATTATACACAGTTTTCTTTTGGTTTAATATCGTTTTATTAGTTTTGTGTTTCGAGTCCTGGCACGAGCTAGACAGGCGTCCCGCCGATACCCTAGGGTTCGCCCTTGGGAGAAGCGGGGGCGTCACATCGTGGAAGTAGAGTTGGAGATACATTCCTGAACCATGATGAGGAATCAGTTGATTAATGAAATGGTAAGTCTGTCCTTGAATCTTGAAAGTGTAGATTCCATTATTTCTTTTGCAGAGCGTTTTGTCGTAGTGAACACCAAAGGAGGTAAAAGCAAACATATTGTTATATGTTCTAACATATGTACGAAAACAAATTGCCTCCTGTGTCTCAGCAGTGAAGAGCTCAACAAGAACACTCGGTAATTTGTTGTCATGGAGAACAACAGAACCATCAGAGCAGCAGAAGTTAGCTGTTTCAGAATGGAATTTTTGTGCATGACAATACTGACATTCTTCTTTTGGAGGTAACTTATATGACTTGTCAGGTATGCAACTAAGCGCGTCAATGCCTTGTAGGACTCTATTACCTATAAATTAAAAATGACAAGTTGTTATGTTGAATGTTTAGCTAGTTCGAAATAGAGCAGGATACTGATCAATGGTACAGGTATTTGGAAAATATCAAAGGGGAAAATTATACTGCTTTTTGGTGGAATCAGAAAAGAAGAATAATAATTTACAACCTTTTGATGCATTAGATTTTCTCCTTGAGTGTTTGGCCGGACAATGTCTTGTAGAATGTTTGGTTGTATAAATAAAACATAGGTTAATAATTAATCCAAAAAAAATGAGGCGCTAGGTAGTTGTATAGGTGATTAAGGAAGGTGAAGATTGAAAATATTCGGAGTCAAAAGCTTAGCTTTAAGTAAAAGAAGAGCATAGTACCTCGACTCTTAGTCTGTTTAGCAGTATGCTCTGTAGCTGCATTGGACGTGCTACTGTTATTCGGTGGAGTTACAGTAGGCCTCGTAGATAACGATATTGATTGTTCTATTAAGAATAAGCATAGAGAAAGTGACTAAATCATGTCGGGAATTATAGTATTTTGTAAGCAGAGTTGGTGAGATAATCAAATATGTGCAACCTGATACTTCCTGGAGGCTTTGAGAGAGGAAGTTGTAACAACCAGGGCATAGTCGGCGTTCATCTAATGTATATGTATACAAAATAAATAAAGACTAATATTTGTTGTAAATAGATTCAACGGTATATGATGTAAAAAAAATATAAACAGTAGAAAAGAATAACAAACCTGACCAATGGAAACCAGAGTTTCCAGAGCATCGGTACTTATCATTCGACTTTGTATTCGAGCAGGATCCTAATTGTAAATCACAAGTGTATGGTACACAATACAAATGTAATAATAAATGCTAAAAAGTTAAACCATGGAACATAAAAGTAATTAATACCTCTTTCATAGCTAGAGAAAATAGTGATATATTTTTTAGACTTGTCATTGTCGTTTGATTCGGGCACATCCATGGCTGAAAATAGTAATCAGCAGTGAATAATGTAGATATGAGAATAAGTAAAAGATAACATTGTAAAATTCGAAGGATGAGTTAGACGTACGTTTGTATGTTAATATACCTTTTGCATTGCTCTTAACCGGCTCTTGAATGACTAATCCAGAAGTAGATGGCACTTCAGCAAATAAGATATTCTTTGCAGCAAAAGTGGCACATTCCATTTTGTTGAGACTTTCTGGAGATGATACTTCAGCACATAGTATGCTGTTTGTAGCAGAAGTGGAACTAAGGTGTTTTTTAGGAATCTCTGCCTCTTGAGTCGACAGGCAGTCGGTAGTCATAGTAGCACTTAACTCAGTAGCAGGAGCAGTATGCATAGTTCCTTTAATATGCTCTGATGCATCAGCACCAAAAGATAAGCGCATCTTTTTTCTATGATAAGCCTCTCTCTGCTTCTGTCGACGGAGTTCCCTTTTTTTTGCCAAACGATTCTGTTCTTCTTCAACTTTTGCTTGGTCACAATGAAGACGAAAAGTCTCCCCAAGAAGCGATTTTTCAGCGCGTTTCAATTGTTCAGGAGCAGAGAGCGCTAAAAAATTATTTAATTTCCTTTTCTGATACGCCTCTCTTTGTTTGGCCAAACGAATTTCCCTTTCTCTAGGAGAGAGCGCAGCGTATTGTTTTCTTAATTTTTCATTACGTTGTTTCTTTTTTTCAGTTATTGGATCAACAGTATCAATAACAAACTTGGAGAAGCTCATTGTATTGGACAGCAAGAGTCATATAGGCAATAAAGGAAAATGCAACATCTAGTAATCCAAAACTAATAAGACATTCATTCATTCATTTAATAAACAGAAGAATGACGAAAATAAGCATGCATATAAAACCGAACCTGCAACTGGCGAGCAAACTTAACGGATAACAACCAGTCGATGGAGTTGCAGATATAAGAAGCAGGAAAGGACAAAGTTAGCAAACGAAGTTGGAAGTCGACAAAACAAAGAAAGAGGAAGTTGTTTAAGAGGTGGAAGCTGTTTAAAAGCTGCAAAGAAGAAAATGGAAGGCGATGAATAAAACATGCAACAAGAATACAATCATTATATACTCGAAGAGAAATAGAGTGATTACCTTCTTCGACCAAAGAAAGGACAGACGGCAGAAAACTAAAACTCCAGTTGGAAAGCAAAAAAAAGGATGCAGCGACACAAATGCAATTTCAAAGATATCAGTATGTTAATGGGTTATGACACAAAACCACCATCTATCTATATCTATATGATATATGAGATATGAGAGATGGGAGACAATGAGCTTTCTGGAACAAAGAAACAAACGATCTTTTCCTTTGCATGGCAACAGACAGATGCCTCCATTTAAAATCTTTCCCTCTGCATGGCAACAGACAGATGCCTCCAACAGACAGATGCCTCCATTTGAAATCTTTCCCTCTGCATGGTAACAGACAGATGGCTCTATTTTAAATTTTGTTTCACCAACAAAACTAATGAACCTTGGATTGCACATACTCCAACCATCTAGATACCTCCATTTAAAATCTTTCACTCTGCATGGCAACAGACAGATGCCTCCATCTGAAATCTTTCCCTCTGCATAGCAACAGACAGATGGCTCTCTTTTAAATTTTGTTTCACCAACAAAGCTAATGAACCTTGGATTGCACACACTCCAACTATCTGACTGTAATCCGATAAAAGAAAGTAGATGAAACTTAACGAAGCAAATGAAACTGATGCCCCTTTTTTTCTCAAATTTTCCTCACAAACAAAGCAGATGAAATTGCAAGGCGAAAACTGCGGCAAAGAGGAAAATCCAACTACTTCTTATATATGTGTATAGATATACTCCCTCCCTTTTTTTATAACTGACGTTTAAGGTTTTGCACACCAGTTAAGAAAAATTTTTCATTGCTTAAATTTGTACACTACTTTCCTTTTGTACTCTCATTAATTACTAGGGTTGGTACAAAGAGAGAAGCAATAATTACTAGGAGTAGTAATTAAGAACCCTGTATTGGAAAAGAGAGATAAAAAAGTAAAATTGTGAAAAAATAATTAATACTGTATGGGGATAATAAAATGACAGATAAAAGTACACTAGAGTAAATTTCTTAAATGTCAGTTATTAAAAAAAAGGGAGGAAGTACGTACATACACACACTCTCAAATAAGATTCAAGTCGAGATAACCGTCACCTTCGAGTCTTTAATGGCAACTAGCTGCCAGCAATCTATTGAGGTTACCGAGGGATCTCATGTTAATTTGCACCTCATGATAATAAAGTACTGTGAGAGAAAAAAATTGTCATCTTCGGTAGCCAAAGAAAAAGAGTAGGATTCATACCATTATAGTCTATAGTTTTGCCTTGGTCTGCAGTATTACGATGCATGAGTGCATGAATACATTATAGACCATTCAAACAAGTAATGACCCTGGAACTTGGAAGCGTCTGCCCCTGCATCACTTCACCTTTTATATTAAGTAACATAAATATATGTATGCTATCTACATCTCACTGCAGTTCAAAAGAAATTTCTGGTTCAAAGAACCAAGACGAGTAGTCAAGTTACCACCTGTTGTTGTTGTTGTTGTCTTTTTCCCCTCTTCTGTTTTTGGTTCAATTGAGATTCTCAGAGTGCTGATATTTGTCTCGTGGAATGTTATGAATAGATTAGAAGTCATAAGCACAAAAATGGGTGCTTAGACATATTATTGAGTAAAGATATATGATCAATCTAAAGTTTCATGAAATGTGATTTCTTCGACAACTAGCATGTCCTAATTAATCTCACTTAGAACTAGCTGCTACAAATGTAACGAAGGTGACTTGTGGGGTTCGATTCATTTTGCGTAACAAATTAGAAGTGAATAGTGACTTGCCATTCTTGGATTTTATTGCGAATTCAAAAAAATGCTCAATCAGATTAATCTCATCATGGGAGAGTATTCAGTTGGACGATACGATGATAGGAATTATAAGTAACATGTAACGTTACGCAACAAAACCTATGTTTAGGAATCCATAGCAACTTTAGTCTTTTGTTCAAGAAAACGTTTTACTAGTAAGGAATGCAAGGGGCGAAAGTTAGAGGAAAACAAAATCCAGACAATGAACCGAACCCTCAATCCTCATTTCTAAGAACAGTGAACGAAAGAATCGACCGTCCAATACCAATGAAATTTCCATAAAGGTCCGTTCTACACTTTTGGATGATAAATAACAACGCATCCTTCCACTAGCGCACACTTAGACCACGCCCACCACCAATCCAAATGTCCCAGCCGCAAGTAGTCCCTCTTGTGTCAAAAGTCTATTGGATCATATCCAAACAACGCGCAGCACAACAGGCAGTAGTGAAAAGGAATTGGAAATATCCAACAAATGTCAACGTATTTATTGGCATAATGGTTTCTTTACAGGAATGTGCAATAACTAATGCATCCCTTCTCCAACCTACCCTTCATTGACGCACACATGGTCACACTGCCAATTCGAGGTTGGTCCGAACAAGTACGATTGGTGCGTGTGTCTGTCTTCAATTAGCACTATAAGATTTAATGTACAAAGTGCGACTAGCAGCGAATTATGCAATATCAATACTAAATTCAGCGATTTTACGTTTTTGAATGCTCATTTCTTAACCACTATCAATTTTATATTTTTCATACACGAGTTTGTACATATTTGTTAGAGATCAAATCTCTTATTCTGCATTTTCAAAATTTAGAATATTTTAAAAAATTTTATTAGCAGGTGCTAGACGTTCGTCCGGATTAACAGTGATTCAATTTCCTTCAAATTTCTTTCTTGATCCCTTTGAATCCCCTTTCCTAGTATAGAGTAAGAATAAATATAGAATACAATTTATCGTATCTAACTAGAAAAAAAAAAAAAAAGAGTTGGTATTTTTTTGTACATCAATTCTTACGGCAAATACACCAGACTCAACACAATATGGCACCAAATTGGTATTTGCACCAAGTGCCCACAGTCATACACGCACAGATGCACACAGCTCATGCACGGAAAAACTGGCAATAGCCAAAGAACTCCCCCCCCAACTGCCATCCACTTGTTAGCTTTCTTGCTCTCCCCCATCTTAAATGCTTGCCTTTTTAACTCCTTTTACTACTTAAATGTTCTTCTCCTTATTGTTGTCTTCCAACTCCTTGAAGCTGAACAGCTTATAACGTCAAATTCAAAAAATCCCACAAAACAAGAAACCTCTCTCCTCAAAATCATGAATTCCATAGCTGCCACCTCTGTCATCCTAGCCATCTTCTTCATTCTCGCGGCCTCCTCTTCCTCCGCGGTCCGACCCGACCCGAATCACGCCACTGATGAAAAGCCCCACCAGAGCCAGAGCAAAGGTGGGGGTGGTGATGACAGCGGTGAGTATGGAGGGTTCTTCGGACCCGGAGGTGGGTTCAACATACCCGGGTTCGGAACTGTTGGTGGAGGGTACGGAGCCGGGTATGGAGGTCCGAGCGGAGGGTACGGCAGAGGTGGCATCATAAGGCCAACTGTTGTGTGCAAGGAAAAAGGCCCCTGCTACAAGAAGAAGCTGATTTGTCCCGCCAAGTGCTTCAGCTCATTCAGCCGATCTGGAAAAGGGTACGGCGCCGGTGGCGGTGGCGGTGGCTGCACCATGGATTGCAAGAAGAACTGTGTTGCCTATTGTTAAGCACATAAAGCTGGTGGCTCCTCTATGGTTGGGTTGGGCTCGGCGTTCTTGGTTACTACTACGACTACTAAACTAGAAAATGGTATGGTGGCTGCTTTTGATGCAACTCCTATTGAGTTTTCTATAGTTACAGAAGTATTTTAAGTATTACTATGAATATATAAAGAAAAAACGCCATGTGATGTAACTTATGGTATTGTTACTTGGTGTAATGTGTGAGCTTAATTATGCAGCCAATGAGATATTGTGAGGTATTATGGTAATTTGGGTGTGAATTTGGTCCTTTTTTTTTTGGGGTGATTTATGCTTGACAATTTTAATTCTTGAAGATTTAATTTGACCTGTGAGGATGAAGTGATGATCGAGATTAGCTGTTGGGTGTTTGGTCTAGTTCTTGGTTCACTCATCTTTTCTTGATTTTGTAACAAGTTTAATGGTTACATGGATGGAATACAAGGCATCTCCTGCTATGCATTGGCGGTGTGGTGTTGTTGACTTGTTATTTTCATAGCTAATTTTCGATCGGGTCATGATATTAACCACCAACTCTCCAATTTTAAGATAGATAGACTACAAAAGACCGGTGAGATCTTTATTGCGGGGGTATCCTCTCCAAACCCTGATTTGGGTTATGTTTATCCGCGTTCCAGGAAGGATCGTCACCGACTCCACTTCTTCTGTTATCCAATGGATAATTTGGAAACTTTCAAAACTGAAAATCCTACAAGAGAAAGAGGATTATCGCCTGATCCCAGAACAAACCAGACGATTTCTGCTTTCCTGATGCCATCGTTCTTTAGATTTAGAAATAGCTCTTTTAGCTCTGTATAAACAAATCAAGACCTCGTCCACCCCTACAAATTTAACAGAAGTAATCCAACGTATTATCATTAACAGCATCATCACCAATAGCTCCATGCCGTTCCATACTTTGATTGAGTGCAAAGCTGTGATGGATCCACCGTTGTGTGCCAGAGGGTGCGGTTTCCATGGAAGCCCAGCTACCGAAAATCTGTGTTCAAAGTGCTACAGAGGTCATCTCAAAGAAAAGGAAAAAGAAGCTGCAGAAGCAGCAGCAGCCAAGAATTTTGTCCTTGCTTTGCCTGTTCCTTTAGCAAGAGTTGGTTCTACGGTTTGTGGTACTACTGATAATAAAAGAGCTGTTAATTGTTATAGTTAATTGCGATGGATAAATCTTCTTGTTCATGTCAAGATCTGTGATCTAGTAGCTGCAATATGGGCGTTCTTTGCGGCTGAATTTCGCTGCTAACGTGTGTAGGGGAACCAGATCGTTTGCATTTCAATCTAGATTACGTTACCAAACTAGGAAACGATGATGACTTTTGGACTCCAAACTCTCTCTCCAATCTTGCGCCAAGCAGAGCATAAGATCATTCTAGACTATCCATCGTATATTTTATCGTGGCAATATGAAGAGTCCATGTAATGGTAGAACAAAACGAGTATGTTTTGACTACTTGAATACTTTTTATGTTTGTTTTCTTTTTCTGAAGAAGTTGGGATTGACAAGAAGAAGAAAAGGGAAATTTTGAGTCTTAATAGAAAAGAAAAATAAAAGAACGACGACAAGAAGAAGAGAGAAGCTGCCAAGAATGGAACTTTGCTTTGGTGTATCTAACGGACGGTAGCATTTATTATGTAAAGATGGGAAATTACTTATTGACATCTTTTAACTTTTTGTGCGTTTTGGCATTGTAACTAAAAGCACGGTCCGTTTAACTAAAAAAGCACATCACTCTCTGTTCCTCTCTCTGTGTTAGACCAAACAAATGATTCTGCCTACTAATGAGTGAGTGCGAGGAATATTGAACAATAGAATGATCAAGAATTAGTTTTCTTTTTCCTTGGGGAAAATAGTAAAAATTAAATGGAGAAAGTATCTAAACACAAACGTCATAATAAATGTGAATCTATAATACTCCCTCCGTCCCATTTTGTTAGTCTTGGTTTTTTTTCCACACAGATTAAGAAAGTGTAATTAATTTGATTGGAAACATAAATTTAGATTATTAATTTCCTAAAATACCCTTATGCTAATCACGAAGAGTGCCAATTAATATCAGTTACAGCTAATGGGTTAGTATTGGAAAAGCTCAATGTATTCAATGTAGTGGGTTAGTATTTAATAACAATGTATTAATAACAAGATATTTAATAAGGGTATTTTAGACAATTTGAAAGATTACTACATTTCTTAATGGGAAAGTGGACTACAATTTGGGACAGACTAAAAAAGAAAACAAGACTATCAAAGTGGGACGGAGGGAGTATGTATTTTTTGATCTTTTTTCATCGGGATAATTTGTGTGATTTCATCGGGATAATCCATGTACATTTTTCTATAAAAGTTCCAGAAAATAACAATCCAAAATATCCGGAAATTTATAGTCTCTGCAATCCATGTTCGTATAATATTGTGCGCAAACGGAATACAAGCTGTTTCAAGGGGGGAAAGCATCAATGATTGGAGTCTTGGAGAGTCACACTCAGTGTAGACATAATTTGGGAAAAAAAAAAATATTTTGCGTCACAAATTCCAATCACTTTTTTATCTCGCATACATCATATCACAAAAAGTGCTACGATAATTATCTCAAATAAATCGTCCAAATAAACTCTTATCCAAACAAACTAGAAAGTCAGCACTACCATTTAGTTTATTATATAAGAAGCTCCCCAAATTGACAACAAAACAAACCACACATTTATTTATAGGCAAATGCTGATGAAGAATCCAAGGAAGGGATAAGATCATCAACCGTCCCTGAATCATATTATTATATGCCGAAGATAATCTTTTTGACTTGCACGTTGTATGTACCATCTTGATTGGTTTCTATGGTTTCCTAAAAGTTTATCATCACAAGATTGTCAATCATTCACGGCTAAAATGGCGCTATTGCTTGACATGGGCCGCCAGCACAAAGACTTGTAGACGTCGCATTTCCCCAAGAAACGCGTTTTCTTGTTAGAGAGTACAAAGAATTTTGCGTCGAAATTGTTCCGCCACTGGCCAGTGCCCACCGTAAGTTGCCTATTTCTACCGGCGACGGTCTGCGTTACCGCCTTGTTTGTATTCGCATTTCTCTGCTACTGTCTCCCCTTGGTTGTATGATTATCCTGTTATTTATAAAAATTTATATCACAGATATGTTTTTCAATCATTTTGTTGTCTCGCATGTATCAAATTTTTTTTTTTTTAAAAAAAGTGCTACATCGTTATTTTAAAACAATTTTCAAACACTCTCTGTATAAGGACCATATTTAGTAAAATACAGGACGGGAGTAATATGAGACATTTTACATACTACATCAAATCTTTTTCAAATGTATACTTAAAAATTCGACGTAAAAGTATGTGCTTGGCAAAATTACGCATATAAATTTGTACGTAAAGAATATGAATATATTTGAAAGTTACAGACCGAAAAATGCAAACAAATTTACTACAGCTTTCAAAAACTAAGCTACATTTATACTAGTTTTAAATTCATTATTTCTCATGACTCAGAAGTATATCATTATCCTCGTTCAAATTTTAAATTTCTGCATAAATGCCGAAGTATAATTTGTGAAGTAGACTATGTTAAAAATTTATTACGAGTTTGATACAATTAATTGAAAAGTACAAATATTTTTGAAATGTACAAAATATGGACGTGTTTTGGAGGATATGGACGAACGTGTATTGGGTAAGTATAATATTAGTATTTATTAATTGAACTAAACTCAATTATATTCCTACACTTGCAATGAAAAAACATAGGAATAAATACATAAAAATAATTACTGATGACCTATTGCAGAAAATTAGGATTACTATCGAGTTAAGTCAAATTCGAGTAATGTGCTGGCAGTACTGCACGAATTCTACTCAAATGAAAATGCTTGAACTCGAACTCGAGTTTGTTGAGTTCTTCAAAGTTAAACTCGAGCTGAAATGGAGCTTCTTTTATCCTATTCAAGCTCAAGCTCAAACTTAACCAAATTGAGCTCAATCGAGATTTCAAACTTGAATTTTTTTTTCGAGTAAATTTCATAATTTTATTATTAATAATTAAAAATTATATTATAAATACACTAGCTGATAACACTTGACAAATACTCGAGATTTAATTTTTTTTACTTGAACTCAACTCGATAACTTTATCAAATAGTTTGAACTCGATTCAAACACGATCAACATCGAGCTTGAGTCGAATCATTAACCAAGCTATTCACATGCCCAAGTCGAGTAGTTTGATTAATTTATACCCCGACAGAAAATCATGCTAATGCATGGTAAAGCCTCTCGATCATGACATTGTGCCCATGTCTACACCAATCTCATGTGACTTATCGTGAAATGTTGCGCATGGTACACCTGTGTTTTATGTCTGTCTGTTGACTAAAATACTCCATTAATGTCCTTTTGCATTGGCGTATCCCCATCATTACCATCACAACCAACCTCCGCAACTACTGGATTATACTCTGCACGGAGTGTGTATTATTATGGGCAAAAGGTCCCAATTCTGGACACAGCTATTCATGATTATCGGCGGATTGACGCACTTTAAATCGATTCCCATCCATCTTCCAAACAATCACCATCCCCGCAACCATTCTCCAGTCTCCACTTTTTTTCATACACCATTGCGGTATCAAATCAACTCAACTCGTTTTGCCACTCACTTTCTCCTGCTTTCGTGGTCGTTACAAGCTTTGATTCAACTCATTTGCAAATGTTCACTTGCATTGCTATCTCTCCTGCTCTCTGAAATTGCCTCAACTCCAACCTTCAATACTCCCGACAGAATGAATCAGAGGCCCATAAACTTCAAGCGCCTAGATTTAGTCACGCCCTTGCAGTTTGGCAGGATAAACATGCAATGTGCTCAAGGTACCTAAACACAGTCAGCAATCAAAGCTTGTGGCAGCAATCAAAGCTTGTACCTAAACCAGAGGGCGAAAATGCTGCAACTTAAAGCTACTGCGTTAAACAATCAGGTATGACAATCTGTTGTCAGCAGTTTAGATGCACCCTTAAAGGGGCATTATGAAAGCAACCTTTCTCTAGCAAAAGTCAATAACAAACTACCCAAAGCGCTCAATGAGACAAAATTGAATAAACTGAATCTCAACGACAAATTTACAGAGGGGCAAAGTCTATAGTTTAAGCATACAGCAGATCTGGTATACCTTGTCATATGTCCAATGATCAATCTCTAAGTGTAGTTTTTGTAACAAACAAATATGACTAACATAACAAAAAATGAACACTCGACTAGATGTAAGATCCACTGCTCTCAAGAGCTATAAAAGCAAGGTAACCCCAACCAACACCTGACTGCCAGTAGGCTGAGCAGTTGAATGCATTACACTGCAGATCTCAACGCTCCTCTAGCAGCCTCTCGCTTCATCTCTGCAGCTTTGCCACTGCCTCGGAAATACATGTACACTTGCTGCAGTAGGAGAAAGCAAGAGCCAGCAAAAAGAAATGAGAACATACTTTTTAGGTAGAATAGGAGGAGGAGATGGGTGAATGTAATATAACCGAGTAACTTCAAGCACAAGCAACAAATTTAGACCTGAATAACCCAAACGCTGAGAACTGATTCAAGACAGAACAGACCAAACCCAATGAAGTAGAAAACCTGTTAAGGAGAATATGCGAATATGAATATCTTCCAAAATTGTTGCTGCTAATATTACATAATTAGAGAGAACCAGATGTTGAGGTGTGGATACAATAGAACTTTAAGGCAGGGTTTACACGGTTGCAAGTCATGCTCAAGAGAGCAAAATAAGAATGATATTTACCCCAACTAAGACCTGCTTGCTGATGAGGTCTACAGCAGGCAGGATACCCCTGTTCCAAAAAACCACACAATATTAGATTGTCAGCACTAGAATTTATATACTGATAAACTTATCATATCCTTTTTCTTTTCTGGGAAGGAGAGGGGAATCAACAGAGCGATGAGTGGCCATATTGATTAGCTGTCAATTTTGAAATAATCATACTAATCTTAACTTTTTTTAAGTCATTATCTCCACCATTTTTAGCAAAAAAAAATTGAGACTCATAATTAACATAACAAGTTCAAGAAATCAAACAAATGGAATAAGGAACTTACGCTAGAGATTTTCCTTTGAAAACTACAGGAGGAGCAACCGCAGCAAAGATGACGAAGATAATGTGAAGCTATAAACAAGGGCAGGATATCAGCCATATTTACATAACCAGCTAACACGGAACAGAATCATGGAAACAAGTAAACGCACTGACCAAGTAAAACAAGAAAAACCACCCAAACTTCATAGCACTATCAGTCCTGCAATAAGAATGTGCTGTTAATATTACAAGAAAACTCTTTGAAGTGAACTCGATAAACTAACAATAAAATGAAGGTCCCAGATGTTATTGATGTGAAAGGTAAATCTCAAAACCAATCCATCCAGGTAAACTCAAACATTATGTAACGGACCCAACCCTCCCAATTGCCTCATTTAAGCACTGGATAAACCTCATGTAACAGCACCATAAGAACATTCATAACTTCATAGCAAAGAGAGAATTATCAAGCTAGCTATAGTATAACTAATATATCCAATCTAATACCCTACATTTTTGCCGGTTTAAGTCAAAACTGACTACCATCCATATCACCAGTGCATATAGAAGGATAACTTTCTAACAATGTCAAGAAACAAATAAGAACATGTTTATACCCTCTAACCCCATAAGTTCAACAGAATAAATGGTAATGCTACAGCCAAAACAAAGTCAATAAAAAAAACGCATACCTAAAGGCATTATATAGTGGCCTGTACCACAACACATAGGCTCCTGGGACACCTGATATGAAGTATATAATAGCAAGAAACCAGATTTTTGGGTCTACAAAGAAGGAATGTTGAAAAGGTTACACCACAGGACACAGAGGGGACAGACAAATGACCAAAGAAATGAAAGGAACCAAAATTTCAGGAACGAACCTCCCTCTTTAATCCATGCTGTGGTAACTGCTATGACGTTCCAGAAAAGACATGCTACAAGTCCTGCTCACCACAAACACAATTCCTCTTAAATGGAGGTAATAACCAAAAAAAAATAGCAGGTTTAAATATGCAAATGGAACAATCAAATGAGATCCAGTCCCAATTCATTAAAAGGTTACAACCATAGCAAAGACGCTGATTGATGCACAGTTACAAATTTTTCCACAGATCTCAACAAAAAAAAGGAATATAAAAAACAACGGTAAGGATATCTGCTCAGTTACAAAATTTTCCAGCTTGTAATAAGGTATTTATGTCAGAAATAGATTCAGATAAGTAATATAACCTCCTCATTGGTAAAGGCTATGTTTTCAGAATCCTTTCAATGACCAGGAAAGAATTTCCATTGAATAACCAGTCTTATCCCCAATCAAGAATTTTCAGGCCAGAATAGATTTCAATATTTACCAAACCTGAAAATAAATGCTTAGCGATGTTAAAAAGAAATCTAAAAGCTATCTTCCTCTTTTAATATTTCAACCAGCCTGATATATGGGAGATAGAGTTGATATCTATGATTCCAATAAGCTTCTGATATGCTCCAATCCAAATCCCCTTCCCTAGGATATAAAAGGGGGAATGATAAATTTCACATGCAGTGGAAAGGTATCCCAGCATTGGCGAGAATGATGACAAATAATTTCATGAAGGCAATGAGCATTTAAGCAAATCACTTTAAACTTCAATGGAGGCTAACCAAAATACGACATACCCAAAAAGGTTGTGAATGCAACATACTGCATTCTCTGAAGATGAATTGGAATATCATTTCCGATGTCATGATGGATAATTGGAAAGAATGGTGGCCAGTTTTTCTCCTCAAGAACAATACCAGCTGCAAGGCAACAAAGGCAAGTCAACCCTTTATTAATATTGGGAAACCAAAGATTGTGACAGATAAATTTCATCTGTCATCCATGAGAAAGCGTTAAAGATGAGACCACCTGTCAAAGACGTTGCAAACAGAGAAATCAAAGAAAATGATATCCATTCTTCTACTTTATTAAATTCTCACTCTGTATCTCTTTCTCTTTTTCATTTTTCCTCCCATTATTGGGGGTTGAAAACATAAAATCTTGTTTGATAAGTAGAAAGATTTCCATCAGGAACAAGCTTATTTTCTGCCAACTCAAAAGACTATCAAAATGTTCAACTACATATAGAGATATTAGCAGACTAGCCACAATAGCATTGTGAGGTGCCTCCCCAGATGAGCACCAAGCAAGCAAAGGCAGGTAGAATGGGATGCAGCACCAAAACAGTGATTAAGACAAGGGGGGGGAGAGAGAGAGAGAGAGGGAATAGCAAAGAAAGAACCTCTGGCAGCAGCCTCTTCTTTCCGCTTTACATCCTGCAGAGGATCAATAAATCAAAATACTACAAGTTAATACTACAAGTTTCCGCTTTAGCAATCCATGAAAGTAGAAGCAACTAGAATGTAAACATGAATGTTTCTGAGGAGCCAGAAGGATATTCATTTAATATTGACAACCAGCCAAAAAGTGACGCAGCCTTAAAGACAGCACCTACAGCCACACATGGAACCTTTTAGATAAGAGAAATTTCAGGTCTCTGTCGTGTTCTAAGAGTGTTTAAAAACTTGTGCAGCCATTTAAATATAGTTAGTCAGATTTTTAGTCGTTGCCAAATTGTTTATAGAAACTCCATGGATGGTAAAAGAAAAGGTTGGTTGGGTAGAACCAATTCACATCCTTTAACCCATTGAACAGGCCATGCCAAAATACTTCTAGTACCAGCTGATAAAATTTCCAAATAGTTGCATCATACAGTACAATTAAGGGCCTAAAGATGCTCTCAAGGTTTGAAGACGCAAAGCAATCTGACACAATAATGAGCAGTTACAACAAAACCAACATATTCCCAAACATGTCGTCATAAGCTAACAAGAGATCCAGGCTTTACATAATGAAACAAACAAGAAGAAAGCAATATAAATCCCATTTTCTTCTTGTTTGAAAATAATGAAACACACTTATAGAAATTAAACTTTCATAACTGGACTGTTAACATTATAAATAGTAATGCTTGGGGGCAATCACAATAACCGATATACATTAGAAGTTATTTATTTAGAATCCAAGACAAAGTAATAGAGCAAAAGTCATCTTGCAGAAAAATATAAAGTGCATCAGGCAAAGATCAACAAAATGATGATTTTCAGTCAACAAGTACCTGTTCCCTCCTCCTCAATTCAGCTTCCTTAGCTTGCAGCTCCTTCTCTTTCTTTTTCAAATCCTAATTGGGACACAATAAAATTAGACATAACTACTGTTGAAAAACATAAGGTATTATATGATAGTTCTAAGGATTGGACCTACTGCAGCATTATCCAGAGGAATATCAATTGAGGCGGTACTGTTATAGAAATCAGCAGGCTCAGGTGGAAGAGGCGAAAGCCTTGAGTGTGTTGCTGCAGGGACACTGCCGGACTGAAATTCGAGAAAGATAGATGGCATTAATGAGTTTCTTTATTCCTTCGAAAGAGAAAAGGAAAACTATTTGAAGGAAAAAAATTTTTGTAACACATTATACGAGGTAATTGAATCAAGTATTAAAGAGAGACAGAGAGAGAGAGAGACGACGTCACCAGTCTTGTAGCAATACACAGAGAATGAAAAGAAAAAACTTAAAAGATAATTCATTCATCTAAATCATCTGCATGAACAAATGAGTTCACAACACTGGCAAAAGCACACCATTGAACTAGAAACCTTCCTCTAAAGCATTGAAGAACGTTAAATGTGATGCCAAAAGTATCCTTTTGATGTAAATAGACAAAGCCATGTTAGTATGATATATCAATACCACGTTTATCAAAAATTAGGATATAGTTCAAATGCACGACTATCATCCAGCCTACATCGCTCTAAAACATGGGGAATACAACATTTTAATTTAAAGCAAACTAAAAACTGGCCATTTTAACTATATGACAGGAAGAACTAAAGGCATAATGATGTACTTACTGTTGTATAAAAAGCTCCTCCACTAAACTTAGATTTCCCTCCATCCTGCCATAAATTCAAAAATAAAAGCAATTTAAAGAATCATAAATTTGAACATCTCTTCAAACTCAGTGCATCATATTGAATAACTATGCATAATATGTATGGTAAAGCTATTACTTAGAACTGCATAAATAGAATCAGAAAACATAGCCTCATCCTCAACAAATTACTGTAAGTTACTTTTCTAGATCAAATGCTGACTTTTCCAACTCTCAAAGGACTAAAACCATCTACGCCAATAATCTAAAATATCACACTTCTCTGAACTCCAGCATCAGAAATGTCACTCTACTGCATAAATTTTTTGGGTTGCCGCCCCAAGTACCGAAAGAATAGGAGTATACCAAATATCTAGATACATCAGAGTTGGGAAGGCCATCATTTTTCATCCTACCTATAATACTCCAACCTCAATCAGCAGGCCTCCAACAATAATCGATGGTTTGAGTACCAATAAGTCTTCCTGTCTGTCTGTCTCTCTCTCTCTTCCCCCCCCCCCCCCCCCAAAAAAAAAGTGAAAAATTAAAATAGAAGAAACCCCCAGCCACC
Organism: Coffea arabica; assembly: GCF_036785885.1. Lineage (NCBI taxonomy): Eukaryota > Viridiplantae > Streptophyta > Magnoliopsida > Gentianales > Rubiaceae > Coffea > Coffea arabica. The sequence goes on from NC_092312.1 coordinate 11,168,886, forward strand.
CGCTTGAAACTTCTCGCAGATCAATAATTACCAAAGCGCTTATGATTTCAGCTCTAATTGCAGATCAATTTGTACAGCCAGTCAAACAAAAGTCAACCTAGTTAGAAGTACATAAATTCCACTTGAAAACAGGCAATCGACCGGGCAAAAACTCAGAAAATAAAAAAGTAATTATGAGAAACACTACTGTAACAGAATTCCAAATTTCAGGATAGAACCGCTCATGCTATCAACCGCCAAGAATCTTACAGCCCACAAAAACCTCAATAAATCTTCCCAACTCACGGCTAAGAAAGCACATAATACCCAAAGCCCGCATACCGACATACAGATTAACCACCGAGCAACCGAAAATTCAAGCATAATTACATAAAACGGGAAATTAGTACAAAATCAGACGGTAAAGTAAGAAGCAAACTTACAGCAAAGGGATTGACTTCTTCTTCTTCGTCAAAAGGGTTCCGATCATAACGGCCAGCCATTGCAGAGAGTTTGTTAACTATTGGGCTTACGGAGATCTGATAATAGTAGCACTAGAAGTATATTTTTAAAATTTATAATATATAAAAAAAAAAAAAAGAAAGCAAAAAGCAAAAAGCTTAGCAGGCAAGAAATTAAGGAGAAGAGTTTTGGAAGATTCAAAATATATGAGGTGTCTAAGCGCTGGAGAGATAGATGGAGAAGACCCTTTTGGCTTTTTTTACAACTAGTATTGAAGTTTACAATGTACTACTACTACTAGTACCAGATGTGAAATTGGGAAGAAAGCAAGAAAGGAAAAAGTTGAAAACGTAGAAAGCGAAAATGAAAGACTTGTCCTCCGCCCTTGGCCTGTTGGTCAGCCAATCCTGGAGTGCTTTTTTTGAATAATAATAATAAGACAAGACGACATTAGAAATTTGGCTAATGCCTATTTCTTCTCTGCCTTGTCCGATAAAATTACTGCCAACTGGAAAAGGAAAGCAGAACCGACCGCGTAAATTTTATATGGGGGAAAGAAATACTTTGCCACCGGAAATATTTTGATTCTAATTTTGTCTTGGTCTTGTTTCCTTTGCTTTTTTTTTTTTTTAAGAAAAATTTTCTACTTTTTCATAACTATTTCTTTTACGCGTTTTTCAATTACCTTTTTTTTTTTTTATGATACATCAAATCCTAAAAATGCTATAATAATACACATGGATATTACAATTTGAGAACATTGTCCTATAAAATTTTACCCAACTCGAGTAGTTCTTAGAGCCAATCTAGGTGCATTACTCAACAAGTACATTTGAGGCAAATAAACTTCCCATAATAACATTTCAAGCTCTTTCTTTTCATGTTCGATCCACTGATCCTAAACGCATTATAATTTTAAGATTTCCAAAATTTCTTACGAGTGAATACTTTCTTATAATCAATTTACTAGTTACCTGAAAAAAAAAAAAAGATAAGATAATTACGTGACGATCTCAAAAAACAGCAAGTTATACTCGAAATATATTTTTGGATACGTTATTATGTCTACCAACTCTTCGGTATATTATGCTGTATTTTCATTGGAATGTAAAACTTCTACTGTGGCTGATCTAGTACTACAAAAACTGAAGTCCTGTTTGATAACTTAACTCAGCACTTAAATTTAATGAGTTCAGATTTTAATATATTTAATTGCGTTTGATAACAAAAAAAAAAACAGAACATATGAATTAATTAAGTGATACTGAATCCTCTAAGTTAAATACTATTCATTTATCACTTAATGTGATATAAACTCAATCGTATCAAATTTAGTATTTAATAATTCAATAATTTAATGGATTCAGATTTCAGCTTTCTTTTATCAAACGCAGACTAAGTTGAATAATTCCATAAACCTGTCTTCCCGTTGAACTGCTTTTTACCATTTTTTTTTTCTTTTTTCGTTCTGATAACGAAGTGGTTAGATAGTTAAAAGTCGTGTTAATGAGTCTCTAAACGGGAGTCTCAACTGCTCCAATATGTGCCTACGAAATGATCATTTATTGATGATAGGTAGATGCCACAGAGTTCAGAAAATGGGTGGGATTAGCTATGTGAGTTTTGGGGTGAAGCTAGTCTTTATTGCATGTAGGAATCAATCTATTAAACAATAATGATATAGCAGTTGACATGATCTCCAAGTTGTTGTGTATTCAAGGGATCATTTCAGAACCCTCCCTCGAGTTTGGCTAATGTACATAGATAGATCATGCGTTAAGTATAGCCATGTCCAAAAGCAGCCTAATCTGAGTTTGGCTAATGGGTCTCTAGTGTTAGTTTTTTTTTTTTTAAAAAAAGTATAATTAATTTGAAAAAAAGTATCTAAATGTAGAAGTGCAATAATAATTATGATTGTGTATATTCACGTGATAAGTTAGGTTTAATTTTAGGTCTATTAACAAATATCGGTTAGGCATCCCGTTAAAATATTCAAAACTTTTAATATGGGGCAAATGAGTGTACCATTTGTTTAGCCTTGGCATTTTTAAGATGTAACATTTGCCACATTTGTTTTAGTTGAAAATTTGGGAACTAATCTAAAATTAGGGCTGTATCTCAACACACTAATTTTGGAATGGAACAGTCGAAAATCCAATTAAAAGGTAATCAATCTTTTTGAAACGAAATTTATTTTATTTTATTTCAAATTTTTGTCAAAATGCGTGGTCATGAAGAAACACTACTGTGATTGTTGATTCCAAAAAAAAAAATAAAAATGACACTATGTTTGACATAATGGTTACTAATTTACAATCCGACCAGTCAACGCAAAAGTCAGTGGCAGCCACAAAAAGATAGTTGAATTTTGACCGGCAAAGCGGAAGCCGGGGGGAGCACTTGGGTTTATCCTTAAATCACTTGTCAATTAGGCCTTTTGACCATATTTCCTGCGACATTATTCAGTGTCTGAATGCAATTATTCTTTTATATCTTCTGATTGCAGTTAATGTTCCTTCTCGTATCTCAAACGTCAAAACCATCTAGAAGGCCACAGTTTCCCCAAACCCTTTGCTTTCTCGACTAAAATTTGAGATCCAAATAGGTCCTGAGCCAACATATTCCGGGTTGGAAAAACTAGTCCTGCCTACTCCAGCATCTCAAGAATCCACGGGGTATTAGAGACACGTTGGGAAACAATTTGCATCCCAAAGCATTCATTGACAGATCAAGCAGACGGCAACAACATGGTCGATGTAACTGAAGACCGCCATCATTAACTGAGTCATGATTTTCCAATGGCATGATGGGGCTTTGACGTCATCAAATATGCATCAGATTTTACATATCCCATGACACAAAGGCCGTTTCATGAAGCATTAAACATGGAAGGGGAATTAGTGAGGAGAGGAAGATTAGGGATACCCCGAGTCATTTGTAACATTAGTGGAAACAAAAAAAAAAAATGAATTACAGGCACAAATAAATAATGGCACTATTGAAACAATGAATTAATGATGATGATCATTATAGCCTGCAGAGACTAAGAACTACAGTGTGTGAATCTGAGTGATCGGACAAACTAAGGCTACGCTTTATGATGCCGTCTTCTGCTGTATCGCCGCCGCCTTCTTTGGCTTCCTTTATATGGATCCACCCAGTATCTGTCCTCTTTAATGGCTCGCTCCCACCGATCTTCAAATGTCTGAAGCTCTGATGTTGATTGCCTCCTAACCTGCACAAGGTGCAAAAGAAGAATGATAGCGTTAGGGGGGCATGAATCTTTTATTCTATCGAAAAGCACTTCATGGTAATGTGTATGATCTTAAGGTCTTTTTCTCTAGACAGATCTACAAGGTTCAAGAGAAACAGGAATACAACTGATGAAAGCAGCACATCAGTGATCCAGTGCCTCACCTCAGATCGTACATCAACTTCATGCCTCTGAGATTAAAAAAAAAAGAACCGATGTGTAAATGCAAGATAAAGAAGCAAGGAACGAGGGACAAGATAAAGAAGCAACCATAAGATAAAGTCTATACCTTTGTTGACCCTCCAGCAATTGAGGTCTGCACAAAGATCAAACATTGTCAATGGATGTCAATGTTTTATTATCATTACCTTGTCATCAACTTGTTAAAAAGCACCGAGACAGAGGAGCATACATGGTAAGCAAATCAGGCACAGATCCAAGACCTGAAATCGTAAGCTCCTCCCGACCAAAAACCTAGCACTGAGTTGCGAGCAAAAACTAGGTGCACTACCAATATGTCAAAATTCTTCAATGCATATACAAGCAACTTCAGGATCAGGAAAAGTAATCTTTTGGTTCAGTGCCTTGGTTTTTCTGAAATAAGGCTTCTTGCAGCTATTGGCTTTATATAGCTTTGTTTCCCAAGTAATTGAAGATTTCTCTTCCTTAATACGTGACGAAGCAAAAATTATGTAAGCGTTAGAAGTTATTTAATGGAACCCTCGTATCCTTAGCAGCTACTTAATATTGACATTATATCTATTTCAACTGCTAGCTCAACCATCTGAAACTATCTGTCTTATCAAAGATACATAGGTGGGGGTAGGTTAATCAGCCCAACAGTGCTTTGAGAAACTAAGTTTTGAACAAGAGTCCCCTCACATGCAGGCCACGACTACATAGATGTGGGAGTTGGATTCATATATTTGGCATATTTCAATTATTCAGTCAACCACCTCCTCTGTACAGCAACCATAAGAGTGTGTTCACTTACTGGAGTTAGTAGCAACTGCTAGAGTGTTTTCACTTTTGTTGAAGTTAGTAGCAATATACAAAAAGGAAACTGCAAATCAGTCAAATAGCCAGCAACTTTGATGATAGATGGTGGCGAACTAAAGGCTTAATAATCGAGTGAAAACTTAAGTACAAGAATTATCCTAAAACATGCAGGCAGTTTAATTCCACTAGGTCATTATAAGGCTAACACTTAAAGCCTTGTGCCTCGTGGAATTTGATCTTTGATGGTATCTGTTTTTCTGTATGGTGGCTGGCTATTTTATAATTGAGGGCAGGTATGCAAATCTTCAGGGGCTATTTACCAAGAATTCATTTTTAGAAGAACGTCAAAAAATATTGTCCTTTTAATTCATTTTCCATAAAACGTGGAAATCGATTTCTCTAAAATCAACTTTCCAAAGCCCATTTTAAAGAAATCAACTTATCTAGGAGTCTCCATTCCTTACTTCCAAATTCTATTCCTTCTTCCTCCACCATAGTTGGCCAGTCTCATTACCTCAAACCCTCCGTTGTCTATTGTCATACTCATTATTGCAGCAGACTCTTTGTAAAGACAGGTGGATTGATAAACTACTGCATATGCTTGCACTAATGGGTGCAGGTTTTACCACCCTGATCCAGCTTTTTGGCTAATGCTGTATAAAACAATGGTCATTGAAATTGGGATTTGGTACAAAAAGGTAAGAAAAGAACCTGGAAATAATGGAGGTCATGCTAGACCCAGAAACATCAAGCGAAGACTTTGTCTTTGTAAAATTCTGAAGTGATTTTAAAGTTTAAATGGCCACATAGTATCTATATATTATTCATTCAGAGAGGATTTTGCAGTGGAACGAGTACCAAGCATCAAAGATCAGGAATCCGGAAAACAATGTGCCCCTCTTCTTCTTCTTCTCGCCACAGGGATATTGCAGTCTATCTTGTTTCATAAAACTTTTAAGGTCAAAATCCACTTCTCTGTTTTTAAACAAGGCTGAATTTTAACAGAAGTTGAGGCCGGGTTCTCCAAGATAGCCTCTAAGGTGATTTTTGCATAGATTAAAAAAAGGAAATATTTCTTTAATTGCGATTCAAAACCAAAATGTTAAAGGCATATAACCCAAATTACCAGAATCCAACAAAAACATTTTAAACATTTTAAGGAAAAATAAAAAGACAGAAAACTTAAAGCTTTTCATTAGCTGCAATTTAAACATCTAAGAAGTGAAATATCAATAATGAAGTAGCTTATCAAGGACCAAAACTTCCGCCCCCTAAACAGAATTAGAAAAGTTAGTGACTTAGTATTGATGTGAGCTGTAGCATGTAAAATGGTCGCATATGTGTAGCCATGCCATGAAATAACAACCTCGTACATTAAAAGAAAAGAGAAGGAAGTGAATAGGTAGATCACCTTTTTGGCAGATTTCCCTCCCAATGTCTGTATACTCTGATGAACTATATATTCACTATCAACCACTCCCACATTTTTCGTGCGGTCACCCTGTAAGAATGCAAACCGTCATCAGATCCCTAAGGAAACATGTCAACCAAACCCCATTACAGAGAGGATATCTCTCTCTCTCTCTCTCTCTCTCTCTCTCTCTCTCTCACACACACACACACACACAAACACACACACACACACACTCTCTCTCTCTCTCTCTCTGGTGATAACTTTGCATAAAGATGCCATCATCCTGTAGCTTAAGCATTACAGCGACAGACTCAAACAAGCCACTTTGACTAGCCAGCACATCCAATTTTGCAGCAATAGAGAAGCAACACAAAAAAAACCAACTTCAACATTGTAAGAAGTGGCCATAATTTCCAATCCAAACAGGTAAGAAAAATTGGGAGTAACAGTAAAAAATGTTCTGCAGGTTTCATGTCCAGAAGAAACTGGATTCTTTTACATATTACATGGACATACACAAAAGTTCTTTTTAGTATAACAGTGCATATGTAATGAATAGATAAAAAGGAACATGAAGTTCATAACATTATCACGTCAAAACATTGTAGGATAACCCAATTTAATATCTCACCTGCGCACAATATCCCAGTTTCATGTCCATTCCCCATCCATGAACAAGATCACTCTGCAAAAAAAAATGCAATGAAGCAAAACTTTAGTAAATCGAAAGAAAAAACTAAAGTTTCAAAGCTTAATAAAAACGGCTTATATCATCCATCTCTGCTCACAATAGCAGCCAAAATGGGAAACCAGGAAAAATAAAAATAGGCCTAAGAAAAAGTAAAAGACACAGTAAAATTCCTAGTCACCTGTTTCAACACACAAATTACTCAAAGAATTATATGAACCTTGACAAGACAAACACAGACTCATAAATTGCTTAACATTAGGAGGACACAATCTAAAACAATCATTAGAATTAGTTCTTTTTCTCAACATGAAAAAAGGACAAAAAGCCACAGCCACAGCCACAAGTATAACATAATTCACATGCATACCAAGATAAATCATTAGATTCTCAACGACAGACTGCCACAAAGCTATGAATTACCGTGTCAAAATATGTTGAAGTAAAACCTATACCAAGCAGATGAATTTTTTAAAATATCTCACCTGTATTAGGTGCCAGGAACAATGCCACGCAGCTCTTGAAAAGACAGGAGCCATTCCTTCCACGAACCTGCAAAATTGAACCAATTAATTCAACTTCAACCTGAACAATTCGTAAAAACCTTCTTGATAGAAGCATACCAAATAAACCAATACACATTCGTACTCATAAATTAGTAAACAAGTGAGAATACTGGCTAATTGCAAGATAGCAATTGGTGAAGACAGCTAAAAAAATTACCCAGCACATGGTGGCCCATCACTTGCATCCGAACATTTCGTACTGCCTCTGGTTTCATAGACTCTTCTGCATTAAGTTAAAGCATTAGCACCTTTAAAGGCATCTACAAGGTGAATTTAGCATCATATCACAGCGATTATTGAACTCACTGGTGAAACTTCTTTGATCTCTGTCGTATTGTAATTCTATGATGTATACCAGTAGAATTAGGGTCTAAAGCTGGCTGAGATATTTCCAGTCCTTCTGCCTTTACAATCTCCAAGTATCTAAGAAGAAAAAAGAAATGCAAGTAAAAACCAACTCGATATACCTTTTTTAAGGTCACAGGCATTGCTCAAAGAACACCAAGAACATCATACAACTACAGCGCAGCCTAAATTTGAAAACAATGGATTCTCCCATCCCCTGCAATGCTATAATCCGAACTTTGCTGTATTACACATTTGAAGTCTTCACTCCAAAAATAGTTAATTAGAAACATCTAAGTAGAAGTCAAATGAATCTTATGCAGACTGAAGCAAGACCATAGTTCGCAGGAAGAGGAGAGGAGTTAAGCATTGCTCATCCCTATATGCAAGAAGCATATGTGGCACTGACAGAGAGGGAAAGCATTTAAAAATGTTTCCACAAACAAAAGTGATGGAAATTTTTAGTAAATAGAGTTTAAGAACCAAAGGAAAATGGGTCTAGTGATCCTAAAAGATAGGTGATAGATGCCCATTCTACAAAGAAAGCACAAAAGATGCTCGCCGGCTGTTTTTGTTTTCTTCCTCTCAGGATCAGAGGAAGGGGGGGAAAACACAAACCTCTCTTGGGATGCCCATTCTACAAAGAAAGCACAAAAGATACTGCATGAGTAACTACTGTACCTTCTTGGGCAGAAATGCTCCACCCCAAGATCTTCATCCCACAAGAATATGTAATCATAAGCAGATACAACAGCTGGGTGTAAGAAGCGCTTTGCAAACCACCTGAAATCCCATGAGATGCTTAACTGAGAACTACAAAAAAGAACTTTTATGCAAATTCTCCTTTGCTACATATTCTATATAAAAGACCATGGAATCAGAAATTCAAAGTTCAACCGGCAAAATATCAGGATCAAAAGAGCTTCTTTATTATTATTAGTACTACTACCACAACTACAACTACTACGACGACGCCAGGATTGGAAGAGGCAGTCTATCTATACCCTTAATCCGGAGATTTAATCCTATTCTTTTCAGCCTCTTCAAGTTTCTGTATACACCACAAGGTTGCACAAACTATAAATAGTGCTAATAAGTTGGACAGAGGAAGCCATTTAATGATCAACTAGGTCCAAGTCTCACTGAACTGATACGTAGATGTTATTTGAGGCAACACTGGAGGCATAAATCATCAGCAAGGTTTGGCATGAAAACTACAATCTTTGGTCCAGTAAATACCACAATTAACACTCAACAATTTCTAGCACTTAATGGGTAGAACAATTGTATCTCTTATTTGCTACAATGCTCTATTAGGAAACACTTCATTATGAGCATCCTCACCATTTGGTTTGGTTGAAGGCAACCATATGTATTGCCTTCTTACTCCATTCAAGGTTCCACCAACCATCCACATTGCCATCATAGTGGAAAAGAACAATTGTAAAATTCTCTGGAAGAAACTGAATACAAAAACATAAGTTAATAAATATATCCAGAGAGTTTAAACTTCTAGGAATCAAGCACCAACAAAATGTAATACCTTTTGTACGATTCTATCAACATTGTGCTTCTGCTTAATACCAACTGGAATAGCCAATAAGCACTGAGAACTGGGAGTATTGAGCTGCAAATATATAGGATGTTCAGCATAGAAAGAGCTTAAGCACATGAATAATGACCAGTTTATGATAAATCAAGCGGTCATAATTTAGAAGAAATAGGAAATACTGAATTATAGTTCAAGAATAATTACCTCTTTTCTTGAACTATCGCTTGACCATAGAGGCTTTAACTCTAGATCCGATCTGGCCTCAATGATGCCACGAGGTAATGCATTCAAACTCGTAGTAGGTATACCAGAATCCTAGAAAAAGCACCAAACAGATCTCATTAAGTTAATAAACTTCAAGGAAATTCCAACTGCTAATGCAATGATGCAACACAACCATCAAGTGCAAGCAACTGAAAAGAATTGCATGACGTATGCCAAAGTTTATACCTTTAGCATAAAAAAAGGCCTTAATCTTGACTCCATCTGATAAGGAAAGGGGAAACAGGGAGTGAGTAAGTGCACAGGAAAGGGAACATGAAAACTGAACACAGGTGGTCCTTAGCTGTAAAGATTCTATAGAAGTAAAACTGAGTTTACGACAAAACAAAGTATGTAATATTAGCATCCAGGTTGGTACAAAATATGCAATTTGAAATGAACAGGAGAGCAAGAAGTTGATCATTGCAACTCTTAATTCACATAAATTTTTCAATTAAATTTTTTATCCAGAACAGAGAATTAGAAATTGCAATATGATTAGGTTCACATAGGTTCATCCTCGAGCTTATAGCACCACCAAATTATGCTTGTGCTGTGGGTGGTTGCTTTGAATTATGGCAGTGATGGTTTAAACTCATTTAAGCCACCATCTCTACATACCTCTGTTTGTCGGTACTGATAATTGGTGGTCCTATACACCACGAACAACATTAATGTACAGATAACTACCATAAATGGCAGTGGTTTCATCTTTGCTCCACATGTTCCCTGCATCACCACTTCATTAGTTTAACACTTGTGATATTCTTACATAGTCATCAAAGCACAATGCTCAAGTAATCTGTAATCACATCTACCCAGCTTATGGTGAATTGAACAGAAGTGTATGGATCATAGAACCAACCCCATCAAATATAGCGAGCCTTTTTTTCAGCAGCCACCACCATGGTTTAGATGCCCTCATAGGCAACTATTACTTTTAAAGAATCTCATAACAAACTGCAAGAAATGCATATCAAGCTGAAGGATCAATGGAAGAAAATAGAAGCCAAAAAACACAGCACAACTTTTAACTCAGTTACAATAACTAAAGACATTCCATTCTCCTTCTACATCAAACGATTGCACTTCTCAAAACAATCAATCGCCCAAATTTGCAAGATGGTATATCACGTAAACTCAAACCCTTTAACACAGCTTACAGTCAAATTAGAACAATTAAGAACCACAAAGGGAGGAATGGCAATTCAAGAAATAACCAGAAACACATGAATAATGTCCTTAATTATTCCTCCCTACCTTTGCATGTCTTTATTTATTCAAGCTGCAAAAAGAGCCCAAAATTATCCAAATTTGCATCTAAATTTCTTTCCAAGCCTACAATGTGTTTCAATGTTCACGAGGCAATTCTAGTCAAACTGTTTGCAAGACAACTTTGTTCTGCAGGCTGAACAACAAGCTCGCATGGACGTTTGAAAGGGGGGAGGGCAGAAATACATTACCCCGGGCATTATCTTTACCACTTACCAAGAGGCAGCAAAAATGTTCCAAACTGTTCAGCCTAAATGGATGTTCAAGTGTATTGATCTCAAAGATCAAAACGTGGCAGGGACATAATCAATTGACTATCTTCTCTTGTTTTTAATCTTGTGTTTTATTGCTTAAGTTTTCAACTTTCGTCGGACCGCTTCCAATTTTGCTATTTCAATTGAAAAAAAAAAACCTTCAAATAACAAAGATATATATTTGCCCTTTTATTATTTGCCTCCTACACGGCTAATAAAATAAGATGATACTACTACCACGGAGGAGGAGGAGGAGGAGGGACTAGTATTAAGCAGGGAAAAGAAAAATGAACACGTAGCACAAACGCAGCAAAAATGAAGCGTTTAAATTCAATATTAAGCCATCTTTCTATGAAGACGTTTAATAAATTTGAGTGATCAGTATATAACACATTTGTAGCTAGCTTCCAGTAAAGGAAGCACCAAGTAGATGATGGAAAACATTTCATTAAAAAGATAAACACTAAAAAGAGATAAAACCTTTCATTTCCCACTTGATAAGAAACTAAAAAAGGAGATAGCTTTAATCTCTCCCCCCCCCCCCCCCACCCTTAAATTAATCCATGGATCTCAACTTAATCAACATTTCCATCCCAATATCAGAAACACGCCATGGCAAAGGGGAAAAAAAGAATCACAGAAGAAAATAATCCAACAAAAATAGCGAATAAATACCTTTAAAAAAAAGGAAGAAGAATGGAATTGGTCGAGCAAGAAAACGCGCGATCCACACGTGACTAGTTCTGCACCACCGTGTCAGTGAATCCCTTCTCCCCTTTTTAACTTTTTTCAGCTGGAAAACCGAAGAAGCTCCTCCTCTTCCTCCTCCTCCGATGGCCGGCAAAAGCCAGATTGCAACAATTCAACTGGATTAACACTCAGTCGCACTAGTGAGTGTATTTTAGTGTACTTGTAATTGAGAGACTTAAAAATGACTAAATTTAAGTTTCACTATTAATTAAAGTTAAGTAGAACTGGCTTTTTTCTACCTCAAAAAAAATTGTTAAACAAAAGGGAATAAATATGGTGTTAAAGTACGTAGACAAAGAACGAGAAGGAAGAAAAAAAAGGGGGAGGAGGAAAGAGTAAAAGGAGGACGAGGGGCTGGAGAAGGAATCGCCACCTTTTAAGCGGGAAGTATTCAGTAAGAGAAGCAAACAAAAAAAGAAAAGAAAACAGAATATTATGTGTCAGCACATTCGTTAGTGTGTGAGTGTGTGTGTTTCGTCGCCGACGAGGATCTCTCCGATCTCAATCTTACTACTGTCGACGTAAGCAAAGAAAACTGGTCGTCGTACTAGAAAACGAACGAGTAAAGGGGCATTAATTTATCTGTTTGGATGGACTGTTATTTGAAATGTTATTATTTAAAATAATTATTATAATATTTTTTATAATATTATATATATATAATAAAAAAATTAAATATATAAAAATAAATTAAAAAATATATTTATAATACAAGTAAAATATTATTAATAATAGAATTTAGAGCCACGGGCAGAGAGGGCACCGGTCCACCATGCCGTTGCCTAATTGCACCCTCCCCCGGATAATATGTATATCTACGTTCTTTAATAGACGGATAATAATACTATAGTATAATAATGCATACGTTTTATTTGACTACTTTTCTCTGTTATAATACATTATTATAATACCGAGTGGTATAATACAGTACAATGTACCACGGTCGGGTACACGTAGCTAAGCTAACCTTAATTTTTGTTTAGTACTATGCGGTTTGCAGGTACATTTAGCGTTGTACTACTATATTATTATTAGAACCCGTTTGATTGCTATTTTTTGATATTTTTATAGAAAGATGTATTGTAATGATTTGATATATGTAAGGTAAAAAATAATTAAATATTATATTTACGAAAAACTTAAAAATTCTTTTAAAAAATGGCAATCCAAATTATTTTTAACAAGATCAGTGCATTTCCCTTTTTATTTTGGTTATTGTGGTGGTGATTCAGTAATAATTTTCGTGCGGTCAGTTTCATAGTAGAAGCTTGTTCTTCATGGAACATGCACGGAACGAAAAAATAATAATAATAACAGAGAGGAGGAAAAGAGAATATCCGAAGAGTGCTTATTACAAAGCTTAAGAATGTAATAATTTTTAATGTAATTTTCAGAAAATTGTTTTTTCTACTTTGCTTGCCCGGGATAAGCATGCAAAGTTGAGGTACTCTTTATTTGGATTGTGATTTTTTCCAAAAAAAAATATTTATATTTTTCGTGAACATATTTTTTAATGACATTTTTAACTTACATACATCTAGTCGTTAAACTAAGGCCATGCTTGGATTGCTTGTTTCCGTCAGAAAATATTATCGTTTTCCGTTATCACATTTCCCTATCACCTTTTTCCCTCACATATATCAAATCGCTACAGTTAAACACCAGATCCACCTACCCTTTTCGAATTTGACTGATACTAGCAACTAAACTTTTCAAATATGTGTATGTTGCAGTAGTTTATAGTTATAGCAAGTCGTTTTGGTAGAGATGTTTAGTAGTTGCGGTTTTGTGTACGTGTCTCTTTAGAACTCTTCAAAGAATTAAAATCTATCGTTTTATCCATCGTCTGTAGATTAGTATAATTGGGTCTGTTTCTTTATCCTGGAGACAAGGGAGTTGGGGGTGAAGCCAGTAACGACCAATCAGAAAACAGTTCATTATCAATATCGCATCTTAGGACTTGGGAGCTTAGTTTACAGAGGGCGCAAGGATCACCTCAGAATCACAAAGTGACGACTTAACCGGGCTTTGTAGATACTGAGGGGGTCATGTTCTTGAGTGAATTTCAAGCCATTGGAGATATTTTGGGTTCGAGGCACTAAGATGTTTGTTGAATTCCAAATATGTTGAAGCATATTTTTGTTTGACAGATAATATGTGCACTTCATTTTAATATTTTATTACCTGAAGGAAAGTCGAGATCCAAGTGATAATTCTAGTTTCTGGAATGTACTATATTTTTTGTTACATGCACTCTTACCATTTGGTTTATGATATAGTGTAATAAATAAGTACTATATGATTAAAATGATAGTGGAAATGTGATCACAAAAAATGGGAGTGCAAATAATATTTTACGATGTGATTATCACGTGTCTTTTTGTTTTAGGGTTAATGACACTCTGCCCTCCTAAACAAAAATGGTATACACTTTGGCCCCTACCTTAGTAAGTGTTAGGCCTTCAAAACATATAATTTTTTTTTCTCAACTTTGTGCTTAGTATTATTCACACTTTGTTCCTCTATTCAACCAAAGAAATAAGGATTAATCTTATACATATTATCAGTGTATATACTATATCACGGTTAGATATATGACACATGTGCAAAATTTGAATTTAAAATAAAAAATTTGCTCATGCCTCATCCAAATTTGCTCATGCATTATTCATTCAACCATGATAGTGTATACACTGACAGTGTATATAAAATTTACTTAAAAATAAACATACACTTTGCTTTAATAATTAGTAATTCTTTATATAATATATTGAATCAGTCAAAAAGTTATAATATAATTTTAATATTTAAAACTAACATACTTTCTACTAAAACATTATTGATGAAAAAATATCATATATATAATAGTTCTTCAAAATAAACTTTGTATAAGATAATGTTCAATACAAGTTTAAAGATAAAAAATAACAATTACATGCTTTTACTTAATTAACCCAGAAGATATAAATATGTTTTCAAATTACAATATTTGCTCCAAGAATAAGAAATGGTATACGTATTTTATTTTCATATATTTTGAGGATCTAACAATTACTAGGATACTTTTTGGTAAAGCGTATACTTTTTGGTTTAGGTGGCCAAAGTGGGACTTCGCTATGGTTCCCGTGGGGTGTGGGGGATGGGGGGCAAAGTGTTGTTTGACCTTCGTTTCGTTTAGTACATTAGTGATTGAGCCTTTGTGTCATCAACCAAAGGAAAAAAAAAAAAGTACGTCAAGGTTGTTATATTATCAAATTGCTTCTAGAAACAATTAATACGTATAAGAATACGTTATTCATAATTTACGTATTCTTGTTATAGTCTGAAGTTTAGTTAGGTTTCTGTTTTTATTTAAAATAGATATACATCTTTTTTGGTTCGACTAAAATAAGACATTTTTCTTTTTTCTTTTTTTAATGCAATAAAAGATTGGAAAACTTGAAAGATACTCGGTAACCCCACCACCCCAATCGAGCTTTTGTGCTAAACAAAACAAATTTAGAGTTCAGCTTCCAGTGGTGGCTGCCCAAATTGATAAGAGTAAACTTTAGCAACAGCACCTTTTAGGGGCCATTACACGGTTTAGGTTAATTACACCAATAATTGTGGGATGATAGGCTTTTGACGCAATATGGACAGCAAACGTAAAAAGCACAAGGGACTCCATTAGTGGGACTCCATTAGGCTAATCCACTTAATTCAGCAGAAACCAACCGTAGTTACTCCGGTAGGGGACAGTGAATATACAGATTCAACTAGATTAAGAGAGTACTATGACATAATGCTTAGATTTTTTTCACTGCAGGTGAGATTTGAATCATCGTTTACAGTCCAAGGAGGGGCTTAAGCATTTTCAGGTGGCTACCGAGCCATTGATCCAGTGGTTCATCGCCTGTTCAGTCACGGCACAGCACATTGGAGTATTTGCACATACACCGATAATTTTTTTCTTTCACATTGGAATATTTGTTTCTTTAACATTTGTGAAAGAAACATACACCGATAATTAATGTGCTAAAAATCAGGTTGGTCTTATAGGAGCAATGATTATCATTATTAGGCTATGTTAGGTTTGCGGACCAATTGCAGAGAAGGTCCCTTCAAGCCAAATCCAGGGTCTGCTCATCAAATCATGATGGTACCAAACCATTTATGAGATTGAGATGTTTTTTATTTAAATTTGAATTAAATTTCTGGGGCCTACTTCAAAAGGAAGTCATGGTTAGCTTTGTGATCATACCCGACCAAAGCCAGCGGAAAATTTGTCTAGTACATACACAATTAAACGTCCTAAAATTATAAATCCCATCAGATTTTGGTATTAATATAAAAATCAAACAAAGTATGTGAATTCTATCAACTCATTTGTCTTCTGCTTTCTTTTGCCTCTAATTAATATCTCACTTTCTTTAATCCTTTTACTTCTTTTTTTTCTTTCCATTAAAACAAGGGGTTGTCTGACCAGAACATTATTGACGGCAGGAAACTAGGAAAGATAAATAAAGCCGAAGTCACTACTAAGAGCGACGCAGAAAAGATGATCATGTCGACCGTGTGAGCAACCGATCTCTTAGACCGGCATTAACTTGAAAAGATTGAAGGAACCAGAGCCCTTGATCGCATGGCGTAGTAATAAATCCATCTCATCTGTAGATCTCGCATTTGAAGTCCAAAGTATACCTAGAACGAACAAGATGTCCACATAAATCCTGTGAAATGCCCACGTCTACGACCGAAGCTTCGTTGCGAGTGCATCTACGATCGTGATCTTGTTAAACCTTGTGACTTTCGGGCATACTTTTTAGCTGCTTGTTTGCATGCGGCTGCTTAGATCACATAGCAGCAATTGGCAAAAAACAAATGGACTCCGACAAAAATCCCCAGTTGGCACAAGGGATGAGGCCAACCTAAAAAGCATTTCTTTTGCTGGGCAAAATCTACACGAAGGGGTTTTCGGCTGACCATATGTATACGTTACACGTATAAATTCACTTGAGGGATTTTTTTTTTTGTGTTGGGATGTAAACCCTTTAGCATCCGATGGCCTTGCATTGGATTTCGACTAATTTTGGAATCAAGTACTGTTGGATCCCTTTTGGGGTGACTCTCCCACCAACGTTATTTTCTCTATCTACAAGATTTGAATATAATAATAATATTATCTTGACTAAACGCTGTCAAACTCTTTGTTACTCGGCCGGCAACCGTTGGTATCCATTAGAGGGACATGTTATGAGAAAATTTTTCCATTTGTTTTGTCAGATAAACTCATTTTATATGTATATATATTTTGCTGTCCATCATCATCCATAAGGGATTAAGGCCTTATTTGCCAAGCAAATTTTTTGCCAAGTTTGTCTACAAACAAGTTTTTTAACAACTTTAGTTATAGTAATCTCAAAAAATTTCTCAAAAATTTTAAACTACACAGTTCAAAATATCCAAAAATTTACACATTTAAATTTTTTTTTTTTAACTTTTACAGTAAAATTTTAGACAAATACCCAAAAAAACTCACTTGCGAGCGGGCCTAAATTTGCTTTTGCGGCTTTTTGTTTAAACTTTCAAAAGTGATTGCTCCTGCTTCTCTCTCCCTCATGTTTTTCTCTTGGATGTAAAGGAAGCATAGTGCTGAGTTTCAATGTGTCATTCTTAACTCATCACCGTAGCTGTTGGAATCCAAAACCAGTCCATGTATTAGGTCAGCCACCTTGACAAGAAGGCACACCAAATGTATTAGCACCGCTAGTTGGCATTGAGTATTGGCCACTAAATTCTTGAATTATCCTATGGCGGCCACCAGCACCACTACTGATCGCCCCCATTATGAAATATGAATCCGCCAAGTATGTGCTTTAGTTGAACTAATCACTACTGCATCTGGCTCATCATGCCTGCCCACTCAAGGTTAACTTTTGTGGTCCATCAATAATGCCCCAGAAGTAATCTGCTTTGAAAGAAGTGGTTGGCTTGGCTTGATTAATACATATGTGGTTTAAATTGCTAATCCCAGTGGTGCTCATACCACTAAATGGAAATGAAGTTCTTAATGCCAATCCATTGGATATAACGCATACACAACTGGTGCAATTTCTTCGTCCCACGAAAATGATTGGGTGACATTTGGATCCCACTCACGATTATACTTTATTCGTTTCTTCCATTATCTTCTCGACTAGTTTATGTATTTCGTACGAGATCGCTGGTGGAGGTGGGGAAGTAGTTCCAAGGCCGTGTCAAAAAGCCACATTTGCTGCGGTTACGGCCTTGGGATATGGTGCATGGTACATGGTATATTTAGTGCTTGAAACTACCAACAGGCTGTGTAGACCAGTGTCTTGTTGGGGCACGTGGCTTCTATCTGGAAAGGGTAGCCACGGCCTCCTCCGTCTCTGCAATTACCAGTAGCAATTATTCGGCCTTTACGCATAAATACTAACACAATAAATATATGGGTATTGAAATAATAAATACATATATACTAACATAACAAAATCTTATACATAAATTTTAATGAGTGGAAAATTTTATTATTTTTTTTACGTGTTATTTAATCAGTATCGAGAGTTTTTATATTAGTATTTACATTAGCTTTTAAGTTCAAAAAGAGGTCCGTATTATTATTTTCGAAACTTTAAAAAAAAGGTGAATGTAAGTAACTATTAGAAACCTCCGTTGGTGGTATTTACACTGTTACGGGTCATTGTTGAGGTCTCGATCCTGATTGAACCCGCTTGGCTCATGCTTTCGGTTGCGGCAACTCCAAAAGAAGTCACTTAAATTCTGGAATTTGCAGTTTCTGTAATTCCTACGTAATAATGCAAGTAGATGATAAGGATCTGTGCTCTTTTAACAATTTTACTGTAAATGTATTTCAAGAAAATTTTCTTGATGCGAGATTTTTTTAGGTGTTCTTAAGTTTTCGAAACTTTTCTCGGGATGTTCTCAAGTTTTCTGAGGTGTTCTATGTGTGTTTTTGGAATGGTATGACTCTGGACATATACTATAAATTACACATTTTTGCCAAATATGACATTCTATACGGGACATAAGTCGGTAATATGAAACCAAAATACATTCATTTTGTCTCGTACCCAATTTTGTTCATTCAATTTCAACCAAAAACATTTTTTACTATCACTTTTTATGATTCTAGATGTTAGAGAGACATAACAAAGACCCCTGCTAACAAATCATAGTTAAACTAGACAATGTATTCGTTAGAATACATGCTATCTACTAGTTAATGTATAAAGATTAAAGTTCAGTTCACCCATCTCTTTCTCCTTTTCATATAAATGAGAGGTTTCGAATGTTAAATCCTCTGCTTATAAGTTCGTTCACCTTATCACTCAATTCAACCCACCCTACTGCTCTTAATGGTCTCCATCTCGAAAAAATAATACTCCCTCTGTCCCATTTTGACAGTTCTAGATTTTTTTTTCATACAGTTTAAGAAAAAGTAGTTAATTTTGTTGAAACAATAAATTTACGTGGCTATTTTTCTAAAATACTCTTATTTTAAATAGAGTACAATTTTATATTAATTATTTATAAAAACTTGAATTGATGATCAAGAAAGAATCAATTCTCATTTTACATTATTATTTCACATTTTGGCTTGAAAGAATAACAAAGTTAGCTTTTCATATATCAATATGTTTTGAAAAATCTAAATGTATTAAATAGGGTAAGTTAACAATCTATATTAAGTAAGATAGTTTATAGTAATAACAACCTACGCTGAATAACGGTATTTTAGAGAAATTAAAATATAACTATATTTTTTCAATTGAAAAGTGGACTACAATTTGAAACAGACAAAAAAGAAAAATAGGATTATCAAAGTGGAACGGAGGGGGTAGCATACGCAACGGATCCTCTGTACCACAACCCTGTCTCACACCCTATCCCACCCCTCATAAACTTGCCAAGTGTCCTTTTATTAACCCAATCCTGAAACAACCCAACTCGAACCATGTTTAATTATTTAACCGATTAATCGGGGTGAGAAACTTAATCACACAAAACCAAAATCCATTAAACTAAAAATCCAAAAAAAAAAATTAAAGATTAAACAAGGCACAAAAAAAAACCCCACAAGGCCACGATTCTGGTTTCCCATCAGATTTCACTCCTCCTCAAAAGCTTCCGTCAGATATCACTCATCAGCTCATCAGAGATCACTCACAATTCAAATGCCTGGTGGCATGATTTCGGCTGATGATCATATGCTATGTCCTTCGTCACGAAGTCGAAGGAAATCTGATGGTGGAATCGTGCGCCGTGTGAAAGCACAAAAATCGCCGTTCTTGACCGAGACTCAGGTTGTGCTCCATCTCGGAACCTTGTGGGGTTAGGAGTAAAGCATCTCAAGGTTAGCGCATCTCTAATAGCGTGGAGAAACATTGGGAACCCCAATTTCGTGGTCATTCTCCGGAGCCCTTTCTTCAGGTTATGAGTGATCAATGGGCAATTGGACGAAACTCCCCACCTGTTCGATCAAATGCCTAGGCGTCATGAATCATTTTTTTCGTAGGTTTTTCTTGCCTTTGTTTTCCCGCAGTTTTCTTTGCCCATTATTCTGTCATTCGGATTTATTGTGACTCCTTTCTGAAATCTGTTCTCAAATTATAGCTGTCATAGCCTTTAACTCTGATGGTTGGTTGATATTCACTTATATAATGATGTGCAGCAGATTAGTGAATTGAGTTGAATGATGAAGTTGATGATGTGGTCTACTTAGCTGATCTCTGTGTTGTTTCTATAATTCTTACATGTAGTTAAGTGCGATCTGCTATGCCAAAGAGGTTTTAGAGGAAAACGGGACATGATTGTTTTGGTGAGGACATGCTTTAGCCAAGGGAAACTGATATACCAGCTTTGTTTCTGGTCTTTGTTGTGCTTCCCCTGGTTACATATATCTTGCTAGGAAAATGGAGCTAGTCAACGAAAAAAAAGAGAGGGTTAGTTTGCTTACTCAACAGGCAGCTGAAGAAAGTTAAGGTCTGAATTATAGGAGCAATTCTATTATCATTTAAACAGATAGAGCAAAAATATTAAATAGGAGTAATGCATCTGTTTGAAACATTTCAGCAAAGATTTTGTTTGCCAGTTCTTAAGCTGCTTGATTGATGAATCTAAATGGTGTATTCTGGGCCTAGTCATTCATGAAAGTTTATGGATAAATTTTTTTCTTTTATTTTACAGATGCTATTTCGGTATGAAGATTTTGTGAAGTCCTTTCACTATGAAGTTTTCAACATGTCTCCAAGAGGTCTTATAAATTGTGGAAACAGGTATTTCTTCAAAATTTTTCCTGCTTTTCTTGTGCTTTTACATATCAATAGCTCTAGAAAAATTTTATAGATATAGGAAATGCACAGACTCTTAATGCAATAATGTACTGAAACAAATTTCATAGGATTTTTTATTATTTGTCAAGTATATTCAAGATTTCTTTCATTTTACTGTGCAGTTGTTATGCCAATGCTGTATTGCAGTGTCTGACCACAAAGCCTCTCCTTCTGTTTCTGCTTCAGAGATTGCATTCTAGAGCTTGTTACGATTGGTTTGATTTACAATGTCTTGCTTTTGCATTCTAGAGACTTCCGAAGTAAATTCTGCTTCAGAGATTGCATTCTAGGGGTTCATGTTATTTCGATCCACTACTATTACTGAATAAGGGGTTGGCATGCTTCCCTTCAATGTTCGCGTGTTTTAAGCATATATTGTTGCAGTATCTTTGAGAGAGACTAGAGCTATGCAGACTCAAGTTAATTGTGTGCGAGATCGTTAGCCTTTTGCTTTGATTGTAAGATGATAAGTGAAATCCCAAATATCTGGGAAGGTGTTGTGGATATTCCCCTTGTCTGATTAAGTGCAGCTAAGATGTTATTTCATGTCAAAGTTGAAAATTATTGGCTTTGATCTGCATGGATTGCTTTTGTGGCTTTAAAACATAACGTTGTGGTTTGATTCCGCAATTCTAGTTCATTATGTCCTGCACGTCAATATAAATTTTGTATAGCAATTTTTTCATTCTAGTTCATTTTCTCTACGACTTTTAGCATTATTTGAATTTTGGCAGCATAATCATCAATTTCATTGTGCTCAAACCTCAGAAAGAGGAAAACAAAAAATGGAATGTGTATAAAAATCTATGATCCCTCTTCTACAAGGGAACAGAAAGAAAAGAGTGGATAGATTCCGAGGTGTATAAATGTATAACTTCACACCATCCAAGATTTTTGCCCTGATCATTCATGTTTAGCAACTTGTTGATCACTATCATCATTATTTCCCAGTTCTTGTGCCTACAAAAAACAAATGCTAAGTTAGCAAATGTATTGAATTATAAGTGTAACTTATCAAACTAATATATGCAGAAAACTCTTCACAGTGCGTACAGTGCATTATTCCTGATCCCATATACATATACCAACCCTAAATACATCAAATTTGGATGATCTGATTATGAAAAGCAGGAAAAGGTTATTGTCAGCTGTGATTAAAATATCACTATCATTGAGTTCACTATCACAAAAAAATTCATCCTTCATTGAGCTTCAACGTGCAAAAAGTGCATTATTCCTGATCCCATATAGATATACCGTATGCACAGAAAAAGGTTATTGTCAACAGTTTTTTCGTTCGGTAGATCAACTTGCACCAGATTATCAAAGTCATCTTTTACAGAATTGTTCACTCCACTTGACTTTTCTACATGTAAAATATAAAAACACCTCTACATTTCATTTTAATCATAGTTTGATAGCAAGGGAGTGATAGTGAACTCAATGAAGGATGAATATTTTTGTCTAGCTCAAATAATTAAAAATGTCAACGGAAGTGCCAATAATAACTCCTAATTTCATATCCAGAATAATAACTCCTGATTATGAATGATGAATATAAGATTAAGTAATTAATCAAGATTTTTTCTTACTTGGACAAAACTCATTGACGCTGCTGGTGTGCTATTGAACTTGAAGACAGCAAGTCATAGCCTTGGTAGAAGTTAGGGTCCAACGTCTGCCCAAAAAATAAGAAATAGAAGACCACCCTTCATTATAAAAATAGTTATATACTTGTAAAAGTATAATACTATAAAAAATTAATATAAATAAGAAACAACACAAATTAAAAGCATAATATTTGCTTACTTGCAATAATTGTGTCATGTTTTTAGGATTTCGCCTATTGTAAATGTCTTCTATTGGAATTCCAAATTCCTGATATAATTAAAGAGAGACGACCACAAATTAAAATTTTCATTGAAAAAATTTATCGTTAATGTAGTTTAGTCATCTAAAGAATAAATTATTCAAATAAAAATTTAAAATAAATTACATATCTACTATGCTATACAAGACAAAAATGACGAATAACTATACCTGTTGGGGTGGTAATTCTCGAACAAAACCTTGAATTGTAGTAGAATCCATACTTGAATGAACAACATTATTTCCAAATTCCTACAATCATTTTTATCCAAATTATAAATAAAGATCTTAATACTATTTCTATACTCATCATTCATCAGACAACTAAGGAACCCAAAAAAAAAGTAATAGTCAAACAATCAAAAACCATTGTTCACATAAACTAAATAAATTGTCTAACCTGTAATTTTTTCGATGAAGACTTCTCTTTCACCTTGTACTTGCGTTTCTTAGTAGCTATTTCCAGTGCACTTCTTGGCCTCTTGCTCGACTTGTAGGTGACTTTTTCTTTCACTTTGATGCCTTTTATTTTATTATAGGCAACTTCAGATGGATTAGTGTCAACATCTTGCCATCAGTAATACAAAGAGGTAAGGCATTATCATTTATCTCCTACAAGTTAACATCTTCAAAGTCCAATTTACGACATGATTGGACTTCATGAGTTGGCAAATCATTCTCCATATTCCCCCAAAACCCAACAAATGACCTGTATCAAATTACCGAATACAAATACAAAATTTATTACCCTTTTTGGTGAAAAGCAACATGGTAGGGAAAATCATGCACCTATTAAACCACAGAAAAGAATGACTCAGCAAATAGCACAGAGGAAAATATGTGAAAAATGAGTATGCATTCAAGCTATTCATACACAAGAGAAGAGGCCCAAAACTAATGCATCAAAGTATTCACAAAGAAATGGCACAATTTGCAAAGTCACCAGGAGAAATATCACACACACAACAGAATTTCACTAGAATAAAATAACCCATGCAAAAGTACTCGACCCATGAATGAAAAGTAGATATCCTCATAGGGAATGATCAAACAAAGAGCAGATAACTTACTGTATAAACACCCAAACTAGAATATTAAAAAATAAATAATAAACAGAAAAAATGAAATTCGTTATTAAGTTCTCATTTTCCCTCTCAACAGGAAAGACTACTATGGCCATGTAATTAGTATGTGAAGACTTTGTTTAATATTATGTCTTCGTCAATGAAAAATTATAGGTTTATAAGCTGGAGTAGAAATTCTTAGGGAAGCAAATCGCTAGCACTAGAAATTCTTAAATATTATTACGGCACGTTGCCCTTAGGAAACCTTTGACATTGTCAAGTCATACTAAATTAGGATCCCTGTCGAATCCTGACCACCAAAAAGATTTAACAAAAAAGAAAAAGAAAAAGTCATACTTAATCAATACTAGCCCAGACGCTGGCGTTTCTTGTGGATTAATCGCCGAATATAACTTTCGCCGAATCAATACCATGTTGCTTTTCATACCACTTTGGTGATTCTATATTTACTATTCTTCTTATTAACCAAACTCTTAATTGTTTTTGTAATAGTTAAAAGCCTGGATAGAAGCGGCAAATAAATAACGCAATTCGTTGCATATGAAGAGTACTTATTTGAAGGAAAATTCACCTACGTACCTTGCTCCGTTGAAGACTAGCTTTGGTTTAGGAGAAAAGGCTTCAGTTTAGGAAAATTCACCTACGTCCCTTGCTCCGTGAATATTTCGTCAAAGCTGAATGGTGAAGATGATGAACTCGGACAGCCCTGCTGCGTTGCGATGAAGGTTTTGAGAAGGATACCAATCTGATGGGAAACCAGAATCGTGGCCTGCTGCGTTGAATTGCACTTTGTTGTCCTGCCCGAATTTTGTGATGAAGCTTTTGAGGAGGAGTGAAATCTGATGGGAAACCAGAATCGTGGCCTTGTGGGGTTTTTTTTTGTGCCTTGTTTAATCTTTAATTTTGTTTTTTGGGTTTTTAGTTTAATGGATTTTGGTTTTGTGTGATTAAGTTTCTCACCCCGATTAATCGGTTAAATAATTAAACATGGTTCGAGTTGGATTGTTTCAGGATTGGGTTAATAAAAGGACACTTGGCAAGTTTATGAGGGGTGGGATAGGGTGTGAGACAGGGTTGTGGTACAGAGGATCCGTTGCGGGTAGCATATCTCATGCATTGAATTATGCGGTAGCATCAGCATCGGTTTAATGAAGCATGAAATTAAATTCTTACACCTCAACGCTGAATGAAATTTGCATTAAAAACCGTGGCATCATGAAATCAAGTGTTTTTCTAAAGATGATGGTGTATTTTATGAGTGGTTAGGGTTGATAGAATCTTTTTAAGTGCTTTCACTGCGGAGTAAAATAGGATCTATCAGATGATAGAATAGAACTAACATAACCGAAAATGATACAATGCAAGTACCAAGTAAGAACACTACTATTCTTTCCATTTTCTGTAAGGGTTGAGTAGGGGTATAGAGAAATCGAGTAGCTTGAATCAAGCTCGCAAGTAGCTTGTTTATAAACTTGACTCAAGCTCGGTCGAATTCGATCTCGAGTCAATCTCGAACTACTCGCTACAGGAAACGAGTCGAGCTCGAGTAGTTAAGAGGAGGAATTTTTAGCTCGTCAAGTAGCTTGAGATCGATAGCATATATGTATTGTATATTATTTTAGTTATCAATTTGCTCTTTTAGGTTTGTTAACTAGTCTATTTACGGATTTAACCAGTTATGTTGTAGTAATAATAAAGGGTAAATAAGTAATTTTGGCTTGAGAAATATGATGAAAACTAAAAACTCAATCGGGGAAAACTCCTTCCGTGGCCCAGGACCCTTCATTCTTCTTTTTCGTTCCTAGCAGTTCAGCACTTCAACTTCAAATCTCAATCTCTCATTCTCTCAACTATCACACGTTACAAGGCAGCCGCAACATCTAGAGCTTTAAACACTTCAGCAGTTCAGCTAATCTTCCTTTTTCCTTCTCCTGGAGCTCAAAATGGAGTAAGTAGCAGCGGTGGGCAGTGACCTTTTGAGCGAGGGTTCTTGTTTTGATTTTGATAGAGAGTTTGTTCTTTTTCTCCTTGCTGTTGTTATTGCTTTGATCAGAAACAACACCAAGCTACCGCTACTGCTGCTGCAATATTTGTAATGGTTTCTGAGGTCTTGACATAGAGGAAGCTGCTGCTGATGTTGAGGATAATTGCATGACTTTCGGTTGGGATTGCTGATGGGATTGAGGAGGCCTATTTGTGGACTTGCTTTGAGTTGTTTCTTTCATGATTGGGGGCGAACAAACAGGCTGACTTCCAGGATCATCGAGCTCGAGTGCTCGATCGAGCTCGAATGTATCTCGAGTACTCAACTCGAGCTCGAATGCATGTCGAGCTTGATCGAGTCGAGCTCGAGCCTGGTCATGTTATTCTCGAGTCAATCTCGATCTTTATTTCTCGAGCTCGATTGAGCTCTGGTGGATGGTGTCGACGTCGAGCTCGAGTACGTCACTACTCGAGCTCGACTCGGCTCGATTTCACCTCTAAGGTTGAGTAGATAGTTTTACAACACAGGAGTATGTTCCATCTCTTAGCATGAGATGCCCATATTTGCTTCATATGTAGGATCAGATTATTCGACAATTACTTCATTCAATAACTTCAAGATTTAAACTAAATTTCCCCCACACGCAGTAGTTATTGATTCTGCTTTTACTATAGCGTTGTTAGACAATTAATTAGATGATGAATCGAAGCCAATGAGGTTGGAAAGCAATAAAACTTTTTGTGTTCAGAAAACTGGCCGACAACAGCACATAACTTGCCCACACAGTGCAGATCAGCCCGGGAAGATGCAAGAGGTAAAAGTTCCTTAGTAGCCCAAGGGAATTCTACCCAGGCCTACATGTCCACACGCAAACTGCTGGACCCAGACTTCAATGTTAAGCCGGACGGTCGGTCTGGGTTTGATGATTCTCACCTTTTACAGGCCGGCACACTTGGTCAATCAATCCAACACCAATTATACTGTAGCCCAAGTGAGAGACCAAAGCAGTGGCGATTTTTTATACCATAGCTGAACTGAGCAAGACGTTCTTTTTTTCTTTTTTTTTTTTAAATTACTCCCAACTTTTTGAACCAAGTGGCAGATATTCAATGAAATTGCAAAATTATTTTCACAATCAAGTTCACGAGATTCTACAATCCCTTTTGGTATCACACTCTCAGATTAAATTCACCGTTAACAAGTCAAATAAATACTTTAGAGTCCATTTGGATTGCTATATTTTAAAATTTTTGTAAAAAAAATACTGTAACAATGTTATGTATATGAAGTAAATTAAAAAATATGTTTGTCAAAATTCTAGAAATTTTTTGAAGAAAAATTACAATGCAAACAAGACCTCAGCTTTTAGGTTATAAAAATATCAAATATTTAAAATATAAAATCACTATCTTTATCGAAGCATATACATTGAGAGAATGGTTCTCTAATCAGATCGCAGAGTTTCCTCAAGTTCAATAGTTTTATACTAAATTATGTTTCCAATATGAATTTCATTTTACTGTAACTCAGAAATATTCTCCACAATCCGTTGTTTCTTTTGTTATATATAAAGACTCAAGTACATTTGGCTAAAGTATTGACTAACTTGCATGGAGAATTGATATACAGTATTCAGCCACTCAGGTCCGTATATACATATAGCTTCTCAGCCCTCTCTCGAGGGATGTAGATGTCAAAAGGAAAGCGCCAAGAAAGGGGGAAGAGAAGCACACTTCTACAGATCAACCTGGTTGCTAGGACACCGTGGTTATGGAACAAATCTCTCAAAAAAAAGGCAAGACAACCATTAAAGCGCAGTTCACAAAGGCCAGTTTTAGAGCAGCATTTTGCCAAGAGTTTCGCATGATGAAGAGTCTCTGAAACTATTTATGAACAGTTCATTCACATCTACTGTGTTTCTTCACTTGAATGGCCAGCAGATATAACCTAGTTAACCTAGTTGACGTACCTAACCTCATTTGCAAAAAGAAGAGCAACTGTACAGCAAGAAGTTAATGCAAAAAACCGGGAAGACATGTTACAAAAATACTAAAACATATTCACCGTTGCCGAGCAGCTTTCTTGTCCTTCGGCAGTGGAGTCTTGGATTGTGGTTTAGCTGATGCAGTTTTTACCTTCAGAGGGCGTTTTACACCTTTCTTTGCCGGCAATAACGACTGAAGCGGAACATTAGCATCAGGATCACTTGGTTTAGGATGTACCTTGGGAGCGTTAACAACAAATTTCTCAGCTTTGTCCAACTTAGCTGATTGTTTGGGTTGACTTGGGCGACGACGGGCACTCCGTGGCTTCACAGGAGGATTATACAATGATCGCATTGGAAGGGATGCAGAAGTAGCTTTGTTATAAGAACCCTTGAAATGCTGTCGATATGCTTTCAGTACAATATCTCTCAGCGCCACTGCCGATTTATACTCCCGTGTCCTTTTTGAGTAAAACACCAGGGCATTATTTGCAAGCAAAAGCAAGTCTCGAAAGAGCTCTCTTGCTGAGTGGATGGAACAGCTGACCAATCTAGATCTTATCATGTCAAAATCCATATGTTGCCTGATGATTTTCTTGTATCTTGCTCTCTTCTGTTGTGGGTCACAGATACAAATTCATTTGAAAAATTACAGAAGATTTGCGCAATAGGGTTTGGGACATAACCAACAAAGTTTGAGTATTTACTGAAGCAATTACCTGACTATCAAGCCGATGTCTAAAGACAAAAGCTACCTTGTACTCCGCAATAGAATTGAAAATGCCGATCAAACAATCACTTCTCATCTGGCATGCACCTTTGGTGTTACCATCTCTACCGGGAAGCCTAATAGTCTGATCACAATCACTTGTAGAAGTTTCCTTACAGCGAGAACTAGATACTACATTAGTTGACCCATGGTTGTCACTCTCACCAATGCTTCCTTCTTTGGCTTCTATGTTACAGTCTTTCCTCTTCCTCATACCTCTTCTTTTCCTCGGAGTCCCTCCCTCTCTATTGCCAGTCTCTACCAGCTTATTTGTGTGTAAATCCTTCTGTTCCTCCAAAGATACTGAAACTTCTTGCTTAATATCTGTCCCTGCACATGATACTAAGACTGGAATCTGTCGATACAATGACCAGCTAATGCTTGTATCTTGGGTGAAGCTACTGGCAGAGAGTCCATCCTTGGATGTCTCCTTGCCAAAAGATTCGTTTCCATCTGATCTTAAAAGAGGAGCAGGTGATTCAGTCCCATTAGAGCCACAATCAGCTTTGCTGGAGTGTCTTTTCTCAGCCTTGAGAATTTCAATCTTCGTCTCAAGCGATCTGCAGTTAAGAACAAAAGCCAATTTAATACTATGATAATGATGAACATGATGATAACGAGTGTACGTGTGTGTGTGTGTGTGTGAGAGAGAGAGAGAGAGAGAGAGGGAGCAATTTTCAGTTAGACACTAACTAAACCTGAACATCACATGCTTTCTGAAAATGTAAAAATACATCAAACATCATATACAGATGTGCAGT
Organism: Coffea arabica; assembly: GCF_036785885.1. NCBI lineage: Eukaryota > Viridiplantae > Streptophyta > Magnoliopsida > Gentianales > Rubiaceae > Coffea > Coffea arabica. The sequence continues at coordinate 11,198,489 of NC_092312.1, forward strand.
TTGTCTGCTTACACCACCTGTTCTGTAAAGCAATCTACTTGTAACTTGAAGCACCCAATCAACACAAAACATTCAGGTAAGATGACAACTTCGACTGCCAGCTGTGGCAGAGCCACATGGAACTGAGGGAGGGCAATTGTCCCCCCTCAAATTTGATAAAATTATATAATGGCCTCGAAACTCTCTAAAATTTTCAAGTTTGCACCCCCTGAATTTCATAAAATTATTGCCTTTAGTTGCATTGCCTTCCTTAGATTTAAGAAAATTCCTTTCCATACATGGATAGATCCTTTTGAGTTCTATACATTCCCTCCCTTATTCTATATTGACCCCCTAAAAAATAAGATTTTTACTAATTACCTCTAAAATGAATTTTGGACCTATTCCATACTAAACATTGACACCGCTTTAATGAGGAAAAGTATTTGGCCTTTCAAATCGAAGTACAAAGTACATTTTTTATATAAATTTCAAAGCATGATTTATGCTAAAGTTAACCATTGCATCTCCTCACCATAGGATCCTGGCTCCGCCATTGACTGCCAAGATGTACTGCCTCCAACTCTAGTTAAAAGTCTTAAAACTCCTCTCAAAATAACTTTCATTTTCCTCGCACGAACTTTATTAGTAAAGGTTGCTTCTTTTTTCATATTATATACCAAAATAAGTGGACCCACATGTTAATTTCAGTTAAATTTAACTTATGTGTTGGAGTCACGTATTCACTCTTTCTCGATGACCTGCCCTATGTGTTTAACTATTCATAATACCAATACCAAACCAAAGTACGAAAGTAACGAAACACAATTTGGTCCGAAAAGTTCTTAATAGTTCATATTTATTATGTAATTGAAGTGCCACCATAAAAAAGTACAAGAATTGAAGTGCCCCCCCTCTTTTTTTCTCCTGGTGAAAAGATAAAAGAATTGGAAAGAGGGGGGGGGGGGTTGGTTGCTTGCCGTGCAGCAGAGGATATAGGTAACCCATTTTGTTTGACGAAAACTTGACTAGAAAGTAGTTTGCTTACTAGACTTCAATTTCATCAGCACCAACATGAATCGAAAGAAAAAAGTTCACTAACCCAATTGAGTCCTCAGATTTCTCCAGTTCTCTCTTCAGTTCTGCAACTCGTCTCTTTCGTAGCTCATCAAACCAAGCACTGATACAGGACACCCAACAAGTAATAGAAATAAATCAAAACCCGAATATGAATCTCATTATATTCCTAGCTGCTTTTATTTTTCCAAAAAAAAAAAAAAAGGTGAAAATGTAAGAGACAGATTGGAAGCAAGAAAGGAGGGAGATAACAGTCTCAATGCCGTACACCCAGAAGCTTAAACGTGTTGCAGGAATAATAGAGCCTGTTTTTACAGAAAAACAAACCTCTATTTACTAGGAAAACAAGGACACACACCAAAAAGTTACTTCTAACAAATCAAACATTAGTAGCAATCTCCATAGTTATAAAGGTGGCGTTTGGTTTGCACATCGGAATCGGATTTGGATTTGGAATCGGATATCCTGAGTTTGGAATGAGGTCATTCATTCCAATACATCTGTTTCGTTCAAGTACCTGGAATGTGTATCATTACTATAGTTGATGTCGACTCTTTCGGAATGGAATATAATAAATATATTATAAACCACATCGTAAATGATAGTCATTGGCTCTTTGTAAATAGGATATAAGAAATTTTCACTGATTAAATATATTTACATAAATGTATTAGTAAATTTAGTATAACTAATTAATGATTTCTATTAGTGAACATGTATAATTATTAATATAATTGATAATATCAATTATATTACATAAATTAATATACATTATATAATACATATAACTAATAATAATATTATTATAAATTTGTAACTAATTAAATTAAATATTATATATATAATTAAATATAAATATATAAATGTTATAATATAAATATATAATTATAATTATATAATATAAACAAATATTAATTATACTAATATTTCGTATAAATATAATAAATATTACATATTAAATATAGTTATTATTATATATTATTATATTTAAAATAATAATTATAATTATATAACTTATTAATATTATATACATGTATATATTATAATTATATATAATATACATTTATAAATATACATATATTATCAATATATATTATATAATATTAATAAATTTATAATATATAAATATAATTTATTAAATTATATACATGTATATATTATAATCTGTGTGTGACAACTGAATTACCATTATTCAATAAATTGAATCACCATTATTCAATAAATCAAAAGAGATGAGTCCCACTTACTTGGAACCAGAATAACGCCTTCTTAGGTCCTCATACTTGGCCTTGCAGGCCTGCATTTCAAATTGAAGTTTTTGTCAGATCGACCATAAGCTTGATCATACTAAACTGTACACATGTACACGAGGTTGAAAGAAATAATGCATTGCATCTAAGTAACACCCATGAGAACAACAGATTTAACGAGTTTTAGCCAACAACCTTCCACTAATACACAATTATTTTAGTTATCAAACTGATATCTATTGGGGATGATAAATGCAACTAACTGTGTTTGGTATCAGAGCATATAAAATTCTTTGTTTAATTATTATTAAGAGATAATTAATTCTAGGAGTGGTTATGGGGCAAAAGCCAAAAACTCTTTAAACTTTTCCTGGTTATTGTGAGTTTCTTCAAAGTAACAATTCTTTGTTTGGAGAAACCAATGGCTACAAGTGGATATACTACCATGTGCACGATTGATGATACTCTTGAGAAGGGCACAAGCATTCACGACATTGGTCTACCAGCCTAAGTCTATCCAATCACTTCTTCCTACAATTCTGCTATAAATGGCTTCATTAATTTGTTTTCGAGCTCGAGATGAAGATCAGGCCCATAATTTCTTCAAATAACATCATGCACCAACAAAATGGATTACTACATCACATCCAAATTTGAAAACAAATTCCACGTCAACAATTTACAAAGGAACAAAAACGAAACAAAAGTCTCATCACAAAATTTACAACAATTTATATGATTATCACTTTTTACAAAGGTGGGCACAAAATTTAAGCCATAACCACAGCCAACGGTGACGTTAATGGGGAATATTTTTGTTATTCAACAAATTCTTGTACCACTAATTATTCCACGCCACAAAACAAGGTTCACATTTGATACCATCCCCAACATAATATAATACCTTTAATTATGTGTGGTCCAAGAAGACTTTGGACCATGTGTAGCTAATGATTACTCTAAATCGCAATAAGTTATTCCTTAATCCTCATTCCCTAACCACCCAAGAGTCAAATTGGACCTTTCCATAAAACTAAGACTCCAAATTGACCAATCATTCATGACTTATGACTTGGGAAGCTACGGGTTGCCTCCCCATTTCTCACATAACCACCACCAAATTAAGAGTAAATTTGAAACTCCATAAAGGGCAGAAAAAAAAAAAGAAAAAAAAAGAAGAAGAAGAAATCAGGAGGGCTATAAAGGAAATATGCAATAAATGACTCAGTCCACGTGGTACAAGCAAGCATAAATTAATCTCTGTCCCCTTTTCTTAAGCCCCAAGGCATATCACGACTTATGTTTATCCTCTTACCTATTAATTTTATAGTAGTATTAGCCAAGTGAATAATTTCATATTATCAAATGTTAAGACATGGCCCTACAAAATCTATCAAGCAACCAACTTCTTAACTAAATGTAAATATCATAATTAATTCCTTAACACGCACTTACTGTACCAGATTACAAGAAAAAACATCATTAACATTTCAATAACTTAAAATCAAAATGAAGCCAAAAAGTTAAAAAAGGAATAACGTGTGGGGGAAAATGAAAGGACCTGAGGGGTAAAGCAATAGGGGTAGAGGGTGCGGGCACGAAGCTCGGAAGCGACGACGTTCCAGTCTTGGGTACCGTGCCTCAACACAGCGCCTCCTAGGATAAGCTCCTCCCATGTGCCCCACCTCTTATCGGGGACCACCACCATCGCCTCCGCTCCCATCTCCCTCCTTCCACGTGTACGACCACGATCAAAAGTTAGCCGCCCAAGCAAAACAAAACATACAACCACCTCTCTCTCTCTCTCTCACACACACACACTCTCAAATCTTAAAAGCTTTCGAATTTCAACTTCTTAACATGCGCACCACCGGCGCACGTTAGTAATCACCCTTCTCTCTCCGGTGTTAAAAAAAAAAAAAAGAAAGAAAAAAGCCAAAAGACAGAGACTGGAGACAAAACAACCTCGAAATTTCCAGGATTCTACAAAGGCTAAAAGGCCAAAAGCCAGGGAGATAGATAAGGGCGCGTTTGGTTCTCGACAAACTTGAGGATATAAAAAGGACCGCGAAGCGTGCTAAGGGTGGTTTAGAAGAGAAATGGTTGTTTTGGTCATGGAAGGTGGTTTTCCGGCCAGAATTTTCTTTTTCTCAATTTCCAAAAAAAAAGAAAAAAGAAAAGAAGAGAGAAGATAGCATATAGTAATAATAATTAAAACTTTTAAATGATGGGGAGAAAAGGAGTGGACGAATTCTAGAAGGAGAAAAGGATGTACTTATTATAGCGAAATGAATGATCGGCGGAGATGGGCATCGAGAGAAGCAAGAAATGGATGAAGGAAATGTTGGACGGGTGTGTGTGTGTGTGTGAAAAGAGGGTGGTGGTGTGTGATTTTTTTGAGTTGGGGTTAGCCTGGAAATTCTCTTCGTTTCCCCCTCTTTTTTCTCTCTGTCTTTTTCTAGTACGAGGGAAGGGAGGCATAATCAATCAATAATGGCGCCTTTTACATGTAGATTCTCTTACCATATTTGTCCCCCCTCATAATCTTTAATGACATGCATATCCCCAGTTCAAATGAAGAAGATTGCCGACTAGGAGGGTGGCACACATATTTGTCCATTCAGGATAAGAGGAGGGACGCAAATTATTTACCATTTTTTCGGTCTTTTTTTTGTTTTTTTTTTTGTTTTGGGAGTGACTGTATAGTTAACACTGAGGGTTTGTTTGGATAGTGTATTATTTGAAATATTATTTGGAATAATTATTATAGTACTTTTTATGATGTGATGTATGTGAGATAAAAAAGGTGATTTATAATATAAAAAGATGTATTGAGAAATGTGTTTATGATGCAAGCGAAATATTATTTGAGATAAAAACACTATCCAAAAGCACTTTCTCTTTTCTTGGAGGGGACGTTAAGACGTAAAAATTGTAACAAAAAATCAGAACAGACGAGAGATGAACGTGAAATAAATGTTGTAGTAATAAAAATCCAATGAAAAATTTTAAAAAAAAAACGGTGAAATAGAAAGTGTAGTATATTGAAATTGTCATTCATCTCCAAAAATATTTCTAATTATCAATCAATTACTTCTCTGCTAAGAAATGCTATCATCTGAGATAAAAAGAAACTTAATTGTCACAAAAGATGAGTAAAGCGCTAAACTTCGTTGCTTAAACTTTATGAGTCATAAGCGATGGAGCATCCAAAGCAAATAAACAACTAAGAATGGCGTAAACATACCTTAATTGTCACAACAGAGATAGTAAAGCAGCTCTAACTTAAACTCGTGAACTATTAATAAGTGATAAAACTATCATGGACCTAAAGCAACATCTCAAAATCAAGTAACCCAATTTTTAATTAAGACGGTTGGAATTTCTGCCCTACAATTAATTCTCATAGTCAACTTTTTTTTTAAAAAAAAAAAAACTTTTAAAACTCTTGAAGGACCCCAGAAAAAAAAAAATCGAACTTGCATCTCAAAATTTATTTGCAATGAATGAATTGACCCAAGATTTTTATTAATTTGGCTAATATTCCTCGAAAGTCTCTGTGGAACATTTTGTTCTTTGTTTCTAACTTCATTTTCATTTTGTTAAAACACCCCATAAGCCAATACCTTCGATAGCTCGAATTACAAATACTTACAATCCTTCCTTGATAGTTGCAACTAAAAATAATAATATTTTCAGAAAAGTCTGAATATTAGAATACAAAATTCCTTGACTTACACCTAAATAATAATACTCTGTTTACCACTCTAAACCACCATTTTTAAGGATTTGAACACTAATAGTTGAATGGAATCTTCGAGCCTTGACCTAATACAACTATTATGTCATTGACTTGATATGTCATAATATACTCAATTCTCATAGTATAATAATAATAATAAAAAAAAAAAGAATCTTTCGCATATTAACTGCGTTGATGGTAGTAATCTAATGTTTATTTGGATAGCAAAAAATATAATTAAAATATTGCTCAACGATCGCTTGTCCTTTTCTCTTGCCTCTTGCTATTATTCTTATTATTGTTTAAATTTCTTTCTGACTACGAAATACAAATTTTCATAATTAAAGTACGAAAGAAATTATCATAAGAAATTTAAAAAAAGAATATAATTAACAAATCCTGGCTATGCATTAATTGTTACTAAAAATAACACCTATTTAACCCCAGCCAGACGTAAATTTTAACGACGACTTAATGAGGTGGATAATACTCGTGCCTGTATTCTTGAGGCCTTTATGCGGCGGTCATGTCTTAAAGAAAATGCATTTTTCCTTTGGCTGGCCTCTTTATTCCGTTCCTTTTTTAGGTATCTTCCAGCTTCCAAAACAAGCAGAAAAAAAGACTTTTATATAAAGTGACATCCAAATATATTAGCTATATGTGCTTGTTTCATAGGTTATTTTCATCTCTTACAAGGTTGTATTTTATGCGATTTCAAACATATGTATGTTACTAACTGAAATGAACTCATTCTAGAACAGTAAAAAAAAAAAAAAAATTTCAAATTGCAGGTATATTTTAAGTTGGAGAAACGAGGCAAGTTCAAAATCCGGGTGAGCAGAAGGACGTTTGTTGAAAAGAGAAGGACGATGTCGATTTCACCTTTTCTGTAAAGTTCTATGGACCCTAAGCTGATTTTGTGGATGCCATGTTCGCTCGTACCCTTTCCCGCTACCATTTCTCCACTCGTGCCACACTCAATTTGAATAATACAATCAACGGCTACCTCCGTAACGGAAATTTAAACGCTGCCCGCCAAGTTTTCGATGAAAATCCTGAGTCCAGAAACATTGTCTCCTGGAATTCAATAATTACTGGATACACGAGGCACAACCGTTGGCGACGTGCAGAAGAGTTGTTCGGCCAAATGCCCCAGAGGGACGTTGTTTCATGGAACACCATGCTTTCTGGCTTCCGCCAGGCCAACCACCCAGAAAAATCTTACCAGTATTTCATGAAAATGACTAGGGCCGGCGACAAACCCAATGAACTTACTTTTGCAGTCTTGATTAGCGCATTCTTGAACACGGGTTACAGTTTCTTGACCCCTCAGCTTCACTGTCGAGTGCTTTCTTCGGGATTGAATCTGAATGATTCTCTTGGATCAGCATTGATGAGAGGTTACCTAGATTTGGGCGATCGAGAAGGGTTGTGTCGAGTGTTTGATGAGATTTTGGTGAAAGACGTGGCGCCTTGGAACGTGTTGATTCTTGGTTTTATGGAATTTGGGCTAACAAGTGAAGCTAAGAGGGCATTTTATCTGATGCCCGAGAAGAATGCTTTCTCGTGGAGTACTCTCATTAATGGGTATGTCAAGAATAAGATGCTAAGCGAAGCCCGCTCTGTTTTGGATACGATGAATGAGAATGATGTTGTTTGTTGGACTGCAATGATAAAAGGGTATGTACAGTGGGAAGATTTTTGGGAGGCTTTGGAATTGTTTATCTTGATGCTAAACTCGGGGCCCAGGCCTAATCACTTCACATTCTCATGCGTGCTAGATGCCTGTGCAGGCTGCTCTTCTCTCCTCATAGGCAATCAAGTTCACTCATGTATCCTTAAGGTTGGTACAGTGCTTGATGTCATCTTGTCGACTTCCCTTCTTGACATGTATGCGAAGTGCGGGGATATTGAGGCAGCGTATTATATATTTCAATCCATGTCAGAAAAGAATCTGGTCTCCTGGAATTCTATAATTGGTGGATATGCAAGGCACGGTCTTGCGAAAAGAGCATTGCAAGAATTCGAGAGAATGGTGAAGGAATCAACCAACCCTGATGAAATTACTTTTATTAATGTCCTTTCGGCTTGTGGGCATGGAGGAATGGTTGAAGAGGGTGAACGGATATTTAACTCCATGAATTCAAACTATGGTGTAAAACCAGGGATTCAGCATTTTGCTTGCATAGTGGATTTGTATGGAAAAGCTGGGCAGCTCAAGAAAGCAGAGGAATTTGTTAGGGGAATGCCTTTTGAGCCTGATGTGGTTGTATGGGGGGCATTGCTTGGGGCCTGTGGCCTACATTCTTGTTTGGAAATTGGCGAGTCTGCTGCCAGCAGAATTTATAAATTGGAGCAAGACCATCCTGCTGTGTATGCAATGCTATCCAAGATGCACGGTGAAAATGAAGTATGGAATACCGTAGCTCAGATGAAGAAGATGATAAGAGTTAAGCGTGCTAGGAAACAGAAGGCTGGTAGTTGGATTGAATCTTAAACTTGTCTAGTCTGTCCTTTCACATTTTAATTCCTGGTTATTTGGGTTAATTTCTGGGCATGTTGTGAATCAGTTACAAGGGGATGTGGTAGCTTGAGTTAGGGCTGTGGTTGTGGTTTCAGGGCCTGTCGAGCAGCAGAGGTTTTCACTTAGACGCATCAGATTTCCAGCTCCATCATCTTTTCCAGCTTTAAGATCCCTACTGTTCAACGGAGACAGAACAAAACATTTAATAGCTGATACACATTCTTCAGTTTCCTGGTATTCCATGCAACGCATCCTGAGCCTCAAACCATAATAGTTTTCATCCCTGATGCAAGTATTTCGGGTCAGAAGTCGACGCCTACTGCTTTGGTTTGAACTAGGCATGACATGTTTGTTTGTATTTTTTTGCTAAAGCAAACGCATTGTCCATTGACTCTTGTTAAATGATATGGATGAAAGGGCTTTTCTTCCCATGAATAGTAAACAAGAAACTCCATCCCGTACAACCTCTTCCGCACTACTGGTCTGAGATTGACGGAAATTTTGAAAGAGCAGGTTCCACTAAGTACGAATCTTGGAGACTTTCATACTGTATTAGAGGTGAAAGTTGAAGCCCATTACATTGGCTTGTTTAATTGTCCGTGGGTGATACCAGATTAGCCTAATATTACAAGAGAAATGTCAAAGCAAGCTGGACTTGTAAGGTAGCTGTTTCGGTCCTTTCTTTTAATGTGGAGGGGAGGGACGGTCAGAATCACACTTCCACGCGAGACTACAAGATAGGAAATATATTTCATTGATAAATGGAGGCTGTATACATATCATTAAATATTACAAGCGCATTTACATAAATTGACTTGTAATTACAGGTTAAGTAAGACCACAAGTATACATGTATGTATGCTACAGCTGCAACATCTTCCAAGGCATCACTAAAAGAAATTTACTACCTTTATATTGGGGACTAACACCTTGAACCAGGGATAATGGCTGCAGCTGAACAAAATCCTCCTCAAGCTTTACCGCATGGAGCATCAAGCTTGTATGCATAGCTACCAAAAGGACTCAAAAAAAGGTAGCCAGAGACAGACATCAGCATGACAAAATTGTGATGCATCCCTCGTGTGAAAAGAGGCGGTCTGAAAGAATTTTATCCAAGGGGAAGCAAAAAGCAGTACATTTCCTCTTCATTGAAGTTAATACCACATAGAAAAGTATATTACGGTTCTCGAAGAACAAGGCTTAGTTCATGTGCACATCTTGCCACCACACCACCCCTCCTACAACAAGATCCAGATAAGAACACAGATGAGGAGCTAATGGCTAGGACCAATAATATATGTGATGATAGAGCAGAGACACCACAGGATAAAGGAGGAATATAAACTACATTTAGTGTAAGGAATCCTTACAGAGTTAAAACTTGATAAGGAGGAGAGACACAATCCTTGACAATGTCATGTGGCAAACATTAAGGCAACATTGGCCATATTTTATTACAACAATAAAACAGGGCAGAATTACAACGTGTAACTCCAACAAAGACACAAAGAAAAAGACATAAAACTTACTGAATCAGTGACGGAAGAATTTTCTGAACATTCTGAAGATGGACAAAACACTGTTTGCAGCTTTCACGTCTGTTATCATACAATTCATAAATTAGATGCATGTAATCATGCTCAGTTTTTTCTTGCAAACTGAAGCTCCATTTGACGCATAGGGTCGAGAATTATACCTTTCTTCTGCATGAAGATCAACCCCAACAGCACGAGGTGCTGAAACGGTTGAACGAACTAAAGGTCCGAAGACGGCAATGAGTTTCAAGAGCATCTCCAGAGAAACACTAGCATGCCTAGTAGAAATTACATGTGAATAAGAATATTCAAATTCTCAGCTGCAAAATTTATCAAAATTAGGTAACAAGGACCTATGACTCACCCAGCTAACAAAGGGTCTAGAGATGATTTTAACTAGTAAGAGTGTCTAATGCACCAATTCCAAGAGCAATAACTAAAAAAACAAAAAGAAGCAAAATTCAAGCTTTCTCTAAAATAGGGACAATTGTAATGACAGCAGTTTATTCTCCAATAAAGACATCCTTCCCTCTACATCTTGTCCTACTTAATGTATAAAAGATTCCATTTGTGGAAACCACTCTTCACTATTCCGAGATATTTTAGTGTCAATCACTTTCTCCGGTAGAAATATCAGTTTCTTTTCATTTATCACCTTCCAGAACGCTTATATGTAATCTCTCTTATTTCTTGGGTATTTCTTATATTAACAGCTTAGGAACTAGTTAAAAGAAGAAAATCTGAGTGAATCCCATTCTCAGATCATTGTTTTGCCAACAACCTGCAATATTGTCAACAAAGAGTACTAAGACACTCATTAGCCAGCAGAAGCAGTGCTATATCGTGGACCAGCTCCAAAATTTAGAAATATAAACAGGGCTTCACCCAGCTTAAATGGAAACAGATTGGCATCCAAGTTTTGACATTCTAAGAAACATAGTATAGGGGCTAACTCAACCAAGAAGAGCGTACTACAAGGGAGAAAAATGAACAAGAGAAAAGGAAAATAGAAGCATAGCAAGAAGTTGGACTTTCTACTTTAATGAGACTATCCAGTTTTTAATTGTTGAGAAGCAGATGTAAATGGATTTTGACTAGATAGGCAATTCTAAAGAACAAGAGAATAAATGAGTAAGAACAGACTCAGAAACAAGAGAGTCATTTTATGCCGAAATTTTGCCATTAGACTTACCTATCAATTTTGCTATCCAGTAAGCTTAAAAGCACAGGTAGTAAGCATGAGAAGAGCTCTAAGGTAATAATCTCCATTTTCTCCTTTAGAACACTGACTACATCTGCTTGTACCTGTGCCACAACATACTGGATATGATGCACAAACAGGAGAAAAGTAAGCAGAACACCAAACAGATGATCTATCTGGAGGATACTCACAGAATGATCAGGCAACTTCATCATAGCGTTTATTGCACCTTTAACATCATTGCGTTCCCAAAAATGCCGCACCACCTGCAAAGAAGACAGACCGTAGGTCACTGTCAACTTCAAGAGAATATGATGCTAGATGCAGATTGGAAGCTAATAAAAGGAAGACAAAAGATGTCCAAAAACCAGCATTCTAAAACACTTCAACTTCACCAAAAAACATAAAGCTGACTCCATGTTCTGGAGCACTTAATACAACATCTACCTACCATATGGATATAGTTTAGACCATTTGTCCTCTTCGTGTATACAATGCAACACATGGCCAAGGAGAACAAAAAATGAATTCTATAAATCTAGCTAAACCTCCAAAAACTACAGCAGCATCACATGCAAGTCTACAAAATAACTTACTTGTAACTTTGTCAGGCGTGACCGAAAAATGCTTAATAGCACGTCATGATTTTGCATCAGCGCTTCAATGACATGATTATCATCTGTATCTGGCTCCCTTCCAGCATTTGGTGGATTATAATCCTGCAGACAGCACAATAAAACGATCACAAGTGCTCATAAAAAGCCAACTTGAATGCAGTAGAAGATAATTCTTGAGAATTGCAACTTTTCCAACAACCAAGATAGCAATTCAACTATAAATGGTTAAACAAGCCAGTAACTAAAGCAGCCAAAAATAAAATCTGCCTGAAGTACCCAAAAACGAATCTGATAGAACAGGAGAAATGTCACCCCCAGGATGTGTGTGCGTATGTAACCCACAGAAAGAGAGACATGTCAGCATCATGATATGCCTCTGTGTGTGTGTGTGTGTGTGAGAGAGAGAGAGAGAGAGAGAGAGGTGACAAAACCACTGTTCTAGAAGTCTAGAAGTTGTGATTTCAGCAACATGATTCGTCAATTGCATTTTAACACAAATAGTCCAGACCTTGGCTAACATTAGCTCTCATTTTAACGCAAATAGTGTGTCAATTCCATTTTATCACAGGCCATTAAAATATAATTATGGCACTCAAAAGATGCAACTGTCTCAAATCAATTTTAAGTATTTAGAAAGTAACATAACATGGTGAAAGAAATCATGACACACTTATTAGAATGCCAAAATTGGTGGCGGTGTAAATGTAGCTGTAGCTGTATTGCAGGCGAAAATTGTGTTTAGGTAGATCAGAAAAAAGAAAGAGCTAGCCCACATTCAATAGTAATGCAAAAGCAACTTCAGAGTACTTCTAAAAGCTTATAGCCACATACTCCTGTACCCTGTGTGCCACCTCCAGGCAAAAATGAAATAAAAAAAAATTGAAGCAAAAAGGTTTAAAAACAAATTCTATATTAGCGTATTCGTGTTCGAGGTTTGAAGGAATATCCAGACACAAGAAACGCTACTTTTTCAAGTTGAACGGTACTGTATCAAACAATACTTAAAGTTTTCAAGCATTCATTACACCTACACTTTCAAGACACATGGATTCGATGCAAGTCTTAGCTACACTGAATTTGAAGGGTAGACACATGATAATAACAAAAATATGCACACAAGCTTTTCTTTGTATCCAACTTCTCCTTAAATAACACTTCCTCAAAATATCCAGTCAGTTTCATGTAAAGCTTGATTCCTAACTATCAACATCACAACAAGACTTTTGTCAGCTCAATACTATTTAAAATTACCATATATAAGCACAACCACACCTGCAAAGATGCTTTAGCTGCCTCAGTTATTGAACTAGGACATCTGTCAGGCATTTGAGCTTCTTTGCTACTGAAGTTAGGAGCATTCTCAGGCATTTGAGCTTCTTTGCTACTAAAGTTAGGAGCTTTCTCAGGCGTTTGAGCTTCATTACTACTCAATCCCTCTCTTTTTTCAAATCTCTCAACCAAACTGCGTGTCCTACCTCGCACAACTGCCACTGCACATGTTAAGCACCAAAAAAAATCAATATTTTGCCTCTAGTCTTTTCAAAATGTGATAATGTAACTGGATCAGATAACAACCTCCATTCACAACTCTAATAGGAAAAACCCCTTTGTTGCACTCCTGGGGCTTTTCACCTGAAACACAGGAAATATGTGAAATCAATCATTCTGAGTAATTTTTACATTCCTGTCAGTGGGACAAAAGAAGAATTGTTGGATGATAATCAAATATATCACCATTATCAGAGTTTGATCCTAAGCAGCTCTGATGGGGGACACCAAAATTAAACATAACATCATTCTTTGCTCAGTTTTATGGAGTTAATGGCAGGAATGAATCCCAAAGCCTATTAAACATCAATATTCCATCATGACTTTCAAAACACAGTCTAGGCAAATGAAGAAAAAGCAAATCTGTAAACCAAATAATCAGGCAACAATATTATAGGAAAAAGAGAATTTGTGGGAAAAGTAAGCACTAACCAAGCTTGCACTTCCCCAGAATGGGTACTAGGAAAAGTAGAGCATAATACAGGATCTTAATCTTGCTTTTGCGAGGCATTACTAGGAACTATTTCTTCAGGAATACATATCTATTTCCACATATATGTAAACTAACTGAATTCCACAAAAGACAACCACGTATTATATACAGGGTCTTTGAAGCAATAATGTAAGAACCTTTAGAACAATATAATGAACACAAAAGCAGAAGAGACTATTAAAATAACTATGCACACATCCTGTAACACGATACAAAGTTTACTATATTGAACACAAAAGAACTTCACCATTTTCCTGATTTGACAGTCTTGTCAGCGATGTAGCTTTTTCTAGCTTCTCTCCAACATTCTTGATGCTCAGATCTTCTCCCTCAGAGAATTCCTTCACATTATTGTTGCAAACAAGCTTGCTGTTGAAGTTTGGTTCCGTTTTAGTCTCCACTGCAGTCGTCATACTGCCAAGAGACCTGGTTTCCAATCCATTTGAGATTTTCTCCATATCAGACTTTGTATTTGATGACCTTCGGATATGGGAAGGCTTAAGTGTACCAGTAATGGCCCTACTGCTAGCAAAAGATTCCCTTCTAGAACCAGTCTTATCTTTTGCACCAGGATATTCACGAGGTATCACTGTAGGCACAATGAAGGATTTGGCATCCCCTGACACATTAGTCTTTGCATGCACCCTTACCGCAGAGCCCTGCTTCTGAATTGCCAAAGTCGTAATCTCCTTTGGTTCACAAGGGTCTACAGAATTTGGAGAATTAATAGACCCAACTTTTGTTGAAGTAACAGGCTTACAAGCTTCAGCTTCAAACGCAGTAAATGTTTGTTATTAGCAAGAAGAAGAAAGTGCAAAAGAAAAAAAATTTATTGCACGTGTGTGAGTAGAACATGTATGTATGTCTGTAAGTATAGTCCGTCCACTGACTAACAAAGGAAAACAACCTTGTCTTAGTTTGGAGAAAAGGAGGCTTACGGGAAAAATAACTAATTTGATGCTAAGCCTCTTAGCTAAATAATTGCAATCATACTCTCACTGGCACTATCAACAGAATAATACAGTCATCAAAGCCAAACTATAATGAACAACAGAACCAAGTTCTGCATAATCTCCATGCTTGCAATTGAGCACCAAACTCCAGCCAAAAGAAAAACCCAATCAAACATAACATGGTCAAAGAATATGAACTAGCAATTTCAGATAAAAAAACATCACTCATTTATTAAGCATGAAAATGGATCAAACACAAAATGGTCAGCCATTGTTTGCTGAGAGATCAACTTACTATCCACATAGATATTCTTAATGTCTTTAGAATCAATATCTGGTGACATGCTGCGGAAACTTGAATTGGACCTCCTATGGCTTATGGATTTCTCAGAAGGATTTTCTTGAACTTCATATTTCTGCTCAGGAGGGCCATGCTCAGGTATCGCACCCCCACCATATGGCTCAATAAGCTGACAGGAAAAGTAAACTACCGTATCATTAAAGATCATCTATATACAATATTTAATCCCAAAAAAATGTCAGGTACATAACCCAAAACATAAAGCATGATGTAGCAAATCAGTAACAACCATTGAAATAGAATGGCAGATGATTAGACAAAGTAATTTGTTGAATAGATTAGAACGAAAGAAATAAATTATTTACCGAAATATCAGCTACCCAAACTCCAACAGAGTTCTGAAAATAAGCACCACCCAAGAGTTTACCATCATGGACGCACATATCACCTAGTGTTGACCATCCCATATCAACAGAGTCATGACAAATTACTGGCTCCCATGAATACACCTTGTCAAACCAAAATAAAAAAATGAGAAAAATTTCTTTGCTAACCGTAAAAGATATTAGAAAATTCCACAGGATAGAGCTAAACCTTCAAACTATCATCCAATCCACAGAATAGCGTTCTTCCATCAGGGTGAAACGTTATGGATCGAACTCCAGCAGTCTGAGGGACAAAAGAATTGTTATTTTTTGATTGAAAAAGTACTGTCTCAAGGGTACCACTTCGATTGACATCAAGCATAAATCAAAGGCATGTACACCATCTAACATGAAAAAGAAAAAAGAAAAGAGAAGAGAGATGTAATGGACTACAAGTAAAGAAAAATGGTAGGCAATAATTACAACAGCGTGCCTAAAAAGTTCAATTAATTCTAAGAAGTTGATGCATTTTAGACACATCATGCACTTTTTTCGACCTAAAGAGTACAATGAGAACCATCCCATCAAATTGACCAATTCTTGTTGGCAATTTAGTAATGGTGTTGCTCTTGCCCAAGCAATTTCACATCTAACTGCAATTATACCCAACACAGGATCACTTTCATGCACTCTCAGAAAGGGTCATGGAGTTTATCACTTCAGTTAGGATTGGTAAATTTGTGGCACGTTTTTCAATTACTTCAGCACACCAAATCTAACCACTGAACAAAAACTGGCGGCCCTACCCAACACTTCAATAAGACAAAATCTTAGGAAACTGTAAAGAGGTATCTTGGGAGGAAAACATCTAGTCACCGTATTATGAGTGACCAACTAATATTTATAGGAGTACAAACCTAACGGACTGTTTACAAGAATACCCTTACTAATATATTATCTACAAGAATACTAATATTCTCCTAACACTCCCCCTCAAGTTGGAGCATATATATCATAAGCACCCAACTTGTTACAAAGGTATTTCACCCTAGAGCCCCCTAAACTCTTGGTAAACAAATCAGCCAATTGATCTGCAGACGGTACATGAGATGTCTTGATGATTCCATCAAGTAATTTCTCTCGAATGAAATGACAATCAACTTCAATATGTTTTGTCCTTTCATGAAACACTGGATTAGACGCAATATGGACAGCCGTCTGATTATCACACACTAAATTCATAGGCTGTTTATACTCAAACCCAATTTCAACTAACATGCTTTTCAACCAAACCAACTCACACACAGTGTGAGCCATAGCACGGTATTCAGATTCTGCACTTGATCTGGAGACAACTGTTTGCTTCTTACTCTTCCACGACACTAAATTACCACCAACAAACACACAATATCCTGTGGTCGATCTTCGATCTGAGGCAGAACCGGCCCAATCTGCATCACTATATCCTTCAATATCAGTGTGTCCATGATTTTGATATAGCAACCCTTTTCCAGGAGCACCCTTAAGATACCTGAGAATTCGTATAACAGCATCCCAATGACTAGTACGAGGAGTATCAAGAAATTGACTCACAACACTCACTGCAAATGAAATGTCAGGTCTCGTTACAGTGAGATAATTTAACTTACCCACAAGTTTTCGATATTGCTTAGGATCATCAAGTAATGCTCCTTGATCTCTTGCTAATTTCACATTGGGATCCATAGGAGTATCCACAGGTCGGCAACCTAACATCCCAACTTCACTCAACATATCGAGTACATATTTCCTTTGACATAAATAAATCCCATATTTAGACCGAGCTACCTCAATACCCAGAAAATACTGTAAATGACCTAAATCCTTTGTCTGAAAGTTTGCCTGCAGATTGGATTTAAGTTTCTGGATCCCCACAACATCATCACCTGTAATCACAATATCATCCACATAAACAACTAATAAAATTTTACCAGCATTAGAATGCCCATAAAATACAGAGTGGTCTACTCCACATCTCGTCAGACCGAACTCCATGACCACACTACTAAACCGGCCAAACCAAGCCCTTGGAGACTGTTTCAATCCATATAAGGATTTTTTCAAACAACAAACCAACTGCGAATTCTCCCCCTGAACAACAAATCCAGGAGGTTGTTCCATATATACCTCTTCTTCCAAATCTCCATGCAGAAATGCATTTTTCACATCCAACTGATGCAATGGCCAATTGTAAGTTGCTGCCAAAGAGATAAGAAGGCGAACCGAGGTAATCTTTGCAACAGGAGAAAATGTTTCTAAGTAGTCTACTCCATACACCTGAGTAAATCCTCGAGCTACCAGACGAGCCTTCAATCTATCAATAGAACCATTAGGCTGCACCTTTATAGTGTACACCCATTTACAACCAACAACAGGCTTACCTGAAGGACGAGGGACAAGATCCCAAGTACCATTTTTCTCCAAAGCAAGCATCTCTTCCTGCATAGCTAACCTCCAACCAGGATCATTGAGAGCATGGGTAATAGACTTAGGAATGGATACCGAATCAAGAGATGCAACAAAAGAAGAATATGACAGAGAGAGACGAGAATAAGAGACAAAATTAGAAATAGGATGAGAAGTACAATGTCTCTTACCTTTACGTAAAGCAATAGGAAGATCTGACTCACAAGAGGGCGTCATACCTGGATCTGAAGATTGAGAGTTAATTGGTGAAGTGCGTAGCATATCAGGAGCTTTCTCAACCATGGAACGACGAGAATAAACTTGAAGATTAGGATGAGATAATCGAGTGGTGGAATCTGGTGAACCCGATAACTCAGGTAATAAAGATGAAGGGACTGGTAAAACAGGAGGAGAAAAAGAGGAACACTGGTCTAACTCACAAGACATACCTTGCTTCATAAAATAAGGAGTGGATTCAAAGAAAGTAACATCAGCACAAGTGAAAAAACAATTTAAAACTGGACTGTAACATCTATACCCCTTTTGCGCTCGTGCGTATCCTAAGAAAATACACTTAATGGCACGAGAATCTAATTTATCCACCCCGGGAGCAAGCTGATGAACAAAACACACACAACCAAAAATACGAGGAGGTAATTTAAATATAGGGTCCTGAGGAAAAAGAATGGAGTGAGGTAGTTGGCCTCCAAGAATATCGGATGGCATGCGATTAATTAAATAACATGCAGTTAAAACTGCATCACTCCAAAATTGTTTGGGTACATTCATGTGCAACAAAAGTGTCCGAGCAACTTCGATTAAATGTCCAATTTTTCTTTCAGCAACTCCATTCTGTTGTGGAGTGTGAGGACAAGAGGACTGATGAAGAATACCGGACTTAGTCATAAAGGTATCAAAAGGAGTGGAAAAATATTCTTTCGCATTATCACTGCGAAGTATACGTACAGGCACACCAAATTGAGTCTTTATTTCTGTAACAAATGCACAAAAAATGGAATATAATTCTGAACGATCTTTCATTAAATAAAGCCATGTAACTCTGGAAAAATCATCAACAAAGATTACAAAATATTTAAAACCTAACTTTGAAGTTACTCGACTAGGACCCCAAACATCAGAATGAACTAACAAAAAGGGTTCCGAAACCCGTTTATTGACCCTAGGGACAAAAGAAACACGATGATGCTTTCCTAATTGACAAGACTCACATTCTAATGAAGACAACTGACTCAAGGTAGGGACCAACTTCTTCAAATTTTGTAGAGACGGATGACCCAAACGACAGTGAATTTCAAGAGGAGAAACAGTAGCAGGGCACGCAATCGGACCATTAGAGTTGAGAAAGTAAAGACCATTATGCTCATGTCCTCCACCAATCGTCCTCTTTGTCTTCAAATCCTGAATGACAACAAAATCAGGAGAAAAAATAACTGAACACTGTAGAGATTTAGTAAGCTTACTAACGGACATTAGATTAAAAGGCAAACTGGGAACGTAAAGAACAGAAGGCAGCGGAAGAGATGAGTTAATTTCTACAGTGCCTAGTCCTTTAACTTTAGTTGTAGATCCATCAGCTAAAGTAACATGAGGGAAGGAAGTAGACTCTTGAAAATTAGAAAAATTTCTAGAGGTACCTGACATATGATCAGTAGCTCCGGAATCAATGATCCATGAGTCAAAATTAGATGATGTGGAGAGACAAGCCATAGCATTACCTTTTTGTGCTACAGAAGTAGAGGGAAGAGATGCGTGATTTGCAGTTTGGTACTGCAGAAATTTGATATAATCTTCCTCAGATATGGTAACAGTCTTCTGAGACCCTTGTGCTAAAGAACTTGATTCAGTTTGATCAGTGGTAACCGTATTAACAAACCGAGGTGGTTTTCCATTTAAATCCCAACAAGTATCACGAGTGTGATTCTTTAAACCACAATGATTGCACTCACGGGTGCCTCGACCTCCACGACCCCCACGACCTCTACTTCTTCCTCCACGAGAGCCACGTCCAAAATTAAGTTGCTCTGTCCGATTATTGTTAGCAATTAAAGCAGATTTGTCATTAATTAAAGCACCATCACCCTGTGCATTGTCCTTAGATGCAGAACGTAAGACCCGAGCATACGCCTCTGCAAAGGATGGTAATTGTTCACCTGCTAAAATTTGAGATTTGATTGGTTCAAATTCCGGCTTGAGACCAGCCAGGAATTTGAGCACAAGCATTTGTTCTCTTTGCCTCTGCATAACCTTGATATCACTTGAGAGAGGCATTACAGCATTTAATTCCTCTGAGACTCGCTTAAGATCAGCAAAGTATTCAGTTACTGTCTTGTTATCTTGTTGCAACTGAAAATACTCCAAAGAAATATCAAACATCCGTGAGAGATTACTGCAATATAATAACCGGACATAATCCCAAACTTCTTTTGTTGTCTCACAATGAGAACACATGTAAGCAATTCGTGGCTCCATAGAATTCCATATTGCTCCAAGAATTTGGGCATCCTCTTGAATCCACATTAGTTTCTTGCTATCCTCCGTAGGAGAGTCATCTGTGAGATAACGTTGCTTTCCTAAGCCTGTCAGATAAATCTTAACAGCTTTTGACCACTGTTGATAATTGGTATCATTCAACTTCCAATTTGTGATTTGAGGCATCACCATTGGCATAATATTAGTGGACGTCACAATACTTTTTGATAAACTTTCAGCCATAGCGAATAGCACTTCAAACCCAAGAAAGGGTCAAAACTCGAGACGCGTGAACAGTACGCGTGAACAGTGCCCCGTGAACAGTGCCGCGATGAACAGTGCCGCGTGAACAGTACTTTGCTAGATGTTTAACCTAAACCCTAGGACTCTTGCTCTGATACCATGTAAAGAGGTATCTTGGGAGGAAAACATCTAGTCACCGTATTATGAGTGACCAACTAATATTTATAGGAGTACAAACCTAACGGACTGTTTACAAGAATACCCTTACTAATATATTATCTACAAGAATACTAATATTCTCCTAACAGAAACAAAGCACCAAAAGATGAGCCTGTTCATCAAGTCATTACCAATTTACATGTACAACAGAAACAAAAATAAAGTGCCAACCAGAACTTCATGAGGAAAGGGATATAACAGCCAGAACTATGGCTGAGAACCTCTGGTCACTACAGATATTTAGAATGAACATGTACACACCCATTATGAGTCATATAAGCATCTGCCTTTCTATAAATCCAAGGGTGTCAGCAATCATTTAATTTGGTTGACTATCATAAAATGTCAACCGAAGCATAATACTCTTCATAAAGTACTCTCCTATTCTGCTGCCAAATCATTAATTATTCCAGAAACTGAGATATGAAGTCAAGAAGCAGATGATCAGAGGCCTTAGACCTGGTTCTTGAAGCAATTTCTGCTTTAAGTGCTGCAGGAAACTGAGAGAAAAAGCTAAGGGTAGCCAAAAATAGAGGAACCCAAGGAGACAAGTAACAATAGTTCTAACATATTATTCAGCATTTTTATGAGTAAATAAACCCTCTCATGTTCCTCTCTTGTTTTCTTCTTAGATAAATTAAAGTTTTCAGTCCTATAGTATCATAAATGATAATAGTTCCAAGGACACCAGACAGAAAAACATGGAAAAATAACAAGGTGCTAAATAAGTGAGGCAAGAATATCTGTCACTGCAAAAATGCAAGCTTACCTCACGCCTGGCAGACCCAATCATTTCAAAAGTTTCCAAATCCCAAAACTTAACAGTTCGATCCGCTGAGCCTGAATATATTATACTACTAGTTAAACAATACTATGCAAATAATGGCCAAAAAAAAAGGCAATTCAATTCAATCAAGGCCCAAACTTATCACAAATAGGATAAATTGCAAAATCCATATAAAGCAAATAAAGGGCTGACAAGTAAGACGATGGTCTACCTGCCTCAAATGATTGCAAGATATATGTCCTCATAGAAATATAGATATAACTTAGGAAACTTTTAGACAAAACATAGAAGAACAATTTCTTCCAAGACATGCATGCTGTACATGTTCACCTGTAGCCAGAAGAAATTCAAGTGGATGGAAGTCTATTGATCGGATATGTCCCTCATGAAACTTGAAATCATGCAAGAGTTTTCCAGCTGTCAGGTCCCATATCTGACCGAAAGTAAAGAATTCATGACCAAGCAAAAGATAAAGACAGCAGATACAACCTGTAAAAAAGCTTTAGTCATACCTTTACAACATTATCAAATCCACCAGAAACCACCCATCGGCCATCAGGAGTAAACCTTATAGTGCTAATTCCTCGAGTATGACCCTTATATGTATGAATGCATCCTTTCTTTCTGATATCCCATATCTTTAGATTAGTGTCCATGGAACCCGATGCAAAAAATTCACCAAATGGATGGAATTCCACAGCAGTGCAATAGGATCTGTGTCCAGAAAGAGTGCGAACCACTACACTTCAAGAATATTAGTAACTAAATTAGAGACCAAGCTACATATATTTAAGACACTTAAAATAAGCAAGACCGACAACAGGATAATAGTTCTAGCAAAATAATTAAATATCTAAAACTATGAAGCTGCAAACAACTTATTACAACTGCTTTCTATGCGTCACTAGTTACTCTACCACACCAAAATGGAACAGATGCCCATCTTTATGGTCACAGAAATTTATCAGCAGATCTCAAGGCAGCATGCTGGTTATTGCCCATATTGTTTCGGCTAAAGACCAGCATGACTGCACTTCAGAGTCCACTAGATTGGTAGCTGCCGGTCTTTCTGATAAGTACATTTCCAGAAAAATGAGCCGGTTGTGTATCCATGCATTCATTTCTGGCTATAGCAACACAAAATCCTTCTTGAACACTTATGGAGCGCAATACCAGATGCTACAAGGCATATGGGAACAATCTGGAAAAAAGCATAAAATGCAATATGGATGGCAGGAGACATTACAATCAGACATCAAGTATTTTTAGGGTGATGTGCCAAGGCTTTCATGTCAAGCAAGTGGCTTGTTTTCTCTCCAGACATGTAAATCAGTAGCCTGTTTGTCATTTTTTTAGTTGACAATAAATGGTGCTGGGTTTACATGTTTGAAGTTCAATTCTGAAAACATCATTAATTAGGTTTCTTGAGTATTGCAACAGCAAGAAATGGGAAACACCATCTTCAATGACGAGGATGATATTTTTAGTCAAACAATTACTAATGGTAACCATAAGTATTTGAAGTTCAATTTGAAAAGCATCATTAATTAGGTCTCTTGAGTATTATGACAGCAATAAATAGGATTCCTAGATCAACAAACCACTTCATAAAACACGATCTGAAGGAGTTAATGAAATACTACTAAATCTAGATTAGGTCACAAGGTTAAAAATTCCATCTTTGCTAGCTCAAATACAAGAACCAAGTTGAGTCCACTAGCACAGAAAATAACTAGCCAATCCACTAATTACTCAACAGATGCAAACTTAGGGTAAAAAGCAAGCTAGAAAAGGTAATCAACATACTCTTTGTTTCTTCAAGGTCCCACAATTTAATTACACCAGATGATGCTCCGGCAACCACCAAGATCTCCGAAGAATCAAAAGCTACAGATTCAACTGGACTTGAGTGACCAGAAAGACACTGCATGGTTTAGGAAGAGTATAACTTCAACTAATTGTACACAATAATTTAAGAGATAAAGAAACTATACAATGACTACATTCAACAGGCGGAATCCAAACTAGACTAATCCACCCATCTTTTCACATAACGCTATAAGTTGAATACTTCTAAAAACAACAAACAGAAAGGAATACTGAAAAAGCTGCATCATGTGATAATATTAGGCGAAATGAAGCAACATAGACATAGAGCATTAATTAAGCCTGAGAGGAATATTCCTAGTAGACAATGCAAAGAAGATGATCATGCATAGAGCAACTCCAGCGGGCAATGTTAATTTTCATTTGCCAATTCAATGATTACAGAACACAAAGCACATAGCGCACACATCACCAACAATTCCAAAGCAGCTAGCACTTGAAGTTACCGCTTGAGTAAAGTACTACAGACCAACAACATCTCCTTCTTCTGAAACAGAAAGACGCATGCATATCTGATTTTATTCCAACCTCATGTCAGACATCCTATGAACTAAGTAAAAGACTACAAATTTTCTTACTGCTGAATCATAGTATGTGACACCCAGTATGAAGCATAAATAGATCACATGACACAAGATATCACAAGCAAGAGTCATAAAATGATTGCAAATGAGTATGTTCTGTACGTGACTATAAGAATCTGAAAACTACAACTACATATAGTACACGTAGTGACAAATATAAATGACCTTTCAACTTAATAACGCACCAAAAGTTATACAAAAACATCGGCATAAGCGCCTTTTTCCACAGAAAAAGGTTGAAAAGGGGGCCTGATTCGGCTCCAATATCAGTCAATAGGTATTCAAGACATGAACTTGGAAGAAACTTATCTTTTCAGAGCTCATTTTTGTTTCATATTCGCAACATGATACAATCCCTATTAGCTGTTCAGGTCTCATTCTAAAGAAACTGCAAGTACACTTTGTAAAAAGCGAGTCTTGAACTAACCGATAAAGGTGCAGGATTGCCAATTGACCAAAGATTGACCACTTGATCATCTCCACCTGTTATAAATTGCCGAAAGTTCTTCTTCCCAATCCTTAAACAATTTACATTCCCCGAATGCGCCACAAACTCCTCTTTTTAATCATTTTAGTCAAGAACATACAACTTACCAAATAAAATAAAATAAAATCCAAAAGATCTCTGGCTTAACTTAGAGTCATGTATTCTCATTAAAAATTAATCTGCTATAGCTAACTTCTAATTCTAGAAAAGAAAATTTTTCAAAAAAAAGAGCGATTAAACTGAAAAAAAAAAAAATCGTAGCTAATAAAGAAAATGTAGCACACAGCATTAAACAAAATTGGTGAACTTTACTATTAACTTACTTGAGATTAAAAAGGAACTAAAAAAACCCTAAAAACACAGCGAATTTAGGAATAAAGCTAAAAGTAGACGTCATCCACGCTCGAAAATATATAAGCCAAAAAACAAAAAAGGATACGCAATTTATATCCGCGCTTGGCCATTTCTCGGAGGACGACGAGATCGGTGACCGAAACGGCGTCGTCGTGCACGCCACTGTTGCTGCTGCTACAGCTGATGAAGAGCTGAATTTAGTCGGTGCGGCGGAGATTGGGGGAGAAGGGAAAAGTATATATACGAAACTTACACGTAACGTGTATGTATACAAGTATATATACTCCCTAGAATTTTAGAGCTGATTTATTACTGAAATCCTAACAGGAAAAGTGATGAAAATTCAAAACAGGTTATTGCAGAGAAAGTTTCAGCTTCAGAACACGGCAAAAGACTAGAAAGAACGTGGACCTCCTCCTCAAGGAACAAAATGTAGGGGGAAGAAAAACGAAGGAATAATTAAAAAAATATATTCTGGTTTTAATTTATTCTTGAGGAGGAGCGGTGCCAGTGAATATATACTATTTATTTTGTCATATTATCATTTAATTTTGTAGAGAAGGTGGGAAAGAGAGAGGAGTAGAACTGTGTGTGTGTGTGTGTGTGTGTGTGTGTGTGTGTGTTCAGACAATGATTGATGGGGGCGGGAGCACATTGTCGACTGTTTTTGTTTTTACTGCGAGTCTGGGCAAAAAGATGTGGTGCTCGGAGGAATGGGATGAATTCCTCCGAGCAGATTTGGTAGAGATCTTTTTTACCGCATCGATGAAAATGGCACTTTGAATTTGATGCTTGAATAAGAGGTAAAGGGCAAATATAACGGGAAGAACGGTAAATTTTTTTTTTTCTTCAGAACAGTTTTTGAGCATCACTTTTTAATCCTTTTTTTCTTTTCTTTTTTTTTTGGTCAAAATATTAGCATGTTTGGATGGGAGATTATTTGAGATATTTTTTTTAAAAAAATTAATGTAACACTATTTGATATGATATATGTAAGATAAAAAAGTGGTTAAAAATGTGTTTATGATTAAAGTAGATAAATTTGTGAAAATAATTTGCTATCCAAACATATTAATTGGCTAATTCTTTGAAAAATACCAGATAAATTTTGTGATTTTTTACACAATTTACTTGATTTGGTGAGTAACATTTTTCAAAATACCTCTGTTTAATTAATCAACTAAGAGTCAAATCGGGTTTAAGCGATGGTTTCATCACGGAAGTTCTCAATTAAAACTGCAAAATAAGTTCATGTTTTAATTGGCTAAAAACAAAAGTTTGAAAGTAAATCGGTACTAGTAAATCGGAAAGGTACAAAGAAGGATAAGAGGGTAAAATATATATATATATATCCTATCCTAAACTACATAAATCCTAAACTACAGCTACAGTCAATTGTCCCGGTTTCGCTGTGATTTCGCAGCTGATTTCGTCCTTTTTGGTCTTTTCACAGGCTCCGTGCAGCGGCTTTCCTTCCTGTTCCGCTTGTCCTCATTTCTTTTTTTGTTGCTTTGTTCCCATTGTACCCTTTCTCTTGGTTCGTTTGTAATTTGCCAATCAATTTTGTCCTTTTGTTTCTTCAATCTTTTCCTCCCATCGCTTTGCTATCTTCAAGCCGTGTATATTGACCAATGTATTTTTATGTTTACAATTTTACCACTTTTTTATATTTATTCGCTTACTTATTAACTTTCTCTAAAAACGTGTATATTAACAAACATATTAAATATCAAAAAAATATGCAGGTTGCTATATACACAAACATATTAAATATCAAAAAAATATGCAAGTTGCTAAAAATTCTATGTACATCTAATACATACAAACGAATAAAAATTCTATATGTATCTAATCAATATATATAAATTGATTATGGTGTTTTGTATTAATGCAGATCAATGAAAATCATATATGTTTAGCATGCATCTAATATATATAAATTAATAATACTACTTTGTGTTAACATATAATAAGTGTTATTTATGTGAAATAATTATAATTTCGACACTATTTTTATGTTTATAATTTTCAGTCATTCTTTATATTTATCCGCTTATTTATTAACTCACTTATTTATTAATTTTATCAAAAAATATTAAATATCAAAAAATTACGCAGGTCACTAAAAATCCTATGTATATCTAATACATACTAACGAATAAAAATTCTATATGTATCTAATCAATATATATAAATTGATTATGCTGTTTTGTATTAATGCAGATCAATGAAAATTATATATGTTTAACGTATATCTAATATATATAAATTAATAATACTACCTTGTATTAACGTATAATAAGTGTTATTTATATTAAATAATTATAATTTCGAGACTATTTCTATATGTATAATTTTTCCTCCTTCTTTATATTTATCCGCTTATTTATTAACTCGCTTATTTATTAATTTTGTCGAAAGTGTGTATATTGAAAAAAATATTAACTATTAAAAAAAATACCCAAATCACTAAAAATGCTATGCACATCTAATACATAAAATAGCCTTCTTTTTATATTTATTCGCTTATTTATTAATTTTCTCCAAAATATATATTAGCAAAAATATTAAATATGAAAAAATATGCAAATTCCTAAAAATCCTACGTACATCTAATATATGCAGATGAATAAAAATTCTATGTGTATCCAATCAGTATATATAAATCAATTATGCTATTTCGTATAAATACAAATCAATGAAAATCATATGTACTTAACATGTATCTAATATATATAAACTTAATTAATTTTCTCCAAAATGAATATATTAGCAAAAATACTAAATATGAAAAAAATATGCAAATTGCTAAAAATCCTACGTGCATCTAATATATGCAAATGAATACAATTTCTATGTGTATCCAGTCAATATATATAAATTGATTATACTATTTCGTATTAATACAAATGAATGAAAATCATTTGTATTTGGCATGTATCTAATATATATAAACTTAAAAATAAATCAATCCAATATTTATTGATTCAAAAAACAATTATTCAATCAATAAATACAAATATATGATTCTAAATTTATAATTTCAAATTGTTAAAAATCCTTAATTTGTATATATTATATTTATGAATTTATATTCTTCACTATATTTCTTTTCTTTTAGTTTTTCTAATACTAAATTTTTCCACTATCTAACACACGATCTTGAATCTTTGGTGAGTTTCATATAAATTACATTCCAAACAATATAATTCATACACTACATTGCTACTCTCATTTCATAATACAAATACGTTTTTTCCCTATTTTCTATCTCAGATACTCATTAGTGATATACCCTCGCATATACAAAGTACAAACAAACAACATAGGAGTCATCAATTACTATCATGCTAAAACTCGATGGATCTTTCAGCTATGAGGAATAGAAATAATAGAAGGTTGGCCAATATACACACAAAAACACTTCTTACATGAAGGAAATGTCATCCTGTTCACTCTGCTCAATGAAAACAACTATCATCTGCTGCTTTTCAGCAGAGACTTTATCCAACAATCATAATTAAACGTGTCCACTACATCTTCTTGCACATAGCAATTATCTGTTCCCTAAATTTTCTTTATTCTACTTCCACTTATATTTAACAATATAAAAATAAACATATCGAAATTATTTCGAATTATTAATTTATCTCAACTCTTAAAAAATGATTTACATTCCATTAATTTAAATAATATTTACATCCCATTACTCTTAAAAAATTAAATACAAATCGCAACAATATTACTATATATATTTATAAATATATTAATCCAATATATTGTTCCTCTATTTATTATTCCAACCCTACTATCATATAAAACACTCTAAACATTAATTATTAAATAAATCTTACATTACTCTTAAACAATCAATAATGGGCACACACGAAACTCGCAGGGCACGATGCCTAGTATATATATACCTATGATATAAGGATAAAGCTCATCAATATATCACACATATGTGCATTTTCTCGTTATTCAACAACGGAGTCTATGCAAATAAAAATTTCGCTGCGTAATTTAACTTGCTTACTTGTTTGGAGGATGAAACTTCAACAATTTTGAGAGGGCTTGGTTTTAAAAAAAAAAAAAATCGTTATTTTAAATGACAAAAAAAAAAAAAAAACGTCCATCAGAAAATTTGTGTCGGCTTTTGATGTTTTTCCAATTTGATGATTTTGTCTAAACATCTCTTGTTGCTGACCACCAATTATCAACCATTGCTCTACTGGTCAATAAATCGTTGTGTGCTTGGCACGTGAAGGAGCGCGTCTTGATTTGGCCTACTTGGTTGATGCAGCCACGTAGCAATTTTCTTTTGTCCTCTTTTCTGAGAGCCTAGCCACGCAGCTTTATTCGGATTGTCATTTATTTTTTAAAAATTTTTACGTTAAGTAATCTTCTATACCTGACAGTGTATATATTTTCATCATTGATTACGTGACTCATAATTTGAATTTGAATTTAAAAATCAAATTTTGCATATGTATCGTGCATCCAACCGTGATAATATATATATATATAAAATTTACTCTGCTCGTAAACAAAATTTTTAATCACTTTTTTACATCACATCGGTATAGTATAATTTTCTACAAAAAAAAATTTAAAAAATAACAATCCAATCAGGCTATATAAATTTTTCTCTTCATTTCGGTTTTCTTGGGAAGATGGATATAAAAAAAGATGCGACCACAAGTGAAATCGCATCTTTTTTTTTGGGGCATTAATAAGTGCTTAAGGGTTGATTTTTCCATGCATGATGAAGACTGTAAAAAGATCAAGTCAAGATACATACACATATACGCAGAAGAGTCAGTTGCCGGCCTTTGATTCCCTTCTATTAAGTCATGAAGCAGCAGCCAATATACGAAAATTATATGTTTCTGTAATCAATTGCAGATCGATATTAGAAAATTCTTTTGTCCAACTTGCTTTAACCTCAATATTTATTAGGTAATGCAGTTAGTATTGATCCCAGAAAGGAAAAAAGATTAGTAAGAGAAAAAACTAACATATTAGTAAATTTTAGCCAGTTTTTTTTCCCCCCATATAGAGAAAAAACTAACTAAAATTTCTCTGACAAATATAGAGAATTTCAGACTGATCAAATTGTTCATCTGGACGAATTAAGGATATTGGCTGTGTTATTAGGGAAAATATGCTACATCTTTGTTCATGTTTGAAACAAGGCAAAATGAAACAGAAGAGAAAAGAAGTAAAACAGCATATTTGATGGCTACTAAAATAGTTGTTAAAAGGTAGTTATAGGAGAAGTATTTTTCCATCATCACTCACTCCTGGTGTTACTCTAAGAAAACAGTAAGGTTTTGTAGGTATGAATGTCTTTACCTACTCTTCCTTTTTTTTTTTTTGTCAAAAAAAAAAAAAATCGACAAAACATCAATTTCTTTACTCAATGAAAGTGAAGAAATTTTTAAGGTTTGGATTGTAAGTTATTTGAGATATTTTTACTGTAGCACTTTTTGTGATGTGATGTATGTGAGATAAAAAGGTAATTGGGAAGGTAAAAAGGTGTGTTGGAAATTGTAATGATGATGTAAGCAAATATATTTGGGAAAATAAAGGCCAATCCAAACAAACCCATCATTTACTCCAAACTTTTATGCTTTGTGAATACACAAATTCTCAAAGTATATTGTACTTAATGATTCATGTCACTCCACACTTGAAATTTAAATTGGCAGAGCTTGACAGTGAAAGATAAAATATCTAGCATTCACAACTCTGTGTTTACAAAATACATTAGAATTATTGATTCATGTCATTCCACGCTAGAAGCTAACAATTGCCCTTTTGTATTGTTATTTTTCGAAGGTTTTTTTTTTCAGAGAAATGTGTTGTAGCGATACGATATATATGAGGCAATTCAACGGTGAAAGATAAAATGTGTTTACAGAAAAATGAAAATCTTTCGGAGAAAAGCGGCAATTCAACGGTGAAAGATAAAATATCTTTTGTATTTGCCTCCTAGGAACCAAGTCTAAAAAAATTTAAACCATCTTTTTACAGTAAAAAATAGCAAATACAAGCATGTATGTGTAGGGTTGCTACTTGATTCCTTTACAAATCGGGATTAATCATATTGTCCAATTTTTACGTATGTTAACAAACATATGGTACATCTCACCTACCTGGTCTTATATGCTGATAGCACCATATGCTTAATCATCTAACTGTCCGAAAATGACATCTTTTTTTTTTTTTTTCAAATACAAAAGCATAATTTCGTTCCAATATCTGTACTAATGACAGCAATTACATCAAATTATGACACAGATCCATAGATCTGAAAATCAACTCTACTAATAAACTTGATCATAATATTAAAACTCTGACGAATATCATTGTAAATATGCGTCCATGTCCGAAAATGACATTTAGCTTCTCTAATAATTCACTGCTTTAGTTTAGTGAAATAGGAAGGATTAGATTTCTCATGCACGAGGCTTAAGCTTATGTGACTGGCAGACATTGTGCAAACTTTCAGTCCAAGAATCTAACAATCTATCATAAGGTCTTCTTTTTTAGTGCTGGGAACTTCATGATTGATCAGTGCTGTCAACCCAACAAAACAAATCATGTAAACTATGATCAATCATTGGAGGATTTAAAACTCACTTGTGCATGTCTTTGCCTGGTGAAGATTGTGTGTTAATTTTTAAATCTTTGTTAGTAGAAATCTGGTGCCACTACATCGACGTTGTAGGACAGAGCAATCATTTTTGTTCATGAAAAGATCAAGCAAATTGCATAGGGTGGCCACAAGAAACCAAAATGCAAAGTCAGAAGTCGTAATGATTTTTTCTGATTTTCTAATGAAATGGAGCGCTAACTATCACTATCACAAAATGGTTTTACAACTACTCCCTCCGTCCCACTTTGATAGTCCTGTTTTTCTTTTTCGTCTGTCCCAAATTATAGTCCACTTTCTTTCCAATTGAAAAATGTAGTTGTATTTTAATTTTTCTAAAACACCCTTATTCAATGTAAGTTGTTGTTACTATAAACCTACCCCATTTAATGAGAGTTGATTCTTTTTTTTAACATCAATTCAAGTTCTCATAAAGTTGTACTCTAATTAATGTGAGAGTATTTTAGAAAAATAGCTACCTAAATTGATTGTTCCAACAAAGTTAACTACTTTTTATTAAACTGTGTGAAAAAAGAATCAGGACTATCAAAGTGGGACGGAAGGAGTATTTTATTCAGTAGCGTTCAATTGACCAAATAATTGCTTCAAAGAGCTGCATCTAATAGATCAACATTTGCGCTTATACTCCGAGAGTATCATATTTAGCATTTTAATTTTCTTTATTTTTGTTTGATGGAGGGGTAACTATCGCTATCACAATTCTTGTTAGTTGTCTTGGGAGACAATTATTCTGCTATCAAATTTTCGAGATTCTTGAAGAAATTCCATGACTTTTCTTGCTTTCTTTGGTTATTGAATCTCCAAGATAATGAATGGGTAGTTTTTAATCTCTCGTGCTTGTGAGCCTTGATCAGAATCTTGCAATGACGAATTGCAGTGGCAGAGGATGCAGAAGGGGACCATATTCAGCAAAATAAGAGTCACTTAAAATAAGAGTCTCAAGGATTTAGGACAAAAGCCGCCGCCAAAAAGGCATTTTATGTACAACATTGTTGGTGGCTTCTGCCAATAGGTCGGTGATTCATGCGTGCTACAAGCTGGTTTCTTTGTCCGCACTCCCCGCTCCATCCTCCTTAGTTCCCTCTACTCAAACCGGCTTTCTCGGCGCAATAGTTTGTTTTTGATAGAAAAATTTTGGAGATTTTGATCACTATCATGGTTGAAGCGCGCTCTCGAGACCATACTTCATTTATAAGATTCTCACGTATTGTTTATTAATACAATCTTAACATCATCGATAGTAAAATTCAAATACATGATCTTTTTAGTTACAATAGGCATCTATCTGATTCTTTTATTTAGCAAGTCAATCAATTACAAAATAGAAAATTGTGATCATAACTAGTTATACTTTATCTTTTAGGCACTTGGCAGGTTAAAACTTAAAATCTGTAAAAGTATGATCTAACGCGCATGATTCACTAGTTTGGTCAAAACTTCCGACATCTTATTATATTGGCAGACAGCTATTTTCAGATTCTCTCTTTTTCCTCCATCTTTTCCCCTTGTAAAGTTATAAAGTAGTATCCATTAAACCGAGAAGAAAGCAGAGAAGCGGTAGAGCATACAGGGAACCATGCACATTCGCAATGCCTGATAATGGCTTAGAGGAGCATCTTAGATGTAGGCATGTCATCCGGAGCTTTTGTTGACGAGTTGTATGTACTTTGCTCAGTGGAACAAGGATAAAGCAGGTCAATGATTTTCTCTGTCTTTTCTTTGTCCAGTGTCCAGATGAGCTGAGAGCCTGAGACATTGCCTTTTTTTCCCCCCTTTAATTTGTCAAAACTCGTTAGGGTGACCAGTTTTTATTTTTTTTGGTAAAAAAAAAAGTTTTGAGTGAATTTAACTTCAATCATCACCACGAGTCAAGATGTGCCACCAAAACCATAGATCGATCGCTTACAAAATTCTTACAAATCGTCCACCAATATAACTTTCATATTGACAATGAGATTTGAACAGGCAATCTTTTGTAAAGAAATGATCCGTTCTTGCTAATCGAATCAATTTGTGATGGCCTATAGTGATCAGTTCTGGATTGTTATTTTTAAATTTTTTTGCAAAAAAAAAAAAAAAGTATTGTAACGATTTGATATACGTGAAGTAAAAAAATGATCTAAAAATGTGTGCGCGAAAAATGTGAAAAATTTTTCTGCGAAAAGCTACAATCCGAACAATGTTATGTTATTGAATCCAAACAATGTTAAGTTAATCAATAGTACCGTTCACACTAATAGCCGATCTACATTATTTAAACAGAACGACTCATATTTACTAGATGACTTCCCACCAATGCCCAAAGTTCAAAGCCTACTCAATGCTCGTTCACAGACCATATGATGAACACTTGGGAGTAAAGTTTCAAATTTTACAGGACTCGGCTGCTACAGCGCACAGTCACAGAGACTACTACTCTATAGTTCTACAAAGGATCCAGGCACCTTGAAACTAAAGCAAAACTTGACGTGTTAGTTTGGTGCTTCTTTGCCAGCATTCCTGAAGAAGTCAGTCAATTTCACTTCCAGGTATGTTTAGTTCACAAATCAAATGATTGACATAAAACCTGCTTGTAATATTAGATATCATATTTTTCCCTTCCCACAATAGTATACAAGGCCTAGAACAATATAGACCACGTTGGGCCTTTAAATTCATGATATTCACTCAAAAAAGTTAATACATATTTATGCCAGTCCAAAACTGACTCGGTCAAGATTATACATTTCAAGGTTGTAGGCAACACTATTTGGCACTCGAGTACCTTTTTATGCTGTGGGATACCAGAAGCTTCAAAAGCCGGGAGCTTCATAATTAGGAGCAAAAAGATCTACATACACACAACTATCTACAAAAGTATTGGAGTAATTACTCCCTAGCTGCTCTTGTACATTAAACTCGTACACTAATTTACACACAAGGGATCTGTCTCCTCTTAACCATCTCTTCCAAATTTTTTGACACCAATGCAGTTAAATTTGGATCTTCAAACCCAAGCTCAGGACCGAGTCTGCAATACAGAAAACATAAAGTCCCAATGAACCACCGGCAGAAAGGAGGAGAAAGTACAAAATCCCAGGTCTTTTTCACTCTTGATTTCTTTATTTATTAAATTTTCTTCAAACAAAAGTCATGGGAGAGGCCAGAGGAGGGGAAGCCGACAGTTCTTGGTTGCCATCAGACAATCCAGGTAGAAATTACATCAAGAAAGGACACATCTAATTATGGTTGTAAATTTTGGCTAGCTGGAGAAAAATCAATGACCATTGGTGCTCAGAGAGCAAAAGTATGTCAGATTCCACAAAGGAGTATGTAGCTACACTAGTAAATCATGTACAATTGTGTATGCTAAAATGAAGGGGCAACAAATATCAGAACTTCAAAGAGTACACGTCTTAAATTAGCTTACTTTGGATCAAGAACCAACTTCTGAACTTCTTTAATGGCCCAGCTTGCAGCATATAATGATATCTTTCCCACCTGCATCATAGTATAGTATAAGAGAAAGCACCACGATACACATGAAAGACTCTGTAAAGCAGATGCACTGGAAACCAGAAGTAAATCTCCTCGGCTACCTCCAGTATTTGAAGCTTAGCATCATGATCACTGGGAAGGCCACGGATTTCTTCAGCCAACTTAAGGGCCTCTCTTAGACTTTCTGGAGAAAGGAAATCAAGACCCAACTGAACTGTGGACTGCAAATTTACAAAGTGAAGGATTATGAAAGGGAAATTGAATTCACCCAAACAACCATTTTAAGACAAATGAACAAGAGAAATCAATCACATGAAGTTCTTTAAAGCTCTTTCCTTGCTGCTGAGACTGTGCTGCAGCTCATAGCATCTAAGACAGCCACACTAAACTGGGAAAATCACAACCTTCCACCAAAAGGCGAGGTTTCAAAATGGTGCTTAGTGGAAAGTCTTCAAATATGCTTGCTTACTGCTATGCTACACACGAGTAACCTCAGCAGACCAACCTTCTTAGGTTGTCACAAAATGTCTTTGAGGCAAAAGGTCTGCTTTGAAAGTTGTCTAGAGACTCTTAAAACACCAAACCACTTCAACACTATTTTTGCAAAAAGAAATAATAGTAGAATTCAACCTGTTAATAGGTGTTCTCAAGAAAAATTCTATGGGAAAACCTTCTAAAGCTAACTGGGATTATAGTAAGTACATTGAGTCCAAAACATAACATCAAGCACCGCTTGTGCTTCTTGTTCAAGTTGTAGGAAATGCTAAAAGAATGAGAATCACTACCAAGAGATATAATGATTGACATGAACAAGGACAAACTAATAGCAAGTCCTATTTCCTCTGGAGCCGAGAGATGCGTTCAGGCAGGACAAAAGAGTAGTCATGATACCAGGGACATAATCTCATGACACAATTGGGTAGTTACATTAACATGACATGAATATCAACTAAGCATCAGCTTGGCTTGAGCCAAAGCAAAAGACATTCTTGTCTTTACAATCCACCTGAAGAAATTGGGTTCATTAATAAAAAAATAAAATTTTGATTAGTCTCACCTGAAGATTTTTCACTTGGAAAGGACAACCAGCTGGGATGAAGACAGCCTCCCCCATATGCTGTTCAAATGACCAGGGTTCTATTCCTGAGAAAGGATTTAATAATTCCTTAAATTATCCTATACCAACAAACCCAAACAAAGACACAGAGAGATATTGAAAGAGGAGATAATGGTCCAAATCAAACACTAAATATCACAAGAAATTACGAAGAAATGACTAGGAACCAAACTTTTTAGAAGAACTCTTTATTGTCCAAGACTAAATATATGTCACAACTCTAAAAATGCTGCCAACATTCCATTTTGAATGGAACAAAGACTTTGTCATTCCCTTCAATGGAGAATAAGCAAGCATTTATTTCACATATTAGTTCACCAGAAAGATTGGTAATTGACAAGGCAGACTTGTTATACCATTTCCAAATTTCATGCCAGGAAGAAAGAAAAGAAAAGAAAAAAAATGAGGAAAGAACAAAACTAATATAACCTGAGAGAAATACCAGCTCCAAAAAAAAGCTTTTGAGGACTTCAACGTGGTAAAACAAACTATTCAAACCTTGGAAAGAGAGATAACTTCGAAGAAAGAGAAAACCAAAATAAAAATGCTCAGACATAGTGAAACTCTATGTAGTTCAAAGAAAGTATACAAGTAAGCTACTTAGGTAGATACTTGATACTATTGCCTACAGCAAACAGACATAGAAAATTAAAAATAACATCTCAGTGTAAGACTCACCAATCTCCTCCTTTAGTTTTTGCTTGTGATAACTATTCAAATAAATTGTGCCATCATAAAGAGGATGCCGCACCTGAGACCAGTGTAGTGGATTTAGCAATGTGTATTTAGGCAACGTGAATTTCATTATCAAGCTTCAGAAGTTAATGACAAAAACATAAAAGGAAAAAGAACTCACAAAGTCATTTTCTAACCCATCCCTGTCAGGCGTTTCAAACTCCTTATGAACTTTCAAATACTCAATCAGCTTTGGAACATCTTGTAGGCGGAAAACATCCCAAAGTGCTCCTGGTTGAGAACTTTCACAGTTATTATCACTAGATACATTCAAATCCTCACCACTAACTGTTTCCTCTTCTGTAGGAGAAGCAGCTTTAGTGTGTTGATCCCTGAAAGCCTCATAATTATCAGGATCTAAAATATCTTGATTTTCATCCAGTCTATCCTGTCCACTGGTCAATGATTTCAGAGAATCACCATTCAAGCTCATTTGTGGATCACCTGATGGTTCTCTTGTCTCAGAATCTGCAACGGTCTTCTGTACCTTCTCAACCTTTGTTCTCTCACGGCGTTCTAGTTTAGCATCACTTACATGTACCAGTAGGAAGACCTAATTAAAGTAGGGGAATGGTAATCCAAATCATTGATCAATCGACAACATTGACACACCAAGCAATAGGAGTTAAGAGCAAACCACGCATCCTTTGCCCCACCAAAAGGAAAAGATAAAATAACAAAACAAGGACTTAAAAAATAATATTTTCTTGTAAGTCACAAAACCAAAAACAAAGTAATTAATTGGATCATAATTTGTCTGTGTACTAAATTTTTACAATACAAATCATATCCAATGCAATCATCCAACAGCTTGTTCTAGTTTGCTGAAGATTTTGTGAAGTCTGATTATGGAAAGCGAATATTGAAAATAATCAGAATCAGCTAAAGCTACTCTTGGCTAGATTCTAACTTTTAGCTTTTTTTACTATTAGATGCAAAAGCAAACAAGAACCTTTAAAAAAAACTGATTATAAAAAAATAGAATATAAAATCGGCTGAAATAATCAAATGATAACAAGCCCTAAAAATATACAACTCCACCCCCCACCCCAAGGGAAAATCAGAAACAGTTCTCAAATGGAACTAGATACTTAAAGCAGGAAGCATGCAATATATAGCACTTACCACATCACGCATATTAAGCCGAAGCTTCTCCACAGAATCACCTCTATCGAGTTCTTTGCATGTTCCATATGAAATCTGAATTTTAGGGCCTACATCATTCTGCAATGAATAATGAGGCAATTTTGCTGCAACATTTAGAAGCCCCCACTTCGAATGGATAAATTCTAGCAAGGGAAGCTTAATTATAAAGTCAGGTCTCTGGTACATTAAAAACTCTTCTGAAGAACTTGGAGACGGCCAATCCTTCAACTTTAACGTTTCTGGTCGACCATTTTCATGAAATCTACCCTCTGAGTATCCCTTAATGAACTGACTCAGTTCAATATCAACCTGCTATTATATTGATCCATAAGAGAGGGACATGCAAAATGTGGAGAAGAGAACCCATAAATGGAAGTATAGATGACTTTTTTATTTGCTGCTTGGGGGGGGGGGGGGAATGGAGTTTTATTGCTGTTAATTTGCAGCTTAATTCACTGGAAATTTACCTCAGTCCAATTAAAACAGTCGATTGCCTTTACAGTTCTATTTGCATCCTTAAGTTTCTCTTCTGCAGTCTCTCTAATTCCTCTCAGTAGAACCTCGGGATCCCAAATTGTCATTAAGGAAGTATCACAAACTTCCTTAACAATAACAGGCTCTCCTCGACTCCAGTGGATTCTGAAGTCCCCAATCCCTTCAGTCTTGATATCTTGGGCTGATGGATGGTATAGACAGTTGTCGCTATCATTCTCTCTATGTGCCGCCTGGAAAAGCCTGAGATCAAATCCCGTTCTTTCCTCACTGCCAGAATCATAAACTCTACATCCACCAACCATTTCTTCAGCATTTTTTACCAGTTTAGCAACCCAGTTCATCTTGAAGATGCGCTTTAGTACTAATGACGAGCAACCACATCCCCCATACTCCCGTGGTGGACATCGAATGTTGCCCTCCCTCTGAGCTCTCCAACCAGAGTACTTTCTGAGCAAATTCAGTTGGACATTAGATAATTCAACTTGCTCCAATGCACTTTCTCTGTCATTACTTTCACCTGCTATCTGATTTTCCATCTTTACCTCAACAACAAGCCTGGATGCTTCTCTAATGTCTTTGCAGCAGCTAAGACAAAGATCATACAAGCAATTTGGACAATGTCTATGGTAATCGATTACAGGGATCCTGCAAAAGTTACTGCAGAGAAAATAAGGAATTGTTAAACAGTTGTCTGTACATACACAAAGTGCATTGGTATACCTAGAAACATGTACACATCAATCAAGCAGATTGGATCTCTAAGAAAAGAATAAAAGCAAATAAACACAATGTTGTTAACAGTACCAGCACATCTGCTCATCTGCATTCAATTTGGTCCTGGCAAGATCTATATTTCCTGCAAAAAAAGATGTGAAATACTGAGGTTTGTTAGACATAAGATGTAGAAAAATGGACACCAGATCTAACTAAAACAACCCAAACATCTGACCATGTAGCCTCTTTTCCAGCTCAACCTCAGCATTCTGCTCATGATGGATCTGATTAACAACAGGAAGCACAGCAGATAATAGGCAGTAAAGATACTGCAATTTGTCTTGTATAGGTATCTCCCGTATCTTTGCCTGCACTTAGATAAAATTGCATTCTTGTGAGAAGTAACATCTGCTTGTGGAGAATGCTATATTTTACAGAGTGGAAGAACTTATGAATAGCAGCATCAGCAAAAAGACCTATACCTTTATCAAATTATCTCCTCGTAAACACACCTTGCAACTGCAACTACCACGACATGCTGGACAAACCCTCTGAATTTCTTCCACTGGGATGTCAGAGTACCTGATAGATCAGAACTTAATGGTTAGGCTAGTAACATTTCATTTCAGAAAAAAAAAATTTCTCCTGGAAGAAGGTTCTGACTACCATGTTGAAATGCAGATATCACAATATCCTCTCCTATCACATTTAAGGCACCAAATCACCCTGTCTCTATCATTTCTTCTGCACTGATGGCAAGGTTGCCCGCCAGTATCATCAGAAGATTCTGAGCTTCCTTCAGAAGTTTCCTATTATGTAAGGTGGTAATCATGAGTAACATAGAACACATGCTTGCAAGAAAGATAATCTGTCGACAAGAACAAATTTGACCAAGCCAGAATTATCAAAGAGATTGACTCGGCAATTTTAAGTTGGAAACAATTTTTATCCAAATTTTTTTGACATTCACTTCATCCAAACAATACTTTTTTTTTGGTATTTAATAATTACTCATGTTTTTGCTCCATCAGCAATTTAATATGGCCTAAAAAGAGAGCTATACAATTGCACAGTGGAAAAAAGAATCCTAAGTAGACATACCATACATCATGAGGATCAAAGCACATTCATTTGTAGGCTTGTTTACCGGGTAACTATTGTTTTTGAGAATTTTCTCTTCATTTATTTATATTGTTTTGCCATGCTGACTACAGCTTTTAGGCTTCTAATATCATAAACCGACATCCAAAAACAGACACAAAAATAGACCATACTTACCCAAAAATAGACACAAAGTGGAATCCACAAATATCCAAAGTACTAACTCATAGTTATCCTAAAGAATGTATGCCATATCTATACAGTCATGATAAGAAATTTCCAAGTTAACCTTGATTACAAGAAATGTTCCATGGATAAAAGAAAATTCCATGACCTAAGATTAGTCTTTGATCGAAAACTCACTAGGACGCAAACTAGTTGATGAACAATACGTATCATGGTTTCCACCTAACAAGTATGCTATGTATCTTCTTAACACTGTTTTACATGTCTGATGAGAAATTTTAAGGTAAAAGCAACTAATCTTTAGTACATTGCAACAACCAAAATATTGACTCACTGTCATTGGACTAGAATCAAACATCTTCTGTGATCTGCTTCTAGATGAATCGATTGTAGGAGGTGGTGGTGTCTTGTATGATCTTCGATTGTCTTCATGCATAATACCATCCCTTTGTAATTCATCATTTGACTTGAGAGAACTCCGAAGGGTAAGACTCCTTGTTGAAGGTGCTTCAGGTGAATAATTCCTCTGCGTTTTTGGTAATTTTTCTTTGTTCTTCTTCCCAGAGACTGAACCAGAATAGTCCCCAGCTATGGAATTAACAAGGGGTACATCCATATCATCACTCTTACTCTCGTAGTAATTATCACTTTCACCTATAGGTTTCCTTTTCTTCTTCATACTAGCTTTTAGTGCGGAATTGGCAGCCCTTTTCTTTGCCTGTATGTAGTGCTTTTCACATACAGTTTTATCAGGCATGGACATTGCGGTACATCTCCATTGTTTGCCATCTGACCTCTTGCAACGCAGATCATCAGGAATCCCTACATTATCCTCACCAGCACCGGCAATTGACCGCGAATGATCCATGAAAAAATCTTCAATAAGAAACTTAATGGTAGCGTCACATGCTGACTGAGGAAACGATCAACCTGAAAAGGCAACCATTTAAAGAGGTGTGCACACAAAAAATAAGAAAAGGCAGATGACAAGATATGAAACTAACAAATGTGTGAATGTGTGAGAAACACGATAAGCATTTTGAAACGACAACAAAGCTAAAGAAAAGCTAGAGCAGAATCATCAAAGATTTATCTAAATAAATAGGTTGACCAGCCATCACTATGCACTGAATCAACAATTAGAAGATTCAGTATCCCCAAAGAAAGTACTTGCATGTTTGCCGAGCTCCAGTAAAGTACACTCAACAACTACCAAAAATCACTAATTTAACTACAACCAATTATGTTCACCGCATTAAATGCAGAAAACAGCACCAAACCATAAACTCTTTGCAGAGATGAACATATGAAATGGAAAAAAAAAAAAAAAGAGGAAAAAAGAAAAACTG
Source organism: Coffea arabica (assembly GCF_036785885.1). Lineage (NCBI taxonomy): Eukaryota > Viridiplantae > Streptophyta > Magnoliopsida > Gentianales > Rubiaceae > Coffea > Coffea arabica. Next base: position 11,240,569 of record NC_092312.1, read on the forward strand.
AAACCAGATGCTCAGCCTACATTGAGGCCTTTCAATTCAGGCCACTAAAAGCCCAAGTAAACTATTTCAAATGCAGCATTAAACAAACAAAGTCCCTTTCTCCCTAAAAATTACAGCAAGCAAAAGACAAAGAACAGATAAAATTGAAAACTTTACCTAAAAGACAAGAGCTGGAAAAAAATCCAATTTTTAACTGAAAAAACGAAACCCTAGCTCCAAAATTCCTGAATCCCAAGACCTGCAAATCAAGAAAAGTAATTAGATAAATAAAAAATTCACCTGCATGCTTGATTGCTCATACACGTGCGAATTACCAAGTGAATCAAAGCAGTATAAAGGCAAATTTTAAATTTTTATTGATATCAAACACAAAATAATCAGAATCTGTATGAACATAGAATAAACGTCTCGATCAATGTCTACTTATATCTGTATACGTAAATAGCTAAATATTTAGGTAAAAGTATTTAGCGCCGTGTAAATGCTTCCAGTGTTAGCAATTGTGTGTGTGTGTGTGTGTGTGTGTGTGAGAGAGAGAGAGAGAGAGAGAGAGAGAGAGAGAAGAGGGGAACCTGGAGAAGTGTGGGGCCCAGTGTCGAGGGACCAGAATGGATGAAGAAGAAGGGAAAGAAAAACTGGGAATATTTAGCAGCTCTTAATTTGGTCTGTTAATTTTTTTTTTTCCAAGTGTTGAGATGCCGAGAAGGATGAGGAAGGAAATTTTTGGGGTAAAATTAATGGAGGAAAGAAAGACTTGAACAGAAGGACCAGACTTGAGCCCAGTCAGCCGCTGCTGGCCTGTTTTTAGTTTTTGCAGGAAACAGGGGAGAAAGACAAGTAAGACGACGTCGGATTGAAGTTAGCGTAATCAGCTTTGGAATTTCCGGTTCTGAATAGATCTTGACCATAATGCTTATCAACTCGGACCGAGTGTCAGCAGGTGATAGGGGTTAAAGATTTTAATCAAACCAAACACTCTACCATTTAACCTTATTTAATTATTTTAATGAGTTTAAGATTTTGTTCAAATTTAGTTTGCTTATTTGTCAAATTGAATTTAAACAAGTCTTTTTTTTTTCTATCGAATTTAAATATTATCATCACACATAAAATATTGTTCAATTTTGACTTAATTAATTAGCAAACCAAATTTAAATGAGCTCTTATCAAACTGAATTTGATTCATCTTTGAACCTTAATAAGCCGAGAGGGGCTTGGTTCAACTTATGATTAAGTAGTTTAATTTATGAGTTTCAATGAGGACCTTATAGGTTACACTAAATAAAAGAAGATTATGGTGTATACAATCAATCATTCTTGAGTAATTTCTAATTGTGTTGGACCATTTTTATTTTTCTTTTCTATTAACTCAAATGGTGTGATTAAACATTGCTGAAAGTATGATGTGACCATTCCCAAGGACTGGGAGTTGACTTTAAACTAAACGCACTAGATTTACTGTGAATTCCATGGCGTTTGGAAACCAGTGGAAGAAGGTAATTAAAGGTTTGTTGGATTGGATTGTGTATTGGGAACAAGACCGTCATATACAATAATGTTCCATGTAGATACTGTGGGTTTGTTTGGATTGTGAATTATTTGAGATATTTTTACTGTAACACTTTTTGTGATGTGATGTATGTGAGATAAAAAGATAATTGAGAAGATAAAAAGGTGTGTTGGAAATTGTAATGATGACGTAAGCAGATGTAATTTGACAAATAATTCACAATCCAAACAAAGCAACAGATCATCCCATAAAACTCGTGTATGTTAATACACTTGGGTTGGTCCAAGTTATGGTTTTTAAGCAATTGAAGTGCAAAGAAAACAAATATACATCTCATCAATATCCTACCCAATTGATGAATACAATTAGGGGCCAAGGAAAAAAAAAATTAAAGAATTGGATCAGAAAAATTGTGGCTTCACGTACAAAAAAGCAGGAAAGCAAGGTTTTAGAAGAAGAGTTTCACAAAAGCTACTTCTTATATGTGTCATCATGCACGACTGGTTAGCAGAACAAAGAGAACGTTCGGAATTCAACTCTTATGCCACCAAGAGCTTCACAAAAGAGATTGTAGGGTCTCATCCCTTGTTCAAGAATTCCTTTGTACCATTTGTAAGAGGTTCTGGACAATTTCTGACATGGGCGGTCTGAATTCTGGCTCCGGCTGCATTTTCCAACAATGAAGTTACATCAGGAGAAAAATATCAAATAGTTGCATCAGTTAAAACATGTTTAGTTGTTGTTAGCTGTTCTTTCGGTCAGTGTAGAACTCGAAAAGTTCTCGTTCAATGGAAGACTTCTTTAGTAAAATGAACAAAAAAATCTAAGCTAACTCTTCCTCATCGAGCTTCTCCAAAAGATCCAAGTGGACTGGTGCTGATTCCCTCCTAGAAGAGTGTATTCTTAGGACAAAATCAATCTTGGGTCCGCTATTGAATTATATGTGAAACCAAAGCAAGGCACACTAGCCATCGTACGTATAAGTGAATGGTAATGCTCAACATACTGTGTAATGATTTTCACGCAGGTCATGTCATTAAGTATGATAAATCTGGTACTTCTAATCTTTAAAACTTTATTGAAAGCACTAGATATAGAAGAAGAAAAAAGAACCACCAATGGAGGAACTCACCTGAATGCACAAGGAAATTATATCAGCAAAACGCGATAAAGATTTTGAAGAATATACACCATTTAGAGAAGGATCAACCATTCTTGACAATGTATCTATGTCATGAAGCCGAGGAATTGCCCATCTGACCAAAAATTGCTCCCCTCGAGGACGTGACCTGAATGTTTAAGTTCCAATGGCTACTGATTAGTTTTTTCTCAATTCTGAATCAAATTTTTGATAGTTAAACTCATGTTTAGGTTCTACTCCAGGATTATTAACCTGTCATAAGATTTTCTTCCTGTGAGAAGCTCTAACATAACAACTCCAAAGCTGTAAACATCACTGTGATGTGTATAGCTTCCTGATTCAAGTTCAGGGCCACCATATCCACAAGCTTGCAGCTGGTAAACATACTGATGATCAGAAAAACTCTACACTCAACAAGAAGCAACTACATGTGCATTGGTTAATTAAAGTTACAAGGCAAGTAAATAGTTTAAACAGGTTTCTTTCTGACATGACAAACTGAGACTTCCTCCTAATGTAAATTTTAAGGTGACTAAGGTGTTGCAATAATGATACCTCAGCCATTGAATTAGATGATAGTAGAGGCGCCAAACCAGAGTCTGAAACATATACAGAAAGCTCATTGTCTAGGAGGATATTAGCAGACTTGAAGTTCTGGTGAACAATTGGCGGTTGACAAACTTCATGCAGATACCTTTACAATGAAACAGCAAGAAAACTCTCAGTCATGCAAATAGAAGATTGGAGCTAATATGCTAAGTATGCACAACAACAGAATGGTACATGCGACAGGAGCCGAGGAGATGGTGTATAAAGCTAACATTTGTTTATGTATTCAATGTGTGCAACATATCAGTCGAGTTCAAATGCACAAACAATAAACTATTGGCCAGTAATCATCTTTCTGGTACAACTTCCTTGTTTGTTATTCTCATAATCAATTAGTACTTATCAACTTACTCCAAGGCTCTAGCTGCTTGAAGGGCCAAGTGGATGCGAGTACTCCAAGAAAGCCTTTTATTGATTTCATCATCCAAGTGTAGTGCTTCATGAAGTGTTCCATTTTCACAATACTCGTATACAAGCATCCATTGTCTGTGCTCCGCACAGTAGCCCACAAGCTGGATTATGTTCGCATGCTGAAGTTTAGCAATATTAGAAACTAGATGAATGAAGTCTCTGTCGTTTTGATGCCTGGATGTTGCAGTGTCGAGTTTCTTGACAGCCAGCAACTAACAATTAAAACAGTTCATTGAAGCAATAAGATAAAGTCAGCATAATGGTGCAGTTGTATAAGCAAAAGAAGAACAAGTATAGACAGGTTAGGGCAGCCTGAGATCTCCCTTTAGAGATATTCTATGCTAGATAGATTACTTGCTTTTCCTTTTATTCATCAATTTGCAGGACAAAGGTTATGGGCAGAACTCCTATTCTAGTAAAACTATTGGCATAACAACGCGTTTAGACTACTTTAAGTGTGAGAAACACACATCAGATACGCTCGTTGCATATGTCAGATGCGTAACCATGCAAAAACATGTCAAATGACTTAAGAATTTACTTTGATTGAAAATTCAGAAATGGAAAGTCAAAATCAACAGAAAAAGATGGCATTCAGTAGAGGGATGCAATCATCGAACAATAGATTGTTTCTTCTGTTTTACTTTACATAACATTAATATGGGTACTGGAGAAGGTCATCACCTCCTAATTCCTTTGGTTGAGAGAATTAATTAAAAAGCATGGACATCTGACTTTTTGTACAGATAATTTTATCCAGAGAGTCCATGCAACATAGCCATCAGTACTTACCTTTCCATTGGGAAGCTTAGCTTTATACACTGTGCCCAACATGCCTTTTCCGACAAGATTTTCCTGAGAGAAGCTATCCGTATATTGTTGAAGAGATGCAATAAAGAATGTCTTCACAGAATTCACAGAATCAATAGTACGTCCACTAGGGTTTATCAAAGGCAAAATAGGATCTGCAATGATCCTCTCTGAAGGCAGAAGTGGAAAAGCAGGTGGTGGCGGTGGTCGAACACTTGAATCTGTCCCACTTGAATCCACCCATGTTATGTCGATTCTGTGATCCTCCTGCTTTTTAAATGCGTTCTTACGGTTGGCACTCTTGTCCTGCTTTGCTTCTAATGAGGTCATTGTTGGCCTTGTAACTGCTTCTTTTGTCACTACTCAGAGCCCTAAAGATGTCAGTCATGCAGTAACAACTTAAAAGCTTAATAAAGCATAAATTACTAACAAGGACCGGAGGTTTTCATCATGGAAAACTATTCACCTTTCTCTACTTGATAATCAGGCTTTCGCAATGAGTGATCTTCCTTGTAGTTTGCACTGGCGCCATGATGTGGATATGCTTCATGCCGCTTGGCTATTTTCCCAGCCACTTCCCTCCTCTTGCAGCACCAACACAGGAGAAGACACATCCCCAATGCAAGTACTATGATGAAAAGGATTCCTGCAATAGCAATCCATGAAATGCTTTTAGACGTCTTAGTTGTGCCTCTGGTGCTTCCAGTCTGTGAAGACCATTGCAGTGATGGTCCAGTTGCTTGCTGCACTGGGGCTAATTCGGGAGGAGATGCCTCAGATGGTGATGGTGATGAAGATGGTGATGGGGATGAGACAGGTGGTGATGGAATAATTGAGGTGTTGAAAGGGTTTCCAGCTTTTCTGCATCACAAAACTAAAAGTCAACTGATGAACCAACAATGTCTTGGATAGTGATAGATTGAGACTCCCAAAAACTCCACACTTTTGCATATAAGAGTCTCTAGCTTAATCTAAACATTACAAGCCTGTATTATTATCAATAACAATTATATATGTGGCGTTAGAATCCTAATAAGTATGTCAGTTCCTCTCATGGTGGTTTTGGATGGTGCTATAGAAACATGTTAGTATTGGTACTAGATAATATTATTTTGGACTCGAGTCCCTTAAGCAGTCAAAACAAATACTAAATGAAAAAATAGTTCATATAACAGATCAACCGCTAGCTACAGAGCCATACAGGCTACTGACTTCAACTCTTCATAGCCAAGCCATCTAACTGCAGTAAACAGAAAGACCAAAAACAAGTGAGGAGGTGAGATGGAGAAGAGAAGGACAACTGTGATAGGGAAGTAGAGAAGTAAGAAATGGGATACGAGAAACAAGATGAAAACACATGGAATTACATTTGATTTTTTGGCTGAAGTGGCTGGAACCAGTAGCATGAGAAGGAACACTGGACAAATGAAGTACTAAAGATACCCTTTTTGTCCAAAAAGAATAGTTCAGCCAAATAAAATGACTAGTGCAAGCATCTATCGTTTTGACACGGTCACAAGGTAAAGCACGTGTCAACATTACGTCTCCATCTCTTAAAGTGGTTCAATGTCTTTATTAGCTTATCTTTTTGCAGAAACATATCAATCAAGAACATTTGTAGTCAACCATAATCCTGCAACATCAGTTCCAATTGTAGCAGGCTAGTATTGGATATTGTTTCCTGTTTGTTAGAGGTTTCATTCAAATTTGAGCTCTGCCCCACAGAAATCAATTTTATGATGTTGCTTGATAAAGCTTGCTACAGCAAACTGAGGGAGCATGATGATCTTAAGTCGTTACACTCAGTAAATTAGAAATCAACAAATCCACAAGAAGAATAAACTGTATATTAAAAAAACACACAATAACATGTAGCACCATAAATTTAAAAAAAAAAAAAAATTGATTATACTTTTCACCTGAAGTTTGGTATATTCTTTAATTTCTCAGGAACCGGCCCAGAGAAGAGGTTATTCTCTATATTTCTGCACAACATTGAAGACACGCCAAATTAAATAATCTAGCAAAACGCAATTTACTTGAAGCCAATAATTGATTTGAAAGTTAAGGTGAGAGGATTACAAATCAGTCAAAGGAAGATCTTCTAGAACATCAAGAGTCCCAGAAAGCTGATTCTCTTGCAAGTACCTGCAAATAACAAGAAAATAGACTGTAGAATGCTAAAAGCAAAGAAGATCCTTGATGTAATCAACATTTTTAACCTATTTATTCCGTTTCTTTAAGCCTCTATGTGTGATTAAATTTCCGCGGAAGTACTTTCTAATACTTTTCATCCACATGCACAAATTTTTACCATAAACTTCTCTGTTTAATTGCTCCTATTAGTAGTGATGTGTCTTGGATTTTCACTGAAACAGGCTCTCTTTCTTTTCAGACTATTTGCTTCCAAATTCAAGTAGACGACATGACTCCAGCATTCTTTTCCCACAATAAACAGGGAATAGAAGGATCATGTTAAATTGGAAATAACTTTGATAAAACTTATTTTGAGCAAGTGTTTTCCCATAGTACTTGTCTGAAATGAATTTTCAAAGTCGTTTTCTCAGGCATATGCTTTGTTGGACTTAGTTGTCATGATCCCTTTCCCCCAGTAATAGGGAAATGATATCTTTGTTTTTTTCTCAAAAGAAATGCATCCAAGAAAATAACTTACAACTTTGTAAGAGAGGATAATTTTCCCATTGAAGAAGGCAGTTGGCCGCTCAGCATGTTACCAGATAAGTTCCTAAAACAAAGAAACATTTCAGCTAAAGAAATTTCCATTGACATTTAGTGTACCAGTGTATGTATATTTTGATAAAAGAATTACAGAGTGGTCAAGCCGGTAAGCTGCTGAAAGACATCTGGAATTTCTCCTGTTAAATGATTGTTTCCCAGCGACCTAGAAAATAACATTTGAATATTAGCTGGGGTTCAAGAGAAAAGAAGACAATAAGAACTCAGCAATGTAAAAAATTCATGTCCAAATTTATGGGAACTCACAAGTCTGTCAGCTGACCCAACAACGATATACTATCTGGGATGCTTCCGCTCAACTGATTATCATAAAGAGAACTACCAAAAAGAGGGAAGAAAACGTGTCAATTAGTGTCTTCCATATTTAATTCTTCAATAAAGTTTATATTCCTTTCAGCTATATTATGAATGAGGTGAGACAGAAGCGTCAAACTTACAAGATTTGGAGAGTAGAAGGCAAATTGGTTGGTATACTGCCTCCAATTTGGTTGGCACCAAGGTCTCTGCTTTTACAAAAGCCAAAAATATCTGTCAGCTTAAGTAGAAAAACACTTTTGAATGTTTAGGCATCTATCAATGCATCAATTCATGAGAGCAGAAATGAACTAAAAATGCAACCTTTATGATATTCATACAAAAGATATAGTAGTATAACACTTACCTGCCTAACTTGAGAAGCGGTAAAATTCAATTTTTGGACTTTCACAGAAAAAGGTACTTACACTTGTATTATGGAAGCAAAGGAGCCCAAGTCATTACTGAGTTCGCCTCCCAAATTCAGGCCATTAAGATTACTGTCAATTCCAACCAAAAATGAAGGTCAGAAACCAGAATTTGTCACGGTAGCGCATCACAAGGCCTTAAAAGTGAGAAGAGCATTGATTCATACATAGCAGTAATATTGGCATTGACACACTGCACTCCTTGCCAAGCAAACCCACATGGGTCCCCACCAACTGGAAGCCACCCGGCGAGCGGTGGGTTGCCCAAAGCAGCATATAAACTGTTAATTGCATAGACTAACACAAGAACACTATCAGAAGATAACACATTAGGAAGGAATAAAAAAAGGAGACGAAAAGGCATTATTAAAATTAAACGTCTAATTAAGATTAAGTTGAAATACATGAAATACCAAATCAGAAACTAGCATGTAGATTTCATCAACATCAAAAATACGGGCAAAATACTCAATTTAAGTCGAGAATAAGCACATGCAGATACAAAGACTCGAAAATAAACACACTGGAAAACATAAATGGAAAAAATGGGTGGCGTCTGTGATTCTCACCATCACGAATGTCTGTGAATCCCCTGCAAGTTGGTACAGCAAAAACCGCCAAGAAAACCAGAAAAAGTTCAAACTTCCTGCAATCTAAGTAATCCATGAGGAGTTACAGGCTTATGGCCACCCCAGAACTCAAAACTCTTCTATTTTTGCTCCCTCAATTTTCTCCAACTCCACCTCTTTTCAGCACAGGTCGTCAAAACACTTCAACAAGACCCTCAAAAATCTGAACTTTAACACAAAAAACACAAATTTGAACCACAAATACAAAACCCTCAATTCAAAACCTTGTCTTTCTACATATAAAAACAGTAAAAAGTACAGTCTTTAGCACAATTAACAGTAGCCACGAAAAAAAAGAAAGAAGAAAAAGTACTTGTGGTATAAAGCAAGTTAGTCAAGCACAAAACCCAATTAATTTGACAAGTCTAAAAGGCGTCTTTGCATAAAGCACACATCATTCAAAACTCTGCAATGATTCAATTAACCAGCCAAAAGCAGCAAGAGCAACTACCACAAGAACATCACAGACAAAAAAAGTACCAAGTGCAAATGGAATAGCGATTAAAAATTTGAACTTGTGATGGAAGGCACATGGGGGTGGTGTGAGAAACTTATCCTGCAAAAAGAAATTAAAGGCTACTCGAAAAAAGTGCTTAATTTCTGGAATTTGGACAAAATATATGGGTCTGTTTAATTTAATCAGTGGTGAGAAAGACTAAAGAACCAAGGAGGGAGGAATATCTGTTTAATCAGTGTTTAATCAAGGTTTTATTAGATTTTAGATTTTCTACAAATCTTTACCGGAATCGAAAGGTGGCGCATGATGGTTTAAAATCCATTTAAATGTCAATCATTGAGTGTACCGTTGAGGCACAAGGGGTTTAATTTTAAATTTCTGTTGAA